>NC_143430.1:13350463-14642056 GCF_059467195.1 Physcomitrium patens | reverse complement strand
AACTTCTACTAATTAGGAAACTTCTCAAGCAACTTCCTAGAATCTATCAGAATATTCTAGAATCTTCTAAGAATATTCTAGAATCTTCTAAGAATATTCTAGAACCTTCTAAGAGAATCTTTAGGGAATATTCTAAAAATCTTCTAGAACCTTCTAAAGGAATCTTTAGAGAATCTTTAGAGAATATTCTAGAAGAATATTTGAAGAATCTTCCAATGTATGTCCATGACACAATGTTGACTTCAACGCTTCAAAAGCCACAGTACACTCTATGGTTCAGATGGGACTAGTCCCATTTCACGGAGGTTTCTTCAGTAATTTTGTTAAAGGTTGACAAATAACTACGAATGAACGAATGAATCTTTGATAATAATTGACATGGTCCACAAATCCACGAATACCAGAGACCGTCTCTAAGCGGAGCAAGTTCATTATATACTGCATTTTGTCAGGATCCGTAGCAATACCATGGCTGGAGATGATATGTTCCAATAATTTACCAAGCAAAATACTAAATTGATACTTCTCAACCATATTCCAAACTTAACGCACCATGCCAAACATTTGTCCAGACAATTAAGATGATTCTGTTTTGTACTGAATGCACAAAAGTCATCTAAAAAGATCTCTATAAATAGCCAGAGATAGTCTTGGAAGGCTTGAGTCATCACTCTCTGAAACGTGGCTAGGGCGTTAGATAATCCAAAAGGCATCATGCGATGTCGTATTATATACTTTCCTGCTCGAGAACGCGTCGCGCGTTTGGCTGTAGAAGGTAGTATGGAGATTCGCCAATAGTCAAGCAGTCTATCAGTTTTTGACTGCTGAAATATAAACGACTACAAGAATACACCGTAAATCTATACGGATGCCCTTCGACTGCTTGTCGAAGTCCTTTTTGCCCCAGCCAGTAGGTCTCTAGACGTTACAGAGAACTCCGAACAACCCAATCTATTAATCTCCGATACCGCTTTGTACTTACGATCTTGTATCCACTGGCTGTCTTGTTAGATTAACCCAATAAATTTCATTCACTCCGCATTCTCAATCCTATAGACACCCTTTTAATTCTTCAATCACAGACGTAATTCGATTTCATAAAACAGTCAAGAGTAGTCAAACCCACTTCATTAAAAAAATCCCGATTCACCATTACAACACTGACTTCAGCAACGATTGCCTCAGTCTTTCCAAAACTCTATGAAGAAGAAAAATCCAATTCTCCGTCTTTTCTTCCCCGACCCGAAGCATGAAGCTCCTCTCCAATCCCCTCGATCTTCAAAAACCTCCAATGAAAACCGAACTAGTAACCTTGCAAAGAGCTTGAAGCTAGCTCTTCGATCCAAAAAAAAACCCCTTCAAAACTTATTCTCCCCCTAACCTTATCCTCTGAATTTCTTCAATCTTCCGTCTTGGATCCGGAATTGGCTCCCATCGTCAGAGCTTAGATCTGAAATTAGCTCCCACCGTCAGAGCTTTCTCCTCCGTTTTTACCTTTAAGAGATCCATTTACCGAAAACAACCTTCTTTGAAACAGCACAGAGAATAGGAGAGCCTGAAACAGAATCGAAACCCCGTACTCGGGTCCACATTGACTCGCCCGACCAATGTAGGTCTCATATTGGGTACGATGCCCGTAGTAACCTGGATGTTCCCGTAACTAGACTGCATTGGGTTGCCCGACCAATGCAGGTCTCATATTGGGTAAGAGGACCCGGATTGGATTCTTGAAATTGGATCCAATTGGCTCTTCGAACCAAGCTCACCCGTCGCGTGAATTAGTCCTTTCTCTTCCTGCTCACTCTCGTTATTGGAATCGAACGGAGCATTTCAGTATGCCCCGGCTGACTGTAACGGGGTGATTGAACCTGACCACTCAGTATTTGCACTGGAGTTGGTCGTTGCTCCCAATATTCGAGGTAACTGAATATTAATAAAAGTCCCCTTTCTTTATATTTTCATGGTATACTCGTGTTACAACACGACAGCGATAAGCAAATGTGCCTTGATTCGTAGTAAAGGTCATCTTGAGCTAGTCTTCCATTGCAATTTAAACTTGATTATATCCAAAAAATCCATCAAAGAACAAATAACATTCGTGACTGGCTATGGCATCCAATATACTATTTATGAAAGGCAACGAAAAGTAATCCTTCTTAGTGGCCGTATTAAGTTTCTAGAAATCCTAACAAATGTGGATTTTCTCATTCTTTTTTGGTACCATGACGATTGGAGAAATCCACGTGCTATTCAGCACTGGATAAATGAAACCAATCGCAAGAAGCTTGTCCAATTCCTCCTTCACCATGAGAAAATATTTAGGATTAAGGTGATGTTGCCTTTGCCGTATCAATTTAGCATTCACCTCTAAAATGATATGATGCTCACAGACGTCAGTGGGAATACTCTTTAATTCAATATAAGTCCAAGCAAAAGCGGACTTATAATGTAAGAAAAATTTGGTCCAATAGAACAACTCTTAGTCCTTAATACCTTCATTGACCTTAATTGTCTATGGCTCTGCTGTGGTCGCCAAGTTAATAGTTTGTCATAAAGGTATAACGGCGATTTTTTGTTTCAACCTCCGCCCTAGTTAAAAATCAGTTGGTAGGTCCGACATGTGCGAAGTACTGAATCCTGTGTCTAGGGTACTAACATGGTGCACATCATACTTGGTCATCCAATCAATACTAACATACTCAGAGTTTTCTGAATCCGTCGAGTACATCAAGTACTCCCCCAGACCCCCACATTGGTACAGCACTCTAGGGTATTGCGTTGCCTCCACGAGTACGTCCATAATCAGTGCGATTACATCATCATCAAAGCTAAGCTCATTGTCCAATGTCAATTCAAATACTGGCAATTGAGACTCCCCGTGATAGTGTACTAAGTACATTTGTAATACCATTTTGTCGCTGCCCTTACCAATTGTCAAAGTACCCCGATTCCAATCGTTCTTGGCTTTTGTCTAATAAAGCTAGGATCGTCCCAATAAAATTGGATATAATAAACTTTAGCATTGTAGCCGAAAGACGATATAGTCAATTACATATGTAATACTAGTAATTATAGTTTGAACACTCCGTAAAATATCCATTGATTTAATCCGGCTATGATCTGCCATCCGTAATACCAATGTCGTGGGTACTAAGTGTTCTAAATCTAAAGCATCTATTGTATGAGCGTTCTTTAAATTGACACTAGAACCACCATCCACCTGAACACCCGAGATCATAACACCATCAATCGAAACATCGATAGTTGGTGCACTTGGATCAGGATTCAAACTGACTTCACAAACTTCCTTATTATGTTGTATATGCCATGTTAACGATGAATTCAATGTAGAATGGTACTCTGGTGTGACCATTAGAAGTTGCTTCATAGAAATAGAAGGTCGAATAGCATCCAGATCCTTCAAAATGTCATAGGGTTCCATATTTAGGGTAATGCCCAATACTCTCTTTCTTTTCATTGGTTGGAGTTTAACTCCTTGAGGTAAGATATTCTTCGGTCCTGGATTCAAAATTGGAACAACAGACAAAGCTTTGTTGGAATTCAAGTCTCCTAGAGGATCTTCTAATGGACAAGATATTTTTTGGAATGGCATCAAGAACGAAACAACTTGAAATGGATCCGAAGCCTCCGTAATCAATACCTCATTAGGTAGCCCAACCGAGTTAGGTCGCATACTGGATAAGAGGCTCGTAACAAGACCTGGATTTGATGTCCCCATCATTAGGTCACATTGGCCCTTCGCTTCAAGATCACCCATATATTGAATTGGTCCTTGTCTTTTTGCTCACTCCTAGTAAGAGCGGTGTCGTATAATAATTGCTTACAGTATATAAAAATTAGCTAAAATATATTATATGTTGATAAATCTAAATGTGTGTTAGAGTGGCTAGTAGATTAAATTAAAAGGAGTTAGTAAAAGAAACTTTACTTTGTTTCTTTACTTCTTTTGATTTTAACATTAAAACATATATATATATATATATATATAGGACCTAAATATTTAGTATGAAGCCTTGGGAGAAGGTGGAAACCTAAGGATGAAAATCTAAACTAGTAGGATGCTAATTGAAAGGGATGAAAGCAAGGCATGGTTGGATGAAGGCAAGGAATGGGGAACTTCATCCCTATTGATCGAATACCATGCCCAATGGGCTTTAAGGAGGCTGCCCAAGGCCCTATTAGGGATTAGGGTTCCTCTTTCGGAATCATTGGGAGATTACAAGCTAAGGTTGTAAAGTTTAGGATTTGACATACAATTTGTGTGCAAAAATTAGAGGATTTGGAGTTAGGGTGAAAAAGTTATAGCCGTTTGAAGTTAAGGTATTTATTTAAGACATACTGTTACACTTTTGAGAGTACGAGGAGTTTTACAGTAGCTTTTGAAGATCGAAAGGTGCGACTGAAACAACAATTTCAAGGCCTACATCTTTTATAAAGGAATTATTGCTTTTGGAGTTCATATGAAGGAGTTGTAAGGAGTTGAAGGCGGCGCTTTCAAATCAAAGGCAGTAAGTAAGCGGTTTTGTTTGTAGTAATGGTTGGAGCCATAACTTAAGTATTCGGATAAATTTTTGACTCAAACTTTTGGAGAATGTAAATTTTTGTGTTAAGAAGCTATACATACAAATTTTGTAGCATTTGAGCTTATATTTTGTGAGATATGAAGAAAAGTTCACATGGATGTATAAAGACAAGGGTTTGAAGTGGCTGTTTGGGTTTTGAAGATATCTCAAGATCTGCAACGAATTTGCAGTTGAAATTTGTTGTAGAAGTTAATAAGAATACATCAGTACCTCATGTAAAATTTGAGTTTGTTTGGACGGTCGGATTAGGAGATATGAGGTGTTGAAGTTTGAAAAAATCTCCACATAAGAATAAACAAGGTTTTAGAAGATTTTATCATATTTTGGAAGTTGTAGGTTACTTGAGGATTGTGTATTTGGTGTAATTACTCAAAAGAAAAAAATTATATATAAACTTAGGGCTTTCCTTATTTTCAAGCTTGATTGAATAATTAGTGACAGCCAGAAGCCCAGCATTTTCTTGAAGTAAACTTTCTTTACCCCCGACAACGGCTTGGACACATTCTACCTGATTTATGGGAGAATCTTGAGGCCCTTGATGTATCTCCTCCATTTTTCCTTGGTTTTGGATCTACTGATCTCGATTATTGAAATTAAATGGAGCATTACATTGCTGATAAGTATGCCTCGACTGCTTGTAATTCTCACAAACTGGCGCATAATTGTCACTGGCTCTGGGATTGAGACATTCACTGGCATAATGGCCAATTTGTGTGCAACAAAAACAACAAAGAGGTCTTCTTGTACCTCCATCAGGCATATTGGGTATCTCCACCAATATATATCTACTAGGCTTGTTCCATGTAAGGTTAGAAAATGATCCTGGTTGTCGTGTTGGAACTAAGGGAACTTTGTTCATTGACGTTGATGGAGCATATTGCTGATACTTCTACTGCTCCTTTCCATAGTTTTGGAGGTTTGATGCAGACCCTTGATTAAAATTAGAACTTTGAAAGTTATTGAATGCTCGATTTTGATAATTAGATCGATTTCCATTCTATCCAAAAGTATTTTCCAATTGAACTTGATTGACGTCCCAGTGAGTTGGTGGGATCATGGTCTGATTACTGAATTGTTGTTGCCTTTGCAAATTCCACTAATTAGCTATTAAGTGTTTTCCTCCGCAAAATGTACATTGACCCATCATTTTTGAGGGTGAAGGACATTCTGTTACCAAATGACCGTGGCCCTTATAATTATTGTATCAAACATTGGTTCTAATATTGGTAGGCTTTTGCCTCTTTTCCTTATTCTTGGCCATATTGACGGCCATTTCCTCCATTTTCTTTGTCAGGTTCAACAACAAGGCTTCATTGGAATCTTTTGGGACTGATATTATTGGGAACTCTGCCACAATTAATGCTTGTTGTTGATATGAAAAATAAGGAGCATATGCTATTGTCACCTTCAGTGGTATAGCTTGCAATGGGGTGACATTAACTGGTCCCTAAATATTGGCATCAATATTGGCTCTTGTATCTAACATCCATAGATAAGCATCCACTAACCCGTTCCAAGTCGGATTTTGATAACTGCTTTGAACTAGAATCAACGTAGCTCCTACAGTTAAAAACTAATTATAATGGCATTCCTCCCAAATCTTAGCTCTATTAAAGGATGCAAATACCGTAACGGGTTGAGCTTCCTTCACAAATATTTTTAATTCTCGTGGTTACAAACCATTGATTAATATGGATAAGATAAATGCCTTCGACATTTGGTAATTTGACCACTTACTGAGTATATCAGCCACCCGGCCATAATACGATTCCACTGCCTCGTATAAGATCATTTTGCTATTCATTAACCTCTTTCGAAGACGATCCTCAAAACCTATTAGCCGAAAATGGGTTAAAAATGCATTCTTTAATACTTTCCAATTCAAAAATTGATCCATTGGTTAGCGGTTGTACCATTCAAATGTCGTGTCTTTTAAGGTAGCTTGCAACCATCATAACCAAATATCTTTGATTCTTCCATTATTGGCTACACATGCTGTCAGAAACTGAGACAAATGTTGATCGGGATCCTCACTTGGAAAGTCCCTAAAAGTAGGTAATAGAGCCACACTCGTTGTGCGATCGCTCACGTCACCCATTTGTACTACTATTGAAATCGCTAGACCATCCGTCGTCATTGAAGAAGACAATGTGCCACTTAATCTCTTATTAAAATTACCACTGTCTTCTCCAATTGTCTTTTCCAGACTTTTCAATCTCCTCAATTTACTATTATTATCCTTGAATAAGTTTATTAGTTGAATTGGAGGTAAAAATGATGGATTTTGAAATACGCTGAATTGGCCTTTATTGGCAAGTAATTTATGCCATTCTACGGAATTAGTTTTTACAGAATCGGTAGTTTCCGCTATTGGAAAGGTATCCAATGGAGTACCCAATTCTTTTATGTTTCTTCCACTTGTAGTTAACGAGCTCAAGAGATATATTAGGCTGTTGATAAAATTTTCTACGAGTGCTCTTGGTAATTTTCTTAATGGTATATATGTCTGAAATATTAGAGATTGGTCAGCTTTTGGGTATGCTCGGATATGTCGACAGGCATACAACCATGGCTTAATCCAACTTTGTTGATGCTTCTTTTTTAACTTACGTTCTTGCTCATTTTGCAATGATTCTCTTGCTTGTGCTCTCTCTTGTCTTTCTTTCGACTGGCGTGTTTTCTTTAGTGTAATGTTTTTATTCTTAATAAACATAATCTTTCATTATATACTATTGAATCTTCTTCCTATTTCTCATCTACTCATCTGGCAATTAATTCCTAACACTCAATGCTATTATCAATCCCTAGCAGTGGTACCAAAAATGTGATTGTCGTTTTACTTATTCTATAATTTCTTCTAGAATAAACTTATATAAGGGAATTCAAACACATAAAAAGACTAAGCGCATGAGTTTCACTTGTTAGGGTCACACAATTAATTGTATTTCAAACCACTAAAATACTAAGAAACACTACAATGCTTCCTCCCAGTAACAATGCTCCTTCATCAATTGATAACCACAATGTGCAACCCTGCACTCTCAAAAGACTGCTCAAAACTCAATAAATTCCATTCAATATCAAAAATAACAGACTTCACTCCAACCAATCTGAATTCACAGAATTCCTGTAATCACAGACTTCTTCTATTGAAACACACACACACAACTCTCAATAAACAACAATCATAATCTTCCATCCATAATCAATCTTCCAATAACTTTTCATATAATTCAATCACTCAGTACTCCAATTACATAATCAATAATTCATAAATCAATCTCTGATTTATTCCACAAACTTACTTCTCAGTATTCAGAAACTATCCATTACTCTTCAACCATAAAGAAAATAAAAAAAAACAAAGAAGAAGTACCAAGCTTAATCTCGGCTCATGACTATTATAGTCTAGCCCCCGACAAATTTCTACAACTCCTATATAATTGCTACTGATTTCCAGATTCTAACCGTAATCCTATAATAATCGCTTTTAATAACTGAATCAATCATCTGTCCTCCTAAACTGACTATTCTATGGACTATTAATCTATTTTATCAATATCTTATAAAAACGAACTAATATCTATTCTACAATCCCTATCAATGAATTGATTGACCCATAGGTACTTCAGCCATGTTATTAGTACCAATCTTAGCACAAGCACCATTTGAAAAATGAGATATTGATTTTGTTGGTCCTATCGCACCAGCATCCAAACTTGGCCAGAAGCGATATATTTTAGTCGCCACGGACTATGTAATGAAATGGACCAAAGCTATTACTACCCGCAATGATAATGCTACTACAGTGGCTACTTTTCTATACGAGAATATTATAACTCGATTTGGGTGTCCAAAGAAATTAGTTAGCGATCGCGGCACCCATTTTCTCAATGCTATCATAGCAGCCTCGATGAACTTTTACAAGATCAAGCATCACAAAACCATTCCATATCATCCTCGCACTAGTAGACAAACAGAAAAGACCAACGGAATTTTGTGCAAGGTCTTAACTAAGATAATTTTGAGGGTGGGTATCGATTGGAAGACCAAACTCTTTGCGACTTTGTAGACATATTGTATAAAATAACTACCAATTCTACTCAATTTCAATTAGTTTACGATTAAGATGTAATTTTGTCCATTGAGTTGAAGGTTCAAAGTTTACGGATTATCTTGGATGAACGACTCAGTGACAAAGAGTCATTACATTCTCGGTTGGCAAAATAAGAGGAATTGGATGAAATACGAGCTACAACTCTTTTCAACAGGGAAGCGATTCAAAAATGGAGAAAGAGTTACTATAATAGTAAACTACATTCAAAGAGTTTTATGCCCAATGATTTGGTATTGCTATATGATAGTTGGTTTAATCATTTTTTGGATAAATTTCAAGTTCGTTGGTATAGGCTGTATCATGTGGTTGAGGGTTTTTCCAATAGATCTATTCAATTGGAGGATTTTAAGGGCCATCGCTTCAGTACCCGCATTAACAGGAACTGATTACGGTTATATAATACATGACAACCGGGATGGATTTTTATTTTTTTGGAGGGGTAACTTCGAATGGACACATGGTAGACCTAATTATGGTATAAGTGCGTTAGGGTATAGAGGCGGCTAAAAGAAATAAGAATTATTATTTCGTTTTTGGTTTTTTTTTTTTTTTTTTTTTTTTTTTTTTTTTTTTTTTTTTTTTTTTTTTTTTTTTTCTGAGATTGCCATTTCTTGTGTTCCTTGCATTTTCAAGAGTAGTAGTTTTAATTAAGTGCTTGATAGAGGGAGTATCAAGGGAATTGAAAGTACAAAGCAAGCTATGGACAAAGAAAACAATGGCCAAAATGTGAACGCAAAACGTGCATCAAAACCACCTTCTGTGATAATCGTTACCAATATAGAGCCAATGAAGTTAGATATTTGTTGGACACTGAGAAGAATAAGAGACTTTTGGAATGCGCAATTGGGCTAGAGGAAATAATAATTTTGTAAAGGTCGATTAAGTAGTTTTTAGGAAGGTAACAAATGTGTGTTTGCGAGGACGCTGCACACATAGGAGTGGAGCTATGTAGAATAGATATTAATTTAATTTTGTAAGATATTGAAAAAATAGACTAATAGTCCATAGAATAGTTAATTCAAGAGGACAGATGGTTAACTTAGTTATTAAAAGTGGTTAATTATAGGATTATGGTTAGAATCTAGGAATATGGAGTAAGTATATAGGAGTTATAGAAGTTAGTTTGGAAGCCAGACTGTGATAGTCATGAGCCAGGGTAAGCTTGGTTCTACTTCTTTATTTCTTTATTGTTGAAGAGTCATGGATAGTTTCTAAATAGTGAGTAATGAGTCTATGCAATAAATCAGAGATTGATTTATGAGTTATCGATTACGTGATTGATTTATATGAGAAGTTATTGGAAGATTGATTATGGATGGAAGATTATAATTGTTGTTTATTGAGAGTTGTGTGTGTGTTTCGATAGAAGAAGTTTGTCATTATAGAAATTATGTAAATCTAGATTGGTTGGAGTGAAGTTTGTTATTTGTAGTGTTGGATGGAATTTATGTATTTTGAGCAGTCTTTTAAGAATGCAGAGTTGCACATTGTGGTTATCAGTTGATGAATGAGTATTATTACTAGGAGAAAGCATTGTTGTATTTCTTGGTATTATAGTGGTTTGGATTACGGTTAATTGAGTGATCCTAACTTGTAAGTTCATGCGCTTAGTCTTTCCCTGAATTCAAATCTCTCTCTATAGGTTTATTCTGAAAGGAATTTATAAAATAAGTAAAATGATAAGTACACTTTACAAAGGCCTTCTATTTGAAGACCGATGCTTTAGATTTTCCTATAGGTATCACGGACGTACACATGTAAGCCAATAATTACATGTATAATTAGGTAGAAGTAAGTAAAAGTATGTAAAAGCAAATTAATTCTAAAGTATTTGATATAAAAGCTTTTTAAAAGCTTCATAGATGCTGCTCTAATATTATAGGTGTCTTTAATTGACTTTTTGGATTAGAAACGTGGTCAACAAGTTGGCCATGTGCCACACATGTTGTTAGCTTGAAGACCAAGCTAACTATTTGGTTCGCACGTAGAAAAACTTGCCTTGTAAGTCAAGGCATGTCTCCTATAAAGTCAACATATATTAGAGGTTCTATAGAAAATTGCCACATAGCCTCTAGTTAGATTGTATATATAGAGACAAGAGTGAAGCTTTCTTTATTTTTCTCAACTCCTTTCTTGCTTCTAGTCTAGTTTCAAGGGTATCCAGTTCTCTTGACTTTTGGCAATAGCCATTCCACTTTCTTTCTAAATTTATATATCAAGTTATTTCTAATTTTTTTTTAATCTTTTTTTGAGAGAAGTCTCACTTATTATTTAACTTTATCATGTTCTTGTCCTTGACAGATTGACAAGAGTACACCTACAATATCAAAGCTTTATCTAATCTTGATTAAGAGTGGATTACCACTTTTTCTTGATAAGACACAAGCATATTAGAAGTTGTGGATTAACCTCTTCTAAACTAATATTGTCTTTAGTATTTTCTTTATTCTCAAGTCCTCTCTTCTATTTGTCTTAAATAATATTAGAGATCTTTTCTTTTCTAAGTGTTATCATAGCAGAACTTGCTGAAATGAAGAGTGCAATGGCACAAATGCAAGAGCAATTGAGGGAGTTAATGCTTGCGATGCATCAACTCAATTTACCACCACAAGGAGTAGTAAGATTGGCAAGAAGTGAAGATATAGAAATGGTTGGATCTGCTTCAACATTTGCACCAAATCATATCCCTTCTCCTATGGTGGAACATCCTTCGAGTGTTAGAGAACCAAGAATTGTCCTATCCGAGAAGTTTGATTGCACCAGATCTAAGTTTCAAGGATTTATCAATTAAGTACAACTTTTGATTGAACTTCAATTCCAAAGCTATCCAACTCTAGGATTGCAAGTTAGATTAATTGATACGCTTCTTTCAAGTTTAGCACTATCGTGGTTTTCATTTTTTCTTGAACGATGAGATCGAATATTAAATAATCTAGAGGCTTTTCTGGTAGAGTTTCAATCTATGGATGGAGAAATTGATGCAATTCATGTTGCAACTAATAAGATCTATATTTTACGACAAGGCAATTGATCAATAAAATTGTATGCTTCACAATTTTAACAACTTATAACTGATATCAAGTAGGATAATGCTGCACTTATTAGCCAATTTTTCTATGGATTACAACATGAGGTAAAAAAATTAATGCTCAACTTACTCGATCTTCAAACATTGACTCAAGCAATTGACTTTGTTGTGAAATGTAACAATCGTCTTTTTGAATTTCGATCTAAGAACCATACAAGTACACCCAACGTAACTATAATTCAATTGCAATACCAATATCTCTTCAATACATACATTTGAAAGTAGAGGATATGTAAATTGATGCGATACGTTTCAAATCTCTTACTGAGCAAGAAAAGACTTGTCGTTGTCAAGAAGGATTGTACTTATATTATAGAGAACCTAAACAAACTACTCAACATTGTTCAAAAAAGTGGCGCAACCATAAAATAAGGAGTATGGCGATTAAAGAAGATAGTATGTCAGAAAACAAATTTGTCTAGCTACAATAGGGATTGTGCGGCTGGAACCTTGTACAACGCCTAGTGAAGGTCCTATCCTCTCCTCAGAATCCTCTCTATGTTTTACAATAAATTTTATTCTAGGACCTAAACATCTCAAAGCCTTTGCCTTGTTAGATTCAAAAGCCTCAGCATGTTTCTTAGATAAAAAAATTGCTAAAAGACATAACATATTTTTAGTAAAGAAAACTAAACATGTTCATGTAGAAATCATAGATGGTCGTCTATTATCTTCAAGAGATATTATTCATGAAACCCTTCCTATAGAAATAGCAATTAATGGTCATAGTAGCTTTGTAATATTTAATATCATTAGATTTCTTTCTAATCCAACTATTTTTTATTTATCATGGCTAAAAATATATAATCCTAAAATAGATTGGACTTCTTGTAGTCTTGACTTTTCTGAAAGTATAACTAAGAGTGTAGTTAAACAAGTAGAAAGTCATAAGTCTAGTATAATTTAACCTACATTTGTAGGTGCAAGTGCTTTCTGCATGTTGCAAAAGAAGGATCACCTTGTGTCATTTATGCCACACCTGTTTCTACTAGTGGAAAGACTTCAAGTGGCATTCCAAGCCAATATCAAGATTTTCAAGATATATTTGAGAAAAAGAATGCGGATACTCTTCTAGAACATCGTTCCTATGACTGCTCAATTGACCTTCAAGAAGGAGCACAACCGCCATTTGGACCAATCTACAATTTATCTCAAAATGAATTGGCTAAATTCAAGGAGTATATTGAAGAGAATTTGGCCAAGAACTTCATACACTATTCCAAATCTCCAGCAAGAGCTCCAATTTTATTTATGAAGAAAAAAGATGGATCAATACGGATGTCTGTTGATTATCAAGGACTCAACAAAATCACTATCAAAAACAGGTATCCGCTACCTTTGATATCTAGACTTCTTGATTAGTTGAATCAAGCTAAGATCTATACAAAAATAGATCTATGAAGAGCATACAATTTGGTATGCATCAAAGAAGGAGATAAATAGAAGAGTGTGTTTTGAATAAGATATGGATATTTTGAATACAATGTCATGTCTTTTGGACTTACAAATGCATCAACGATATTCCAACATCTAATGAACAATGACGTTTGAGAGTTTTTAGATGATTTTGTTGTCTATTACCTAAACAACATCTTAATCTATTCTAAGAACCCAGAAGAACATGAACTTAATGTTCGCCAAGTATTACAAAAACTAAGAGATGCAAGACTCTATGCCAAGATAGAAAAGTGTATTTTTCACACTACTCAAATTGACTTCTTAGGATACATCATTTTAAATGATGCACTTATGATGGATCCTAAGAAAGTTCAAACTATTATAGATTGGAAGATCCCAAAAATGATAAAAGATGTCCAATGCTTTTTGGGATTTATCAACTACTGTCGGATCTTCATTAATGACTTCTCTCAAGTTGCAGCTCCACTTACATGTTTGACTTGCAAAGACAAACTTCAATGGAATCAAGAAGCAAAAGTAGCATTTGAAGCTTTGAAGACAACCTTTGTTTCTGCACCAATCTTGTATTGCATAGATTTTTCTAAGCCATTTTTTTATGGAAACAGACGCATCAAACTTTGTTTTGGGTGTCGTATTGTCACAAATGGGAACAGATGATAAACTTCATCCAATAGCTTTTCATCCCAGAAAATTTTTAATAGTCGAGATCAACTATGAGATCCACGACAAAGAACTTCTTGCAATCGTGGATTTGTTTCAAGAATGGTGCCATTATCTAGAAGGTGCTTCTAACCTAGTCACAGTATATACGGATCAAAAGAACCTTGAATATTTATATCAGTACGTATTTTGAATCATCGCTAAGCCCGTTAGAATATGTCTTTATCAAGATTCGAATTCAAGATCACTTATCAACCAGAAAAACAACAAGGTTTGTCAGATGCACTTTCTAGACGATCTTATCTTGCACCAAAAGAAGGAGATGCTGCTTTTGATCAACAACGAATAATTCTCTTGAAGCCAGAGCATCTTCATCTTCGAGCAATGAAATCAACACTAACTGTTGATTCAACTTTCATTAAATAAGTTGAGTCAAGTATGACTTTTGATCCTCTTATTTGTGATATTATGGAAAATCCTTCAAAGTCTTATGTTACTTCCAAGTTTGAATTATAGTTTGAATCTACTATATTTTGAGGGATGCCTATATATTCCACAAGGTAAAGCTCGATTACATGTTCTTCAAGCTCATCATGACTTTCTAGCTGCTCGACATTTTGGGTACAATAAGACTTTGGAACTAATATCCAGGGACTTTTGGTGGCCTCAAATGTGGAAAGCACTTAAAGATTTTGTATAATCTTGTCATGTTTGCTCAAGATCAAAAACTCCTCATCATCGACCTTACGGACTTTTTTAGCCATTATCCATTCCAAAATAACCATGGTCTTCTATTTCTATGGATTTCATCACGGACCTTCCAATCTCATGTTCTTATGACTCTATATTCGTGATAGTAGATCGTTTTACCATGATGGCACATTTTGTATCAAGTACAAAATCTATCACAGGTGAAGAAACAACTAAGCTCTTTCTTGAAAATATCTATCGCTATTATGGATTACCCACGGATATTATATCAGATAGGGGAACTCAATTTGTATCAAGATTTTGGCAGATTCTTTTGAAGATTCTAAAAGTGCATATAAAACTATCTTTGGCATTCCATCCTCAAACTAATGGACAAACGGAGCGTGTTAATCAAATTTTGGAGCAATATTTAAGATGAACCATTAACTACCAACAAGATGATTTGACAACTCTTTTGCCATTGGCAGAGTTTGCTTACAATAATACGGTACATTCTTCTATAAAATAAACACCTTTTTTTGCTAATTATGGTTATTATCTATGACTTGATACTTTTGACTTTTCAAAAGTTGATAATCTTGCTGCAAAAGATTTGATAATTTATTTTTCAGAGTTATATGCAATGATGAAGGTGCAATTAAAACAAGCTCAAGAATAACAAAAGGTCAATGTGGATGTCTATCGAAAGGACCAACTACCATTCTACATGGGTGATAAGATATGGTTACTTTGTCATAATATCAAGACCACTCATCTTTGTAACAAGTTGGACTATCAAAGGCTTGGACCATTTTCTATTTCTATACAAATCGATCTAGTTGTATATCGTTTACATCTACCAAAGTCAATGAAAATCCATCCAGTATTCCACGTGTCTCTTCTTGAACCATACAAGATAGTGGACATACCAAGAAGACGACAAGCTCCACGTCCTCCTATAGAAGTGGACAATAATGAAGAGTTTGAAGTAGAAGAAGTCTTAGATTCAAGGCTACGCCGAAATAAATTAGAATATCTTATCCATTGGCACAGATATGATATTAGTGAATGCACATGGGAGCCAATAAAGAATCTTGCAAATGCAATAAAGGCGATGGAGGATTTTCATTGACGACATCCATCAAAATCAAGATGAAAACCTTCTTTATAAAAGAAACAAGATCTATGCAAGATATCATTCTACTTTCAATCCTTGTTTGTAGCTTCTTTATAGTTGTGACACTCAAGAGATGGAGAACCAACAAGTAGTGGATTTGACTCAAGTGCCTTCATTTGTTGACCTGCCAGATGAGACATTACGATTATCTCATCCTTTAAGACGACGCAATCGAGATGACGATCTTCAAGAACGATATATTCTTCCTTGAATAAATGGCATAATATAATGCGTTTGATATCACAACCTTGGAAGGGACTCCCGATATTTGGTGATTTTATTAGAGGTAGGAAAAACTCCTCATAGTTTTTCAAATGTTTTATTTGAAGGAAGTTATGAAAGCCTCAACAATGATCAAATAACTGGTTGGTCTTCCCGCCCTGGTATGGGACACTACCGATGGTTAAGAGAGCCTATCAATCATCTTCAAAGAGAACAAAGATCAGAGTATGTGGCAAATACAATACCTCGTGGAACTCGTCCCTAGAAGGAGGGATAATGTCATGGACATACACATGTAAGCCAATAATTACATGTATAAATAGGTAGAAGTAAGTAAAAATATATAAAAACAAGTTAATTCTATAGTATTTAGTATGAAAGCTTCCTAAAAGCTTTGTAGATGTTACTTTGACTTTATAGGTGTCTTTAATTGACTTTTTGGATTAAAAATGTAGTCAACAAGTTGGCCATGTGCCACATATGTTGTTAGCTTGAAGACCAAGCTAACTATGTGGCCCGCACGTAGAAAAACTTGTCTTGAAAGTCAAGGCATGTATCCTACAAAGTCAACACATGTTGGAGGTCCTATAGAATGTTGCCATATAGTCCCTAGTTAGATAGTTTATATAGAGACAAGAGTGAAACCTTCTTCACTCTTGTTAACTTCTTTCTTGCTTCCAGTCTAGTTTCAAGGGTATCTAGTTCTCTTGGCTTTTGGCAATAGCCATTCTAGTTTCTTTCTTAATATATATATCAAGTTATTTCTATTTTATCATCTTTTTTTGAGAGAAGTCTCACTTGTTATTTGTCTTTATCATGTTCTTGTCCTTGACAATAGGAGCTATACTTTTGCAGACGGGTACAGACAAGAAGCTTCATCCGATTGTGTTCTACTCTCGAAAGTTTTCTGCTGCCAAAATCAACTATGAGATCCATGATAAAAGACCTTCTTGCAATAGTAGATTCTTTCCAAGAGCAGCGTCACTTTCTCGAGGGAGCTGTGCATCTGGTGACCATATATACGGATCACAAGAATATGGAGTACTTCATGTCGGCTCGAGTTTTGAATCATCATCAAGCTGGATGGAATATGTTACTATCAAAGTTTGACTTTATTATTATTTATCGACCTGGGAAGAATTAAAGACTATCCGATGCATTATCAAAGAGATCGTATCTAGCGCCCAAGGCTAGAGAAGCAGCATTTGATCAACAGTATACAACATTGTTGAAGTCACAATAATTCAAGCTTTATTCTGCTATAGTACCAATTGATGCTGACTTCCTCAATTAAGTATGTACTACGACTTTTGGAGATTTTATAGCCCTCAATATCATGCAATATGTCAATTATGACAAGTTCAAGGTAGAAGGAGATCTTTTACACTTTGAGAAGTAGTTGAATATTTCAAAGGGACCAGCACGACTCCGAGTTCTACAATCTTGACACGACTTTCTAGCTGCGAGACATTTTGGATTCAATAAGACCTTGGAACTTATTTCCAGAGATTTTTGGTGGTTCTAAATGTGAAAAGATGTCAAGGAGTTTGTCTTCTCCTATGACATTTGTTCAAGATCCAAAAACCCTTAGCATTGTTTTTATGGTCTTCTTCAGCCATTGTCTATTCCACGTTGGCCATGGTCTTCAATTTCTATGGACTTTATTACGGACCTGTCGCCATTAATTTCATTTGACAACATCTTTGTTGTGGTAGATCGACTTACAAAGATGGCACACTTTTTCATTTGCAAGAAAATATTGTCAAGCAAAGACACAGCAAAGCTCTTCATTAATAGTGTGTATTGATATCATGGTTTATCAGATGATATCATGTTGGATCGAGGAACCTAATTCGTATCAAAGTTTTGGAGATCTCTCTTTGAGATATTGAAGGTGGATATCAAGCTTTCTTCGGCTTTCCATCTTCAAACTCATATCCAAATGGAATGAATGAATCAAACTTTGGAATAGTACTTACGATACAGCATCAACTATCAGCAAGATGATTGAACTGTATATCTATCATTAACCAAGTTTACATATAATAATACCCTTCATGTATTGACTCAACAAACACCATTCTTTTCTAACTATAGAAATCATCCGAAGCTTGATTTGTTGAGTCCATCAACTAATAACAATCCGATAGCTGAAGGATTTATGAAACAACTATTGGAGCTTTAAACTAAGTTGAAGGGTCAATTGCAAATTGCCCAAGAAGCTTACAAGGCGTCCATAGATAAATTTTGGAATCAAGCACTTACTTTCAAAATTGGAGATAAAGTATGACTGCTTCGACGGAATACCAAAACCAGGTGGCTATGTGATAAGTTCGACTACTAGAGATTGGGACCATTTGTCATCTAGAAGCAAATCAATCCAGTGGCGTACCGTCTGGGATTACCGACTGCTATGAAAGTACATCCAATCTTTCATATTTCTTTGTTGGAGCCTTATCGAGAGTCGTCTTTTCTTGGAAGAGAGCAATGTCTGCCACCTAGTATTAAAATTGAGAATTATGAGGAATATGAGGTAGAATAGGTACTAGATTCGTGGTGTAAGTGGGAGAAATTGGAGTACCTAATGCATTGGAGCGGCTATGATATCAATGAGCATATATAGAAATCAGCGGGAAAACTTATCAATGCATCGCAAAAGGTACAGAAGTTTCATCGAGACTATCATATGAAATCTAAGCTCTTTTGATGAAAGTTTTTCAATGAAGTCCCTTCTCCTTGAAGCCTCTTAGTCCTCGGCCTTACAAAGAAGGGGGAGAAGGAACCTCTAAAAGATATAGTTAGAGACTATAAATCTGTAACCTGAGCCTATTCTTCTATTTTTAGTGCTTGTTATTTTGGTCTGATATGGATAGCCAAGACATAGATACCATATCAATCATGTCGTTTCAACCGAGTATCTTACAAAGACGACCTCGAGATGTAGAATCGCTTGTATCACGAAGACAACAAAGGATATCTAGTAACAGGTTGCTAGTGATTGTGTTTGAGATAGAACCTGCCTATGGTGATCTTCCCAAAGGAGTGTTTGTAGGGCATTTTCATAATAAAGACACGAAAGTTCATGCTTGGTCAAAAATCAAAGGCATAGGACACTATCATTGATTACAAGGACTAATGAACTATTTGCCTTGTGAACAATAATTGGAGTATATTGTAGACACTATGTGACAAATTTTTAACTTCTTACATTGGTACTGATTTGCAATAGGAGTGCTTTTCGGAGACCTCAAAGCTAAAGGGGGGGGAGGTGTTGTCAAGGACATACATTAGAAAATTGTAGAAGATTCTAGAAGGTTCTAGAGAAGCTGTATAATTTGTAGAAGCTACTTGAGAAGTTTTAAAGCTTGAGGAAGCTGCTTGAGAAGCTTCTTAATTTGTAGAAGCTACTTGAGAAGCTTCCTAGCTTGTAGTATATATAAGAGCGGAGACTAAGGGGATCCTCAATCTCGACAATACACCTTTTAGTGTTCTAGCTCACCTCTTTAGTGTTGTTCTTGTATTCATTTGACTAATCTAGTTCTTGCCAATTCTTCTTGAGCTTCTTGTTTAGATTTCCAATCAGTATTCTAAATTTGTGACACCAACTTATTGATTAATTTTTTAATCTACTACTCAACTACAAAAATATTTAAAATCAAATCTGCATCTGTGAAGCTTCTAAAAAGCTTCTTTATAAGATATTATTAAATCTACTCACATTTATTTTATACAACACAATTTTTATCCAAATAATTATGTATATTAATAACATATTGTAACTACTTGATCTTAAAAAAATAACAATGGCTAATTTGCAAGTATATCATCTTATTTGTTTTCTCTTTAGTTTTAAAAATCTTAATATATTTAATAAATAATTCAAATATATCTCTTTGATTTGAATTTTATAAATCATATTTTTTATATAATTAAATCTCAGATTTACAAAAATTATCTTAGTTAATTCTTTTTTAGTAGTTGAATTGTTCTTATTATGTATTCTTATCATGTGCTCTTAAAAGGTATTTTAGTAGAAATAATACTATTTCTTTGATTTTTTTATTAATATTTCATTTCATCTTCTCTATCTATTTATATGTTATAATTATAAATTAAAGGTATTTCAATTCTATTAGTTATTTTTTCTTTATTTTTTTTAATATTTAAATATTTTATTTTAAAAAATTTAATTTTGTATTGATTCTATGTATACTAATCGCATTATGGTCATTACATGGTTTTTGTATTTTGATACTACTTATTTATTTTTACTTATTTTTTTAAATTTCCATCAAGTTTTATTGAAAGTTTTATTTATGTGCTTATTTTTTAAAAAAAAATTTAACTACTTGGTTTAATAGTTGGTTTAATAGTTTTAGTTTTGACATGCATGTTAGAAGAATGTGTCATCATGTAAAATTTGTATTTGGTGTTTTTATTTGTATTAAATAGTTTATAAGATCCTATTTGTACCTTCTTTATTATTTATAAACTAGCTTGTATACATGTGCAACTCATTAGTAAGTTTGTATTTTTTATTATATATTTATATACAATTTGTTTTTGCTCTGTTTATATCAATTATTAAGTTACAATTTTTTATCATTAAATAAATATAAAGAATGTATATTTTTTATAATAATAATGTGTTAATTTTATTGTCTTAGATAAGTATCACACATATTAGATATTTGGTAAATCTTTGTTATTTAATTTCTTTATTGATTCACATGTCTTTTCTTCTAATTAAATATATTATCATATGGTGTTATTATGTCTACATTCTTTGTTCATACTTAATGTTTGTCTTTATTTTGTCATGCCGTTTGTTTCTTATTTGTAATTTAATTCTTTGAAATGGCTGAATTAAGTCTATTCTTGTCTAAATTAGAAATAGTTTTTTTAATGAGAAATTCATCAGAATTAAGTTTTATAAATGATAAGATCTAAAAAAATATTATTAATAGATTCATAATTTTATGATCAAAACATTATATTCTTTTTTATATTAGCTATTTTAAAATTATTTAATTATTATTTTACAAGTTAGCTATCATTAAAAATATTTGATTTATCTACATAAATAGTGAATTATAATGTATTAAATAACTATATAAGTATGCCTAAAATATTATCTACAATGTCCTAGTGTTTAAATTTAAGTAAGTTTGTCTAATGTTAATACTTGATTTTATTTTATTTTCTAAAAATTAACTATTAAATAAAAAATTAATTAATTTTATACTATTAAGTGTTATTCTCAATTATAATTGATAGTTATTTTGGTACAAATAATTAATATTTATTTTTGATAAAATCTTAATTTTGATTTTTTTATTAAATTTAATTTCATCTAAGTTATATTCATGTTAGGCAACAAAAGTCTTTATATTACATGAAAAGCTACATCTTGATAGTATTTGGCCATGATGTTTTATAAATTATCAACTATACATAGTTGTACTAATCAACAACAAAGGGTATCTTGTCTAATTTTTACTTCTTAGATGTAACCACATAGTTTCAATATATATGTTATTCAGTATTTTTGATACCTCATTCAGTAATGTTGCTACTTCAGCACATATATAATCTTCAAACTATGATTATATGTGTATTTTGTCTTTTAAGATTAGAGAATTTATTCAATAGCAAAATATTCTATAATTTTATTTTAAATATCTTCTTTAATTAACATAATGTTATCTACTTCAAAAGCCAATTTTTAAGGAATTTAAAATTTAAAAAACTATATTTACTAATACTAATTAAAGTTTTAATGATTTAAAAATAAAATGTAAGCTCATATTAGATGACTATTGATTATATGATAGAAAATCTTTATTAAGTAATTTTAAACCATTTATAAAAAATTAAATATTCTTTGGTAATAATAGTTAAAATTAAAATAAATATTATAATTAATATTTTTATTAATTAATTTTTTTTATGTAATTATCTTATTGATAATTCATATTAAAATAAAAATACTAATATAAAATTTGATTAAAGTGTTGAGTTTGACAATATTTATCAACATATGTAATTTATTTAATATAAATATAAATATATATATATATATATATATATATTTAGGGTTAATTTATATATATAGACACAGACAGATGTACACACCAAAGAGAAATGAATGAGATTATGAGGAGTATTAGGTGGTAATATGTAAAAAGAATTATCTTTGTGGAGCGTTGACGCTGCCCGACGACGCTGCCCGATGGGCAAGGGCAAGGATAAAATGTTTGAGTGAGGGCAGCGTCTGCTTCGATTGAAAGCTCTTGCAGTGCCACAATCCCCCTGTTGCAATCCAGCGAGCGAGCGAGGGAGCGGCACAGCATCGCATTACATCGGATCGCACTGCTTGTGCAGAGGGAGGGCAAGAGCAGCAGGCGGTGGGATCGAGTCAGGAGCTATGGCGGGTGGAGGGCATGGGGCTCACAACATCACACACGGGGGGCTCTCCCTGCACGCCACCAAAGGATGGCATTCGCGCGTGGGCCAAGGCATGTGCGCCGTCATGTGGTAATGCACATGAACCCTGACATTCTGGGTTTCTCGTAGTTTGTTGGGATCATATCCTTTCAAATGTGCATACCCTACAAGCCACCTCGATTAGGTTGTTTGTCAAGGTGGGCTTGGTGGAGGGATGAAGGTCACAGTAGTGGAGACTTGGCCCCTCATGATCTTATCCGATCGAGGCTTCCCAAGCTTAAATTCAGTGAAATAGGAGCAATTCAAATGCTGTGTTGGATGTATTGACATAGAACACCTCTGGTCGTGCAAGTTATCAAGAAGACCTTTTGTTAGGGTTTAAATCTATTGGCAGATGGTTTTAATCGTGAGTACGGAGTCCCCGTTCGCTCCTGGGGATGGCGAATCTTTGGTTAAATTTTGTCTCCCTTTTGTTTTTGTTTTTGTTTTGTTTTGTTTTGTTTTTTTTTGAGCTGGAATTGTGAGTCAGTAACGTTTGGTTTTTGTGCGTCATTTGTGGGTTCAGGTTCTGGGTTTTGTACAGAGCGAAGCAAGACGGCGCAGTGTTGATGGTATGTGATCTAACTTCGCTTCCATTATCTGGTCAGTGATTTCCCTGGAAGTTTGACTTTACTAATTGGATTTATATACGAGAATAGAAACATGTTATACTCAAATCACCATGATTTTTGCTCATTATCGAGCTCTGGTTTTGTCATGGAAGCAGTGTGAATGAACGATATAGTTGTTGCATCGCCTTAGGGTTAACCTCAGACTTGACTTCGCATTTATCAGGGATGGCGTCACCCCTGGGAGGGTCATGGGCATGGAGGGCATGATGGACACGAAGAGGTGAGCTGTGCTTTTCTCCGTGGATTGACTATCGAGAGGATTCTGGTGATTATTTTTATTTGTATTTTTTGGGAAACTCTTAGGTTTTTTCTTCGTGGTTATTTTCTTTATTTTGATGTCTCTTACTTGCATGGAATCGTGATTAATTGTCGATGGCGTTGGTGTTTTCTTTGAGTTGCAGGCTAAGCACCACTGAAACAATTTGGAGTTGGCTTAAGGAACATTTAAATTTCTTTCACATTCAATTTCCTATGATTCTGTTACAGTATATAAGACATTGTGAGGGTACTGAGGCGTGATCTATCTTTCCAGCCTTGGCTCTTCTCATCAAAAGTGGTCCACGTTCTCAGGGCATGTGAGAAAGAGAAGGTTTTTATGCCCTGTGTATTCGTTGGTTTATAGACGTAGATGCTACGTGTTTTGGAAGCTACCCATCAAATCATGATTTGCTTTGCCTGATCCTTTCCTTCTCGTTGACTAAGGTGCTTGAATGGCTAGAGTGAAGAGAGTCCTCATGAATAAGCTTTTTTATGGTTAGAGTGATGTGAGAGTTTTATCTTTTTCCTATTGTGGTTGCATCTGTTCGGTCCCCATGTCTGAAAGAGTTACCAAGTTCAAAATATACTCCTCTGCACCTGTCAATCGTTGTTGTCAACACTGATTATTGTTATTGTTAAAGCTGAAATCGGCCAAAATCTCGTAGTGGGAGGTTTCAGGGGCGTGTATGAAGGATTACAGTACCGCAGTAATAACCAAACATTTTCACCATATTGAAGCACTCCCCGGTAGCGGGTCAATCTTTTTGTTGTGAATCTTCCCTCTTTACAAAGGTACTTCATGTTTGCCTGTAATGCCCCCGTCTGACTTAGGTTTTCAGCTGTGAAAACCTATCTTGGATTAGCGAAGTAAAGATGCGAGCTTTCTTTGGGACAGCCAATGCGCAAGTTGCGATTCTTAATGTATCACAGGAAGAAAACCGGACTAGCATTCAGTTCAGAACTAAGCACATGTCATATCCGAAGTTATGCATGTGTTACTCTGTAAGATCTGGCAATTATTTAAGCCTCCCACGTGGGGGTGAGATTTTTCGCGAGAGATTATGCTTCTAAGTGGATTTAAAGACTGGTCCTATGAGCCGCGAAATGAAGCCTGCTGTCCAGGTTTATTTCATTATCTTGCTACAGAAGGACTTAACATTGGATGGATTTGTAGTCCATTAGTCTGATAAACCCTGGAGCTTCTGTGCTCAACATCACCATGCGTACCACTCCTGGTTTCGAATCAGTACAGAAAACTGAACAAAAATTCGTAACTCCCTTCTCCACTGACAAAGAAACTAAATGTAGAGTCCCTAATGATCCCGTTAGACACTGAAAGGAGCAGGTGCTGTTGGAACCGGGTGCTGGAACTCACATACAAATCCATATTGACATGTCAATGACAGATTCGAAAATTGAGTACCAAGTGACCTTGATTCATAGAATCCAAGCACATTTCCTAATCCAAAACAAGGAAAACTTGTTTCTAGAATGTGGGAGTTCAACAAAGTAATGTGATGGATGGTGGTCGCGAGTTATCGAGATTCCTGGTAACAAATCTTCGTCATAGAAACAATTATGCTGCGTTGCTGTAATCCGATCACCCCAGATCCAACAGGAAGAAACATGTTAAGAGAAAAGGATCGACTCTGATGCATGAAAGAAACACTGGAATCGGTCGGTGCCTCATTGGGTCCAACACCACCTCACGGACCCAGCAATCATGTCCACGTCATCATCAGTTCACTTAGAGGATGCATATGCTCTTCAAAGTTTAAAACGCCATTCTACAAAATTGAATTTATTTAGATTTTATGAAACATGAAATTCACTACTGTAGCAGAATAATCTATTGCTGATGTTGTATAAACCAAGTAACAAATGATGAATCCATTTCAATTAACATAAATATCTTACAAATGTATTTTGGGTGGATTTAAATAAAACCTTGTTTATTTTGGATCATGATAATTTTATTCTAATTCTTTTCCACATAATTTACTAGAATTTTTCTTGGAAATTTCAAAAGGAACAATTTTTAATTTTAATTAAAAAAAAAATCAATCATGAAGTGTGCAATCTAAACCAATTACAAATATACAATCAACATACTTTCAAAGAAATATGAAAAATTTAAACACCACTAAATTAAGCTATCTCTCACACCACAAAGAAGGAATCTAAGAATACAAGTGTATGTAGAAAAATTCCTAAAAGCTTTACTAAAATGCTAATCACCATAATCAAGCAAAATCTTACAATAAAGGCTTTTTTTCCCTCAAAACTACTCATAAGATTTGACTTGACAAGAATGTTAAGTCAAGAAGGTTTTTCTATCTAAGTCTTCAAAACTTAGTTGATACTAATAAAGTCATCAAATGAAAAAAATTAAATAGATGAGAAACTACTAAGCTAAATTAAATTACATATATCTGATAAGATTTGGCATTAGATGTTACATCACGTGATAATTATTATATAAATAAAGATTAGTATATACAACACATTAAGTACCTTAAATCAATTTAAACCAAATACAAATGTACAATCAATATACTCATAAGTACCTCCTCTAGTTGATTAAAAGCCCATCTATTCAACTAAGACAACAATATATATATAGTTGAAGATGAATGCTTAAATAATGTTATTGCGAAACTGTACCCAATCAAATCAATGTTATAGCAGCTAGATCACCAAAATATGTGGCTAATATAAAGAAAAAGAATCTTCAATCCTTGACAATAGATGAAATATAATTGATAGACTTCCTTCAACTAAGACAAATTCTAAAATATGGCATAGATCGGATATTTATATTATTTGCACATAGAGATATGTAGTTGAAGTTGTTTATGAAAAGTTTGTAGAATTAAAGTTAGGATGGTGGTTCATATAAAATTGACTGTAGAATTGTCTAAAAAAGCTTAAGACGGTTATCATTGTGAGGCCTATTGAAATAAGACTGATGTGTCTTAAGAATCTAAGACTCTTTTAATCTACAGTAATATAAAATTTCATTATAAAGTAGGATAAAATGGACCAAAATAGAACTGAATAGAACTAAATAAAATAAGACATAAAAGACAAAATTGAACAATAAAAAATAGAACTAAAGTGAACTGAAGAAGAAGTTACAAACCAAATTTTACTAAGAGGAAAGGTTTGAAGCCATACTTGACCAGATGTTCCAAAAGACCCTTGCTAGTCTCATTTATATTTTGTTTTACTACCTTAGACTTTTTAAAATATTCTTAGATAATGGATCCTATTTAGATAACTATTTTAAATTCTTTCTAGAAGGTTCTATAGTGGATTCCACCTAAATAACCATCCTAAGCTTTTTCTAAAGGGTTCCATGATGGATCCTACCTAGATAACCGTCCTAAGTTCTTTCTAAAATATTCTACAATAGATCCTACATAGTCCACTAACCTAGCTCAAATTCTAAAAACTTTCATAACTTTTTAAATATGGTTCTAACTATCTATCCATATGTGTTAATAATACAAATATCTTATTTATATCTTGTTATAATTAATTCCCATCTATTAATGTGAAATGTCATCATTTTGCTCTCAATGATATATCCAAATTGTATGTTGATAATGGATGAGATTCTATATAGGTTCCCACGTTGCATTGTGGATGGAATAATCTTTCTAAAGAACTTTGTATTGAAGTTGAAGACATCCATTGCTTTGAAGAAGGTAGAGATTTTCCAAAATGCTATCCACTTCATATTCTTATTGATCATTAATTATAACTAGTAAAGGTGGCGGTTACTATCAATTTAAAAAAAACTTTTGCTTAATATAAAATTTCTTTACTTGTAAAATATGGAAGATTGGATGGATCCAAATATATGGCACAAGCTCAAGAAAAAACGTGACATCAAAAATCACTGCAAAAATATAGAAAGTTCTAAGCCATTAAGGTGCGAGTTTATAGATTTGGATTGATATAACAAGTGGCAAGTTGGTGTTGGAGAGTAATACCTGATCACCCTCTTGGAAGGTCTTGAGTTATTAGTGGTTATCCACGTACTGCTTCTGCCAATTTTATGTGATAAGAAGGTGATGACATTATCAAAGTAGAGAGAATTTGCCTCAAGAAAGCATTGGGCTACTAGTTTTCACTAATTATTCAATCAAGTCTTAATATAAGAAAGTCCAAGTTTATATATATATATATATATATATATATATATATAATACTTTTAGAAGCAATTACATCAAATATATAAGTCTTAAGTTTCCAAAAACACCCAAAATATGATTAAAAACTCTAAATCCTTATATATCTTTATGGAGTATTAATTATGAACTTCAAAAACTCATATCTCTTAATTGGACTGTTCAAACATACTCAAGTTTTACATAAAATATTGATATACTTTTAAAAACTACTATCACAAATTTCAATTACAAATTCATTGCAGATCTCAAGATATTGCCAAATTCCTAACAGTAGCTTCAAATCTTAGTTTTTATACATCCATGTGCAATTTTTTTCATATCTCACAAATTAAGTACTTAAATACCACAAAACTTATATATATAGCTTTTCATCACATTAATCTACCTTCTTAAAAAAGTTTGAGGTAAAAATTCGTCCAAAAACTTAAGATATGGCTCCAACTATTACTATGAAAAAAATCACTCACTGACTTTCTTTGATTTGGATGTGTGTAGAATAAGTAGTTATTTGCTGATTTGTAGATACTTAGTTTATAGTGTAAACAGGGATAGATGACTGTTGGAAAGGTAGTTCAGTAGTTAAAATGGATGAATAGTTAGGAAAAGCAGTTTTCATTAGAGATGTAGCAGTTGGTATCTCGTGGTAGGATAAGGAGGATGAAAGAGAGGAAGAAACGGCCATTACTGTGATAGTGTGAGCTGGGGTAAGCTTGGTGCTACCTCTTTTCTTTTATTGTTATGTTCTTTGAAATAAGAGTATTGAGAGTTTTTGAATATTGTGAAGTGAATCATGGAATGAAAGTGTGATTGAAATTATATGTTATTGAATGAGAAGAAGAGAGATTGAATGCTGAAATTTGAATGTAGTTCAGCAGAAAGAGTGAATCTGTGGTTGTGTGAAACACTGTAATATGAATGGTAGTTCTGTGTGAAGAATTCTAGTAATTGGAATGAGAGTAATTGTGTGCTGAAGCTGTGATGTTGCGGTATTACAGTTGGAGATTATAAGAGTGAAGATATATTAGTGGAAATAACAGTTATTGGTATGACTGAATTGTTGTAAGGAAGAGATTGATTAGGTGAAAGGAGAGATTATAGTTTCCTTGTGTGCTTAGACAATGGAAATAGAGACGATACATTGGAGGTAATTAATTGTGTGACCCTAAAGTGAACGCTTAAGCAACTAGTCACTCTCCGTGTTCAAATTCTCCTATACAGGTTTATTGTGGGAGGTTCCTTTCGGAATAAGTAAAACGATCAACCACATTTTGGCGCCGCTACTGGGGAGTGATAATAGCTTTGAGTGTTAGGAATTAATTATAAACGTGTGAGAAAATGGGCAATGGAAGACGATTTCAGTAGTGTTTGAAGAAAGATTATGGTTAATAAGAACGAGAGCATTGCATCGAGGAAATTAAATCAGTTGAGAGAAAGACAAGGAAGAGCGCAAGGAAGGAACTTGCGTAGAGAGGAGCAAGAATGTAATCTTAAAAGGAAGCATCGACAGAATTGGATTAAACCATGGTTGCAAGCTTGTCGGCGCATCCGAACATATCAAGAATCGGACAGACTGTTAATTCTGCAGTCATATGTACCGTTAGAAAAACTACCAAGAACACTCGCGGGAAATTTTGTTAACATTCCAGTGGAAATCTTGAGGCCATTAACTGAAAGAGAAGGAGGCATAGAAGTATTTGGTACTCCATTGGGTAATTTTTCAGTAAGGGGTACTGCTGAAATGAGCAATAGGGGCTCTGCAGATTGGCATGAATTAGTCGCCAATAAAGGCAACTATATCGTATTTCAAAATCTGACTTTTTCACATGTAAGTCAACCAACAAAATTATTTGCGGAGAATAACAGTAAAGCAAGGACCGCTGAGAGCTCGGTAATTAGAGTAAGGGAAAGCAGAGATTATTTTAAAATAAATTTCAGAGGAACACAAAATTCAATGGCAGCAGGAGGAACAGCTGTTCCGATTGCAGTTCAAATGGGTACCTTGGGCAATCGTACGACTAGCATCGCACCATTACCTACTTTTTGTGGTTTGCCATGTGCGGACCCAGATCAACATTTGTCTCAATTCTTGACGACGTGTGTAGCCAATAATGGAAGGACATAAGACATTTGGCTGAGATGGTTGCCAGCGACACTAAAAGACACAGCGTTCGAGTGGTATAACCGCCAACCTGTAGGTCAATTTATCAGTTGAGAGGCATTGAAAACGGCATTTTTAGCCCATTTCTGACCAATTGGTTTTGAAGAACGTCTTCGAGAAAGATTAATGAACAGCAGAATGGTACCAGGGGAAGCGGTACAATCATATTATGGTCGTGTAGCAGATATACTTTGGAAATGGCCAAATAACCAAATGCCAGAATCGTTTGTGTTGTCCATATTGGTTAATAGATTACACCCACCAGAATTGAAGATGTTTGTAAAGGAGGCCCAATCAGCTACCATCGCAGCATTTCTTGAGCGAGCAAAAGTATGGGAGGAATGTCATTACGACCAACACTTAACCGTTGGCGCCACGATGATTCTATCGCAAGGCGGTTATCAAATGACAAATTGGAATGACACATCGGAAAGTTATTTGGGAAGGAGTAATTATGGTACAATTCCACAGGGAATAGTGAATGCCGTTCCATTGCAGGCTGTACTACCATCATCGTCATAACCGTATGTACCTTATTCCACGTATCAAAAATCAATACCTACGAAGGAATTGACCAATGAATTGGTATCAAGGAATCCCAACGAGTCATTGCTGTTAACATTAACGAAGAAAATGGATGAATTGGCTGTGAATCTGGTCAAGGATAAAGAGAAAAGGCATAAACCGACCAATATGCAATCCAATGTTTGGTATAGCAATTGTAAGGGACAAGGTCATTTGGTAACTGAATGTTCTTCACCACCCCAAATGATGGTTCTATGTACCTTTTGTGGGGGTAAGCATACCATTGCCAATTGTTGGAACTTAAGGAAACAACAACAAGTCGGACAATAAACCATGAGTCAACCAACTTCGTGGGATGTAAATCAAGTACAAACGAATAATAGGTTCGGCTGGAATGGAAATCGAGCGAATAAACAAAACAAGAATTATTCCAATTTCCAAAACTCTGAATTTCACCAAGAAGGTGTATCCAATACCCATGGCTTGGGGCTGAATCAGCAAAGATATCATCAATATTCACCCATGCAGAAGCCAATGCCAGAATCTACAGTACCAATGGGTCAACCAGGATCCTTCACTCAACCGACATGGAATAGATCGAGCCGTTATATACCAGTAGAGACACCCAATATCCCTGAAGGAGCTCGCAAAAGACCACTTCGTTGCTATCGATGCAGACAAATCGGACATTATGTGAGTGAATGTCCTAATCCAAGAGCAAGTGATGATTATGCCCCAATATGTGGAAATTGTAAGCAGTCTGGTCATACTTATCAGCAGTGCAACGCGACATTTAATTATAATAACCGTGACCAGCAGATGCAAACAAGCCAGTCGGCGGAGGACAAAGGTCTTATTCAACGGGACTCACCAGTACATCGCATCGAGGTGGTAAACGCAGTGCTTACCAGGGGCCAACAAAAAGGTAAGAATCCAATTCAGGACCTGGATGACCCAATCGAAGTAATAACAGTAGCGCCGTCCATGAGGCAAACCGAACCAATACCAGTATTGGACCGTATTCCAATATTGGGACCTCAACATGACGAGGAACCCAATTCAGTTTCACGTACCAATTTTCCTGGGACATCAAGATCAATTCCAAATGACCCCGTCCCAATACCCGCACAACCCAATATAGGCTCATACCTATTGAAGGAACCTTTAGTGGTAGAAGAGTCAACTAAGAAGAAGGAATTGCTGCCGAACAGAGTCAAAACGAAACCAATGAAACGCAAAAGAGCATTGGGAGTTACTCTCAATATGCAACCCTACGATATATTGAAGGATTTGGATGTTATCTAGCCTTCAATTACAATGAAGCAACTTTTGGCTGTAGCACCGGAATGTCGATCAACATTGAATTCAGCGTTAGTATGGCGAAGATCCCGTACTAAAGAAATACATGAAGTTAGCTTAAACTTAGATCCAGAAGCACCAACAATCGATGTATCAATCGATGGAGTTTTAATTCCAGGGGTACAAGTCAATGGTGGCTCCAGTGTGAATTTAATGAACGTTGATACAATGGAAGACTTGCATCTAAAGCAATTGCTCCCTACGACATTAGTTTTGCGAATGGCAGATCATAGTCGGATTAAGCCGATGGAAATCTTACGCGATATTGCCACTGTAATCGCGGGATTGACATACAAAATTGATTATGTTGTATTTCGGTTATAGAGTTCTACGTTATTGTATCCCATTTTATTGGACAGACCTTGGTTGTATCAAGCCAAGGCTAAGAACGATTGGGGTCGCGACACATTGACAATTGGAAAAGGCAGTGACCAGATTGTTCTACAAATGTACCCGATACAATATCACGGAGAAACCCCATTGCCCAAATCAGAATTTACATCGGATAACGAGAGTCACTCGATTGAGGAAGATGACGATGCTATAGTTTCACCGCAATTTGGGGCAGGTCAAACTCCTTCAACAACCAAGGACGAAGTCTACCAATGTGGTGGCCCCGGCAAATATTTATTGCATCAGGAGGATGCCTCTTACTCGGATCATGTTATTACCGAATGGATGACCTGATATGATGTCAATCATGTGAGTGCAATGCGGTCAGACATGAGTCACCAGCAATTGCAGTCTCCTTCGCATGACGATGGGCCAACAGGCGATTTTAAATCGGCGGCTGTGGAAGAACCTATTTTCGAGACTCTGAACTTAGGCACCCTTGACGCACCCCAGAATATAAAGATATACAAGGGTATTCAAGGTAACGAATTGAATTAGTAGAAAGCATTCTTCCTCCGGCATAAATCATCCTTTGCTTGGATGTATGCAGATCTGAAGGGTATTCCAAAAACGGTGTGTGAACATCGTATTACATTGGTTCCGGATCCTACATCAGTTCGTCAAAGACAACACCGTCTCAATCCAAAATATTCCTTGATAGTAAAGGAAGAATTGGACAAATTATTATGCATGGGATTCATTTATCCGGTTCTGTATAGCGAATGGGTCTCACCAATGGTAATGGTACCTAAGAAAAATGGCAAGATTAGAATCTGTCAAGATTTTTGGAAACTCAATACTGCTATTAAGAAGGACTATTTTTCTCTACCTTTTACGGATAGTATATTGGATGCCGTAGCAGGACACGAATGTTATTAATTTCTGGATGGTTTTTCGGGTTACAATCAAGTCAAAATTGCTAAGGAAGATCAGTCCAAGACTACTTTTACGACAGATTGGGGTACATTTGCATACAAAGTGATGCCATTTGGATTATGCAATGCACCAGCCACATTTCAAAGAGTGATGACACAAGCCTTTCAAGATTATTTAGGAGTGTCAATGGAAATATTCTTAGATGATTTTTGCACGTTCAGTACGACAGCCGATCATTTGAACTGACTGGGACGATGTATGGACCAATGCGATAAGTACGGTATATCGTTGAATTCAGAGAAGTGTCAATTTGGGGTCCCCTCTGGAAGACTCTTGGGCCACATAGTGTCTAGCCGCGGTATTGCTACGGACCCAGATAAAGTAACTCGAATATTGGCTTTACCAAAGCTAGAAACGGTGTCAGAAGTACGTGGCTTTGTGGGCCATGTCAGCTATTATCGGCGTTTTATTCACTCCTTTGCGGTACTATGTCAGCCATTGACAAATTTGCTAAAGAAACCACTATTGGATGGATCTAGTCCCGTTTGGACGGCAGAATGCAGTGTTGCCTTTGAGGCCTTAAAGCAAAAATTGGTGTCTGCACCAATACTGGTTGCCCCATGCTGGACGAAACCATTTCAGGTTTATGTCGATGCATCCAACGTCGTGATTGGATCAATATTGAGTCAGAAGGATGACAATAACCGTGATCATCCAATATATTTTGCGAGTCGATAATTGGTTATGGCCGAACACAATTATAATACTACCGAGCGAGAAGCCCTTAGCATGATTTATTCTGTACAAAAATTCCGCCATTATCTACTGGGCTACCCGTTTGTGTTCCACGTTGATCATGATGCGCTTAAGTATATGATAAATAAACCCCAATTGAGCGGATAAATTGCTCGTTGGGTGTTACTTCTCCAGGAATTCAATTTTACAATTAATGTTCGCCCTAGCAAGACACATGCCAATGCAGATCACTTGTCCCGTTTATCTAATATACTGGGTAATGAGCCGATAAACGACGCCCTTTTGGATGCACAATTATTCGCTGTGGAGGTTATTACACCCGAATATAGTGACTTGATTCAATATCTCACATTTCAGACTTTTTCAATTTCTTATAATGAAAAATTAAAGAAGCGTCTGATTATAAGAAGTGCGCCGTATACCATGATTGGAGCCGCATTATACAAACAAGGACGGGATGGTATTTTACGACGTTGCATATTTCCAAGTGAAGTGTGTACCATATTGGAAGGATGCCATTTGGATAGCTGTGGAGGACATTTTGCGGGTGATAGCACCGCGCGTAAAGCTTTAATAGCTGGTTATTGGTGGCCAACAATGTTTTTGGATGCTCACAAATATGTTCGTCGTTGTGACCCTTGTCAACGAATTGGTCGACCTACTGGAACTTCTGCAATGCCATTGGTACCAGTTTTGGCACAGGCACCATTCAAAAAATGAGGTATTGATTTCGTCGGACCAATTGCACCTGCTTCTCGAAATGGACAGAAACGTTATATTTTAGTAGTCACCAAATGGGCGGAGGCTATGGCAACAAAAACTGATAATGCCACTACTGTAGCAATATTTTTATATGAGAACATTATCACTCATTTTGGTTGTCCGAAAGAATTGGTTAGTGATCGAGGAACCCATTTTATTAATGCAACCATTGAAGCATTGACAACGAAGTATGAGATCAAGCATCGAAAAACTACCCCTTATCATCCACGTGCCAATGGGCAGACCAAAAAGACCAACGGTATCCTTTGTAAAATCTTAACAAAGACTATTTCAAGAGCAAGAACCGACTGGGATACTAAATTATTTACAACATTGTGGGCATATCAAACTGCGTATAAAGTAACGACCAATTCCACACCTTTTCAATTGGTATACGGGCACGAGGCCATCTTACCAATAGAATTGGAGGTTCCCAGTTTAAGAATTACATTGGAAGAACGGTTGGATAACAAAGAATCTCTCCAATATCGGTTAACAAAATTGGAAAAATTGGATGAGATTAGGGCTTCGGCTTTGATGACCATGGAAGCTATTCAGTGCCACCGGAAGAGTTATTACGATAGTAAACTCCGCACAAAATCATTTATGTCCAATGATCTTGTCCTGCTGTATGACATCCGTTTTCACAATTTCCCAAGAAAATTTCAAATTCAGTGGCATGGATCCTATCGCGTATTGGTAGCCTTTCCCAATGGTTACGTCCAATTGGAAGATTTCACGGGAAGCAAATTCACAACCCGTATCAATGGAAACCGACTACGCCTGTATTATACATAAACCCGGGGGCGGGTTTATCAAGATTGGAGGGGACAGACGTACCGTTCATGATGACTTGCCTGCCATCATAAGTGTCTAATCGGAGGCAAATGATGGCGGTTGTTTAGTGTATTAGAACATTAGCAATCAAGATTAGGGATTCTTATTTCATAACTGGTTAAACAGTTAGGAGAAGGGCACTCTGTGTAGTTGCTTTCAGTATTTTGTTTAGAATTGTAGAAGCATAGTTTGTTAATGGAGAGTTCACGACAAATCATAGTATTAGTGCGAATACGCAGAGCTTTACAATGTCGAGGGAGAAGTTGAAGAGAGCCTCGGAGAAGGAGGAAGAGGGTAGAAGGGTGAGGTCAAGGAGTAATATGGATGAGCTTTCTCTTTGTATACTCACAAATATGGAACCCATGCGGTTAGAAATTTGCTGTAATGCAACGCGGCAAAAGGACTTTAGAAGTGCGCAGCTATATCCTTTTCTGCGAGCGGCAGACAATTTACCATCAATCGATATAGAACTATTGGAAGAATACTTGACGAACTATGATCTTGAGGATGGTTCGAGTGTTGTAAAAGGGAGGACTTTGGGAATTGATGAGAATACCTTGCATAAAGTATTACAGTTACCAATAGGAGAGTTAGCGGTTGGCGCAGAAGAGTCTTCAGACTTTAATCCGGGGAGTTATTTAAAAGGAGGTATGACATCGCTAGAAAGGAATCAAGGATGGCGCACGGCGGATGCACTTACACCAGAATTGATGGAGTGCATGCACTTCGTTCAGAAGAGGTTGGGATTAAATAGACATACGACGTATATGGCTAAACAATTATTATATGCGACAATAGGCTCCTTCGAGGGTATGGTGTTCAATTGAGCAGCGTACGTGGCCACCAAAATTCATGCAAAGTTGAGTTACAAGCGCAGGTCAGGTAGAATTGCAACGCTTCTGTGTTCCAATTATATACAGTCTGCAATAGTTTATGAGTTGAGTCAACCATTGCCGAAGAAAGGGAAGACGATAGCAGCTCCAGTACCACCAAAACTGAGGAGCAATTTAGTGGCACTTCTATGGGGACCAGAAGAAACAAGCCAGCAGGCGGGAGAACCAATCAGTGTTCGGGAGGGGGTCCAATGGTCAGAGAGACAATAGACATTCAACATCGAACACCAGAGGAGAATAGTGTGAAAGAACAATTTTTGGTGCAATTATCCCAATTGCAGTAGAAGGCAAACGAATTGGTTGATCACACGACTTTTAAGCAGTAATTGGTGGCGTGTAAGAGGGAGATGGCAGAACAACGTCAAAAACTGTTGGAACAAGATCAGGTGAATAGGGCCACCAAAGAAGCCAATTTGAGACTGGAGCATGCCCTTGGAGTAAAACAGCAAGCGTGGAAAAAGGAAAGAGAGCGCCTTCACCAAGGAATGATGCATTAGAAATAAGAACTCTCCAATTCTCTCAATCAATCGAAACTGGAAGTTGAGAAAAGGAAGCAATAATTGGAATTGAACCAGACAAAGATGGCGACTTTGGAATAGGAAAAGAAGACGATGAGTGACCAATTCAGAGTGAAAACAAAGAAAATGCATGAAGAGATCAACACTCTGAAGGAGGTTGCAAAGAAATTGGAGGAAGAATTGATTAGCATTTGATGGCCACAAGGGTCAATTGAAGGTTCAATTGGCAAATTGGAATAGAAGGTGAAGTAACAACAATACCAATTAGAGGCGAAAGACACCTGAATTCTTCAATTGGAAAGTCAAGTTCGTGAATTGGGAGTATTTAATGAAGATTTAATGGCCAAATTGAACATAGTACCTATAAATGTATCAGACGGGGAAGACGAAGAAGTGACTTTAGAATTGTAATCAGTAGCTATGAGTATGGGCAATGCTAAGGAGTCATCAGTTCTTGTTTCGAACTAGTTGTTTGCGAGGACGCTGCACAGTTAGGAGTGGGGCTATGTACAATAAGTAATTATTTGCTGATTTGTAGATACTTAGTTTATAGTGTAAACAGGGATAGATGATTGTTGGAAAGGTAGTTCAGTAGTTAAAATGGATGAATAGTTAGGAAAAGCAGTTTTCATTAGAGATGTAGTAGTTGGTATCTCGTGGTAGGATAAGGAGGATGAGAGAGAGGAAGAAACGGCCATTACTGTGATAGTGTGAGCCGGGGTAAGCTTGGTGCTACCTCTTTTCTTTTGTTGTTATGTTCTTTGAAATAAGAGTATTGAGAGTTTTTGAATATTGTGAAGTGAATCATGGAATGAAAGTGTGATTGGAATTATATGTTATTGAATGAGAAGAAGAGAGATTGAATGCTGAAATTTGAATGTAGTTCAGCAGAAAGAGTGAATCTGTGGTTGTGTGAAACACTGTAATATGAATGGTAGTTCTGTGTGAAGAATTCTAGTAATTGGAATGAGAGTAATTGTGTGCTGAAGCTGTGATGTTGCGGTATTACAGTTGGAGATTATAAGAGTGAAGATATATTAGTGGAAATAACAGTTATTGGTATGACTGAATTGTTGTAAGGAAGAGATTGATTAGGTGAAAGGAGAGATTATAGTTTCCTTGTGTGCTTAGACAATGGAAATAGAGACGATACATTGGAGGTAATTAATTGTGTGACCCTAAAGTGAACGCTTAAGCAACTAGTCACTCCCCGTGTTCAAATTCCCCTATACAGGTTTATTGTGGGAGGTTCCTTTCGGAATAAGTAAAACGATCAACCACAATGTGATGACTTCAACTCTCTATAATTTCTTCATTTGGACTCTAAATTCTTCAAAAAGTATATGAAAAGTGTATCTAAGAAATTTTTCTCTCCAATCATAGTCGCGAATCCTTCATTGCTCTTTTTAAACATATGTTATGGCCCATAGTGTGATAGTAGGTATGAAATTGATATCTTAACTTTAAGCACCAATAACTCCTTCATAAAAACTCCAAAACACACAAAATTTTCATTCAATCCATATCCAAATACCTAAAATTGCTGACCTTAGCCTCCAAAGCTCAAATAACTTCAAAAAAGAAATCCTAATTCTTAATAAGGCCTCGTGCAGCCTCCTTGAAGCCCATTGGGCATGGCCTATGATCAATAGTGATGAAGATCTCTATTCCTTGCCTTCATCCAACCATGTCTTACTTTTATCCCTCCCAATAAGCCTCCTATTAGTTTAGATTTTCATCTTTAGGCTCTAATCTCCTCTTAAGGCTTCATACTAAACATTTAGGTCTTATAATTTTTTAAATGCTATAATAAAAATAGATAAAATTCAAAAATAAGTTTCTTATATTCAATCTCTTTAAATTAATCTATTAAGCATTTTAATTCACACCAATACTTATAAATATATTATATGTTTTAACTAATTTTTATATATTATAAGCAATTATAGTACAAAATTATTGTCATATTATAAATACTTATAACATATATAAATTAGTTAAAACATATTATATATTAATAAATCTAGATGTGTGTTAGAGTGGTTAGTAGATTCAATTAAAATGAGTTGATATAAGAAACTTTACTTATTTATTTATTTATTTTGATTTTGGTATTTAAGAAAATATAAGACCTAAATATTTAGTGTGAAGCCATGGGAGAAGGTGGAAGTCTAAGGATGAAAATCTAAACTTATAGGAGGCTAATTGAAAGGCATGAAAATAAGGCATGGTTGAATGAAGGTAAGGAATGGAAAACTTCATCCCTATTGGTTGAATACCATGCCCAATGGACTTTGAGGAGGCTACACACGACCTTAACAAGGATTTCAGCAACTTCAAAGAGGGTGTTTGGAAATTAAAAGATAAGATTGTAAAGTTTAAGATTTGGACTACAATTTTTATACAAAAATTAGAAGATTTGGAGTTAAAATAAAGAAGATATAGCCATTTGAAGTTAAGGTATTAATTTATAACATACTATTATTCTTTTGAGTATATGGAGAGTTATATGATAGGTATTGAAGATCAAAAAATATAAGTAGAATGGTAATTTGAAGGCATACATCTTTCATGAAGAATTGTTATTTTTGGAGTTTATGTGAAGGAGTTATAGAGAGTTAAAGGTAGTACTTCCAAATCAAAGGCAATAAGTGATCGATTTTATTTATAGTAATGGTTGGAGCCATAACTTAAGTTTTTGGACGAATTTTTAGTTTAATTTTTTTAAAGAATGTAAAATTTTGTATTAAAAAGTTATATGTATAAATTTTGTACCATTTAAACTTATATCTTCTGAGATATGAAAAAAATTACAATGCAGATATATAAAGACAAGGGTTTAAAGTATTTTTTAGGATTTTCAAGATATCTCAAGTTTTGCAATGAATTTGCAATTGAAGTATATTGTAGAAGTTGATAAGAATACATCAATACCTCATGTAAAGTTTGAGTTTGTTTGGATAGTCGGATTAGGAGATATGAGGTGTTAAATTTTGAAAAAATTTCCACATAAGGATATACAAGATTTTAGAGGATTTTATCATATTTTGGATATTGTTAGTTATCTGAGGCATATATATTTGGTGTAATTGCTCAAAAAGAAAAAAATTATATATAAACTTAGGTCTTCTCCTATTTTGAAGCTTGATTGAATAATTAATGATAGCCAAAAGTCCAATATTTTCTTAAGGCAAATTCTTTCTACCCCGACATCATATTCTTAGTAGCTTGAACAAGATTTGTCAAAAACTTCTCGTGAAGCATGGATCTCGATGTAAAATAATGACATGAGATAATCCATAATAATAGAAGATAATATCAAAGAAGATCCATACAAATATTGAGGCATTGATAATCAAACGTATCGTGTCTAAGTAAAGTTGCTTTAAGAGCCAATCCATAAAGATGGCAACGGCGATGTGATTATGAGGTGTGTGTGGCAAATATGTAATGAGATCTACAGTCATCAACTCTCAATGTATTGTAGGTAGTAGAATTAGTTGTAATAGTTGAAGAGGTGTTGTGTTATATGCTTTATTATATTGAGATGACTTGTAAGAATGTTCAAAAGCTCAAACATTACAATCCAAACCTATCCAAAATCATGTTCTTGAGATCTATTCTTAAAATCTATTCTAGAGTCTTTTTCTTGTCCTAGATGTTTAGATATTGGAATATCATATATTTCTTGAAGTATATACATCTAGAATATAATATTCACACATATATAAATTTTCTTCTTGAAATAGAACAAACCATCACTAAGACTATAATCTTTATATTGTGTATTGCCCACCTTCAACCAATGGCTAACCATCTTGAAATAAAATCGTGATGCATAGCTTCCTTTCATTCTACTTCTTTGATTTGGTTTGAAATGACACTAGTAATGGTAACAACTTCCATCTTATTTTTCAATTCAACCTTCAAGTCTGGTCTCCATGATAAGCTGTTAGGTACAGTATGTTGTTGCCCTTGCTTATACTCAAGTTGGATATCAAAAAGCTACAACTATTCTTCTTAATAATAATGTTGTGATTTCGTATTTTTCAGAATTAAATTGTGTAGCAAGGATATCGATTAGTTCAAATAACAATTGGCTTTTCCAACAAATAGTGTTGCTATACCTTTATCGCATGTACAATTGCTAATTGCTCTCAATCACGTATAGAGTAATTGCACTCTATCCTTATGAGCTTGTAAGATTTATATGCCACATATTGAAAGATCCTATCAAAGTCTTATTGAAGGACTGCTCGAATAGCAAAGTCAAAAGTATCAATGTCAAGTATACAAAGAAGGTTGGAATCATACCATTGCAATATTAGAATAATAATGAGTGCCTCCTTCAACCTATCAAAGGTACTTTGCTGCTCCAGATTCCATTCAAATAGAGCACTCTTTTTCAACAGATTTGTCAATGAGGCAACAATGTGCGCTAGTTGTTGAATAAAATAGTGATAATATCTAGCAAGGCTTAAAAATGAATAGACTTCAGAAGCATCTTTGAGAGTTGGCCAATCTTCTATTACTTTCACCTTATCTTGTTCCATGTGTACGTTGTCATGATGTAATATGGCTATATAGTGAAATTATAATCAAAATTGAATTTCTAATTAATATCAAATTATTTTAGTTCAATAATAATTCAAGGTATCTAAACATGGCTTTTATAAAAGCCTCTTAGGTTATTTTCTTATTTTAATAGTTAGTAGGTTGAAGGTTGATTAGTAATTTTACCTTCTAGTTATAGAGACTCTTTTACTACCTTAGAAAGACCATAAATTTATAAAATCAGATTAAAAGAAATAAATAATTAATATAGTTGATACAAGGATTAAATTAAAGGTAAGATTTAGCTAAAACATCCTTAGAATAGATTAGATTGATACTTGGGGGTCGATTGTTTATAAGACACGGTCGAAATTAGACCTTTGGCCTTTAAAATGATTGCCTAGGGTAAAATAAGAATTTATTTGAAGATCAGGAATTAGAATTTGAGAGCTAGGTTGGAGCTTGTTCCAAATACATAAGGTTGATTTTGATAGGATTTGGAATAACTTGGCAATTATTGTTGAAAGTCAAGGTTTGTATTGGTAACTTTGGATTTATGTAATAAAATTAGGGTTAGCACTCTCAGCTAGTTTGTAAAATTGGTATCACATCTATAGTTTAAATTTTGGTAGTGCTTAGTTAATTAGGTTTTCTAAGTGTATGTAAAATTTTGTGGTAATTCAATAGCGAAATTGAGAGATATCTAGATTTTGGTACAAGAACATATTGAAAGTTGGCAGTTTGATGTTGAATAGGGTTTCGATGATATTTGAAGATCTACTAGTCAAATCAAGGTGAAATTTGGCATGGTGTTGAAGGTCTTAAGGATCAAGGTACATATCAATTTTGAATTGAAGTTAACAATTGGAGAAGAAAAAATCATTGCTGGAACTTTTATTTCACCTTTCAAGTTGATAGCCGAGTGACATCAATGTAGTTTTTGGAGGTTTTTTCACACTCTATAAGTTAGATTGGCCTAAAAGTTCTTGAACATTTAGAAGACTTACATTGAAAATTGTATGCAAAGTTTCACATCAAGTAGATGATTATATTAGAAATTACAACTTGTTGAAGCTCACTAATTAGGGTTGGAGCTTACAAGAAAAATCTAAATTGCTTAAATATGAAAGTAACAAGATAATTGAAGTTTATTTGTAATTGAAGAATTGGAATTTAGATTATATTCTTTACATATGGATGAAATCTATTAGGATTTCTTGAATGTTTGTGAAATACAACCTCACCTTTCAGAGTATGTATCTGGTGCATTTTCAAGTAAGACAACACGTAATATGACATAAGTAATAAATCCGATGTGAAAGTTTGAGGTGGAAGGTATTGGATTGTATTTGAAGTTATTTGAAATTAATGGCATAAGAAGGCAAGAAGGTTGAATTTGGTGTCTTTGATAGAGCTTTGGGTGGAGCTGCAAGTAGATCTTCAAGTGAATTTTCTATTAGTAAACAAATTATGTACTTTAATCCAAACACTGCAAAATTGTTTCAAGCATTTACATTATTTATGCAATAGCAATATAGCAATGATTGCAAAGAGGTTTTGACAACCAAAGTATTATAAGCGATTATTAACAAGATTGACCAATTTGATGGGAGAAAAATCTCCAAGTATTTAAAATGTTATGTACAAGAAATAGAATTAAATCAAGTTTTTGAGAAGAGGATGATTAAACTATTTGGGTTTGCTACAATACTAGAAATAAGAAAAAATGTTTCTTCAATTATGAAGCATTATGGAAATTTATTGGAGACTTTTTCATATATATTAAAAGACGAATATTTCTTGAAAGACACCGATTGTATTACTAAGAAATTATTTCTAGAATGGATTGAATAGCCTAGCAAGAATTTAAAACAATAAAGCTATTAAAAAAATTTAAGAGGCAATATTTTCAATTGTCGAAGATGGAAAAATTGACATTGGAGCCAAACAATGTTGAATTATTTCTTAAAGCTGCTGTTAAAAAATTACAAGAAAAATTGGAGTTGCTTCTTGAAGACAAAGAAGAAGATGAAGGATTGACAACAAAGTGGAAAAATATTATAGATGCAGTAGGATTGCTTTCAAAATAAGAAAGGAGAAAGGATATGGTTAATATTCTAAGAGTAATATAAGTACCTAAAATTCAAGTACATACAACACGACTAAGAATGCCTACTATTCAACCTCCAACATCTTTCTGAAAAAAAGAAGATATGGGAATTGAAGAAATTATACATGGAATGTGAGATCTTCAAATCAAATTAGCAAGACTTGAAGAAAAGACTTCTATGAATAATTTGAAGAATGTTTCTAAGCAAAGGTATGTACAAATGTGCATTTGGTGTGATCATACTTCCCATATTAGGAAGGATTGCAATGAATTTAATGATATGGTGTAACAAGGGATTATTTATTGGAAAGATGGAAAGATAGTATTAAAGAATACTAAAGATTTCTTTCAAACCAATTTTGGCAAAGAATGTATGAGAGTATTGATTCAAGACTATTTAATAAAATATGGAGTAAGAATACGAGACAGTACAAGTTATAGTATCAAGATAGATGATGACCTTGATAGAAGTATAGAAACAAGTGAGTTTTGGACTTTTTCCATTTCTATGATGCAAAAAGAAAAAATGCCTCAAGAAGCATTGTTGAGAACGGCAACTACAATATGAAGTGCAACAAGTTGAAAAGATCTTATAATAGCTCTTTCAATTCATGCATATATTGCTAAGAGTCAGTATGAAGCTTTGATGGAAGAAAAGAGACGAAGAAATTTTGATGATACAAGAGAAGAAAATTCTTTTAAGAGGCAAACTTGAGGACACAAGGCTCGTGAGATAGCTTCACAAGAATTGCCTATAAAGGATACATCAACAACATTGGAAGAAAAAATAAAAGAGAAAAAAAATAAAGATAAATCAATAGCTTATAAGCTACTCTTTAATATTGAAGTAGCAATAGATTTAAAGGAAGTGTTGAAAGAACATGTATTAAATTCTAAGATGGAATTCACATTGAAAGAGATTTTTGAAATTGCAAAGAAAGAGTTTCATCATGTTATCATTGATAGTATTAAAAAAAAGTGACAATTAATGGACAAAGTTAGGATGAGTCATGCTATTGATGCAAGATTATGTAAAGATGAGAATGAAAGTGATCAAGGTTACAAGCAATCAATAAATGAAAAGAATGGTTTTAATTAATGAGTGTGTTTTGAAGAGTATAGTGATAAGGAAATAGAAGCTTCAAGTTATTATACTTAAAAGCATTGAAAAAAGGCAACTACAAAAGTATTGATGAAAGTAGGTGATATAGAAGAACCAATTGTTGTTTAAATTGACCATGGTTCCAAAATAAATCTTATGTCTAGGAATCTTTATAAAAAGTAGAATTGGCTAATTGATATGGAATATGGATAGGCAATATAAGCAGCTAATAATACATAAGGTGAATTATATTGAGCTTGCCCAGATGTTAAAATCTGGATTGGAGATGCTGCAACAGAACAACATTTTTGTGTTCAAGATACAATATCATATCCATTGGTTTTAAGACAATCTTATACTATAGCAATACGGATGAAAACAAAATTTCTTGATGATAGTTTAGCTTATGCACAAATACAGAGTGAAGATGGAAGAAAAGCTGTATAATTTCTAACCGTGCCTCCTAATCTTGAACAAAATTGAGATAAATTGAGGGAGAAGCAATTACCAAGAATTATTGAAGAATTTAAGGATTTTGGAGAAGTACCACTATAAAGTGAGATAATGGAGGTACAAAAGAAGACGTACTCTCATAAGATGTTGGTGCTTTTGATATAAGTTTTATTGGCATTTTTGAAAATAGAAGTATTATATATAAAAAAATTAAAGATTTAAAATAAAATAATATATATATATATATATATATATATATATATATTCAAAGAAAATTATATAAATTAGAAACTTTAAAAAATGATAAGAGGATTTGAAGAGTTTATAAAGAAAATAGATTGAAAGATCCTTTGGAGTTAATTACATCTATTGGATTAGAAGATGATGATAAAATTATAGGAATACATTCAAGACAGATTTATACTATACTTGAATCTTTTCAAGTATTAGAATTTATTCTTGATACAAAATATAAAATAGTAGATAAGAATATAAAATCCATTATCAAACCTTTATTAGAAGATTCTATAAAACAAATGGAAGAAGTATCAAAGAAAAAAAGTTTAAAAGATTCAAAGAATATTGGACATCAATTTATAAAGAAGACTTTTGATGAAATGAAGATTAGATGTGATAGTTTTTTATTATCAATAGAGATTGAATATTTTAAAAAATTACTTAAAAGATGAGATAAATCATTTATTCTTAGACCTCATGAAAGAAGATGTGTAGATCCTAATATTGTTGCTCCTATAGTTATCTTCACAATATCACATGTGCCTTTGAACTTAAAGCCAATTCCTATGCCAAAGACACATTTACGTGAATTGGTAGAACTATTGAAGGAAAAAATACAAATGAAGATTTGAGAGCCTTTCTTTACTCCATATTCTAGTCGTTAATTCATAGTACCTAAGAAAAATGGATTATTATGCTTTATTCAAGATATGCAGGTAATAAATGCAATAAATATTAGAAATGGGGGCATAAGACCATTAGTAGATGAGTTTGCAAAAGCGTTTGTAGGAAGGGCAATTTATTCAATGGATGATTTATATTTGGATTATGATCAATATAGAATAGATATTAATTTGTTTTTGTAAGATATTGGTAAAATAGACTTATAGTCTGTAGAATAATCAATTTATGAGGACGGTGTCGTATGGTGTGATTTTCTATCTGGGAATACACCGGGTATCTAGCTATAGAGAGTTTAGGTTTCTTTTTTATATAATGCCTTAGCTCCCAAAAAAAAACTCTTTGCTTTGTATAAAAATTCAAAATATCTTAAAATTCTTCAAAATATATTTCTTCCCGCCAAGGACCTTTTTACATCAGACTTTGAAAATTCAGAAAAGCTAATCCAACCGTTCACTTTGTTTCAAATTTCTACATAAGCTAGATGCTATACTTAAATTTTACCACAAAAAAATTGAACCGTACATCTATCACCGATCGTTCGGCATCTAAGAAACCCTAGCAGGTGCACAAAACCCTAACTTACAAGCACCCGAAAACTATTTTCCTTATATCTCTTAAACCCAAGCTCCAAATCACACAAAACTTGTATAGAAAGCTTTATAATAAGATTACACTCAATCTTGAAAATTTTGAGCTAAAACCTCATCAAATTGTCTAAGATATAGCTCAAATCACAAGCACAAGTAATTCGGGCTACTTACTACCCTTAGATATCAAGCGCTGACTTCAACTGCCAATATCTCCTTCATAAAAGCTAGGAATTCGATAAACAGTACGCACAAACTGTAGCCGAAAAAGTGCGCTCTTCAAATCCGGTCGCCGATCTGCGTTTTCTGTCCGTACGCGTGCGGTATGCTCAAAAGAGTGACAGTACGTCGAAAACTTATACCTTAACTTTGAGCGCCTATAACTTCTTCATATAAACCCCAAATGACACAAATTTTGCACCAAAACCATATCTAAAAACCTAAACCTTTTGACCCTAGCCTCAAAAACGCGAATGGGTGCGAGAAACTAACCCTAATCCCTAATATGGCCTCGGGCAGCCTCCTCAAAGCCCATTGGTCATGATTTTTGACCAATAGGAATGGAGATTTTTATTTTTCATCTCCATTCATCCATATTGGTGCCCTAATTAATCCTTTTGTTACCAAAACCCCCTTCTTCATCCCTTTTCTTATAAGATTTTTACAATGAGTCTTTTTGACACCAAATAAAAAATCCAAAAGAAGTTTTCAAAGGTCACCAATGTCTAACAAAGGTGATTCTAATTATTTAGAAGTCACTATGAACTAAACCAATCTTAAAAGCCACTATGAAAAAGAAATCAAAGTTATAAAAATTCTATAGTAACCTTTTTAAACAACCTCTTCTCAAAGTAATAATCAAATTATATCCTACAACCAACTAAAATCTACTAATATGGCTCTTACCATGTTACTTAATAAATTATATATTAAGTACATAATTACATTATTTTCATATAGTAGCCGAACCACAACACGACAACGGATGGTTAACTTAGTTATTAAAAGTGGTTAATTAGAGGATTATGGTTAGAATCTGAGAATAGGGAGTAAGTATATAGGAGTTGTAGAAGTTAGTCTGAGTGGCAGACTCTGATAGTCATGAGCCGGGATAAGCTTGGTACTACCTCTATGTTCCTTTGCTTCTTTGTTGTTGAAAAGTAATAGATAGTTTCTAAATATTGAGAAGTGAGTTTGTGGAATAAATTAGAGATTGATTTATTAGTTATTGATTATGTAATTGAAGCACTGAGTGATTGAATTATATAAAGAATTATTCGAAGATTATGATTTTTGTTTATTGAGAGCTGTGTGTGTTTCGACAAAAGAAGTCTATGATTACAGAAATTATGTGAATTCAAATTGATTGGAGTGAAGTCTATTATTTTTGGTGTTAGATAAAATTATTGTGATTTGAGCAGTCTTTTGACAGTGCAGGGTTGCACACTATTATTATCAGTTGATGAAAGAATATTGTTATTGGAAGAAAGCATTGTAATATTTTTTGGTATTTTAGTGGTTCAAAATACGATTAATTGTGTGATCCTAACAAGTAAAATTCATGCACTTAGTCTTTTCATATGTTTGAATCTCCATATATAGGTTTATTCTGAAAGGAATTGTAGAATAAATAAAATGACAATCACATTTTGCCACTGCTATCGGGGATAGACAATAGCATTGAGTGTTAAGAATTAACTGCCGGTTTAATTAGATGAGAGATAAGAAGAAAATTTAGTAGAATATAATGAAAGAGTATAGTTATTTAGAATGAAAACTTAATAGTAAAGAGAATACGGCAATCAAAAAAAAGAATAGTGAGATCGCAAGTAAGGATTTTGTTACATAGCGAGCAAGAATGAAAGTTAAAAAGGAATCATCGATAAAGTTGGACTAAACCATGGTTGTATGCATGTCGATATATCCGAGTATACCCAAAAGCTGATCGACATCAAATATTTCAAAAGTAAGTACCGTTAGAAAAATTGCCAAGAAGACTTGCAAAAAATTTAGTCAATAGATTAGTATTTTTCTTGAAGCTGTTAATTGCGAGTGGAGGAATCATAGAAGAATTGGATACTCTATTGGATACATTTCCAATAACAAAAGCTTCCAATTCTATCAAAACTGGTTTCGTAGAGTGGCATAAATTATTAGTCAATAAGGGCCAATTCAATGTATTTCAAAATCCATTATTTTTACCTCCAATTAGTAGAGGACAATAATAGCAAATTGAAGAAACTTAGAAATTCAAAATAATCAATTGAAGAAGGCGCGAGTTGTTTTAACAAAAGATTAAGTAGAACATTGTTTTCTTCAATGGCAATGGATAGTCCAGTGATTCCAATAGCAGTACAAATGGGTGACTTTATCAGCGTAGAGAGAGTTTGCCTCAAGAAAATGCTAGGCTTCTGCCTATCACTAATTATTCAATCAAGCTTGAAAATAAGGAAAGCCCTAAGTTTATATATAACTTTTTTCTTTTGAGTAATTACACCAAATACACAATCCTCAAGTAACCCACAACTTCCAAAATATGATAAAATCTTCTAAAACCTTGTTTATTCTTATGTGGAGATTTTTTCAAACTTCAACACCTCATATCTCCTAATCCGACCGTCCAAACAAACTCAAATTTCACATGAGGTACTGATATATTCTTATTAACTTTTACAACAAATTTCAACTGCAAATTCATTGCAGATCTTGAGATATCTTCAAAACCCTAATAGTCACTTTAAACCCTTGTCTTTATACATCCATGTACAATTTTCTTCATATCTCACAAAATATAAGCTCAAATGCCACGAAATTTGTATGTATAGCTTTTTAACACAAAAAGTTACATTCTCCAAAAGTTTGAGCTAAAAATTCATCCAAATACTCTAGTTATGGCTCCAATAATTATTACAAACAAAACCGCTTACTTACTACCTTTGATTTGGAAGCGCCGCCTTCAACTCCTAACAACTCCTTCATATGAACTCCAAAAGCAATAATTCTTTCATAAAAAATGTAGGCCTTGAAATCGCCATTTTAGTCACATCTTCCGATCTTCAAAAGCTGATGTAAAACTCCTTGTACTCTCAAAAGAGTAATAGTATGTCTTAAATAAACACCTTAACTTTAAACGGCTATAACATTTTCACCCTAACTCCAAATCCTCTAATTTTTGCACACAAATTGTACGTCAAATCCTAAACTTTACAACCCTAGCTTTTAATCTCTGAATGCTCTCTTTGAAGTCGCCGAAACCCTTCTTAAGGTCGCGGGCAGCCTCCTCAAAGCCCATTGGGCATGGTATTCGACCAATAGGGATGAAGTTCTCCATTTCTTGCCTTCATCCGACTATGCCTTGCTTTCATCCTTTTCAATTAGCCTTCTACTAGTTTAGATTTTCATCCTTAGGTTTCCACCTTCTCCCAAGGCTTCATACTAATTATTTAGGTCCTATATATATATATATATATATATATATATATATTTTAATGTCAGAATCAAAAGAAATAAAGAAATAAAGTAAAGTTTCTTATACCAACTCCTTTTAATTTAATCTACTAGCCACTCTAATACATATCTAGATTTATCAACATATAATATGTTTTAACTAATTTTTACATACTATAAGCATTTACAGTACAACAACATGAACAATCGCACGAGTGTGGCTCTATTTTCTACTTTGAGGGATTTTTTGGATGCACATCCCGATCAATATTTATCTCAGTTTTTGACAGTATGTATAGCCAATAATGGAAGAACTGAAGATGTTTAGTTACAATGGTTGCTAGCAATCTTAAAGGACACAACATTTGAATGGTACAACCATCAACTAATGGGTCAATTTTTCAACTCGGAAGCATTGAAGAATACATTTTTAATCCATTTTTGTCTAATTGGTTTTGAGGATCAACTTCGAAAAAGATTAATGACTATCAAAATGAGTCTAGGAGAAGTAGTGGAATCATACTATGGTCGTGTTGTAGATATACTCCATAAGTGGCCAAATCACCAAATACCAGAGGCTTTTGTATTGTCCATATTAATCAACGAATTGCACCTATCCAAACTAAAAATGTTTATAAAAGAGGCTCAACCAAATACGGTAACTGCATCTCTTAATAGAGCCAAGATTTGGGAGAAATGCCATTATGATCAGTATTTAACTGTGGGTGCCATGATGATTCTAGTTCAAGGGAGCTATCAAAATCCGACTTGGAATAAATTAGTAGGTAGTTATCCACGGATGTTAGAAATAGTAGCCAATTCGAGTGCCAATATTTAGGGGCCAGTTAATGTCATCCCATTGCAAGCTATACAATCAAACGTAACAACAGTATATATTCCATATTTTCCATATCAACAATAAGCATTAACAAGCATTAACTACAACAGAGTTACTATTAATACCAACTCCAAAAGATTCCAATAAAATCTTATTATTTAACTTGATAAAGAAAATGGAAGAAATGGCCGTTAATATTGCCAAGGATAAGGAGAAGAGGCAAAAGCCTACCAATACTAGGACCAATGTATGGTGCAATATTTGTAAGGGCTACGGTCATTTGGTAATAGAATACCCTCTATCATCACAAATGATGGATCAATGTATATTTTGCGGAGGAAAGCACTTCACAGATAATTGTTGGAATTGACAAAAAATAAAAATAATTTAATAATCAGACCATGATTCCACCGATTCAATGGAATGACAATCAAGTTCAAACGAGAAATACGTATGGATGGAATAGAAATCAATCTAACCGACAAAATGGAGCATTCAATAACTTTTAAATTTCTAATTTTAATGAGGGGTTTGCATCAAACTCCCAGAACTACGTTAAGAAGTAGCAGAGGTATCAGTAATATGCTCCATCGACATCATCGAATCAAGTACCCTCCATACCAATGAGACAACTAAGATCATTTTCTTATCCTACTTCGAACAAGCCTAGTAGGTATGTACTAGTAGAAACATCCAATATACCTGATGGGAGTACAAGAAGACCACTTTGTTGTTTTTGTTGCAAAGAGATTGGTCATTATGCCAGTGAATGTCTCAATTCTAGAACAAGTGATGATTATATACCAGTGTGTTGAAATTGCAAGCAATCGGGGCATATATATTAGTAATGTAATGCTTCGTTCAATTTCAATATTCAGGATCTACAGATTTAAAGCCAAGAAAAAATTGACGACATAAATCAAGGTCCTCAAGATTCTTTCGTAAGTTAGGTGGAATATATCCAAGCTGTTCTTACTAAGAGTCAGTACAAGAAGAAAGGAGTAATTCAACATTTAGGTGAACTTGATGCAAAGGGCCAATTTGACCCAATTACGGGGATATCCAATCCAGGTCCTGTTATGGGCCTCTTATCCAACATGAGACCTGACTTGGTTGGACAACCCAATAAGGTTCCAATTACGAAGGCTTCGGATCTATTCCAAGAGGTTCCGTTTTCTATGCAGTTTTGAAAAAACATCTTATCGGTTGAAAGATCCTCTTGGAGGTATAAATTCCAATGAAACTCAGGCTACTATTCCAATTCCAAGTCCAGGGCGAAAGAATATCTTACCTCATGGAGCTAATCTCCAATCAATGAAAAGAAAGAGGGCATTGGAAATTAACTTAAATATGGAATCCTATGACATTTTGAAGAATCTGGATGCTATTCGATCTTCTATTTCTATGAAGCAATTTTTAGCGGTTGCACTAGAGTAGAGTTCTATATTGAATTCATCATTAACATGGCATAGGCAACGTAATAAGGAAGTTTGTGAAGTCAGTTTGAACCTTGACCCAAGTGCATCAACCATCGATTTTTTAATTGATGGTATTTTGATCTCGGGTGTTCAAGTAGATGGTGGTTCTAGCATCAATTTAATGAATGTTGATACAATGGATGCTTTAGATTTGGAACACTTAGTATCCACAACATTGGTGTTAAGGATGGCAGATCATAGCCGGGTTAAATCAATGAATATTTTACGAAGTGTTCAAACTATAATTGCTGGTATTGCATATGAAATCAACTACATCATCTTTGGGTTATAACATTTGAGTTTATTGTATCCAATTTTATTGGAATGACCCTGGCTTTTTCAAACGAAGGCCAAGAATAATTGGGGTCGGGGTACTTTGACAATTGGCAAGGGCGGAGATAAAATGGTATTACAAATGTACCTAGTATATTATTATGGAGAGTTTCAATTACCAGCTTCTGAAATTAATATTGAAGAATGAGCTTAGCTCTAATGATGATGTAGTAGCACCAATTACGGAGGCGCTTAAGAAAGTAGTCCAACACCTTGGAATGGTGTACCAATGTGGAGGTCTGGGAGAGTACTTGATATACCCACTAGATTCAAAAAATCTTTGTTAAAGTTAATATTGATTGGATGACTAAGTATGATGTGTACCATGCAAGTGCCTTGTACACATGATTTAGTACTTTGTACATGTCAAACTTATCAACTCATTTTAAACTAGTATGGGAGTTGAAATAGAACATTACTGGTGCGCTTTTATGTCAAACTATCAACTTGGTGACCACAGTAGAGCCTCGAACAATTAAGATCTACAAAAGTATTAAGGAACATGAGTTGACCTGTTGGACAAAATTTTTCTTCTATCATAAATCCGCTTTTGCTTGGACTTATGATGATCTAAAAGGTATCCCCGCTGAAGTCTAAGAGCATCGTATCATTTTAGAGGAAAATACTAAGTCAATACGGCAAAGGCAACATCACCTTAATCCTAAATATTTCCTCATAGTGAAGGAGGAATTAGACAAGTTTCTTGTGATTGATTTTATTTATCCTGTACCAAATAGTGAGTGGATTTCTCCAATCGTGATGGTGCCAAAAAAGAATGGAAAAATCTGAATTTGTCAGGATTTCCAGAAACTTAATGTGGCCATCAAGAAAGATTACTTCCCATTACCTTTCACAAATAGTATATTGGACGATGTAGTAGGTCACAAATGTTATTTGTTTCTTGATGGATTTTTTGGGTGTAATCAAGTTCAAATTGTACCAGAAGATCATCTCAAGACAACCTTTACTACAGATTGGGGCACATTTACTTATCGTGTGATGCCTTTTAGGTTATGCAATGCCTCACCCACGTTTCAAAGAGTGATGATTTAGGCCTTCTAAGACTATCTTTGGATATTTATGAAGATCTTTTTAGATGACTTTTATGCATTCAGTACAAAACAAGATTATCTTAATTGTCTAGAAAAATGTTTGACTCGGTGCGTTAAATTTGGAATATCGTTGAACTCGGATAAGTATCAATTTAGTGTTCTATTCGAAAAATTATTGGGACATATCGTCTCTAGCAGTTGTCATATTGTAACATGACTATATGATAAAAGATGATAATATGGATCTTATTATAGAAGAGCCAAGTTAAAAGAAAAGGTAGAAAAATATGGATAAAAGATAGCAAGGTAGTAAAACTTTTAGTAGTAATGCTGCCCTTATAGAAAAAATAGCTTCTACTTACTTTGTAGGGCCAAAAATAAAGCAAAACAAGATAGATTAGAAAAATAAAGGATATAGGCATATTGAAGAAGGAGTTAGGAGTGCAAATTAGTAAAAATTATCTCAAGAAGACGAAAGTTGATACCCCAAGAGGACCGGTTATGAACCTTGGTCGAAATCAGACCCCAAGGTACAAAACCGCACTCTGACGGCGACTCAAGGACTCTTTAGTGAATCGGAGAATGGGGTTTGATAGAAGATTAAATAGAGTTTCTATGGGTGTTGGTTTTGGGTGATTTAAATTTTTATTGACTTTGTAATAGCTTTGCAAAGTCAAGGTTTGTTTCAAATAACTTGGATTTTATGAAATAAAATAGGGTTTACATTTTGGGTGATTTCAAGAGTTCTATTATTGATCTATGAGTGAAATTTTGTAGATTTATGTTTATCATTGTGTTCAATATATGTTGTAAGTTTGAGCTTGATCTAACGGTTGAATTAAAGGATATTGAGGTTTAAGTGGGTCAAGGTCTCAGAAAGTAGAATTTAAGGTCTAGTGAGGTTTTTTAAGATTTCTTGCAAATTACTTGTTGGATTGAAGTGAAACTCACGTGAGAGGATATTAGACTTGTTTTTCTATGTGTTTGAGAATTTTGAAATCAATCGAACGGTGTAAAAGAGAGATATTGGCTCTGGAAGATTGGCATCAAGACTGGAGAAGGAGGCCAGCCAATATCCGAGCACATTTTTGAAGATATCATCAATTTGAAAACTCCGATCCTTATCAATTTTTTTTGTGCTTGTTTCTAATTTATTTTTTTAGAAGTGTGTAAAATTTGAATTAAGATCAACGGTTTATTCATTAGTTATTGGTTTAAATCTATTATAGGAATTATTAAGATTTGATTTAGGATTTGATTAGGATTTGGTTTGGGATTTAGAATTTGGATTAGGATTTGATTTAGGGTTTAGGATTTGATTAGGGTTTGATTTAGGATTTAGGGTTTGGATTAGAGTTTGATTTAAGATCTAGGATTTGAATAGGGTTTGATTTAGGGTTTAGGATTTGATTAGGATTTAGTTTAGGATTTAGGATTCAAATGAAGGTTTGGATTAGGATTTGGTTTAGGTTTTAGGGTTTGGATTAGGATTTGGTTTAAGATTTGGTTAGGGTTTGATTTAGGATTTAGGATTTGGTTAGAGTTTGATTTAGGATTTAGGGTTTGATTTAGGATTTAGGGTTTGATTTAGGATATAGGATTTTATTAGGATTTAAGATTCAATTAGTTTGGCTTAAAGTTTGAATGAAGTTCAATAGGATTTTAACTAGAATTAAATTAAGATTGAATTGAGATGTATTTGAATGACATTTGTATTCTTTTTAATGTTTCTTTAAAAATTCCTATTGTTTGTTTGAAACTTCTTTGAGGTTCTTTTGAATTTGATAAAGCTTGCTTAACATTATTATAGTCTAATTAGAGCATTATTAGTATTCTATTAGAATTAGGATTTTTTTTATTACAATTTCCATTCTTCCTTCCAAAGCCAAGGGCTCGGAGCATTCTCAAGCCAAACTTCACGTATTACGACAGTGTGGTATTGCTACAGATCCTGAAAAAGTGCAGTATATAATGAACTTGCGCTGACCAAAGATGGTCTCTGGTGTTCGAGGATTTGTCGACTGCATCAATTATTATCGCCACTTTATTTATTTGTTTGCAGTTATTTATCAACCTTTAACGAACTTACTGAAGAAACCTCCATCAGATGGGACTAGTCCCTTTTGGACCATAGAGTGTACCATGGCCTTTCAGGCATTAAAGTCAAAATTGGTCTCTATACTAATATTGGTCGTACCTCGTTGGACGGAGCATTTTCATATATATGTTGATGCATCCAATGTGGCTATTCGATAGGTGCTAAGTCAAAAAGATGACTAAGGTTTGGATCATCCTATTTATTATGCCAATCGATAATTAGTGGCTATCGAACGTAATTATACTACTACTGAACGTAAAGCATTGGGTATGATATACTCGGTTCAGAAGTTTCTGTACTATTTGCTTGGATATCTGTTTGTATTTTATGTGAATCATGATGCCTTCAAATACATAATTAATAATCCTCAATTGAGTGGGCGCATTGCCCGATGGATATTACTTCTACAAGAGTTTAATTTTACTATTGTTGTACGACCTTGGAAGAAACATGCAAATGCTGATCATTTATCTTGATTGTCTAATATTCTTGGCAATAAGATTGTCCTTGATACTCTTCTCGATGCCAAATTATTTTTGGTGGATGTGATTTCTTCCAAGTATAGTGAAATCATTCAGTTTTTGACCTTCCACACTTTTCCACCGACTTTCACTAAAAAGCTTAAGAAGTGACTCATTCTGAAGAGTGCCCCGTACACGATGTTTTGCGATGCTTTATATAAATAAGGTAAAGATGGCATTTTAAGACATTGTATCTTTCCAAGTAAAGTACAGTTGATACTTGAGGGTTGCCATTTTGATAGTTATGGTGATCATTTTGCGGGCGATAACACTACTTGCAAGACTTTAATGGAAGGATATTGGTGGCCCACAATGTTTTCTGATGCACACCAATTTGTTTGTTGTTGTGATCCCTATCAATGAATGGGTCGATCCACGGGCACTTGAGCCATGCCATTAGTACCAATCTTGGCATAGGCATCATTTGAAAAATGGGGTATTGATTTTGTTGGTTCCATTGTACTAGCGTCCAAATCTAGCCAAAAGCAGTATATTTTAGTTGCCACATACTATGTAACCAAATAGACAAAGGCTATTGCTACCTGCCATGATAATGTCAATATGTCAATATGTGGCTACTTTTCTTTACGAGAATATTAAAACTCGATTTGGATGTCCAAAAGAATTGATTAAAAATTACGGCACCTATTTCATAAATGCTACCATAGCCGCCTTGATGAACACATATGAGATTAAGCATTGGAAAACTACTCTATATCATCCTTGCACAAATGGACAAATAGAATAGACCAATGAAATTTTGTGTAAGGTCTTTATTAAGACAATTTTGGAGGTGGGTACCGATTGGGAGACCAAACTCTTTGCAACTTTGTAGGCATATCGTACCATATATAAAGTAACTACCAATACTACTCCGTTCCAACTAATTTACGAACAAGAGGCAATTTTACCTATCGAGTTTGAGGTTCAAAGTTTATAGATTGCCTTGGATGGACGTCTCAATGACAATGAGTCATTACACTTTTGGTTGGCAAAATTGGAAGAATTGGATGAAATACAAGCTACAGTTCTTTTCAACATGGAAGCAACTCAAAAATAGAGGAAGAGTTACTGTGATAGTAAATTACGTCTGAAGTTTTTTATGTCCAATGATTTGGTATTACTGTATGATAGCCAGTTTACTCATTTTTTGGACAAATTTTAAGTTTGTTGGCATGGACCGTATCAAGTGATTGAAGGCTTTTTCAATGGGTCTATTCAATTGGAGGATTTCATGGGCCATCAATTCAATACCTGCATTAACATGAACTGATTACAATTATTTAAAATATAAAACTCAGGACGAGTTTTTCATTTTTTTGGAAGAGGTGACTTCAAATGGACTCACGATATATTGAAGAAACACAATAAGCAAGACACAGGTCAAAAGAAATTAGCAAGGTTAGACACAAGAGAAGTGTGGAATAAGATGCCACTCACTTCCAACACCCTTTACTTATAGGTAGAGGTTACATCCATTTTGGCTAGCATTCATCTTACTTTCATCTGACTAAACCCTAAATTTCTCTTAACCTAGCAGCCACTTTAAATCCTAGCTACTTCCTACAACCCTAGCTGCCACCTTAGTAACTTTCCTTCATCATTTTGCTACCCTTTGACCATTAGCAACTTATCCAAGATAATATCTTTTATCTTATAATTTATCTTCCATTTACTTTAACACTCCCACTTTGTTATTGGTCAAAGGTTAATAAACCTAATCTCTTTTGTCAATTTATAATGTCTATCCTTCACCAATGCTTTTGTGAGTAAATCAGCAAACATGTCTTCTATTGCACAATACCTTATGTCAATTACGTCCATCTCAATCTTCTCCTATATGAAGTGATGTTGAATGTCAATGTGCTTTGTTCTTGAATGATGCTTTGGATTCTTGGAAAAAGTAAGGCATCCTTGATTGTCACACTTCATTAGAGTTGCTTCCAATTGCACAAGTCTAATGTCTTCTAAAACTTGTCTTAGCCATATTGCCTCCATTGCACCATGACTTGTTGCCATGTATTCCGCCTCCATTGTAGACCTTGCAATTGTTGGTTGTTTCTTGCAATTCCATAAAATTGCTCCCATTCCAACAAAGAAGACATATCCTATTATTGATCTTCTATCATTTATATCTCCAGTCCAATTCGCATCACAATATCCATGTTATGTAATATTATTACCTCCAAGGCACAATTTAAAGTTCAAAGTACCTTTTAGGTACATCAAGATCCTCTTAATGGTTATGTAATGAATTGGTCCAACCTTTGACATGTGTTGACTCACAACACTCACCGCATATACAAGATCCACCCTTGTACCAACCATTGCATACATAAGTGAGCCTACTGCTGCCTTGTATGGAACATCTTTCATTTCTTCTTCAACTTCAGCAAATTCCTCATCCGTGAGCTTCATCAACTTCAAATTTGCCTCCAAAGCTGTTCCAATGGACTTACACTCCTCCAGGTTGAACCGTTTCAATACTTCTTCAATGTACTTCTTTTGGCTCAATGTTATAATCTTCTTACCTTGATCTCTCACAAACTCCACTCCTAAGCAATAATGAAGCTCTCCCAAATCACTCATTTCAAATTCTTTTATTAGCTTTATCTTCAATCAATCCATCCTTTTTAAAGTATTGGTGAAAATGATCAAATCATCAACATAAAGAATAACAATCAGCAAGAAGGCTTTTGATTGCATCACATACATAGAATAATCTGCCTCACTCCTCACAAATCCTTCATTCACAAAGAATATGTCGATATGTTGGTATCATATCTTTGATGATTGCTTGAGCCTATACAAGGATTTCTTCAACTTACACACAAGGTGATGTTTTCTTTCTTCAACAAATCCTTGAGGTTGATCCATGTAGATGTCTTCTTCCAATTCTCCATTCAAGAAAGCCGTCTTCACATCCATTTGATGCATCTCCAAGTCCATTGCTGCCCCAATTACCACAATGGTTCTAATGGTGGTGAATTTGGCCACGGGAGCAAATGTCTCATTGAAATCAACACCAACAACTTGTGAGTAGCCTTTGGCTACCAATCTTACCTTATACCTTACAACATTATCCATTGCATCCCTCTTTTTTCTAAACACCCACTTACAACCAATTAAAGATTGATTTGGTGGAAGTTGAATCAATTTCCATGTTCCATTGTCTATGAGTGATTTGTATTCTTCTTCTATAGTATTCTCCCACTTCAACGCATCCATGGACTTCATTGCATCACATAAACTCAATGAATTAGCAAAAAATACAACATTGGCATGTTCTTTACTTACTTGAGAAAAAATGTGGTCCTTCCACCATTCACCATGTTGTTTTCTATCTCTCAAAGGATATCTCCTTTCATTTGAAGAAGACTCAACTTCTTGTATTCCATAGTCACCTCCAACCTTCTTTTCTTTTGAAGATAGTCTTTCTCACTCAAAGGTTCATAATCCTCATCACCATCATCATCAATATCTTCATGCTCTTCATTGCTGATCTTAGCAATTGTAGAAGCCTTCTTGTCCACCTTCTTTGCCACTTCATCTTCATTTCCACCTTTACAACCATCATTGTCTTTGTCTTCTTCCTTCTTTGTTGAATTTGAAGATGTGTCCACAAACACACCATTACTTCCACTTGGACACATCTCTAAGTGCTCACAAGTACTTTTGTGCTCCAAAAACTTGACATCACGACTTTTAATGATCTTTTTAGTCTCCAAACACATGAGCCTATAAGCCTTTGTACCTTTACAATATCCAACAAACACACATTTTGTACCTTTTACATCAAATTTTGATCTCATACAATCTGGTATCTTTGCATATGCTATGCATCCAAAGATCCTCATCTGAGAAATACAAGGTTTTCTACTACTCCAAGCTTCTTCCGGCATCATTGATGTAAGTGTACTTGTAGGACACCTATTTCTTGTGTATACTGCATTCACCATTGCTTCCACCCAAAACTCATGTCCAAGGTGTTGTACATGAAGCATACTCCTTGCCATCTCCACAATGGTCCGATTTACTCTTTCAGCAACTCCATTTTGTTGTGGAGTATAAAGAGTGGAGGTTTGTCTTACAACACAATGCAACTTTAAGAAATCATTGAATTGCTTGGACATATATTCACCTCCATTGTCCCTACGCAATACCTTGATTTTACATTCACATTGCTTCTATACAAGTGACTTAAACTCCTTAAACCTTGTGAAACACTCACTCTTTGCTTTAACAATGAAAATCCACACCTTCCTTGAAAAGTTATCAATGAATGTGACAAAATACCTTACACCTCCTATTGATGGCATCCTCATAGGTCCACAAACATCAGAATGGACAATCTCTAATAACTTGGTTGCATGTATTGCAACTCTACTTGAAAATGAGGCCTTTTGTTGTTTGCCTTGAATACAACCTTCACAAGTAAGTATCATAGTCTTGTGGCTTATATGACCAAGATCTAAGCTACTTACCATGGATTAGAGCTCTTTCATGCTCTTGGCATTCAAATGACCTAGGCGTTGATGCCAAATGCCAAACTTGTCTTGATCTTGAAGAAATTTAGCAAATATCGTGATTTCAACTCTATTTACCTTCTTACACTTGATGAAGTAGAGGTTGCCATTTCTAAAGCCCTTTGCAATATGATCTCCTTCCAAAGTCTTTATAAACCACCCATTCTTATCAAATTATACTTTACAACCATGTGAAACAAGTTTACTCACCGAGAGGAGGTTTTTCTTCATCTTTGGCACATATAAGATGTCCTTCAATCTGATCTTCTTGGTTTGGTCTTTCACAATAATTTCTATAACAATCGAGCCCATTCCAATAACTTGTACTATGCCATTATTTTCCATGAGGATATTTGCTATTGAAATTTCTTCATAAGTGTCAAATGAATACTTGTATGGAGTCATGTACTTGGTGGCACCAGAATCAATGATCCACTTAGACATGGCAACCATAGAAGTGCCTTCACTTGCCATGAATGCATAATCATCACCTCCATATTCATCACGAGCATTGTTTGCACTTTCTCTATCTCCTATCTTAGCCTTGTAGCAATTTCGAGCAAAATGACCTAGTTTTCCACAAATGAAGCAAGTTTTCACATTGCCATGTTGGTTGGGATAACTCCCCTTACCTTGCCTTGAAAAGAGAGCCGAATCTTCATTTTGGGGCTCTTTTTCTTTTCTCTTGGTTACTTCATGGGCAAGTCTTACCGTCACATAATCCATTGTGAGTTCTTTTATTTTGATAGATTCTAATGCCACAATGAGGTAGTTATAGGACTCAGAAAGGCTCATAAGCAAGGTCATCATAATATCACTCTCCTCTAAAGCCTTGTCAATAATAGCAAGTTCATTAGCAAGGGCCTTTACCTTGTTGACATGAGCCATGAGGTCTTCACCTTCTTCCATCTTGTAAGTGAAGAATTTCCTCCTTGTGAAGATGATATTGACCAAGTTCTTGCTCTCATATATGTTGCAAAGAGTCTTCCATGCTTCTGTTGGTTATTTGTAAGAGATGATGTGAAAAAAGTTGGCTTCATCCAAATTAGTGGCAATCATGCCAAAAGCCTTCTTTTCATGTCTTAAAAAGTCCTTCCTCTCTTTAGCATCAGCATGTGTATTTGGAGGCTCTTCACTTTCATCTATAATGTCCCAAAGATCCAAAGACGCCAACAAAAGCTCCATTTTGACCTTCCAATGGTAGAAATTATCACCTCTAAACTTCTCAATCAGTCTCAAACCTTCACCCCCACTTGAAGCCATGTCTTAGAAGAGGTCTATCAAAAAATATCAAGAAAAGGAGTCTCTATGTGCTTAAAATCACCAAAACAATTTTGTACTAGTAAAATCTCAAAATGCCCTCTTATAAACAAATGAATGTTTCTTCACTCCAAACACTCCCAAATCAACTTTCGAAGCTTTTTACAAGTATGTTAACTTCAATCAACCTAACCATCAAGTTCTTCCACTCATATAACTCACTTTCTCACAACAAAATCAAAGACACTATCAAGGTCTTTGTATAAGGTCTTAATCACTCAATCCTAGGAGTTAAGAACCTTCAAACTGATGTTAGAGATCTATAAGGCCCAAATCAGAACCTCCACAAGTCAAAACACAAGATAAGATCATAGAATCCCTAACATCAGCAAACACCATAAGATCTATTCCACACAAGAACAACAATCAACAAATGACTTCAACTCACTTGAATAGTACAACAAAGTGTGTGTAGGCCCATAACCTATTAAAAAAACACAATAAGCAAGACACAGGTAAGTAGAAATGAGCAAGACTAGACATAAGAGAAGTATGGAATGATATGCCTCTTACTTCTAACACCTTTTACTTATAGGTAGAGGTTACATCCATTTTGGCTAGCATTCATCTTACTTTCATCCAACTAAATCCTAAATTCCTCTTAACCTAGCTGCCACTTTAAATCCTAGCCACCACCTACAATCCTAGCTGCCACTTATAACCCTAACCGCCACCTTGGTAACTTTCCTTCATCATTTTGCTCCCTTTTGACTATTAGCAACTTATCTAAGATAATATCTTTTATCTTGTATGTTATCTTTCATTTACTTTAATAAGATAGACCTAGATATAGTAAAAGTGTATTAGGATGTAGACGCGACTAAAAAAATAGTTAGTAATTACTTATGTGTTACATAGGATGAAGGTGAGAAATGGACAATATGGATAACATGTTGTCATTATCACCAAATAGTAAGAGAACAAGAGTGGGGCACCACTTAGAAGTTATTCTGTGATATTGTTTTGGATTGTTTTTTTTTTCTTTTTGAGATTGTCATTTCTTGTATTTCTTGTGTATTCGAGAGTAGTAGTTCTAGTTAAGAGTTTGAAAGAGAGAGTATCATGACAATTGAAAGTAGAAAATAAGCTACAAACAAAGAGGATAGTGGCTGAATTGTGAGAGCTAAACGCACATCAAAACCACCTTCTCTGATAATCGTTACTAATATGGAGCCGATGAAGTTAGATATCTGTTGGGCATAGAGAAGAATAAGAGACTTACAAAATACACAGTTGTTCCAATTTTTACACTAGTCAGATCACTTACCATCAATTAATGTATCATTAGTGGAGGAATATATTACGAATTATGACTCGGAGGATGGATTGAATGTCGTACAAAGACGAATTATCAAGATTGATGGAACAATCTTAGAAAAGGTGCTATTTCTCTTCATTGGAGAGATTACGGTAGGGACTCATGATTCAAGCAACTTCAGCCTAAGAAGATATTTCAAGAGAGGTATGTCAGCCTTTGAGAGGAGCCAAGGTTAGCGAACTACTGATGCAATTTCACCGAAACTTACAGAATGATTCTGTTTTGTGGTAAGGCGGTTAGGATTGTACCGACACCTCACATATATGTCCAAACAATTATTGTATGCAATGGTAGGGGCGCTTGAAGGGATGGTGTTCAATGGGGTAGCTTATGTAGCCACTCGTATTTATGTGGAGATAGGAGTCAAGTGGAAATTGGAAAAGTTCACATATTTACTTTGTTCCAATTATAAGTATGCTGTGATTGTACACACATTGCATCAAACACCACTAATAGAAGAAAGTCATGTACCAGTGCTAGTGCCTCTATAGAAAGAATAGAATTCATTGGCATAGAATGTCAATACGGTGGTGTCATAATACGTAAAGTTTTGCTTGAGAATGCTCCGAGCACCTGATTGTAGAAGGTAGAATGGAAATTGCAACAACAAAATACTAATTCTAATAGAATACTAACAATGCTAAACAAACTTTAATCAAATTCAAAGAAATCTCAAAGAAATTTCAAAGAAACAATAAGAAATCTTAAAGAAATATTAGAATGATCACAAATATATCTCAAATACATCTCAATTCAATTTTAATTTAATTCTAGTTAAAATCCTATTGGACTTCATTCAAACTTTAGGCCAAAACTAATTAAATCTTAAATCTTAACAAATCCTAATAAAATCCTAAATCCTAAATTAAATCCTAAACAAATTCTAAACCAAACTCCAACCAAATCCTAAACCAAACCCTAATCAAACCTTAAATCCTAAATCAAATCCTAAATCTAAACTAAATCCCTATCAAATCCTAAATCCTAAATTAAATCCTAAACAAATCCTAAACCCAATCCTAACCAAATCTTAAATCAAATCTTAAATCATAAATCAAATTCTAATCAAATCCTATTCCTAAATTAAATCCTAATCAAATCCTAACTCAAATCCTAAATCCTAAATCAAATCCTAAATCCTAAATAAAATCCTAACCAAATCCTAATCCTAAATCAAATCCTAAACTTAAACCAAACCCTAACCAAATCTTGAACCCTAAATCAAATTCCGACCAAATCTTAAATCAAATCCTAAATCCTAAATCAAATCCTAAACAAATCTCAAATCAAATCCTAATCAAATCCTAAATCAAATCCTAAATCCTAAATCAAATCCTAATCCTAAATCAAATTCCAACCAAATCCTAAACCAAATCCTAAATCCTAAATCAAATCCTAAACAAATCTCAAATCAAATCCTAAATCCTAAATCAAATCCTAAACAAATCTCAAATCAAATCCTAAATCCTAAATCAAACCCTAATCAAATCCTAATCCTAAATCAAATCCTAATCAAATCCTAATCCTAAATCAAATCCTAACCAAATCCTAACCCTAAATCAAATCCTAATCAAATCTTGAATCCTAAACCAAATTCCAATCAAATCCTAAATCAAACCCTAAACCCTAAATCAATCCCTAAAAAAATCCTAAACCAAATCCTAACTAAGTTCTAAATCAAATCCTAAATCCTAAATCAAATCCTAATCAAATTCTAATTCTAAATCAAATCCTAAACCTAAACCAAATCTTAACCAAATCCTAAACTCTAAACCAAATTTCAACCAATCCCTAAACCAAATCCTAAATCCTAAATCAAACCCTAATCAAATCCAAATCCTAAATCAAATCCTAACCAAACTCTAAATCCTAAACCAAATTTCTTAAGTTACCACAAAATTTTATCCATAGATGTGTTACGAAACTCTTGAAATCACCCAAAACGTAAATCTTATTTTATTTTACAAAATCTAAGTCATCCAAAACAAACCTTGACTATGCAAAGCTCTTACAAAGTCAATATAGATCCAAATCATCTAAAACCAATTCTGATAGAAATCCTATCCAATCTTCTATCAAATTCCAATCTTTGATCTGCTAAAGAATCTTGGAATCATCGTCGAGACTCAGTTTTATGCCTCAGGGTTTGATTTCGACCCTAATTCATAATTGACCTTCTCCGGGTATCAACATCTAGATTTTCTAAGTAATTCTTACTAGAATTTACTCTTAATTATTTTCTAAAGATGTCTATATCATTTATTTTTCTAATCTACCTTATTTTGCCTTATTTTTGGCCCTACAAAGTAAATTGAAGCTATTATTTTTTAAAAGGATAGCATTACTACTAAAAGTTTTACTACCTTCTTATCTTTTATCCATATTTTTTTACTTTTTCTTTTAACTTGGCTCTTCAATAATAAGATCCATATTATCATCTTTCACCATATAGTCATGTTATAATTAGACAATAGATGTAATATACAAAATTGGGAAGTGAAGTCCTATAGTGGCACAAGCGGTTGTTCCAGTTATTGAATCAGTACGGATTCTAATTTATTTTGCAATAGAGGAGGAGAATGAAATCCCAATTTTGATGGATATTAATCAATTGGCATTTCCACAAGGTCGATTGTCTAAAAGAATACCTCTTAAGAATGCTTTATTGAAGCACATTTCAGAAATACATTGTATGGTGCAAGACTTGGATGTAGAAGGCAATAGCAGATGAGATTTAGAGGATAGCAAGAAAGTGATATCAGAGCAAAACCGAAGAATTGAAGAGCAAGAATGGACTATAAAAGAAATTGGAGAATCTAAGCTGATATTGGAGCGGAAATTGGTTCACTAATATGAATCTTGGATGAAAGAAAAAGAACACATCTTACAGATTGTGCAAGGAAAATGAGACAAATTGATCCTGAATTATAAGACATGGGATTTGAAATAGAAGAAACTCAAATGCCAGTTGTAAGTACAAGGGAACAAGGCAGAGTTATTGACAAAAGAAAAAGTGGCATTGAGTGACCAATCCAAATGCAAAACAGAGAAGTTGAAGTCCAAAATCAAAGTTTTACAAGCTGAGGTGGCAAAATTGATGGAAGAGTTAACCGTGAGGAGTAGGTCACAAGCATCAATTGAAGATGTTCTAAAATGGATGAATCAGCAACAACATCAGTTGGAACTTCGTGATATCCAGAACTTGAAACTGGAGTAAGTAATACTTACTATGGATACAAGTCTCATTGCTATTGGTTGAATTGTAGATCAAGATGATTCAAATGGAAAAAAATTTGTAGTTCAATTTAGAGCTAAAGTTTTAAGTACTTATCAACATGTATATTTGCAATCTAAGAAAGAACTATAAAAAGTTGTTTCGGCAATGAAAAGTAAAAAGGATTATTTGATTCGTACTGTGGTAGTAATTAAAACATATTTTTTTCCATTACTTGGAATGATTACTAATTGCTAAACACCAGATATTACAATATTAAGATGGATTATTTATATTAAGTCATTAAATCTAAAATTTAAGCATATTGCTCAAAAAGATAATTTGATGGCAGATATATTATCTTGAGCAAGATATGAAAGAGAAGATGAGATGGTTGAAGATATTGATTATTTTTGAATAAAATTCTATTCAATATTAAAACTTAATAAAGAAGACAAGATATTTTTTGAAGAGCTTATTAAGGAGAATTATTAAAAGTTGGTCTTTATTTAAATAACTTGATTAGAAAAAAAAATTTATCAATATAAAAATTTAATCAAATAAGAAAAAAGGCTTACAAATTTTTGCTTCGAGAAGGGTTCTTATGGAAGAGACCAAAGAAAGGAATTGGAATGCCACAATGAGTAGTAAGTACCAAAGAAGATTAAGTAAGACTACTCAAGGAGTTTTATAAAAGTTTATGGGTGGAATATAGCAAAATTTGGACTACTTTTGCTAAATTAAAGGAACGATATTGGTAGAAGAATATATATCGAGATATAACTTCATTTGTAAAATCTTATGTAACTTATCAGATGTATTCAAATATATAACATCGAGATGGATTACATCCAACATATATTTTGGCTATTCATTTTAAATGAGTTGTCAATTTGGTTACTATTCCAATATGACTATGGCAAATAAAATATTTAGTTTTGGCTTGTAAAGATTTATTAAACTAAGTAGAAAGCAGGGCACTAAGAACAAAGTCTACTAAGGAAATTTACAGGTTTTTACTTAAAGATGTTATTTATTGCTATGGATGTGTAAAAAATATCACTGTAGATTGTAAAAAATTGGATGCATATGAAGCTCATGAATTTTTTAAGAGATGTGGGATTAAATTATTATTGACTATTGCTTATAATCCAAAGAGGAATGAAAAGAGTGAATGTGATCATCCACCAATTGTAACAGCCTTAGTTAAAGCTTACAATGGAAGAATGAGATAATGGCCTTGACTTCTAACTTATGCATTATGGGTTGATCAAATAATACATAGTTCTATGATAGGATATATACCAATGGAACTTATGATAGGTCAAAAATCAATTATGTCAGTTAAAGAACATGTGCCAACTTGGAATATGCTACCATATGAAGATTGGTTGACAAGCGAGGAATTGTTAGCTATTAGAATTTGGTAACTTGAACAAAGATCAAAAGATATGGAACTAGCATTACAAAGGTTACAAAAGACAAGATTAGGGAACAAGACTTGATTTGATAAGTAACATCAATTGAGGCCTAAAGTAATTGAAGAAGATGATTGGATAGTTGTTTATGACAGTAGTCTGCATAACCAACATAGTGCTTTGTAGAAGTATTTAAAACGTCGATTTGAACCATATATGGTAGTAACGGTTCATGATAATGCCACATATTCATTAAGAGAGTCAGATGGTACAAGGTTGAAGATACTTATTGTTGGAAAGTGACTAAAGATTTTTAAAAGACAAGATAGAAAAATCAATATAGAAGATCATGCAAAAGATATCTTTTTTTTTGAAGAAAAAAATTGTTTTGAAGAAGATGGTGGTAAGTAAGTAATCTTTATGTGGTGGTAACTAAATAAGAGTTTGATGATCTTTAACAAAGTAGGACAAAATGGACCAAAACAAAACTAAAGAGAATTAAACCGAATAGGACACAAAAGAAAAGAAACTATACAAATAAAAATAGAACAAAATAGATTAGAATAGGAAGATGTAAAACCAAAATTTACTAAGAAAGAAGGTTTGAAGCCATACTTGACTAAATGCCCTAAAAGGCCCTGACAAGTTTTATTTATATTTTATTCTACCACCTTGGACTTTGTAGAATGTTCTTAGATGATGGATCCCATTTAAATAACTATCGTAAATTCTTTTTAGAAGGTTCCATAATAGGCCTTATCTAGATAAATATCTTAAGCCTTTTTTAGAAGATTCTATGGTAGATCCTATGTAGATAACTGCCTTAAGTTCTTTCTACAATATTCCACAATGGATCCTACATAATCCACTAATCTAGTTCTAATTCTAAAAACTTCCATAATTTCTCAAACATGATTCTAACTATCTATCTTTATGTGTCAATAATATAAATATCTTATCTATACCTTATTATACCTACCTCTAGAATCTTTTAGAAAGGCAGTTATGTTGATAAGGCCTACAATTAGAAACATTATAGAAAGTACCAAGATAGTTGAATAAAATATAAATAAGTTTAGTTGACGTAATTTGGACATTTGGTCAAGTATAACTTTAGATTCTTTTTTTAGTAAAGTTTGGTCGTTTTTTCTTATTTTATTTTGGTTAGTTTTATTTGGTTCTATTTTCTTTTAATCAATTCTCACTTTTATGTTCCATTCTATTTTGTTACTTTTAATTTTATTTTACGTGCTTATTCTTATATTGTGTCAAGATCTTTATTGTTATGGATTTGGTAAGGTTTTAAATCTTAAATAATCTAATCATGTTTCAACTCCAATCTCTTAAAAGAAGAGTTAAAAAGATAGGATGTCAAGTATGTCATATGTCACCCACATTGATATTAGTTATAGAATAGTATGGTAGCAATTCCTTTCTCTTTAGTACATATTAAAAAATATATATATATATTTGAAATAATTATTAATTTAAGATATACAAAATCATTAATAGAAAGATCATAAGGGACATAATTCTTTGAATACTTTCAACATTTTTATCTATTTGTCACGGCCATAATCATGTAAGCTAATAATTACATATACAAATAGGTAGAAGTAAGTAAAAGTAGGTAAAAGTAAGTTAATTCTATAATATTTAATATGAAAGCTTCTTAGAAGCTTCCTAGATACTACTTTGACTTCATAGGTGTCTTTAATTGACTTTTTGGATTAGAAACGTGGTCAACAAGTTGGCCATGTGCCACACATGTTGTTAGCTTGAAGATCAAGCTAACTATGTGGCCCATACGTAGAAAAACTTGCCTTGTAAGTCAAGGCATGTGTCCTACAAAGTCAACACATATTGGAGGTCCTATAGAACGTCGCCACGTAGCCCTTAGTTAGATAGTATATATAGAGACAAGAGAGAAGGCTTCTTCACTCTTGTCAACTTTTTTCTTGCTTCTAGTCTAGTTTCAAGGGTCTCTAGTTTTCTTCTCTTTTGGCAATAGCCATTCCAGTTTCTCTTTCAATATATATACTTGTTTATATATATTTTGTTACCTCTCTTTGAGTGAAGGCTCACTTGTCTGAATTGTTTTTTCATCGAGTTCTTGTCCTTGACACTATCTTACTTTCAAGTAACAAACTATTATTAAATAATATATTCTTAATATAAAGAGTTATTTTTCTTATCTTAATATCAAGTATTATAGGTACCTCACATTATATATATACATAATTTTTACAATTAAGGTTAATAAACTCTACTACAAATGCAAGCATATTATAGAGTATCATGATGTTGAATAATAAATAAGTTATGTGTAGCCATAGGCATGGCCTTCTTAAAGAAATTTGTTTGATCATGTAGACATTAAGCTCAAAGGTCAAAGTCATCTAAGTTTGTAATTGAAGCTAACTTATTATGTATTGAACTTAATAGGATTGATAATATAGATTTATTTTATGCAATAACTAATAAAGATTATAAGATATCAAAGATGTTTGTTTATTAAAATAATAATTTATTGTAATTTCTTGCAATATTGAGTCTTAATCAAGATAGTTGCTATAACTTAATTTATACTTTTGTAAACTATGCTTAATAATTTGAAAAATTCCTTCAATTAAGCCATTTACCTTAGAATGGTTTTTAGACGTGGTACAATGATCTATCAAATATTTAGTACACAAAGCCTCAAAATGTCTAATATACAATTAAAAAAAGTCATAACTACCAATTTTAAAGAATTTTGTGACAATGCCATAAGTTCAATCTACTTATTGAAATGTTTTATCATCACTAATATTTATTTTCACATAAAGTGATAATAAGTCGTCCATCAAAATCTAAAGATCAATAATCCATGATAGATAAAGGCTTCAATTAAAGTGATAAAGTGTTACAACTTGATATGATTCTACTACATACTTCACATCAAAAAAAACATATGTGGCAATTTGTTGATTCATACTAATCTATCTATATTTGTTGCATAATATAGAATATATTTTGTGTATGCAAAAATGTCCAAGCTTCTCATGTACTTGTTTTATTAAAAAAGCTCTTTGATCTAGCTTTGGAATTATATGCCTAGTTTCATCAAACCACATAAAAATTAAAAAATTATTTTTTCAACACTACTTTATTATTGGATGACTTATCCTATTTCTTTCCATGTAAAGATAGCTGAAGAAAATGTTTCTTATTGAAGCTTATGCAATACTATAAGGTTCTTTTATATATTATAAATTACTTAGATCTTATTGATTCTTTATGTGAGCTTTGATTGAGTATTATAATTATAGATCCTAACATTAAAGTTAAGTATATAGCTACATTCCATTTAAAAACTACTTTTCTATTTCTATGCCATTGAATTCTAATTAAGTCTTTTCTAAAATGACTTAGATTACAAGAAAGTCTATTTACATTCAAATTGATAGTACATGTCCAATGCACAATCTCAAAGTTGTATTGTTAAAGTAATAAAGTTCATCTTGCAAGCTTGCTAAAATGTTTGTTTGATTCCATGAGCTACTTTAAAGGTTGATGGTCAATCACCAATGTAAATTATTATCCATATGAATAAGGTCAAAATTGAGCATTTGCTCAAATTGCTACCAAAGCTTCTCTTTTATAAGATGAATAATTCGATCTTCCATTGTTATTACTTCTTGAAGCAAATGCAATGATATATTTTTATCCTATATTATTTTTTTGTATCAAGACTACTTCCAATCTTATTGCACTATAATTTGTATATAATTGAAAAGTTCTAATGGCATTTGGACATCAAAATATTGAAGCTCAATTCAACTTTTGCTTCAATTTGGCAAATGCATGCTCTTACTTACGACCTTAAGTCCATGGATGATCTTTATCTATGAAAATAGTTAAATGCTTGGCAATCAAGTTGATATTTTTGACAAACCTATGACAATAACTTGTCAAAGTAAAAAAGTCCAAAATTATAAGACATCGATTGGTGTTTAAGATTTTTTGTAAAGTATCTATCTTTGGTTAATGTACACAAAGACTTCTTGGAATAATTATATGGTTCAAGAATGATAACTATTTGTAGAAGAATTTACATTTGTCATAATATAAGTACAATTCTCATTGTTATAATTGTTCAAATATTATTTGTAAGTACCTCATATGATCATGTACGCTATTACTAAAAATGATAATATTATAAATATAATATCTAATAAATAATAAGTCATCTAATACTTTATTCAATATCCTCTAAAACTCAATTAATACATTCTTGAGGCCAAATGGAAAAAACTTCTAATAATAAAGTTGATCTATGAAATCTTAATTAATTCTTTGAAAAATTATTTTTACTTAAATTTCAATAAATAATAGTAATTAGTAATAAATCTTAAGTTCAAAGTATTGAATACTTGAGAGAATCCTACTCTATCAAATAATTCTTCTAGGATTGAGAAGGCTATCAAATAATTCTTACTTGAGAAAATCTTTTATCTTATTAAAGAATTTAAGAAGAGGGTCTTATCCAATAAGATAAATATTGATCAATTTGGTCTTATAATTAATTGGATGGTAGTCTCTACATCTACTTCTTTATATAATTACCAAAAATATCTTTCCTTAAAGGCATAATATAACAAAGCTTAGAAAAAAATGACATTAATCCTCATTGATGTCATAATAAGTATAGTGTTGGTCAAAAAGCCTATGGCATGCTTTCTTACATTTACATTTGGTTCTTCATGAAGTTAAAAATTAACATCTCAAACCATATTAGGCATGCATGCCCAATATATAAATGATCTTAGATATATTACAAATATAAGAAACATACACAAGATGCTTCTATCTTATTGATTAATTCAACAAGAAGATCATTAGTCTTAATTACAACTAAAAAAAACTTAATTATCATTCAAGATATCATCAATCTTAATTCAAGAGGTTTTTTGACTATAGAAAGTACTTTTATAAGCATATGAGAGAAGGCCAAGTTGATCTAAATTTAATAAGATTGATAGATATAAGAGTTCCAAGCTATAACAGATTAGAAGACCAATGAATTGATAAATATATTGATTAAATTTTAAAACCTTTATTTAAGTATCACTTAATAAAAGAGAATTTTCAAAAATATACTTAAATAATATTGTTTAATGTATAAACCGTTATTATAGAAGTCACAATTTACAAATAAATTAGGTAGAAAATCATCATAACTCCAATATGCTCCAATATAAGAATGATCTTAGTAAGACCATTTGGAAATTTAAAAAATTAATGTAGACTAATGTCTTCAAATTCTTATGACTAAAAAGAATGATATTTTAAAGAAATTAGCTAAAATAAGTATAAATAAAATAAAATAATAATTATTTATAATACAAAAATAATAATCTTTGAATATAATATCAAGTTGCTTAATTAGATATAATTTTGGTATCTACATGAATATACTATCTAATATTAAGTTTGACCTTCAATATTATTAGCAAATTAATATCAATACATGTAAAGAGCTTTACAAAGGTGATATCCTCATTTGATCAATGCCAATAAATAGGATAATCAAAGACATGTGATAATGAATGATTTGATATTTCTAAAAAAATCCAATAAAGATACAATGATTTAGTATTGGCAAAATAATTGTATATGTATTTTTCATAGAAGAAATGGATCCTTGCAATGAACTTATATGAACTTCTAAAGATGGTAAATTATGTGGTTCTACAAAATTAGACATAAAGATTAATGTCTCCTCTAATAGAACTAGTCTATAAGGTAGGTCTGAAGCCAATGCACTACAATCAAATAAGATTTTGCTAATGTAATTATGCTATAAATATGATGGAAATAAATTTTTTCTTTCTATTACTAATAGACCACTTTTATCTAGTTATCTTAATCAAAATTAAAAAGATAAAGTATATATTAACCAACTAAAATATCATAGTTGGTGGTATAAGTCATTGCACACTTTAGAAATAAGTGTAAGTAAAGTGATCTAGATCTAATACAAAAAATCAATTATAATAGTGAAAGAGATTAATAATAGTAATTTTTAATTTTTACTATAAAATAACTACTTTGGTACTTATAACTATCTAAAGGCTTAAGAATAATATGTACTTGTAACTACCAATAAATCTTTGTAAATCAATCATAATCACCTTCAAATTATTCTTAAGCCAATTATAAAAAAATTTATCGACTATTAATCTAACTTCATTTCTATAATATGCCAATTAACATGGACTTGTATAATATAAAATGAGGCAATAATAAAAAACCTTTGATAATAATAATTGCAACTAGAAGAAATTATTAAAGTAAAAAATGAAAAATCTATATTAAATCCTCATTTTTAATAATAAAATCAAAAATATTAAGTGAACTAAAACAACAAATATTTGTATTTGGTTGAAGGTTATAAATCATAAGTAAATCAAAGCAATTAACACTTGTTTGTGGTTGATGGTGACAAATTACAAGTAAATAAAATCAATTGACATTTACTTATGGTTGATGGTTATAAATCACAAAACCTATGATGATAAAAGAAGATTGCAGTAAAAAATCTGAAATAAAAAATGTAGAGAAGAAATTGATTAAAACTCACTTGAAATATAAGTAGCATTCAATAAATGCTATTTAAGTCCTTCAAATGATCTCTAATTTATAAATTCAAAATATATATTTTTTTTTTAGAAAAAAATTATATAAAAATAATTTTAAAATTATCAAATTTAGACTCTATATATTCTTAAAGTGAATTTTTATATTTTGACACTTAATAGATCCTAATAATTCTAATAAAATACTAAATAAATTCCAATTAAATTATAACAATACTAATTAATCTTGAATTAAGTTCCAAAAGAGCCTTAAAAAACTTATGAAAGAAACATAAAGAAATTATTAATTAATCTTAAAAGATATATATATAATAAAAAAATCCTTAAAAAATATCAAAAAAATCTTAAATAAATATTCAAAATAGAAATCTTAATTAAATCCTGATCAAATCCTAATATAATTTTCAACAAATGCTAATAAAATTTTAAACCAATCTTAATCAAATCCTAAATTAATCTTAATCAAACCGTTGATATCAATTCAAAATTTTCACACTTTTCAAAAACTTAGTAAAAAACAAGCATAAGAAAAATGGAATCAATTGCACTTATTACTTGAGAGAAATATAAGATAATCTATTTGGGTGTTCGGCGACCTTCTTCTTCAATCTTAATGCCAAGCTTTCAATGCCAATATCTCCTTTTTAAATCATTGAATTATTATTAAATTTACACAAATATTAGAAATCAATCATTGTCTATATAAATAATTTTTATTTCAATCCAATTAGCAGATTGCTAAAGATCTTAAAAATTCTTACTAACTCTCAAATTCCAATTTTGAGACCTCAACCTACTTGAATTTTAATAATCTTTAATATAACCATTAAATTAAGCTTAAATTTATAGCACATATATGTGTGTATGTATGTATACATGCAGGAAGCACAAGGGGAGACGAAATAGTATTGCGTCGACAGCCTGCATCGACATCTCTCCATCAGAAGATGCTAAAATTTCGGAGCTCGAGTCAGATCTGTTGCTGGGGGGACTTGCATTCCCAATATTGTTGTTGGTAAGTGTACAATACAGATTCCATCACGAAGCGGGACTTCGTGACAGTGTAGAGACTAGTTAATGAATCAGAACTTCGATGGTACCTGTGGAAGCACCTAGCTGACGAAGGAAAAGGAGATGTGCAGCAGCTTCAGTTTGTTTCTCTGGTTCTGATCCCTGTACATTGAAAACAAATCTGAGCGAGCTAAACTACTCTAGGCTTCTTTGGATTTGTGGGGTGTCATGTCTTGATCCATTTCAGTTTGGACAGACCTTGGCTCGATAATGATTATGAAATGTAGTCGTTGTATATCACCTCGTCTCCGGGGTATGGATTGAGAGATAGAGAGAGATAGTACTCCTGCTGCACTGCCTCCTCATGCCATGACACCACCTGATATCCAGATGGGGGATGGAGCCTGGTGCACTTCGGAACCAGGCCTCTGCTTTCATTTGCTGGTGAAGGTGGTTATCTCTCCTTCATCTTCACTCTTCGTGCTCACAACTCAGTTTTGGCCCTTGTTGGTTACATTTTCATGTTTATTTTGAATTTTTGACTTAAGCATTTGTTTTACTTAGAATCACATATGACTTATTAAAGAATAAAGTTATAACTTAGTACTTTAAAATAAGTGAATGATTACATATAAATAAAGAATGAAAAATAGATACCAAGAAAAAATTCATATCATTATAATTAAACAATTATGTCAAGATGTATGAAATACTACAAATAAATTGAGACAATTTAAGTAAAAATTTAACTGAATTAACTATGATTATTTTAAAATTATATACTTCAACACATAGATGTATTTTGGATTGCAAAAATAAAGCAGAAGAAGAAGAAGAAGAAATACTATACCATTTGTAAGGTTCTTTTTCTTACACTTTATGATTTTTTGGATGGTTATAAATAGTTAATTAAGAATTTTAGTGGTATTAAGTTTAGAAGCTTCAAATCTTATTGTAATATTGAAGCATATCTAGTTATGTAGAATATACTATTAAGTTAATCTTATAATAGTAATATTTAAAATCTATTATATTATAATACTTCTTTTATAGTATTTATATTCTTTTAGCTCTATAAAATTCAAAATTGATCTTATATAGTACTTTAGTAAGTATGTCACTTGGTTGCTCATTTATAGAAATAAAGTTGATCTTAATTGTTTTTTCTTCAATTTTTTGACTTGTAAAATATCAGTAAATTTTGAAATGTTTTATTTTTTTACGAAATATTAGATTCTTTGCTATCTTTATAGAGCTTTGGTTATTGCATCAAACTTATATCAAATGTGTGGTGCTAAATTTTAGTTTATTAATTAGTCTTTTATTCCATATTACTTTACATAAATATTTGATAAGTGTCTAATATTTAGATTTATATAATGACTTTGAAATAGATTCTTATTTTTTTGAATTTAATGAAATAGAGTATTGCCAAGTTAAAATAAATAGGTGCTTATAGAAATTTGATTATCTTAGTCATCATTAATATCACCATCCAAAAAAACTTATGAATTGATTTTTCTTTTTCTTGGATACTTTTAGATGTATAATGCCAAAAGTAATTATGAAATAAAGTTCTTGAAAATTGTATAGATAACTGTTTTATAAGAAAGTTGAAAAACCTATTTTAAATTGGCTTTTGATGAAGTGTATGATTTACCTATAAGGTCCTAATAATATTGTGTATTTGTAGATGGTATTTGATTGTCTTTTTCTAAATATATAAAGTCGAAGAATGGTATATGGATTGGATAATAGTTAATGATATTATAATCAATTAAAATGAATAGAGCATATTTTGACTTATATAGTAAGATGCCTTAGTTTTTTTAAAAAAATTAAATCTCAAGAAATTTATGCATTAAATCAAAAAAATTTATTTTATAAATAATATGAAGGTTGTATTTGAATTGGATTATGTAATATTGGTCAAAGTTAGTGATGAGTAGGTGATTAATATAGACTATGAGAATGATGATAGTAGACGTGGATCTGAAGTAGTAAACATTGGAGATAAATTTCATCTTATTCATGCTTTTGTTTTGAAGATCCTTATCAATTCTACTATATCATGTAACAGAATTATTTTTTAGTCCATAAAGCAAGCAACATAGTTTGTAAAGAATATTTTTAGATCTAAGCTATATATATTTTTGTGGCTAGAGCATATAGACATTATCTTTGATGTATCTATTAAAAAAAGTAGTGATAATGTCTAGATAAAAGATAGGCCAACTATGATGAATTGCTAAATTGGTAATCAATTGGATAAATTTCAAAGAGATAGTCATGGTAATAGCCTCTTTAAAATTAATACCATATTATTGTTATTAGCCTTAGATAATAACATGTGCTTTATAATATTTGAAGCCTCTATTAAGTTATAATTTGATTTTAAAAATCTAACATATCATAATAGATTGCATTTTTATAGGTAGAAGAATAAAGATCTATATATGATTTTTCAAAATTGATAAGTATTTTGCCAATATGACATGAATCTATTGTAGATTAGATTAAGCTTAATTAAAAATAATTACTTTTTTTCTTTCTATAATAATATCTAAAAAATATATAATAGTATTAACATAATAAACTTGGAGATAGGTGGAAAAAGTACAACTTCTAAAGAAATAATGGAGAATCAAGGACTATAAGAATGGTGCTGCAAAGATTAGAGATAAGAATAAAGAATACCATTGTGCCATCATCAATACATGAGGAGGATGTAGTAGAGATGATGGATCAATGGAATAGATATTGATGGTTGGTAGATCTAAAGTAATCAATAGTAGTGGCATAAAATAAAAAGATTTGATGAAAATAAAGTTGTTGATATTAATCTAAAAAAAGGACTTAAAGAATTAAAAAATTGGCAGGATTTTGATATGAGTAGGTCCAACATTTTTGATAAAGTAGACATTATTAGAAATAATAAGCTTTCTAGTGATTATATTATCATAATAATAGTCTTTTATTTGATCATTAAGACTTAAATTAATATATTTATGAAATCTAGCATCTAATTTGCTCTTAGTTGAGTTGATTTTATAAATATAGATAATGGCTCTAAAAATGTATAATCTTGATATGTCAAGTTTAGTACTATAGAAGATCTCACACAAAATTTTATCAAGTTTGCTTCTAATGGACCTAAAATTAAGTATTTTGTAAGCAATATTAACTACCTCCATTCAAAATTATTCTAATAGATTGCAATCTACAAGAAAATAGTAGACAATATCCAAGATGGCAAAATTTTTATTCTTAGCTATTTCATTATGTTGAAATATGCACAATTGAGGAAAGTAATAATAAGTGCTATGATTAGAGTAATAGAATTGAAATACAATAGATGTAAATTCTTTTCTATTGTTTGATTTAAATTTAATCAATTTTTGGCTTGTGCTTCTTTCAATTATTTTATGAAATATTTTCAAATACTTTAGATAGCTACTTTCATGAAATAAAAAGTATATAAAGATTTTTTTAGTAATTATCTATAAATAATAGATAATATAAAGCTCTAATGATTGACTTGATTTAAAAAGATCCTAGAATATTTATATGGATCAATTCAAGTAAATAAGAAGTGAAAGTGATTCTAAGTTATGAAACACCAATATGGCTTTGTTTTTCTATAATGTAGCTGAAACATAATATATTGCTAATAGTAAGTTTTGAAAGTTTTCAAATTGTATTTGTATCTATTATGTGGCGTAAATATTAATAATAAAAATACTCTTAATATTTGTTTCATATCATGCAATTTAATATATATTCATTACTATAAACAAGAATAGCAGTTGTCAAGTTGTCAAGATATTTTTTTAAAATATGATAAGATTTTTACATAGTGATATATAATATTACTAACTAATTTATGTAATCTATTTAATTTACATATTGTAGTAATTAGCATTTTTTTCAATGTGTTTCTTATACAATATTTATTATTAAATAATTCAATCCTAAATTTCTTGTTAATATGATACTCTAAAAAGAAGAGATTTTTTGTGATGTCCTTGATAATATGTTGTAATTTTCTATTGAAAAGATAAATTGCCACATTTCTTTCATCTTTTATAGTATGTTCCTACCTACTGACAAAGGCAATATGGATTCTAAAACTATGTGTAAGTGAAATAAGACTAAAGCATCACTTCATATATAATAAATCTAGATACCTAAAAGAAGTTGAAATAAGTGATTGAATTGTATCAAGTTTGATAATGTATGCATTAACCTCTTAAAATATTAGTCATTTATCATTGACATAGAAATTATTGTATGAATCATATGTTATAGGTGCTTCATTGACATACTCTAATTCAATAATGTGTACATAAGTTTTTTGGTAGATGCAATCATTATTTTGGTGAAGTAAAGATTCTATGTTGTATTATTATATTCTATGAAGTTTGAGTGATTGCTTGTTTTACTTATTCCGGAAGAAACCTCTCAGTATAAATCCGTATAGGGAGATTCGAACACGGGGAATGATTAGTTGCTTAAGCATTCATGTTACGATCATATAATCAATTACCTCCTGAATGTATCGTCTCTATTTCCAATATCTGAATACACAAGGAAACTATAATCTCTTCCTTCACCTTATCAATCTCTTCCTTACAACAATTCAGTCATACCAATAACTGCTATTCCCACCAATATATTCACCCTCATAATCTCCAACTGTAATATTGCGCCCTCACAGCTTTCAGCACACAATTACCCTCGTTTCAATCAATGGAATTCTTCACACAGAACTGCCATTCACATTACAATGTTTCACACAAATACAGACTCATTCTCTCTGCTGAACTACAATTAGATTTCAGCATTCAATCTTTCTTCTTCTCAAATAATACCAATCACATTTCCATTTCATAATTCACTTCACAATATTCAGAAACTTTTAATCCTCTTATTCAAAGAAAATAACAAACAAAAGAAAAGAGGTAGCACCAAGCTTACCCGGCTCACAACTCTCATAGTCTGGCCCTCGGCTCAGGACTATCACAGTCTGGCCTCCGGCTCAGCACTATCGCAGTCTGACATTTTCTTCCCCTCTCCCATCCTCCTTATACTATCCTAGGATACCAACTCCTATATTACAGATGATAACTACTTTTCCTGACTATTCATCCATTCTACCTGCTGAACCATCTTTTCAACAGTTATCTATCCCTGTTTACACTATACACTAGGTATCTATATTCTGAAAATAACTACTTATTCTACATAGCCCCACTCCTAACTATGTAGCATCCTTGCAAACACTCAATTGATACCTATCTAAAAATTATCTAACAAAACTTTACAAAAATTACGATCCCTTTGGCCTATCTAATTAATCAATTGCCACAGTATTTGTTATTGGTTCCATCGATTCCGGTTCCAACTGTAAATCTTCGTCCTCTTCCAATCCTTCCATCGGCTCCTGCCTCAACTGAGCTGAATGGTCTTCATTATACTCGCCTAGTTCACGGACTTGAGCTTCCAATTTCAGGATCTGGGCATCTCTTAATTCCAACTGGCATTGAAAGTGACTCCTCTCTTTTGGAACTTCGGGAACTGGCAACATCGATACTTGTGCTTGACCAATATTGACTAAATCCTTTGCCAATCTTGTCACCTCGGCATTCAAGACCTCAATTTCAATCCTTAACAGCTCCGTTTCACATCTGTATTCGTCACTCAATACTAATTTTTCTTGCGCCAATAACTTAGTCTTTTCTCGTTCCATTATCAACTGACCCTTTATTTTTTTCAGTTCCAAAATTGAATGACTGCGAGCCCAAAATAGTTCTTGTTTATGGGTCTCCACCATGCGCTCTTTTTCTTGTGACTGGCTCTTCACTGTTAACTCTTAACTGGAACTACTACTCTCAAAAACACAAGAAATACAATAAAATGGCACTCCAGCCAACCCAAAACAATACCACAGAATGACTTTAACTGGTGCCCTACTCCTATTCTTTTACCTAGTGGTGAGAATGACAACATGTTACGTATACTATCCATGAAAGATAATGAGAAGTAATCTTTCGTAGTGGCCACATTAAGTTTCTAAAAATCTTGACAATTTCCATTCTTTTTTTGTATCATCACGATTGGAGAAACCCATTCACTATTTGGTACCAAGTAAATAAAACCAACCGCAAGAAGCTTGTCCAATTCTTCCTTCACCATGAGGGAATATTTAGGATTAAGGCGATGTTGCCTTTGTTGTACCAGTTTAGCGTTCTCTTCTAAAATGATACGATGCTCACAGACTTCAGCGGAGATATCTTTTAAATCATCATAAGTCCAAACAAAAGTGGATTTATGATGCAAGAAAAATTTGGTCCAGTAGGTCAATTCTTGTTCCTAAATACCTTCGTAGACCTTAATTGTCCGAGGTTTTGCTGTGGTTGCCAAGTTGATAGTTTGACAAAAAGGTGCAACGGCGATGTTCTGTTTCAACCCCCGCATTAGTTTAAAGTCAATCGGTAAGTTCGACATGTATGAAATACTGAATCCTGTGTCCAGGGCAGTAACATGGTACACATCATATTTAGTCATCCAATCAATACTAACATAATCCGAGTTTTCCGAGTTTGTCAAGTATATCAAGTACTCCCCCAGACCTCCACATTGGTACACCACTCCAGGGTGTAGTGCTACCTCCACGGGCGTCTCCGTAATTGGTGCTATTGCGTCGTCATTGGAGCTAAGCTCATCGTCCAACGTTAATTCAGATGCTGGCAATTGAGACTCCCCGTGATAGTGTACTGAGTACATTTGTAGAACAATCTAGTCCCGGCCTTTTCCAATTGTTAATGTGCCTCGACCCCAATCGTTCTTAGCCTTTGCTTGATAAAGCCAGGGTCGTCCCAATAAAATTGGATATGATAAAGTCAAATGTTATAACCAAAAAATGATATAGTCAATTTCATATGTAATACCTACAATCATAATTTGAACACTGCATAAGATACCCATTGGTTTAACCTGGCTATGATCTGCTATCCATAATACCAATGTCGTTGTCGTGTTGTAACACGAGTATACAGTGAAAATAAAAAAAAAAAAAAAAAAAAAGGGAATTTTATTAATATTCAGTTACCTCGAATATTGGGAGCATCGATTAACTCCAGCGCAAATACTGAGTGGTCAGGTTCAGTCACCCCATTACAGTCAGCCGGGGCATACTGAAATGCTCCATTCGATTCTAATAACGGGAGTTAGCAGGATGAGAAGGACCAATTCCCACGACGGGTTTGAAGAGCCAATTGGATCCAATTTCGAGAATCCAATCCGGGTCCTCTTACCCAATATGAGACCTGTATTGGTGGGACAACCCAATGCAATCTAGTTACGGGAAAATCCAGGTCTTACTACGGGCCTCAGCCAGTCTGACGCGAAGACCAATTTGACCCAATTACGCGAGCATCCAGGTTACTACAGGCATCTTATCCAATATGGGACCTGAATTGGTCGGACGACTCAATGTGGTCCCGATTACGGGGTTTTGATTCTGTTTCAGGCTATCCTGTTCTCTGTGCCGTTTCAGGAAACGTTGTTTACGGTAAATGGATCTCTTAAAGGTAAAAACGAAGGAGAAGGCCTTGATGACGTGAGCCAATTTCGGATCTAAGCTCTGACGACGGGAGCCAATTCCGGATCTAAGATGGAAGATTGAAGAAATTCAGAGGATAAGGTTAGGGGAGAATATAGTTTTAGGGAGGGGAATTTTTTTCTTTCTCGGGGAATCGGGGGGGAGCTAGTTTTCAAGCTTTTGTAAGGTTACTAGTTCGATTTTCATTAGAGGGTTTTGAAGATCAAGGGAATTAGAGAGAGGAGCTTCATGCTTTGGGTCGGAGAAGGAAAGACATAGGATTTGGATTTTTCTTCTTCGTAGAGTTCTGGGAAGACTGAGGCAATCGCTGCTGAAGTCAGTGTTGTAATGGTGAATCGGGATTTTTAAATGAAGTGGGTTTGAATACTCTTGACTGTTTTGTAAAATCGAGTTACGTCTGTGATTGAAGGATTAAAAGGGTGTCTATAGGATTGAGTATGCGGAGTGAATGAAATTTATTGGGTTAATCTAACAGGACAGTCAGTGGATACAAGATCGTAAGTACAAAAGGGTATTGAAGATTAACAGTTTGGGTTGTTCGGGGATCTCTGTAACGTCTAGAGACCCACCGGCTGGGGCAAAAAAAAAGACTTCGACAAGCAGTCGAAGAGCATCCGTATAGATTTACGGTACATTGTTGCAGTCGTTTATATTCCAGCAGTCAAAAACTGATAGACTGCTTGACTATCGGCAAATCTCCATACTACCTTCTACAGCCAGACGCCCGGTACGTTTTTGAGCAAGAAAGCACGTAATACGACATAAGTGGTGAACCCGACGTGAAAGCTTGAGGTAGAAGGTATTGGATTTCGGTTGATTTTATCTTTATTTTTATGGAAAATAAAAATAAAAATTTTGAAGGATTTTTGGGAGAAGTTTCTGGTGGGGAGTCTTCTAAAGCACAAGGTATGCACATGGATCCGTCTATTGTTAGTTTCTTTCAAGCCTTCTCATTGTCAATGCAGCATCAGCAAAGCAATGATCGAAAGGAAGCTTTGGCAACCAAAGCATTGCAAGTTGTGGTCAATAAAATTGATCAATTTGATGGAAGGAATATTTCAAGGTATTTAAGATGTTATGTTCATGAAATGGAATTAAATCGGGTTTCTGAGAAGAAAATGGTTGCACTATTTGGACTTGCCACGATACCGGAGATAAGGGACCACATTACATCGATTACGGATCATTGTGGGAATTCATGGGAGGATTTTTCACATGCATTGAAAGACGAATATTTCTTAGAAGATGCTGATCGCATTACTAAGAAGTTGTTTCTGGGATGGATTGAACGGCCCAATAAGAATTTGCAAGCAACAGAGCTACTAAGGGAATTTGAGAGGCAGTACTCTCAATTATCGAAGGTAGAAAAATTGACATTGGAGCCGAACAAAGTTGATCTATTTCTTCAAGCTGCTGATGGAGAATTGCAAGAGAAATTAGAACCCCTTCTTGAAGACAAAGAAGAAGATGAAGGATTGACAACGAAGTGGAAGAACGTTGAAGATGCGGTGGGGTTGCTTACAAAAAAAGAAAAGAGGAAGGATAGGAGCAATATTCCGAAAACAGTACAAGCACCCAAAGCTCCAGTACGTACAACACCACCGACAATGCCTACAGTTCAACCTTCGACATCCTTGTCAAAGAAAGCAGATATGGGTATGGAAGAAATTATACGAGGAATGCAAGATCTTCAAATCAAATTGGCAAGACTTGAAGAGAATACTTCTATAAACAATTCGAAGAATGTTTCAAAATAAGGATACGTACAAAGATGCATTTGGTGTGATGATGCTTCACACACTAGAAAAGATTGCAATGAATTTAATAATATGATACGGCAGGGAATTATTTGCTGGAAAGATGGGAAGATAGCATTGAAAGATAGGGAGGATCTTCTTCAAACCAATTTTGGCAAGGGAGGAATGAGAGCATTGGTTCAAGATTACTTAAAAGAGCATGAAACAGTAGTACGAGAAAGTGCAAGTTATGGTGCTAGAGTAGATGATGAAATTGGTGGAAGTACGGAAACTAGTGAGTTTTGGGCTTCTGCCGTTTCTACAATGCAAGAAGGGAAATTACCTCGAGAAGCGTTATTGAGAACTGCAGCTACAATACGAGGAAGAATAGGTTGGGAAGATCCTGTTGAGTCTCTTTCAGTTCATGCATATATTGCTAAGAGCCAACATGAAGCTTTGATGGAAGAAAAAAGACGAGGAAATTTTGATGATACTAGAGAAGGAAATTCTTTTAAGAGGCAAACTCGAGAAGACAAGGCTCGGGAGGCAGCTTCACAAGAATTGCCTGTAAAGGATACCTCAGCATCATTGGGAGAAAAAACAACGGAGACAAAAGATAAGGGCAAATCAATTGCTTATAAGCTACTTTCTGATATTGAAGCGGCAACAAATTTGAAAGGGGTGTTGGAAGAACGTATATTAAACGCTAAGGTGGAATTCACATTGAAAGAAGTCTTGGAAATTGCAAAGAAGGAGTTTCATGATGTTATCATTGACAGCATTAAGCGAAAGAGGCAATTAATGAGCGAAATTGGAATGAGTCATACTATTGATGCAAGAATATGTAGAGATGAAGAAAAGGTTGATATTGGTTACAAGCAACCAACAAATGAAAAGAATGGGTATAATCAGCGAGTACGTTTCGAAGATTCTAGTGACAAAGAAATGGAAACTTTGAACCATTATACTCGAAAGCATTGGGCAAGGGCAACTACTAAGGTATTGGTGAAGGTAGGAGATATAGAAGAACCAATAGTTGCCTTGGTGGACCATGGTTCTGAAATAAATCTCATGTCTAAAGATCTTTATAAGAAGCAAAAATGGCCAATTGATATGGAACTTGGATGGGTAATACGAGCAGCTAATAACACACGAGGCGAATTATATGGAGCTTGTCCAGATGTCAAAATTCGGATTGGGGATGTTGCGACGGAGCAACATTTCTTCGTTCAAGATACAATGTCTTATCCGTTGATTTTAGGACAACCTTATATTACGACAACACGGATGGAAACAAAGGTACTTGACGATGGTTCTGCTTATGCAAGGGTACGGAGCGAAGATGGGAGGAAAGCTGTATAATTTCTAACAGTACCTCCTAACCATGAACGGAATCGAGATAGGTTGAGGGAGAAACCATTGCCAAAGATTGTTGAAGGATTTAAGGATTTTGAGGAGGTACCACTGTAAAGAGAGATTATGGAGGTACAAAAGAGGAGGTACTCTCGCGAGATGAAGGTGCCTTTGATGCGAGTTTTATTGGTATATTGGAGAATGGAAATATTATGTATAAGAAAGTTGATGATTTTAAAAGAAAAGAAAGAAAAAGATTATATGATATTGAAGGACAGTTATGCAAGATAGGTACATTGCAAGATGATGAGAGGATTTTGGGTGTTTATGAAGAAAATGGACTGGAAGATTCATTGGAATTGATTACATCTATTGGGTTAGGGGATAATGATAAGATTGTTGAGATTCATTCGAGAGAGGTTTATACCATGCTTGAATCTTTTCAAGCACCAGAAGTCACAGTAGAGACGAGATATAAAACGGCAGATAAGAAGGTAAAGCCTGTTGCCGGACCATTACTAGAGGATTCTAAAGAACAAATGGGAGAAGCATCAAAAGAAGCAAGTTTAAGAGATCCAATGAGTATTGGACATCAGTTTACTGAAGAGACTTTTGAAGAATTGAAGATTGGTTCTAATGGTTCTTTATTGCCGGAGGAAATTACTTGCTTCAAAAAGATGTTGGCTAAACAAGGTAGATCGTTTGCCTTCGAATCTCATGAAATTGGGTGAGTGGATCCAAATATTATAACACCTATGGTTATCTTCGCTGTACCGCATGTACCTTGGAATCTAAGACCGATTCCAGTACCGAGGGCACATTTACCTAAATTGGTCGAACTATTGAAAGAAAAGATAAAGATGAAAATATTAAAACCTTCATTTGCGCCGTATTCTAGTCGATGGTTTACGGTACCTAAGAAGAATAGGTCACTACGGTTTATTCAAGATATGCAGCCGGTGAATGCTGTAACTGTCAGGAATGCAAGAATTGGACCTATTGTGGATGAATTTGCTGAGGCGTTTGCTGGAAGGGCGATCTATTCAATGGGTGATTTATATTCAGGTTATGATCAATTTCAACTTGCCGAAGGAAGTAGAGATATGACAACGATGAGGACACCGCTTGGATTGGTTAGAATGTGCACTCTTCCTCAAGGCGCGACCAACTAGGTTGCGCATATGATGAATGGGATGAACAAGGTATTAAGAGATTTTATTCTTGAAAAGACTATGCCTTTTCTGGATGATGTTCCTATAAAAGGGTGCAGAGAAGGAGACAAGGATGAAACTTTAGATACGAGGGGGTGTCGCAGATATGTTGTTGATCATATACAAGATTGTGAAAAGATTTTAACTCGGCTTGGAGAAGTTCATCTTACATTATCGGGTATGAAGTCCGTATTTGGAGTACGAGAGGTTGTAATTGTTGGACATTTATGCGGATCTTATGGAAGAAAACCAGATCCGACTAAAGTTGATGCAATTGGAAGGATGAAAGAGGATTGTGGTTCTTTAACAGAGGTTCGCAGGTTTTTGGGTGCATGTGTATTTTATCGAATCTGGATCCCTCATTTTGCTCACATAGCGGATCCATTATATGAGCTGTTACGCAAGGGTTACCGATTTGAATGGAAAGAAAGGCATATTCAGGCAATGCAAAGATTGAAGAAATCATTGATGTCATCTCCAATATTGAGGAAGGTTGATTATAAGTACAATAGACCAGTGATTCTTACTGTAGACGCTAGTCCAATTGCCGTTGGATGGGCGGTGGGTCAAGATGATTCGAATGGGAGTAGATTTGCAGTTCGATTTGGGGCTAAAGTTTTAAGTATTCGTCAGCGTGCATATTCGCAAGTCAAAAGAGAACTTTGGGGAGTCGTTTCGGCTATGAAAGCTGAAAAGGACTATTTGATTGGGGAAGTAGTAGTAATTGAAACAGATTGCTTGCCATTGCTTGGAATGATTATTAATTGTTCAACGCCAGATATTGCAATGTTGAGATAGATTGCTTATATTAAGTCACTAAATCCAGAATTTAAGCATATCACTAGAAAAGACAATTTAGTAGCAGACATGCTATCTCGAGCAAGATACGAGAGGGAGGACGAAATGGTTGAAGACATTGATGATGTCGGATTGAAATTCTATTCAATATCAAATCTCAACAGAGAAGACAAGCTATTTCTTGAAGAATCTTATGAAGGAGAATTATTGGATATTGGTCATTACTTGAATACCTTGACTAAGCAGGGGAATTGGTCTACAGAAAAATTCAAACAAATAAGAAAAAAAGCATATGGATTTTTACTTCGAGATGGATTCTTATGGAAGAGACCGAAGAAAGGAATTGGGATGCCACAACGAGTGATAGGCAAAAGGGAAGAAAAACTAAAATTATTAAAGGAGTTTCATGATAGTTTATGGGCAGGGCATAGAAGAATCTGGGTTACTTTTGCTAAACTCAAGGAACGATGTCGTGTTGTAACACGAGTATACAGTGAAAATAAAAAGAAAGGAGAATTTTATTAATATTCAGTTACCTCGAATATTGGGAGCATCGACCAACTCCAGCACAAATATTGAGTGGTCAGGTTCAGTCACCCCGTTACAGTCAGCCGGGGCATACTGAAATGCTCCATTCGATTCTAATAACGGGAGTTAGCAGGATGAGAAGGACCAATTCACATGACGGGTTTGAAGAGCCAATTGGATCCAATTTCGAGAATCCAATCCGGGTCCTCTTATCCAATATGAGACCTGAATTGGCCGGTCAACCCAATGCAGTCTAATTACGGGAAATCCAGGTCTTACTACGGGTCTTAGCCAATCTGACGCGAGGACCAATTTGACCCAATTACGGGAACATCCAGGTTACTACGGGCATCTTTTCAATATACGACCTGAATCAGTTGGGTGACTCAATGTGGTCCCGATTACGGGGTTCGATTCTGTTTTAGGCTGTCCTGTTCTCTGTGCCGTTTCAGGAAACGTTGTTTTCGATAAATGGATTTCTTAAAGGTAAAAACAGAGGAGAAAGCTTGACGGCGAGAGCCAATTTCGGATCCAAGCTTGAGGTGGGAGCCAATTCCGGATCTAAGACGGAAGATTGAAGAAATTCAGAGGATAAGGTAAGGAGGGGAATCGGGGGGAGCGAGTTTTCAAGCTTTTGCAAGGTTACCAGTTCGGTTTTTCATTGGAGGTTTTTGGAAGATCAATGGAATTTGAAAGAGGAGCTTCATGCTTCGGGTCGGGGAAGGAAAGACATAGAATTTGGATTTTTCTTCTTCGTAGAGTTTTGAGAAGATTGAGGCAATCGCTGCTGAAGTCAGTGTTGTAATGGTGAATCGGAATTTTTAAATGAAGTGGGTTTGAATACTCTTGACTGTTTTGTAAAATCGAGTTACGTCTGTGATTGAAGGATTAAAGGAGTGTCTATAGGATTGAGTATGCGGAGTGAATGAAATTTATTGGGTTAATCTAACAGGACAGTCAGTGGATACAAGATCGTAAGTACAAAGAGGTATTGAAGATTAACAGTTTGGGTTGTTCGGGGTTCTCTGTAATGTCTAGAGACCTACCGGCTAAGGCAAAAAAAGGACTTCGACAAGCACTCGAAGGGCATCAGTAAAGATTTAGGGTGTATTCTTGCAGTCATTTATATTCTAGCAGTAATAACTGATAGACTGCTTGACTATCGATGGATCTCCATACTACCTTCTACAGCCAGACGCCCGACGCGTTCTCGAGCACGAAAGTACGTAATACGACATAAGTGGTGAACCTGACGTGAAAGCTTGAGGTAGAAGGTATTGGATTTCGGTTGATTTTATCTTTATTTTTATGGAAAACAAAAATAAAAATTTTGAAGGATTTTTGGGAGAAGTTTCTGGTGGGGAGTCTTCTAAAGGACAAGGTATGCACATGGATCCGTCTATTGCTAGTTTGTTTCAAGCCTTCTCATTGTCAATGCAGCATCAGCAAAGCAATGATCGAAAGGAAGCTTTGGCAACCAAAGCATTGCAAGCAGTGGTCAATAAAATTGATCAATTTGATGGGAGGAATATTTCAAGGTATTTAAGATGTTATGTTCATGAAATGAAATTAAATCGGATTTCTGAGAAGAAAATGGTTGCACTATTTGGACTTGCCACGATACCGGAGATAAGGGACCACATTACATCGATTACAGATCATTGTGGGAATTCATGGGAGGATTTTTCACATGCATTGAAAGACAAATATTTCTTGGAAGATGCTGATCGTGTTACTAAGAAGCTGTTTCTGGGATGGATTGAACGGCCCAATAAGAATTTGCAAGCAACAGAGCTACTAAGGGAATTTGAGAGGCAGTACTCTCAATTATCGAAGGTAGAAAAATTGACATTGGAGCCGAACAAAGTTGATCTATTTCTTCAAGCTGCTGATGGAGAATTGCAAGAGAAATTAGAACCCCTTCTTGAAGACAAAGAAGAAGATGAAGGATTGACAACGAAGTGGAAGAACGTTGAAGATGCAGTGGGGTTGCTTACAAAAAAAGAAAGGAGGAAGGATAGGAGAAATATTCCGAAAACAGTACAAGCACCCAAAGCTCCAGTACGTACAACACCACTGACAATGCCTACAGTTCAACCTTCGACATCCTTGTCAAAGAAAGCAGATATGGGTATGGAAGAAATTATACGAGGAATGCAAGATCTTCAAATCAAATTGGCAAGACTTGAAGAGAATACTTCTATAAACAATTCGAAGAATGTTTCAAAATAAGGATATGTACAAAGATGCATTTGGTGTGATGATGCTTCACACACTAGAAAAGATTGCAATGAATTTAATAATATGATACGGCAGGGAATTATTTGCTGGAAAGATGGGAAGATAGCATTGAAAGATAGGGAGGATCTTCTTCAAACCAATTTTGGCAAGGGAGGAATGAGAGCATTGGTTCAAGATTATTTAAAAGAGTATGAAACAGTAGTACGAGAAAGTGCAAGTTATGGTGCTAGAGTAGATGATGAAATTGGTGGAAGTACGGAAACTAGTGAGTTTTGGGCTTCTGCCGTTTCTACAATGCAAGAAGGGAAATTACCTCGAGAAGCGTTATTGAGAACTGCAGCTACAATACGAGGAAGAATAGGTTGGGAAGATCCTGTTGAGTCTCTTTCAGTTCATGCATATATTGCTAAGAGCCAACATGAAGCTTTGATGGAAGAAAAAAGACGAGGAAATTTTGATGATACTAGAGAAGGAAATTCTTTTAAGAGGCAAACTCGAGAAGACAAGGCTCGGGAGGCAGCTTCACAAGAATTGCCTGTAAAGGATACCTCAGCATCATTGGGAGAAAAAACAACGGAGACAAAAGATAAGGGCAAATCAATTGCTTATAAGCTACTTTCTGATATTGAAGCGGCAACAAATTTGAAAGGGGTGTTGGAAGAACGTATATTAAACGCTAAGGTGGAATTCACATTGAAAGAAGTCTTGGGAATTGCAAAGAAGGAGTTTCATGATGTTATCATTGACAGCATTAAGCGAAAGAGGCAATTAATGAGCGAAACTGGAATGAGTCATGCTATTGATGCAAGAATATGTAGAGATGAAGAAAAGGTTGATATTGGTTACAAGCAACCAACAAATGAAAAGAATGGGTATAATCAGCGAGTACGTTTCGAAGATTCTAGTGACAAAGAAATGGAAACTTTGAACCATTATACTCGAAAGCATTGGGCAAGGGCAACTACTGAGGTATTGGTGAAGGTAGGAGATATAGAAGAACCAATAGTTGCTTTGGTGGACCATGGTTCTGAAATAAATCTCATGTCTAAAGATCTTTATAAGAAGCAAAAATGGCCAATTGATATGGAACATGGATGGGTAATACGAGCAGCTAATAACACACGAGGCGAATTATATGGAGCTTGTCCAGATGTCAAAATTCGGATTGGGGATGTTGCGACAGAGCAACATTTCTTCGTTCAAGATACAACGTCTTATCCGTTGATTTTAGGATAACCTTATATCACGACAACATGGATGGAAACAAAGGTACTTGACGATGGTTCTGCTTATGCAAGGGTACGGAGCGAAGATGGGAGGAAAGCTGTACAATTTCTAACAGTACCTCCTAACCATGAACGGAATCGAGATAGATTGAAGGAGAAACCATTGCCAAAGATTGTTGAAGGATTTAAGGATTTTGAGGAGGTACCACTGTAAAGCGAGATTATGGAGGTACAAAAGAGGAGGTACTCTCGCGAGATGAAGGTGCCTTTGATGCGAGTTTTATTGGTATATTGGAGAATGGAAATATTATGTATAAGAAAGTTGATGATTTTAAAAGAAAAGAAAGAAAAAGATTATATGATATTGAAGGACAGTTATGCAAGATAGGTACATTGCAAGATGATGAGAGGATTTTGGGTGTTTATGAAGAAAATGGACTGGAAGATTCATTGGAATTGATTACATCTATTGGGTTAGGGGATAATGATAAGATTGTTGAGATTCATTCGAGAGAGGTTTATACCATGCTTGAATCTTTTCAAGCACCAGAAGTCACAGTAGAGACGAGATATAAAACGGCAGATAAGAAGGTAAAGCCTGTTGCCGGACCATTACTAGAGGATTCTAAAGAACAAATGGGAGAAGCATCAAAAGAAGCAAGTTTAAGAGATCCAATGAGTATTGGACATCAGTTTACTGAAGAGACTTTTGAAGAATTGAAGATTGGTTCTAATGGTTCTTTATTGCCGGAGGAAATTACTTTCTTCAAAAAGATGTTGGCTAAACAAGGTAGATCGTTTGCCTTCGAATCTCATGAAATTGGGTGTGTGGATCCAAATATTGTAACACCTATGGTTATCTTCGCTGTACCGCATGTACCTTGGAATCTAAGACCGATTCCAGTACCGAGGGCACATTTACCTAAATTGGTCGAACTATTGAAAGAAAAGATAAAGATGAAAATATTAAAACCTTCATTTGCGCCGTATTCTAGTCGATGGTTTACGGTACCTAAGAAGAATAGGTCACTACGGTTTATTCAAGATATGCAGCCGGTGAATGCTGTAACTGTCAGGAATGCAAGAATTGGACCTATTGTGGATGAATTTGCTGAGGCGTTTGCTGGAAGGGCGATCTATTCAATGGGTGATTTGTATTCAGGTTATGATCAATTTCAACTTGCCGAAGGAAGTAGAGATATGACAACGATGAGGACACCGCTTGGATTGGTTAGAATGTGCACTCTTCCTCAAGGCGCGACCAACTCGGTTGCGCATATGATGAATGGGATGAATAAGGTATTGAGAGATTTTATTCCGGAAAAGACTATGCCTTTTCTGGATGATGTTCCTATAAAAGGGTGCAGAGAAGGAGACAAGGATGAAACTTTAGATACGAGGGGGTGTCGCAGATATGTTGTTGATCATATACAAGATTGTGAAAAGATTTTAACTCGGCTTGGAGAAGTTCATCTTATATTATCGGGTATGAAGTCCGTATTTGGAGTACGAGAGGTTGTAATTGTTGGACATTTATGCGGATCTTATGGAAGAAAACCAGATCCGACTAAAGTTGATGCAATTGGAAGGATGAAAGAGGATTGTGGTTCTTTAACAGAGGTTCGCAGGTTTTTGGGTGCATGTGTATTTTATCGAATCTGGATCCCTCATTTTGCTCACATAGCGGATCCATTATATGAGCTGTTACGCAAGGGTTACCGATTTGAATGGAAAGAAAGGCATATTCAGGCAATGCAAAGATTGAAGAAATCATTGATGTCATCTCCAATATTGAGGAAGGTTGATTATAAGTACAATAGACCAGTGATTCTTACTGTAGACGCTAGTCCAATTGCCGTTGGATGGGCGGTGGGTCAAGATGATTCGAATGGGAGTAGATTTGCAGTTCGATTTGGGGCTAAAGTTTTAAGTATTCGTCAGCGTGCATATTCGCAAGTCAAAAGAGAACTTTGGGGAGTCGTTTCGGCTATGAAAGCTGAAAAGGACTATTTGATTGGGGAAGTAGTAGTAATTGAAACAGATTGCTTGCCATTGCTTGGAATGATTATTAATTGTTCAACGCCAGATATTGCAATGTTGAGATAGATTGCTTATATTAAGTCACTAAATCCAGAATTTAAGCATATCACTAGAAAGGACAATTTAGTAGCAGACATGCTATCTCGAGCAAGATACGAGAGGGAGGACGAAATGGTTGAAGACATTGATGATGTCGGATTGAAATTCTATTCAATATCAAATCTCAACAGAGAAGACAAGCTATTTCTTGAAGAATCTTATGAAGGAGAATTATTGGATATTGGTCATTACTTGAATACCTTGACTAAGCAGGGGAATTGGTCTACAAAAAAATTCAAACAAATAAGAAAAAAAGCATATGGATTTTTACTTCGAGATGGATTCTTATGGAAGAGACCAAAGAAAGGAATTGGGATGCCACAACGAGTGATAGGCAAAAGGGAAGAAAAACTAAAATTATTAAAGGAGTTTCATGATAGTTTATGGGCAGGGCATAGAAGAATCTGGGCTACTTTTGCTAAACTCAAGGAACGATATTGGTAGAAAAATATGTATCGAGATGTGCTCTCATTTGTAGAGTCATGTGAAATCTGTCAATTGTATTCTAATATCCGACATCGAGATGGTCTTCATCCTACGTATCCTCTGGCTATTCATTTTAAATGGATTGTTGATTCGGTTATTATGCCGGTTGGATTATGGCAGATGAGATATTTGGTTTTAGCTCGTGAAGATTTATCAAATCTAGTAGAAGGAAGAGCATTGAGGACAAAATCTACAGAGGGGATTTGTAGGTTTTTGCTTGAAGATGTCATTTGCCGTTACGGATGCGTAGAAAAAATCACTGCAGATCGTGGAGAATTAAATGCACAAGAAGCTCGTAAGTTCTTTGAAAAATGTGGAGTTAAACTATCACTGACTACTGCTTATAATCCGGAAGGGAATGCGAAAAGCGAACGCGGTCACCCGCTGATTGTGAAAGCATTGGTTAAAGCTTGTAATGGGAAGGTTAAAGAGTGGCCACGGCTTTTGTCATTTGCATTATGGGCTGATCGAACAACACATAGTTCGGTGATAAGATATATGCCAGTAGAACTTATGACAGGTCAAAAACCAATTATGCCGATTGAAGAAAAGGTACTTACTTGGAGTATGCTACCATGGGAAGATGGATTGACAAGAGAAGAACTTTTGGCTATTAGGATTTGACAATTGGAGCAAAGAACGGAAGATGTCCAGATAGCATTGGAAAGGTTAAAAAGAGCAAGGTTATAAAACAAGGCGTGATTCGATAAGCAACATCGATTGAGACCAAAAGCAATCGAGGAAGGTGACTGGGTACTTGTTTATGACAATAGTCTGGATAATCAACATAGTACTTTGCGGAAATTTTCAAAACGTTGGTTTGGACCATAGGTGGTAACAACAGTTCATGATAATGCGACTTACTCATTACGGGAGTTAGATGGTACAAAATTGAAAATACCAATTGCAGGGAAGCGAGTAAAAACATTTAAACGAAGATACGCAGAGATGAATATGGAAGACCTTAATGAAGGTACAAAGATTCTGCATCAAGAAGATGAAAGTGATTTGGATAATGAAGGTGACGAAGACGAACTGGACAAAGACGTAGGGGATATATTCTGAATCAAACAGCAATTGGGTAAATTGGTGCATACGGGAGGATGCACAAGTTCAGAGGGGGTGGATGTCGTGTTGTAACACGAGTATATAGTGAAAATAAAAAAAAAAGAAGAAGGGGAATTTTATTAATATTCAGTTACCTCGAATATTGGGAGCATCGACCAACTCCAGCGCAAATACTGAGTGGTCAGGTTCAGTCACCCCGTTACAGTCAGCCGGGGCATACTGAAATGCTCCATTCGATTCTAATAACGGGAGTTAGCAGGATGAGAAGGACCAATTCACACGACGGGTTTGAAGAGCCAATTGGATCCAATTTCGAGAATCCAATCCGGGTCCTCTTATCCAATATGAGACCTGAATTGGCCGGTCAACCCAATGCAGTCTAATTACGGGAAATCCAGATCTTACTACGGGTCTTAGCCAATCTGACGCGAGGACCAATTTGACCCAATTACGGAAACATCCAGGTTACTACGGGCATCTTTCCAATATACGACCTGAATTGATTGGGCGACTCAATGTGGTCCCGATTACGGGGTTCGATTCTGTTTCAGGCTGTCCTGTTCTTTGTGCCGTTTCAGGGAACATTGTTTTCGGTAAATGGATTTCTTAAAGGTAAAAACGGAGGAGAAAGCTTGACGGCGAGAACCAATTTCGGATCCAAGCTTGAGGTGGGAGCCAATTCCGGATCTAAGACGGAAGATTGAAGAAATTCAGAGGATAAGGTTAGGGGGGGAATCGGGGGGAGCGAGTTTTCAAGCTTTTGCAAGGTTACCAGTTCGGTTTTTCATTGGAGGTTTTTGGAAGATCAAGGGAATTAGAGAGATGAGCTTCATGCTTCGGGTAGGGGAAGAAAAGACATAGAATTTGGATTTTTCTTCTTCGTAGAGTTTTGGGACGACTGAGGCAATCGCTGCTGAAGTCAGTGTTGTAATGGTGAATCGGGATTTTTAAATGAAGAGGGTTTGAATACTCTTGACTGTTTTGTAAAATCGAGTTACGTCTGTGATTGAAGGATTTAAGGAGTGTCTATAGGATTGAGTATGCGGAGTGAATGAAATTTATTGGGTTAATCTAACAGGACAGTCAGTGGATACAAGATCGTAAGTACAAAGGGGTATTGAAGATTAACAGTTTGGGTTGTTCGGGGTTCTCTGTAATGTCTAGAGACCTACCGGCTGGGGCAAAAAAAGGACTTCGACAAGCAGTCGAAGGGCATCAGTAAAGATTTACGGTACATTCTTGCAGTCGTTTATATTCTAGCAGTTCAAACTGATAGACTGCTTGACTATCGGTGGATCTCCATACTACCTTCTACAGCCAGACGCCCGGCGCGTTCTCGAGCAGGAAAGCACGTAATACGACAACGATATTGGTGGAAAAATATGTATCGAGATGTGCTCTCATTTGTAGAGTCATGTGAAATCTGTCAATCGTATTCTAATATCCGACATCGAGATGCTCTTCATCCCACATATCCTTTGGCTATTCATTTTAAATGGATTGTTGATTTGATTATTATGCCAGTTGGGTTATGACAGATGAGATATTTGGTTTTAGCTCATGAAGATTTATCAAATCTAGTAGAAGGAAGAGCATTGAGGACAAAATCTACAGAGGGGATTTGTAGGTTTTTGCTTGAAGATGTCATTTGCCGCTACGGATGCGTAGGAAAAGTCACTGCAGATCATGGAGAATTAAATGCACAAGAAGCTCATAAATTCTTTGAAAGATGTGGAGTTAAACTATCACTGACTACTGCTTATAATCCGGAAGGGAATGCAAAAAGCGAACGCGGTCACCCACCAATTGTGAAAGCGTTAGTTAAAGCTTGAAATGGGAAAGTTAAAGAGTGGCTACGACTTTTGTCATTTGCATTATGGGCTGATCGAACAACACATAGTTCGGTGACAAGATATATGCCAGTAGAACTTATGACAGGTCAAAAACCAATTATGCCGATTGAAGAAAAGGTACTTACTTGGAGTATGCTACCATGGGAAGATGGATTGACAAGAGAAGAACTTTTGGCTATTAGGATTTGACAATTGGAGCAAAGAACGGAAGATGTCCAAATAACATTGGAAAGGTTAAAAAGAGCTAGGTTACAAAACAAAGGCGCGATTCGATAAGCAACATCGATTGAGACCAAAAGTAATCGAGGAAGGTGACTGGGTACTTGTTTATGACAATAGTCTGGATAATCAACATAGTACTTTGCGGAAATTTTCAAAACGTTGGTTTGGACCATAGGTGGTAACAACAGTTCATGATAATGCGACTTACTCATTACGGGAGTTAGATGGTACAAAATTAAAAATACCAATTGCAGGGAAGCGAGTAAAAACATTTAAACGAAGATACGCAGAGATGAATATGGAAGACCTTAATGAAGGTACAAAGATTCTGCAGCAAGAAGATGAAAGTGATTTGGATAATGAAGGTGACGAAGACAAACTGGACAAAGACGTAGGGGATATATTCTGAATCAAACAGCAATTGGGTAAATTGGTGCATACCGGAGGATGCACAAGTTCAGAGGGGGTGGATGTCGTGTTGTAATACGAGTATACAGTGAAAATAAAAAAAAAAAGAAGAAGGGGAATTTTATTAATATTCAGTTACCTCGAATATTAGGAGCATCGACCAACTCCAGCGCAAATACTGAGTGGTCAGGTTCAGTCACTCCGTTACAGTCAGCCGGGGCATACTGAAATGCTCCATTCGATTCTAATAACGGGAGTTAGCAGGATGAGAAGGACCAATTCACACGACGGGTTTGAAGAGCCAATTGGATCCAATTTCGAGAATCTAATCCGGATCCTCTTACCCAATATGAGACCTGTATTGGTGGGGCAACCCAATATAGTCTAGTTATGAGAAAATCCAGGTCTTACTACGGGCCTCAGCCAGTCTGACGCGAAGACCAATTTGACCCAATTACGCGAGCATCCAAGTTACTACGGGCATCTTACCCAATATGGGACCTGAATTGGTCGGACGACTCAATGTGGTCCCAATTACGGGGTTTTGATTCTGTTTCGGGCTGTCCTGTTCTCTGTGCCGTTCAGGGAACGTTGTTTACGATAAATGGATCTCTTAAAGGTAAAAACGAAGGAGAAGGCCTTGATGACGTGAGCCAATTTTGGATCTAAGCTCTGACGGCGGGAGCCAATTCCGGATCTAAGATGGAAGATTGAAGAAATTCAGAGGATAAGGTTAGGGGAGAATATAGTTTTAGGGAGGGGGTTTTTTTCTTTCTCGGGGAATCGGGGGGGAGCTAATTTTCAAGCTTTTGTAAGGTTACTAGTTCGGTTTTCATTGGAGGGTTTTGAAGATCAAGGAAATTAGAGAGAGGAGCTTTATGCTTCGGGTCGGAGAAGGAAAGATATAGAATTTGGATTTTTCTTCTTCGTAGAGTTCTAGGAAGACTGAGGCAATCGTTGCTAAAGTCAGTGTTGTAATGGTGAATCGGGATTTTTAAATGAAGTGGGTTTGAATACTCTTGACTGTTTTGTAAAATCGAGTTACGTCTGTGATTGAAGGATTAAAAGGGTGTCTATAGGATTGAGTATGCGGAGTGAATGAAATTTATTCGGTTAATCTAACAGGACAGTCAATGGATACAAGATCGTAAGTACAAAAGGGTATTGAAGATTAACAGTTTGGGTTGTTCGGGGTTCTCTGTAACGTCTAGAGACCCACCGGCTGGGGCAAAAAAAAAGACTTCGACAAGCAGTCGAAGAGCATCCGTATAGATTTACGGTACATTGTTGCAGTCGTTTATATTCTAGCAGTCAAAAACTGATAGACTGCTTGACTATCGGCGAATCTCTATACTACCTTCTACAACCAGACGCCCGACGCGTTCTCGAGCAAGAAAGCACGTAATACGACATCGTGGGTACTAAGTATTCCAAATCTAAAGCATCCATTGTATCAACGTTCATTAAATTGACACTCGAACCACCATCGACCTAAACACCCGAGATCATAATACCGTCAATTGAAACATCGATGGTTGGTGCACCTAGGTCAGGATTCAAACTGACTTCACAAACTTCTTTATTACGGTACCTATGTCGTGTCAACGATGAATTCAATATAGAACGGCACTCTGGTGTGATCGCTAGAAGTTTCTTCATAGAAATAGAAGACCAAATAGCATCCAGATCCTTCAAAATATCATAGGATTCCATATTTAGGGTAATTTCTAATGCCCTCTTTCTTTTCATTGGTTTGAGTTTAACTCCATGAGTTAAGATATTCTTCCACCCTGGATTCGGAATTGAAATAGCAGCCGGGGCTTCCTTGGAATTCCCACCCCCGAGAGGATCTTTCAATGGATAGGACATTTCTTGGAACTGCATAGAGAACAGAACTGCTTGGAACGGAACTGAAGCCTCCATAATTGGGACCTCATTGGGTTGTGCCACCGAGTCAGGTCTCATACTGGATACGAAGCCTATAACAGGACCTGGATTGGATGGTCCCTTAATTGGGTCAAATTGGTCTTTTGCATCAGGATTACACAAATGTTGAATTGGTCCTTTTCCTTTTTGCTAACTCTCAGTAAGAACGGCTTGGACACATTCCATCCGATTTACCAGAGAATCTTCAGGACCTTGATTTATCTCTTCAAATTTTCCTTGACTCTGGATCTGCTGATCCCGATTATTAACATTGAACGGAGCATTACATTGCTGATACGTATGCCCCAACTGCTTGCAATTCCCACTAACTGGCGCATAATCATCACTGGCTCTAAGATTCGGACATTCATTGGCATAATGCCCAATCTATCTGCAACGGAAACAACAAAGTGGTCTTCTTGCACCTCCATCAGGCATATTGGGTGCTTTCGTTGGTATATACCTACCAGGCTTGTTCCATGTAGGGTTAGAAAATGATCCTGGTTATCCCATTGGTACTGAGGCAACTTGATTTGATGACGTCGATGGAGCATATTGCTGATACCTCTGCTGCTCCTTACCATAGTTCTGGGGCTTCGATGCAGACCTTTGATTAAAATTGGAACTTTGAAAGTTATTGAATGCTCGATTTTATCGATTAAATCGATTATCATTCTATCCAAACGTATTTTCCGTTTGTACTTGATTGACATCCCACGAAGTTGGTTGAGTCATTATCTGGTTACTGAGTTGTTGTTGCTTCCGTAAATTCCAACAGTTGGTGGTAATATGCTTACCCCCGCAAAAGGTACATTGTACAGTCATTTGGGGTGGTAAAGGACATTCTGTTACTAAATGACCTTGTCCCTTATAATTGCTACACCAGGCATTGGGACGCATATTGGTTGGTTTATACCTTTTTTCTTTATCCTTGGCCAGATTCACAGCCAATTCATTCATTTTTTTCGTCAATGTTAACAGCAATGACTCATTGGGATCCCTTGATACCAATACATTTGGCAATTCCTTTGTAGGTATTGATTTTTGATACGTGGAATAAGGCACATATGGATGTGATGATGATGGTGGTACAACTTGCAATGGAATGACATCCACTATTCCCTGTAGAATTGTACCATAATCATTCTTTCCCAGATAACTTCTCGATGCGTCATTCCAATTTGTCATTTGATAACCTCCTTGAGATGGAATCATCGTGGCTCCAATTGTTAAGTTCTGGTCATAGTGACATTCCTCCCATACTTTTGCTTGCTCAAGAGATGATTCAATGGTGGTTGATTGAGCTTCCTTTACAAACATTTTCAATTCTGGTGGGTGTAGTCCATTAACCAATATGGACAACACAAATGATTTCGGCATTTGGTTATTTGGCCATTTTTATAGTATATCCACTACATGACCATAATATGACTGTACCGCTTCCTCTAGTACCATTCTGCTGTTCATTAATTTTTCTCTAAGATGTTCTTCAAAACCAATTGGTCAAAAATGGGCTAAAAATATATTTTTTAATATCTCCCAATTGATAAATTGTCCCACGGGTTGGTGGTTATACTACTCAAACACTGTGTCTTTCAATGTTGCTAGCAGCCATTTCAGCCAAATGTCTTCTGTTCTTCCATTATTGGCTATCCACGCCATCAAGAATTGAGACAAATGTTGATCTGGATCCGCACTTGGTAAACCCTGAAAAGTAGATAATGGCACAACACTAGTCGTTCGATCGCCCACTGCACCCATTTGAACTGCAATCGGAACTGCTAGTCCTCCGGACGTCATTAAAGATGTCGGTGTTCTGCTCAATTTCTTATTAAAATAAAAATTGTCTCCCATAAAAGTCTTTTTCGGACTTCCAGGCCTTCCCGATTGACTATTATAATCTCCAAATAATTATACTGATTGAATATGAGGTAAAAACAATAAGTTTTGATATACTCTGAATTGGTCTTTATTGGCAAGTGATTAATGCTGATCTTTAGAACCAGTCTTGTAAGGATTGGACGTAATTCTAATTGAGAAGATACCCAGTGGGGTACCTTATTCCTCTATGCCTTCCTCGTTTTCCATTAACGGTTCGAGAGGTTTGCTGGACTATTAGCAACGCTCCCCGCGAGTGCTCTTGGCAATTTCTTTAACGGTATGTACTTCTGAAATATTAGAGGTCAATCATCTTTTGGGTATGATCGAATATGCCGATAGAAATGTAACCACGGCTTAATACAACTTTGTCGATGCTTCTTTTTTAATTTGCGATCTCACTCATTATGCAATAAATTTCTTGCTTGTAATTTCTCTATTCTTTCTTTTGATTGCTTTATTCTCTTTGCTGTTAAATTCTCATTCTTAATAATCATACTCTTTCTTCAAATACTACTGAAATCGTCTTCTATTGCCAATTTTCTCACACGTTTGATAATTAATTTCTAACACTCAAAGCTATTATCACTCCCCGGCAGCGGCGCCAAAATGTGATTGCTCGTTTTATTTATTTTGGAAGAAACCTCCCAACTGTCACGGACACAGTAATACAGACTCGAGATCTAACAAGAAGTTCAAGAAGAACTGGCAAGAGCTAGATTAATCAGATGAAAACTACACCAGAGAGGTGAGCTAGAGCTCCAAGAGATGTGTTGTTGAGACTGAAGAACTCTTCAGCCTCGATTCCAATATATACTTCTATTTAGGAAGCTTCTCAAGCAACTTCTACTAACTAGGAAGCTTCTAGAAGGTTCCAAAGACTTGCTTCTAGAAGGTTCTAGAAACTTATCTCTAGAAGATTCTAAGGACTATGTCTCTAATATCTTCTATCAACTAAGAAGCTTCTAGAAGGTTCTAGAGACTTGCTTCTAGAAGGTTCCAGAGACTTGCTTCTAGAAGGTTCCAGAGACTTGCTTCTAGAAGGTTCTAGAAACTTGTCTCTAGAAGGTTCTAAGGACTATGTCCCTAACATCACCCCCTCTTTTAGCTTCGAGGTCTCTGAGAAGCAATGTTGTTGTTAATCAATACCAACACAAGAAAATAAAGATCTGTCGCATAACGTCTGCTATGAACTTCAACTGTTGTTCACGAGGCAAGTGGTTCATCGGCCCTTAAAGCCAACGGTAGTGACCCACTCCTTCAAGTCTTGACCAAGCATGAACTTCTGTGTCCTCATTGTGAAATTGTCCTGCAAACACGCCTTCTGGCTGACCATCGTAAGCAGGCTCGGACTCAAATACAAACACTAGTGATCGGTTACTCGATATCCTTTGTTATCGTCATGGTGTAGGTAGTTCTTCATCTCGAGGTCGCCTTCGTGAGCTAATCGGTTGAGATAATCTGACTGACATAGTATCTATCTCTTGGCTATCCATATCAGAAGACCAAACTATGGCTATTGAAAAAATTCTATTTTATCTTAGAGAAAATAACTACATCAACTACGAATTTTGGTGTGCTCTCCCCCTTTCTTATATTCTTGGGTGAGCAAGCTTCAAAAGGAAGCTATCGTCAAAATGGCTTAGATTTATGAGGATGTTGTTGATGAAACTCCTATACCTTTTGCAGCGCATTGGCGAGATTTTTAGCTGGCTCCCACGTTCGCTCATTAATGTCATAGCCACACCAATGAACAAAATACTCCAACTTGCCCCACCTTCATCATGAATCCAGTACCTTTTCAACCTCATATTTCTCATGGTTCTCGATCTCAATACTAGGTGGCAGACATTGTACTCTTCCAAGAAAAGACGACTCTCGATAAGGCTCTAACAGAGAAATATGAAAGACTGGATGTACTTTCATAGAAGTCGATAATTCCAGACGATACGCCACTAGATTGATTTGCTTCTGGATGATAAATGGTTCCAATCTTTGATAGTCCAACTTATCACATGGTCGCTTGGTCTTGATATTCCGTCGAAGAAGCCATGCTTTATCTCCAATTTTGAAAGTAGGTGCTTGATTTTGAAATCTATCTACAGACGCCTTGTAGGATTCTTGAGCGGATTGTAATTGAAGCTTCAACGTATTTTGAAGCTCTGATAGTTATTTCGCAAATCCTTCAGCTGCTAGATTGTTATTTGTTGACGGACTCAATAAATCAAGCTTCGGATGATACCCATAGTTGAAAAAGAATGGTGTGTATTGAGTCGACGCATGGAGAGTGTTGTTATATGCAAACTCGGCTAGCGACAGATATGTGGTCCAATCGTCTTACTGATAGTTGATGCTGCATCATAAGTATTGTTTCAAGACTTGGTTCACCTGTTCTGTTTGGCCGTCAGTTTCAGGATGAAAAGTCGAAGAAAGCTTGATATCCACCTTTAGTATCTCAAAGAGAGATCTCCAAAACTTTGATACGAACTGGGTTCCTCGATCTGATATGATATCATCTGGTAGTCCATGATATCGATACACATTATCGAGAAAGAGCCTTGCTGTGACTTCACCGGACGATGTCTTCTTGCAAGGAACAAAGTGCGCCATCTTTGTAAGCCGATCTACCATGACAAAGATGCTGTCAAATGAGTTCGATGATGGAAGGTTCGTGGTAAAGTCCATGGAAACTGAAGACCATGGTAGACGTGGAATCGGCAATGGCTGTAGGAGTCCAGGAGGGCAATGCCAAGGATTCTTAGATCTTGAACAGATGTCGCAGGAGAGGACAAAATCTTTTACATCCTTCCTCATTTGGGGCCATCAAAAATCTCAAGAAATAAGCTCTAAGGTCTTGTTGAATCCAAAATATCTTGTAGCTGGAAAATCGTGGCGAGATTGAAGAACTCGGAGTCGTGCTCGTCCTTTTGGGATATACAACCGCTCCTCAAAGTATAAAAGATCTCCCTCCACCTTGAATTTGTCGTCATTGGCACGCTGCTTGATATCAATGGCTATTGAATCTTTAATGGTCGCGGCACGTACCTGATTCAAGAAGTCAGCATCAATTGGCACAATAGTAGCGCAAAGCCAAAATTGCTCTGGCTTCAATAATGTCATATATTGTTCATCAAACGCTGCTTCTCCAGCCTTTGGTACAAGATACAATCTCCTCGATAAGGCATCAGATAGTCCTTGCTGCTTTCCAGGTCAATAAGTGATAACAAAATCGAACCTAGATAGGAACATACTCCACCAAGCTTGACGTCGATTTAGAACTCGAGCCGACATGAAATACTCCAAATTCTTATGATCTGTGTATATGGTCACTAGATGTGCAGCTCTTTCAAGAAAATGATGCCATTCTTGGAAAGAATCCACTATAGCAAGAAGTTCTTTATCATGGATCTCATAATTGATTTCAGCAGCAGAGAACTTTTGAGAATAGAATGTAACCGAATGGAGCTTCTTGTCTTCTTCTATTTGTGAAAGTACAGCTCCCAAAGCAAAATCCGAAGCATCAATTTCTAAATAAAAGGTCTTTGTAAAGTCTGGATGTACCAAGATTGGAGCTATAATAAATGCGATTTTTAGGTCTTGAAACGCCTTCTCCGCTAGAGATCCCCATTCCAGCTTATCCTTGCATGTCAACCGAGTGAGAGAAGCAGCAACTTGAGAGTAATTCTTGATGAAGATCCGATAGAAGTTGGCAAAGCCAAGAAAGCATTGTACGTCTCTCACCGTCTTTGGAACCTCCCAGGACACAATTGCTTCCACCTTCTTGAGATCCATCTTCAAGCCTTTTGTAGTCACAACGAACCCCCAAAACTCCATCTCTATTTGGTGAAATAAACACTTCTCCAACTTGGCATATAATCCTCGCTTGTATAGTTTCTCTAAGACCAAACGAACGTGCTTTTCATGCTCTTCCTCATTTTTGGAGAATATCATAATATCATCTAAATAGATGACAATAAAATCGTCAAGGTACTCTCAAAAAATGTCATTCATCATATGTTGAAAGATCGTTGGAGCATTGGTAAGACCAATGGACATGACATTATACTCAAAATGGCCATACCTTGTACGGAACGCTGTCTTCTACTCATCTCCTTCCTTGATTCGTATGAGGTTGTAAGCTCCCTTTAGATCAATTTTTATAAAAATCCTTGCACGTCTAAGTTGTTCTAAGAGACCAAAAATCAAGGGTAACGGGTAACGATTCTTCTTTGTTACCTTGTTGAGGCCTCGATAGTCCACGCACATCCGCAATGAGCCATCTTTCTTCTTCATAAATAAGATGGGTGCTCCACTTGAAAATTTTGAATGACGGATGAAATTCTTGGCTAGATTCTCATTGATGTACTTCCGCAACTCCGCCAACTCCATCTACGATAGATTGTAGATTGGGCCAAAAGGCGGTTGTGCTCCTTCCTGTAAGTCTATGGCGCAATCATATGATCTATGTTCTGGTAGCATGTCGGCATTTTTCTTTTGAAACACGTCTTTAAAATCCTTATATTGCTCCGGTATATTTGTTGTCGAGATCTTCTCCCTGGTAGTTGGAGCTGCATAAATGACAAACAGTGTGCCTTCTTTAGACGATCTTATAAACGCTCTTGTTCCAATAAATAAGGATTTCTGTATTCGGGGTTTTCTACTAGGCTTGCTCTTGGGTGGTTTTGTGGGAAAGGTCATCTTCTGCAACTTCCAATCTATGGATGGATTATGCTTTTCTAACCAGGAAAGACCAAGAATAATAAGATTTGATGGGGTTCTAATAATATTGAAAATAATATGACTACTATGGCCCTTAAACGTCACTTCTATAGGTTTTGATTCATGGATGACACTACCAGACAATAAAGGTCGCCTATCTATAACCTCAATGTGAACAGGTTTGGATTTTTGTACTAAAGGGATCTTATGATGCTTCACAAATTCTTCATCTAAGGAACAAGCAAATGCTCCTGAATCTAATAATACTAAGGTTCTCAGTTTCTGAGGGCCAATAAGTAAAGGGATTGTAAAATAAAGGGCAAGTTGAGCGAAAAGAAAGGAACCCGGTTGTGGTTGCGATATTTCACTGTCCAGCCGCACGGTTCCTATTGTGGTAGGGCATCCTCGTTTTTCTAAATAAACGTGCCCCTAGTCTTTACAATATGTCGATTTTGCTTCTTCGGGCAGTTTCCAACTTTGTGGCCTTCTTCACCGCAATACAAGCATAGACCTTCCTCCATATGTCGCTTTTTTTCTTCTAGAATAAGAGATTTGATATGTACCGCATCAATTTGCATGTCTTTTATCTCTGAATGTGAATTCACGCTGCTTGCCGACATAGTTGGGACGTGGCAAACCGTATGTTGTCTTGAACGTTGGTCTTTGCGGCGTTGGAATAGGCAGTTATCACACTTCACAGCTTGGCTAATAGCTTCGTTGAGCGTTTGTGGATCAGAAAGAGTTAACAGCATATCCTTCATATCGTTCCTTAAACCCCAATAGAATTGACTCATCAACGCTTCTTCGTCCCAATTGATGTTGCATGCTAATTGCCTGAAGTCCGATGCATAGACTGATGTAGAGCGCATCCCTTGTCGTAGTGACCGGATCTTTGTTGTAGCCCATCAAACCTTGTTGTGTTCACCAAATGCTTCCGCAAATGCCTCCAAAAAGGTTTCAAAGTTCTTTAGTATGGATGATCATTTCTCAAATAAAGGAACAAACCATGATAGAGCTTGTCCTATAAGTAAGGTTCCAAGAAGTCCAACACGTTGTCGTATTACATGCTTTCCTGCTCGAGAACGCGCCGGGCGTCTGGCTGTAGAAGGTAGTATGGAGATTTACCGATAGTCAAGTAGTCTATCAGTTTTTGACTGCTGGAATATAAACGACTGCAACAATGTACCGTAAATCTATACGGATGCTCTTCGACTGCTTGTCGAAGTCTTTTTTTTTTTTTTTTTTTCCAGCCGATAGGTCTCTAGACATTATAGAGAACAACGAACAACCCAAACTGTTAATCTTCAATACCCCTTTGTACTTACGATCTTGTATCCACTGACTGTCCTGTTAGATTAACCCAATAAATTTCATTCACTCCGCATACTCAATCCTATAGACACCCTTTTAATCCTTCAATCACAGACGTAACTCGATTTCACAAAACAGTCAAGAGTATTCAAACCCACTTCATTTAAAAATCCCGATTCACCATTACAACACTGACTTCAGCAGCGATTGCCTCAGTCTTCTCCAAAACTCTACGAAGAAGAAAAATCCAAATCCTATGTCTTTCCTTCCCCGACCCGAAGAATGAAGCTCCTCTCTCTAATTCCCTTGATCTTCAAAAACCTCCCATCCCAATAAAAACCCACACCACTCCAAAACTATATCCCCCCTAACCTTATCCTCTGAATTTCTTCAATCTTCCGTCTTAGATCCGGAATTGGCTCCCACCTCAAGCTTGGATCCAAAATTGGCTCTCGTCGTCAAGCTTTCTCCTCCGTTTTTACCTTTAAGAAATCCATTTACCGAAAACACCATTCCCTGAAACGGCACAGAGAACAGGACAGCCTGAAACAGAATCGAACCCCGTAATCGGGACCACATTGAGTCGCCCGACCAATTCAGGTCCTATATTGGGAAAGATGCCCGTAGTAACCTGGATGTTCCCGTAATTGGGTCAAATTGGTCCTCGCGTCAGATTGGCTAAGACCCATAGTAAGACCTGGATTTCCCGTAATTAGACTGCATTGGGTTGACCGGCCAATTCAGGTCTCATATTGGATAAGAAGACCCGGATTGGATTATCGAAATTGGATCCAATTGGCTTCTCGAACCCGTGGTGTGAATTGGTCCTTCTCTTCCTGCTGACTCCCGTTATTGGAATCGAATGGAGCATTTCAGTATGCCCCGGCTGACTGTAACGGAGCGACTGAACCTGACCACTCAGTATTTGTACTGGAGTTGGTCGATGCTCCCAATATTCGAGGTAACTGAATATTAATAAAATTCCCCTTTCTTTTTATTTTCACTGTATATTCGTGTTACAACACGACATCCACCCCCTCTGAACCTGTGCATCCTCCGGTATGCACCAATTTACCCAATTGCTGTTTGATTCAGAATATATTCCCTACGTCTTTGTCCAGTTCGTCTTCGTCACCTTCATTATCCATATCACTTTCATCTTCTTGCTGCGGAATCTTTGTACCTTCATTAAGGTCTTCCATATTCATCTCTGCGTATCTTCGTTTAAATATTTTTACTCGCTTTCCTGCAATTGGTATTTTCCATTTTGTACTATCTAACTCCCGTAATGAGTAAGTCGCATTATCATGAACTGTTGTTACCACCTATGGTCCAAACCAACGTTTTGAAAATTTTCGCAAAGTACTATGTTGATTATCCAGACTATTGTGATAAACAAGTACCCAGTCACCTTCCTCGATTGCTTTTGGTCTCAATCGATGTTGTTTATCGAATCATGCCTTGTTTTGTAACCTTGCTCTTTTTAACCTTTCCAATGCTATCTGGACATCTTCCGTTCTTTGCTCCTATTGTCGAATCCTAATAGCCAGAAGTTCTTCTCTTGTCAATCCATCTTCCCATGGTAGCATACTCCAAGTAAGTACCTTTTCTTCAATCGGCATAATTGGTTTTTGACTTGTCATAAGTTCTACTGGCATATATCCTGTCACCGAACTATGTGTTGTTCGATCAGCCTATAATGCAAATGACAAAAGCCGTGGCGACTCTTTAACCTTCCCATTACAAGCTTTAACCAATGCTTTCACAATCGGCGGGTGACCGCGTTCGCTTTTCGCATTCCCTTCCGGATTATAAGCAGTAGTCAGTGATAGTTTAACTCCACATTTTTCAAAGAACTTACGAGCTTCTTGTGCATTTAATTCTCCACGATCTGCAATGATTTTTTCTACGCACCCGTAACCGCAAATGAAATCTTTAAGCAAAAACCTACAAATCCCCTCTGTAGATTTTGTCCTCAATGCTCTTCCTTCTACTAGATTTGATGAATTTTCACGAGCTAAAACCAAATATCTCATCTGCCATAACCCAACCGACATAATAACCAAATCAACAACCCATTTAAAATGAATAGCCAGAGGATACGTAGGATGAAGACCATCTCGATGTCGGATATTAGAATACGATTGACAGATTTCACATGACTCTACAAATGAGAGCACATCTCGATACATATTTTTCCACCAATATCGTTCCTTGAGTTTAGCAAAAGTAGCCCAGATTCGTCTATGCCCTGTCCATAAACTATCATGAAACTCCTTTAATAATTTTAGTTTTTCTTCCCTTTTGCCTATCACTCATTGTGGCATCCCAATTCCTTTCTTCGGTCTCTTCCATAAAAATCCATCTCGAAGTAAAAATCCATATGCTTTTTTTCTTATTTGTTTGAATTTTTCTGTAGACCAATTCTCTTGCTTAGACAAGGTATTCAAATAATGACCAATATCCAATAATTCTCCTTCATAAGATTCTTCAAGAAATAGCTTGTCTTCTCTGTTGAGATTCGATATTGAATAGAATTTCAATCCGACATCATCAATGTCTTCAACCATTTCGTCCTCCCTCTCGTATCTTGCTCGAGATAGCATGTCTGCTACTAAATTGTCTTTTCCAATGATATGCTTAAATTCTGGATTTAGTGACTTAATATAAGCAATCCATCTCAACATTGCAATATCTGGCGTTGAACAGTTAATAATCATTCCAAGCAATGGCAAGCAATCTGTTTCAATTACTACTACTGCCCCAATCAAATAGTCCTTTTCAGCTTTCATAGCCGAAACGACTCCCCAAAGTTCTCTTTTGACTTGCGAATATGCACGCTGACAAATACTTAAAACTTTAGTCCCAAATCGAACTGCAAATCTACTCCCATTCGAATCATCTTGACCCACCGCCCATCCAACGGCAATTGGACTAGCGTCTACAGTAAGAATCACTGGTCTATTGCACTTATAATCAACCTTCCTCAATATTGGAGGTGACATCAATAATTTCTTCAATCTTTGCATTGCCTGAATATGCCTTTCTTTCCATTCAAATCGGTAACCCTTGCGTAACAGCTCATATAATGGATCCGCTATGTGAGCAAAATGAGGGATCCAGATTCGATAAAATACACATGCACCCAAAAACCTGCAAACCTCTGTTAAAGAACCACAATCCTCTTTCATCCTTCCAATTGCATCAACTTTAGTCGGATCTGGTTTTCTTCCATAAGATCCGCATAAATATCCAACAATTACAACCTCTCGCACTCCAAATACGGACTTCATACCCGATAATGTAAGATGAACTTCTCCAAGCCGAGTTAAAATCTTTTCACAATCTTGTATATGATCAACAACATATCTGCGACACCCCCTCGTATCTAAAGTTTCATCCTTGTCTCCTTCTCTGCACCCTTTTATAGGAACATCATCCAGAAAAGGCATAGTCTTTTCAAGAATAAAATCTCTCAATACCTTATTCATCCCATTCATCATATGCGCAACCGAGTTGGTCGCGCCTTGAGGAAGAGTGCACATTCTAACCAATCCAAGCGGTGTCCTCATCGTTGTCATATCTCTACTTCCTTCGGCAAGTTGAAATTGATCATAACCTGAATACAAATCACCTATTGAATAGATCGCCCTTCCAGCAAACGCCTCAGCAAATTCATCCACAATAGGTCCAATTCTTGCATTCCTGACAGTTACAGCATTCACTGGCTGCATATCTTGAATAAATCGTAGTGACCTATTCTTCTTAGGTACCGTAAACCATCGACTAGAATACGGCACAAATGAAGGTTCTAATATTTTCATCTTTATCTTTTCTTTCAATAGTTCGACCAATTTAGGTAAATGTGTCCTCGGTACTGGAATCGGTCTTAGATTCCAAGGTACAGGCGGTACAGTGAAGATAACCATAGGTGTTATAATATTTGGAACCACACACCCAATTTCATGAGATTGGAAGGCAAACGATCTACCTTGTTTAGCCAACATCTTTTTGAAGCAAGTAATTTCCTCCGGCAATAAAGAACCATCAGAACCAATCTTCAATTCTTCAAAAGTCTCTTCAGTAAACTGATGTCCAATACTCATTGGATCTCTTAAACTTGCTTCTTTTGATGCTTCTCCCATTTGTTGTTTAGAATCCTCTAGTAATGGTCCGGCAACAGGCTTTACCTTCTTATCTGCCGTTTTATATCTCGTCTCTACTGTGACTTCTGGTACTTGAAAAGATTCAAGCATGGTATAAACCTCTCTCGAATGAATCTCAACAATCTTATCATTATCCCCTAACCCAATAGATGTAATCAATTCCAATGAATCTTCCAGCCCATTTTCTTCATAAACACCCAAAATCCTCTCATCATCTTGCAATGTACCTATCTTGCGTAACTGTCCTTCAATATCATATAATCTTTTTCTTTCTTTTCTTTTAAAATCATCAACTTTCTTATACATAATATTTCCATTCTCCAATATACCAATAAAACTCGCATCAAAGGCACCTTCATCTCGCGAGAGTACCTCCTCTTTTGTACCTCCATAATCTCGCTTTACAGTGGTACCTCCTCAAAATCCTTAAATCCTTCAACAATCTTTGGCAATGGTTTCTCCCTCAACCTATCTCGATTCCGTTCATGGTTAGGAGGTACTGTTAGAAATTGTACAACTTTCCTCCCATCTTCGCTCCGTACCCTTACATAAGCAGAACCATCGTCAAGTACCTTTCTTTCCATCCGTGTTGCCGTGATATAAGGTTGTCCTAAAATCAACGGATAAGACGTTGTATCTTGAACGAAGAAATGTTGCTCCGTCGCAACATCCCCAATCCAAATTTTGACATCTGGACAAGCTCCATATAATTCGCCTCGTGTGTTATTAGCTGCTCGTATTACCCATCCATGTTCCATATCAATTGGCCATTTTTGCTTCTTATAAAGATCTTTAGACATGAGATTTATTTCAGAACCATGGTCCACCAAGGCAACTATTGGTTCTTCTATATCTCCTACCTTCACCAATACCTCAGTAGTTACCTTTGTCCAATGCTTTCGAGTATAATGGCTCAAAGTTTCCATTTCCTTGTCACTAGAATCTTCGAAACGTACTCGCTGATTATACCCATTCTTTTCATTTGTTGGTTGCTTGTAACCAATATCAACTTCTTCTTCATCTCTACATATTCTTGCATCAATAGCATGACTCATTCCAGTTTCGCTCATTAATTGCCTCTTTTGCTTAATGCTGTCAATGATAACATCATGAAACTCCTTCTTTGCAATTCCCAAGACTTCTTTCAATGTGAATTCTACCTTAGCATTTAATATACGTTCTTCCAACACCCCTTTCAAATTTGTTGCCGCTTCAATATCAGAAAGTAGCTTATAAGCAATTGATTTGCCCTTATCTTTTGTCTCCGTTGTTTTTTCTCCCAATGATGCTGAGGTATCCTTTACAGGCAATTCTTGTGAAGCTGCCTCCCGAGCCTTGTCTCCTCGAGTTTGCCTCTTAAAAGAATTTCCTACTCTAGTATCATCAAAATTTCCTCGTCTTTTTTCTTCCATCAAAGCTTCATGTTGGCTCTTAGCAATATATGCATGAACTGAAAGAGACTCAACAGGATCCTCCCAACCTATTCTTCCTCGTATTGTAGCTGCAGTTCTCAATAACGCTTCTCGAGGTAATTTCCCTTCTTGCATTGTAGAAACGGCAGAAGCCCAAAACTCACTAGTTTCCGTACTTCCACCAATTTCATCATCTACTCTAGCACCATAACTTGCACTTTCTCGTACTACTGTTTCATGCTCTTTTAAGTAATCTTGAACCAATGCTCTCATTCTTCCCTTGCCAAAATTGGTTTGAAGAAGATCCTCCCTATCTTTCAATGCTATCTTCCCATCTTTCCAGCAAATAATTCCCTACCGTATCATATTATTAAATTCATTGCAATCTTTTCTAGTGTGTGAAGCATCATCACACCAAATGCATCTTTGTACATATCCTTGTTTTGAAACATTCTTCGAATTGTTTATAGAAGTATTCTCTTCAAGTCTTGCCAATTTGATTTGAAGATCTCACATTCCTCGTATAATTTCTTCCATACCCATATCTGCTTTCTTTGACAAGGATGTCGAAGGTTGAACTGTAGGCATTGTCGGTGGTGTTGTACGTACTGGAGCTTTGGATGCTTGTACTGTTTTTGGAATATTGCTCCTATCCTTCCTCTTTTCTTTTTTTGTAAGCAACCCCACCGCATCTTCAACGTTCTTCCACTTCGTTGTCAATCCTTCATCTTCTTCTTTGTCTTCAAGAAGGGGTTCTAATTTCTCTTGCAATTCTCCATCAGCAGCTTGAAGAAATAGATCAACTTTGTTCGGCTCCAATGTCAATTTTTCTACCTTCGATAATTGAGAGTACTGCCTCTCAAATTCCCTTAGTAGCTCTGTTGCTTGCAAATTCTTATTGGGCCGTTCAATCCATCCCAGAAACAGCTTCTTAGTAATGTGATCAGCATCTTCTAAGAAATATTCGTCTTTCAATGCATGTGAAAAATCCTCCCATGAATTCCCACAACGATCCGTAATCGATGTAATGTGGTCCCTTATTTCCGGTATCATGGCAAGTCCAAATAGTGAAACCATTTTCTTCTCAGAAACCTGATTTAATTCCATTTCATGAACATAACATCTTAAATACCTTGAAATATTCCTCCCATCAAATTGATCAATTTTATTGACCACTGCTTGCAATGCTTTGGTTGCCAAAGCTTCCTTTCGATCATTGCTTTGCTGATGCTGCATTGACAATGAGAAGGCTTGAAACAAACTAGCAATAGACGGATCCATGTGCATACCTTGTCCTTTAGAAGACTCCCCACCAGAAACTTCTTCCAAAAATCCTTCAAAATTTTTATTTTCATTTTCCATAAAAATAAAGATAAAATCAACCGAAATCCAATACCTTCTACCTCAAGCTTTCACGTCAGGTTCACCACTTATGTCGTATTACGTGCTTTCCTGCTCGAGAATGTGCTGGGCGTCTGGCTGTAGAAGGTAGTATGGAGATTTGCCGATAGTCAAGCAGTCTATCAGTTTTTGACTGCTGGAATATAAACGACTGCAACAATGTACCGTAAATCTATACGGATGCTCTTCGACTACTTGTCGAAGTTTTTTTTTTTTTTTTTTTTTTTTTTTTTTTTTTTTTTTTTTTTTTTTTTTTTTTTTTTTTTCCAGCCGATAGGTCTCTAGACGTTACAGAGAACCCCGAACAACCCAAACTGTTAATCTTCAATACCCCTTTGTACTCACGATCTTGTATCCACTGACTGTCCTGTTAGATGAACCCAATAAATTTTATTCACTCCGCATACTCAATCCTATAGACACCCCTTTAATCCTTCAGTCACAGACGTAACTCGATTTTACAAAACAGTCAAGAGTATTCAAATCCACTTCATTTAAAAATCCCGATTCACCATTACAACACTGACTTCAGCAGCGATTGCCTCAGTCTTCTAAAAACTCTACGAAGAAGAAAAATCCAAATTCTATGTCTTTCCTTCCCCGACCCAAAGCATGAAGCTCCTCTCTCTAATTCCCTTGATCTTCCAAAAACCTCCAATGAAAAACCGAACTGGTAACCTTGCAAAAGCTTGAAAACTCGCTCCCCCCCTCAATTCCCCCGAAAAAAAAACCTCCCCCCTCAAAACTATATCCCCCCCTAACCTAATCCTCTAAATTTCTTCAATCTTCCGTCTTAGATCCGGAATTGGCTCCCACCTCAAGCTTGGATCCGAAATTGGCTCTCGCCGTCAAGCTTTCTCCTCCGTTTTTACCTTTAAGAAATCCATTTACCGAAAACAACGTTTCCTGAAACGGCACAGAGAACAGGACAGCCTGAAACAGAATCGAATCCCGTAATCGGGACCACATTGAGTCGCCCGACCAATTCAGGTCCTATATTGGGAAAGATGCCCGTAGTAACCTGGATGTTCCCGTAATTGGGTCAAATTGGTCCTCGCGTCAGATTGGCTAAGACCCGTAGTAAGACCTGGATTTCCCGTAATTAGACTGCATTGGGTTGACCGGCCAATTCAGGTCTCATATTGGATAAGAGGACCCGGATTGGATTATCGAAATTGGATCCAATTGGCTCCTCGAACCCGTGGTGTGAATTGGTCCTTCTCTTCTTGCTGACTCCCGTTATTGGAATCGAATGGAGCATTTCAATATGCCCTGGCTAACTGTAACGGAGTGATTGAACCTGACCACTCAGTATTTGTACTGGAGTTGGTTGATGCTCCCAATATTCGAGGTAACTGAATATTAATAAAATTCCCCTTTCTTTTTATTTTCACTGTATACTCATGTTACAACACGACAACGTGACTCCTCCGTTGGATAGCGTTCAGGCTGTAAAATTATTATCAACCTGATCTGGTTGACGAATCTTCAAAACTTGGAACGCGTACCATCGAACTTGTCCGGAAGGCTAACTCGGGGCTCCTTATGTTATAGAACCAATAGTGCTTGTCGAACCTGAGGTAAAGTTGCTTCTCTAAGTGCAGAAGTTTGAGGCTAGTGCAACCTAGATTGTGCCATCCCAGATGCTCCATCATTATAAAGCATTGCCACGACTCCTTCAATCTCTGCAGTTCTTTGCGATAACGTAGCGAGGGCATTCATGATAGCATCCAACTTGGACTCCAAACTTTTCATCATACTAATGTCTTGGCCGCCGGCCATTCTAACAGAAGGACAGAAATGACTCTACAAGAAGACAATATTGGTTTAGAAGAAGGTACTCCGCAACCTCTAAAATACCTTAAGAACTTGAAGAAAAGGAGTAATCCACTCTCTCCAAGAAGAATAAGACTCCAATATTGTAACAAAAGAAGTATCAATTTAGAGGAGGGTAATCCGCAACCTCTAAAATGCTAGTACACTTCCAAGCAGAGGGATAATCCACACTCTAACAAAGAAGAAACTAGCTTTGATATTTGAGGTGAGTGAAGTCTCGATAAACTATCACGGACACAGAAATACAGACTCGAGATCTAACAAGAAGTTCAAGAAGAACTGGCAAGAACTAGATTAATCAGATGAGTACAACACCAGAGAGGTGAGCTAGAGCTCCAAGAGATATGTTGTTGGGACTGAAGAACTCTTCAGCCTCGATTCCAATATATACTTCTATTTAGGAAGCTTCTCAAGCAACTTTTACCAACTAGGAAGCTTCTAGAAGGTTCCAGAGACTTGCTTGTAGAAGGTTCTAGAAACTTATCTCTAGAAGGTTCTAAGGACTATGTCTCTAATATCTTCTATCAACTAAGAAGCTTCTAGAAGGTTCTAGAGACTTGCTTCTAGAAGGTTCCAAAGACTTGCTTCTAGAAGCTTCTAGAAACTTGTCTCTAGAAGGTTCTAAGGATTATGTCCCTAACACTAGCATAAACCCATATAGGGGGATTCAAACATGGAGAATGACTAGTTGCTTAAGCGTTCACGTTAGGATCACACAATCAATTACCTCTTGAATGTATCGTCTCTATTTTTAATATCTGAACACATAAGGAAACTATAATCTCCTCCTTCACCTTATCGGTCTCTTCCTTATAGCAATTCAGTCATACCAATAACTACTATTCCCACCAGTATATTCACCCTCATAATCTCTAACTGTAATATTGTGCCCTCACAGCTTTCAGCACACAATTACCCTCGTTCCAATCACTGGAATTCTTCATACAGAGCTGCCATTCACATTACAGTGTTTCACACAAACACAGACTCATTCTCTCTGCTGAACTATAATCAGATTTCAGCATTCAATCTTTCTTCTTCTCAAATAATATCAATCACATTTCCATTCCATAATTCACTTCACAATATTCAGAAACTTTCAATCCTCTTATTCGAAGAAAATAACAAACAAAAGAAAAGAGGTAGCATCAAGCTTACCTCGGCTCACAACTCTCACAGTCTGGCCCTCGGCTCAACAGTATCGTAGTCTGGCTCCCGGCTCAGCACTATCGCAGTCTGGCATTTTCTTCCCCTCTCCCATCCTCCTTATACTACCCCGAGATACCAACTCCTATACTACAGATGATAACTATTTTTCCTGACTATTCATCCATTCTACATGCTAAACCATCTTTTCAGCAATTATCTATCCCTGTTTACACTATACACTAGGTATCTACATTTTGAAAATAACTACTTATTCTACAGTTTGCTTGAGAATTTATTGGATACTTGATTGTAGAAAGAACAAAGGAACTTGCAATAAGATGATCTTAATAACTCTAATAGAATTCTTATATTATTATAATTTAATTGATATATTAATATTAATATAATTGATATATTAATATTGATATAATTGATATATTAATATTGATATAATTGATATATTAATATTAATATAATTAATATTAATAAATTAATATTAATATATTATTATATAAATTAATATTAATATATTATTATATAAATTATATTATAATAATATTAATCAATCTTTAATTAAATCCAAAAAAAATCTTAAGAATTTATAAAAAAATATAAAAAATTTATAAATTAATTTTAATATAATATATATAATAAATAAATTTTAAAAAATATCAAAAATATAAATCTTAATTTAACCTTCAATAAATTTTAATGAAATTCTAAACCAATCTCAATCAAATCTTAATAAAATTCTAATAAAAAATAAATCTTAATCAAATCCTAAACAAATCTTAATCAAATTCTAGACTGTAACAGAGCATGGATAAGATATTTATATAATTGATATATAGAGTTAGATATTTAGAGCTATTTTTGAGAATTTTATAGAATTGGGATAGATTGATGGTCCATGTAGGATCGACCAAAGAATATTCTAAAAGGGCTTAAGGCGATATTTAAGAATGACTTAATTTTAGAATCTTCTAGAAGGATAATTATTTAGGTGGAGCTAGCTTCTAGAATCTTCTAGAAGGATTGATTACCTTTGTAGAGCCCATTATTAAGAACATTCTAAAATTTTTTAAGATGGTTGGACAAAGTATAAATAGGATTAGTCGAGGATATTTGGATATTTGATGAAGTATGGCTTTGGTCTCTTTTTTTTAGTTAATTTTTATTTTTATTTTTTCCTATTTTATTTTGTTCTATTCTCTTTTTTTCTATTCTCCCTTTTATTAATATATTTTGTTTAAATTAGTTTTAGTTTTTTTTTTTTAATTTGCTCTATCCTACATTGTGATCAAATTTATGTTACTATAAATTGAAAGGATTTTAGTTCTTAAAGAGAATTGAGTTTTTTTTAATAAAAAAATCCTAATAAAATCCTAAATCCATATTTTATACCAAATTCTAATAAAATCCTAAATCCTAATCAAATCCTATTAAATCCCAAAAAAAATCCTAGATCCTAATTTTTAGACCAAATCCTAATAAAATTCTAAATCCTAAAAAATTTCAAAATAATTCCAAGTAAATTTCAATCAATTACTATAGCTATTTGAAACCTCAAGAAATATGAATTAAATCATAGATCTTGACTAAAATTTTACTCAAATTTCAATCATCAATCAAATAATAAATACATATAATTTGAGAATAATCAGATTTAACAATTGTAAAAAAAGCTCTCAAAACCTCTTGGTCATTGGCCACCTTCCTTCTCCAATTTGAATGGTAATCTTTCAACACTAATTTTTCTTTGCTAAATTTTTTAATCACTCTAAAAATTGGATTATCTATAATTATTTAAGTTTTAATTGATTTTATGAAATTTTGCTTCAATCCAATTAGCAAATATTATTAGATCTTAGAATCACTCACTGACCTTAAATCTCAAATTTTTGAGACCATAATCTACAAAAATCCTTGTATGCTTCAATCTAAGTACTTGAATATCTATAGATATAATTATTTCCATATCTTTGTAGAATATTGAAGTTTTTTGTACCTTATTGATAGCTACATAGTTGTAGTTTTTAATTTAATGATCTATTCAATTATTGAATAGACTCCTAAAATTATTATAGAAGGTGAATAGTATTTTTCCTTCATGTTCAATGTTGTGTTTGATTTTTATATATATATATATATATATATATATATTTTTAGTAGTCTACATTTGAATTCCAAATAGGTAGATAATTTTTTTTCATCATATATGACTTGCTTTATTATATTATATTCTTTTAGAATATTTTATAGAATATAATATAATATAGTGTCTTCAAATAATATCACATCTATTATTTTTAATAGACCTTCTTCTTTCATGTTAATTAAGTATTTTTTTATGCTAATATATTTTCTAATGCTGAAAAATTTATCTAGTAATATATTTCTTGGAGTGGTTGTCAAATTTATAGCATTATTTTAACAATATCTAGTACTCGTGGAGTTTGTCATAATAATAAAGTAGTTTAATTGCTACTTTGTTCTTTATCCTATTATCATATGGATTCTCATTAATACTCTACTATAATTGATTTAAGCTATGCTTAATTCTATGATAAGGAAGGCTATAATTTTCATACAAAAATCAAAAGATTTGAAGTATTTATGAAAGAAAATAGCCACTTGAAATTAGGAATTTAAAATACTACCTATTGCCATCCTTTTTGAATTCAAAGAATTTAATGAAAGCTTTTGGAAATCAAAAAGTGAAGTTCAAAAGTTGACTTAAAGAATTATATTTTATGTAATGGAATTGATAAATTTTGATTTGGAATTAAAAAAAATAAAAAGAGCTATTGGAAGTTAATACTTCAAAACTAGAATTTGTCAATAAGTTCTTTTTATGGAGATTTTGGTTTGGACTATATCTTGAGTTTTTGGACAAATTTTTGGCTCAAAATTTCCACAAGTATAGATGACTATATTAAAAAGCTATATATGAAATTTCATGATATTTGAATATTTGATTTTTAAAATATAATAGATTTAGTATGTAGATGTTTAAAAATTGATATGTTTAGCACCTACTAGAAATTAGGCAATATGTAAAGATCTATAATAAATCTATGGTTGACTTTTTTATACAGATAGTTGAAAGCATAGATTAATCTATAAAAAAGTTTGAGTCCAATTAGACAATTAGATTGAAAGTTAGTGGATGATATAAACTCAAAAAAAATCTTCATAAGAATAGAAGTGGTTTTAGGATATTTAGTCACACCTTATGGACTCTTGTGCATCCAAGACTTATATATTTGATGTAATTATCTTCATAAAGACAAGCCATAAATAAGATTTTATATTTTAAATTTGCAACTTATTGGAGCAATTAGTGGGAGTAAAATGTCCAATGCTTTCTTGATGCAAATTCTGTCTATTACAACAACATTAGAGCCAAGTTGTAATGTACTCCAACAAAATAATATTTAGATGTAAATGATATCCTAATTGATATAAGCATGGACTACTAATATATATCTCTTTATGTATTATTTTTTTGTTGATAATTTGTGAAGATTTTAAGTTCCTAAAGCTTTCAATAGTTGCGCTATTATTGATGTAATCTTAATTGTGTGAATATTTTGTAGTTATATTGTTGCTAAAATGGTCCATATCTTATGCATTTTTTATTTCTAAAGATATAAATTAATAATTGGTTTTAAGTATGTTAATTTAATTTGCTATTAGGATCTTATTGTAAAATAATATCTATAAAAATAAAAAACTAATGTCTTAGCTATTTGATACCAACTTTGAAGATTATTGATTATTGATGTTAATTGGATATAATAAAAAATAATTTCTTTGATCTTCATAAGTTAGCTATAATACAAGGATTAGATCTACTATATTGTTAATTGATTCTAATTAATTAATTAGATTGTTATCAAAATACAACAATTCTTTATATATAATATTTATTAAAGATTTTTTACTTAAAGATACATATATATATATATATATATATATATATATATTTATATATATTTATTGATTAGATATAGAGTCTAATATAATTATGATTATATTTAATATTATATTTATATTGAGTCTAATATGATTAAAAGTAATTAGATTGCTCAAAAGAATTATAGTTTTGACTCATGATTTAATAATTATAAGTTATAAAGAAATTATTTAAAAGTTTTCTTGATAAATTATAGTAGCTTTAAATTTATATTGGTGCTAAAATAATCTCTTCCAAGCATCTTTTTTATGTTTCATAAAAATAAAATTATAAAGATTATGATCAATATTAGAATTAATATAAATTTTATATTAAAAAGATGTAAATATACCTTATTAGTATATTAAATGGTCTAAAGTTGTACAAGTAGTAATAATCTTAGGTTTAGTAGCATATCTAATATTTTTTGTTGTTTTTTATTATTTAATTTTAGTCCTAGCTAGAACCATCCAATTTTTGATGCAATAATCTATGACTAAACATAATTGATAATAAATCAAAAGATTTAGGTAGTAAATAAATAAAAATATATGTATATTAGTTATTAGATTTTATACTTTCACTTTGAGCTCTTATTTGATTCTAAATTCCATAGCTATAAAAAATTGTGGTTTTAAATCATTTTTATTTTTTAAACCAGACTTAAGAATCTTATCTACTTTAAATACAATATATAGTATAATTTTACAAAAAACTTCTAAAAGACTCTAAAAACAATCTAAGTTGTAATCTTAAAGAAGTTCAAATAAACATTTCTATTAAGGTTTTAAATAGCTTAAGAATTAAAATTTGGATTCCAAACATAAAACATAGAAACATAAATTAAGAATTGTATAGCAATTGGAATAAAATATTATATACAACTTCTACCAAAGATAATTTTATATAAAAATAACTTCAACTAAGGCTCTTACCAAGGGCTATAGAATTGCCAAGTAATACTTTCAATCTTTTTTTTAAATAGAAGGTGACTTATTTTCTAACTTATTATCTACAAAATATGTAATAATTGTATTTTGATTTAGTTTTTTTATTGCTTGTTTCTCAAATTTCTAATTCTTAATAAATTTTTTTAATTTCATATAAAATAATAAATTTATATGATTTTTTAAAAATTCTAATAGAAAATATTTATTTAGAATATGATAGATTGAATTTAAATATTTTTTTTAGTAGTATAAATATATAAGGCCAAAATGTATTACTCTTCATTTAAATCTATTAATATTTTATCATAAATAATTATTGCAACATCATTTATATACTATGACAATTTTCTTCTTGCATCTCGTTTGACACATTGTGCATAGATTGTTATATTGTAAAAAGACATTCCACTAAATATCTAAAATACTTAAATAAAAATAAAAATAATTATAATAATAATAAAATAAATTATTATTATTTTTTTAATTAAAATTCTATGTAATTATGCACATTTTTGAAGATCAAATTATAATATAATTTAAGCTTAGCTTATATAATATAATCATAGCCACATTGATAGTATATTATCAAAGGCATGAATCTTGAAGAAAGAAATCCTCAATACACTCTTATATCACTCAAAAAGACTATGAAATCACTCAAAGATGGAAATATATTGAATTAGAATGGCTATTGCAAAAAATAAGAAGACTAAAAAGTCTTGAAATAAGAATAAGAACTAGAAAGGCATTGACAAGAGTGAAGAAGGCATCACTCTTACCTCCATATATACTCTCTAACTAGAAGCTATATGATGATATTCAATAGGATCTTCAATATGTGTTGACTTTGCTAGACACATGTCTTAACTTGTAAGGCAAGTTATCTTTACGTAGACCACATAGTTTGCTTGTTTTACAAGCTACTGACACATGTGACACATGGTTAATTTATTGACTAATTTTTTAGCCTAATAATTAACTATAAAAATGTGTAAAGTAAAAATAGTATTTATGAAGCTTTTAAGAAGTTTTTCTATAAGATATTATAAAATTTATTTATTTTTATTTATTTTTATCTCATCGTATAGGTAATTATTGGAATAAATATGTATGTTTTTGAAATTATCTATCCTTTTAGGGATGAATTTCATGAAGAGCGGTTATTATCTTTCATAGATCTCATAATTCTTTATCTTAATTTTGATGGATGTCATTGATGAAAAGTCTCAACTTTCTTTATTGCATTTACAAGATTTTTTGTTGGCTTCTATATACATTCATTAATATCATATCTGAATCAATAAATAAGATATTCCAACTTATTTTGGCACCTCCTTGAATCTAAAACTTCTTCTATCTTGAATTCTTAATTATTATCTACTTCTATAAAAAAAAAAGTAGTATTTGTCTTCTTCTTAAGATATTCACTATCTTATATGGCTCAAAAAGAGATATGTGAAATACAAGAAAGATTTTCATAGACTTTGGTAGATGTAATCAATAAGTAATAATATTTACTTGTTCACAAATAAAAAATGGTTCAAGTCTATAATAGTCTAATTAAGCTTCTTTTAATTATACGTTTATTATTATTTGTAGTTTTAATAAATAATTTATCAAATCTTTTGTTACAAAATTATCAATTTTTGAAAAGTCAAAAATATCAAACTGTAGATAATCATAATTGGAAAAAAAAAAAAAAAAATTACTGTATAGAAGATTAGATCAAGTTATTATATGCAAACTCTACCAATGACAAAAAAATTTGTTTAATCATCTTGATGACAATTGATAGTACATCTCAAATATTACTTTAAAATTTGATTAATCTATTTTGATTGTCCATTAATTTGAAGATGAAAAGCCAAGAAAACTTTATATCTACTTTTAAAATCTTAAAAAAGATTTTCTAAAATCTTAATATAAATTGAGTCCCTCTATCCAATATAATATCTTTAAAAAATCTATAATAGTAATAGCTATTTTTTTAAAAAAATATACTTATTTTCGTCACCTATAATAGATTTTTTATATAATATAAAACATATCATTTTGATAAAACGATCTACTATCACAAATATAGAATCATACGAACCTAAAATTAAAAGATCTATAATAAAAATCATAAAAATAAAAGATCATAGTTATTTTAGAATAGGTAATGATTGAAGAAGTCCATAAGATCAATGAGGAGGAGTTTTTAATCTTGAATAAATGTCACATGATTGTATAAAGTTTTTCATAGCCCTCCACATTTGTAGCTATTAAAAATTTCTTGATATTAGTTCCAAAATCTTGTTATATCCAAAATATCCTGCTATTGGAAAGTGGTGATGTGCTTGAAGAATATGTAAATATGCTTTTCTTTCTAAAACATATAGGCAACTTTTGAAAGAAAGTAGATTATTTTTTAATTCAAATTTGAAAGTATCATAAAATTTATAAGAAGTATTTTTAATATCATGAATAAAATATTCATTCTTTATTAATCAAAGATTGTATCTTTTTTTTTTGGTATAAGATAAGAGCATCTAAAAAGAACATCTGATAAACCTTGTTATTTTTTAAATCAAAATTTGATCTTAAAATCCAATCTTCATAAAGATGTGATTCAATCGGCTTAGTAACAATTCAAAACATGTATTGACATGAAATATTTGAGATTCTTGTGACTCATATACATGATGATTGGACTCAAGGCACCTTTTAGATAATGATGCTATTCTTAAAATAAATCCATAATTGTAAGGAGTTCTTTATCATAAATCTCATAGTTAATTTTGGCTATTGAAATTTTTTTGAATGAAAAGCTTTTGGATAGAGCTTCTCATATGCTTCTATTTGTAATAAAATAATGTTGTAATATATGTTATCTTGTTTGGAAATACATTGAATACTTGGCTATAGAAGATAAAGTCGTATTTTACAAATATTAAAGAACCCTAATAGATTTTATCTATATAAGAAGAATGTAATTTGAATTTTAACTCAAAAGTAATCAAATCCAATACAAAGTTCTCAATTTTTTATTTTAGTAACCTCAACCATACATAAATCCCAATTTTTCTACTACTTTTATAATTAGGTAATTTGATTTCTTCTTATAAGCTTTAATCCTAGTCCATGAGCTTTCGCAAGCTATAACTCTTAATCTCATTGTCCACTTGGTCCAAAATTTTGCATACAAATGCCACCATAAATCTTTTATATATTAAAAAAAAATTCAAATCAATTCAATTCATAAATTATAAAAAAAAAAAAAAAAAAAAAAAAAAAATCCAAAAATCACATTGATGTCACTTGGCCATCAATTTAAAAGTTGATGCAAATATTCCAATAGCAATTTCTCCTTCTTCAACCATTAACTTCAATTCAAAATTAATATGTAACTTGATATTGAAGCTATCTACCACCATGCCAAATTTTATCTTATTTCAATGATAGATCTTTAGATATCATAGAAACCCTATCCAACCTCAAACTTCCACTTTTTAATATTCTCTTGTACCAAATTCTAGATATCTTCGAATTGCACTATTAGATTAATACAAAATTTTACATACAATTAGTTAACCTAATTATCCAAGTATTATTAAAATTTGAACCATAGATGTAATACCAATTGCACAAACCAGCCAAGAGTGCTAGTCCTAATTGTATTGCATAAATTCCAAATCACCAATATAAACCTTGACTTTGAACAACAATTGCAAAATCATTCCAAATCCTCTAAAAATAAGCCTTACACTTCTGAAATCAACTTAAAGCTAGCTCCTCAATCCTAATTTTTGATCTTCAAATGCCCTCCTATTTTGCCCTAAGTGGTCATTTTAGTAGCTAGAGGTCTGATTTCAACCTTGTCCCACAAACGGTTGATCCGAAGTATTAATCTAACCTATCATAGGGATTTTTTTATCCAAACCTACCTTCAACTTAATCCTAGTATCAATCATGCTAATGATTTACCTCTTCTAATTTGATTTTATCAATTTATTAGCTATTAAGACAAGAAAATAAACTAAAAGGCTTTTATAAAATCCATATTCAAATATCTTGAATTATTATTAAATCAAGATGATTCAATATTAATTAAAAATTCATTTTTGATTATATTTTCATCATATAGTTGTATTATAATATGACAACAACATCTATAGTAATATTTGATGTATCTGGTTCTATGAAAAATGCCTTGAAAAATTCAACACAATACAAGATTGGTGCAAAAATAAATGTTGTCTTTAAGGCTTCAAAATATGTTTCAATTTCATTTCTCTACTCAAGTTTGTCTTTACATGTTAGATGTATAAAAGGAGCCACTACTTGAAAAAAATTCTTGATAAAGATTTAATAAAAATTGGTAATTTTTAAAAAAAAAATATACAACTCTAATTGTTTTTAAGATCTTCAAATCCATGATAGTTTGGACCTTCTTAGGATCTATCTTAAGACCATCATTTGAGATCATTCATCTTAAAAATTCAACTTCAGAAGTATGAAATATACACTTTTTTATCTTGATATATAATATTACATCTCTTAGTATTTATAATACACAATAAATATGAACTTTATATTCTTTTATATTCTTAGAATAGATTAAAATATTATTTAAATAACAAACAATAAAATCATCAAAAAAATCATGAAATATATCATTTATTAGATGTTGAAAAGTACCTAATGTATTTATAAATCCAAATGGCATGACATTATATTTGAAATATCCATATTTGACTAAATTTAATTTTTGATTCATTTCTTTCTTCAATGCATAGTAGATTATATGCTCTTTGTGGATTCATTTTTATAATAGATCTTTTCTTGGTTTCATTAACCAAAAAGTCTTAAAATTAAAGATAAAAGATACATATTCTTGATAGTGATCTTATTGAGTCCTTAATAGTCTACACTCATGTGTAGAGATTTTTTTTTATTATTATTTTTTTTTTTTATAAATAAAATAGAAGCCCTAATTAGAAATTTAAAATGGCATATGAAGTTCTTAACTAAATTCTCATTAATGTAGTCATTGAAGGCAACCAACTTATTTTGTGATAAGCTATAAATTGGTCTAAATAGTGATTGAATTTTTTCTTATTATTCAATAGAACAATCATAAGGACAATGCTTTGAAAGAATATCTACATTTTTTTTTTTCAAAAACGTCTTAATAATCTTCGTATTAGCTTAGAATACTACTTGAAATCTTTTTTCTATCAACAATAAATGTGGTATATATAGCAAAAGTTGATCTTTCTTTTATAGCATCTAGAAAAGCTCTTGCACCTATTAATAATAGTTTGGATGTATTAATCTTATAGATTTCTACTTGCCTAGAAAAATCTTGAATTAAACTATAAAAAAAAAATCAAGTTTGCAAGAAATTCAATCTATTTGAGGATTATACCTTTTTAGCCATGATAATCCTAAAATAATTGGATTAAAAAGAAATTTAATTATATTAAATATTATTAAAATATAATAAATACTAGTTGCTACTTTTAAAAGAATAGTTTTATATGTAACATCTCCAAAAGACAAACAAAAATTGACTATTACTTTTACATTCACAAATTTGGTTTTCTTAACTAAAGATATATCTTATTTTTTAACAAAGTCTTCATCTATAAAACAAGCTCAAGCTCTTGAATCTAAGAAGGCAAAGACTTTGTGATTTTTAATTCTAAAAAAACTTCTATTGTAAAACAAGATAAGAGATGTGAAGAGAGAATAGGATTTTTACTAGGAGTTATGGAAGATTCTACGTACATGGTCTTTAATGTAGCTAGAGAAACTCATTTTCTAATACATCATCCTGTTTGGCAACCATGCTCCTTGTTTTGTGATTGCATTGCTTCTTTAGGCAATATTGAGTAATATGCTTGGATTCTCCATAATACACATACAAACCTTCTTAATAACAATAAATCTTTTTTTTACTCAATAAGAAATTTAAAACATATCCTATTAATTTGCATAGGCTCTAGTTTAGACAAATAAGCTTCCAAAAACTTAAAAGGTATTCCTATGGCTTGATTTGTACTTTTTCATTCAAATCTTTATTCCTAACATCTTTCAAAGAGTAAATTATTGTATACAATGGCTTGAGTAATAAATTATTCTAATGAATCTACTCTTAGCATTGTCTATAATAAATCTTTAATATTATCTTTTAATCCATATCAAAATTGATTAATAAAGGCTTTGTTATTCCAATCAATATTACAAGTAAGATTTTGAAATTCAGCAACATATGTGGTGGCTAAATATGATCTTTGTTATACCAATACAAGCTTAATCTCTTTTTCAATTATTTTATTCAAATGTAGTTATAAATTGTTTCAATAATGAATTCAAATCATAGAATACTTGTGAATCTTTTTCTATCAAAAGTACAAATCAAGAGAGAATATTTTTTGATAGAAGTGTATTTATAAATCCAACTTGAGTAAATCCATCAGAGTATTAGGAAGGATACAACCTTAAATAGAACTTAACTTATTGCAATTTTTTTTAAAATTTTGATCTTATTCCATCAAACTTCTTGGGCACACTAATCTTTGTCTTTCTTGTGCTTGTAGAATCAAGACTTTCTAGATTTGATTATGATGTTGATTTGCTTGCTCCTTTCAACTGCACAACTTCTTGGTGTAGATTTAAGACTTCTTTTTATATGTATAAAAATAGTACTTCTATGATTCATGTTAGAAATTTATAAAATTCATATTCTTAGAGTGTTGACAAGCTCATTAAGATCTATAATAATTGTAAATTTATTCTCACTTTTGTTGCAAATAGCATCTATAATCTTTTCTTCTATAGATAACTCAAACAAATTTTAAAAGTTAAATTAGAAGACAATAATCCACAATCTCTAATATCAAATGAAAATTTCTTCAAAAAAAGATAATCCAATCTCTTTAGGAAAAAAATCAATATTGAAAAACTAAACTCTTTATTTAAAGGTAGTTGATTTGCGACCTTCAAAATACAACAATAGAAGTGAGATAATCCATTCACTTCTAAAATAAGATAATTTTTAAATTTAAAAAATTATCTTATGTAAACTATTATTGATTTATGTAAAAAGAAATAAATGTTTATATTTAAAAATAGGAATAATCATGTATTTATCAAATTTTTATTTTAAAATAATAATTTAAAATAATTTAATCTTATTAAAATAATCAATAAAAATAAATAGATAGTTTTTAAATTAGATTTATTTTTTATTTTTATCTAATTTTAAAATATTAATCATATAATCTGAGGTTCCTATTATCAATTATGATATCAACTACGTATAGATTTTTGAATGCGTATTTCTGAAAGAGCACTAAAACTTTGAAATATGTCTCATTTATCTATAAAATAATAATGAAATTTGGAAGCACATGAATAAATGAAAGAAAAAATGAATAAACAAGCAAAGACGTAAACAAACAATTGAAAAGGTGGTAGAAGAATAAAGTAAAAGCTTTGGAGGTGTAAGAAGACAATGTCCATTACCATCGGAAGAGGCAAAAATGGACATGGATGAATGATGTGCTCCATTGTAAGGATTCATTTTTTGACTCCACGTCGTGTTTGTCATACGAGCTCTGACTTGGTTCTTGTATCAATGACATTGCTATAGACATGCTTTTGTACAACTGTCACCTTTGTGTTTACTATCCTTCCACTACCCTCTTGTGCTACTTTTTGTTTTGTATCAATTTTCGATGAAGTTTTGGCTCCATGGTTGACCCTCTTTGAATTATACATGCTTCATCTAAGCAATTGTTGTAGTGTGCATGGACTTAGTAATTCACTATTAGATTGTCATCGTGATTTGGAATGTATCACTTACAAGGAACTGACATTGGTTGTATGTCTAAATGTTGGCTTGAAAATCTTTCAAAAAATAAGTGTGGTTGCCTTACTATACTAATATAAATACTTACAACAAATAATTGTTTTCTCTGCTCAAATGAACTTCAGTAGGTCTGATGCTGATGGGTTGATTGACTAAGGATTACTTAGATGGTGCTTTGTTTTTCAACCTAAGATTCAATGGATGTTGCATGACATGGAACTTCTTACGTTTTTTTCTTAAAGGTTACGGGGATTAGCTACTCTAGCAATGCATATTTTTTACAACTTCCAAATTCAAAATATACTTGATGCAGTTTCATCAACCTAATTACTATGCTTCACTTGCCCATTGTTGCTTGTAGCTGATTGAAGCAATAGCTTTGCATGAGTCTACCATCGGCTTTTGGAGGTTAGATATCATGAGGAGCTTGATGCAATAGATTGACTAATTTCTTCATGGAGTGAGCAAATGATTGGTTAAGGCAAGTTCTCTTTCATACATTGATATCAAGTTATCATTTATTTTTTTATGTTGGTGCTTTGTTGTATTGAAGAAAAGAAGTCTAAAAGCTACAAATACTTAGCATTAGCAAGGTTTGCATACAAAAAAAAGTGTGGAGTAAGATATTTCTTACTTCCAACACTCGTTACTTATAGGAAGTGGCTGCTGCCTTCATAAATACATCCATCTAAAATTCTATTGAGGCTTTCCATTGCTATCTTATCTATCATAATAACATCTTTTAATCTTTTATTATCTTTTGACTATTAACAACTTACTATAGTTTAACTTTATATGGTGGCAAGTATGTAAGATCTTGCTGATCTTTAATACTCTCACTTTACTAATTATCAAAAGACTTTTAAGCCTAATACCTCTATCATCATATCCATTGCATCTCTTTTAGTTCTAAATACCTACTTACAACCAACAGTAGATTGAATTGCTAAAAGATATGCCAATTCCTATGTACCATTGTTCATAGGAGTTTGATATTCTTCTTTCATAGCCTTCTCCCACTTCATTGCAACTTAGGACTGTATAGCATCATTTAAATATAACAAATCAAGAAAAAAAATATCATTTGCATGTTCTTCACTTACTTAAAAAAAAATGTGGTTCTTCCACCATTTGCCACAAGGTCTTCTTTCTGTTAAAGGATATCTTCTTTCATTTGAAGGAGATTTAACTTATTATACTCCGAGCTCTCTTTCAAGCTTCTTTTTTCTTAAAGCTTATTTTTTCTTACTTAGAGGTTGATATTCTTTATTATCATTATCATCATAATATTCAACATCTTCATTGTTAGTCTTCTTCATCTTCATTCACACCTTTATCATCTTCAATTTCTTCATCTTCTTCTTTTGTTGATGGAATTAAAAATGTTTCCACAAACACATCATTTCTTTCGCTTGGACACATCTCCAAGTGCTCACAAGTACTTTTATACTCTAAAAATTCAACATCACGACTTTTGATGATCTTTTTGGTGTCCTAACACATTATGCCTTGGTTTCTTCACAATATCCTAAGAAAACACACTTTATACCTTTTGCATCAAGTTTGGACCTCATACAATCTGATGTCTTTGTATATACAATGCATCTAAAGGTTTTCATATGTAAAATATAAGGTTGTCTTCTATTCCAAGCTTCTTGTAGTGTCATTGAGGTAAGAATACTTGTTGGACACTGTAGAATAGATATTAGTTCGTTTCTATAAGATATTGGTAAAATAGACTAATAGTCCATAGAATAGTCAGTTCAGGAGGACGGATGATTGATTTAATTATAAAAAGTGGTTAATTATAGGATTATGGTTAGAATCTAGAAATCAAGAGCAATTATATAGGAGTTGTAGAAGTTTGTTGGGGTGCCAGACTGTGATAGTCATGAGTAAGGGTAAGTTTGGTGCTACCTTGTAGAATAGATATTAATTCATTTTTGAAAGATATTGGTAAAATATATTAATAGTCTATATAATAGGAAATTCAGGAGGACGGATGAGTGATTTAGTTATTAAAAGTGGTTAATTACAGAATTACGATTAGAATTTGGAGAATCAAGGGAAAGTATATAAGAGTTGTAGAAGTTAATTAGGGTGCCAGATTGTAATAGTCATGAGCCGAGGACCATCGCTATGATAGTGTGAGCCAGGGTAAGCTTGGTGCTACTTCTTTTTTTTTGTTTGTTATTCTCTTTGAATAAGAGGATTAAAAGTTTCTGAATATTGTGAAGTGACTTATGGAATGAAAATGTGATTGGTACTATTTGAGAAGAAGAAAGATTGAATGTTGAAATCTAATTGTAGTTCAGCAGAGAGAATGAGTCTGTATTTGTGTAAAATACTGTAATGTGAATGGCAATTCTGTGAGAAGAATTCCAGTGATTGGAACGAGGGTAATTGTGTGCTGAAAGCTGTGAAGGCACAGTATTACAGTTGGAGATTATGACGGTGAATATATTGGTGAGAATAGCAGTTATTGGTATAACTGAATTGTTGTAAGGAAGAGACCGATAAGATGCAGGAGGAGATTATAGTTTCCTTGTGTGTTTAGATATTGGAAATAGAGACAATACATTCAGGAGGTAATTGATTGTATGACCCTAACGTGAACGCTTAAGCAACTAGTCATTCTCCATGTTCGAATCTCCCTATACGGATTTATTCTGAGAGGTTTCTTCCAGAATAAGTAAAATGAGCAATCATATTTTGGCGCCGTTGTCGTATTATATACTTTCCTGCTCGAAAATGCGCCGGGCGTTTGGTTGTAGAAGGTAGTATGGAGATTCACCAATATTTAAGCAGTTTATTGGTTTTTGACTGTTGGAATACAAACAACTGCAAGAATACACCGTAAATCTATACGGATGCCCTTCGACTGCTTGTCGAAGTCCTTTTTGTCCCAGCCGATAGGTCTCTAGACGTTACAGAGAACCCCAAACAATCCAAACTGCTAATCTTCGATACCGCTTTATACTCACAATCTTGTATCCACTGACTGTCTTGTTAGATTAACCCAATAAATTTCATTCACTCCGCATACTCAATCATATAGACACCCTTTTAACTCTTCATCACAGACGTAACTCGATTTCACAAAACAGTCAAGAGTAATCAAACCTACTTCATTAAAAATTTTGATTCACCATTACAACACTGACTTCAGCAACGATTGCCTCAATCTTCCCAAAACCCTATGAAGAAAAAAAATCCAATTCTCTGTCTTTTTTCCCCGCCCGAAGCATGAAGCTAGCTCTCTGATTCTTCAAAAAACTCCCCAAAAAAACTTATTCTCCCTCCCTCTCATTTCTTAACCTTAATTCTGAATTTCCTCAATCCTCCATCTTGGATTTGAAATTGGCTCCCACCGTCAGAGCTTGATCCGAAATTGGCTCTCGTTGTCAGAGCTTTCTCCTCCATTTTTACCTTTAAGAGATCCTTTTACCGAAAACAACGTTCCCTGAAACGGCACAGAGAACAGGACAGCCTGAAACAGAATCGAAACCCCGTAATCGGGATCACATTGAGTCGCCCGACCAATTCAGGTCTCATATTGGCTAAGAGTCTAGTAGTAAGACTCGGATGTTCCCGTAATTGGATCAAATTGGTCCTTCGCGTCAGATTGGCTGAGGCTCGTAGTAAGACCTGGATTTTCCCGTAATTAGACTGTATTGGGTTGCGCGACCAATTCAGGTCTCATATTGGGTAAGAAGACCCGGATTGGATTCTTGAAATTGGATCCAATTTGCTCTTCGAACCAGGTTCACCCGTCGTGTGAATTGATCCTTTCCCTTCCTGCTGACTCCCGTTATTGGAATCGAATGGAGCATTTCAGTATGCCCCGGCTGACTGTAATGGGGTGACTGAACCTGACCACTCAGTATTTGCACTGGAGTTGGTCGTTGCTCCCAATATTCGAGGTAACTGAACATTAATAAAAGTCCCCTTTCTTTATATTTTCATGGTATACTCGTGTTTCAACACGACACCACTACCAGAGAGTGATAATAGCTTTGAGTGTTAGGAATTAATTATCAAACGTGTGAGAAAATTGGCAATGGAAGACGATTTCAATAGTGTTTGAAGCAAAATTATGGTTAATAAGAACGAGAGCATTGCATCGAGGAAAATAAATAAGTTGAGAGAAAGATAGAGAAGAGCGCAAGGAAGGAACTTGCTTAGAGAGGAGCAAGAACGTAATCTTAAAAAGAAGCATCGATAGAATTGGATTACATCATGGTTACAAGCTTGTCGGTGCATCCAAACATATCAAGAACTGAACAGATTGTTAATTCTGCAGTCATATGTACCGTTAGAAAAACTACCAAGAACACTCGTGGAAAATTTTATTAACATTCGAGTGGAAATCTTGAGGCCGTTAACTAAAAGAGAAGGAGGCGTAGAAGAATTTGGTACTCCATTGGGTATTTTTTCAGTAGGAGGTACCGCTGAAACGAGCAATAGGGGCTCTTCAGATTGGCACAAATTGGTCGCCAATAAAGATAACTATATTGTATTTTGAAATCTGTCATTTTTACCTGCAATTCAACCAATAAAACTAATTATGGAAAATAACAATAAATCGAGGAGCACTGAGAGCTCGAAAATTAGAATAAGAAAAAGCAGAGATTATTTTAAAATGGAGTTTAGTGGAACAAGAAATTCAATGGCGTCAGGAAGACCAGCCATTTCGATTGCAGTACAAATGGGTATAGTAGGCGATCGTACGACTAGTGTCGTGCTATTACCTACTTTTCAGGGTTTGCCAGGTGCGGATCTAGATCAACATTTGTCTCAATTCTTGACAGCGTGGATAGCCAATAATGGAAGAACAGAAGACATTTGGCTGAGATGGCTACCAGCGACATTGAAAGACACAGTGTTGTCGTATGGCATGATTTGCTATCTGGGAATACACTGGATATTTAGCTATAGAGAGTGTACCTTAAACCTTTATATGATTCTTTTCTTGGCTTCCAAAACTCCTTTATTTTTGTATAAAACTCCAAATATAACAAAATCCCTTCAAAACATATTTTTCCCGCGAAGGGTTTTCTCGCCTTGAACTTTAGAAAATCATAACTACTGATCTAACCGTTAATTTTGTTTCAAATTTACAAGATAGGTAGAATTTATCCTTAACTTTTACCTCACAAAAAACCAACGGCAAATTCACTCCCGATCTTTTGGCATCTAAGAAATTCTAGCAGACACTCCAAACCCTAATTTACAAGCACCCGAAAACTATTTTCCTTATATCTCAAAAACCCGAACTCCAAATGTCATAAAACTTATGCACAAAGTTTACTGACATGAAATTACACATCTCTTGAAATTTTGAGACAAAACCTTGTCAAATTGCTCAAGATATAGCTCAAGAGACAAACACTAGTAAATCAGTTAACTTACTACCCTTAGATTGCATGTGCTGACTTCAAAATCCAATAACTCCTTTATTACAACTTAGAATCTAGTAAACAGTGTGCAAAAAGTATAGCCGCAAAAGTGCTCTCTTCAGTCGCAGTCGCCGATCCTCAATTGCTGTCCGTACACGTGCGTTATACCCAAAAGAGTGACAGTAGGTCCAAAACTAACACCTTAACTTTGAGCGCCTATAAATTCTTCATAAAAACCCCAAATGACACAAAATTTGCACCAAAACCTTAACCAAAAACCTGAACCTTCTGACCCTAGCCTTCAAAGTTCGAATGGCCTCGAGAAACTAACCCTAATCCCTAATATGGCCTCGGGCAGCCTCCTCAAAGCCCATTGGTCATGATTTTTGACCAATAGGAATGGAGATTTTTATTTTTCATCTCCATTCATCTATATTGGTGGCCTAATTACTCCCTTTGCTACCAAAATCCTTCTTCAATCCTTTTTCTTATAAGATTTATATAATTTATGCTCTAAACACCAAATAAAAGAACCAAAATAAGTTTTCAAATGTCACCAATGTCTTACAAAGGTGACTCTAAATATTTAGAAGTTACTATCAACCAAAACCAATCTTAAAAGCCACTATCAAAAGGAAATTAAAATTATACGAATTCTATAGTAATCTTTTTAAACAACCTCTTCTCAAAGTAATACTCAAATTATATTCTACAATCAACTAAAATCTACTAACATGGCTCTCACCATGTTACTTAATAAATTATATATTAAGTACATAATTACATTATTTTCATATCGTAGCCGAACCACAACACGACAGCATTTGAGTGGTATAACTGCCAACATGTGGGACAATTTATCAATTGGGAGGCATTAAAAAATGTATTTTTAGCCCATTTTTGACCAATTGGTTTTGAAGAACATCTTAGAGAAAAATTAATGAATAGCAGAATGGTACTAGGAGAAGCGGTAACGTCATATTATGGTCGTGTAGTGGATATACTTTGAAAATGGCCAAATAACCAAATACCGGAATCATTTGTGTTGTCCATATTGGTTAATGGATTACACCCACCAGAATTGAAGATGTTTGTAAAGGAGGCCCAATCAGCCACCATTGCATCATCTCTTGAGCGAGCAAAAGTATGGGAGGAATGTCACTATGATCTAAACTTAACAGTTGGAGCCACGATGATTCCATCTCAAGGAGGTTATCAAATGAAAAATTGGAATGATGCATCGAGAAGTTATCTGGAAAAGAATGATTATGGTACAATTTCACAAGGAATAGTGGATGCCGTTCCATTACAAGTTGTACCACCATCATCACCACACCCATATGCGCCTTATTCTGCATATCAAAAATCAATACCTACAAAGAAATTATCAAATGTATTGGTATCAAGAGATCCCAATGACTCATTGCTGTTAACATTGATGAAAAAAATAGATGAATTGGCTGTGAATCTGGCCAAGGATAAAGAAAAAAGGCATAAACCAACCAATATGCGTCCCAATGTCTGGTGCAGAAATTATAAGGGGCAAGGTCATTTAGTAACAGAATGTCTTTCACCACCCCAAATGACTGTAAAATGTATCTTTTGCGGGAGCAAGCATATTACCACCAACTGTTGGAATTTACGGAAGCAACAACAACTCAGTAACCAGATAATGACTCAACCAACTTCGTGGGATGTCAATCAAGTACAGATGAATAATAGGTTTGGGTGGAATGGAAATCAAGCAAATAAACAAAACAGGAATTATTCCAATTTCCTAAACTCTGAATTTTACCAAGAAGGTGTATCCAATAGTCATGGATTGGCAATGAACCAACTAACATACCATCAATATCCATCCATGACGAAGCGAATGCCAAACTCTATGGTAACAATGGATCAACCAGGATCCTTTATTCATCCGAGGCGAGAAACAGGCCTAGCCGTTATATACCAATAGAGACATGCAATATCCCTGAAGGAGTTGGCAAGAGATCACTTTGTTGTTTTCGTTGCAGACAAATTAGTCATTATGTAAGTGAATGTCTTAATCCAAGGGCCAATGATGACTGTGCTCCAATATGTAGAAATTATAAGCAGTCTGGTTACACTTATCAGTAGTGTAATGCGCCCTTTAATTATAATAACCGGGACCAGCAAATGCAAACAAGCCAATTGACAGAGGACAAAGGTCCTATTTAACGAGACTCACCAGTACATCGTGTCGAGGTGGTGAACGCAGTGCTTACCAGAGGCCAATAAAAAGACAAGAATCTAATTGAGGATGTGGATGAACCAATCGCAAGAGAGCAAGTAGCGTCGTCCATGGGGCTAAATGAACCAATATCAATATTGGGACATATCCCAATATTGAGACCTCAACAGAGTGCAAAACTCAATTTGGTTCCATGTGCCAATTTTTCGGGACCATCCAATCTAGGTCCTGTTATGGGCTCGGTACCCAGTATGAGACCTGACTCGATGGTAAAACCCAATGACGTCCCAATTATGGAGGCTTTGATTCCGTTCCAACCAGTTTTGATCTCTACGTAATTTTGAGAAATATCCTATCCATAGAAAGATCCTCTCGAGGGTGAGAATTCTAAGGAAGCCCCTGGTGCTGTTCCAATTCCAAGTCCAAGGCAAAAGAATATCTTACCTCACGGAGTAAAATCAAAACCAATGAAATGTAAAAGAGTATTGGAAATTATTCTCAATATGGAATGCTACGACATTCTGAAAGATTTGGATGTTATTCAGCCTTCAATTACAATGAAGCAACATTTGATTGTAGCACCGGAATGTCGATCTACATTGAATTTAGCGTTAATACGACGAAGATCTCGTACTAAAGAAATTCATGAAATTAGCTTAAACCCAGATCCGGGAGCACCAACAATCGATGTATCAATCGATGGCATTTTAATTCCAGGGGTACAAGTCGATGGTGGCTCTAATGTGAATTTAATGAACGTGGATACAATGGAGGACTTGGATCTAAAGCAATTTCTACCTATGACATTGGTCTTGCGAATGGCAGATTATAGTCAGGTAAAGTCAATCGGAATCTTACGTAATATTGCCACTGAAATCGCAAGATTGACATACAAAATCGATTATATTGTATTCCGATTATAGAGTTCTACGTTATTGTATCCCATTTTATTCAGCAGACCTTGGCTTTATCAAGCCTAAGCTAAAAACAATTGGGGCCGAGGCACATTGACAATTGAAAAAGGCCGGGACCAGATTGTTCTACAGATGTACTCAATATAATATCATGGAGAATCTCAATTGCCAGAATCAAAATTTACATCGCACAACGAGAGTCAATTGATTGAGGCAGATGACGATGCTATAGGTTCACCGCAATTTGGGGTAAGACAAAACACTTCAATAGCAAAGGCAGGAGTCTATCAATGTGGAGGTCTCGATGAATATTTACTGCATCAAGAGAATGCGACTAACTCAGATCATACTATTGCCAAATGGATGAACAATTCCGTAGTCAACAGAGTCAGTACATTGGAACCAAATTTGGATGGTTTCCATATGTCGAATAATACAAGATATTCAGATCAGGAGAAGACAATTAAATCAGAGGTTGTTGAAGACCCTGTATTTCAATCTATTAACTTTGGCACCAACGAAATGCCACAGCTAGTTAAAATATATGCCGATATTATCGATACTGAGTGGATGCTTGGAAACAATTTTTGTCCATCACAAATTTGCCTTTGCGTGGTCATATGCGGATTTGAAAGGGATTCTAATTGATGTATGTGAGCACCAAATTATTCTGGAGGAGGGTGTTATGCCAGTTTGTCAAAGACAACACTGATTTAGACCAAAATATTCCTCTTTAGTGAAAGAGGAATTAGATAAATTTCTCGACGTGGATTTTATTTATCCTGTTTTGCATAGTGCATGGGTGTCGCCAATCGTGATGGTACCGAAGAAGAATGGGAAAATCAAGATATGTCAAGATTTTTGAAAGTTAAATGCGGCCATCAAGAAAGATTACTTCTTATTAACTTTCACGGACAGTATGAATAACATATTGGTATTATCACCAAGTAGTAAAAGAATAGGAGTGGGACACCAGTTAAAATCATTCTATGGTGTTGTTTTGGGTTGGCTGAAGTGCCATTTTCTTGTATTTCTTGTATTTTTGAGAGTAGTAGTTCCAGTTAAGATATAACAGTGAGGAGTCGGTCACAAGTGTCGATTGAAGATATTCTAGAATGGATGAGTTAGCAACAACAATTGGAACTTCGAGATGTCCAGATCACGAAATTGAAAGTCAAGTCCATGAATTGGATGAATATAATGAAGACCTTTTAGCTCAGTTGAGGCGGGAGTGGATGGATGGGTGGAGGAAGAAGAAGAAGATTTGTAGTTGGAACCGGAATCGATGGAATCAATAACAAATCTTTGCGGCAATTAATTAATTAGATAGGCCAAAGAGATTGCAATTTTGTAGAGTTTTGTTAAATAATTTTTAGATAGGTATCAATTGAGTATTTGCAAGGATCTTTGCCGAGACGAGTGAGTGGGGCTATGTAGAATAGATATTAATTCATTTTTGAAAGATATTAGTAAAATATATTAATAATCTATATAATAGGAAATTCAAGAGGATGGATGAGTGATTTAGTTATTAAAAGTGGTTAATTACAGAATTACGGTTAGAATCTGGAGAATCAGAGGAAAGTATATAGGATTTATAGAAGTTAATTAGGGTGCCAAACTGTGATAGTCATGAGCCTAAGGCCATCGCTGTGATAGTGTGAGCCGGGGTAAGCTTAATGCTACCTCTTTTCTTTTGTTTGTTATTTTCTTTGAATAAGAGGATTGAGAGTTTCTGAATATTATGAAGTGAATTATGGAATGGAAATATGATTGGTACTATTTGAGAAGAAGAAAGATTGAATGCTGAAATCTGATTGTAGTTCAGTAGAGAGAATGAATCTGTGTTTGTATGAAACACTGTAATGTGAATGGCAGTTCTGTGTGAAGAATTCCAATGATTGGAACAAGGGTAATTGTGTGCTGAAGGTGTGAGGGCGTAGTATTATAGTTGGAGATTATGAGGGTGAATATATTGGTAGAAATAGCATTTATTGGTATGACTGAATTGTTGTAACGAAGAGACCGATAAGGTGAAAGAGGAGATTATAGTTTCTTTGTGTGTTGAGATATTGGAAATAGAGACAATACATTCAAGAAGTAATTGATTGTATGATCCTAACGTGAACGCTTAAGCAACTAGTCATTCTCCGTGTTCAAATCTCCCTATACGGGTTTATTCTGGAAGGTTTCTTCTAGAATAAGTAAAACGAGCAATCACATACTTCTTTGTTTCTTTGTTTCTTTGTTGTTGAAGAGTAATGGATAATTTCTGAATACTGAGGAGTTTGTGGAATAAATCAGAGATTGATTTATGAGTTATTGATTATATAATTGGAGTACTGAGTGATTGAATTATATGAGAAGTTATTGGAAGATTGATTATGGATGGAAGATTATGATTGTTGTTTACTGAGAGTTGTGTGTGTGTTTTGACAGAGAAAGTCTATGATTACATAAATTATGTGAATTCACATTTGTTGGAGTGAAGTCTATTATTTCTGGTGTTGGATGGAAATAATATCTTTTGAAAGTGCAGGATTGCACACTATTGTTATCAGTTGATGAAGGAATATTATTACTGGAAGAAAGTATCGTAATATTTCTTGGTATTTTAGTGGTTTGGATTACGATTAATTGAGTGACCCTAATATGTAAGCTCATGCGCTTAGTCTTTCCCTGAGTTCGAATTCTCCTTTACAGGTTTATTGTGAAAGGAATTTGTAGAATAAGTAAAAAGATAATCTCATTTTGGCGCTGCTGCCGGGGATTGACAATAGCATTGAATGTTAGGAATTAATTGTCAGATGAGTAGATGGAAAATAGGAAGTAAATTCAGCAATATATAATGAAAGATTATGGTTATTAAGAATGAAAATATTATAGTAAAGAAAATATGCCAATCAAAAGAAAGACAAGAGAGAGCACAAGTAAGAGAATCATTGCAAAATGAGCAAAAACGTAAGTTAAAAACGAAGCATCGACAAAGTTGGATTAAACCATGGTTGTATGCTTGTCGACATATCCAAGCATACCCAGAAGCTGACCGATCTCTAATATTTTAGACATATATACCGTTAAAAAAATTACCAAGAGTACTCATAGGAAATTTTGTCAACAACCCAACGTATCTCTTGAGCTTGTCAATTGCAAGTGGAGGAGACACAAAAGAATTGGATACTCCGTTGGATACCTTTTCAATAGGGAAAACTACCGATTCTGTAAAAATTGATTCCGTAGAATGGCATAAATTGCTTGCCATAAGGACCAATTCAACGTATTTCAAAATTTATCATTTTTATCTCCAATTCAATCAATAAACTTATTCAGAGATAATAATAGCAAATTGAGTAGGTTGAAAAGTATAAAAAAGACAATTGGAAAAGGTAATGGTAATTTTAATAAGAGATTAAGTGGCACATTGTCTTCTTCAATGATGACAAGTGGTCTAGAAATTCCAATAGCAGTCCAAATGGGTGACATGGATGATAGTACAATTAGTGTGGCTCTTACTTTTAGGGGCATTCTAGATGCGGATTCTGGTCAATATTTGTCTCAGTTTCTGACAGTATGTGTAGCCAATAATAGAAGAATCAAAGATATTTGATTACAATGGTTGCCAATAACCTTTAAGGATATGACATTTGAATGGTACAAGTGCCAACTAGTAGATAAATTTTTCAATTGAAAAGCATTGAAGAATGCATTTTTAACCTATTTTTGGCCAATAGGTTTTGAGGATCATCTTCGAGAGAGGTTAATGAACAGCAAAATGATTTTAGGAGAGGCAGTGGAATCATATTATGGCCGAGTGGCTGATATACTTAGTAAGTGGCCAAATCACCAAATGTTGGAGGTATTTATCTTATCCATATTAATCAATGGTTTGTACTTACTAAAGTTAAAAATGTTTGTGAACGAAGCTCAACCCATTACAGTATCTGCATTCCTTAATAGAGCCAAGGTTTGAGAGGAATGCCATTATGATTAGTTTTTAATTGCAAGAGCTACGATGATTCCAATTCAAAGCAGTTATCAAAATTCGACTTGAAACAGATCAATGGGTAGTTATCCATGGATATTAGAAACAAGGGCCAATTCCAATACAAATATTCAGAGGTCAATTAATGTCACCCCATTGCAAGCTATACCATGAAATGTGACAATAACGTATGCTCCATATTTTTCATATCAACAACAAGTGTTAATTACAATAGAGTTATTATTAATACTAATCCCAAAAGATTCTAATGAAACCTTGTTATTGAACATGACAAAGAAAATGGAAGAAATGGCCGTCAATATGGCCAAGGATAAGGAGAAGAGGTACAAGCCTATCAATACTAGGACCAATGTATGATGCAGTATTTATAAGGGCCATGGTCATTTGGTAACAAAATCCCCTTCACCCTCACAAATGATGGATCAATGTACATTTTGTGGAGGAAAGCACTTAACAGCTAATTGTTTGAATTAGCAAAGGCAACAACAATACAATAATCAGACCATGATTCCATTGACTTAGGGGGATGTCAATCAAATTCAAATGAGAAATACGTATGGGTAGAATAGAAATTGATGTAATCGATAAAATCAAACATTCAATAACTTTCAAAGTTCTAATTTTAATCAGGGATCTGTATCAAATCCTAAGAACTATGGAAAGGAGCAGCAGAGGTATCAGCAATATGCTCCACTGGCATCATTGAACCAAGTACCCTCCGTACCAATGGGACAACCAAGATCATTTTCTAACCCTACATGGAACAAGCCTAGTAAGTATATATCGGTCGAGACACCCAATATGCCAGATGGAGGTGCAAGAAGATCACTTTGTTGTTTTTATTACAGACAGATTGGTTATTATACCAGTGAACATCCCAATCCCAGAGCTAGTGATGATTATGTGCGACTGTGTGGAAATTGCAAGCAGTCAAGACATACTTATCAGTAATGTAATGCTCCATTTAATTTCAATAATCAGGATCAGTAGATCCAAAGCCAAGGAAAAATAAAGGAGATAAATCAAGGTCCTCAAGATCCTCTAATAAATTGGGTGGAATATATCCAAGCCGTTCTTACCAAGAGTCAGCAAAAGGAAAAAGGACTAATTCAACATTTCGGTGAGCCTGAAGCAAAGGGCCAATTTGACCCAATTATGGAGACATCCAATCCAGGTCTTGACATGGATCCCTTACCTAGTATATGACTTCAATCGGTTGTGCAATCTAATGAGGTCCTGATTACAGAGGCTTCGATTTTATTTCAAGCTATTCTATTCTCTACTCAGTTTTGAAAAATGTCCTATCCATTAAAAAATCTTCTCAGAGGCATGAATTTCAATGAAGCTCTATCTGTTGTTCCAATTCTGAGTCCAAAGCGAAAGAACATCTTACCTCACGAAGTTAAACTCAATCTAATGAAAAGAAAGAGGGCATTGGGAATTACCCTAAATATGGAACCCTATGACATTTTAAAGGATCTGGATACTATTTGGCCTTCTATTTCTATAAAGCAACTTTTAGCGATTGCACCAAAGTATTGTTTTACATTGAATTCATCGTTAATACGGCATAGAGAACGTAATAAGGAAGTTTGTGAAGTCAATTTGAATCCTGACCCAAGTGCACCAACCATCAATGTTTCGATTGACGGTATTACGATCTTGAGTGTTCAGGTGGATGGTGGTTCCAACGTCAATTTAATGAATGATGATACAATAGATGCTTTAGATTTGGAACACTTAATATCCACAATATTAGTATTACAGATGACAAATCATAGCTAGGTTAAACCAATGGGTATTTTACAGAGTATTCAAACTATAATTACTGATATTGCATATGAAATTGACTATATCATCTTTTGGCTACAATGTTTGACTTTATTGTATCCAATTTTATTGGGATGACTTAGGCTTTATCAAGCAAAAGCCAAGAACGATTGGAATTGCGGTACTTTGACAATTGGCAAGGGCGGAGATAAAGTGGTGTTACAAATATACTCAATCTGCTATCACTAGGAGTCTCAATTGCCACCATCTGAATTGAAGTTGGATGATGAGCTTAGCTCCGATAATGATGCAGTTGCACCAATTATGAAGGCGCCCATGGAGGCAACACAACACCCTAGAGTGGTGTATCAATGTGGAGGTTCGGGAGAGTACTTGATATACTCGACGGATTTAGAAAACTCTGATTATGTTAGTATTGATTGGATAACCAAGTATGATGTGTACCATGTTAGTGCCTTGGACATAGAATTTGGTACTTCACACATGTTGGACTTACTGACTGATTTTCAAGCAACGCAAGAATTAAAATAGAACATTGCTATTGTACTTTTATGTCAAACTATCAACTTGGCGACCATAGTAGAACCTTGGATAATTAAGGTCTATGAAGGTATTAAGGAACGGGAGTTGACCTACTGGACAAAATTTTTCTTACATCATAAATCCGCTTTTGCTTGGACTTATGATGATTTAAAAAGTATTCCCCCTGAAGTTTATAAGCATCATATCATTTTAGAGGAGAATGCTAAACGAGTACGGCAGAGGCAACATCGCCTTAATCTTCAATATTTTTTCATGATAAAAGAGGAATTGGACAAGCTTCTTGCGATTGGTTTTATTTATCTAGTACCAAATAGTGAGTGGATTTTTTCAATTGTCATGGTGTCGAAAAAGAATGAAAAAATCCAAATTTGTTAGGATTTTCAAAAACTTAATGTAGCCACCAAGAAAGATTACTTTCCATTGCCTTTCACAGATAGTATATTGGATGCCGTAGCCAGTCACGAACGTTATTCGTTCCTCGATGGATTTTTTGGATATAATCAAGTTCAAATTATAATAGAAGACCAGCGCAAGACAACCTCTACTACAGATTGGGGCACATTTACTTATCACGTGATGCCTTTTGGGTTATGCAATGTCCCAGCCACGTTTCAGAGAGTGATGACTCAGGCCTTCCAAGACTATTTCTGGATGTTTATGGAGATCTTTTTAAATGACTTCTATGCATTCAGTACCAAACAAGATCATCTTAATTGTCTAGACAAATGTTTGGCTCAGTGCGCTAAGTTTGGAATATCATTGAACTCGGATAAGTGTCAATTTGATGTTCTGTCAGGAAAATTATTAGGACATATCATTTCTAGCAGTGGTATTGCTACAGATCCTCACAAAGTAAAGCATATCATGAACTTGTCCAAACTAGAGACGGTCTCCAATGTTCAAGGATTTATCGACCATGTCAGTTATTATCGACGATTCATTCATTTTTTTATAATTATTTGCCAACCTTTAATAAACTTACTGAAGAAATCTCCATCAGATGGGTCTAGTCCCATTTGGACCATGGAGTGTACCGTGGCCTTCGAAGCGTTGAAGTCAAAATTGGTCGTTACACCAATATTGGTTACCTTTCATTGGACGGAGCCCTTTCATGTGTACGTTGATGCATCCAATGTAGCTATTGGATTGGTGCTAAGTCAAAAGGATGATAAGAGTCTCGATCATCCTATCTATTATGTCAGACGGTAATTGATGGCTCTCAAACACAATTACACTACTACTGAATACGAAGTGTTGGGTATGATATACTCGGTTCAAAAATTTTGGCACTATTTACTTGGGTATTCGTTTGTATTTTATGTGGATCATGATGCCCTCAAATAAATGATTAATAAGCCTCAATTGAGTGGGTGTATTGCTTTATGGGTCTTACTCCTACAAGAAATCAATTTTACGATTATCATATAACTTGGGAAGAAACATGCCAATACTGATCATTTATCCTGATTGTCTAATATTCTCGACAATGAGCCTGTCCATGATGCTCTTCTCAATGCCAAATTATTTGTGGTGGATGTGATTTTCTCTGAGTATAGTGAAATCATTCAGTTTTTGACCTTCTACACTTTTCCATTGACTTTCATTGACAAGCTTAAGAAGCGACTCATTTTGAAGAGTGCCCTGTACATGATGATTGGCGATGATTTATATAAACAAGGAAAAGATGGCATTTTATGATGCTATATCTTTCCAAGTGAAGTAAAGTCGATCCTAGAGGGTTGCCATTTAGATAGTTGTGGTGGTCATTTTGCGGGAGATAGTACTGCTCGCAAGGCTTTAATGGCTGGATATTGGTGGCCCACAATGTTTTCTAATGCGTACCAATTTGTTTGTCGTTGTGATCTCTGTCAACGAATTGGTCAACTGACAGGCACTTCAGCCATGCCATTAGTACCAATCTTGGCATAGGCACCGTTTAAAAAATGGGATATTGATTTTGTCAATTCTATCGCACCAACATTCAAACTTGGCCAGAAGCAGTATATTTTAGTCGCAACAGACTATGTAACCAAATAGACAAAAGCTATTGTTATCCACAACGATCATGCCAATACGGTGGCTACTTTTCTATATGAGAATATTATAACTCGATTTGGATGTCCAAAAAAATTGGTTAGCGATTGCGGCATCCATTTTCTCAATGCTACCATAGCAGCCTTAATGAACACATACAAGATCAAGCATCGAAAAACCACTCTATGTTATCCTCGCGCTAATGGATAAACAAAAAAAACCAATAAAATTTTGTATAAGGTCTTGACTATGACGATTTCGAGGGCGAGTACCAATTGGGAGACCAAACTCTTTGCGGCTTTGTAGGCATATTGTACTGCATATAAAATAACTACCAACTCTACTCCATTTCAATTAGTTTACAGTCAAGAGGTAATTTTATCCATCAAATTGAAGGTTCAAAGTTTACGGATTGCCTTGGATGAACGACTTAGTGATAAAGAGTCATTATATTCTTGGTTGGCAAAATTAGAGGAATTGGATGAAATATGGACTACAGTTCTTTTCAACATGGAAGCCATTCAAAAATAGAGAAAGAATTACTATGATAGTAAACAACATCCGAAGAGTTTTATGCCCAATGATTTGGTATTGCTGTATGATAGCCAGTTTAATCATTTTTCGGGCAAATTTCAAGTTTGCTGGCATGGGTCATATTGCATGGTTGAAGGTTTTTCCAATGGATTTGTTCAATTGGAAGATTTTATGGGCCATCGATTCAGTACCCACATTAATGGGAACCGATTACGGTTATATAATACATAAAATCCGAGACGGATTTTTATTTTTTTTGGAGGAGGTGAGAAATAGAGAATATAGTTAACATGTTGTCATTATCACCGGTAGTAAGAGAATAGGAGTGAGGCACCAATTAGAGGTCATTCTGTGTTGTCATTTTTGATTGTTTTTTTTGAGATTGCCATTTCTTGTGTTCCTTACATTTTTTAGAGTAGTAGTTCCAATTTTACACTCGACAGAGGGAACATCATGGCAATTGAAAGTACAAAGCAAGCTACAGACAAAGAGAAAAGTAGCCAAATTGTGAAAGCTAAATGCACATCAAAACCGCCTTTTGTGATAATCATTACCAATGAAGTTAGATATCTGCTGGATGCAGAGAAGAATAAGAGACTTTTAGAATGCGTAGTTGGGCCAAAGGAAATAGTAATTTTGTAGAGTTTGATTAAGTAGTTTTTAAGAAGATAACAATTGTATGTTTGCGAGAATGCTGCACAGGTAGGAGTGGGGCTATGTAGAATAGATATTAGTTTATTTTTGTAAGATATTAGTAAAATAGATTAATATTCTATAGAATAGTCAGTTCAAAAGAACGGATGATTGATTTAGTTATTAAAAGTGGTTAATTATAGGATTAAGGTTAGAATTTAAAAATTAGGAGTAATTATATAGGAGTTGTAGAAGTTTGTTGGGGTACTAGATTGTGATAGTCATGAGCTAGGGTAAGCTTGGTACTATCTCTTTGTTTCTTTGTTTCTTTATTGTTGAAGAGTAATGGATAGTTTCTAAATACTGAGAAGTAAATCTATGGAATAAATTAGAGATTGATTTATAAGTTATTGATTATGTAATTGGATTACTGAGTGATTGAATTATATGAGAAGTTATTCGAAGATTGATTATGGATGGAAGATTATGATTGTTGTTTATTGAGAGTTGTGTGTGTATTTTGATAGAAGAAGTCTGTGATTACAAAAGTTATGTGAATTCACATTAGTTGGAGTGAAGTTTGTTATTCCTGGTGGTGGATGGAGATTATTATATTTTGAGCAGTCTTTTGAGAGTGCAGGATTATACACTGTTGTTATCAGTTGATGAAGGAGCATTGTTACTAGAAGAAGGCATTAGAGTATTTTTTGGTATTTTAGTGGTTCGAATTATAGTTAATTGAGTGATCATAATATGTAAGCTCATATGCTTAGTCTTTTCCTGTATTCGAATTTTCCTATACAGGTTTGTTCTAAAAGGAATTTGTAGAATAAATAAAATAATAATTATAGACACCTATTCTTTATATATACCGCATTTACCACAATTTTCGTCTAAAATTCATGACCAAGATTTTCAGCATGAAGCATGCTTCTTGCCATCTTTACAATGGTTTGATTTGTCCTTTCAGCAACACCATTTTGTTGTAGAGTATATGGAATTATTGTTTGTCTAGAAATTCCTTTATTCTCCAAATAAATATCAAATTGATTAGACATGTACTCACCTCCATTATCCATATATAGCACCTTGATCTTGTATTCACTTTATTTCTTAAGAAGTGCTTTAAACTCTTTATACTTCCAAAAGCATTCACTCTTTGCTTTAAGAATGTAGATCCAAATTTTTCTTGAAAAATCATTGATAAAAATGAGAAAATACCTTCTTCCTCCAATACTTCTATTCTTTATAGGTCTATATACATCTGAATAGACAATTTCCAATAACTTTGTATGACATATTGCTACACCACTTAGAAATGAGGTCCTTTATTGTTTGCCTTGTATGCATTCATTATATGCAAGTTGTATTACATTTTGATTTATTTTATCAAGATCTAAGTCACTTAGTATAGACTTGAGCTCTCTCATGCTCTTTACATTCAAATGGCTAAGGCAACAATGAGACATATTCAACATATCTTGGTTTGATGTAAACTCAGAAAATACAACTATATCCACTCCATTCACCTTCTTCCAAATGAGGTGGTATAAATTTCCTTCTTTAAAGCCTTTGAAGACCTTGTTTCCACTCAATGTTTTTACAAAACATTTATTCATGTCGAATTAAATTTTAAAACCTTCCATTATAAGTTTATTCATTGAAAGTAGGTTTTGCTTCATCTTAGGTATATGAACGACGTTTTTGAATTTGATCCTATTGTTTTGTCCATTCACAACCACCTATATAATAATAGAACCAATTCCAATGGCTTCACATATGCCACTATCCGCTAATATCACATTTGATACTGAAATAGCTTTATAAGTGTCAAATGAAAATTTATAAGATATCATATCCTTGGAACAACCTGAATCCACAATCCATCTTGATATGGCAGCCATAGAGGTTCTCTTTGTTGCCATAAATACATAATCTTATCCTCCAAACTCATCTTGCATACTATATACATTCTTCTTCTCCATCTTTTTGTATTTGTAGCAATTTCAAGCAAAATGGCATACTTTGCTACAAATGAAGCAAGATTTGTTATTACCTCATTGATTTGAATAGTTGCCCTTGCCTTGACGTGAATAAAGTGTTTAATCTTCACTTTGGGATTCTTTTTCTTTTTTCTTAGTTACTTCATGGATAAGTCTTGCCATCACATAGTCCATTGTAAGTTCTTTTAGGTTAATAGACTCCAAGGCCACAATAAAGTAGTTGTAGGATTTGGAAAGGTTCATCAGCAAGGTCATGATAATATCACTTTCTTTTAAAGGCTTGTCAATAATTTTTAATTCATTTACAAGAGCCTTTACTTTATTGACATGAGCCATGAAGTCTTCACCTTCTTCCATCTTACAAATGAAGAACTTCTTCCTTATATAGATGATGTTGGATAAGTTCTTGTTCTCATAGATGTTACAAAGAGTTTTCTATGCTTTTGCTAGTTGTTTGCAAGAGATAATATACAAGAAGTTGACTAAATTCCTATTGGTTGCAATGAATCCAAAAGCCTTCTTTTTACGATGTTTGAACTCCTTCTTTTCTTTTATATTAGCATCTATTCTTAGAGCCTTTTCACTTTCATTTATAATATTTCAAAGATCTAAAGATACCAATAAAGTTCTATTTTTATCTTCTAATGGTAGAAATATTCACCTCTAAATTTTTTAATTATTCTCAATCCTTTAATTTCACTTAAAGCCATATCTAAGGAAGAGATGTATTAAAAAAGATTGAAAGAAGAAGTCTTAATGCTCTCAAAATCAACAAGAAAGTATTGATGCGTTAGAATCATAGAATCCTTCTTTGTAAACAAATTAGTATTTTTACTCTCCAAAATACTCCCAACTTCACTTCTAAGATTTTTCACAAATCTAATGATCTATTTTAATGTCTCAAATCTGATTTTCTACTCAAATATCATTCTTATGCTCACAAATCTCTTTTATACACCATAAGAGGTCTTTTAAGTACAATCAGCATCTTTAGAATAAGAAACTACAAAGTTAGACCACAAAAGATCTATCTCAGCAAAAATACAATGCAAATGTTTTATAACTTTTCCTTAAAGTGAAAAACCAAACACCAACACCAAAATGCTCTTGATCACAAGTAAGAGCAAACCAAGGTCTAGATCTAGATCTAAATCTGAAAGTTAGGTACTTCTAAATCCTAACATCAGCAACAACAACTTAATATACTCTACACATCAACAACCACTGCAAAGAACTTCAAAACACTCAAGCAAATGTGTGTGGGTCCATAATCTATTGAAGAAAAGAAGTCTAAAAGCTACAAACATTTAGCATTAATAAGATTTGCACACAAAGAAAAGCGTAGAATAAGATGTTTCTCACTTCTAACATTTGTTACTTATAGGAAGTGGCTATTGTCCTAATGAATAACTTCCATCTTTTAATGAATACATCCATCCAATATTCTACCAAGGCTTTCTATTGCTATCTTATCTATCATAGTAACATCTTTTAATCCTTTGTTATCTTTTGACTACTAGCAACTTAATATGATTTAAGAATATGTGGTTGAAAATATGTAAGATCTTGCTGATATTCAACATGTCCTTGTCGTCATGTAATATGACTATATAGTAAAAGTATAATCAAAATTAAATTTTTAATTAAAATCTAATTATCTTAGTTTAATTATAATTTGAAGTATCTAAATATGGCTTTTATAAAAGCTTCTTAGGTTATTTTCTTATCTTAATAGTTAGTAAGTTGAAAGTTAGTTAATAATTTTATCTTCTAGGTTGTAGAGACTCTTCTACTACCTTAAAAAGACCATAAATTAATAAAATTAGATTAAAAGAGGTAAATAATTAGTATAAGTTGAGAATAGGGTTGTACTAAAAAATCCTTAGGATAGGTTAGATTGATACCTAGGGATCGAGGGTTTGTGAGACAAAGACGAAATCAAACCTCTTGCTACAAAAATAACAGCCTCAGGCAAAATAGAGATTCATTTGAAGATCAGAGGATATGATTTGAGAGCTAGCTTGAAGTTATTTCCAAAAGCATAATGATTGATCTTGAAAGATTTTTGAAAATTTAGCAATTAGTATTCAAAATCAGGATTTATATTGGTAATTTGGATTTTATATAATATAATTAAGACTAGCAATTTTTGCTAGTTCGTGTAATTGGTGTAACATCTATATTTGAAAATTTTAAATTATTTGGATTATTAGATATGCTAAGTTTATTCAAAATTTTGTGATAATCTAATGGTGTGGTTTAGAGATATTTGGTTTTTAACATAAGAGGATTTTGGAAATTGACAGTTTGAGGTTGGGTAGGGTTTCTATGATATCTAGAGATCTATGAGACGGATCAAGGTGAAATTTGGCATGGTATTGAAAGACTTGAAGATCAAATTGTTTACTAATTTTGAGTCAAAGATAATGGTTGGAGAAGGAGAAATCACTGCTGGGATTTTTACTTCACTTTTCAAGTTGGCGGTCGAGTGACATCAATTCAATTTTTGGAGGTTTTCTCACAATATGTAAGTTGGATTGGGCTAAAAATTCTTAAGTACATAGAAGACTTACATTGATAATTGCATACAAAATTTTGCATCAAGTAAATGGTCAGATTGGATGTTATAGCTTATTAAAGCTCACTGATTAAGATTGGGACTTATAAGAAAAATCTAAATTTCTTAAATATGAAAGTAACAAGGAAATTTGGATTTAAGTATGGTTAAGGCTACTAAAAAGAGTATTTTTAGTACTTTTGAATTGAAATTTAGATTATATTCTTCTCATATGGATAAACCCTATTAGGATTTCTTAGATACTTGTGAAACACAACCTCACCTTTCACAGCTAGGTGCTTGGTGCATTCCCGAGCAAGATAACAAGTAATACAACATAAGTGGTGAACTTGACGTGAAAGTTTGGGGTAGAAAGTATTGGATTATATTTGTGGTTATTTGGAATTGATGGCATAAGAAGACAAGAAGGTTGAATTTAGACTTTTTGATGGAGCTTTGGTTGGAGCTTCAAGTGGATCTTCAAGCGCAATTTCAAGTAGAATTTCTACTAGTGAACAAGGTATGTACTTTGATCCAAACAATGCAAAAATGTTTCAAGCATTTACATTATTTATGCAACAGCAATAGGGCAATGATCGCAAAGAGGCTTTGGCAACTAAAGCATTACAAGCAATAATTAATAAGATTGACCAATTTGATGGAAAAAATATTTTCAAATATTTAAGATGTTGTGTGTGAAAAATAGAATTGAATTGTATTTTTGAAAAGGAGATGATTCAATTATTTGAGCTTGCTATGATACTAGAAATAAGAGAGCATATAAGATCTATTATGCAGCAATTTGGAAGTTCATGGGAGGTATTTTCACATGCGTTGAAGGATGAGTATTTTTTGGAAGATATTGATTAAGTTATCAAAAAATCATTCTTGAAATGGATTGAATGACCTCATAAAAATTTGCAAACTACAAAATTATTAAGAAAATTTGAAAGGTAATTTTCTCGATTATCAAAAATAAAAATGTTAACATTCGGACCAAAAAAGGTTGAATTGTTTCTTCAAGTTGTTAATGGAAAATTATAAGAAAGGTTAGAGATTCTTCTTAAAGACAAGGAAGAAGAGGAAGGATTGACAAGAAAGTGGAGAGTTTTTGAAGATACTATTGAATTACTTGTAAAAAAAAAAAAAAACGAGAAAGGATAGGTTTGATATTTGAAGAGTGGTACAAGTACCAAAGATCCTAATGCCTACTATACGATTTACTATGCCTATTATCCAACCTATATTGACTACACCAAAGAAAGAAGATATTGGACTTGAAGAGATTGTACGAGGGATACAAGATCTTCAAATCAAACTTGCAAGGCTTCAAGAAAAGACTTCTACAATAAGTTCAAAGGCTACTTTTAAACAAGGATATGTGCAAAGATGTATTTGGTGTGATGATGATTCTCATTTTCAAAAAGATTGTCGTGAATTCAATGAGATGGTATAATAAGGCATTGTTTACTAGAAAGATAGAAAAGTTGCATTGAAAGATATTGGTGATTTTTTTTCAAATAAACTTTGATAAAAGAGGTATAAAAGTATTAATTAAAGATTATTTGGTAATACATGGAATTGCAACAATGGAAGTTGTAAGTTATAGAATTATGGTGGATAATCATGACAGACAAAATTTTGTTGGAAATGTTCAACCAAGTGGACTTTGGTTTTCTGCCATTTCTACAATACAAAAAGAGAAGATGCCATAGGAAGCTTTATTGAGAATTGCTGCAATAATTTGTAGTGCTACGAGTTGAGAGGATCCTATAGAAGCTTTGTTAGTACATGCATATATTGCTGAAAGACAACATGAAGCTTTAATGGAAGAAAAGAAGAGAGAAAATTTTGATGATTTAAGAGAAAGAAATTCTTGTAAGAGGCAAACTCAAGGAGATAAGGCTTGTGCAGTGGCTTTATAAGAATTGCCCACAAAAGATACTTCAATAATATAGGAAGAAAAAGCAAAAGAGATGAAAGATGAAGGTAAATTGTCAACTTATAAACTACTCTCTGATATTGAAGTGGCAATAGATTTAAAGGGAGTGCTTGAGGAATGTGTGCTCAATACTAAGATTGAGTTTGCATTGAAAGAAATTTTAGAAATTGCCAAAAAAAAATTCTATGATGTCATTATTAACAGTATTAAATAAAAGAAGTAATTAATGGGAGAAGTTGGATTGAATCATCCTATTGATGCACACATATATGAAGATAAAGAAGATGATACAAACAATCAACAAGTGAAGGGAGGAGTCATAATCAAAGGGTACATTTTGATGATATAAGTAATAAAGATAGAGAGGTTTCAAGTCATTACACTCGGAAGCATTGGGCTAGAATAACTATAGAGGTATTAGTGAAGATTGGAGATATAGACAAGCTAGTTGTTGCTTTGATTGACCATGATTTATAGATAAATTTTATGTCTAAAGATCTTTATATGAAGCAAAGGTGGCAAATTCATATGGAGCATGGATGGACAATACGAATAGCCAATAATACATGAGGGAAGTTATTATGGAAACATAGAAAGCAAACTCCACACAAGCAAGTTAGGACCAGCAAGGTTGCACTTCACAAATAGAATGTGGTATGAGATGATTCTTCCCATGCCAACTCTTTTCTTATATACTAGTACCAAGGTACCATGTGTTACAACCCATATGAGATATCTCTTAGGACTAGCCCTCTCCTTGTATTCTAAGGCACTATAGACCAGCAACTAACCTTGTAGGATATCCCTCATTACTCATATACTCTATTGACCATTAGCAACAACTAAATGAGTTCTTTCCTTCAACACTCCCACTTTGCTATTGGTCAATTAGCTATCAATCCTAATGCCTTACTCAATATGTTGTGTCTCTCTTTCACCAAGGCTTTTGTTAGCAAATCAGCCAACATGTCTTTGGTTTCACAATACATCATATCAATAACTCCCATCTCTATCTTCTCTCTTATAAAGTAGTGTTGAATATCAATGTGCTTGGTTCTTGCATGATGCTTTGGATTCTTTGCAAAAACCAAACATCCTTGATTGTCACATCTCAATAGAGTGGCTTCCAATTGCACAAGTCCAATGTCTTCCAACAACAACCTCAACCAAATTGCCTCCATTGTTCCATGACTTGCTGCCATATACTCCGCCTCCATTGTGGACCTTGCAATGGTTGGTTGTCTCTTACAATTCCAAGATATGGCTCCCATTCCAACAAAGAATACATAGCCCGTTGTTGATCTTCTATCATTTGTATCTCCAGCCCAATCCGCATCACAATATCCATGTAATGCAATATTATTTCCTCCAAGACATAGTTTATGGTTCAAAGAGCCTTTCAAGTACCTCATGATTCTTTTGATGGTTGCCCAATGCATAGGACCTGGTTTTGCCATGTGTTGACTTACAACACTTACTGCAAATGCAAGATCCATCCTTGTACCCACCATTGCATACATGAGTGAGCCTACTGCTGCCTTGTATGGTATGCCTTGTATTTGATGCTCCACTTCAGCATATTCCTCATCCGTGAGCTTCATCAACTTCAAGTTGGCTTCCAAAGGAGTTCCAATGGGCTTGCAATCTTGCATGTTGAATCGTTTCAATACTTCTTCAATGTACTTGCTTTGACTCAATGTGATGGTCTTTGATACTCTATTCCTTGTAAATTCCACACCCAAACAATAATGAAGCTCTCCCAAATCACTCATTTCAAATTCTTTCTCCAATTTCTTCTTCAACCAATCTAATTTTACCATGGTGTTGCTTAAGATGATTAAATCATCTACATAGAGGATCACAACCAGCAAGAAGTCCTTGGCTTGCAACACATACAAAGAATGGTCAGCTTCACTTCTTATAAAACCTTCCTTCACAAAGAATGAGTCAATGCGTTGATACCATGCTCTTGGTGATTGCTTGAGTCCATACAATGACTTCTTCAACTTGCATACAAGGTTGGGTTTGTCTTGATCAATAAATCCTTGAGGTTGCTCCATGTAGATGTCTTCTTTTAATTTTCCATTCAAGAAGGCTATCTTGACGTCCATTTGATGCATCTCCAAGTCTATTGATGCTCCAATTGCTACTATGGTTCTAATGGTAGTGAATTTGGCCACTGGAGCAAATGTCTCATTAAAATCCACTCCAGCAACTTGTGAGTAGCCTTTGGCAACCAATCTTGCTTTGTACCTCACAACATTGCCCATAGCATCTCTCTTGGTTCTAAACACCCACTTACATCCAATTGCTGAACGATTTGGTGGAAGTGGAGTCAACTCCCATGTCTTGTTGTCCATAAGAGATTTGTACTCTTCTTGCATAGCAATCTCCCACTTCATTGCATCACCACACCTCATTGCATCACACAAAGTCAATGGATCATCAAGAAGAGCAACATTGGCCTGATCTTCACTTATTTGTGGAAAGATGTGGTTCTTCCACCATTCACCTTGTGGTCTTCTTTCACGTGTTGGATATCTTCTTTCATGCAAAGAAGATGAGCCTTCATGCACCTCTTGCTGCCTTCTATGGCTCATACACTTCCTTCTCTCATTCATTGGTTGATATTCTTCATCTTCATTCTCTTCATTGTCCTTGTTGTATCTTGTTGGAATTGAAGTCTTTATAGAGTTGGGCTCTTCTTCAATGATATCTTCATTTCCATCTTCACTTTGAGAATGCTCTTCTTCATCTTCTTCTTTGTTTGCTGAAATTGAAGATGTATCCACAAACACACCACTACTCCCACTTGGACACATCTCCCACTTTTCACTTGCACTCTTATACTCCAAGAACTCTACATCACGACTTTTGATGATCTTTTTGGTGTCTAAACACATGAGCCTATATACCTTGGTGCCTTCACAATATCCAAGGAATGCACATCTTGTGCCCTTTGCATCAAGTTTGCCTCTCATACTATCTGGAACTTTAGCATATGCAATGCATCCAAAAATCCTCATATGAGATAAACAAGGTTTCTTACCAGTCCAAGCTTCTTCGGGAGTCATTCCTTCAAGTGCACTTGTGAGACACCTATTTCTTGTATATACGGCATTTACCACAGCTTCCGCCCAATACTCATATCCAAGCTTTTGAGCATGAATCATACTCCTTGTCATCTCCACAATGGTGCGATTTGCTCTTTCAGCAACTCCATTTTGTTGTGGGGTATAGGGAGTGGAGGTTTGTCTTGCAATGCCTTCATGCTTTAATAACTCATCAAAGTCTTTGGACAAATACTCACCTCCATTGTCCGATCGCAGCACCTTAATCTTGTGCTCACATTGCTTCTCCACAAGTGCTTTCCACTCCTTAAACTTAGCAAAACACTCACTTTTGGCCTTGATGATATAAATCCATACCTTCCTTGAAAAGTCATCAATAAATGTGACAAAATATCTTGCTCCACTCATAGATGGTGTTTCCATGGGTCCACAAACATCCGAATGCACAAGCTCCAGCAATTGATTTACTCTTGTTGCAATTCCACTAGGAAATGGTGTCCTATGTTGTTTGCCTTGAATGCAACCTTCACAAGATAGATTCATAGTAGAATGGCCAAGGTCTAAGCCACTTACCATGGATTGAAGCTCCTTCATGCTTTTGGCATTCAAATGTCCAAGTCTTTGATGCCAAATGCCCACCTTATCTTCATTTGATGGAAATTCAGCAAAAGCAGCAACATCTATTCCATTGATGCGCTTGCAATTGATAATATAGAGATTGCCATCTCTAATCCCTTTTGCTACTTCTTTGCCTTCCATGGTTCTCACAAAACATCCATTCATATTGAATTGCACTTTGCACCCATGACTTATAAGTTTACTCACCGAAAGGAGGTTCTTCTTCATCTTTGGCACATGCAACACATCCTTGAGTGTGATCCTCTTGCTTATGCCCTTGACCACTACTTCCACTACAATGGTGCCCATTCCAATGGCTTGTACCATACCATTATCACCTAACCAAACCTTAGTTGCTGGAATTGGTTGATAAGTGTTAAATGAACACTTGTATGGAGTCATGTGTTTGGTACATCTAGAATCCACGATCCATTTGCTCATATCAAGCATGGAAGAAGTTTGTTTTGCCATGAATGCAAAGTCATCACCTCCATGGTCATGAAAAGCATTATTGGCATTCTTTCTTTCTCCTCTCTTTGCCTTGAAACAATTCCTAGCAAAATGCCCTGGTTTTCCACAAATATAACAAGTTTTGGGAAGATTACGTTGAATGGAAGTACTTGCCTTACTTGGTCTCGTGAATAGTGCTGATTGCTCTCCAATAGACTCCTTTTGCTTTCTTTTGGTCACTTCATGGGCTAGTCTTGCCGTGACATAGTCCAAAGTAAGATCTTTTCTTGAAATTGACTCCAATGCCACAATGAGAGAGGAATAGGAGTCCGGAAGGCTTGAGAGCAATGTCATTACAACATCTTCTTCAAGTAAAGGCTTGTCAATAACAGCAAGTTGGTTTGCAAGTGCTTTTACCTTATTCACATGAGCCATGAGATCTTCACCTTCTTCCATCTTCACGGTGAAGAATTTTTGCCTTGACCATAGTACATTGGAGAGATTTCTACTCTCATAGACGTTGCAAAGAGTCTTCCATGCCTCTGCTGCCCTTTTGCAAGAAATGACATGAGCAAAGTTGCTCTCATCTAAATTGGTGGCAATTATGCCAAAAGCCTTCTTTTCTCGTCTTTTGAACTCCTTATGCTCCTTGATGCTTGCCTCTACCCCAGGTGCCTCTTCCTCCTCACATACAATCTCCCAAAGATCCAATGACGCCAAAAGTAGCTCCATTTTGGCCTTCCAGTGGTGAAAGTTGTCACCTTTGAACTTTTCAACCATTCTCAAGCTATCACCCTCAAAAGATGCCATCTCAAGCTACACGTAGGTCCAAAAAACTCTTGATTTGGAGTTGTAATGGAGAAGATATCACTACTCAAAGATCGCTGAACCACAAATCCAGAATTCGCTGTTTTGCAACTTTTTGTAAATTATGAGTCCAAATCACGTCTAAATGGTGGGGAATGAATTGTAAAGTAATTCTATGGCTCTCATAAGTCTCCCTCACGTCACTCCACTCAAAATGACTCACTATCTCATAAAACTTTCAAACACTAGTGTTACTTCAGCAAAGACACTATCAAGGTCTTGCACAAAACTCATATACTCACAAATCCAGGAGCAATGACTTCAACAACACACTAGCAACACTCTACCATAAGATCCCAACCACCAAAGTAAGCAACAAAGAAATAATGCAAGAACAACTTACTTGGTAAGAGAGTGTGGGCCCATAACCTATTGAAACATAGAAAGCAAACTCCACACAAGCAAGTTAGGACCAGCAAGGTTGCACTTCACAAATAGAATGTGGTATGAGATGATTCTTCCCATGCCAACCCTTTTCTTATATACTAGTACCAAAGTACCATGTGTTACAACCCATATGGGATATCTCTTAGGACCAGCCCTCTTAGTTAGCATTCTATTAGAGTTAAGATTTTTATTTTTCAATTTCCATTCTACCTTCCACAATCAAGTGCCTGGAGCATTTTCAAGCAAGACTTTATGTATTACAATGTTGTATTATATGTTGTCTTACTCGGGAATGCACTAGGTACCTAGTTGTGGAAGATGAGGTTATGTTTCACAAGTATCTAAGAAATCCTAATAGGTTTCATCCATACGAGAAAAATATAATCTGAATTTCAATTCAAAATTACTAAAAATACTCTTTTTAGTAGCCTTAATCATATTTAAATCCTAATTTCACCTTGATCCATCTTGTAGATCTCTAGATATCATACAAATCCTATCCAATCTCAAATTGCCAACTTTCAAAATCCTCTTGTCCTAAAAACTAGATATCTCTAAACCATGCCATTAGATTATTACAAAATTTTGAATACACATAGCACACCTAATAATCCAAATAGTGTAAAATTTTTAAATATAAATGTTACACCAATTTCACGAACTAGCCAAAATTGCTAGTCCTAATTATATTATATAAAATCCAAATCACCAATATAAACCTTGACTTTGAACAACAATTGCTAAGTCTTCAAAAATCCTCCAAAAACAATTGTTATGCCTTTGAAAATAACTTCAAGCTAGCTCTCAAATCCTATTCTCCGATCTTCAAATGAATCCCTATTTTGCCCAAGGCCATCATTTTTATCGCCAGAGGTGTAATTTTGACCCTGTCTCACAAATGGCCGACCCTTGGATATCAATCTAACCTATCCTAAGGATTTTTTAGTCCAATCCTACTCTCAACTTAACTCTAATACCAACTACACTAATAATTTTCCTCTTTTATTCTAATTTTATTAATTTATGGTCTTTTTAAAGTAGTAGAAGAGTCTCTACAACCTAGAAGGTAAAATTACTAACTTTCAATTTACTAACTATTAAGATAAGAAAATAACCTAAGAGGCTTTTATAAATACCATGTTTAGATATCTTAAATTATAATTGAACTAAGATAATTAGATATTAATTAGAAATTTAATTTTGATTATAATTTCATTATATAGTCATATAACATCACAACATCCATCCCCTCTTAACTTATGCATCCTCCAACATATGCCAAATGAACCATATGTCATAATTAGCATCATACCATTTCTTCATTTTCTTCATCAAATCCTTCATTTTTATTTTCACCATCTTCTTCAAAATAATTGTCTTAAAAAATATCGATATCTTTAGCATAATCTTTCATATTGATTTCTCTATCTTGTCTTTTAAAAATCTTCTTTTGTTTCTTAGCAATAGATATTTTCAACATGGTATTATCTAACTCTTTTAATGAATATGTGGCATTATCATAAACCGTTACTACCACATATGGTCCAAACCAACATTTTGAAAACTTCTACAAAGTACTATATTGGTTTTTCAGACTACTATCATAAACAAGTATCCAATGACCTTCTTCAATTGTTCCAGGTTTCAATTGAAATTGCTTATCAAATCGAGTCTTATTTCCTAATTTTGCTTTTTGTAACCTTTTTAATGCCAATTCCAAATCTTCCAATCTTTGTTCAAGTTGCCAAATTCTAATGGCTAACAATTCCTGCCTTATCAACCCATCTTTCCATAGTAGCATACTTCAAGTTGGCACATTTTCTTCAATTGGCATAATTGATTTTTGACCTATCATAAGTTCCACTTACATATATCTTGTCATTAAATTATGTGTTGTTCGATCAATCCATAATGTATAAGGTAGAAGTTGATGCCATTTTCTCATTCTTCCATTGCAAGCTTTAACTAAGGCTTTTACATTTGGTAGATGTCCACGTTCACTCTTTGCATTCTCCTCTAGATTATAATGAGTAGTTAATGATAATTTGATCCTACATCTGTTAAAAAAATCATGAGCTTCATATGCATCCAATTCTCCTCAATGTGCAGTGATCTTTTCCACATATCCATAGCAACAGATAACTTCTTTAAGTTGAAACTTACAAATTTCTTCAGTGGACTTTGTTCTTAGTGCCATGCCTTCTACTTGGTTTGATAAATCTTCACGAGCCAAAACTAAATATCTCATTTCTATAGTACCATTGGCATAATAATCAAATCTATAATCTATTTAAAATGAATAGCTAAAAGATATGTTAGATGTAACTAATTTTGATGTCGTATATTTGAATATATCTGATAAATTACACAAGATTCTACAAAAAAAGTTACATCTTGATATATATTCTTCCGCCAATATCATTCTTTTATTTTAGCAAAAGTAGCCCAAATTCCTTTATGTTCCATCCATAGATTCTCATAAAACTCCTTCAATAGTCTTTATTCATCTTTTTTGGTTCCTACTGCTCGTCTTGGCATTCTAATTCCTTTCTTTGGTCTCTTCCATAAAAACCCTTTTTGAAGCAAAAATCCATAAGTCTTTTTTCTTATTTTATTAAATTTTTTTATCAACCAATTTTCTTATTTAGTCAATGTATTCAAATAAAGACCAATTTCTAATAATTCTCCTTCATAAAGCTCTTCAAAAAATATCTTGTCTTCCTTATTAAGATTTGATATTGATTTTTAATTCAATTATCAATATCTTCAATCATCTCATCTTTTCTTTCATATACTGCTCGCGATAACATATCTACTACCAGATTGTCTTTCTCTATAACATGTCTAAATTCTAGATTTAGTGATTTGATATAAGAAATACATCTCAACATTGAAATATCTAGTATTGTACAATTGGTAATCATTCCAAGTAAAGGCAAACAATCTGTTTCAATTACCACCATAATTCCAATCAAATAATCTTTTTTAACTTTTATAACTAAAACAACTCCCCATAGTTCTCTTTTCACCTGTGAATATGCACGTTGGCGAATAGTTAAAATCTTACCTCCAAATTGTACTACAAATCTATGTCCATTCAAGTCATTTTGACCTACAATCCATCCAAAGGCAATTGGACTAGTATCCACAGTAAGAATCACTCGTCTTTTATACTTATAATCAACTTTTCTCAACATTGGAGGTAATATCAATAATTTCTTTAATCTTTTCACTACTTTAACATGCTTTTCTTTCCATTTAAATTAATAGCCCTTGCATAACAATTCATACAATAAATCCGCTATGTGAGCATAATGAGGAATTCAAATACGATAAAACATACATACATCTAAAAACCTACAAACCTCTGTTAAAAAACTACAATCTTCTTTTATTCTCTCAATCACATCAATCTTAGTTGGATATGATTTTCTTCCATAAAATCCATACAAATGTCCAAAAATCACAAAATCTTATTTTCCAAATGCAGATTGTGTACCCGATAATATAAGATGAACTTTTCCAAGCCGAGTCAATATTTTTTTTACAATCTTGTATGTGATCAGCAACATACTTGTGACACCCTCTCTTATCTGAAGCTTTATCCTTGTCTTCTTCTTTGTACCTCTTTATAGGAACATCATCTAAAAAAGGCATAGTCTTCTCAAGAATAAAATCTCTCAATACCTTATTCATCCCTTTCATCATATGCACAACTGAGTTAGTTGCGTCTTGAGAAAGAATATATATTCTAACTAATTCAAGTAGTGTTTTCATTGTTGTCATATCTCTACTTCGTTTTGCAAGTAGAAATTGGTCATAGCTCAAATATAAATCATCTATTGAATAGATTATCCTTCATGCAAATGCCTTAGAAAATTCATCTATTATAGGCCCAATTCTTGGATTCCTAATAGTTACCACATTCACTAGTTGCATATCTTAAATAAAATGTAATGATCCATTTTTCTTAGGCACTAAAAACCATCGGATAGAATATGATACAAAAGAAGGTTCTAAAATCTTCATTTTCATCTTTTCTTTCAATAATTCCATCAAGCTTGATAAATGTGTTCTTGGTACTGGAATTGATTCTAGATTCCAAGGTACATGTGGTACAGTGAAAATAACCATAGGCATTACAATATTTGGATCCACACACCTAATTTCATAAGATTCAAAGGCAAATGATCTACCCTGTTTTGCGAACATCTCTTTGAAGCAAGTAATTTCTTTTGACAATAAAGAACCATTATAACCAATCTTCAATTCTTAAAAAGTCTCTTTAGTAAATTTATGACCAATATTCCTTGAATCCTTCAAGCTCCTTTCTCTTGATGCTTTTCCCATTTATTCTTTAAAATCTTCTGGCAAAGGTCGAGCAACTGATTTAACTTTCATATCTACTGTCTTATATTTTGTCTCAACTATAACCTCCAATGTTTGAAAAGATTCAATCATATCATAAACTTCTCTTGAATGAATTGATATAACTTTATCATCATTACCTAATCCAATAAATGTAATTAATTCCAAAGGATCCTCTACTCCATTTTCTTCATTAATACTAGTAATCTTTTCATTATCTTCTAATATTCCTAATCTATATAATTATTTTTCAATAGTACTTAATTCCTTCTTTTTTTTTTCTTTTTAAATCATCAATCTTCTTATATATAATGCTTCCATTTTCAAAAATGTAAATAAGTCCTTCATTAAAGGCACTTACATCTTGCAAGAGTACCTCTCTTTTTGTACCTCTATAATTTCACTTTATAGTGGTACCTCCAAAAAATCCTTGAATTCTTCAACAATCCTTGGTAATGGATTTTCTCTCAATTTGTCTCGATTCCACTCATGATTTGGAGGCATAGTCAAAAATTGTACTGACTTCCTTCCATCCTCACTGTAAATTTGTACATAAGTTGAACCAACATCAAGTACCTTTGTTTCCATCTGAATTGCAATAATATATGGTTTTTCCAAAATAAAAGGATAAGATGTTGTATCTTGAACAAAAAAATTCTGCTCTATTGTAACATCACCAATCCAAATTTTTACAATTGAGCAAGTACCATATAACTGTTGAAGGAAAGAACTCATTTAGTTGTTACTAATGGTCAATAGAGTATATGAATAATGAGGGATATCCTACAAGGTTAGTTGCTGGTCTATAATGACTTAGAATACAAGGAGAGGGCTGGTCCTAAGAGATATCCCATATAGGTTGTAACACATGGTACTTTGGTACTAGTATATAAGAAAAGGGTTGGCATGGGAAGAATCATCTCATACCACATTCTATTTGTGAAGTGCAACCTTGCTGGTCCTAACTTGCTTGTGTGGAGTTTGCTTTCTATGTTTCAATAGGTTATGGGCCCACACTCTCTTACCAAGTAAGTTGTTCTTGCATTATTTCTTTGTTGCTTACTTTGGTGGTTGGGATCTTATGGTAGAGTGTTGCTAGTGTGTTGTTGAAGTCATTGCTCCTGGATTTGTGAGTATATGAGTTTTGTGCAAGACCTTGATAGTGTCTTTGCTGAAGTAACACTAGTGTTTGAAAGTTTTATGAGATAGTGAGTCATTTTGAGTGGAGTGACGTGAGGGAGACTTATGAGAGCCATAGAATTACTTTACAATTCATTCCCCACCATTTAGACGTGATTTGGACTCATAATTTACAAAAAGTTGCAAAACAGCGAATTCTGGATTTGTGGTTCAGCGATCTTTGAGTAGTGATATCTTCTCCATTACAACTCCAAATCAAGAGTTTTTTGGACCTACGTGTAGCTTGAGATGGCATCTTTTGAGGGTGATAGCTTGAGAATGGTTGAAAAGTTCAAAGGTGACAACTTTCACCACTGGAAGGCCAAAATGGAGCTACTTTTGGCGTCATTGGATCTTTGGGAGATTGTATGTGAGGAGGAAGAGGCACCTGGGGTAGAGGCAAGCATCAAGGAGCATAAGGAGTTCAAAAGACGAGAAAAGAAGGCTTTTGGCATAATTGCCACCAATTTAGATGAGAGCAACTTTGCTCATGTCATTTCTTGCAAAGGGGCAGCAGAGGCATGGAAGACTCTTTGCAACGTCTATGAGAGTAGAAATCTCTCCAATGTACTATGGTCAAGGCAAAAATTCTTCACCGTGAAGATGGAAGAAGGTGAAGATCTCATGGCTCATGTGAATAAGGTAAAAGCACTTGCAAACCAACTTGCTGTTATTGACAAGCCTTTACTTGAAGAAGATGTTGTAATGACATTGCTCTCAAGCCTTCCGGACTCCTATTCCTCTCTCATTGTGGCATTGGAGTCAATTTCAAGAAAAGATCTTACTTTGGACTATGTCACGGCAAGACTAGCCCATGAAGTGACCAAAAGAAAGCAAAAGGAGTCTATTGGAGAGCAATCAGCACTATTCACGAGACCAAGTAAGGCAAGTACTTCCATTCAACGTAATCTTCCCAAAACTTGTTATATTTGTGGAAAACCAGGGCATTTTGCTAGGAATTGTTTCAAGGCAAAGAGAGGAGAAAGAAAGAATGCCAATAATGCTTTTCATGACCATGGAGGTGATGACTTTGCATTCATGGCAAAACAAACTTCTTCTATGCTTGATATGAGCAAATGGATCGTGGATTCTAGATGTACCAAACACATGACTCCATACAAGTGTTCATTTAACACTTATCAACCAATTCCAGCAACTAAGGTTTGGTTAGGTGATAATGGTATGGTACAAGCCATTGGAATGGGCACCATTGTAGTGGAAGTAGTGGTCAAGGGCATAAGCAAGAGGATCACACTCAAGGATGTGTTGCATGTGCCAAAGATGAAGAAGAACCTCCTTTCGGTGAGTAAACTTGTAAGTCATGGGTGCAAAGTGCAATTCAATATGAATGGATGTTTTGTGAGAACCATGGAAGGCAAAGAAGTAGCAAAAGGGATTAGAGATGGCAATCTCTATATTATCAATTGCAAGCGCATCAATGGAATAGATGTTACTGCTTTTGCTGAATTTCCATCAAATGAAGATAAGGTGGGCATTTGGCATCAAAGACTTGGACATTTGAATGCCAAAAGCATGAAGGAGCTTCAATCCATGGTAAGTGGCTTAGACCTTGGCCATTCTACTATGAATCTATCTTGTGAAGGTTGCATTCAAGGCAAACAACATAGGACACCATTTCCTAGTGGAATTGCAACAAGAGTAAATCAATTGCTGGAGCTTGTGCATTCGGATGTTTGTGGACCCATGGAAACACCATCTATGAGTGGAGCAAGATATTTTGTCACATTTATTGATGACTTTTCAAGGAAGGTATGGATTTATATCATCAAGGCCAAAAGTGAGTGTTTTGCTAAGTTTAAGGAGTGGAAAGCACTTGTGGAGAAGCAATGTGAGCACAAGATTAAGGTGCTGCGATCGGACAATGGAGGTGAGTATTTGTCCAAAGACTTTGATGAGTTATTAAAGCATGAAGGCATTGCAAGACAAACCTCCACTCCCTATACCCCACAACAAAATGGAGTTGCTGAAAGAGCAAATCGCACCATTGTGGAGATGACAAGGAGTATGATTCATGCTCAAAAGCTTGGATATGAGTATTGGGCGGAAGCTGTGGTAAATGCCGTATATACAAGAAATAGGTGTCCCACAAGTGCACTTGAAGGAATGACTCCCGAAGAAGCTTGGACTGGTAAGAAACCTTGTTTATCTCATATGAGGATTTTTGGATGCATTGCATATGCTAAAGTTCCAGATAGTATGAGAGGCAAACTTGATGCAAAGGGCACAAGATGTGCATTCCTTGGATATTGTGAAGGCACCAAGATATATAGGCTCATGTGTTTAGACACCAAAAAGATCATCAAAAGTCGTGATGTAGAGTTCTTGGAGTATAAGAGTGCAAGTGAAAAGTGGGAGATGTGTCCAAGTGGGAGTAGTGGTGTGTTTGTGGATACATCTTCAATTTCAGCAAACAAAGAAGAAGATGAAGAAGAGCATTCTCAAAGTGAAGATGGAAATGAAGATATCATTGAAGAAGAGCCCAACTCTATAAAGACTTCAATTCCAACAAGATACAACAAGGACAATGAAGAGAATGAAGATGAAGAATATCAACCAATGAATGAGAGAAGGAAGTGTATGAGCCATAGAAGGCAGCAAGAGGTGCATGAAGGCTCATCTTCTTTGCATGAAAGAAGATATCCAACACGTGAAAGAAGACCACAAGGTGAATGGTGGAAGAACCACATCTTTCCACAAATAAGTGAAGATCAGGCCAATGTTGCTCTTCTTGATGATCCATTGACTTTGTGTGATGCAATGAGGTGTGGTGATGCAATGAAGTGGGAGATTGCTATGCAAGAAGAGTACAAATCTCTTATGGACAACAAGACATGGGAGTTGACTCCACTTCCACCAAATCGTTCAGCAATTGGATGTAAGTGGGTGTTTAGAACCAAGAGAGATGCTATGGGCAATGTTGTGAGGTACAAAGCAAGATTGGTTGCCAAAGGCTACTCACAAGTTGCTGGAGTGGATTTTAATGAGACATTTGCTCCAGTGGCCAAATTCACTACCATTAGAACCATAGTAGCAATTGGAGCATCAATAGACTTGGAGATGCATCAAATGGACGTCAAGATAGCCTTCTTGAATGGAAAATTAAAAGAAGACATCTACATGGAGCAACCTCAAGGATTTATTGATCAAGACAAACCCAACCTTGTATGCAAGTTGAAGAAGTCATTGTATGGACTCAAGCAATCACCAAGAGCATGGTATCAACGCATTGACTCATTCTTTGTGAAGGAAGGTTTTATAAGAAGTGAAGCTGACCATTCTTTGTATGTGTTGCAAGCCAAGGACTTCTTGCTGGTTGTGATCCTCTATGTAGATGATTTAATCATCTTAAGCAACACCATGGTAAAATTAGATTGGTTGAAGAAGAAATTGGAGAAAGAATTTGAAATGAGTGATTTGGGAGAGCTTCATTATTGTTTGGGTGTGGAATTTACAAGGAATAGAGTATCAAAGACCATCACATTGAGTCAAAGCAAGTACATTGAAGAAGTATTGAAACGATTCAACATGCAAGATTGCAAGCCCATTGGAACTCCTTTGGAAGCCAACTTGAAGTTGATGAAGCTCACGGATGAGGAATATGCTGAAGTGGAGCATCAAATACAAGGCATACCATACAAGGCAGCAGTAGGCTCACTCATGTATGCAATGGTGGGTACAAGGATGGATCTTGCATTTGCAGTAAGTGTTGTAAGTCAACACATGGCAAAACCAGGTCCTATGCATTGGGCAACCATCAAAAGAATCATGAGGTACTTGAAAGGCTCTTTGAACCATAAACTATGTCTTGGAGGAAATAATATTGCATTACATGGATATTGTGATGCGGATTGGGCTGGAGATACAAATGATAGAAGATCAACAACGGGCTATGTATTCTTTGTTGGAATGGGAGCCATATCTTGGAATTGTAAGAGACAACCAACCATTGCAAGGTCCACAATGGAGGCGGAGTATATGGCAGCAAGTCATGGAACAATGGAGGCAATTTGGTTGAGGTTGTTGTTGGAAGACATTGGACTTGTGCAATTGGAAGCCACTCTATTGAGATGTGACAATCAAGGATGTTTGGCTTTTGCAAAGAATCCAAAGCATCATGCAAGAACCAAGCACATTGATATTCAACACTACTTTATAAGAGAGAAGATAGAGATGGGAGTTATTGATATGATGTATTGTGAAACCAAAGACATGTTGGCTGATTTGCTAACAAAAGCCTTGGTGAAAGAGAGACACAACATATTGAGTAAGGCATTAGGATTGATAGCTAATTGACCAATAGCAAAGTGGGAGTGTTGAAGGAAAGAACTCATTTAGTTGTTGCTAATGGTCAATAGAGTATATGAGTAATGAGGGATATCCTACAAGGTTAGTTGCTGGTCTATAGTGCCTTAGAATACAAGGAGAGGGCTAGTCCTAAGAGATATCTCATATGGGTTGTAACACATGGTACCTTGGTACTAGTATATAAGAAAAGAGTTGGCATGGGAAGAATCATCTCATACCACATTCTATTTGTGAAGTGCAACCTTGCTGGTCCTAACTTGCTTGTGTGGAGTTTGCTTTCTATGTTTCCATAATAACTTCCCTCATGTATTATTGGCTATTCGTATTGTCCATCCATGCTCCATATGAATTTGCCACCTTTGCTTCATATAAAGATCTTTAGACATAAAATTTATCTATAAATCATGGTCAATCAAAGCAACAACTAGCTTGTCTATATCTCCAATCTTCACTAATACCTCTATAGTTATTCTAGCCCAATGCTTCCGAGTGTAATGACTTGAAACCTCTCTATCTTTATTACTTATATCATCAAAATGTACCCTTTGATTATGACTCCTCCCTTCACTTGTTGATTGTTTGTATCATCTTCTTTATCTTCATATATGTGTGCATCAATAGGATGATTCAATCCAACTTCTCCCATTAATTACTTCTTTTATTTAATACTGTTAATAATGACATCATAGAATTTTTTTTTGGCAATTTCTAAAATTTCTTTCAATGCAAACTCAATCTTAGTATTGAGCACACATTCCTCAAGCACTCCCTTTAAATCTATTGCCACTTCAATATCAGAGAGTAGTTTATAAGTTGACAATTTACCTTCATCTTTCATCTCTTTTGCTTTTTCTTCCTATATTATTGAAGTATCTTTTGTGGGCAATTCTTATAAAGCCACTGCACAAGCCTTATCTCCTTGAGTTTGCCTCTTACAAGAATTTCTTTCTCTTAAATCATCAAAATTTTCTCTCTTCTTTTCTTCCATTAAAGCTTCATGTTGTCTTTCAGCAATATATGCATGTACTAACAAAGCTTCTATAGGATCCTCTCAACTCGTAGCACTACAAATTATTGCAGCAATTCTCAATAAAGCTTCCTATGGCATCTTCTCTTTTTGTATTGTAGAAATGGCAGAAAACCAAAGTCCACTTGGTTGAACATTTCCAACAAAATTTTGTCTGTCATGATTATCCACCATAATTCTATAACTTACAACTTCCATTGTTGCAATTCCATGTATTACCAAATAATCTTTAATTAATACTTTTATACCTCTTTTATCAAAGTTTATTTGAAAAAAAATCACCAATATCTTTCAATGCAACTTTTCTATCTTTCTAGTAAACAATGCCTTATTATACCATCTCATTGAATTCACGATAATCTTTTTGAAAATGAGAATCATCATCACACCAAATACATCTTTGCACATATCCTTGTTTAAAAGTAGCCTTTGAACTTATTGTAGAAGTCTTTTCTTGAAGCCTTGCAAGTTTGATTTGAAGATCTTGTATCCCTCGTACAATCTCTTCAAGTCCAATATCTTCTTTCTTTGGTGTAGTCAATATAGGTTGGATAATAGGCATAGTAAATCGTATAGTAGGCATTAGGATCTTTGGTACTTGTACCACTCTTCAAATATCAAACCTATCCTTTCTCGTTTTTTTTTTTTTTTACAAGTAATTCAATAGTATCTTCAAAAACTCTCCACTTTCTTGTCAATCCTTCCTCTTCTTCCTTGTCTTTAAGAAGAATCTCTAACCTTTCTTATAATTTTCCATTAACAACTTGAAGAAACAATTCAACCTTTTTTGGTCCGAATGTTAACATTTTTATTTTTGATAATCGAGAAAATTACCTTTCAAATTTTCTTAATAATTTTGTAGTTTGCAAATTTTTATGAGGTCATTCAATCCATTTCAAGAATGATTTTTTGATAACTTAATCAATATCTTCCAAAAAATACTCATCCTTCAACGCATGTGAAAATACCTCCCATGAACTTCCAAATTGCTGCATAATAGATCTTATATGCTCTCTTATTTCTAGTATCATAGCAAGCTCAAATAATTGAATCATCTCCTTTTCAAAAATACAATTCAATTCTATTTTTCACACACAACATCTTAAATATTTGAAAATATTTTTTCCATCAAATTGGTCAATCTTATTAATTATTGCTTGTAATGCTTTAGTTGCCAAAGCCTCTTTGCGATCATTGCCCTATTGCTGTTGCATAAATAATGTAAATGCTTGAAACATTTTTGCATTGTTTGGATCAAAGTACATACCTTGTTCACTAGTAGAAATTCTACTTGAAATTGCGCTTGAAGATCCACTTGAAGCTCCAACCAAAGCTCCATCAAAAAGTCTAAATTCAACCTTCTTGTCTTCTTATGCCATCAATTCCAAATAACCACAAATATAATCCAATACTTTCTACCCCAAACTTTCACGTCAAGTTCACCACTTATGTTGTATTACTTGTTATCTTGCTCGGGAATGCACCAAGCACCTAGCTGTGAAAGGTGAGGTTGTGTTTCACAAGTATCTAAGAAATCCTAATAGGGTTTATCCATATGAGAAGAATATAATCTAAATTTCAATTCAAAAGTACTAAAAATACTCTTTTTAGTAGCCTTAACCATACTTAAATCCAAATTTCCTTGTTACTTTCATATTTAAGAAATTTAGATTTTTCTTATAAGTCCCAATCTTAATCAGTGAGCTTTAATAAGCTATAACATCCAATCTGACCATTTACTTGATGCAAAATTTTGTATGCAATTATCAATGTAAGTCTTCTATGTACTTAAGAATTTTTAGCCCAATCCAACTTACATATTGTGAGAAAACCTCCAAAAATTGAATTGATGTCACTCGACCGCCAACTTGAAAAGTGAAGTAAAAATCCCAGCAGTGATTTCTCCTTCTCCAACCATTATCTTTGACTCAAAATTAGTAAACAATTTGATCTTCAAGTCTTTCAATACCATGCCAAATTTCACCTTGATCCGTCTCATAGATCTCTAGATATCATAGAAACCCTACCCAACCTCAAACTGTCAATTTCCAAAATCCTCTTATGTTAAAAACCAAATATCTCTAAACCACACCATTAGATTATCACAAAATTTTGAATAAACTTAGCATATCTAATAATCCAAATAATTTAAAATTTTCAAATATAGATGTTACACCAATTACACGAACTAGCAAAAATTGCTAGTCTTAATTATATTATATAAAATCCAAATTACCAATATAAATCCTGATTTTGAATACTAATTGCTAAATTTTCAAAAATCTTTCAAGATCAATCATTATGCTTTTGGAAATAACTTCAAGCTAGCTCTCAAATCATATCCTCTGATCTTCAAATGAATCTCTATTTTGCCTGAGGCTGTTATTTTTGTAGCAAGAGGTTTGATTTCGTCTTTGTCTCACAAACCCTCGATCCCTAGGTATCAATCTAACCTATCCTAAGGATTTTTTAGTACAACCCTATTCTCAACTTATACTAATTATTTACCTCTTTTAATCTAATTTTATTAATTTATGGTCTTTTTAAGGTAGTAGAAGAGTCTCTACAACCTAGAAGATAAAATTATTAACTAACTTTCAACTTACTAACTATTAAGATAAGAAAATAACCTAAGAAGCTTTTATAAAAGCCATATTTAGATACTTCAAATTATAATTAAACTAAGATAATTAGATTTTAATTAAAAATTTAATTTTGATTATACTTTTACTATATAGTCATATTACATGACGACAAGGACATGTTGAATATCAGCAAGATCTTACATATTTTCAACCACATATTCTTAAATCATATTAAGTTGCTAGTAGTCAAAAGATAACAAAGGATTAAAAGATGTTACTATGATAGATAAGATAGCAATAGAAAGCCTTGGTAGAATATTGGATGGATGTATTCATTAAAAGATGGAAGTTATTCATTAGGACAATAGCCACTTCCTATAAGTAACAAATGTTAGAAGTGAGAAACATCTTATTCTACGCTTTTCTTTGTGTGCAAATCTTATTAATGCTAAATGTTTGTAGCTTTTAGACTTCTTTTCTTCAATAGATTATGGACCCACACACATTTGCTTGAGTGTTTTGAAGTTCTTTGCAGTGGTTGTTGATGTGTAGAGTATATTAAGTTGTTGTTGCTGATGTTAGGATTTAGAAGTACCTAACTTTCAGATTTAGATCTAGATCTAGACCTTGGTTTGCTCTTACTTGTGATCAAGAGCATTTTGGTGTTGGTGTTTGGTTTTTCACTTTAAGGAAAAGTTATAAAACATTTGCATTGTATTTTTGCTGAGATAGATCTTTTGTGGTCTAACTTTGTAGTTTCTTATTCTAAAGATGCTGATTGTACTTAAAAGACCTCTTATGGTGTATAAAAGAGATTTGTGAGCATAAGAATGATATTTGAGTAGAAAATCAGATTTGAGACATTAAAATAGATCATTAGATTTGTGAAAAATCTTAGAAGTGAAGTTGGGAGTATTTTGGAGAGTAAAAATACTAATTTGTTTACAAAGAAGGATTCTATGATTCTAACGCATCAATACTTTCTTGTTGATTTTGAGAGCATTAAGACTTCTTCTTTCAATCTTTTTTAATACATCTCTTCCTTAGATATGGCTTTAAGTGAAATTAAAGGATTGAGAATAATTAAAAAATTTAGAGGTGAATATTTCTACCATTAGAAGATAAAAATAGAACTTTATTGGTATCTTTAGATCTTTGAAATATTATAAATGAAAGTGAAAAGGCTCTAAGAATAGATGCTAATATAAAAGAAAAGAAGGAGTTCAAACATCGTAAAAAGAAGGCTTTTGGATTCATTGCAACCAATAGGAATTTAGTCAACTTCTTGTATATTATCTCTTGCAAACAACTAGCAAAAGCATAGAAAACTCTTTGTAACATCTATGAGAACAAGAACTTATCCAACATCATCTATATAAGGAAGAAGTTCTTCATTTGTAAGATGGAAGAAGGTGAAGACTTCATGGCTCATGTCAATAAAGTAAAGGCTCTTGTAAATGAATTAAAAATTATTGACAAGCCTTTAAAAGAAAGTGATATTATCATGACCTTGCTGATGAACCTTTCCAAATCCTACAACTACTTTATTGTGGCCTTGGAGTCTATTAACCTAAAAGAACTTACAATGGACTATGTGATGGCAAGACTTATCCATGAAGTAACTAAGAAAAAAGAAAAAGAATCCCAAAGTGAAGATTAAACACTTTATTCACGTCAAGGCAAGGGCAACTATTCAAATCAATGAGGTAATAACAAATCTTGCTTCATTTGTAGCAAAGTATGCCATTTTGCTTGAAATTGCTACAAATACAAAAAGATGGAGAAGAAGAATGTATATAGTATGCAAGATGAGTTTGGAGGATAAGATTATGTATTTATGGCAACAAAGAGAACCTCTATGGCTGCCATATCAAGATGGATTGTGGATTCAGGTTGTTCCAAGGATATGATATCTTATAAATTTTCATTTGACACTTATAAAGCTATTTCAGTATCAAATGTGATATTAGCGGATAGTGGCATATGTGAAGCCATTGGAATTGGTTCTATTATTATATAGGTGGTTGTGAATGGACAAAACAATAGGATCAAATTCAAAAACGTCGTTCATATACCTAAGATGAAGCAAAACCTACTTTCAATGAATAAACTTATAATGGAAGGTTTTAAAATTTAATTCGACATGAATAAATGTTTTGTAAAAACATTGAGTGGAAACAAGGTCTTCAAAGGCTTTAAAGAAGGAAATTTATACCACCTCATTTGGAAGAAGGTGAATGGAGTGGATATAGTTGTATTTTCTGAGTTTACATCAAACCAAGATATGTTGAATATGTCTCATTGTTGCCTTAGCCATTTGAATGTAAAGAGCATGAGAGAGCTCAAGTCTATACTAAGTGACTTAGATCTTGATAAAATAAATCAAAATGTAATACAACTTGCATATAATGAATGCATACAAGGCAAACAATAAAGGACCTCATTTCTAAGTGGTGTAGCAATATGTCATACAAAGTTATTGGAAATTGTCTATTCAGATGTATATAGACCTATAAAGAATAGAAGTATTGGAGGAAGAAGGTATTTTCTCATTTTTATCAATGATTTTTCAAGAAAAATTTGGATCTACATTCTTAAAGCAAAGAGTGAATGCTTTTGGAAGTATAAAGAGTTTAAAGCACTTCTTAAGAAATAAAGTGAATACAAGATCAAGGTGCTATATATGGATAATGGAGGTGAGTACATGTCTAATCAATTTGATATTTATTTGGAGAATAAAGGAATTTCTAGACAAACAATAATTCCATATACTCTACAACAAAATGGTGTTGCTGAAAGGACAAATCAAACCATTGTAAAGATGGCAAGAAGCATGCTTCATGCTGAAAATCTTGGTCATGAATTTTAGACGAAAATTGTGGTAAATGCGGTATATATAAAGAATAGGTGTCTATAATTATTATTTTATTTATTCTACAAATTCCTTTTAGAACAAACCTGTATAGGAAAATTCGAATACAGGAAAAGACTAAGCATATGAGCTTACATATTATGATCACTCAATTAACTATAATTCGAACCACTAAAATACCAAAAAATACTCTAATGCCTTCTTCTAGTAACAATGCTCCTTCATCAACTGATAACAACAGTGTATAATCCTGCACTCTCAAAAGACTGCTCAAAATATAATAATCTCCATCCACCACCAGGAATAACAAACTTCACTCCAACTAATGTGAATTCACATAACTTTTGTAATCACAGACTTCTTCTATCAAAATACACACACAACTCTCAATAAACAACAATCATAATCTTCCATCCATAATCAATCTTCGAATAACTTCTCATATAATTCAATCACTCAGTAATCCAATTACATAATCAATAACTTATAAATCAATCTCTAATTTATTCCATAGATTTACTTCTCAGTATTTAGAAACTATCCATTACTCTTCAACAATAAAGAAACAAAGAAACAAAGAGATAGTACCAAGCTTACCCTAGCTCATGACTATCACAATCTAGTACCCCAACAAACTTCTACAACTCCTATATAATTACTCCTAATTTTTAAATTCTAACCTTAATCCTATAATTAACCACTTTTAATAACTAAATCAATCATCCGTTCTTTTGAACTGACTATTCTATAGAATATTAATCTATTTTACTAATATCTTACAAAAATAAACTAATATCTATTCTACATAGCCCCACTCCTACCTGTGCAGCATTCTCGCAAACATACAATTGTTATCTTCTTAAAAACTACTTAATCAAACTCTACAAAATTACTATTTCCTTTGGCCCAACTACGCATTCTAAAAGTCTCTTATTCTTCTCTGCATCCAGCAGATATCTAACTTCATTGGTAATGATTATCACAAAAGGCGGTTTTGATGTGCATTTAGCTTTCACAATTTGGCTACTTTTCTCTTTGTCTGTAGCTTGCTTTGTACTTTCAATTGCCATGATGTTCCCTCTGTCGAGTGTAAAATTGGAACTACTACTCTAAAAAATGTAAGGAACACAAGAAATGGCAATCTCAAAAAAAACAATCAAAAATGACAACACAGAATGACCTCTAATTGGTGCCTCACTCCTATTCTCTTACTACCGGTGATAATGACAACATGTTAACTATATTCTCTATTTCTCACCTCCTCCAAAAAAAATAAAAATCCGTCTCGGATTTTATGTATTATATAACCGTAATCGGTTCCCATTAATGTGGGTACTGAATCGATGGCCCATAAAATCTTCCAATTGAACAAATCCATTGGAAAAACCTTCAACCATGCAATATGACCCATGCCAGCAAACTTGAAATTTGCCCGAAAAATGATTAAACTGGCTATCATACAGCAATACCAAATCATTGGGCATAAAACTCTTCGGATGTTGTTTACTATCATAGTAATTCTTTCTCTATTTTTGAATGGCTTCCATGTTGAAAAGAACTGTAGTCCATATTTCATCCAATTCCTCTAATTTTGCCAACCAAGAATATAATGACTCTTTATCACTAAGTCGTTCATCCAAGGCAATCCGTAAACTTTGAACCTTCAATTTGATGGATAAAATTACCTCTTGACTGTAAACTAATTGAAATGGAGTAGAGTTGGTAGTTATTTTATATGCAGTACAATATGCCTACAAAGCCGCAAAGAGTTTGGTCTCCCAATTGGTACTCGCCCTCGAAATCGTCATAGTCAAGACCTTATACAAAATTTTATTGGTTTTTTTTGTTTATCCATTAGCGCGAGGATAACATAGAGTGGTTTTTCGATGCTTGATCTTGTATGTGTTCATTAAGGCTGCTATGGTAGCATTGAGAAAATGGATGCCGCAATCGCTAACCAATTTTTTTGGACATCCAAATCGAGTTATAATATTCTCATATAGAAAAGTAGCCACCGTATTGGCATGATCGTTGTGGATAACAATAGCTTTTGTCTATTTGGTTACATAGTCTGTTGCGACTAAAATATACTGCTTCTGGCCAAGTTTGAATGTTGGTGCGATAGAATTGACAAAATCAATATCCCATTTTTTAAACGGTGCCTATGCCAAGATTGGTACTAATGGCATGGCTGAAGTGCCTGTCAGTTGACCAATTCGTTGACAGAGATCACAACGACAAACAAATTGGTACGCATTAGAAAACATTGTGGGCCACCAATATCCAGCCATTAAAGCCTTGCGAGCAGTACTATCTCCCGCAAAATGACCACCACAACTATCTAAATGGCAACCCTCTAGGATCGACTTTACTTCACTTGGAAAGATATAGCATCATAAAATGCCATCTTTTCCTTGTTTATATAAATCATCGCCAATCATCATGTACAGGGCACTCTTCAAAATGAGTCGCTTCTTAAGCTTGTCAATGAAAGTCAATGGAAAAGTGTAGAAGGTCAAAAACTGAATGATTTCACTATACTCAGAGAAAATCACATCCACCACAAATAATTTGGCATTGAGAAGAGCATCATGGACAGGCTCATTGTCGAGAATATTAGACAATCAGGATAAATGATCAGTATTGGCATGTTTCTTCCCAAGTTATATGATAATCGTAAAATTGATTTCTTGTAGGAGTAAGACCCATAAAGCAATACACCCACTCAATTGAGGCTTATTAATCATTTATTTGAGGGCATCATGATCCACATAAAATACAAACGAATACCCAAGTAAATAGTGCCAAAATTTTTGAACCGAGTATATCATACCCAACACTTCGTATTCAGTAGTAGTGTAATTGTGTTTGAGAGCCATCAATTACCGTCTGACATAATAGATAGGATGATCGAGACTCTTATCATCCTTTTGACTTAGCACCAATCCAATAGCTACATTGGATGCATCAACGTACACATGAAAGGGCTCCGTCCAATGAAAGGTAACCAATATTGGTGTAACGACCAATTTTGACTTCAACGCTTCGAAGGCCACGGTACACTCCATGGTCCAAATGGGACTAGACCCATCTGATGGAGATTTCTTCAGTAAGTTTATTAAAGGTTGGCAAATAATTATAAAAAAATGAATGAATCGTCGATAATAACTGACATGGTCGATAAATCCTTGAACATTGGAGACCGTCTCTAGTTTGGACAAGTTCATGATATGCTTTACTTTGTGAGGATCTGTAGCAATACCACTGCTAGAAATGATATGTCCTAATAATTTTCCTGACAGAACATCAAATTGACACTTATCCGAGTTCAATGATATTCCAAACTTAGCGCACTGAGCCAAACATTTGTCTAGACAATTAAGATGATCTTGTTTGGTACTGAATGCATAGAAGTCATTTAAAAAGATCTCCATAAACATCCAGAAATAGTCTTGGAAGGCCTGAGTCATCACTCTCTGAAACGTGGCTGGGACATTGCATAACCCAAAAGGCATCACGTGATAAGTAAATGTGCCCCAATCTGTAGTAGAGGTTGTCTTGCGCTGGTCTTCTATTATAATTTGAACTTGATTATATCCAAAAAATCCATCGAGGAACGAATAACGTTCGTGACTGGCTACGGCATCCAATATACTATCTGTGAAAGGCAATGGAAAGTAATCTTTCTTGGTGGCTACATTAAGTTTTTGAAAATCCTAACAAATTTGGATTTTTTCATTCTTTTTCGACACCATGACAATTGAAAAAATCCACTCACTATTTGGTACTAGATAAATAAAACCAATCGCAAGAAGCTTGTCCAATTCCTCTTTTATCATGAAAAAATATTGAAGATTAAGGCGATGTTGCCTCTGCCGTACTCGTTTAGCATTCTCCTCTAAAATGATATGATGCTTATAAACTTCAGGGGGAATACTTTTTAAATCATCATAAGTCCAAGCAAAAGCGGATTTATGATGTAAGAAAAATTTTGTCCAGTAGGTCAACTCCCGTTCCTTAATACCTTCATAGACCTTAATTATCCAAGGTTCTACTATGGTCGCCAAGTTGATAGTTTGACATAAAAGTACAATAGCAATGTTCTATTTTAATTCTTGCGTTGCTTGAAAATCAGTCAGTAAGTCCAACATGTGTGAAGTACCAAATTCTATGTCCAAGGCACTAACATGGTACACATCATACTTGGTTATCCAATCAATACTAACATAATCAGAGTTTTCTAAATCCGTCGAGTATATCAAGTACTCTCCCGAACCTCCACATTGATACACCACTCTAGGGTGTTGTGTTGCCTCCATGGGCGCCTTCATAATTGGTGCAACTGCATCATTATCGGAGCTAAGCTCATCATCCAACTTCAATTCAGATGGTGGCAATTGAGACTCCTAGTGATAGCAGATTGAGTATATTTGTAACACCACTTTATCTCCGCCCTTGCCAATTGTCAAAGTACCGCAATTCCAATCGTTCTTGGCTTTTGCTTGATAAAGCCTAAGTCATCCCAATAAAATTGGATACAATAAAGTCAAACATTGTAGCCAAAAGATGATATAGTCAATTTCATATGCAATATCAGTAATTATAGTTTGAATACTCTGTAAAATACCCATTGGTTTAACCTAGCTATGATTTGTCATCTGTAATACTAATATTGTGGATATTAAGTGTTCCAAATCTAAAGCATCTATTGTATCATCATTCATTAAATTGACGTTGGAACCACCATCCACCTGAACACTCAAGATCGTAATACCGTCAATCGAAACATTGATGGTTGGTGCACTTGGGTCAGGATTCAAATTGACTTCACAAACTTCCTTATTACGTTCTCTATGCCGTATTAACGATGAATTCAATGTAAAACAATACTTTGGTGCAATCGCTAAAAGTTGCTTTATAGAAATAGAAGGCCAAATAGTATCCAGATCCTTTAAAATGTCATAGGGTTCCATATTTAGGATAATTCCCAATGCCCTCTTTCTTTTCATTAGATTGAGTTTAACTTCGTGAGGTAAGATGTTCTTTCGCTTTGGACTCGGAATTGGAACAACAGATAGAGCTTCATTGAAATTCATGCCTCTGAGAAGATTTTTTAATGGATAGGACATTTTTCAAAACTGAGTAGAGAATAGAATAGCTTGAAATAAAATCGAAGCCTCTGTAATCAGGACCTCATTAGATTGCACAACCGATTGAAGTCATATACTAGGTAAGGGATCCATGTCAAGACCTGGATTGGATGTCTCCATAATTGGGTCAAATTGGCCCTTTGCTTCAGGCTCACCGAAATGTTGAATTAGTCCTTTTTCCTTTTGCTGACTCTTGGTAAGAACGGCTTGGATATATTCCACCCAATTTATTAGAGGATCTTGAGGACCTTGATTTATCTCCTTTATTTTTCCTTGGCTTTGGATCTACTGATCCTGATTATTGAAATTAAATGGAGCATTACATTACTGATAAGTATGTCTTGACTGCTTGCAATTTCCACACAGTCGCACATAATCATCACTAGCTCTGGGATTGGGATGTTCACTGGTATAATAACCAATCTGTCTGTAATAAAAACAACAAAGTGATCTTCTTGCACCTCCATCTGGCATATTGGGTGTCTCGACCGATATATACTTACTAGGCTTGTTCCATGTAGGGTTAGAAAATGATCTTGGTTGTCCCATTGGTACGGAGGGTACTTGGTTCAATGATGCCAGTGGAACATATTGCTGATACCTCTGCTGCTCCTTCCCATAGTTCTTAGGATTTGATACAGATCCCTGATTAAAATTAGAACTTTGAAAGTTATTGAATGTTTGATTTTATCGATTACATCAATTTCTATTCTATCCATACGTATTTCTCATTTGAATTTGATTGACATCCCCCTAAGTCAATGGAATCATGGTCTGATTATTGTATTGTTGTTGCCTTTGCTAATTCAAACAATTAGCTGTTAAGTGCTTTCCTCCACAAAATGTACATTGATCCATCATTTGTGAGGGTGAAGGGGATTTTGTTACCAAATGACCATGGCCCTTATAAATACTGCATCATACATTGGTCCTAGTATTGATAGGCTTGTACCTCTTCTCCTTATCCTTGGCCATATTGACGGCCATTTCTTCCATTTTCTTTGTCATGTTCAATAACAAGGTTTCATTAGAATCTTTTGGGACTAGTATTAATAATAACTCTATTGTAATTAACACTTGTTGTTGATATGAAAAATATGGAGCATACGTTATTGTCACATTTCATGGTATAGCTTGCAATGGGGTGACATTAATTGACCTCTGAATATTTGTATTGGAATTGGCCCTTGTTTCTAATATCCATGGATAACTACCCATTGATCTGTTTCAAGTCGAATTTTGATAACTGCTTTGAATTAGAATCATCGTAGCTCTTGCAATTAAAAACTAATCATAATGGCATTCCTCTCAAACCTTGGCTCTATTAAGGAATGCAGATACTGTAATGGATTGAGCTTCGTTCACAAACATTTTTAACTTTAGTAAGTACAAACCATTGATTAATATGGATAAGATAAATACCTCCAACATTTGGTGATTTGGCCACTTACTAATTATATCAGCCACTCGGCCATAATATGATTCCACTGCCTCTCCTAAAATCATTTTGCTGTTCATTAACCTCTCTCGAAGATGATCCTCAAAACCTATTGGCCGAAAATAGGTTAAAAATGTATTCTTCAATGCTTTTCAATTGAAAAATTTATCTACTAGTTGGCACTTGTACCATTCAAATGTCATATCCTTAAAGGTTATTGGCAACCATTGTAATCAAATATCTTTGATTCTTCTATTATTGGCTACACATACTGTCAGAAACTGAGACAAATATTGACCAGAATCCGCATCTAGAAAGCCCCTAAAAGTAGGAGCCACACTAATTGTACTATCATCCATGTCACCCATTTGGACTGCTATTGGAACTTCTAGACCACTTGTCATCATTGAAGAAGACAATGTGCCACTTAATCTCTTATTAAAATTACCATTACCTTTTCCAATTGTCTTTTTTATACTTTTCAACCTACTCAATTTGCTATTATTATCTCTGAATAAGTTTATTGATTGAATTGGAGATAAAAATGATAAATTTTGAAATACGTTGAATTGGTCCTTATGGCAAGCAATTTATGCCATTCTACGGAATCAATTTTTACAGAATCGGTAGTTTTCCCTATTGAAAAGGTATCCAACGGAGTACCCAATTCTTTTGTGTCTCCTCCACTTGCAATTGACAAGCTCAAGAGATACGTTGGGTTGTTGACAAAATTTCCTATGAGTACTCTTGGTAATTTTTTTAACGGTATATATGTCTAAAATATTAGAGATCGGTCAGCTTCTGGGTATGCTTGGATATGTCGACAAGCATACAACCATGGTTTAATCCAACTTTGTCGATGCTTCCTTTTTAACTTATGTTTTTGCTCATTTTGCAATGATTCTCTTACTTGTGCTCTCTCTTGTCTTTCTTTTGATTGGCATATTTTCTTTACTATAATATTTTCATTCTTAATAACCATAATCTTTCATTATATATTGCTGAATTTACTTCCTATTTTCCATCTACTCATCTGACAATTAATTCCTAACATTCAATGCTATTGTCAATCCTCGGCAGCAGCGCCAAAATGAGATTATCTTTTTACTTATTCTACAAATTCCTTTCACAATAAACCTGTAAAGGAGAATTCGAACTCAGGGAAAGACTAAGCGCATGAGCTTACATATTAGGGTCACTCAATTAATCGTAATCCAAACCACTAAAATACCAAGAAATATTACGATACTTTCTTCCAGTAATAATATTCCTTCATCAACTGATAACAATAGTGTGCAATCCTGCACTTTCAAAAGATATTATTTCCATCCAACACCAGAAATAATAGACTTCACTCCAACAAATGTGAATTCACATAATTTATGTAATCATAGACTTTCTCTGTCAAAACACACACACAACTCTCAGTAAACAACAATCATAATCTTCCATCCATAATCAATCTTCCAATAACTTCTCATATAATTCAATCACTCAGTACTCCAATTATATAATCAATAACTCATAAATCAATCTCTGATTTATTCCACAAACTCCTCAGTATTCAGAAATTATCCATTACTCTTCAACAACAAAGAAACAAAGAAACAAAGAAGTATGTGATTGCTCGTTTTACTTATTCTAGAAGAAACCTTCCAGAATAAACCCGTATAGGGAGATTTGAACACGGAGAATGACTAGTTGCTTAAGCGTTCACGTTAGGATCATACAATCAATTACTTCTTGAATGTATTGTCTCTATTTCCAATATCTCAACACACAAAGAAACTATAATCTCCTCTTTCACCTTATCGGTCTCTTCGTTACAACAATTCAGTCATACCAATAAATGCTATTTCTACCAATATATTCACCCTCATAATCTCCAACTATAATACTACGCCCTCACACCTTCAGCACACAATTACCCTTGTTCCAATCATTGGAATTCTTCACACAGAACTGCCATTCACATTACAGTGTTTCATACAAACACAGATTCATTCTCTCTACTGAACTACAATCAGATTTCAGCATTCAATCTTTCTTCTTCTCAAATAGTACCAATCATATTTCCATTCCATAATTCACTTCATAATATTCAGAAACTCTCAATCCTCTTATTCAAAGAAAATAACAAACAAAAGAAAAGAGGTAGCATTAAGCTTACCCCGGCTCACACTATCACAGCGATGGCCTTAGGCTCATGACTATCACAGTTTGGCACCCTAATTAACTTCTATAAATCCTATATACTTTCCTCTGATTCTCCAGATTCTAACCGTAATTCTGTAATTAACCACTTTTAATAACTAAATCACTCATCCATCCTCTTGAATTTCCTATTATATAGATTATTAATATATTTTACTAATATCTTTCAAAAATGAATTAATATCTATTCTACATAGCCCCACTCCTGTCTGTGCAGCATCCTTGCAAATACTCAATTGATACCTATCTAAAAATTATTTAACAAAACTCTACAAAAATTGCAATCTCTTTGGCCTATCTAATTAATTAATTGCCGCAGTATTTGTTATTGATTCCATCGATTCCGGTTCCAACTACAAATCTTCTTCTTCTTCCTCCAGTCCATCCATCGGCTCCTGCCTCAACTGAGCTAAAAGGTCTTCATTATATTCATCCAATTCACAGACTTCAGCTTTCAATTTCAGGATCTGGACATCTCGAAGTTCCAATTGTTGTTGCTAACTCATCCATTCTAGAATATCTTCAATCGACACTTGTGACCGACTCCTCACTGTTATATCTTAACTGGAACTACTACTCTCAAAAATACAAGAAATACAAGAAAATGGCACTTCAGCCAACCCAAAACAACACCATAGAATGATTTTAACTGGTGTCCCACTCCTATTCTTTTACTACTTGGTGATAATACCAATATGTTATTCATACTGTCCGTGAAAGTTAATAAGAAGTAATCTTTCTTGATGGCCGCATTTAACTTTCAAAAATCTTGACATATCTTGATTTTCCCATTCTTCTTCGGTACCATCACGATTGGCGACACCCATGCACTATGCAAAACAGGATAAATAAAATCCACGTCGAGAAATTTATCTAATTCCTCTTTCACTAAAGAGGAATATTTTGGTCTAAATCAGTGTTGTCTTTGACAAACTGGCATAACACCCTCCTCCAGAATAATTTGGTGCTCACATACATCAATTAGAATCCCTTTCAAATCCGCATATGACCACGCAAAGGCAAATTTGTGATGGACAAAAAATTGTTTCCAAGCATCCAATTCTGTATCGATAATATCGGCATATATTTTAACTAGCTGTGGCATTTCGTTGGTGCCAAAGTTAATAGATTGAAATACAGGGTCTTCAACAACCTCTGATTTAATTGTCTTCTCCTGATCTGAATATCTTGTATTATTCGACATATGGAAACCATCCAAATTTGGTTCCAATGTACTGACTCTGTTGACTACGGAATTGTTCATCCATTTGGCAATAGTATGATCTGAGTTAGTCGCATTCTCTTGATGTAGTAAATATTCATCGAGACCTCCACATTGATAGACTCCTGCCTTTGCTATTGAAGTGTTTTGTCTTACCCCAAATTGCGGTGAACCTATAGCATCGTCATCTGCCTCAATCAATTGACTCTCGTTGTGCGATGTAAATTTTGATTCTGGCAATTGAGATTCTTCATGATATTATATTGGGTACATCTGTAGAACAATCTGGTCCCGGCCTTTTTCAATTGTCAATGTGCCTCGGTCCCAATTGTTTTTAGCTTAGGCTTGATAAAGCCAAGGTCTGCTGAATAAAATGGGATACAATAACGTAGAACTCTATAATCGGAATACAATATAATCGATTTTGTATGTCAATCCTGCGATTTCAGTGGCAATATTACGTAAGATTCCGATTGACTTTACCTGACTATAATCTGCCATTCGCAAGACCAATGTCATAGGTAGAAATTGCTTTAGATCCAAGTCCTCCATTGTATCCACGTTCATTAAATTCACATTAGAGCCACCGTCGACTTGTACCCCTGGAATTAAAATGCCATCGATTGATACATCGATTGTTGGTGCTCTCGGATCTGGGTTTAAGCTAATTTCATGAATTTCTTTAGTACGAGATCTTCGCCGTATTAACGCTAAATTCAATGTAGATCGACATTCCGGTGCTACAACCAAATGTTGCTTCATTGTAATTGAAGGCTGAATAACATCCAAATCTTTCAGAATGTCGTAGCATTCCATATTGAGAATAATTTCCAATGCTCTTTTACATTTCATTGGTTTTGATTTTACTCCGTGAGGTAAGATATTCTTTTGCCTTGGACTTGGAATTGGAACAGCACCAGGGGCTTCCTTAGAATTCTCACCCTCGAGAGGATCTTTCTATGGATAGGATATTTCTCGAAATTACGTAGAGATCAAAACTGGTTGGAACGGAATCAAAGCCTCCATAATTGGGACGTCATTGGGTTTTACCATCGAGTCAGGTCTCATACTGGGTACCGAGCCCATAACAGGACCTAGATTGGATGGTCCCGACAAATTGGTACATGGAACCAAATTGAGTTTCGCACTCTGTTGAGGTCTCAATATTGGGATATGTCCCAATATTGATATTGGTTCATTTAGCTCCATGGACGATGCTACTTGCTCTCTTGCGATTGGTTCATCCACATCCTCAATTAGATTCTTGTCTTTTTATTGGCCTCTGGTAAGCACTGCGTTCACCACCTCGACACGATGTACTGGTGAGTCTCGTTAAATAGGACCTTTGTCCTCTGTCAATTGGCTTGTTTACATTTGCTGGTCCCGGTTATTATAATTAAAGGGCGCATTGCACTACTGATAAGTGTAACCAGACTGCTTATAATTTCTACATATTGGAGCACAGTCATCACTAGCCCTTGGATTAAGACATTCACTTACATAATGACTAATTTGTCTGCAACGAAAACAACAAAGTGGTCTCTTGCCAACTCCTTCAGGGATATTGCATGTCTCTATTGGTATATAACGGCTAGGTCTGTTCTATGTCGGATGAATAAAGGATCCTGGTTGATCCATTGTTACCATAGAGTTTGGCATTCGCTTCGTCATGGATGGATATTGATGGTATGTTAGTTGGTTCATTGCCAATCCATGACTATTGGATACACCTTCTTGGTAAAATTCAGAGTTTAGGAAATTGGAATAATTCCTGTTTTGTTTATTTGCTTGATTTCCATTCCACCCAAACCTATTATTCATCTGTACTTGATTGACATCCCACGAAGTTGGTTGAGTCATTATCTGGTTACTGAGTTGTTGTTGCTTCCGTAAATTCCAACAGTTGGTGGTAATATGCTTGCTCCCGCAAAAGATACATTTTACAGTCATTTGGGGTGGTGAAAGACATTCTGTTACTAAATGACCTTGCCCCTTATAATTTCTGCACCAGACATTGGGACGCATATTGGTTGGTTTATGCCTTTTTTCTTTATCCTTGGCCAGATTCACAGCCAATTCATCTATTTTTTTCATCAATGTTAACAGCAATGAGTCATTGGGATCTCTTGATACCAATACATTTGATAATTTCTTTGTAGGTATTGGTTTTTGATATGCAGAATAAGGCGCATATGGGTGTGGTGATGATGGTGGTACAACTTGTAATGGAACGGCATCCACTATTCCTTGTGAAATTGTACCATAATCATTCTTTTCCAGATAACTTCTCGATGCGTCATTCCAATTTTTCATTTGATAACCTCCTTGAGATGGAATCATCGTGGCTCCAACTGTTAAGTTTAGATCATAGTGACATTCCTCCCATACTTTTGCTCGCTCAAGAGATGATGCAATGGTGGCTGATTGGGCCTCCTTTACAAACATCTTCAATTCTGGTGGGTGTAATCCATTAACCAATATGGACAACACAAATGATTCCGGTATTTGGTTATTTGGCCATTTTCAAAGTATATCCACTACACGACCATAATATGACGTTACCGCTTCTCCTAGTACCATTCTGCTATTCATTAATTTTTCTCTAAGATGTTCTTCAAAACCAATTGGTCAAAAATGGGCTAAAAATACATTTTTTAATGCCTCCCAATTGATAAATTGTCCCACAGGTTGGCAGTTATACCACTCAAATGCTGTCGTGTTGTGGTTCGGCTACGATATGAAAATAATGTAATTATGTACTTAATATATAATTTATTAAGTAACATGGTGAGAGCCATGTTAGTAGATTTTAGTTGATTGTAGAATATAATTTGAGTATTACTTTGAGAAGAGGTTGTTTAAAAAGATTACTATAGAATTCGTATAATTTTAATTTCCTTTTGATAGTGGCTTTTAAGATTGGTTTTGGTTGATAGTAACTTCTAAATATTTAGAGTCACCTTTGTAAGACATTGGTGACATTTGAAAACTTATTTTGGTTCTTTTATTTGGTGTTTAGAGCATAAATTATATAAATCTTATAAGAAAAAGGATTGAAGAAGGATTTTGGTAGCAAAGGGAGTAATTAGGCCACCAATATAGATGAATGGAGATGAAAAATAAAAATCTCCATTCCTATTGGTCAAAAATCATGACCAATGGGCTTTGAGGAGGCTGCCCGAGGCCATATTAGGGATTAGGGTTAGTTTCTCGAGGCCATTCGAACTTTGAAGGCTAGGGTCAGAAGGTTCAGGTTTTTGGTTAAGGTTTTGGTGCAAATTTTGTGTCATTTGGGGTTTTTATGAAGAATTTATAGGCGCTCAAAGTTAAGGTGTTAGTTTTGGACCTACTGTCACTCTTTTGGGTATAACGCACGTGTACGGACAGCAATTGAGGATCGGCGACTGCGACTGAAGAGAGCACTTTTGCGGCTATATTTTTTGCACACTGTTTACTAGATTCTAAGTTGGAATAAAGGAGTTATTGGATTTTGAAGTCAGCACATGCAATCTAAGGGTAGTAAGTTAACTGATTTACTAGTGTTTGTCTCTTGAGCTATATCTTGAGCAATTTGACAAGGTTTTGTCTCAAAATTTCAAGAGATGTGTAATTTCATGTCAGTAAACTTTGTGCATAAGTTTTATGACATTTGGAGTTCGGGTTTTTGAGATATAAGGAAAATAGTTTTCGGGTGCTTGTAAATTAGGGTTTGGAGTGTCTGCTAGAATTTCTTAGATGCCAAAAGATCGGGAGTGAATTTGCCGTTGGTTTTTTGTGAGGTAAAAGTTAAGGATAAATTCTACCTATCTTGTAAATTTGAAACAAAATTAACGGTTAGATCAGTAGTTATGATTTTCTAAAGTTCAAGGCGAGAAAACCCTTCGCGGGAAAAATATGTTTTGAAGGGATTTTGTTATATTTGGAGTTTTATACAAAAATAAAGGAGTTTTGGAAGCCAAGAAAAGAATCATATAAAGGTTTAAGGTACACTCTCTATAGCTAAATATCCAGTGTATTCCCAGATAGCAAATCATGCCATACGACAACACTGTGTCTTTCAATGTCGCTGGTAGCCATCTCAGCCAAATGTCTTCTGTTCTTCCATTATTGGCTATCCACGCTGTCAAGAATTGAGACAAATGTTGATCTAGATCCGCACCTGGCAAACCCTGAAAAGTAGGTAATAGCACGACACTAGTCGTACGATCGCCTACTATACCCATTTGTACTGCAATCGAAATGGCTGGTCTTCCTGACGCCATTGAATTTCTTGTTCCACTAAACTCCATTTTAAAATAATCTCTGCTTTTTCTTATTCTAATTTTCGAGCTCTCAGTGCTCCTCGATTTATTGTTATTTTCCATAATTAGTTTTATTGGTTGAATTGCAGGTAAAAATGACAGATTTCAAAATACAATATAGTTATCTTTATTGGCGACCAATTTGTGCCAATCTGAAGAGCCCCTATTGCTCGTTTCAGCGGTACCTCCTACTGAAAAAATACCCAATGGAGTACCAAATTCTTCTACGCCTCCTTCTCTTTTAGTTAACGGCCTCAAGATTTCCACTCGAATGTTAATAAAATTTTCCACGAGTGTTCTTGGTAGTTTTTCTAACGGTACATATGACTGCAGAATTAACAATCTGTTCAGTTCTTGATATGTTTGGATGCGCCGACAAGCTTGTAACCATGATGTAATCCAATTCTATCGATGCTTCTTTTTAAGATTACGTTCTTGCTCCTCTCTAAGCAAGTTCCTTCCTTGCGCTCTTCTCTATCTTTCTCTCAACTTATTTATTTTCCTCGATGCAATGCTCTCGTTCTTATTAACCATAATTTTGCTTCAAACACTATTGAAATCGTCTTCCATTGCCAATTTTCTCACACGTTTGGTAATTAATTCCTAACACTCAAAGCTATTATCACTCTCTGGTAGTGGTGTCGTGTTGAAACACGAGTATACCATGAAAATATAAAGAAAGGGGACTTTTATTAATGTTCAGTTACCTCGAATATTGGGAGCAACGACCAACTCCAGTGCAAATACTGAGTGGTCAGGTTCAGTCACCCCATTACAGTCAGCCGGGGCATACTGAAATGCTCCATTCGATTCCAATAACGGGAGTCAGCAGGAAGGGAAAGGATCAATTCACACGACGGGTGAACCTGGTTCGAAGAGCAAATTGGATCCAATTTCAAGAATCCAATCCGGGTCTTCTTACCCAATATGAGACCTGAATTGGTCGCGCAACCCAATACAGTCTAATTACGGGAAAATCCAGGTCTTACTACGGGCCTCAGCCAATCTGACGTGAAGGACCAATTTGATCCAATTACGGGAACATCCGAGTCTTACTACTAGACTCTTAGCCAATATGAGACCTGAATTGGTCGGGCGACTCAATGTGATCCCGATTACGGGGTTTCGATTCTGTTTCAGGCTGTCCTGTTCTCTGTGCCGTTTCAGGGAACGTTGTTTTCGGTAAAAGGATCTCTTAAAGGTAAAAATGGAGGAGAAAGCTCTGACAACGAGAGCCAATTTCGGATCAAGCTCTGACGGTGGGAGCCAATTTCAAATCCAAGATGGAGGATTGAGGAAATTCAGAATTAAGGTTAAGAAATGAGAGGGAGGGAGAATAAGTTTTTTTGGGGAGTTTTTTGAAGAATCAGAGAGCTAGCTTCATGCTTCGGGCGGGGAAAAAAGACAGAGAATTGGATTTTTTTTCTTCATAGGGTTTTGGGAAGATTGAGGCAATCGTTGCTGAAGTCAGTGTTGTAATGGTGAATCAAAATTTTTAATGAAGTAGGTTTGATTACTCTTGACTGTTTTGTGAAATCGAGTTACGTCTGTGATGAAGAGTTAAAAGGGTGTCTATATGATTGAGTATGCGGAGTGAATGAAATTTATTGGGTTAATCTAACAAGACAGTCAGTGGATACAAGATTGTGAGTATAAAGCGGTATCGAAGATTAGCAGTTTGGATTGTTTGGGGTTCTCTGTAACGTCTAGAGACCTACCGGCTGGGACAAAAAGGACTTCGACAAGCAGTCGAAGGGCATCCGTATAGATTTACGGTGTATTCTTGCAGTTGTTTGTATTCCAACAGTCAAAAACCAATAAACTGCTTAAATATTGGTGAATCTCCATACTACCTTCTACAACCAAACGCCCGGCGCATTTTCGAGCAGGAAAGTATATAATACGACAACGGCGCCAAAATATGATTGCTCATTTTACTTATTCTGGAAGAAACCTCTCAGAATAAATCCGTATAGGGAGATTCGAACATGGAGAATGACTAGTTGCTTAAGCGTTCACGTTAGGGTCATACAATCAATTACCTCCTGAATGTATTGTCTCTATTTCCAATATCTAAACACACAAGGAAACTATAATCTCCTCCTGCATCTTATCGGTCTCTTCCTTACAACAATTCAGTTATACCAATAACTGCTATTCTCACCAATATATTCACCGTCATAATCTCCAACTGTAATACTGTGCCTTCACAGCTTTCAGCACACAATTACCCTCGTTCCAATCACTGGAATTCTTCTCACAGAATTGCCATTCACATTACAGTATTTTACACAAATACAGACTCATTCTCTCTGCTGAACTACAATTAGATTTCAACATTCAATCTTTCTTCTTCTCAAATAGTACCAATCACATTTTCATTCCATAAGTCACTTCACAATATTCAGAAACTTTTAATCCTCTTATTCAAAGAGAATAACAAACAAAAAAAAAGAAGTAGCACCAAGCTTACCCTGGCTCACACTATCATAGCGATGGTCCTCGGCTCATGACTATTACAATCTGGCACCCTAATTAACTTCTACAACTCTTATATACTTTCCCTTGATTCTCCAAATTCTAATCGTAATTCTGTAATTAACCACTTTTAATAACTAAATCACTCATCCGTCCTCCTGAATTTCCTATTATATAGACTATTAATATATTTTACCAATATCTTTCAAAAATGAATTAATATCTATTCTACAAGGTAGCACCAAACTTACCCTTGCTCATGACTATCACAGTCTCGCACCCCAACAAACTTCTACAACTCCTATATAATTGCTCTTGATTTCTAGATTCTAACCATAATCCTATAATTAACCACTTTTTATAATTAAATCAATCATCCGTCCTCCTGAACTGACTATTCTATGGACTATTAGTCTATTTTACCAATATCTTATAGAAACGAACTAATATCTATTCTACAGTGTCCAACAAGTATTCTTACCTCAATGACACTACAAGAAGCTTGGAATAGAAGACAACCTTATATTTTACATATGAAAACCTTTAGATGCATTGTATATACAAAGACATCAGATTGTATGAGGTCCAAACTTGATGCAAAAGGTATAAAGTGTGTTTTCTTAGGATATTGTGAAGAAACCAAGGCATAATGTGTTAGGACACCAAAAAGATCATCAAAAGTCGTGATGTTGAATTTTTAGAGTATAAAAGTACTTGTGAGCACTTGGAGATGTGTCCAAGCGAAAGAAATGATGTGTTTGTGGAAACATTTTTAATTCCATCAACAAAAGAAGAAGATGAAGAAATTGAAGATGATAAAGGTGTGAATGAAGATGAAGAAGACTAACAATGAAGATGTTGAATATTATGATGATAATGATAATAAAGAATATCAACCTCTAAGTAAGAAAAAATAAGCTTTAAGAAAAAAGAAGCTTGAAAGAGAGCTCGGAGTATAATAAGTTAAATCTCCTTCAAATGAAAGAAGATATCCTTTAACAGAAAGAAGACCTTGTGGCAAATGGTGGAAGAACCACATTTTTTTTTAAGTAAGTGAAGAACATGCAAATGATATTTTTTTTCTTGATTTGTTATATTTAAATGATGCTATACAGTCCTAAGTTGCAATGAAGTGGGAGAAGGCTATGAAAGAAGAATATCAAACTCCTATGAACAATGGTACATAGGAATTGGCATATCTTTTAGCAATTCGATCTACTGTTGGTTGTAAGTAGGTATTTAGAACTAAAAGAGATGCAATGGATATGATGATAGAGGTATTAGGCTTAAAAGTCTTTTGATAATTAGTAAAGTGAGAGTATTAAAGATCAGCAAGATCTTACATACTTGCCACCATATAAAGTTAAACTATAGTAAGTTGTTAATAGTCAAAAGATAATAAAAGATTAAAAGATGTTATTATGATAGATAAGATAGCAATGGAAAGCCTCAATAGAATTTTAGATGGATGTATTTATGAAGGCAGCAGCCACTTCCTATAAGTAACGAGTGTTGGAAGTAAGAAATATCTTACTCCACACTTTTTTTTGTATGCAAACCTTGCTAATGCTAAGTATTTGTAGCTTTTAGACTTCTTTTCTTCAATACAACAAAGCACCAACATAAAAAAATAAATGATAACTTGATATCAATGTATGAAAGAGAACTTGCCTTAACCAATCATTTGCTCACTCCATGAAGAAATTAGTCAATCTATTGCATCAAGCTCCTCATGATATCTAACCTCCAAAAGCCGATGGTAGACTCATGCAAAGCTATTGCTTCAATCAGCTACAAGCAACAATGGGCAAGTGAAGCATAGTAATTAGGTTGATGAAACTGCATCAAGTATATTTTGAATTTGGAAGTTGTAAAAAATATGCATTGCTAGAGTAGCTAATCCCCGTAACCTTTAAGAAAAAAACGTAAGAAGTTCCATGTCATGCAACATCCATTGAATCTTAGGTTGAAAAACAAAGCACCATCTAAGTAATCCTTAGTCAATCAACCCATCAGCATCAGACCTACTGAAGTTCATTTGAGCAGAGAAAACAATTATTTGTTGTAAGTATTTATATTAGTATAGTAAGGCAACCACACTTATTTTTTGAAAGATTTTCAAGCCAACATTTAGACATACAACCAATGTCAGTTCCTTGTAAGTGATACATTCCAAATCACGATGACAATCTAATAGTGAATTACTAAGTCCATGCACACTACAACAATTGCTTAGATGAAGCATGTATAATTCAAAGAGGGTCAACCATGGAGCCAAAACTTCATCGAAAATTGATACAAAACAAAAAGTAGCACAAGAGGGTAGTGGAAGGATAGTAAACACAAAGGTGACAGTTGTACAAAAGCATGTCTATAGCAATGTCATTGATACAAGAACCAAGTCAGAGCTCGTATGACAAACACGACGTGGAGTCAAAAAATGAATCCTTACAATGGAGCACATCATTCATCCATGTCCATTTTTGCCTCTTCCGATGGTAATGGACATTGTCTTCTTACACCTCCAAAGCTTTTACTTTATTCTTCTACCACCTTTTCAATTGTTTGTTTACGTCTTTGCTTGTTTATTCATTTTTTCTTTCATTTATTCATGTGCTTCCAAATTTCATTATTATTTTATAGATAAATGAGACATATTTCAAAGTTTTAGTGCTCTTTCAGAAATACGCATTCAAAAATCTATACGTAGTTGATATCATAATTGATAATAGGAACCTCAGATTATATGATTAATATTTTAAAATTAGATAAAAATAAAAAATAAATCTAATTTAAAAACTATCTATTTATTTTTATTGATTATTTTAATAAGATTAAATTATTTTAAATTATTATTTTAAAATAAAAATTTGATAAATACATGATTATTCCTATTTTTAAATATAAATATTTATTTCTTTTTACATAAATCAATAATAGTTTACATAAGATAATTTTTTAAATTTAAAAATTATCTTATTTTAGAAGTGAATGGATTATCTCACTTCTATTGTTGTATTTTGAAGGTCGCAAATCAACTACCTTTAAATAAAGAGTTTAGTTTTTCAATATTGATTTTTTTCCTAAAGAGATTGGATTATCTTTTTTTGAAGAAATTTTCATTTGATATTAGAGATTGTGGATTATTGTCTTCTAATTTAACTTTTAAAATTTGTTTGAGTTATCTATAGAAGAAAAGATTATAGATGCTATTTGCAACAAAAGTGAGAATAAATTTACAATTATTATAGATCTTAATGAGCTTGTCAACACTCTAAGAATATGAATTTTATAAATTTCTAACATGAATCATAGAAGTACTATTTTTATACATATAAAAAGAAGTCTTAAATCTACACCAAGAAGTTGTGCAGTTGAAAGGAGCAAGCAAATCAACATCATAATCAAATCTAGAAAGTCTTGATTCTACAAGCACAAGAAAGACAAAGATTAGTGTGCCCAAGAAGTTTGATGGAATAAGATCAAAATTTTAAAAAAAATTGCAACAAGTTAAGTTCTATTTAAGGTTGTATCCTTCCTAATACTCTGATGGATTTACTCAAGTTGGATTTATAAATACACTTCTATCAAAAAATATTCTCTCTTGATTTGTACTTTTGATAGAAAAAGATTCACAAGTATTCTATGATTTGAATTCATTATTGAAACAATTTATAACTACATTTGAATAAAATAATTGAAAAAGAGATTAAGCTTGTATTGGTATAACAAAGATCATATTTAGCCACCACATATGTTGCTGAATTTCAAAATCTTACTTGTAATATTGATTGGAATAACAAAGCCTTTATTAATCAATTTTGATATGGATTAAAAGATAATATTAAAGATTTATTATAGACAATGCTAAGAGTAGATTCATTAGAATAATTTATTACTCAAGCCATTGTATACAATAATTTACTCTTTGAAAGATGTTAGGAATAAAGATTTGAATGAAAAAGTACAAATCAAGCCATAGGAATACCTTTTAAGTTTTTGGAAGCTTATTTGTCTAAACTAGAGCCTATGCAAATTAATAGGATATGTTTTAAATTTCTTATTGAGTAAAAAAAAGATTTATTGTTATTAAGAAGGTTTGTATGTGTATTATGGAGAATCCAAGCATATTACTCAATATTGCCTAAAGAAGCAATGCAATCACAAAACAAGGAGCATGGTTGCCAAACAGGATGATGTATTAGAAAATGAGTTTCTCTAGCTACATTAAAGACCATGTACGTAGAATCTTCCATAACTCCTAGTAAAAATCCTATTCTCTCTTCACATCTCTTATCTTGTTTTACAATAGAAGTTTTTTTAGAATTAAAAATCACAAAGTCTTTGCCTTCTTAGATTCAAGAGCTTGAGCTTGTTTTATAGATGAAGACTTTGTTAAAAAATAAGATATATCTTTAGTTAAGAAAACCAAATTTGTGAATGTAAAAGTAATAGTCAATTTTTGTTTGTCTTTTGGAGATGTTACATATAAAACTATTCTTTTAAAAGTAGCAACTAGTATTTATTATATTTTAATAATATTTAATATAATTAAATTTCTTTTTAATCCAATTATTTTAGGATTATCATGGCTAAAAAGGTATAATCCTCAAATAGATTGAATTTCTTGCAAACTTGATTTTTTTTTTATAGTTTAATTCAAGATTTTTCTAGGCAAGTAGAAATCTATAAGATTAATACATCCAAACTATTATTAATAGGTGCAAGAGCTTTTCTAGATGCTATAAAAGAAAGATCAACTTTTGCTATATATACCACATTTATTGTTGATAGAAAAAAGATTTCAAGTAGTATTCTAAGCTAATACGAAGATTATTAAGACGTTTTTGAAAAAAAAAAATGTAGATATTCTTTCAAAGCATTGTCCTTATGATTGTTCTATTGAATAATAAGAAAAAATTCAATCACTATTTAGACCAATTTATAGCTTATCACAAAATAAGTTGGCTGCCTTCAATGACTACATTAATGAGAATTTAGTTAAGAACTTCATATGCCATTTTAAATTTCTAATTAGGGCTTCTATTTTATTTATAAAAAAAAAATAATAATAAAAAAAAATCTCTACACATGAGTGTAGACTATTAAGGACTCAATAAGATCACTATCAAGAATATGTATCTTTTATCTTTAATTTTAAGACTTTTTGGTTAATGAAACCAAGAAAAGATCTATTATAAAAATGAATCCACAAAGAGCATATAATCTACTATGCATTGAAGAAAGAAATGAATCAAAAATTAAATTTAGTCAAATATGGATATTTCAAATATAATGTCATGCCATTTGGATTTATAAATACATTAGGTACTTTTCAACATCTAATAAATGATATATTTCATGATTTTTTTGATGATTTTATTGTTTGTTATTTAAATAATATTTTAATCTATTCTAAGAATATAAAAGAATATAAAGTTCATATTTATTGTGTATTATAAATACTAAGAGATGTAATATTATATATCAAGATAAAAAAGTGTATATTTCATACTTCTGAAGTTGAATTTTTAAGATGAATGATCTCAAATGATGGTCTTAAGATAGATCCTAAGAAGGTCCAAAATATCATGGATTTGAAGATCTTAAAAACAATTAGAGTTGTATATTTTTTTTTTAAAAATTACCAATTTTTATTAAATCTTTATCAAGAATTTTTTTCAAGTAGTGGCTCCTTTTATACATCTAACATGTAAAGACAAACTTGAGTAGAGAAATGAAATTGAAAAATATTTTGAAGCCTTAAAGACAACATTTATTTTTGCACCAATCTTGTATTGTGTTGAATTTTTCAAGGCATTTTTCATAGAACCAGATACATCAAATATTACTATAGATGTTGTTGTCATATTATAATACAACTATATGATGAAAATATAATCAAAAATGAATTTTTAATTAATATTGAATCATCTTGATTTAATAATAATTCAAGATATTTGAATATGGATTTTATAAAAGCCTTTTAGTTTATTTTCTTGTCTTAATAGCTAATAAATTGATAAAATCAAATTAGAAGAGGTAAATCATTAGCATGATTGATACTAGGATTAAGTTGAAGGTAGGTTTGGATAAAAAAATCCCTATGATAGGTTAGATTAATACTTCGGATCAACCGTTTGTGGGACAAGGTTGAAATCAGACCTCTAGCTACTAAAATGACCACTTAGGGCAAAATAGGAGGGCATTTGAAGATCAAAAATTAGGATTGAGGAGCTAGCTTTAAGTTGATTTCAGAAGTGTAAGGCTTATTTTTAGAGGATTTGGAATGATTTTGCAATTGTTGTTCAAAGTCAAGGTTTATATTGGTGATTTGGAATTTATGCAATACAATTAGGACTAGCACTCTTGGCTGGTTTGTGCAATTGGTATTACATCTATGGTTCAAATTTTAATAATACTTGGATAATTAGGTTAACTAATTGTATGTAAAATTTTGTATTAATCTAATAGTGCAATTCGAAGATATCTAGAATTTGGTACAAGAGAATATTAAAAAGTGGAAGTTTGAGGTTGGATAGGGTTTCTATGATATCTAAAGATCTATCATTGAAATAAGATAAAATTTGGCATGGTGGTAGATAGCTTCAATATCAAGTTACATATTAATTTTGAATTGAAGTTAATGGTTGAAGAAGGAGAAATTGCTATTGGAATATTTGCATCAACTTTTAAATTGATGGCCAAGTGACATCAATGTGATTTTTGGATTTTTTTTTTTTTTTTTTTTTTTTTTTTTTTTTATAATTTATGAATTGAATTGATTTGAATTTTTTTTTAATATATAAAAGATTTATGGTGGCATTTGTATGCAAAATTTTGGACCAAGTGGACAATGAGATTAAGAGTTATAGCTTGCGAAAGCTCATGGACTAGGATTAAAGCTTATAAGAAGAAATCAAATTACCTAATTATAAAAGTAGTAGAAAAATTGGGATTTATGTATGGTTGAGGTTACTAAAATAAAAAATTGAGAACTTTGTATTGGATTTGATTACTTTTGAGTTAAAATTCAAATTACATTCTTCTTATATAGATAAAATCTATTAGGGTTCTTTAATATTTGTAAAATACGACTTTATCTTCTATAGCCAAGTATTCAATGTATTTCCAAACAAGATAACATATATTACAACATTATTTTATTACAAATAGAAGCATATGAGAAGCTCTATCCAAAAGCTTTTCATTCAAAAAAATTTCAATAGCCAAAATTAACTATGAGATTTATGATAAAGAACTCCTTACAATTATGGATTTATTTTAAGAATAGCATCATTATCTAAAAGGTGCCTTGAGTCCAATCATCATGTATATGAGTCACAAGAATCTCAAATATTTCATGTCAATACATGTTTTGAATTGTTACTAAGCCGATTGAATCACATCTTTATGAAGATTGGATTTTAAGATCAAATTTTGATTTAAAAAATAACAAGGTTTATCAGATGTTCTTTTTAGATGCTCTTATCTTATACCAAAAAAAAAAGATACAATCTTTGATTAATAAAGAATGAATATTTTATTCATGATATTAAAAATACTTCTTATAAATTTTATGATACTTTCAAATTTGAATTAAAAAATAATCTACTTTCTTTCAAAAGTTGCCTATATGTTTTAGAAAGAAAAGCATATTTACATATTCTTCAAGCACATCACCACTTTCCAATAGCAGGATATTTTGGATATAACAAGATTTTGGAACTAATATCAAGAAATTTTTAATAGCTACAAATGTGGAGGGCTATGAAAAACTTTATACAATCATGTGACATTTATTCAAGATTAAAAACTCCTCCTCATTGATCTTATGGACTTCTTCAATCATTACCTATTCTAAAATAACTATGATCTTTTATTTTTATGATTTTTATTATAGATCTTTTAATTTTAGGTTCGTATGATTCTATATTTGTGATAGTAGATCGTTTTATCAAAATGATATGTTTTATATTATATAAAAAATCTATTATAGGTGACGAAAATAAGTATATTTTTTTAAAAAAATAGCTATTACTATTATAGATTTTTTAAAGATATTATATTGGATAGAGGGACTCAATTTATATTAAGATTTTAGAAAATCTTTTTTAAGATTTTAAAAGTAGATATAAAGTTTTCTTGGCTTTTCATCTTCAAATTAATGGACAATCAAAATAGATTAATCAAATTTTAAAGTAATATTTGAGATGTACTATCAATTGTCATCAAGATGATTAAACAAATTTTTTTGTCATTGGTAGAGTTTGCATATAATAACTTGATCTAATCTTCTATACAGTAATTTTTTTTTTTTTTTTTCCAATTATGATTATCTACAGTTTGATATTTTTGACTTTTCAAAAATTGATAATTTTGTAACAAAAGATTTGATAAATTATTTATTAAAACTACAAATAATAATAAACGTATAATTAAAAGAAGCTTAATTAGACTATTGTAGACTTGAACCATTTTTTATTTGTGAACAAGTAAATATTATTACTTATTGATTACATCTACCAAAGTCTATGAAAATCTTTCTTGTATTTCACATATCTCTTTTTGAGCCATATAAGATAGTGAATATCTTAAGAAGAAGACAAATACTACTTTTTTTTTTATAGAAGTAGATAATAATTAAGAATTCAAGATAGAAGAAGTTTTAGATTCAAGGAGGTGCCAAAATAAGTTGGAATATCTTATTTATTGATTCAGATATGATATTAATGAATGTATATAGAAGCCAACAAAAAATCTTGTAAATGCAATAAAGAAAGTTGAGACTTTTCATCAATGACATCCATCAAAATTAAGATAAAGAATTATGAGATCTATGAAAGATAATAACCGCTCTTCATGAAATTCATCCCTAAAAGGATAGATAATTTCAAAAACATACATATTTATTCCAATAATTACCTATACGATGAGATAAAAATAAATAAAAATAAATAAATTTTATAATATCTTATAGAAAAACTTCTTAAAAGCTTCATAAATACTATTTTTACTTTACACATTTTTATAGTTAATTATTAGGCTAAAAAATTAGTCAATAAATTAACCATGTGTCACATGTGTCAGTAGCTTGTAAAACAAGCAAACTATGTGGTCTACGTAAAGATAACTTGCCTTACAAGTTAAGACATGTGTCTAGCAAAGTCAACACATATTGAAGATCCTATTGAATATCATCATATAGCTTCTAGTTAGAGAGTATATATGGAGGTAAGAGTGATGCCTTCTTCACTCTTGTCAATGCCTTTCTAGTTCTTATTCTTATTTCAAGACTTTTTAGTCTTCTTATTTTTTGCAATAGCCATTCTAATTCAATATATTTCCATCTTTGAGTGATTTCATAGTCTTTTTGAGTGATATAAGAGTGTATTGAGGATTTCTTTCTTCAAGATTCATGCCTTTGATAATATACTATCAATGTGGCTATGATTATATTATATAAGCTAAGCTTAAATTATATTATAATTTGATCTTCAAAAATGTGCATAATTACATAGAATTTTAATTAAAAAAATAATAATAATTTATTTTATTATTATTATAATTATTTTTATTTTTATTTAAGTATTTTAGATATTTAGTGGAATGTCTTTTTACAATATAACAATCTATGCACAATGTGTCAAACGAGATGCAAGAAGAAAATTGTCATAGTATATAAATGATGTTGCAATAATTATTTATGATAAAATATTAATAGATTTAAATGAAGAGTAATACATTTTGGCCTTATATATTTATACTACTAAAAAAAATATTTAAATTCAATCTATCATATTCTAAATAAATATTTTCTATTAGAATTTTTAAAAAATCATATAAATTTATTATTTTATATGAAATTAAAAAAATTTATTAAGAATTAGAAATTTGAGAAACAAGCAATAAAAAAACTAAATCAAAATACAATTATTACATATTTTGTAGATAATAAGTTAGAAAATAAGTCACCTTCTATTTAAAAAAAAGATTGAAAGTATTACTTGGCAATTCTATAGCCCTTGGTAAGAGCCTTAGTTGAAGTTATTTTTATATAAAATTATCTTTGGTAGAAGTTGTATATAATATTTTATTCCAATTGCTATACAATTCTTAATTTATGTTTCTATGTTTTATGTTTGGAATCCAAATTTTAATTCTTAAGCTATTTAAAACCTTAATAGAAATGTTTATTTGAACTTCTTTAAGATTACAACTTAGATTGTTTTTAGAGTCTTTTAGAAGTTTTTTGTAAAATTATACTATATATTGTATTTAAAGTAGATAAGATTCTTAAGTCTGGTTTAAAAAATAAAAATGATTTAAAACCACAATTTTTTATAGCTATGGAATTTAGAATCAAATAAGAGCTCAAAGTGAAAGTATAAAATCTAATAACTAATATACATATATTTTTATTTATTTACTACCTAAATCTTTTGATTTATTATCAATTATGTTTAGTCATAGATTATTGCATCAAAAATTGGATGGTTCTAGCTAGGACTAAAATTAAATAATAAAAAACAACAAAAAATATTAGATATGCTACTAAACCTAAGATTATTACTACTTGTACAACTTTAGACCATTTAATATACTAATAAGGTATATTTACATCTTTTTAATATAAAATTTATATTAATTCTAATATTGATCATAATCTTTATAATTTTATTTTTATGAAACATAAAAAAGATGCTTGGAAGAGATTATTTTAGCACCAATATAAATTTAAAGCTACTATAATTTATCAAGAAAACTTTTAAATAATTTCTTTATAACTTATAATTATTAAATCATGAGTCAAAACTATAATTCTTTTGAGCAATCTGATTACTTTTAATCATATTAGACTCAATATAAATATAATATTAAATATAATCATAATTATATTAGACTCTATATCTAATCAATAAATATATATAAATATATATATATATATATATGTATCTTTAAGTAAAAAATCTTTAATAAATATTATATATAAAGAATTGTTGTATTTTGATAACAATCTAATTAATTAATTAGAATCAATTAACAATATAGTAGATCTAATCCTTGTATTATAGCTAACTTATGAAGATCAAAGAAATTATTTTTTATTATATCCAATTAACATCAATAATCAATAATCTTCAAAGTTGGTATCAAATAGCTAAGACATTAGTTTTTTATTTTTATAGATATTATTTTACAATAAGATCCTAATAGCAAATTAAATTAACATACTTAAAACCAATTATTAATTTATATCTTTAGAAATAAAAATTGCATAAGATATGGACCATTTTAGCAACAATATAACTACAAAATATTCACACAATTAAGATTACATCAATAATAGCACAACTATTGAAAGCTTTAGGAACTTAAAATCTTCACAAATTATCAACAAAAAAATAATACATAAAGAGATATATATTAGTAGTCCATGCTTATATCAATTAGGATATCATTTACATCTAAATATTATTTTGTTGGAGTACATTACAACTTGGCTCTAATGTTGTTGTAATAGACAGAATTTGCATCAAGAAAGCATTGGACATTTTACTCCCACTAATTGCTCCAATAAGTTGCAAATTTAAAATATAAAATCTTATTTATGGCTTGTCTTTATGAAGATAATTACATCAAATATATAAGTCTTGGATGCACAAGAGTCCATAAGGTGTGACTAAATATCCTAAAACCACTTCTATTCTTATGAAGATTTTTTTTGAGTTTATATCATCCACTAACTTTCAATCTAATTGTCTAATTGGACTCAAACTTTTTTATAGATTAATCTATGCTTTCAACTATCTGTATAAAAAAGTCAACCATAGATTTATTATAGATCTTTACATATTGCCTAATTTCTAGTAGGTGCTTTCGTCACATCTCAATAAACTGGATTACAGTCACTTCCAAAGATCGATAATCCAGTTTGCATCAAATTTTAGTACAAGTGTATCGTAAGAACATGAATGATAGCGTCGGTGTTTGTCTCGTGAGAGTTCTCCTATGTAGTAGTAGAACCGTTAGAATTGATCGGTACTCCTCAATCACTTTGTGGTGAATATTTGAGATAGGAAGAATGAGTCCTCGAAGGAAAACCTTACGATAAAAAGCTTTACCCAATCTGATAGCTATTTATAAACGAGCTATGTGAACCCCTGCTGATTTTAATTAGGAAAACAGTGTTTTTCATGTAGGTCTCCAGCTTTCGAAAACAATTGCATCTTTTTGAAATGCTGGGTGAGCATGCATTTATTTGTACTTATCAAGTCTACTATGAACAACGGATGTTCTTCTCGATGGGGCATGTTGGATCTGTTTGAAATGCTTCAATGTTTTGAGGTGCTCGTTCTTTTGATTTATTTGCAGTGGTTAACGAAAGACTACGTCACAGCAGCTTTTGATATTGCCATGTACTCTAGCTTGTATACCAGTTTGTTTTGATTCATAGTATATTGTCCCTCCACAGATCGAGTGCGTATCCCCGAGATAATCTAGCTATAGGGATTGTGATTTCCTAATGAAATCTAAGTTTTTGCTCTAAACATTGTGTCTCCTGTGCAAGATGGCAATTTGCACAGAACTGCAGATAGTAGTTATCCTTGCTAATGAGAGAAACTAACATTTTCAACCTCTAATCTCGACAGGTGCAAGTTACCAAGCCTTCAGAGAGACCAAAGTTTTATCAGTTCATATATCTGCTGATCGATTCTTATTTTATAGAAAATGTGGAGCCATCATTGCCACTTCAGGATACCCATTTTGACCAATTTCAAGAATATACTGCTCCTGTGGTACAACCCTTGTAAGAAGGTGACGCGTCACCACTCCCAGATTGAGGTTGTGTAACCACATCCATTTCATTACTTACATCGTTGCACAATGATTTTAGCTTCCAATCGGCAGCTACTTGAGTTTTTGAAGTCTTGGAACTTACTAACATGCCCAGATCATGGTCAGTGTTAGCTAATGATCAGAACAGTGATATATTACTCTCCTTACCTCCAGAATTAACACTCTTCAAATACCGATATCATGTGCCTTTCACATAGGTAATGCCTGATCCTTTTCAGTTCATGTTTTAGCTGGTGAATGTAGATCTACTTTGAACGCACATGTCAAGTTGGATAGGTGAGACATATTTCCATATTGAATGCCAAAAACTGGTTTAATTCCATATCGTACACAGTGCCATTGGAAGCTGTTTCTAACTGCAAGTCGTGATGTCCCAGCACCATTTATTTTTTCCAAACTCACTTGGTCTTGCTTCTTTTGCTTGGATAGTGATTCCTTAACATCCATAGTGGGCGTAAGAACCACCCACAGTTTCTACAGATATCTTCTAAGGATATCCTCGGTGAGAGAAGATGCAACTGATGAAAAAGAGCATCTCCAAGTGGATGCAGTCAATGACATGACAATCACTGATTGACTGCATTACCGCTACACTAGGAATTTCCTTGTGAAGGCTTCTTGTAGTGTTTCGCAGTGCCAGAGGACAGGGCACAGCATTGCGGTGCTCGCCTGTTGGTGGCTGAAATGCTTGGCAGGATTTTTGAGCATACCAGCCTCGATTGGTACAGTGAATCAATCTGACCTGTATCACTGTAGGTATACCCAGTACCAAAGCGAGTGAATCTCCTTGATGATGATTTTTTTGCGAAGTTTTTGAACCAGCAGATGCATTTGCAGCATGTTTTTTTTCTTGTTATTCATGTTAATACTTCGTTCAAGTTTTTCGTTCTTTTCTCTCTCTGTACATCACTGCAGAAAAAACAGGCAAGGAAGGTTCGCAAGTGCGTCGATGCTGTTGAGGTTGTTGACGTGGTACCGCTTTCCAGCTGTCTCATGCTAATTCGCACACTTGCAGCCGACCACTGAACATGAATCCCAAATTCGAGGCCGTGCGCAGCTTTTATTTTTGGCTGTGTTATTTTCTTTCTCGTGTCTCTTTCATGATGCCACAGGCCGAACGTTTTAATTCCTAACTCTGAAACATGTGAAACGTGAGCACTCGCATAAAGCTGATAAATCAATAGTGTGAATGAAGCTGTTGGTCATGGAAATACGCAAAACCTTGAGATGCCAGCCGTTGTGGGGAGCTGGGCCAACGTGAGTATGGGACCGGCAATTGCATATCTGAGTTTCAAAGGGTCCACTCACATGGAAACAGACTTCGAGAGGAGGGTCATCGAGTTAAGGGAAGCATACCCTTGAATGATGGAGCAGGTAAACACGATTCTGATGCGAAGAATTTCTTGCGCATCACTGATGCTTCACGATTTCAGCAAACCTCAATTGTTGCGTGAGAGTTCATCTTCCTGAAGGGTGGCGAAGTTAGAGATGGATCTCACATCGGCATTACCTCGCCCCAGCGAACGACGTATTCTCGATTTCGGAGCAGTTATCACTTTGGGCTATTCACTTTGGGAGCTGACTCCCTGCAGTACATTACAAAAAAACGAAATAGCCAACATGACCAGGTGACAGGCTGAAAATGGAAAGAGTTGGAGGAAAACTAATCTGTCCATAAATAAGGATGAGTATGATCGGATGAATGAGATGGGGACGGAGAGTGGATTGGCCAGCAATAGAAGGTGAGACAGGCCCACAGTTGATATTGTCCATGATTGTGCGTATCAATTTGGGTTTCTGGCCCACAAAGCTAAAGAAACCAAACATCACCTACATCTGCGGTGGGGAGCGGGGGACGATGGAGCTGCGTAATTTTCGGTAATTGAGAAGTGCACAGGAGACACAATGGAGGGTCGACCGTCGCACATTTGGGTTAGGTTTTCCACTCACCCAAGCCACACTATGGCCCTTCCTTACGCTAACGTTGTCCGCACAGACCCAGCTACAGTGGCACCAGCAAATAAAAGGGTTGTCACAATGTCTAACGATACGAGATTCGACCTAGCAAGTTCCATGAGACCGCAGTCCGATGGTTGAACTCTAAACCCTACTAAGCTGAAAGCTGGAGGGTCCCTCCCTAAAGGACTGACTTACAACTACGCGGGCTTCCTTATCAAGCAGACCAAAAGGCATATTCAAATGGCAGTGGAGGTCGTTGCAGCAGAAGAAAGATTTCTAGCGGACCATCTCGTAATTGCGAACTTCATCAGCAGCACACTTACCCCCCCAACTTTCGCAACATGGCTATCGGACCTCAATGTGGAGATTGGTGGTGGACGCGTCGTCTCCAGCGACAATGCCGGACAAGGTTTTTTGTGCTTAAAAGCCCCTAGTAAAGCGGCGGCTTGGAAGATACTAGTACTCACTCCGTACAGATCTCATGGTTTCATGTGTTTTTCAACAGTGGACACCAAAATTAGACCCCTCCACTCATTGAGGTATGTTAGTTCCCAGCTGGATCACTTTGAAACGTCCTCCATGGCAGCACGCATGTGTTCCCTCGGAGATTGCAAGCAACTTAGGAATAGTATTAGCTAGGAATGAGAGCAAGAGTATTATTCCTGGACCCCATTTCTGTGTCGCCCTCGACACCAGTAACGGATGGAAAACTGAGATTGAAATAGAGGATCGAATTATGCATAATCTAACTATATTGGTTGATTATGCACACTTGCCCATTTGATGCAGATTCTGCCTTGACATAAAACACAAGATCAAAGTCTGCCCACACAGACTCAGAATTCACCCACCAAAAACATCAATCTCAAGACAACTAGATAGAAAAGGATCCTATCCCCAATCTAATGACAAACAAGTCATAGCAAGTACACAAGAAGATGGAGATATATTCTTTATGTTTTTTTTGTAATTTTAAAAAAAAATCAATTAGATTAATTAAAGTTTGATTAAGATTATTAAGAATCATTGAGAGTTTATTTAATATTCTATTCGACTAAGTAGGATTTTGTTGTTGCATTTTCTATTTACCTTTCATAGTTAGATATTAAATGCATTTTCAAGCAAGAATTCATGTTATATGATAGTGCTCTCCAATGCAAAAGCCATAGGTGTTATAGACATCCAACAAGAAGGTTTTAGGTATATTCTTAGAATATTTTATTAGTTTTTAAAAGCATTTAAAAATATTTCAATTTAAGATTCTAAAAAAATAAAATATTTTAGAAGGTTCTAAAAGATTCTAAGAATATTCTAATAGATTCTAGAAAGTTTTAGAAAGATTAAAAAAGTTGTTTGAAAAGCTTCCTAGGATTGCTTTATCTTCAAACAACAAGAAAACTACTTAAGAAACTTCCTAAAGTTGCTTTGTCTTTAAGCAACATAGAAACTTCTTGAGAAGCTTCATAGATTTGTATCAAAGATAAGAATTTGATGAAAACAAATAAACAAGTGAGACTTTTTCAAAAAAGTATAACAAAATAAAAATAAGGAAGTATATATATTAAAAAGAAACTAAAATCATTATTGCCAAAAGACAAGAAAACTAGAGAGTCTTGAAACTAGACTAGAAGTAAAAAAGGAGTTGATAAGAGAGAAGAAGACTTCACTCTTACCTCTATATATACTATCTACTTAAGAGCTATGTAGCGATGTTCTATAGAACTTCAAAAATGTGTTGACTTTGCACAACACGTATCTTAACTTACAAGGCAAATTTTTTATATGGGTGCCACATAATTAGCTTGTTTTACAAGCTACCAACATGTATGATATGTGGCTAATTTGTTGATCAAATTTTTAACCTATATATCAATTATAAACACATATATAGTTAAAAAAAGGACTTTTGACTATTACTAATTGTTAAATCAAGCCTCAAGATAAAAAAATACCAAGTTTATATATAAAATTGTCCCTATAAGGGTAATTATATCAATACATAAGTCCTAAGTAACAAAGATCACCAAAAATGTGATAAAACAATATTACAAAACCTTATATATCCTAAAGTTAAATTTTTCTTGAACTTCAACAATTCATATCTCACAATCAAACCATCCAAATAAATCCAAATTTTACAAGAAGTATTGATGTACTTTTAACAACTACTACAAAAAAATTCAACTACAAATTTATTACGAATCTTGAGATATTATCAAAATCCTAATAATAGCTTTAAACCCTTGCTTACTTATACTCGTGTGTAAATTTCTTCATATCTTACAAACTAAATATTCAAATACCATAAATTTTTAATATATAGCTTTTTAACCTAATAATACATACTTTTGAAAATTTTGAACTAAAAATTCATCGAAAAGCTCAAGATATGGCTCCAACTATTACTATCAATAAACTGACTCTTTTACTATCTTTGAATTATATGTAATATCTTCAAAGCTCTATATCTTCTTTATACAAACTCCAAATGTAAAATTTCTTTCATAAAATATGTAGATCTTAAAATCATCCTTGTGGTTATATCTTTCAATGTCCAAAATTTAACATAAAACTCCTCATATCTTAAAAAGAAAAATAATATATCTTAAAATGATACCTTAATTTCAAATGGCTATAACTTCATCACCCTAATTCCAAATCTTCTAAATTTTATACACAAATTGTAGTTTAAATCCTAAAACTTACAATCTTTGCTTTTGATTCTCAAATACTTCTTTTGAAGTCATCAAAATCCTTGTTGTGGTCACAAATAGCCTATTGAATGCCTATTAGATATGGCCTTCGACCAATATAGATGAAGAACTTTATCTTTTGTCTTCATCCATCTATATCTTACTTTCATCCCTCCAAATAAGTTTCTTAGAGGTTTGAATCTTCATCTTTGACTCCCAATCTTTTCTTAAAATTTCATATTAAATTTTAAATCTTATATAATTTAAATACTATAATTAATATAAGTAAACATCAAAATAAATTTTCTTAAATCAACTCTCTTTAAATTAACCTAATAACCACATTAATATACATCAACACTTATAAATATTTTATATATTTTAATTAATTTTTATATATTAAAAATAATTATAATATGAAAATGATCCCAAATGCGTAATATCTTACCATCTATTCAAGGAAGAATATGTTGTTCTTGAAGGTCTTTATTCCTATTATGCCATCTTAAGTATTATAATAATTACAATTTCTCATCCACTTAACTAATAAATGATGGTTCTTGAATTAAATTTGATTGCTATTGATTCTCCATCTTCTTAACACCACAATGTAATCTTTCGTAAATTGTATTTCTTTTATAGCAAAGATTTGCTATCCTTCATTTTAGTTTTGATGGATGTCACTCATAAAAAGCTTTGATCTTCTTTGCTTTATTCATAAGATTTTTTGCTAGTTCCTATATATGTTTGCAAGTATCGTATCCATGCCAATAAATAAGATATTTAAATCTAAATCAGTATTGCCTCAAATCTAAGACTTCTTCTCCTTCAATTTTTTCATTATTATCCACTTCTATAAGAGGTAGTGGTATTTATCTTCTTCTCAATATATTTACTGTCTTATATTGGTCCAAAAAAAATATGTGAAATATGAAATGGATTTGCATAGATTACGATAGATATAATTGATAAGCAACTAGTTTGAATTATTCACAGATAAAAAATGGTCCAGGATTATAATAATCCAACTTTTTATAAGGACAAATAGTTTTAATATTATAACAAAGTAACCATATCTTATTATCAATGTGAAAATAAGATTGTTCCTTACAAAAGGCATCTGTATTACTATTTTTTTGTTCTTGAGGTTTTTAAAGTTATGCCTTCATTTTTATATGAAGCTAAGATAAATGATTTTTTAAATCTTTTGTCGCTCAATTATCAACTTTTGAAAAGTCAAAAGTATCAAATTATGGATGATAACTATAATTAAATATATATATATATATATATATATATATTTGTTACATAGAAGAATATATTATATTATTATAAGCAACCTCTACTAATGGTAGAAGAATTATTTAATTATCTTGTTGATAGTTAATAGTACATCTTAAATACTATTCCAAAACTTAATTTATATGCTCTCTTTATCCATCAATTTGAGGATAGAAAGACAAAGATAGTTTTATATCCATCTTTAAAATCTTAAAAAGTATTTTCTAAAATCTTGATATAAATTAAATTCTCCTATCTAATATAATATTCTTAGATAATCCATGATAGCAATAGATGCTGTCAAAAAAAAACTTCGCTATTTTTTTTATCTATGATAGATTTTGTACATAATATAAAATATGCCATATTGGTGAATCAATCTACTACGACAAATATAGAGTCATAAGAACCTAAGACTAGAAGATCTATGATAAAATCCATAGAAACAAAAGACTATGATTGTTTTGGAATGGATAATGGCTAAAAATATTTGTAACATTAATGATAAGGAGTTTTTGATCTTAAGCAAATATCACAAGTTTGTGCAAAATCTTTGATTGTCTTCTACATTTGGAGCCACCAAAAATCCTTGGATATTAGTTCTAAAGTCTTATTATATCCAAAATATCTTGCTGCTAAAAAATTATGACAAGCTTGAAGAATACATAATCAAGCTTCACCTTTTGGAACATATAAGCGTATCTTAAAATATAATAGAATATTCTTAAATTCAAACTTGGAAGTATCATGAAACTTTGAAGGATTTTTTTTAATATTATAAATAAAAAGATAAAAAGATATACTTAATTAAACTTACATAATGAAAGTTAAATCAACAATTAGTGTTTATTTTATTGTTTAAAGATGAAGATGCTCTATCTTTAAGAAAATTATCTATTGTTGATCAAAAGTGGTATTTTTTTCCTTAATGTAAGATAAGATTGTCTAATAAGTACATTTAATATTTTTATTTTTTATTTTTTTAGTCAATAAATAATCTTAAATTTGAATCTTGATAAGCCCATTTTTCAATGGACTTGGCAACAATTCAAAATGCATATTGATATAAAATATTCAAGGTTTTTGTGATCTATATATATAGTGTATAATTATATGTTGTCTTCTTAGAGAATGCATTGGGTACTTGGTTGTGGAAGGTGAAGTTGTATTTTATAAATATTGAAGAAATTGTAATAGGTTTCATATATATACAAAGAATGCAATTCAAATTTCAATTTAAAAGTACTTGAAGTCTCTACAAAGTGCTCAAAAATATTCTTCTTATTAATTCTAATCATATACAAATTTCAATTGTTGTCATGGACATACATACTTATTCTAGTAATTATCTATATGATTAGGTAGAAGTAGATAAAATAAATAAAAATAAATTAATTTCATAATATCTTCTGAAAAAGCTTCTTAGAAGCTTCACACACAATTTTGATTTTACATGTATTTACAATTGATTTTTTGGTTAGAAACTTAGTCAATAATTTAGCCATATGTCATGTGAGGATAGCTTGTAGAACAACCTATCTATATAGTATACACATAAAAAACTTGTCTTACAAGTTAAGACATGTGGCTTACAAAATTAATACATGTTAGAAGTCTTGTAGAAAGTTGCCATGTAGTTCTTAAATGGATAGTATATATAGATGCAAGAATGAGGCCTTCTTCATTTTTGTCAATTCTTTTCTTACTTTAGTCTAGATTCAAGAATCTTTAATTTTTTTATCTTTTGACAATAGTCATTCCACTCTCTTTTTAATATATATATTTCTTTATTTCTATTTTATCATACTTCTTTGAAAAAAGTCTCACTTGCTCAATTGCTTTCATTAGATTCTTGTCATTGATAATTAATTTATTAATTTTATAATTAGATAATTTTGATTTTTTTTACAAGCCTTAATCATAATTAGTGAGCTTCAATAAGCTATAACTTCTAATTTGACCATCTACTTGGTACAAAATTTTGCAAACAAATGCCACTATAAGTCCTCTATATGTTAAAAAATATTTAGTTTAATCCAACTTATAGATTGTAGAAAAATATCTAAGAAAATGCAATGATGTCACTCAGCTGCTAACTTAAGAGTTGATACAAATGTTCTAGTAGAAATTTTTATTTTTTCAATTATTAACTTCAATTCAAAATTGATATATAGTTTAATCTTTAAGTCTTCTAATATTATGTAAAATTTTACTTTTTTTTTATTAGTAGATCTTTAGATATTATAAAAAATTTATATGACCTTAAATTACCAACTTCTGATACCTACTTATATCAAAACCAAATATCTCTCAACCGCATCAATAGATTAATATAAAATTTTATGCATACTTAGTACATCTAATCAACTAAATATTATTGAATTTTGAATTATAGATGTAACACGAATTACACAAACTAGCCAAAAGTGCTAGTCCTAATTGTATTTCATAAATCCATAATCACCAATACAAACCTTAATTTTGAAAAATAATTGTAAAGTCATTTCAAATCCTGTAAAAATAAGCCTTATGCTTCTATAATAAGCTTCAAGCCACTTCTTCAACTTTAGTTGCCAAGCTCCAAATGCTTCTATATTTTATCATAAATAGTCATTTTAGTGGCTAAATATTTTTTTTTATTCTTATTCCATAAATAGTCAATACTTGAATATCAATTCAACCTATCCTATAGATTTTTTAGTATGATTTAACTTTCAATTTAATTCTAGTATCAATTATATTAATTATTTATCTCTTTTATTTTATTTTTATTAATTTATGGCTTTTTTAAGATAATAAAAGAATTTTTATAATATAAAAGGTAAAAATAATAATCAATCTTTTGTCAAAGATATGAATCTTGAAAAAAGAAAATCCTCAATACACTCATGTGTCACTGAAAAGAACTAAAAAGTCACTCAAAGATGATATATTATTGAATTAGAATGACTATTGCAAAAGATAAGAAGACAAGAAAGTCTTAGAATAAGACTAAAAATTACAAAGGCATTGATAATAGTGAAGAAGGCTTCACTCTTGGCTCTATATATAAACTTAATTAAGAACTATATAACAATGTCCTATAGGACCTCCAAGACGTGTTGACTTTGTTGAAGTAAGTCACTTAGTAAAATGTATTATCTTAGGTAAGTTGCTAGTAGTCAAAAGGCAACAAAAGACTATAAAGAAGTTACTATGGTGGCTTATAGGATTTGTAGGTGGCAGCTAGGTTAAGAAAGAATCTATTGTTTAGTTGAATGAAGTAAAAATGGATGTAACGTTGATGGAAGTTGCCTCGTTGGTTGGCAACCACCACCTATAAGTAATAAGTATTGGAAGTAAGAGTTATCTTACTTCATACTCCTTTTTGTCTTCAACCTTGCTGATGCTAAGTGTTGTGACTTCAAAGTGCTTGTGCTTCAATAGATTATGGGCCCACACACCTTTAATTGTGAGTTTTTAAGTTCTTTGAAGTGTTTGTTGGTATTAAGAGTAGATCTTATAGTTGTTGTTGATGTTAAGGTTTGGTATCTTCTAAATTTCTTTTTACATCTAGTTGTTGATGTAGTTATGCTCTTACTTGTTGTTAAGTGCATTCATAATCTTGGAGGTTGTTAGATACCTTAGATTGATATTTAAAGACATTTGTATTGTGTTTCCTTACTGAGTTTCAGCATTGGTGCTCTAACTTTGTCTTTTTATGTATTAATCTCCTTACGAGACCTACTTATTGTGATTAGAGGTACTTTGTGAGGTTAGAAGTATTTTTTAAAAGAAGAGAGGTGATTAAAGATAGACAAAGCTTACTTAAGAGATTATCAGATTTGTGAGAAGTATTATATGTAAAGTTGAGAGTAATTGAAGAGTGTAAACAATAGTTTACTCATTAAGAAGGCATTCTAGATTTCTAAGGCAACAATATCTTCTTGTTGATTTTGAGAGTTCATTCTTTTCTTTTCTTGATTTTTTTTGATACACGTCTTCCTTAAATATGGCTATAAGTGAAGGTGAGGATTTGAGAGTAATTGAGAAGTTTAGGGGTGACAACTTCTACCATTGGAAGAAAAAAATAGAACTCTTGTTGGCTTCATTAGACCTTTGAGATATTATTGATGAAAGTGAAGACCTTTCAAGTGACGATGCAGATATGAAGATGAAGAAGAAATACAAACGATGTGAAAGGAAGGCTTTTGGCATGATTGCAACAAATCTTAATGATACCAAATTTTCACATGTTATTTCTTGCACAAGATCAGCATTGTCATATTGTAAAAGCTTATAGTATGTAAAAATTAGTTAGAACATATAATATGTTCATAAGTCTTGGTATATGTTAGAATGGTTAAATAGATTAATTTAAAGAGAGTGGATTTAAAAAACTTTATTTTGAACTTATCTTTTTATTTATAGCATTTCAAAAAAAAATTTATAGAACCTAAATATTTAGTATGGAGCCTTGAGAGGAGATTAGAGCCTAAAGAAGAAATTCTTAACTAGTAGGAGTCTTATTGGGAGGGATGAAAGTAAGGCATGGTTGGATAAAGGCAAGGGATAGAAAACTTCATTCCTATTGATCGAAGGCCATGTCTGATGGATTTCAAGGAGGCTGCCCAAGGCCTTACTATGGATTAGGATTTTTCTTTCAAAGTCATTCGAGCTTTGGAGCTAAGATCAACAAGTTCAAGATTTTGGGTATAATTTGGATGAAGAGTTTGTGTGATTTCAAGTTTTTTTTTAAAGAGATATAGGTGTTCAAAGTTAAGGTGTCAAATTTGTACCTATTGTCATTCTTTAAAGCATAACATATGCATACGGAGAGCAATAAAAGATTGGCAATTAGAATTGAAGAGAAAACTTTCTTGGCTATACTTTACATATATTGTTTGATGAATTCCAAGTCTAGATAAAGGAATTATAGGGCATTGAAGACAACACATGTAATTCAAAGGTAGTAAGTGAGTCATTTTCTTGATAGTAATGGTTGGAGCCATAGCTTGAGTTTTTGAACGAATTTTTAGCTCAAAATTTCTATAAGTGTAAATTATTAGGTTAAGAAGTTAAAGATCAAAGTTTCATAGTATTTGAGTACTTATTTTGTGAGATATGAAGAGATTAGCAAGCAAGTGTATATAAGCTAGGGTTTAAAGCTACTATTAGGATTTTGATGATATCTCAAGATCTGTAATGAATTTACAATTGAATTTTTTTGTGATAGTTTTTGAAAGTATATCAGTACTTTATTTAAAATTTTAGATTTTTTGGACAGTCCAATTGTGAGTTATAAGCTGTTGAAGTTCAAGAAACATTTCTTATAAGGATATATAAGATTTTAAGATACTTTATTATACATTTGGATGTTTTCTTGGTACTTAGGCTTATGTATTGATGTAATTGTCCTAAAAGAGAATATATTATATATATAAAATTAATAATTTTATATCTTAGACTTGATTGAGCATTTAGTAGTACCTAAAAGCCTAGCGCTTTATTGAGGTAAATTCTCTCTACCTTGATAGTGGAAGCATGGAAGAATCTTTGTAACATCTATGAGAGTAGAAATCTTGCTAATATTCTATGGACAAGAAAGAAGTTCTTAACAGTAAATATGGAAGAAGTAAATGACCTCATGGCTCATATCAATAAGGTAAAAGTACTTACAAATCAACTAGTAATTATTGACACACTAGTTGATGATAGAAAAAATGAGTTGACAATACTCATGAGCCTTCTCGAGTCCTACAACTACTTTATTATAGCATTGGAGTCCATCAACATGAAGGAGCTTACTATAAACTATGTCTAAGTGGATTATAGATTCAGGTGCTACTAAGCACATGACACCATATAAGTGTTCATTTTATACTTATAAAGAAATTCCAACAACCAAAGTTTGGTTGGAAGACAATGACATGGTACAAGCCATTGGAACTGGCTCAATTGTTACGGAGATCATTGTGAAGGACCAAATCAAGAGGATCAGATTGAAGAAAGTCTTACATATATCAAAGATAAAAAAAAACTTCTTTTCGGTGAGCAAACTTGTATCACATGGTTGTAAGGTTCAATTTGGCATGAATGGATGCTTTGTGAAGACAATGAATGGACAACATATTGTCAAAGGCCTTAGAGATGGAAATCTCTACTTCATCAATTATAAGAAGGTGAATAGAATTGAAATGGTTACATTTGCTGATTTTCTACAAGACTAAGATAAGTTTGGAATCTGCCATCAACGACTTAGTCATTTATATGCCAATTGCATGAAAGAGCTTCAATCCATAGTAAGTGGCTTGGATCTTGGTTATTTTAGCGACAATGCCATAACACTTACTTGTGAAAGTTGTATATAAGGCAAACAACAAAGAAGTTCATTTCCAAATAGAGGTGCAACCAAATTATTGGAGATTTTGCATTTTGATGTTTGTCGACCAATGAAGACACCATCAATTGGAAGAGCAAAGTACTTTGTCACATTTACTGATGATTTTTTAAGAAAAATATGGATTTATATCATAAAAGCTAAGAGTGAGTACTTTTAAAGATTAAAGAAGTTTAAAGCTCTTGTAGAAAAACAATGTGAGTGCAAGATCAAAGTATTGCACATGGACAATCAAGGTGAATACATGTCAAAGTATTTTGATGAATTCTTAAAGCTTCAAGGTGTTGCAAGATAAATCTCTATTCTTTATACTCCACAACAAAATGGAGTTTCTGAAAGAGCAAATTACACCATTGTAGAGATGGCAAGGAGTATGCTTTATGCGCAATATTTTGTGCATGAGTATTGGACTGAAGCCATGGTTACTTTAGTGTACATAAGGATTAAGTGCCCTATAAGTGCACTCATATCAATGACTCCATAAGAAGCTTGGAGTGGCAAGAAATCTTGTGTTTCTCACATGAAGATCTTTGAATGCATTGCTTATGCAAAGGTACCAGATTGCATAAGGTCCAAACTTGATGAAAAGAATACAAAATGTATATTTATTGGATATTGTAAAGATACAAAGGCATACATGCTAATGTGTTTAGAAACCAAGAAGATCATTAAAAGTCGTGATGTTGAGTTTTTGGAGCATAAGAGTACTTTTGAGCATTTTGAGATGTATCAAAGTGGGAGTAATAGTGTGTTTGTGGACACATCATCAATTTCAGCAAAGAAAGAAGAAGAAGAAGATGATGGTGAGAATGAAGATGTCCGAAATGCAAATCAAGGTGAAGTACCAAAGAAGGTTGAATATAGTATAGCTTCGATTGTTAGAACCAGCCATGAATACAATAAAGATATTAATAATAATAATGATGATGAAGAGTATCAACCTTTAAGTAAGAAAAGATAAGCTTTAAAGAAGAAGAAGCTTCAAAGAAAGCATGAAGTGCAAGAAGATGAAGCCTCTCAAAATGAAAGAAGATATCTTTTGAGAGAAAAAAAACCACATCGTGAATAGTAGAAGGACCACATATTTTCGCAAGTAAGTCAAGAACATGCCAATGTTGCTCTTCTTGCAGATCCATTAAGTTTGTGTAATGCAATGAAGTCCACGGATGCTGTCAAGTAGAATAATGCTATGGAAGAAGAATATAAATCACTCATGGACAATGGAACATGGGAATTGACTCAACTTCTATTAAATCGATCTTCAATTGATTGTAAGTGGGTGTTTAGAATCAAAAGGGGTGCAATAGGTAATAATATGAGATACATGGCTAGATTAGATGCTAAAGGCTACTCACAAGTTGTTGGTGTTGATTTTAATGAGACATTTGTTCCTGTGGCCAAATTCACCACCATTAAAACCATTGTGGCAATTGACGTAGCAATGGACTTGGAGATGCAACAAATGGATGTGAAGATGGTGACATATGGCATGATTTGCAATCTGGGAATACACAAGGTATCTAGCTGTAGAGAGTTTAGCTTAAACCTCTATATGAATCTTGTCTTAGCTCCCAAAACTCCTCTAATTTTCATGAAACTCAAAATATAATAAAATCCCTTTAAAACATATTTTTCTCATGAAGAGTTTTCTTATCCTCAACTTTAGAAATTCATAACTCTTGAACTAACCATTTCATTTGTTTCAAATTTATAGAGTAGGTATAATTCACCCTTAACTTTTATGATAAAAAAAACCAACTATAAGTTCACTCTCAATCTTCTGGCATCTAAGAAATCCTAGCAGATATTCTAAATCCTAATTTAGAAGCACCTGAGTACTATTTTCTTATTATCTTAAGAATCCAATACTCAAATAACATCAAACTTATATATAAAGTTTATTAACATGAATTTACATATTTTCTAAAATTTTGAGCCAAAATCTTGTCAAATTACTCAAAATATAGCTCAAGACTTAGCCACTAGTGAATCAAGTCACTTACTATGCTTAGATTGCATGCACTGACTTCAAAATCCAATTATTCCTCTATACTGACTTAAAATCTAATAAAAAATATATAAAAAGTATAGCCGTAAAAGTAATCTTTTCAATCGTAGTTGCCGATCTTCAATTGCCTTCAAAGCTCGAATGATTCTGAAAAACTAATCCTTATCCCTAATATGGCCTCAAGCAGCCTCCTCAAAGCCCATTGGTCATGATTTTTGGCCAATAGGAATGGAGATTTTCATCATCTATCTCAATTCATCTATATTGGTGCCCTAATTACTTCCTTTGCTACCAAAATCCATCTTCAATCATTTATCTTAAAAGATTTACATAATTTATGCCCTAAATACCAAATAAAAGAACCAAAATATGTTTTCAAAGATCACCAATGTCTAGCAAAGGTGATTCTAAATATTTAGAAGTTACTATCAACCAAAAGCAATCTTAAAAGCTACTATCAAAAGAAAATTAAAATTATAAAAATTCTATAGTAAATTTTTTAAACAACCTCTTTTCAAGGTAATAATCAAATTATATTCTATAACCAATTAAAATCTACTAATATGGCTCTCATCATGTTACTTAGTAAATTATATATTAAATACATAATTATATTATTTTTATATAATACCTAAATGACAACACGATAACGACATTCTTGAATGAAAGCTTAAAAGAAGACATCTACATGGATCAACCTCAAGGATTTGTACAAGAAAGCAATCAACATTTTATTCGTAAGTTGAAGAAATCTTTGTATGGACTAAAGTAATCTCCAAGGGCATGGTACCAATGCATTGATACTTTCTTTGTGACTGAAGGATTTGTAAGGAGTGAGGCTGATTATTTCTTATATGTAATACAATCAAATGAATTCATATTGATTGTCATCTGATATGTTGATGATCTAATTATCTTAACCAATATTATAAAGATGATAGATTGATTGAAAGCAAAGTTAAAAAGAGAGTATGAGATGAGTAATTTGGGAGAGCTTCACTATTATTTAGGAGTGGAGTTTGTAAGAAATCGAGCTAAGAAGACCATTACAATGAGCCAAAGTAAGTATATTGAAGAGGTGTTGAAACGATTCAACAAAGAGGAGTGTAAGCCTATTGGAACACCTTTGGAGGTCAATTTGAAGTTGATGAAGCTCACGGATGAAGAATTTGCTGAAGTTGAAGGTCAAATGCAAGGAATTCCATACAAGGTAGCAGTGGATTCACTAATGTATGCAAAGGTTGGTACAAGGGTGGATCTTGGATATGCGGTGAGTGTTGTGAGCCAACACATCTCAAAGGTTGGACCAATCCATTGGACAACCATCAAAAGAATCTTGAGGTACTTAAAAGTCACTCTGAACTTCAAATTGTGCCTTGGAGGTGATAACATTACTTTGCATGGTTATTGTGATGCAGATTAGGCTGGAGATACAAATGATAGAAGATCAACAACAGGTTATGTATTCTTTGTTGGAGTGGGAACTATATCATGGAATTGTAAGTGACAACCAACAATTACAAGGTCAACAATAGAGGCAGAATACATGGCAGCAAGCCATGGTGCAATGGAGGCAATATGGCTAAGACAACTTTTGAAGGACATTGGAGATGTGAAAATGGAAGCAACTCCAATGGAGTGTGACAATCAAGCATGTCTTGTATTTGCAAAGAATCCCAAGTATTATTCAAGAATGAAACACATTGACATTCAACATCACTTCCTAAGAGAGAAGATTAAAATAGAAGTGATTCATATGAAGTATTGTGCAATGGAAGACATGCTTGCTGATTTGTTGACAAAGGCATTAGTAAAGGATAGACATCATGTGTTGACAAAGGCATTAGGATTGAAAGCCCTTTGACCAATAGCAAAGGGGGAGTGTTGAAGTAAGTCACCTAGTAAAAGATATTACCTTAGATAAGTTGCTAGTGGTCAAAAGGCAATAAAAAAGTATAAGGAAGTTACTATGGTAGCATGTAGGATTTATAGGTGGCGGTGTCGGGATAGAGAGAGTTTGCCTCAAGAAAATGCTGGGCTTCTAGCTGTCACTAATTGTTCAATCAAACTTCAAAATTAGGGAAGCCCTAAGTTTATATATAAATTTTTCGTTTTTGAGCAATTACACAAAATACACAAGCCTCAAGTAACCAACAACATCCAAAATATGATAAAATCCTCTAAAACCTTGTATATCCTTATATGGAAATTTTCCCAAAATTCAACAGCTCATATCTCCTAATCCGACCGTCCAAACAAACTCAAATTTTACATGAGGTACTGATGTATTTTTAAAAACTTTGAAAACAAATTTCAACTGCAAATTCATTGCGGATCTTGAGATATCTTGAAAATCCTAACAATTACTTCAAACCCTTAACTTTATACACCTACGTGCAATTTTCTTTATATCTCACAAAATATAAGCTCAAATGCCACAAAATTTATATTTATAGCTTTTTAAAACAAAATTTTATATTCTCCAAAAATTTTGAGCCAAAAATTCGTCCGAAAACTCAAGTTATGGCTCCAACCATTACTATAAACAAAATCGCTTACTTACTGCCTTTGATTTGGAAGCGCCGCCTTCAATTCCTTATAACTCCTTTATATGAATTCCAAAAGTAATAAATTTTTTGTGAAAGATGTAGGCCTTAAAATCGTTGTTCCATTTGCTTCTTTCGATCTTAAAAAGCTTTTGTAAAACTCCTCGTATCCTCAAAAGAGTAATAGTATGTTTTTAATTAACACCTTAACTTCAAACGGCTATAACTTCTTTATCCTAATTCCAAATCCTCTAATTTTTGTACACAAATTGTATTTCAAATCCTAAACTTTACAAATCTAGCTTGTGATCTCCAAATACCTTCAAAAGAGGAACCTTAATCCCTAATAAGGCCTCGGGCATCCTCCTTGAAGCCCATTGGACATGGCCTTCGACCAATAGGAATGAAGTTTTCCATTCTTTGCCTTCATCCAGCCATGCCTTGCTTTCATCCCTCTCAATAAGCCTCCTATTAGTTAAGATTTTTTTCTTTAGGCCCCAACCTTCTCTTAAGCTTTATACTAAATATTCAAGTCTTATATATGTATATATATATATATATATATATATATATATATATATATTTACCTACTTTTACTTACTTCTACCTATTTGTATATGTAATTATTAGCTTACATGATTATGGCTGTGACATTACCCCCCCTTCCAAAGATGAGTTCCACGAGGAGCGGTCATCATATGTTGAAAAAATCTATAATGCGACGAATTGTATTCGCCACATACTCTGATCTTTGTTCTCTTCGAAGATGATTGATAGGACCTCTCAACCATCGGTAGTGTCCCATACTAGGGCGTGAAGACCACCTAGTTATTTGATCATTGTTGAGGCCTTCGTAACTTCCTTCAAATAGAATATTTGGAACACAATCAGGAGTTGTTTCTACCTCTAGCAAAATCACCAAACATCGGGAGTCCCTTCCCAAATCGTGATACCAAATGCGTTGTATCTCGCCATCTATTCGAGGAAGAACATGTCGTTCTTAAAGATCTTTATCTCGATTACGTCGTCTTGAAGGTTGTGACAATCATAATGTCTCGTTCGACAAGTCAGCAAATGAAGGCTCTTGAGTTGAATCTTCTGATTGTTGGTTCTCCATCTCTTGAGTGTCACTACTACAACAAAGCTACGAACAAGAATTGAAAGTAGAATGTTATCTTGCCTAGATGTTGTTTCTTTTATAAAGAAAGTTTTCATCTTGATTTTGATGGATGTCGTCAATGAAAAGCCTCTACCGCCTTTGCTACATTTGTAAGATTCTTTATTGGCTCCCATGTGCGTTCACTAATACCATATCCGGGTCAATGGACAAGATATTCTAATTTATTTCGGCGTCGCCTTGAATCTAAGACTTCTTTTACTTCAAACTCTTCATTATTGTCCACTTCTATAGGAGGAGGTGGAGCTTGTCGTCTTCTTGGTATGTCCACTGTCTTGTATGGTTCAAGAAGAGACACGTGGAATACTGGATGGATTTTCATTGACTCCAATAGATGTAAACGATATGCAAGTGAATTGATTTGTGCAGAAATAGAAAATGGTCTCAGCCTTCGATAGTCCAACTTGTCACAAAGACGAGTGGTCTTGCTATTGTGACGAAGTAGCCATACCTTATTACCCAAGATGAATGATGGTTGTTCCTTTCAATAGACATCCGCATTGACCTTTTGTTGTTCTTGAGCCTCTTTTAACTGTGCCTTCATCGTTGCATGTAGCTCTGATAAATGAATTGCTAAATCTTTCGCAATAGGATTATCAACTTTTGAAAAGTCAAAAGTATCAAGTCGTGGATGATAACCATAATTAGCAAAGAAAGGTGTTTGTTTTGTAGAAGAATGTACCATATTATTGTAAGCAAACTCTGCCAATGGCAAAAGAGTTGTCCAATCATCTTGTTGATAATTAATGGTACATCTTAAATATTGCTCCAAAACTTGATTAACATGCTCTGTTTGTCCATCAGTTTGACGATGGAATGCCGAAGATAGTTTTATATCCACTTTAAGAAACTTGAAAAGAGTACGGCAAAATCTTGATACAAATTGACTTCCCCTATCTGATATAATATCCTTGGGTAATCCATGATAGCGATAGATATTGTCAAGAAAGAGCTTAGCTGTTTCTTCACCTGTGATAGATTTTATATATGGTACAAAATGTGCCATCTTGGTAAAATAATCTACTATCACAAATATAGAGTCATAAGAACTTGAAATTCGAAGATCTATGATGAAGTCCATAGAAACAGAAGACCATGGTTGTTCTGGAATGGGTAATGGCTGAAGAAGTCCAAAAGGTCGATGACGAGGAGTTTTTGATCTTGAGCAAACATCACATGATTGTACAAAATATTTAACTGCTTTTCACATTTAAGGCCACCAAAAATCCCTAGATATCAGCTCCAAAGTCTTATTATATCCGAAATGTCCTGCTGCTGGGAAGTCGTGACAAGCTTGAAGAATACGTAAACATGCTTCTCCTTCTAAAACATATAGGCGTCCTTCAAAATAGAGTAGGTTGTTCTTGAATTCAAATTTAGATAGATCATGAGATTTAGAAGAATTATTCTTGATATCACGAACAAGAGGGTCTGAAGACATACTTAACTGGACTTATTTAAGAAAAGTTAAATCAACAGTCAATGTTGATTTTATTGCTCGAAGATAAAATTGCTGCGGCTTCAAGAGAACTGTTCTTTGTTGCTCAAAAGCTGCATCTCCTTCTTTTGGTGCAAGATAAGAACTTCTAGACAAGGCATTGGATAAACCTTGTTATTTTCCTAGCCGATAAGTGATGATGAACTCAAATCTTGATAAAGACATGCTCCAACCAGCTTGGCGACGATTTAATACATGAGCTGACATAAAATATTCAAGGTTCTTGTGATCCGTATACATAATGACTGGACTAGAAGTGCCTTCTAGATAATGATGCCATTCTTGAAAAGAATCTACAATTGCTAGAAGTTCTTTGTCGTAGATCTCATAATTGATTTCTGCTGCTGAGAATTTTCTTGAATGAAAGGCTACTCGATGAAGTTTGTCATCTGTTCCCATTTGTGATAAAACCGCATCCAGAGCAAAGTCCGATGCATCTATTTCTATAAAGAATGCTTTGAAAAAATCAACACGATACAAGATTGGTGCAGAAACAAACGCTGTCTTTAAAGATTCAAAAGCAACTTCAACTTCTTAATTCCATTGGAGTTTGTCTTTACAAGTCAAACGTGTAAGTGGAGCTGCAACTCGAGAGAAGTCTTTGATGAAGATCCGATAGTAGTTGGCAAATCCCAAAAAACATTGGACATCTCTTACCATTTTTGGGATCTTTCAATCTATAATAATTTGAACTTTCTTAAGATCCATCATAAGTCCATCATTTGAAATGATGTAACCTACGAAATTGACTTGAGTAGTGTAGAATACACACTTTTTTATCTTGGCATAGAGTCCTGTATTTCTTAATTTTTGTAACACATGACGAACATGAAATTCATGTTCTTCTAGATTCTTAGAATAGATCAAGATGTCGTCTAGATAACATACCACAAAATCGTCCAAAAACTCTCGAAAAACATCATTCATTAGATGTTGAAAAGCTGCTGGTGCATTTGTAAGTCCAAAAGGCATGACGTTGTATACAAAATATCCATACCTAGTTCGAAACGCAGTCTTCCATTCATCTCCTTCTTTGATGCGTACTAGATTGTATGCTCCTCGAAGATCTATTTTTATATAGATTTTAGCTTGATTCAGCTGATCAAGAAGTCCAGATATTAAAGATAGTGGATACCTATTTTTTATGGTAATCTTGTTGAGTCCTCGATAATCAACACACATCCGCAATGATCCATCTTTTTTCTTTACAAATAGAATTGGAGCTCCTGCTGAAGATTTAGAATGGCATATGAAATTCTTGGCTAGATTTTCTTCAATATACTCCTTGAGTTCAGCCAACTCATTTTGTGATAAACTATAGATTGGTCCAAATGGCGGTTGTGCTCCTTCTTGAAGGTCAATTGAGCAATCATAGGGATGATGTTCCAGGAGTGTATCCGCATATTTTTTTTCAAATACATCTTGAAATTCTTGATATTGGCTTGGAATGCCACTTGAAGTCTTTTCACCAGTAGAAACGGGTGTAGCATAAATAATGTATGATGATTTTTTCATAGCAGCATGCAAAAAAGCTTTTGCACCTATAAATACGGATTTAATTGAACTGGACTTATGACTCTCTACTTGATTAACTACACTATTAATTATACTTTTAGAGAAAGTAAGAGTTCAAGAAATCCAGTCTATTTGAGGGTTGTATTTTTTTAACCATGATAAACCTAAAATAACTGGATTAGAAGGAGATCTAATAATATTAAATACTACAAAACTATTATGACCATTGATTATTACTTCTATAGGAAGGGTTTTGTGAGTAATATCTCCAGAAGACAATAGACGACCATCTATGACTCCTACATGAACAGGTTTAGTTTTCTTTACCAAAGATATGCTATGTCTTTTAGTAAATTCTTCATCTAAAAAACACGCTGAGGCTCCTGAATCTAACAAGGCGAAGACTTTGTAATGTTTAGGTCCTAAAATAACATTTAATGTAAAACAAAGAGAGGGCTCTGAGGAGAGAATAGGACCTTTACTAGATATTGTGCAAGTTCCAGCCGCTTGGTCCCTATTCTAGTTGGACAAACTCGTTTTCTAACATATTGTCTTCTTTCACAGCCATACTCCTCATTTTGTGATTGCGTCATTTCTTTGGACAATGTTGAGCAGTGTGCTTTGGTTCTCCACAATATAAACATAATCCTTCTTGATGACGACGAGTCTTTTCTTGCTTAATAAGAGGTTTGAAACGTACTGCATCAATTTGCATATCCTCTACTTCCGAATGTATGTGTTGAAGAGGTGTTGGTGTTGCCATTGAATTATAGTAACGTTGAGGTCCACTTGTACAGTTCTCAGATTGGAATTCAAAAAGGCGATTGTCACACTTCACAACAAAGTCAATTGCTTGACTCAATGTTTGAGGATCAGGTAAGTTGAGCATTAATCTTTTTACCTCATATTGTAATCCGTAGAGAAATTGGCTAATAAGTGCAGCATCATCCCACTTGATATCAGTTGCAAGTTGTCAAAATTGTGAAGCATATAATGTTACTGATCGATTGCCTTGTTGTAAAATACGGATCTTATTAGTTGCAACACGAATTGCATCATGTTCTCCATACATGGATCGAAACTCCACCAAAAAAGCCTCTAGATTATCCAATATTGGATCTCGTCGTTCAAGAAAAGATGAAAACCACGATAGTGCTGAACCTGAAAGAAGCGTACCAATGAATCTAACTTGTGATCCTGGAGTTTGATAGCTTTGGGATTGAAGTTCAATCACCAATTGCACTTGATTGATAAATCCTCGAAACTTAGATTTGATACCATCAAACTTCTCGGGTAGGGTAATTCTTGGTTCTCTAACATTTGAAGGGTGTTCCACCATAGGAGAAAGGACATGGTTTAGTGCAGATGTTGAAGCAACTCCAACCATTTCTATATCTTCACTTCCTGCCAATCTTGTTGCTCTTTGTGGTGGTAAATTGAGTTGATGCATCACAAGCATTAACTCGCGCAATTGCTCTTGCATTTGTGCCATTGCACTCTTCATTTCCAGAAGTTCTACGATGATAACACTTAGAAGAGAGAAGATGTCTAATATCGCTCAAGACAAATAGAAGAGAGGACTTGAGGACAAAGAAACGATAAGGACAATATCAGTTTAGAAGAGGGTAATCTGTAACTTCTAATATGCTTATATCTTATCAAGAAAAAGGGGTAATCCACTCTTAATCAAGCTTACACAAAGCTCTGATATTATAGGTGTACTCTTGTCAATCTGTCAAGGACAAGAACTCGATGAAAAAATAATTCAGACAAGTGAGCCTTCACTCAAAGAGAGGTAACAAAATATATATAAACAAGTATATATATTGAAATAGAAACTGGAATGGCTATTGCCAAAAGACAAGAAAACTAGAGACCCTTGAAACTAGACTAGAAGCAAGAAAGGAGTTGACAAGAGTGAAGAAGCCTTCATTCTTGTCTCTATATATACTATCTAACTAAGGGCTATGTGGCAACGTTCTATAGGACCTCCAATATGTGTTGACTTTGTAGGATACATGCCTTGACTTACAATGCAAGTTTTCCTACGTATGGGCTATATAATTAGCTTGATCTTCAAGCTAACAACATGTGTGGCACATGGCCAACTTGTTGACCACGTTTCTAATCCAAAAAGTCAATTAAAGACACCTATGAAGTCAAAGCAGCATCTAAGAAGCTTCTAAGAAGCTTACATATTAAATATTATAGAATTAATTTACTTTTATCTACTTTTACTTACTTCTACCTATTTGTATATGTAATTATTAGCTTACATGATTATGGCCGTGACAACTAACCACTGTATCACATATCTAGATTTATTAAAATATAATATGTTCTAACTAATTTTTACATACTGTAAGCATTTACAGTAGGATAGCGACTATGGTTTATAGGTGGCGGCTAGGTTAACAAAGAATCTAGGATTTACTTGGATGAAGTAGAAATGGATGTAACGTTGATGGAAGTTGCCTCATTGGTTGGCAACCACCACCTATAAGTAAGAAGTGTTGGAAGTAAGAGTTATCTTACTCCATACTCTTTTTTGTGTGCAACTTTACTGATACTAAGTGTTGTGACTTCAAAGTACTTGTTCTTCAATAGACTTTTCTAGACATATATCTTAACTTGCAAGACAAGTTTCTTATATGTGTGCCACATAATTAGCTTATTCCACAAGCTACAAACACGTGGTTAATTTGTTGACCAAGTTTCTATTCTATCAATCAACTATAAACATATTTAAAGTCAAAATAGTATTTATAAAGCTTCTAGGAATCTTCTCTAAAAAGTATTATGAAATTAATATACTTTTATTTATTTCTATTTAATCATATTGGTATTTATTAAATTACTTGTATATATCCATGACATTACCCTCCTTTATAGGGACAAATTCAATGAGGAGCAGTTTTCATATATTGAAAAAATCTAAGATGTGACATATTATAATTGCCACATACTCTGATCTTTGTTCTCTTCAAAGATGGTTGATAGGTCTTCTCAGCCATCAATAGTATCCTATACTAGGACAAGAAGTCCACCTTATTATTTGATTTTTGTTGAGGCCTTTGTAACTTCCTTCAAACAAAACATTTGGAACACCCTTAAGAGTTGTTCCTATTTCTAATAAAATCACCAAACATCAAGACTCTCTTTTAAGGTCGTGATATCAAACATATTGTATCTCACCATCTATCTGAGGAAAGACATGTCATTTTCAAGGATCTTCATGTTGATTTTGTCGTCTTTAAGGTTGTAAAATTTACAATTTTTCATCTAGTAAGTTTGCAAATGAAAGCTCTTGAGTTGAAACTACTTGTTGTTGGTTCTCCATGTCCTTAATATCACAAATATACAAAAGCTACAAAAAAAGATAGAAAGTAGAATGCTATCTTTCTTTTATCTTATTTCTTTTATAGCAAAGATTTATTATTCTTCATCTTGATTTTAATGGATGTCGTAAATGAAAAGCTTCAACTCTCTTTGCTGCATTTATAAGATTCTATATTGACTCCCATATGCATTTACTAATATTATATCCATGTCAATGAATATGATATTTTAACCTATTATAGTGCCATTGTTGTATTACATGGCATTTTACTTGAGAATCCTGGCTATGGAAGATAAAAAAAAATTACAACAAAAAATAATGAGTATTATTAATTGGCTTTAGTAATAGTAACCAGTGGCAGTAACCAATAATCAATAACAGTGACCAATAACCAATAGCAGTAGCCAATAATCAATAGCGATAACCAAAAACCAATAGTAATAACCAATATCTACTAGCAATAGCCAATAATCAATAACAATAGCCAATAACCAATAGCAGTAACTAAAAACTAATAGCAGTAAGCAATATCTAGTAGCAATAGCCAATAACTAATAACAGTATCCAAAACAATAGCGGTAACAAAAAACTAATAGCAGTAATCAATATCCAGTAGCAATAACCAATATTCAATAGTAATAATTAATATCCAATAGCAATAATCAATATCTAGTAGCAAAAATCAATATCTAGTAGTAGTAATTAATATCCTTCAAAAATACAAAACTTTAGCACTCAATTTCTTTCAATCCAATTGTTGGATTGAATTCAAATTTTTTAAAGAATAAAATAATATTCTTACCTTCAAATAGATGGTAATCACAAAAATAGGCTTGGGTATGAATCGACCTTCTTCTCCAATTTGAATGCTGAATTTTGAATGCCAATTTCTTCTTATCAAACCATTCAATCAATCTCAAAATTCTTTCATACAAAGGAAATCAAGTCTACTATCCAAACACATAATATTCACTCCAAATCAATTGATAGATTACAAGATATCTTAGAAATCCTCATTTGTCTTCAAAATCCTAAATTCCAATATCATAATCCACAAAAACCTTAATAATCTTCAATCCAGCCCTTTGATCAAGCTCAAATTCACAATACATATTAAGCACAATTATAACTATTAACTCACAAAATTTCACTGTTAGATCTATTACAAAACTCTTGAAATTATCAAAAACGTCAATCCTACTTTATTTCATAAAATTCAAGTCATCCAAAAACAAACTTGATTTTGTAAAGCTCTTAAAAAATCATTACAAATCCAAATCATACAAAAACAATATTCATAGAAATCATATCCAGTCTGCTCTCAAATCCCATTCTTTGTTCTATCCTGTTGTCGTATCATAAAAACTTATAGTATGTAAAAATTAATTAAAATATATTATATTTTAATAAATATAGATATATGTTAGAATGGCTAATAGATTAATTTAAAGAGAGTCGATATAAGAAACTTTATTTTGAGTTTTATCTTTTTTTACTATAGCATTTAAAAAATTATAGGACCTAAATGTTTAGTATGAGTCCTTGGAAGAAGGTGGAAGCCTAAAGAAGAAATTCTTAAATATTAGAAGGCTTATTGGGAGAAATGAAAGGAAGGCATGGTTGGATGAAGGCAAGGAATGGAGATCTTGATTCCTGTTGATCAAAGACCATACCTAATGGGCTTCAAGGATGCTATTTGAGGCCTTATTAGGAATTAGGATTTCTCTTTCAAATTTATTTGAGCTTCAAAGGCTAGAATCAATAAGTTTAGGATTTTGGGTACAAATTGGATATAAATTTTGTGTAATTTGGAGTTTTTATGAAGGAGTTATTGGCACTCAAAGTTAAGGTGTCAATTTCATACCTACTATCACTTTTTGGAGCATAACATACATTTACATAGAGCAATAAAAGATCAATGATTAAGATTGGAAAGAGAATTTTTTAGACTACACTTTTCATATATTATTTGATGAATTTTGAGTTTGAATGAAGAAGTTATAGAGGGTTGAAGTCAACACATCCAAATCAAAGGCAATAAGTAAGTGATTTTATTCATAGTAATGGTTGGAGCCATATCTTGAGTTTTTAGATAAATTTTGGACTCAAACCTTTTATTAAAGGTAGATTATTGTGGAAAAAAGCTATGCATGTAAATTTTATGGTATGTAAGTTCTTAGTTTGTGAGATATGAAGAAAATTGCATGAAGATATATAAAAACTAGGATTTGAAGCTACTGTTAGGATTTTGGTGATATCTTAAGATTCGTGATGAATTTGCTATTAAAATTTGTTGTGATAGTTATTAGAAGTACATCAGTACTTTATATAAAATTTGAGTATGTTTGAATGGTCCAATTGAAAGATATGAATTTTTGAAGTTCAAGAATAATATTCTATAAGGATATTTAAGGATTTAGAGGTTTTATCATATTTTGGGTGTTTTTGGGAACTTAAAACTTATATATTTGGTATATAAATACCTAAAAGTATTATATGTATATATACAAACTTGGTCTTTCTGATTTCAAGACTTGATTGAGTAATTTGTGGTAGCCAAGAGCCCAGTGCTTTCTTGAGGCAAACTCTCTCTACCTTGACACCGTACCCTAGAGTTGCCATTGTCGGGATAGAGAGAGTTTGCCTCTAGAAAGCGTTGGATTTTTCGTTGCTACTAAATACTCAATCAAGTATAAGATATAAAATTATCAAGTTTATATATATAATATATTTTCTTTAAGGACAATTATATCAATACATAAGCCTAAGTACCAAGAAAACATCCAAATATATGATAAAGTATCTTAAAATCTTATATATCCTTATGAGAAATGATATCCAAACTTCAACAACTCATACCTCATGATTGGGCTATCCAAATAATCTTAAATTTTATATAAAGTACTAATATACTTTCAAAAACTACCACAAAAAAATTCAATTGCAAATTCATTACGGAACTTGAGATATCATCAAAACCCTAATAGTAGCTTTAAATCCTAGCTTACATACACCTACATGCTAATCTCTGCATATCTCACAAAATAAGTACTTGAATACTATGAAACTTTGATCTATAACTTCTTAATCTAATAACTCACACTTATGGAAATTTTTAGCCAAAAATTTGTCCAAAAACTTAAGCTATGGCTCCAACCATTACTATCAAGAAAATAACTCACTTACCGCCTTTGAATTACATGTGTTGTCTTCAATGTCCTATAACTCCTTCATCTAGACGTGGAATTCATCAAATAGTATATTTAAAGTGTAGCTAAGAAAGTTTCTTCTTCAATTCTAGTAACCAATCTTCCATTGCTTTCCGTATGCATATGTTATGCTTCAAAGAGTGACAATAGGTATAAATTTGATACCTTAACTTTGAACACCTATATCTCCTTCAAAAAAACTCGAAATCACACAAACTCTTCATCCAAATTATACCCAAAATTCTGAAATTTCTGATCTTAGCCTCCAAAGCTTGAATGACTTTGAAAGAGAAACCCTTATCCCTAATAAGGCCTCGGGTAGCCTCTTTGAAGCCCATTAGGCATGGCCTTTGTCCAATAGGAATGAAGATCTCTGTTCCTTACCTTCATCCAACCATGCCTTGCTTCCATTCCTCTGAATAAGCTTCCTAATATTTTAGACGTTCATCTTTAGACTCCAACCTTTTCTTAAATTTTATACTAAATATCTAAATCCTACATAATATAAATAATACAATCAAAATAGATAAATTTCTAAATAAATTTTCATATATCAATTCTCTTTAAATTTATTTAGTAACCACTCTAATCTACATCAAGATTTACAAACATATTATATGTCTTAATTAATTTTTACATACTATAAGGAATTACAATATGACAACGTACATATTGGATTTTGTGCCTTGAGGTTTGATTTCAATCCAGGTTGATAATCGGCCCTCTTTGAGTATCAAATTTTGCTCTTTGAATTAATTTTTATTAAAATCAGTTCCTAATTTCCTCCTATAAATGCTCATATTCTTTATTTTTCTAATCTTCTTTATTTTGTCTTATTTGTAGTCCAACAAAGTAAGTAGATGTTTATTTTGTAAAAGGCAATTTTGGTACTTTTTAGTTTTACTATCCTTTTTACCATTAACTATATTTCTAAGATAATTTCCTCTAATACTTTGAACTAAGATCTCCTATATTATATTAATTTTTACACTCTTTCATCTATTAGTTATGTTACATCATGACATCTATCCTCTTTGAATCTGTGCATCCTCCAGCATGCACTAATGATTCTTCAATATATTGATGTAGAATGTTCTTCATCTCGGTCTAATTCTTGATCTTCAATATGCTCTTCTATTCCAATCTCAATATCTTATATTAAACTTTGTTCTTCATTAAAACAAATGACTTCATTTCTTTGTTAAAATAACTTAATTCATTTGCTTGCTATGAGTATCTTCAATTGTATACCATCAAGTTCTTATAACAAGTATGTTCCATTGTTGTATGCTCTTTTGACAATATAAGGCCTAAATCATCTCTTTACAAACTTCTTCATAGTGCTATGTTGATTGTCTAAGCTACTATCATAAACTAATACCCAATCACCATCATCAATTGCCTTAGGTCATAGTCAATGTTTTTTATCAAATCTTTCTTTATTCTTTTTCCTTGCTCTTTCAATTTTTCTATTGCAACTTCAATATCATTAGGTCTTCTTTCTAGTTGTTGAGTCTGTAATGTTAAAAGTTCTTCTTTATTGAGATCATTCTTCCAAGGCAATACATCCCATGTAGGTATTACATCTTCTATTGGTATTACTAATTTTTATCCATATATTAATTTAAAAGGCATATAACCTGTTACTAAACTATGAATTATACGATCTATCCATAGTACAAATAGTAGTAGTTTAGGCCATTCATGTGCTTTGCCATTGCATGCCTTTACTAATGCCTTAACAATAGGTGAATTTTCATGCTCACTTTTACCATTACCTTCTAGGTTATATGCTGTTGTTAAAGAAAGTTTAATTCCTATTCTACTAAAGAATTCTCGTATTTCTTTTGCATCTAATTCATCCCTATCTATTGTGATTTTTCTAATACAACTATAGTGACAAATAATCTCTTTTAATAGAAATCGACATACACATTTAATATCTTTTATTTTTAATGCTCGTCCTTCAACCATATTTGATAAATCTTCTTGTGTAAGTACCAAATACTTTATTTTTTCAAGTCTTATAGGCATTGCTACTAAATCCACTACCCACTTATAATGTAAAGCCAAAAGATATATTGGATGTAATCCATCTCGATGCCAAATATTTAAATATATTTGATAAGTCTCACAAGATTCTACAAAATTTTCTATGCCTTTGTACATTCCCTTCCACCAATATTTTTCTCTAAACTTAGTAAATGTTGTCCAAATACCTCGATGCCCTATCCATAAATTTTCATGAATTTCTTTAATAATCCTTTATTGAGCTTTTAAACTACATATCACCCTTTGTGGTACTTCCTCAATTTTTTTTCGATGCTTCCATAAATATCCATCATGTAAAAAATATCCATAGGCTTTCTTACGGATTTTCTTAAATTCTTAATTTTTCCAACATTTTTATCGCTTAAATGTGCTCAAATACTCTCTAACATCTTTCCATTCATTTTCATATAAATTTCTTAAAAATATTTCCAATAGTATATTCAAACATACTCCTTTTTCTTTTGATAATGTATTAGTATAAAATTTTGTACCCACATCATCTTTCAAATCAATCATCTCGTCTTTATCATTATATCTTGCTCTTTATAACATATCTGCAATTAATTTTTTTTTTTTCCTGTAATATGTTTAAATTTTGGATTCATAGATTTGATATATGCTATCCACCTCAACATAGCAATATGAAGAGTTCAAAAACTTATAATCATACCTAACAAAGGTAGAAAATCTATTTCTATAACTATTAATGCTTCAATCAAGTATTCTTTTTTATTTTTCTTAGCTATTACTATATCCTATGATTCTCTTTTGATTTATGCATATGCCTTTTGTCTGACATTTAATATCTTTACTCTAAATCTACTACATATCTATTCCCTTATTCATCATCTTGTCCAACTACCCAATCTATTCTAATTGAACTTGTATCAAATATTAATACCATTGGCCTTCTACCTTCATAATTTACTTTCTTCAAAGTTGAAGATGAAGAAAGAAGTTCTTTTAATTTTTCTATAATTTTTTGTTATTCTTCTTTCTATTGAAATTTTTGATTCTTTCTTAACAACTCATACAATGGATCTGCTATATATACAAAGTGAGGTATCCATATATGATAGGAAATACATACTCCTAAAAATCTTCTCACTTCCATTGTATTTGTACATTCTTTTATCTTTTTAATAACATCAATCTTTTTTATACTTGGCTTGCGTCTATATGACCCACACATGTGTCCTACCACCAAAACTTCTTTTACTCCAAATATTGATTTTATCCCCAATAAGGTTAAATGAACTTCTTCTAATCTTTTCAAAATCTTCTCATAATCCTCAATATGATCTTTGACAAACTTCTTACATTCCTTTCAATCTAAAGTTTTATCTTTTTTTTCTTCTTTACATCGCTTAATTGGTACATCATCTAAAAAACATATTGTTATTCTTGAAATAAAATCTCTTAACACCTTATGCATTCCATTCATCATATGTACCACAAAATTTTTAGCCCCTTGTGATAAGATACACATTCTAACTAATCCTAATGGTGTCTTCATAGTTGTCAAAACTTTTCTTTGCATTGCCAATTGAAATTGATCATACCTTGAATAAAGATCTTTCATAGAATAAATTGCTCTTCCTGCAAATGCCTCTAGAAAGTCATCCACAATTGGACTTGAGTCCATGTTTCTAATAGTTATCTTATTTACCTACTGCATATCTTGAATAAACCTCAATGTTCAATTTTCTTAGGTATTGTGAACCACCAATTGAAATATGGTACTATAGATGGTTCTAAAATTGCCATCTTAAACTTTTCATTGAATAATTCAACTAGCTTTGGCAAATGGGCCTTAAGAATTGGAATTGGCTTCAAATTCCATGATTCATATGGAATTATAAAAATAGCCATAGGTGCTATAATATTTAGATCAATGCACCTTATTTTATATAATTCAAATGTAAATGTCCTACCATATCATAAAAGCATTTCTTTAAAATATTTCTCCTCATCTCTTGTTAAAAATTTATCACATCTAATTTTCAAATTATCTAAAGTCAAATCATCCTTGAATTCATGCTCTATTTTCCTTTGATCTCTTAAGTTTGATTGTATAGAAGCTCCTTTAATCCTTTCTTCAAAAATCGATGGTAGTGGCAATGCCAGTAGTTTAACCTTTCTTCAAATAATATCAAGGTAGAGAGAATTTGCCTCAAGAAAACACTGTGCTCTTTGCTACCACAAATTGCTCAATCAAGTCTTGAGATTAGAAAGACCAAGTTTGTATATATATATATGAATATATATAATACTTTTACGAGCAATTACACCAAATATATAAGTCTAAAGTTCCCAAAACATCCAAAATATGATAAAAAAATTCTAAATCCTTGTTTATCCTTATAGAATATTATTCTCCAACTTCAAAAACTCATATCTTTTAATTGGACTGTTCAAACAAACTCAAATTTTATATGTAGTAATATTATACTTCTAAAAACTACCACAACAAATTTCAACTACAAATTCATTATGGATCTTAAGATATCACCAAAATCCTAACAGTAGCTTCAAATCCTAGTTTTTATTCACCTTCATGCAATTTTCTTCATATCTCACAAACTAAGAATTTAAATGCTACAAAATTTTTATGTATATCTTCTTCATACAATAATCTATCTTTTCCAAAAATTTTGAGCCCAAAATTCATGTAAAACCTCAAGATATGGCTCCAACCATTACTATGAACAAAATCACTTATTTATTGTCTTTGATTTGGATGTGCTGACTTCAACCTTCTACAACTTCTTCATTCAAAATCCAAATTCATCAAACAGTATATGAAAAATATAGTCAAAAAATTTCTTTCTCCAACCCTAAATTCTGATCTTTTATTGCTCTTCGTAAATGTATGTTATGCACTAAAAAGTGATAGTAGATATGAAATTGACACCTTAACTTTGAGTGCCAATAACTCCTTCATAAAAACTCCAAATCACACAAAATTTACATTCAATTTGTACCCAAAATCCTAAACTTGCTGATTCTACCTTTTGAAGCTCAAATGACTTCGAAAGAGAAACCCTAATCCCTAATAAGGCCTCGAGCAGCCTCCTTGAAGCCCATTGGACATAGCCTTCGACCAATAGGAATGAAGATTCCAATTCCTTACTTTCATCTAACCATGCCTTCCTTTCATTCCTCCCAATAAGCCTCCTAATAGTTAAGAATTTCTTCTTTAGGCTCTAATCTCCTTTCAAGGCTTTATACTAAATATTTAGGTTCTATAATTATTTTAAAATGCTATAATTAAAAAGTTAAAACTCAAAATAAAGTTTCTTAAATCCACTCTCTTTAAATTATTCTATTAATCATTCTAACATACATCAAAACTTATGAACATATTATATGTTCTAACTAATTTTTACATACTATAAGTAATTATAGTACGATAACGATCTTATATTTTGTATTTATATTCACTTCATAATTATTCATATATTCTTTTATTCCATCATAAAATTATTTAGAATACACATTTATTACCTTATCATCTCATTCAAAATCTTCATTCAATAATATTTTTAAATCATCTATAGTATCACCAAAATAAGATTCTTCAAATATCCCTCATATGTATTTATCTTCATCAATCACACATAATTTTTTTAATTCATGTTCTATATTTTTAATATTTTTCTTATCTATCTTTCTAAAATTATTTATATTTTTGAATATAATACATCTATCTTTTGATAATCTTATAATATCTTAATCTTTTCTACTAAGCAGTAAGCCTTTAATTTTTTACCATTACAATCTTGCTTTACAATGTCATCTAATAAAAATCCTTTGAGTCTTCAAGTTCTTTAAATTCTTTGTATATCTTTGGCAAATGATGCTCTCTCAAACTATCTTGATTTCTTCTATGATTTGCACAAACTATTAAAAATTACATCGCCTTCTTTTCGTCTTGACTTCTTATCCTTGCATAAGTTGATCTATCATCTATAACCTTTTTCTCAATTCATGTGATAGTAATATATGGTTGTCCCAATATAGTAGGATATGTAGACATGTCTTGTATAAACAAATTCTGTTCATGAATAACATCTTCTATCGTCACCTTGATATTTGAACATGCTTCATACAAATCTCCTTTTGAATTATTTGCTGTTCTTATCTTCCACTCATGTTCAATATCAATAGGCCATTTTTCTTATTATACAATTCTTTTGACATCAAATTGATTTCAAAATTATGATCAATCAATGTTATAACTAGTTCTTGTAAATTTCCCAATTATATCAAAATTTTTGTAGTAGCCCTTACCCAATGACTTCTAGAATAATGGCTAGAAGCTTGAATGATATCCTCTTTTTTTGCAAATTTTATTCGCAAGATATTTCCAAAATTTTATATTTCAGATTTTTTATCTTCATTGCTTTCCATTGCTCTTGTTCCTTGTGCATTTGATATCATAGAAGCTCCTCTAGATTGTCATTTTTTCTTTATTGTATCAATAATAACTTCATAAAACTCACACTTTGTAATTCCTAGAATTTCACCAATTATAAATTCAACCTTTCCACTAAAAATTTGCTCCTCCAATATATTCTTCAAATCTGTAGGAGCTTCAATATCTGATTGTAATTTATAAGTAAGAACCTTTGTTTTCTCTTTTTCAATTTTTCTTTCTTTTGTAGAAATATTCTCTATTATCTCTTCATATATAGGATTCTTTTATTGTCATATTTTTTCTCCTCTTGTAGTTCTTTTTGAAGGTCCTTCATTATTTTCATCTCTCCTTCATTTTTTTTCTATTAATGCTTCATATTGACTCCTTGCAATATGAACATGTATAGGTAATCTATCTACTAGATCATTCCATCTAATAATTTGTCGAATTTTATTACCAACACGTTTTAAATCATTTCTAGTAAGTTTTTTCTTTTCAGCATAACTCATTGTACTTGTCCACAAAGAACTAGATTCTCTTCAAAATTCAAGATTTATACTTAAACATTTATTAGCATTTTCTTCTACCCAATATGTTGATGCTTTATTTCTTGAGATTGTATGTACTTTAAAAGTATCTCCAATAAATACCTTCATTCTTCTTTTATCAAAATTTGTTTCTAATTTTTTTCCACTTTCTTTTAAGTGTATCATATTATCTTTAAAAAAAAAAAACAACTCTTTTATGTAGTGCCTCTATAAAATCTTCACATTCCCTCCTTGAATGATCTATGCTATCACACCACATGCACCTATGCACTACACCTTTTATTAGTCCTAGTCTTTGTTTTGTTGATACTCTTGATGATTGACCCTTCTCTTTAAGTTTTGTAAATTTTATTTACAAATCTTTAATTCTACATATGATTTCATCCATGTCCATTTCTTTTTTCTTTGATGTAGCCATTGAGGGTTGAATGAAAGATTTTGCATGGGTAGCAGACAATTTTATCTTAGATGCTTGTAATGGTCTTTGAATATGCATCTTATCTTTTTTTCTTTCTTTCTTTGTCAAAAATACTATTGCTTCTTCTACTTTTTTCCAATTTGTTGTCAATCCTTCATCTTCTTTTTTTTATCTTCAAGCAAGATTTCTAACTTTTCTTGTAACTCTCCATTAACCGCTTCAAGAAAGAGCTCTATGTTACTTGGATCCAATAATTACCTTTCTTGCTTTGATAAAGAAGAATATTGCTTTCGAAACTCCTTTAATAATTTTGTTGCTAGAAGATCCTTCTCTGGCCTTTCAATCCATTCAAAAAAAGACTTTTTTGTAACCCTCTTACTATCTTCCAAGAAAAACTCATCCTTCAATATTTAAAACAATTTCTCCTATAAACCTCTAAATTGTCCTATAAGAGACTTTATTTGATTTCTTATCTTTGGTGCAGAGGCTAATTCAAATAATTGAACTATCTTCCTTTTTAAAACACTCCTCAATTCTATTTCTTTTACATAACATCTTAAATATATCATAATATTCTTTCCTTTAAATTGATCGATCTTGTCCACAACTGCTTATAATGCTTTGTTTGCCATACCCTCTTTGCAAACTTTAATCTATTGCTGTTGCATAAATAAAGAAAAAGCTTCAAACATGCTTGTAGAATTAGGATCAAAATATATACCTTGTCTTCTATTAATTCTACTACTTATAGCTTCAATTGATGTACCATCTATAGCTCTTCGTTCAACTCATTTGTATTTTTTCTTTAAAATTCAAATAATTGAAGAAAATTAAGTACCATCTACCTCAAATACTTCACATTGGATTCACTAAATATATTGTATTACATGGAATTTATCTTAAAATACATTAAGCACTTAGTTGTCAAAGATAATTAAAAAATTGTAATAACAAAAAATAAGTATCAGTAATTGGCTTTAATAATAATAATTAGTGGCAACAACCAATAATCAATAACAGTGACCAATAATCAATAGGACTAGCTAAAAACCAATAGCAATCATCAAAAATCAATAGTAGTAATCAATATCTAGTAGTAGTAGTGTGATAATTATTTTACTTATTCTATAAATTCTTTTTAAAATAAACATTTAAAAAGGGATTCAAACTCAAGGAAAGACAAAGCGTATGAACTTACATGTTAGGATCACTTAATTAATCGTAATCTGAATCACTAAAATATCAAAAAATATTATAATGCTTTCTTCCAGAAACAACACTCCTTCATCATCTGATAACAATAATGTGCAACTCAGCACTCTCACAAGACATAATTTCCATCCAACACTAGAAATAGCAGACTTCATTCCAACAAATCTGAATTCATATAATTTCTGTAACCACAGACTTCCACTATCAAAACACACACAACTCTCAATAAAAAACAATCATAATCTTCCATCTACAATCAATCTTCTAATAACTTCTCATATAATTCAATCACTCAGTACTCTAATTACATAATCAACAACTCATAAATCAATCTCTGATTTATTCCACAGACTCACTTCTTAGTATTCAGAAACTATCCATTATTCGTCAACAACAAAGAAACAAAGAAACAAAGAGGTAGCACCAAGCTTACCCTGGCTCATGACTATTATAGTTTGGCACCCCAACAAACTTCTATAACTCCTATATAATTGCTTCTGATTTTCAGATTCTAACCATAATCTTGTAATTAACCGCTTTAAATAACTAAATCAATCATCCATCCTCCTGAACTGACTATTTTATGGACTATTAGTCTATTTTACCAATATCTTACAAAAAAAAACTAATATCTAATGTACATAGCCCCACTCCTATTTGTGCAACGTCCTCGCAAAAACACAATTTTTACCTTCCTAAAAACTACTTAATCAAATTCTACAAAATTATTATTTCTTCTATTCCACCTACGCATTTCAAAAGTCTCTTATTCTTCTTGGCATCTAGCAGATATCTAACTTCATCGGCTCCATATTGCTAACAATTATCACAGAAGGCGGTTTTCATGCACATTTAGCTTTCACATTTCGGCCATTGTCTTCTTTATACGTAATTCACTTTGCACTTTCAATTGCCATGACGCTCTCTCTATCAAGTGCAAAACTCGAACTACTACTCTCATAAATGCAAGGAATACAAGAAATGGTAATCTCAAAAAAAACAACCAAAAATGACAACATAGAATGACTTCTAACTAGTGCCCCACTCCTATTCTCTTACTACCGGTGATAATGACAACATGTTAACTATACTATTCGTTTTTCATCTCCTCCAAAAAAAATGAAAGTCCTTCCCAAGTTTTATATATTATATAACCGTAATCAGTTCCCATTAATGCGGGTATTGAATCGATGGTCCATGAAATCCTCCAATTGAATAGACCCATTGGAAAAACTCTCAACCACGCAATATAGCCCATGCCAACAAACTTGAAATTTGCCCGAAAAATGACTAAATTGGACGTAGTTTACTATCATAGTAACTCTTTCTCTATTTTTGAATCGCTTCCACGTTGAAAAAAGCTGTAGCTCATATTTCATCTAATTTTGCCAACCGAGAATGTAATAACTCTTTGTCACAAAGTCGTTCATCCAAGGCAATCCGTAAACTTTGAACCTCCAATTCAATGGGTAAAATTACCTCTTAACCATAAACTAGTTGAAACAGAGTAGAGTTGGTAGTTATTTTATATGCGGTACGATACGCCTATAAAGCCACAAAAAGTTTGGTCTCCCAATCGGTACCCACCTTTGAAATTGTCTTAATCAAGACCTTGCACAAAATTCCATTGGTCTTTTCTGTTTACCCATTAGTGCAAGGATGATATGGAGTGGTTTTCTGATGCTTGATCTCGTATGTGTTCGTCAAGGTTGCTATGGTAGCATTGACGAAATGGGTGCCGCAATCGCTAATCAATTCTTTTGGACATCCAAATTGAGTTACAATATTCTCGTATAAAAAAGTAGCCATTGTACTGGCATTATCGTTGCGGATAACAATACCTTCTACCCATTTGGTTACATAGTCCGTGGCAACTAAAATATGCCGCTTCTGGCTAGGTTTGGATGCTCGTGCGATAGGACCGACAAAATCAATACCTCATTTTTCAAATGGTGTCTGTGCCAAGATTGGTACTAATAGCATGGCTGAAGTGCTCGTGGGTTGACCAATTCATTGACAAGGATCACAATGACAAACAAATTGGTACACATCAGAAAAAAAAATTGTGGGCCACTAATATCCGACCATTAAAGCCTTGAAAGTAGTACTATCTCTCGCAAAATGACCACCACAACTATCCAAATGGCAACCCTCTAAGATCGACTGTACTTCACTTGGAAAGATATAGCATTATAAAATACCATCTTTAACTCGTTTATACAAAGCATCGCAAATCATCGTGTATGGAGCACTCTTCAGAATGAGTTGTTTCTTAAGCTTATCGGTGAAAGTCGGTGGAAAAATATAGAAGGTCAAAAATTGAATGATTTCACTATACTCAGAGGAAATCAAATCCACCACAAATAATTTGGCATTGGGAAGAACATCATGGACAGGCTCGTTGTCGAGAATATTAGACAATCGAGATAAATGATCAACATTGGCATGTTTCTTTCCAAGTCGTATGATAATCATAAAATTAAACTTTTGTAGGAGTAAGATCCATCAAGCAATGCACATGAAAGGGCTCCGTCCAACGAGGGGCCACCAATATTGGTGCAATGACCAATTTTGACTTCAATGCTTCAAAGGCAACGATATATTCCATGGTCCAGATGGAACTAGACCCATCTAACGGAGGTTTCTTCAATAAGTTCATTAAAATTTGACAAATAATTGTGAATAAATGAATGAATCGTCAATAATAATTGACATGATTGACAAATCCTCGAACATCGGAGACCGTCTCTAGTCTGGGCAAGTTTATGATATGCTTCACTTTATCAAGATCTGTAGCAATACCACGGCTGGAGATGATATGTTTCAATAATTTTTCTGACAGAACACTGAATTGACACTTATCCGAATTCAACGATATCCCAAACTTAGAGCACTAAGCTAAACATTTACTTAGAAAATTAAGATGATCTTGTTTGGTACTGAATGCACAGAAGTCATCTAAAAAGATCTCCATAAACATCTAGAGATAGTCTTTGAAGGCTTGAGTTATCACTCTCTGAAACATGGTTGGGGCGTCGCATAACCCAAAAGGTATCATGCAATAAGCAAATGTACTCCAATCAGTAGTAAAGATTGTCTTGAGCTGGTCTTCCATTGCAATTTGAACCTGATTATACCCAAAAAATCCATTGAGGAAAAAATAACATTCGTGACTGGCTATGACGTCCAATATACTATCTATGAAAGATAATGGAAAATAATCTTTCTTGGTGGCCACATTAAGTTTTTAAAAATCCTAACAAATTTGGATTTTTTTATTCTTTTTTGGCACCATCACGATTGAAAAAATCCACATACTAATCAATACCGAGTAAATTAAACTAACCGCAAGAAGCTTGTCCACTTCCTCCTTCACGATGAGGAAATATTTAGAATTAAGGCGATATTATCTCTACCATACCGGTTTAGCGTGCTCCTCTAAGATGATATGATGCTCACAAACTTCAGCGGGAATATCTTTTAGATCATCATAAGTCCAAACAAAAGTGGATTTATGATGTAAGAAAAATTCTGTCCAGTAGGTCAACTCCTGTTCCTTAATATCTTCGTAGATCTTAATTGTCCGAGGTTCTACTATGGTCGTCAAGTTGATAGTTTGACATAAAGGTGCAATGGCGATGTTCTGTTTCAATCCCTCGTTGGTTGAAAATCAGTCGGTAAGTTCGACATGTACAAAGTACTGAATCCTGTGTCCAGGGCACTAACATGGTGCACATCATATTTGGACATCCAATCAATACTAACATAATCAGAGTTTTCTAAATCCGTTGGATATATCAAGTACTCCTCCAAACCTCTACATTGATACACCACTCCAAGGTATTGTGCCGCCTCTACGGGCGCCTCCATAACTAATGCGACTATGTCATCATTGAACTAAGCTCATCGTCCAACGTCGATTCAGATGTTGGCACTTGAGACTCCCCATGATAGTGGACTTGATACATTTGTAACACCATTTTGTCTTTGTCCTTGCCAATTGTCAAAGTACCCTGATCCCAATCATTCTTGGCTTTTGCTTAATAAAGCCAGGATCATCTCAATAAAATTGGATATAATAAAGTCGAATATTTTAATTGAAAGATGATGTAGTCGATTTGATATGCAATATTAGCAATTATAATTTGAATACTGTGTAAAATATCCATTGGTTTAACCCGGCTATGATCTGTCATCTGTAATATCAATGTCATAGGTACTAATTGTTCCAAATCTTAATCATCCATTGAATCAGCGTTCATTAAATTGACACTGGAACCACCATCCACCTGAATATCCAAGATCATAACACCGTCAATCGAAACATTGATGGTTGGTGCACTTGGGTAAAAGTTCAAACAAACTTCACAAACTTCCTTATTATGATGCCTATGCTGTGTTAACGATGAATTCAATGTAGAACGGTACTCTGGTACAACCGCTAGAAGCTGCTTCATAGAAATAGAAGGCCGAATAGCAACCAGATCCTTTAAAATATCATAGGATTCCATATTTAGAATAATTTCTAATGTTCTCTTTCTTTTCATTGGTTTGAGTTTAACTCTATGAGGTAAGATATTCTTTCACCTCAAACTTGAAATTGGACAATAGCATGAATTTCATTGGAATTCGTGCCCCCAAGAGGATCTTTCAACTGAAAGGATGTTTTCCAAAACTGCATAGAGAACAAAACCGCTTGGAACGGATCCATAATTGGGACCTTATTGAACTACACAACTGATTCAATTCTTATACTAGGTAAGGGGCCCATATCAAGACCTAGATTGGATGTCCCTGTAATTGGATCTAATTGGCCCTTTGCATCAAGCTCACCCAAATGTTGAATTAGTCCTTTTTTCTTTTGTTGACTTTTGGTAAGAACGGCTTGGATACATTCCACCCAATTTATCAAAGAATCTTAAGGACCTTGATTTATCTCCTTCATATTTCCTTGGCTTTGGATCTATTGATCTCGATTATTGAAATTGAATGGAGCATAACATTGTTGATAAGTATATCTCGACTACTTGTAATTTCTACACACTGACACATAATTGTTACTAGCTCTGGGATTGGGACATTCACTAGCATAATGACCAATCTGTCTGTAATAAAAAAAACGAAGTGGTCTTCTTGCACCCTCATTCGACATATTGGATGTCTCCATCAATATATACCTACTAGGCTTGTTCCATGTAGGATTAGAAAATGATCCTGATTATCCCATTGATATGGAGGATACTTGATTTGATGATGCCGATGGAGCATATTGTTGATACCTATTAAGTAAATAAGTACTTAGAAGATACAACACTTAGCATCAATAAGGTTGCACACAAAGAGAGTATGGAGTAAGATATCTCTCACTTCCAACACTCATTACTTATAGGTAGTAGTTGCTGCCTTAAAAGACAACATCCACTCTTTGATTTTTACACACATAGTCCTAGGATCCTTTTGGCATCTCACGAGTCCCAAGAGTATCTTATGTTCAATACTAATTACTCTTACGTCTTACACACATGCTCTTAGGATCCTTTGGCATCTCACGAACTTCGAAGATATCCTATAACACACACTAATGACTCATATTTAATCTTTGGATATTCCCTTCTTAATACTTTATCCTTTTAACTTTGACTTTTGATCCATGACTTCGTCCTATATCCATTGGATGTCCTTACCATATACCAAGAGTCAAACCTTTGACCACTAACAACTTACCTAAGATAATATCCTATACAAGGTAAAAATTTCTACTTTTATTTTAACACTCCCACTTTACTATTAGTCAAATGCCTTTTAAGCCTAATGCCTTTGTCAAAATATGGTGTCTATCCTTTACTAATGCCTTTGTCAACAAATCTGCAAGCATGTCCTCCGTTGCACAATATTTCATATCAATCACTCCCATTTCAATTTTCTCTCTTATAAAGTGATGTTGAATGTCAATGTGCTTGGTCCTTGAATGATGCTTTGGATTCTTTGCAAATGCAAGACATCCTTGATTATCACACTCTATTGGAATTACTTCCATTTGCACATCTCCAATGTCCTCCAAAAGTTGTCTTAACCATATTGCCTCCATTGCACCATGGCTTGCTGCCATATACTCCGCCTCCATTGTTGACCTTGTAATTATTGGTTGTTTCTTGCAATTCCATGAAATTGCTCCCACTCCAACAAAAAATACATACCCCATTGTTGACCTTCTATCATTTGCATCTCCAGCCCAATTCGCATCACAATAACCATGCAAACTAATGTTATCACCTCCAAGGCATAATTTGAAGTTCAAAGTACCTTTTAAGTACCTCATGATCTTTTTGATGGTTGTCCAATGGATTGGTCCAACCCTTGACATGTGTTGACTCACAATACTCACTGCATATGTAAGATCCACCCTTGTGCCAACCATTGCATACATAAGTGAGTCCATTACTGCCTTGTATGGAACACCTTACATTTGATCTTCAACTTCAACAAACTCTTCATCCATGAGCTTCATCAACTTCAAGTTTGCTTCCAATAGTGTTCTAATAGGCTTACACTCCTCCATATTGAATCGTTTTAATACTTCTTCAATGTACTTGCTTTGGCTCATTGTAATGGTCTTCTTAGCACGATCTCTTACAAACTCCACTCCTAAATAATAGTGAAGCTCTTCCAAATCACTCATTTCATACTCTTTTTTCAAATTTGCCTTCAATCAATCCACCATCTTCAATGTATTCATTAAGATGATCAAATCATCAATATAGAGGATAACAATCAATATAAATTCATTTAATTGCATCATATATAAGGAATGAACAGGTTCACTCCTTACAAATCCTTCACTCACAAAGAATGTATCAATGCGTTGGTACCATGCCCTTGGTGATTGCTTTAGCCCATACAAGGATTTCTTCAACTTACAAACAAGGTGTTGTTTGTCTTCTTCAACAAATCCTTAAGGTTGATCCATGTAGATGTCTCTTTCAAACTTTCATTCAAGAAAGCCGTCTTCACATCTATTTGATGCATCTCCAAATCCATTACTGCCCCAATTGCCACAATGGTTTTTATAGTGGTGAATTTGGCCACAGGAGCAAATGTCTCATTGAAATCTATACCAGCAACTTGTGAGTAGCCTTTGGCAACCAATCTAGACTTGTATCTCACAATATTACCCATTGCATCTCTTTTGATTCTAAACACTCACTTATAACCAATTAAAGATCGATTTGGTAGAAGTTGAGTCAATTTCCATGTTCCATTGTCCATGAGTGAATTGTATTCTTCTTTCATAGCATTCTCCTACTTCATAGCATCCGTGGACTTCATTGCATTACATAAACTCAATGGATCAGTAAGAAGTGTAATATTGGTATGTTCTTCAATTACTTGAGGAAAGATGTGGTCCTTCCACCATTCACCACATGGTTTTCTTTCTCTCAAAGGATATCTTCTTTCATTTGAAGAAGACCCTTCTTCTTGCATTCCATCCTTCTTCTTCTTCAATGCTTGTCTTTTCTCACTCAAAGGTTGATATTCTTCAACATCATCATCTCCTTCAATATCGTCATTGTCTTCATTATTAGTTCTACTAATTGAAGGTATACTATCATTTATCTTCTTTGGCACTTGATCTTGACTTCTATTTCTTCCATCCTCATTGTCATCATCATCTTCTTCTTCTTCTTCTTCTTCTTCTTCTTCTTTCTTTGCTGAACTTGAAGATGTGTCCACAAACACATCTTTATTCCAACTTGGACATTCTTCTAAGTGCTCAGAAGTACTCTTATGCTCCAAAAACTCTACATCACGACTTTTGATGATCTTCTTGGTTTCTAAACATATTAGCCTATATGCTTTGGTACCTTCACAATATCCAACAAATACATATTTTGTACCTTTTGCATCAAATTTGGACCTCATACAATCTGGTATCTTTGCATAAGCAATGCATCCAAAAATCATCATGTATAAAACACAAGGTTTTTTTCCACTCCAAGCTTCTTCTGGAGTCATTGATGTAAGTGCACTTGTAGGGCACCTATTCCTTGTGTACACCGCATTTACCATAGCTTTTTCCCAATACTCATGCCCAAGGTTTTGTGTATGAAGCATACTTCTTGCCATCTCCACAATGGTAGGATTTACTCTTTCAGCAACTCCATTTTGTTGTGGAGTGTAAGAAGTAGAGGTTTGTCTTGCAATACCTTGAATCTTCATGAAGTCATCAAAATGCTTTCACATGTATTCACCTCCATTGTCCGTTCTCAACACTTTGATCTTGCACTCACTTTATTTTTCTACAAGAGCCTTAAACTCCTTAAACTTTGAGAAACATTCATTCTTAGCTTTAATGATGTAAATCCAAACCTTTCTTGAGAAATCATCAATGAATGTAACAAAGTACCTTGCTCTTCCAATTGATGGTGTCTTCATTGGTCTACAAACATTTGAGTGCACAATCTTCAACAATTTTGTTGCATGTGTTGCAACTCCACTTGGAAATGAAGCCCTTTATTATTTGCCTTGTATACATCCTTCACAAACAAGTGTCATGGCATTATGGCTGAATTGGCCAAGATCTAAGCCATTTACCATGGATTGGATCTCCTTCATGTATTTGGCATTCAAATGATTAAGTCGTTGATGCCAAATTCCAAACTCGTCTTGATTTTGTGGAAAATCAATAAATACTGCCACTTTAATTCCATTCACCTTTTTGCAATTGATGAAGTAGAGATTTCCATGTCTAAGGCCTTTGGCAACATGTTGGCCATCCAATGTCTTGACAAAACATCCATTCATGTCAAATTGAACCTTACAACCATATGATACAAGTTTGCTCACCGAAAGGAGGTTCTTCTTCATTTTTGGTACATGTAGGACTTCTTTCAATCTGATCCTCTTGATTTGGTCCTTCACAACAATCTCCACTACAATGGAGCCAATTTCAATGGCTTGTACCATGCCATTGTCTCCCAACCACACTTTTGTTGCTGGAATTTCTTCATAAGTGTCAAATGAACACTTCCATGGTGTCATGTGCTTAGTAGCACCTGAATCTATAATCCACTTTGACATGGCAGCCATGGAGGCTCCTTCCTTTGCCATGAAAGCATACTCATCTCCACCAAAACTATCACTAGCATTGTTTGCATCCTCCCTATCTCCTTTTTTGATCTTGTAGCAATTTCTAACAAAATGACCTGATTTTCTACAAATATAGTATTTTTTCACATTGCTTTTTGAATTATCACGTTGGTGAGAATAGCTACCTTTGCCTTATCTTGAAAATAGAGCCAAATCATCACTTGTAAGCTCCTTTTCTTTCCTCTTGGTCACTTCATGGACAAGTCTTGACATGACATAGTTCATAGTAAGCTCTTTTATATTGATGGACTCCAATGCCACAATTAAGTAGTTGTAGGATTCAGGAAGGCTCATGAGCAATGTCAACACAATGTCTTTATCATCAACTAGTTTGTCAACAACTGCTAATTGGTTAGCAAGTGCTTTTACCTTGTTAACATGAGCCATGACGTCATCTCCTTCTTCCATCTTTACTGTCAAGAATTTTCTCCTTGTCCAAAGGATGTTGGCAAGGTTTCTACTTTCATAGATGTTGCAAAGAGTCTTCCATGCTTCTACTGGTCCATTGCAAGCTATAACATGTGAAAAATGGGCATCATCAAGGTTTATTGCAATCATTCCAAAAGCCTTCCTTTCACCACGTTTGTACTCCTTCTTTACTTTGATATCAGCATTGTGACTTGGAGGGTCTTCACTTTCATCAACAATGTCACAAAGGTCCAATGAAGCCAACAAAAGCTCCATTTTCTTCTTCCAATAGTAAAAGTTGTCACCCCTAAATTTCTCAATTACTCTCAAGCTTTCATCCTTACTTGAAGCCATGTCTAAAGAAAGGATGTGTGAAAGAAAATCAAAAAAAGAAGATATAGAATACTCAAAATCAACAAGAAGGTATTGCTACCTTAGAAACCCAGAATGCCCTCTTTGTAAGTAAACAAGTGATTTCACTCTTGTATCACTCTCAACTCCATATATAAGACTTCTCACAAGTCTTACACTCTATTTGAACCTCTTGTATAAGCTTTGTCACTCTTCAATCACCCCTCTTTTCTCAAAAAAAAAAAAAAAAAAAAAAAAAAAAAAAAACTTCTTGTGAAAATAGAACAATCTCTTAAGAAGTTAAGTACATGAAAGTACAAAGTTAGAACACCAATGGAAAATCTTGGCAAAGAAATATAATACTAGAGTTCTAAAATATCATTATATAGAGTCTAACAATAACAAAGACTATAAGTGCTATTAACAATAAATAAGAGCAAAATTACATCAACAACTAGATACATAAGAAAGATTAGAAGATAACAAACTCAAACTTCAGCAATAACCATAAGATCTACTCCTTACAACAAGAAAGACTTCAAAGTACTTCAAAACTCACAAGTAAATGTAAGTGAGCTCATAACCTATTAAGTAAATAAGTACTTAGAAGATACAACACTTAGCATTAGCAAGATTGCACACAAAGAGAGTATGGAGTAAGATATCTCTCACTTCCAACATCCATTACTTATAGGTGGTAGTTGCTGCCCTAAAAGACAATGCCCACTCTTTGACTTTTACACACATAGCCCTAGGATCCTTTTGGCATCTCACGAGTTCCAAGAGTATCCTATATCCAATACTAATTACTCTTACATCTTACACACATGTTCTTAGGATCCTTTAGTATCTCATGAACTTTGAGGGTATCCTATGATACATACTAATGACTCATACTTACTCTTTGGATATTCCCTTATTAATACTTTATTCTTTTGATTTTGACTCTTGGTCCATGACTTCGTCCTATATCCATTGGATGCCCTTACCATATACCAAGAGTCAAATCTTTGACCACTAGCAATTTACCTAAGATAATATCTTATACAAGATAATATTTTCTACTTTTACTTTAATAATATCTCTTCTACTCCTTCCCGTAGTTCTTGGGGTTTGATACAGACCCCTGATTAAAATTGGAACTTTGAAAGTTATTGAATGTTCGATTTTATCGATTAGATCTATTTCCATTCTATCCATACGTATTTCCCATTTGAACTTGATTGACATCCCACTAAGTCAGTGGAATCATGGTTTGATTACTAAATTATTGTTGCCTTTACTAATTCCAACAATTAGTTATTAAAAGTTTTGCTCCGCAAAATATACATTGATCCATCATTTGTTAGGGTGAAGGGCATTCTGTTACCAAATGACTGTGATTCTTACAATTACTGTACCATACATTGGTCCTAGTATTGGTAGGCTTGTACCTCTTCTCCTTATCCTTGGCCATATTGATGGCCATTTCCTCCATTTTCTTCGTTATGTTTAATAACAAGGTTTTGTTGGAATCTTTTAGGGCTAGTATTATTGGTAATTCTACTGTACTTAATGCTTGTTGTTGATATGGAAAATATGGAGCATATGTTGTTGTCACATTCAGTAGTATAGCTTACAATGGGATGATATTAACTGACCTTTGAATATTGTCACTGGAATTGGTCCCTGTTTCTAACATCTGTAGATAACTACCCATTGATCCGTTCCAAGTCAAATTTTGATAACTGCCTTGAATTAGAATCATCGTAGCTCCCGTAGTTAAAAACTAATCATAATGGCATTCATCTCAAATCTTGGCTCTATTAAGGGATGAAGATGTCATAACGGATTGAGCTTCCTTCACAAACATTTTTAACTTTGGTGGATACAAACCATTGATTAATATGGATAAGATAAATGCCTCCAATATTTGGTGATTCGGCCACTTACTGAGTATATCAGCCACCCAGCCATAATACAATTCCATTGCATCCTCTAGGATCATTTTACTATTCATTAACCTCTCTCAAAGATGATCTTCAAAACCTAATGGCCAAAAATGGGTTAAAAATGCATTCTTCAATGCTTCCCAATTTCAAAATTGACCCACTGGTTGGCGGTTGTGCCATTCGAACGTCATGTCTTTTAAAGTTGCTGACAACCATTGTAACCAAATATCTTCGATTCTTCTATTATTGGCTACACATGCTGTCAGAAACTCAGACAAATGTTGATCAGAATCCACACCCGAAAAGCCCCTAAAAGTAGGTAATGGAGCCACGCTGGTGTTGTGATTGCCTACGTCATCCATTTGGGCTGCTATTGGAACTATTGGACTACTCATCGTCATTGAAGAAGACAATGTGTCATTTAATCTCTTATTAAAATTACCACTGCCTTCCTCAATTATCTTCTCTAAACTTTCCAACCTCTTCAATTTGCTATTATTATCCCTGAATAAGTTTATTAGTTGAATTGGAGGTAAAAATGATAGATTTTGAAATATGTTGAATTGGCCCTTATTGGTAAGCAATTTATGCCATTCTATAGAACCAATTTTTATAGAATCGGCAGTTTCTGCTATTGGAAAGGTACCCAACTGAGTATCCAATTCTTCTGTGTTTCTTCTACTTGCAATTAACGAGCTCAGAGATACGCTGGGTTATTGACAAAATTTCTTGCGAGTGCTCTTGGCAATTTTTTTAGCAATATATATGTCTGAAATATTAGAGATCGGTGAGCTTTTGAATATGCTTGGATATGCCGACAAGCATGCAACTATGGCTTAATCCAACTTTGTCGACGCTTCCTTTTTAACTTACATTCTTGCTCATTTTACAACGATTCTCTTGCTTGCGCTCTCTCTTGTCTTTCTTTCGATTGGCATATTTTCTTCACTGCAATTTTTTCATTCTTAATAATCATAATCTTTCATTATATACTGCTGAATTTGCTTCTTATTTCCCATTTACACATCCGGCAATTAATTCCTAATACTGAATGCTATTGTCAATCCTCGGCAACGGCGCCAAAATGTGATTATTCTTTTACTTATTCTATAAATTTCTTTCAGAATAAAAATGTAGAGGGGGATTCGAACTCAGAAAAAGACTAAGCGTATGAGCTTATATGTTAGGGTCACTCAATTAATTGTAATCCGAACCACTAAAATACCAAGAAATATTATGATATTTTCTTCCAGTAACAATACTCCTTCATCAACTGATAACAATAGTATGCAACTGTGCACTCTCAAAAGATATAATTTCCATCCAACACCAGAAATAACAGACTTCACTCCAACAAACCTGAATTCACATAATTTATGTAATCACAGACTTCCTCTGTCAAAACATACATAACTCTCAATAAACAACAATCATAATCTTCCATCCACAATCAATCTTCCAATAAATTTTGATATAATTCAATCACTTAGTACTCCAATTATATAATCAATAACTCATAAATCAATCTCTGATTTATTCCACAGGCTCACTTCTTAGTATTCAAAAACTGTCCATTACTCTTCAACAACAAAGAACCAAAGAAACAAAAAGGTAGCACTAAGCTTACCCTGGCTCATGACTATCACAGTCTGGCACCCCAACAAACTTCTATAACTCCTATATAATTGCTCTTGATTTCCAGATTCTAACCATAATCTTGTAATTAACCGCTTTTAATAACTAAATCAATCATTCATTGTCATATTGTAAATGCTTATAGTATGTAAAAATTAATTAAAACATATTATATGTTAATAAATCTAGATATTTGTTAGAGTGGCTAATAGATTAAATTAAAAGTAATTGATATAAGAAACTTTACTTTGTTTCTTTACTTGTTTTGATTTTGACTTTAAAATAATAATAATAATAATAATAATAATAATAAAATATAAGACCTAAATATTTAGTATGAAGCCTTGAAAGAAGGTGGAAGCCTAAGGATGAAAATCTAAACTAGTAGGAGGCTAATTGGGAGGAATGAAAGCAAGGTATGGTTGGATAAAGGCAAGGAATGGAGAACTTCATCCCTATTGGTTGAACACCATATCCAATGGGCTTTAAGGAGGTTGCATGCGACCTTAACAAGGATTTTGGCGACTTCAAAGAGGGCATTTTGGAAATTAGAAGCTAAGGTTGTAAATTTTAGAATTTAGGGTACAATTTGTGTGTAAAAATTAGAGGATTTGGAGTTAGAGTAAAGAAGTTATAGCCGTTTGAAGTTAATGTGTTAATTTAAGATATATTGTTACTCTTTTGAAGATACGAGGAGTTGTACTGTAGTTTTTGAAGATCGGAAGATGTGACTGGAATAGAAATTTTATGGCCTACATTTTTTACAAAAAAATTATTACTTTTGGAGTTCATATGAAGGAGGTATAAAGAGTTGAAGGTGGCGCTTCCACATCAAAGGCAGTAAATGAGCGGCTTTGTTTATAGTAATGATTGGAGCCATAACTTGAGTTTTCGGACAAATTTTTGGCTCAAACTTTTTGGAGAATATAAAATTTTGTGTTAAAAAGCTATACATATAAATTTCGTGGCATTTGAGCTTATATTTTGTGAGATATAAAAGAAATTACATGCGCGTATATAAAGATAAGGGTTTGAAGCGACTGTTAGGATTTCAAGATATCTCAAGATCCACACAAATTTGCAGTTGAAATTTGTTGTCAAAGTTTATAAGAATACATGAGTACCTCATGAAAAATTTGAGTTTGTTTGGATAGTCGAATTAGGAGATATGAGTTGTTGAAGTTTGAGAAAATTTTCATATAAGGATATACAAGATTTTAGAGGATTTTATCATATTTTAGGTGTTGTTGGTTACTTGAGGCTTGTGTATTTGGTGTAATTGCTCAAAAAGAGAAAATTTATATATAAACTTAGGGCTTCCCTTATTTTAAAGCTTAATTGAATAATTAGTGACAGCCAGAAGCCCAGTATTTTCTTGAGGCAAATTCTCTCTACCTCGACACCATCCTCCTGAACTGACTATTCTATTAACTATTAGTCTATTTTATCAATATCTTACGAAAAAGAACTAATATCTATTCTAGAAAGAGCTAATAACCAGTAACAATAGCCAATAACTAATAGCGGTAATCAAAAACCAATAGCAATAAGCAATATCAAGTAACAGTAGCCAATAACTAGTAATAATAGTTAATAATTAATAGCGATAATCATAAAATAATAGTAGTAATTAATATTCAATAGTAGTAGCCAATAATTAGTAGTAATAACCAATAACTTGTAGCAATAGCCAATAACTAATAGCAATAATCAATATTCAATTGTAAAAATCAATATCTAATAGCAAAAACCAATATTAGGTAGCAATAATCAATATCCAATAGCAATAATCAATATTTAATAGTAAAAACGAATATCTAATAGCAAAAACCAATATCTAGTAGCAATAATCAATATCCAGTAGCAATAATCAATATCCAGTAGCAATAATTAATATCCAATAGCAATAACTAATATCTAATAATAATAACCAATATCCTTAAAAAATAAAGAACTTTAGCACTAAATTTCTTTCAATCCAACCATTGGATTGAGTTCAAAATTTTTGAGGAGCAAGGTAATATTCTTAACTTCAAATAGATGATAATGACAAAAATGCACTCAAGTATGGATGGACCTTCTTCTCCAATCTGAATGTTGAATTTTGAATACCAATTTCTTCTTATCAAACTATTTAATAAATCTCAAAATTCTCATATACAAAGAAAAATAAGTCTACTATCCAAACATATAACTTTCACTGTAATCCAATTGATAGATTATAAGATATCTTAAAAATCCTCACTGGTCTTCAAAACCCTAAATTCTAAGACCATAACCCACAAAAACCTTAATAACCCTCAATCCAATCCTTCGATCAAGCTCAAATTTACAACACATATTAAGCTTAATTATAACCATTAATCCACAAAATTTCACATTTAGACCTATTACAAAATTCTTGAAATGGTTCAAAACATCAATCCTACTTTATTTCAGAAAATCTAAGTCATTTGAAAACAAAATTAAATTTGTAAAGCTCTTACAAAATCATTACAAATCCAAATCATACAAAAAAAATGTTCATAGAAATTCTATCTAGTCTGCTTTCAAATTCCACTCTTTGATCTACCTTATATCCTAGAGTTGCTATAGGTGTTTGATTTTGTGCCTCGGGGTCTGATTTTGACCTTGGTTGATAACTAGCCTTCTTTGGGTATCAAATTTTATCTTTTTGAATTAATTTTTATTAAAACCAACTCCTAACTTCTTCTTATAAATGCTCATATTCTTTATTTTTCTAATCTACTTTACTTTGTCTTATTTATGGTCAACAAAGTAAGTAGAAGCCTATTTTATAAAAAATAATATTAGTACTTTTTAATTTTATTACCCTTTTGACTATTAGCTATATCTCTAAGATAATTTTCTCTAATACTTTGAACTAAGATTTTTTATATTATATTAATTTTTACACTCTTTCATCTATTTGTTGTGTTACATCATAACATTGTCTTGAATTTAAAACTTCTTCGACCTAAAATTCTTGATTATTATCTACCTCTATAAGAAGAAGTGGCATTTATCTTCTTTTCAAGATATTCACTATTTTATATGGCTCAAGAAGAGATATGTGAAATATAGAGTGAATTTTCATGGACTCTAATAGATATAATTAATAAGCAATAATATTGACTTATGTACTAATAGGAAAAGATTCAAGCCTACAATAGTCCAACTTGTCATAAAAATAAGTAATCTTCATACTGCAGCAAAGTAGCCATATTCTATCACTTATATTGAATTATTGCTGTTCCTTGCAATAGGCATCTATACTAATTTTTTGTCATTCTTGAGCTTTCAATAATTACACCTTCATTGTTGTATGTAACTCTAATAAACGATTTGCCAAATCTTTTGCCGCAACATCAATTTTTGAAAAGTCAAAAATATCAAGTTGTAAATGATAACCATAACTGCTAAATAAAAATATTTCTTAAATAAAAGAATATATTGAATTATTATATGTAAAATTTACCAATGGTAATAAAATTGTCCAATCATCTTGATGATAGTTGATGGTACATCTCAAGTACTACTCCAAAACTCGATTCACCTATTCTATTTGCCCAGGAGTTTGTAGATGAAAAGAGAAAGAGAGCTTTATATTTATCTTTAATATCTTAAAAATGGTTCTCCAAAATCTTGATATAAATTGAGTTTTCCCATCCGATATAATATCTTTACACAAACTGTGATAGTGATAGATGTTGAAAAAAAACTTAATTATTTCTTCACTTGTGATAGATTTTGTACATGGTACAAAATATGCTATTTTGGTAAAACGATCTACTACTATAAATATAGAATCATACAAACATGAGACTAAAAGATTTGTAATAAAATCCATAGAAACGGTGTCGTACTGTAAATGCTTACAGTATGTAAAAATTAGTTAAAATATATTATATGTTAATAAATCTAAATGTGTGTTAAAGTGATTAATAGATTAAATTAAAAAGAGTTGGTAAAAAAAAAAAATTATTTTGTTTTCCTTACTTAGTTTGATTATAGTATATAAAAGTTATAGAACCTTAATGTTAAGTATGAAGCCTTGAGAGGAGATAGGGGCTTAAAGATGAAGATTTAAACTAATAGGAGGTTAATTGGGAGGGATGAAACCAAGGCATGGTTGGATGAAGGTAAAAATAAGGATCTTCATCCCCATTGGTCGAAATCCATGCCCAATGGGCTTTTAGGAGGCTGCCTGCGACCTTGATAAGGGTTTCGGGGACTTCAAAGAGGCCATTAGGAAATCAAAGGCAAGGTTTGTAAAGTTTACGGTTTTGGCTACAATTTTTGTGCAAATTTTATAGGGTTTTGAGTTAAGGTGAATAAGTTATAGCCGTTTGAAGTTAAGGTGTCAATTTGAGACCTACTGTTACTCTTTTGAGTTTACGAGGAGTCTTACGGAATCTTTTGGAGATCGGAAGGTGCGGCTGGAAGGGCAACTTCAAGACATACATCTTTTGCGAAGGAAATTTTGCATTTGAAGTTTATGTGAAGGAGTTATAGGGAGTTAAAGACAGCGCATTCAAATCAAAGGCAGTAAGTGAGCGGTTTTGTTCAAAGTAGTGTTAGGAGTTATAACTTGAGTTTTCGAACGAAATTTTGGCTCAAACTTTGGGAGAATGTAAAAATTTGTGTTAAGAAGCTATCTATATAAGTTTAGTGGCATTTGAACTTATGGTTTGTGAGATATGAAGAAAATTGCGCGCGGGTATATAAAGATTATGGTTTGAAGCGACTGTTAGGGTTTTAGAGATATCTCAAGATCCGCGACGAATTTGCGGTTGAAATTTGTTGTAAAAATTAATAACAACATATCAGTACTTCACGTAAATTTTGAGCTTGTTTGGACGGTTGGATCAAGAGTTATAAGGTGTTGAGGTTCGGGAGAATTTCCACACAAGGATATATAAGGTTTTAGAGTACTTCTACCATATTTTGGATGTTGTTGGTTATTTAAGACTTAAGTATTTGGTGTAATTGTCCCAAAAGGAGGACTTATATATATAAAATTAGGGTTTCCTTATTTTAAGCTTGATTGAGAAATTAGTGACAGCCAGAAGCCCAGCGCTTTCTTGAGGCAAAACCTCTCTATCCCGACAATGAAAGATCATAGTTGTTTTGAAATAGATAAAGGTTGAAGAAGTCTACAAGGTCGATGGCGAGGAGTTTTAGATCTTGAATAAATATCATATGATTGTACAAAGTCTTTGACTACCTTTTACATTTGAGGCCACTATAAATCTCTTCATATTAGGTCCAACATCTTATTGTATCTAAATATTCGACTACTGAAAAGTCATGATAATTTTGAAGAATATATAATTGTGCTCTATTTTTTGGAATGTATAATTTTCCTTTGAAATTGAGTAGGTTGTTCTTGAACTCAAACTTAGAAATATCATAAGACTTTGAAGAATTATTTTTCATGTCATAGACAAGAGGATGAGTGGATATACTTAATTAAATTTCCTTGAAAAATGTTGAATCAATGATTAATGTTGATTTTATTGTTCAAAGATAAAAATATTTTGGCTTCAAAAAAATTATTCTTTGTTGATCAAAAAATACATTTCTTTCTTTTGATACAAGATAAGAACATTTAAAAAGAGCGTCCAATAAACCTTGTTATTTTTTGGATCAATAAGTAATCTTGAAATCAAATCATTATAAAAATATGCTCCAATGAGCTTGACAAAAATTTAAAATACATGCTAACATGAAATACTTAAGATTCTTGTGATTTGTATACATGATGATTGGACTCAAGGCACCTTCTAAGTAATGATGTCATTCTTGAAATCAATCCATGATTACAAGGAGTTCTTTATTGCAAATCTCATAGTTAATCTTGATTGCTAAAAATTATCTAGAATGAAAAGCTATTAGATAGAACTTATCATTTAATTCTATTTAAGATAATAATGCATCCAAGGTAAAGTCTGATGCATCTATTTCCATAAAAAATACCTTGGAAAGATTGGTATATAAGTAAATTCATTTTTTAAAGCATCAAATGATGCTTTAGCTTTTTTATTCTACTTAAATTTTTCTTTACAAGTCAAACTTGTAAGTCAAGCTACAACTTGAGAACAATTCTTCATGAAGATCCAATGATAATTAACAAAGTCCAAAAAGCATCATACATCCCTTATTGTTCTTAAAATCTTTCAATCTATGATAGTCTAAACCTTCTTCAAATCCATCATTAGCCCTTCATTGGAAATGATGTATCCTAAAAAATAAATTTAAATAATAAAGAATACACACTTTTTTAACTTGGTATTTAATTCAGCATCTATAAGTTTTTATAATACACAATGAATATGAACTTCATATTCTTTTGTGTTCTTAGAATAGTTTAAGATCTTATCTACATAACAGACAACAAAATCATCAAGAAATTCACAAAAGACATTATTTATAAGATATTAAAAAGTAGCTGGTGTATTTGTGAGTCCAAAAGGCATGAAATTATATTCAAAATATCCATACTTGGTTAGAAATATAGTTTTCTATTTATCTCTTTCTTTAATACATACTAGATTATATGCTTCTCGTAGATCTATTTTTGTATAAAACTTTGCTTCATTGAGTTGATAAAAAAGTCTTAAAATCAAAGGTAGAAGATACATATTCTTAATAGTAATCTTGTTGAGTCCTCAATAGTCCACACACATCCTCAAAGATCCATCTTTTTTCTTCACAAATAAAATAAGAGCCCCAACTTGAGATTTAGAATGACATATGAAATTCTTAATTAAATTCTTATCAATATACTCTTTGACTGCAATCAACTTTTTTTATGATAGGCTATAGATTGGTCCAAATGGTGGTTGATCTCCTTCATGAAGTCCAATGGAACAATCATAAGGATGATGCTCTAAAAGAATATCTACATTAAAATTATAAGATGTAGGATTATATGCCATATTAAAAATAAATATTATATTAACCAAAAGAAGAGTTTCTTGAATAAATTATATCCAATAAAATTTTATTGATGGACCTAAAAAAACTTCATGTTGTAATAAAGTGGACAACTCTAGAAACATTACGGTATTAAGATAGAGAGGAATTGCTTCAAAAAAACATTAGGCTCTTGGCTGTCACTAATTCTTCAATCAAGTCTTGAGATAAGAAAGCCCAATTATATATATATATATATATATATATATATTTATCACTTTGAGGAGTAATTATACCAAATATGTAAGTCTTAAGTTTCCAAAAATATCCAAAATATGATAAAAAACTCTAAATCCTTATATATCCTTATAGAATATTATTTCCAAAATTCAACAATTCATATCTTCTAATCGGACTATTCAAATACATTCAAATTATACATGAAGTATTGGTGTTTTTGTGATTTAATACGACTATATAGTAAAATTATAATCAAAATTGAATTTCTAATTAATATCTAATTATCTTAGTTTAATTATAATTTGAAGTATTTAAACATAGCTTTTATAAAAGCCTCTTAGGTTGTTTTCTTATCTTAATAGTTAGTAGGGTAAAGATTAGTTAGTAATTTTATCTTCTAGGTTGTAGAGATTCTACCTTAGAAAGACTATAAATTAATAAAATCAGATTAGAAGAGATAAATAATTAGTATAGTTGGTACTAGGGTTAAGTTGACAGTAGGGTTGGGCTAAAAAATCCTTAAGATAGGTGAGATTGATATCCACAGGTCGACCATTTTTGAGATAGGATCGAAATCAAACCTTTGTCCACTAAAACGATGGCTTAGGACAAAATACAGATTCATTCAAAAATCAAAAGATAGATTTTAAGAGCTAGCTTAAAGTTCTTTCTAAAGGCATAATAATTGTTTTTGGAGGATTTTTGAAGACTTATCAATTATTGTTCAAAATTAATGTTTGTATTGGTGATTTGAACTTTATATAATATAATTAGGAATAGCAATTTTGGCCAGTTCATGCAATTGGTGTAACATCTATATTTGAAAATTTTACATTGATTGAATTATTAGGTGTACTAAGTGTATACAAAATTTTGTGATAATCTAACAATGTGGTTTAGAGATATCTAGTTTTTAACACAAGAGGATTTTAGAAGTTGACAATTTGAGGTTGGGTAGGATTTCTATGATATATAGAGTTCTACTAGTCGGATCAAAATGAAATTTGGCATGGTATTGAAGGACTTGAAGATCAAGCTATACACCAATTTTAAGTCAAAGTTAATAATTGAAGAAAGAAAAATCACTACTAGAATCTCTACTTCACTTTTCAAGTTCGCAGCAGAGTGACATCAGTGCAATTTTTGGAGGTTTTCTAACAATTTGTAAGTTGGATTGGGCTAAAAATTCTTAAGCATATAGAAGACTTACATTGACAATTGCATGCAAAATTTTGCATCAAGTAAGTAGTCAGATTGGATGTTACAACTTGTTAAAATTCACTAATTAGCATTGGGGCTTATAAAAAAAATCTAAATTGCTTAAATATGAAAGTAATAAGGTAGTTGGAATTTAAGTATGATTAATGCTACTAAAAAGAGTGTTTTAAGTTCTTTTGAATTGAAATTCAGATTATATTCTTCTTATATGGATGAAATCTATTAGGGTTTCTTGGATACTTGTGAAACACATCTTCACCTTCTTTAGCTAGGTGCCTGGTGCATTCTTGAGTAAGACAACACGTAATATGACAACGTACTTCTAAAAACTACTACAAAAAATTCCAACTGCAAATTTATTGTAAATCTTAAGATATTATCAAAATTCTAATAGTAGCTTCAAGCCCTAGTTTTTATACATCCGCATGCAATTTTCTTCATATTTCACAAATTAAGCACTTAAATACCACAAAATTTGTATATATAGTTTTTTGACACATTAATCTATCTTGTTTAAATGGTTTGAGCAAAAAATTCGTTTGAAAACTCAAGATATGGTTCCAAAAATTACTATAAATAAAATCACTTATTTACTACCTTTGATTTGGATGCACTGACTGCATCTCTCTATAACTTCTTCATTTGAAGTCCAAATATAATAATTCTTTTGCAAAAGATGTAAGTCATAAAATTATTGTTCTAGCCACATTTTTTGATCTCTAAAAGCTATTGTAAAACTCCTTGTATGTTCAAACGAGCAACAATATTTCTTAAAATATTAACTTAATTTCAAATGGCTATAATATTTTTTATCCTAATTCCAAACTTACTAATTTTATATCCAAATTGTAGTCCAAATCCTAAGTCTTATAATTCTAGCTTTTTATTCTCAAAATGCCCCTTTGAAGTAGCCAAAAATTCTTCTTATGGTTATGGACCGCCTCCTAGAAGTCTATTGGAAATAGCCTTCAACCAATAGGAATGAAGATCTTTACTCTTTGCCTTCATCTATCCATACCTTACCTTCATCCTTCCAAAGAAGCTTCTTAATAGTTTGAGTCTTCAAGTTTGAATTCTAATCTTTTCTTATAACTTTATTTTAAATATCTAAATCCAATATAATTTAAATATTATAATAAAAATAAATAAACCTCAAAATAATTTTTCTTATATCAATTTTCTTTATATTAAGCTAATAACTATTCTAATGTATACCAAACTTATAAACATTTTATATATTTTAAGTAATTTTTACATATATTCATAGTCCAAATATTGAAGTAAAAGTTTTTCAAAGTCTTGTATTTTGAATTGCCCATCTCTTCTCTTGAAAGCCTTCACTTTTTTTCTTCCTACTAGGATCCTAATGATACCTCTATCTAACTCACATAAGGTATATGTGACATTATCATGGATTGTAACTACCACATATGGTTCAAACCATTTCTTTATAAATTTCTTTATAATGATATGCTAATTTTCTAAGTTGCTACCATAAACTAGAATCCAATCTCCAATCTCTATAGATGTAGGCCTCAACCTATGAGTGTTGTCAAATATTTTTTTATTTTTCAATCTTCTTTTTTTTAACCTCTCAGTTGTAATTTTAAGTCCTCAGAAAATCTTCTCAACTGTTAGATTTAAAGCTCTAATAATTTTTTTCTATTAATGTGATCTTTTCAAGATAAAAATATCTATGTAAGATGGATTTCTTCATCTAGAATCATAGGTTTTTTTTCCTAACATTAACTCCATAGGCATATAACCAATAACAATACCGTGAGTAGTTTGATTAGTCCATAAAGCAAATGGAAGCAGTTTAGACCATTGAATTGGTTTATCCTTATATGCCTTAATCAATTTATAAATGATAAGAAGATGACCTCTGTAATCGTCGTTTGACTCGGACTCAAAACACCAAGATATTTGATCAGTATAGGTGGGTTCGATCTAGGGAAAAGACTCGTTGTATGAATTGGATATGTTATGTCACAATTGATTATGTATTAATTATCTAAAACTTCCAAAGTTCTCTTCCTCATCTCAATTCAATCCCTTCACAATCTCTACAATCGTTCACTGCCCTGCAGCTACTCAATATCACTGACATTCCTGACATCTATAAGATGCTTAATCTCTTTTCACAGTACTTCAATTCTCAATTCCTTTACTTTTACTCAATCTTCCAGTGCTACTATCACAATGCAATAATCTCTATTATCACAATCATACTTTCTTTCTCCAAATTAATTAATTCGAATTCATAATTTTTAATATCTCAATCACAATTTCAGTAATCTTTTTCTTAAATCCAATACTAAAGAAAAACACAAAAGCAAAGAAAACAAAAGGGTAGCTCCAAGCTTTACCCTGGCTCACGACTATCACAGTCTGGCCCCCATTCCTTCTTCCTCAACCTCTTTATCCTACCAAAATATGAATCGTCATTCAGCAGATTCCATAGGTTGTGAAACTTTGGCTTCTTAACCGCATATGTTCCTAACTTCCTACTATTAACAACTAATCGAACTAACCATTCATCTAAATCCCAACATTACTACTATTTAACCGATAACGAACCAGAAAAGTCATTTATACATTCTACATAGTCCCACTCCTTACTGTGCAGCGTCCTTGCAAACCACCTCGTACTACGTTTTACAATATCACCACATCATTGGCTTCCTCCAATGTCTGAACTTTTGGTCCGCCTTGGTCCGTTTCATCATTTCCATAAGTGAGATTGGTTTCGACTTCTTGAACTTCTTCTCCAACTCCCTCTCCCACCTGCTCTCCGTTCAATAAAGCTGTCAAGTTCTCGTTAAGTGCTCCCAATTCCCGAACCTGAGACTCCAAAAGCGCAATTTGGGTGTCTCGCTCTTTCAGTTGCTCCTCCAGGGTATGCACCTGTTTCTCTAATTCCCGTAAAGATGTACTTGCTGGATTGACCTCTCCTTGCTGCGTGGTAACTGTAATCATTTCTGCCTCCAATTCGGCAATCCTTCTCTTCAGTTGCTCGTTCTCCGTCTTCGAGCTCTCCGATTGTCTCCGAAAATCGTCCTCCAATTTGGATCTCCCGGCTTCCAATTCTGCCACCCTATTCTTCTCCTCCTGGTATTGGTTTCGCAACTCCATACATTCCTGCTTGGTAAGCTCCATCAAACTCTTTGCCAACTTGTTCTCCTTGGCCCATTCCGCTTGGGTCTCCTTAAATTGGTGCTCTAATCTTGAATATTTGAGAGCGTCCGTTACTGAAGCACGTTGTAAATCTCCAATCTTCTTCTTCTGATCCTCAATGATCTTGTCCTTCTCCTCCAGTACCTGTCTAAGGCTGAACTCATTGCCCATTTTCTCAACGGCCATCTATAATTGAGTAATTTGTGCCGGGATTAACTCCTTGAGTTCTCTTGCCTGCTGGCCAGCTCCCGATAAACCCACCCGTTGATAATACTCTACCAGTACTGGTGGAGTGACGGCCATATTGGTACTGGGACGACCCAATTCTCTAGATGACGAGCTGACATTGGTCCGTTCGTAATTTCTAGCTTGGCTGCACTCTGCTATCGCCGCTTCCTCGACTTGTTTTGATGGCAATGGCAGTGACCCTATTCTTGTCTCTGTTGCTATAGCGTCTAGTCTCTCCACCATTGAAGGTTGCTTCAGTTGATATCTAATTGCTTCACACACATAGTTGGAGCATAACATCGTGGTAACCTTCCCTGTTCTTCTTTTCACGTCCAATTCCGCATGGATTCTGGTCGCAACATACGCTGCCCAGTTGAAGACCATCCCCTCCAGCGTCGCATTTGCTGAAAATAATAACCTCCTTGCCATATACGTCGAATGTCAATTCAGCCCTAATCACTTCTGCACAAACCGCAACCATTCTCCCAGCTCCGGCGTAAGCGCATCCGCTGTCTTCCACCCTTGATTTTTCTCAAACGCTTCGTTTCTCAACTTGAAGTACTTGCTTGGAACAAAATCAGACTCCAAGTCTCCCGATACCGATAGCTCACCCATGAGAAGATATAGAACCTTGTTCAACGTCACCTCATCTATACCAATAATTCTCCCTTGAACCACACTAGACCCGTCTTTCGGATCATAATTCGTCACATATTTCGTTAACAATGCTATATCTATTGATGGTAGCCTCTGCGAAAACTTCAAAAACCCATACAACTGCGTCGTGTGAAACTCTCTCTGTCTCCTTTGCGACCAAAAAATGTCCATAGCGATCGGCTCCATGCTGGTCACTATCACGCACTCCATTGGTGGCAATGCTCCCTTCGTCTTGTCATTACGCTGTCGCTCCTCTCTCGTAGCTGTCCTCTTCTTACGCTCAATCACTATCTTCGCTACTCACGATAATCCTCTAAAACCTGTGCTTAGCAACGTGAATCAAGAAATTGCAATGTAAACAATGTCAGCCAAGAGCCCCACTCCTAACTTCTACCCTGGTTCTCCTCCTAATATGACTTAACCTAACAGGCCTATAACAACCTATCCTATTAGTGTCTTCCTGACGGCTCACCTTCACTCAACCCGTCCATAATCTCATCATCACACGCTCTTCCTTTTCCATCACAACTCTTGCGATGTCACTTCAATACTAAATTGGCTTTCTCTCTCCTCCTCCACTGATATAAAACCCATCCCGGGTTTATGTAGCATACAGACGTAGCCGATTTCCATTTATACGCATGGTAAATTTAGCACCCATAAAGTCTTCCAATTGGACTGAGCCATTGGGAAAACCCTCAATGACTCTGTACGGCCCATGCCATCGAATATGAAATTTTTCTGAAATTTTTTTAAAACGACTGTCATAAAGCAGTACCAAATCATTGGGCATAAAAAATTTTGGTTTTAATTTACTATCATAATAACTTTTCCGTCGCCTTTGAGTGGCCTCTTGCCTCAATAGGGCATTGGTTCGAGTTTCATCCAATGGCTCCAATTATGCGAAACGAACTTGTAACGACTCCGTATCCCCCAATCGTTCCTCCAGTGCAATGGGCAAATTTTGAACTTCGAATTCGATAAGTAATATTGCTTCCTGACCATAAACTAATTGAAAGAGTGTGGCATTACTCGTAACTTTATAAGCAGTACGGTATGCCGACAAAGCGGCAAACAATTTAGTGTCTCAATCCGTGCCTGCACCACATATTGTCTTGGTGATAATTGTACATAATATGCCGTTGGTCTTTTCTGTTTAGCCATTTGCTCTGGGATGATACGGTGTCGTCTTGCGGTGTTTAATCTCATATTTAGCAGTCAATGCTTTAATTGTACTATTAATGAAATGGGTTCCTCGATCACTGACCAATTCTTTTGGACAGCCAAACCGTATAATAATATTTTCATATAAGAATGTGGCTACATCACTAGTACTATCAGATATTGTTGCCTTCGCTTCGACCCATTTAGTAACATAGTCCGTCGCAACCAATATATACCATTTTTGTCCATGGCGAGAGGCAGGTGCAATTGGGCCCACGAAATCAATATCCCATTTTTCAAAAGGTGCCTGTGCCAGAATTGGAACTAACGGCATCACGGATGTACCCGTAGGACGACCAATTCACTCGCACGGGTCACAACGACGTTGTCGTATTACGTGCTTTCCTGCTCGAGAACGTACCAGGCGTCTGGCTGTAGAAGGTAGTATGGAGATTCGTCGATAGTCAAGCAGTCTATCAGTTTTGACTGCTGGAATATAAACGACTGCAACAATGTACCGTAAATCTATACGGATGCTCTTCGACTGCTTGTCGAAGTCCTTTTTGCCCCAGCCGGTAGGTCTCTAGACGTTACAGAGAACCTCGAACAACCCAAACTGTTAATCTTCAATATCACTTTGTACTTACGATCTTGTATCCATTGACTGTCTTGTTAGATTAACCCAATAAATTTCATTCACTCCGCATACTCAATCCTATACACGCCCTTTTAATCCTTCAATCACAGACGTAACTCGATTTCACAAAACAGTCAAGAGTATTCAAACCTACTTCATTAAAAATCTCGATTCACCATTACAATACTGACTTCAGCAGCGATTGCCTCAGCCTTCCTAAAACTCTACGAAGAAGAAAAATCCAAATTCTCTATCTTTCCTTCCCCGACCCGAAGCATGAAGCTCCTCTCTCTAATCCCTTTGATCTTCAAAAACCTCCAATGAAAACCGAACTAGTAACCTTGCAAAAGCTTGAAAAACTAGCTTCCCCCGATTCCCCAGAGAAAAAAAAAACCCCCCTTTCAAAACTATATCCCCCCTAACATTATCCTCTGAATTTCTTCAATCTTCCATCTTAGATCCGGAATTGGCTCCCACCTCAAGCTTGGATCCGAAATTGGCTCTCGCCGTCAAGCTTGGATCCAAAATTGACTCTCGCCATCAGTGCTTTCTCCTCCGTTTTTACCTTTAAGAAATCCATTTACCGAAAACAACGTTCCCTGAAACGGCACAGAGAACAAGACAGCCTGAAACAGAATCGAACCCCGTAATCGGGACCACATTGAGTCGCCCAACCAATTCATGTCCCATATTGGGAAAGATGCCCGTAGTAACCTAGATGTTCCCGTAATTGGGTCAAATTGGTCCTCGCGTCAGATTGGCTAAGACCCGTAGTAAGACCTCGATTTCTCGTAATTAGACTGTATTGGATTGACCGGCCAATTCAGGTCTCATATTGGATAAGAGGACCCGGATTGGATTCTCGAAATTGGATCCAATTGGCTCTTCGAACCCGTCGTGTGAATTGGTCCTTCTCTTCCTGCTGACTCTCATTATTGGAATCGAACGGAGCATTTCAGTATGCCCCGGCTGACTGTAACGGAGTGACTGAACTTGACCACTCAGTATTTGTACTGGAGTTGGTCGATGCTCCCAATATTCGAAGTAACTGAATATTAATAAAATTTCCCTTTCTTTTTATTTTCACTGTATACTCGTGTTACAACACGATATCCACCCCCTCTGAACTTGTGAATCCTCTGGTATGCACCAATTTACCCAATTGCTATTTGATTCAGAATATATCCTCTACGTATTTGTCCAGTTTGTCTTCATCACCTTCATTATCCAAATCACTTTCATCTTCTTGCTTCGGAATCTCTATACCTTCATTAAGGTCTTTCATATTCATCTCTGCATGTCTTCGTTTAAATATTTTTACTCGCTTCCTTGCAATTGGTATTTTTAATTTTGTACCATCTAACTCCCGTAATGAGTAAGTCGCATTACCATGAACAGTTGTTACCACATATGGTCCAAACCAACGTTTTGAGAATTTCCGCAAAGTACTATGTTGATTATCCAGACTATTGTCATAAACAAGTATCTACTCACCTTCCTCGATTGCTTTTGGTCTCAATCGATGTTGCTTATCGAATCGCACCTTGTTTTGTTACCTTGCTCTTTTTAACCTTCCCAATGCTATCTGGACATCTTCCGTTCTTTGCTCCAATTGTCGAATCCTAATAGCCAGAAGTTCTTCTCTTGTCAATCCATCTTCCCATGGTAGCATACTCCAAGTAAGTACCTTTTCTTCAATCGGCATAATTGATTTTTGACCTGTCATAAGTTCTACTGGCATATATGCTATCACCGAACTATGTGTTGTTCGATCAGCCCATAATGCAAATGACAAAAGCCGTGGCCACTCTTTAACCTTCCCATTACAAGCTTTAACCAATGTTTTCACAATCGGTAGGTGACCACGTTCGCTTTTTGCATTCCCTTCTGGATTATAAGCAGTAGTCAGTGATAGTTTAACTCCACATCTTTCAAAGAACTTACGAGCTTCTTGTGCATTTAATTCTCCACGATCTGCAGTGATTTTTCCTATGCACCCGTAATGGCAAATGACATCTTCAAGCAAAAACCTACAAATCCCCTCTGTAGATTTTGTCCTCAATGCTCTTCCTTCTACTTGATTTGATAAATCTTCACGAGCTAAAACCAAATATCTCATCTGCCATAACTCAACCGGCATAATAACTAAATCAACAACCCATTTAAAATGAATAGCCAGAGGATACGTAGGATGAAGACCATCTCGGTGTCGGATATTAGAATACAATTGACAGATTTCACATGACTCTACAAATGAGAGCACATCTCGATACATATTTTTCTACCAATATCGTTCCTTGAGTTTAGCAAAAGTAGCCCAGATTCCTCTATGCCCTGCCCATAAACTATCATGAAACTCCTTTAATAATTTTAGTTTTTCTTCCCTTTTGCCTATCACTCGTTGTGGCATCCCAATTCCTTTCTTTGGTCTCTTCCATAAGAATCCATCTCGAAGTAAAAATACATATGCTTTTTTTCTTATTTGTTTGAATTTTTCTATAGACCAATTCCCCTGCTTAGACAAGGTATTCAAATAATGACCAATATCCAATAATTCTCCTTCATAAGCTTCTTCAAGAAATAGCTTGTCTTCTCTGTTGAGATTTGATATTGAATAGAATTTCAATCCGACATCATCAATGTCTTCAACCATTTCGTCCTCCTTCTCGTATCTTGCTCGAGATAGCATGTCTGCTACTAAATTGTCCTTTCCAGTGATATGCTTAAATTCTAGATTTAGTGACTTAATATAAGCAATCCATCTCAACATTGCAATATCTGGCGTTGAACAGTTAATAATCATTCCAAGCAATGGCAAACAATCTGTTTCAATTACTACTACTGCCCCAATCAAATAGTCCTTTTCAGCTTTCATAGCCGAAACGACTCCCCAAAGTTCTCTTTTGACTTGCAAATATGCACGCTGACGAATACTTAAAACTTTAGCCTCAAATCGAACTGCAAATCTATTCCCACTGGAATCATCTTGACCCACAGCCCATCCAATGGCAATTGGACTAGCGTCTACAGTAAGAATCACTGGTCTATTGCACTTATAATCAACCTTCCTCAATATTGGAGGTGACATCAATAATTTCTTCAATCTTTGCATTGCCTGAATATGCCTTTCTTTCCATTCAAATCGGTAACCCTTGCGTAACAGTTCATATAATGGATCCGCTATGTGAGCAAAATAAGGGATCCAGATTCGATAAAATACACATGCACCCAAAAACCTGCGAACCTCTGTTAAAGAATCACAATCCTCTTTCATCCTTCCAATTGCATCAACTTTAGTCGGATCTGGTTTTCTTCCGTAAGATCCACATAAATGTCCAACAATTACAACCTCTCGTACTCCAAATACGGACTTCATACCCGATAATGTAAGATGAACTTCTCCAAGCCGAGTTAAAATCTTTTCACAATCTTGTATATGATCAACAACATATCTGCGACATCCCCTCGTATCTAAAGTTTCATCCTTGTCTCCTTCTCTGCACCTTTTTATAGGAACATCATCCAGAAAAGGCATAGTCTTTTCCGGAATAAAATCTCTCAATACCTTATTCATCCCATTCATCATATGCGTAACTGAGTTGGTCGCGCCTTGAGGAAGAGTGCACATTCTAATTAATCCAAGCGTTTTCCCCATCATTGTCATATCTCTACTTCCTTCGGTAAGTTGAAATTGATCATAACTTGAATACAAATCATCCATTGAATAGATCGCCCTTCCAGCAAACGCCTCAGCAAATTCATCCACAATAGGTCCAATTCTTACATTCCTGACAGTTACTACATTCACCGGTTGCATATCTTGAATAAACCGTAGTGACCCATTCTTCTTAGGTACCGTGAACCATCGACTAGAATACGGCGCAAATGAAGGTTCCTATATTTTCATCTTTATCTTTTCTTTCAATAGTTCCACCAATTTAGGTAAATGTGCCCTCGATACTGGAATCGGTCTTAGATTCCAAGGTACATGCGGTACAGTGAAGATAACTATAGGTGTTATAATATTTGGATCCACACACCCAATTTTATGAGATTCGAAGGCAAACGATCTACCTTGTTTAGCCAACATCTTTTTGAAGCAAGTAATTTCCTCCGGCAATAAAGAACCATTAGAACCAATCTTCAATTCTTCAAAAGTCTCTTCAGTAAACTGATGTCCAATACTCATTGGATCTCTTAAACTTGCTTCTTTTGATGCTTCTCCCATTTGTTCTTTAGAATCCTCTGGTAATGGTTCGGCAACAGGCTTTACCTTCTTATCTACTCTTTTATATCTCGTCTCTACTGTGACTTCTGGTGCTTGAAAAGATTCCAGCATGGTATAAACCTCTCTCAAATGAATCTCAACAATCTTATCATTATCCCCTAACCCAATAGATGTAATCAATTCTAATGAATCTTCCAGTCCATTTTCTTCATAAACACCCAAAATCCTCTCATCCTCTTGCAATGCACTTATCTTGCGTAATTGTCCTTCAATATTATATAATCTTTTTCTTTCTTTTCTTTTAAAATCATCAACTTTCTTATACACAATATTTCCATTCTCCAATATACTAATAAAACTCGCATCAAAGGCACCTTCATCTCGCGAGAGTACCTCCTCTTTTGTTCCTCCATAATCTCGCTTTACAGTGGTACCTCCCCAAAATCCTTAAATCCTAAAATCCTTCAACAATCTTTGGCAATGGTTTCTCCCTCAACCTATCTCGATTCCGTTCATGGTTAGGAGGTACTGTTAGAAATTGTACAGCTTTCCTCCCATCTTCGCTCCATACCCTTGCATAAGCAGAACCCTTGTCAAGTATTTTTGTTTCCATCCGTGTTGCCATGATATGAGGTTGTCCTAAAATGAACGGATAAGACGTTGTATCTTGAATGAAGAAATGTTGCTCCGTCGCAACATCCCCAATCCGAATTTTGACATCTGGACAAGCTCCATATAATTCGCCTCGTGTGTTATTAGCTGCTCGTATTGCCCACCCATGTTCCATATCAATTGGCCATTTTTGCTTCTTATAAAGATCTTTAGACATGAGATTTATTTCAGAACCATGGTCGATCAAAGCAACTATTGGTTCTTCTATATCTCCTACTTTCACCAATACCTCAGTAGTTGCCCTTACCCAATGCTTTCGAGTATAATGGCTCAAAGTTTCCATTTCCTTGTCACTAGAATCTTCGAAACGTACTCATTCATTATACCCATTCTTTTCATTTGTTGGTTGCTTATAATCAATATCAACCTCTTCTTCATCTCTACATATTCTTGCATCAATAGCATAACTCATTCCAGTTTCGCCCATTAATTGCCTCTTTTGTTTAATGCTGTCAATGATAACATCATGAAACTCCTTCTTTACAATTTCCAAGACTTCTTTCAATGTGAATTCCACCTTAGCGTTTAATATACGTTCTTCCAATACCCCTTTCAAATTTGTTGCCGCTTCAATGTCAGAAAGTAGCTTATAAGCAATTGATTTGCCCTTATCTTTTGTCTCCGTTGTTTTTTCTCCCAATGATGCTGAGGTATCCTTTACAGGTAATTCTTGTGAAGCTGCCTCCCGAGCCTTGTCTCCTCGAGTTTGCCTCTTAAAAGAATTTCCTTCTCTAGTATCATCAAAATTTCCTCGTCTTTTTTCTTCCATCAAAGCTTCATGTTGGCTCTTAGCAATATATGCATGAACTGAAAGAGACTCAACAGGATCCTCCCAACCTGTTCTTCCTCGTATTGTAGCTGCAGTTCTCAATAACGCTTCTCGAGGTAATTTCCCTTCTTGCATTGTAGAAACGACAGAAGCCCAAAACTCACTAGTTTCCGTACTTCCACGAATTTCATCATCTACTCTAGCACCATAACTTGGACTTTCTCGTGCTACTGTTTCATGCTCTTTTAAGTAATCTTGAACCAATGCTCTCATTCCTCCCTTGCCAAAATTGGTTTGAAGAAGATCCTCCCTATCTTTCAATGCTATCTTCCCATCATTCCAGCAAATAATTCCATGCCGTATCATATTATTAAATTCATTGCAATCTTTTCTAGTGTGTGAAGCATCATCACACCAAATGCATCTTTGTACATATCCTTGTTTTGAAACATTCTTCGAATTGTTTATAGAAGTATTCTCTTCAAGTCTTGCCAATTTGATTTGAAGATCTCGCATTCCTCGTATAATTTCTTCCATACCCATATCTGCTTTCTTTGACAAGGATGTCGAAGGTTGAACTGTAGGCATTGTTGGTGGTGTTGTACGTACTGGAGCTTTGGGTGCTTCTACTGTTTTCGGAATATTGCTCCTATCCTTCCTCCTTTCTTTTTTTGTAAGCAACCCCACCGCATCTTCAACGTTCTTCTACTTCGTTGTCAATCCTTCATCTTCTTCTTTGTCTTCAAGAAGGGGTTCTAATTTCTCTTGCAATTCTCCATCAGCAGCTTGAAGAAATAGATCAACTTTGATCGGCTCCAATGTCAATTTTTCTACCTTCGATAATTGAGAGTATTGCCTCTCAAATTCCCTTAGTAGCTCTGTTGCTTGCAAATTCTTATTGGGCCGTTCAATCCATCCCAGAAACAGCTTCTTAGTAACGCGATCAACATCTTCCAAGAAATATTCGTCTTTCAATGTATGTAAAAAATCCTCCCATGAATTCCCACAACGATCCGTAATCGATGTAATGTGGTCCCTTATCTCCGGTATCGTGGCAAGTCCAAATAGTGCAACCATTTTCTTCTCAGAAACCCGATTTAATTCCATTTCACGAACATAACATCTTAAATACCTTGAAATATTCCTCCCATCAAATTGATCAATTTTATTGATCACTGCTTGCAATGCTTTGGTTGCCAAAGCTTCCTTTGGATCATTGCTTTGTTGTTGCTGCATTGACAATGAGAAGGCTTGAAACAAACTAGCAATAGACGGATCCATGTGCATACCTTGTCCTTTAGAAGACTCTCCACTAGAAACTCCTCCCAAAAATCCTTCAAAATTTTTATTTTTGTTTTCCATAAAAATAAAGATAAAATCAACCGAAATCCAATACCTTCTACTTCAAGCTTTCACGTCGGGTTCACCACTTTTTGTCGTATTACGTGCTTTCCTGCTCGAGAATGCGCCGGACGTTTGGCTGTAGAAGGTAGTATGGAGATTCGTCGATAGTCAAGCAGTCTATCAGTTTTGACTGCTGGAATATAAACGACTGCAACAATGTACCGTAAATCTATACGGATGCTCTTTGACTGCTTGTCGGAGTCCTTTTTGCCCCAGCCGGTAGGTCTCTAGATGTTACAGAGAACCCCAAACAACCAAAACTATTAATCTTCAATACCGCTTTGTACTTACGATCTTGTATCCACTGACTGTCTTGTTAGATTAACCCAATAAATTTCATTCACTCCGCATACTCAATCCTATAGACGCTCTTTTAATCCTTCAATCACAGACGTAACTCGATTTTACAAAACAGTCAAGAGTATTCAAACCCACTTCACTAAAAATCTCGATTCACCATTACAATACTGACTTCAGCAGCGATTGCCTCAGCCTTCCTAAAACTCTACGAAGAAGAAAAATCCAAATTCTCTGTCTTTCCTTCCTCGACCCGAAGCATGAAGTTCCTCTCTGTAATCCCTTTGATCTTCAAAAACTTCCAATGAAAACCGAACTAGTAACCTTGCAAAAGCTTGAAAAACTAGCTCCCCCAGATTCTCCAGAGAAAGAAAAACCCTCCTTTCAAAACTATATCCCCCCTAACCTTATCCTCTGAATTTCTTCAATCTTCCATCTTAGATCCGGAATTGGCTCCCACCTCCAACTTGGATCCAAAATTGGCTCTCGCCGTCAAGCTTGGATCCAAAATTGGCTCTCGCCGTCAGAGCTTTCTCCTCCGTTTTTACCTTTAAGAAATCCATTTACCGAAAACAACGTTCCCTGAAACGGCACAGAGAACAGGACAGCCTGAAACAGAATCGTACCCCGTAATCGGGACCACATTGAGTCGCCCGACCAATTCAGGTCCCATATTGGGAAAGATGCCAGTAGTAACCTAGATGTTCCCGTAATTGGGTCAAATTGGTCCTCGCGTCAGATTGACTAAGACCCGTAGTAAGACCTGGATTTTCCGTAATTAGACTGTATTGGATTGACCGGCCAATTCAGGTCTCATATTGGATAAGAGGACCCGGATTGGATTCTCGAAATTGGATCCAATTGGCTCTTCGAACCCGTCGTGTGAATTGGTCCTTCTCTTCCTGCTGACTTCCGTTATTGGAATCGAATGGAGCATTTCAGTATGCCCCGGCTAACTGTAATAGAGTGACTGAACCTGACCACTCAGTATTTGTACTGGAGTTGGTCGATGCTCCCAATATTCGAGGTAACTGAATATTAATAAAATTCCCCTTTCTTTTTATTTTCACTGTATACTCGTGTTACAACACAACAACGTGCAAACTGGTGAGCATCCGCAAATAGTGTCAGCCACCAATATCCCGCCTAAAAAACTATGCGTGTTGTGCTGTCGCCTGCAAAATTTCCACGACAACTATCCAAATGACATCCTTCCAATATAGTGCGTGCTTCATTCTGATAAACGCAACGGCGTAAAATACCGTCTTTCCCTTGTTTATATAAAGTTTCTCCAATCATAGTATAAGGTGCGCTTTTCAAAACCAATCTTCTCTTAAGCTTCTCCGTAAAATGGAAAGGAAAAGTTTGAAAAGTCAAATACTGTATCAATTTGCTATATTCCGGCATAATTAGATCGACAAGAAATAACTCAGCGTCAGGTAATGCATCAGGAATGGGTTCATTTCTCAATATATTGGACAGTCGCGATAGATGGTCCGCATTGGCATGCGACTTCTCCGGCCTTACATTAATAGTAAAATCAAATTCTTGTAAAAGCAATACCCATCTTGCGATGCGGCCACTCAACTGGGGCTTGTTAATCATATATTTTAAAGCGTCATGATCCACATGGAAGACAAATTGATATCCAAGAAGATAATGCCGAAACTTTTGGACAGAATAAATCATTCCTAAAGCCTCTCGCTCAATTGTAGTGTAATTCCGTTCGGCAGCCACCAACTGTCGGCTTGCATAATGAATAGGATGATCGTGGCCCTTGTCATCCTTTTGGCTCAATACTGAACCAATCGCAACATTAGAGGCATCAACATAAACCTCAAAAGATTTTGTCCAACAAAGGGCAACCAATATTGGTGCAGAAACCAATTTTTGTTTTAATGTTTCAAACGCAACTGTACATTCCTTGGTCCAAATTGGTTCGAGATTGTCCGGTAGTTGCTTTTTCAACAAATTTGTCAATGAAATACAGATAACAGCAAATAGATAAATAAAACATTGATAATAGCTAACATGCCCAATAAAGGTGCGAACACCTGTCACTGTATCAAGTATTTGGAGTTCTAGTATAATTTTTATTTTATCCGGATCGGTGGCAATACTTGTTTCTGATACGATATGACCCAATAATTTTCCTGAGGGTACCCCAAATTTATATTTTTCTGAATTCAAAGAAATTCTAAATTTAGCACATTTGCCTAAGCACCAGTCCAATTTGTCTAAGTGTTCTTCTCTGGTGCTGAATGTGCAGAAATCATCTAAAAAGATTTCCATTGAAACCCGTAGCTCATCTTGGAATGCTTGCATCATCACCCTCTGAAATGTAGCTGGCGCATTACAAAGTCCGAAAGGCATCAACTTATAAGCAAAAGTTCCCCAATCCGTAGTAAACGTAGTCTTTAATTGATCCTCCTTTGCAATTTGTACCTTATTATATCCGGAAAAACCATCAAGAAACGAATAACATTCGTGGCCTGCTACTGCGTCTAAGATACTATCCGTAAATGGTAAAGGAAAGTAATCCTTCTTTGTAGCAGCATTCGACTTTCGAAAATCTTGGCAAATTCGGACTTTCCCGTTCTTCTTGGGAACCATAACTATCGGCGAAACCCATTCACTATGTGGTACAGGATATATAAATCCCACTTTCAGAAGCTTATCCAATTCCTCTTTTACCATCAATGAATATTTAGGATTCAGTCGATGTTGCCTTTGTCGTACTGGTGTAGCCGTGTCCTCCAATTTTATTCGATGCTCACAAACTTCAGTTGGAATACCCTTCAAATCTTTATAAGACCAAGCAAAAGCTGATTTATGTTTTATAAAATAATCTGTCCAAAGCTCTTTAGTTTTATCCGTTATACCATCATAAATTTGATTCAATTTGGGATTATCCTTTGTGCCTAGATTTATTGATTGACACTTTGGTCCATTAAGAGCTTCAGTAGTAATCTTCTGCTCTGTTTCGGGATCTTTCATAAACTCTGACAAATTGGAGCTTTCCAATTCGGGATCTATAGCACCAACTTGATTAACATCTCTTTGCTGCATCCAGTGTGCAATCATATGATCTGAATCATCAATAATGTCTGGAGGAACAAAATATTCTCCTGGTCCTCCACAATGGTAAATATTCCTATTTTGTACTGCAACTTCCCGTGCCTCGACAACCTTTGATTTGAAAACAACCAGTTCTTCTTCCGTATACTCCTGTTCGCAGTCCGATGTATATTCTGGACTGGTAATTTGAGTTTCTCCATGATACTAGACAGGATATATTTGGAGTACTATTTTATCCTTACCCTTTCCAATTGTTAGCGTTCCACGATCCTAATCATTCCGAGCTTCAGCTTGATATAGCCATGGTCGACCCAACAAAAATTGGATATGATAATACTGTGCTTTGCAATCGGAATACAATATAATCAATTTTGTATGTAATCCCCGCAACAAATGTATCAATTCCTCGTAAAGTACCCATAGGTCGAACTCAACTTGAATCTGTCATTCGTAAAACAACCGTAGTTGGCATTAATTGGTCCAATCCCAATTCTTCCATTGTATCCACATTCATGAGGTTAACGCTAGCCCCGCCATCCACTTGTACACCCTGAACTAATACTCCATCAATTGATACATCAATAGTCGGCGCGCCTGGATCCGGATTCAAACTTACTTTACAAATTTCTTTTTGACGAGTTCTTCGTCGAATCAAAGAAGAGTTTAAGATGTTACGGCATTCTGGTGCTACTGCCAATTATTGCTTTATTGTGATTGTTGGTTGAATTGAACCTAAATCCTTCAGAATATCATAGGGTTCCATATTGGTCATGATTCCCAATGTCTTTTTTTTCTTATGGATTTCGGATCCCGGTCCTCGTATATTGGTACTTCCAATATCAGGAATTGGTACTTCCTCGATTTTTGGTGGCAACTGCTCCTTGAAAATTGGATCCTTTAACTGGTGCAACTGTCCACCGTATTGGTGTAATATTGGTACTTGTGAAATTATTGGACGCACCAATATATTGGTCGAATTAGATTGTGACGGTGACGCTTCGTCCAATTATTTTAGCAGATTTTGGTATTGGTCTGTTGACCGGGGCTGGTATCGATTTCTCCAATATTTGAATTGGTTCTTTGCCTTTTTGCTGATTTCTTGTCAATACTGCGTGAATCGCTTCCACCCGATGTACTGGTGATTTCTGTGGTTTGTTTGTTTCTTCTATAATTTGCACTGTTGATGTCATGTGTTGGTCCCTACTATTTGGATTAAAAGGCACATTACATTGGTAGTGGTAATGACCAGATTGCTTACAATTTGCGCAAAGAAGTGCATATTCTTCGACAAATCTTAGGTTGTTGCAATCACTTGCATAATGACCCAATTGGCGGCATCGAAAACAACAAACTAGTTTTCATCCTGTCCCATCAGGTACATTGGGAGTCTCCGTCGGGACATACCTTCCAAGTTGGTTCCATGTTGGTGCAGTAAAAGATCCAAGTTGACTAGTTGTCGCCATTGCTGAATTGGTCTGTTGTATTGGCATCGATGGTTGATTTCCCATTTGATTTTGGCCACCATTCTGCATATTGGTCCCATAGGGCTGATTATAGTTAGGATTTTGGAAATTTCCGAAACCACGATTCACTCTATTATTTCTATTTCCATTCCATCTATCCATATTTTCTGTTTGCACTTGATTTACATCCCATACAGTTGGTTGTATCATTGTTTGTTGTCTTGGTAAGTACCAACAATAATTCTTCCATTTTCTTCGTTAGATTTAACAATAGAGCTTCGTTAGAATCGTTAATTGTTGCATTCATCGGTACTTCAGGTTATCGATATGCCATCGGCGAAGGATAAGTTGCCACGGGTAGTATCACCTGCAAAGGAGTGGCATTAATTACTCCTTGAGAATTGGGATTTTCCATACTAGGCGCAATCATTCGTGGGTAGCTCCCTATCATCGTATTGGTCATTGGAACTTGATTTCTTACACTAGGAATCATTGTGGTTCCCACCATCAACAGTTGATCATAATGGCACTCCTCCCACACCTTTGCACGTGCTAAGGAGGCAGCTACCGTAACTGGTTGAGACTCCTTAACAAACATCTTCAATTCTGGGGGATGCAACCCATTCACTATTATTGACAATATAAACGCGTTTGGCATTTGATTGTTTGGCCATTTACGTAATATATCTGTAACTCGGCCATAATACGACTACACCAATTCTCCCACAAACATTTTACTGTTCAGCAAATTTTCTCAAAGACGATCTTCGAATCCTATTGGTCGAAAATGAGTTAAGAAAGCATTTTTCAATACTTTCCAATTAAGAAATTATTCCACTGGTTGTCGAATATACCATTCAAACGCTGTATCCTTTAAAGTCGCTGGCAGCCATCGCAGCCAGACATCTTCAGTTCTGCCATTATTGGCTAAACATGCTGTCAAAAATTGGGACATGTGTTGATCAGGATCAAAATCCGGCCATCCATTAAACGTGGATAATGGAGCCACGCTGGTGGTGCGATCTCCAATTGCTCCCATCTGTATTGCTATTGGCACTGCGGGTGCTTCTTCTACCATTGGTGCTTGCGCTGGTCTTCTTGCTATATTAATATGAATTCTTCTTTTTGTTCCAATTTGATATTTGCTCACTCTTCTTTCTTGTAAACTATCGCTATTATTCAATTCTTCTGTACTTAAACTTCTTATAATTATTGAACTTGACTCTGACGCTTCGTTACTCGTGGTATCCCCTACAAGCGCTCGCGGTAATTTCTCCAATCGTATATAATGGTGCAATATTGCACTTCTTTCAGAACTTGGATATGCTCGAATACTCGCACATGCTGCAGCCACGGCTTTATTCAACTCCATCGACGTTTCTTACGTTGAATCTCTTCTTGTTGTTGTCGTAATAAATTTCTGAAATAAAATCGCTCCTGTCTTTCCTTTACTTCTTGATTCCTTCTGTGATTATCATAGTCGTAATCACCACTCATACTCCTTTGATCTCGTCTTTTGTACCATCAATTCTTTAACATTTCATACTGTTGTTAATCCCCGACAGCGGTGCCAAAAATATAATCGTCGTTTGACTCGGACTCAAAACACCAAGATATTTGATCAGTATAGGTGGGTTCGATCTTGGGGAAAGACTCGTTGTATGAATTGGATATGTTATGTAATAATTGATTATGTATTAATTATCTAAAACTTCCAAAGTTCTCTTCCTCATCTCAATTCAATCCCTTCACAATCTCTACAATCGTTCACTGCCCTGCAGCTACTCAATATCACTGACATTCCTGACATCTACAGGATGCTTAATCTCTTTCCACAGTACTTCAATTCTCAATTCCTTTACTTTTACTCAATCTTCCAGTGCTACTATCACAATGCAATAATCTCTATTATCACAATCATACTTTCTTTCTCCAAATTAATTAATTCGAATTCATAATTTTCAATATCTCAATCACAGTTTCAGCAATCCTTTTCTTAAATCCAATACTAAAGAAAAACACAAAAGCAAAGAAAACAAAAGGGTAGCTCCAAGCTTTACCCTGGCTCACGACTATCACAGTCTGGCCCCCATTCCTTCTTCCTCAACCTCTTTATCCTACCAAAATATGAATCGTCATTCAGCAGATTCCACAGGTAGTGAAACTTTGGCTTCTTAACTGCATATGTTCCTAACTTCCTACTATTAACAACTAATCGAACTAACCATTCATCTAAATCCCAACATTACTACTATTTAACCGATAACGAACCAGAAAAGTCCTTTATACATTCTACAACCTCTCTCACTCTTTCCATTGGCTTCAAGATTATAAAAACTAGACAACTTTAGCTAAACTCTATACCTATTGAAAAATTCTCTTGCTTCAACAACATTCAATTCTCTTTTATCAGCTCTTATCCTTCCAATGCTACTATATCTGCTAAAGATGTCTTTCAATATAAATTTGCACATTTCTTCTGTAGTCTTGGCTTTCAAAGTGCTTCCTTCAATATAATTTGATAGCTTTTTTTTGCCAAAATCAAGTATTTCATATTCCAAAGTCCTAATGGCATAGCTGCCAAATCAATTATTTATTAAAAATGTATAGAAGGTAGATAATTAGGATGTAATCCATGTCTATACCTAACCTTAGATTGTATTTGATACTCTGTGCATAAACTTATAAAGTCTTCTATATCTTTGTATAAGCCCTTCTACCAATATTTTTTTCTTAATCTTAGTATGTATGGTTTAAATTCCTCTATGTTTTAACTCAAGTGTATCATGATATTCCTTTAAAACTTTAATTTAGTTTCAAGGACTCATACTACTTTGAATGGAATTTTTTCACCTCTTTTTGGTCTCTTCTAAAAAAATCCATTTTTAAACAAATAACCATAGGACTAAGGTCTAATAACTTTGAAGGTTTTATCCATCTGTTTTTCTTATTTTTTCATTGTATTCAAATAAATTCTAATATCCTTCAATTTGCCTTCATAGAAACCTTCATAGAATTTTTAAATCTCATCACCAAAATCCATTCTATCAGTAAAAAATAAATTTCTATAGCTCTTTTTCTCTTGATCTTCACTTTTTTAATGTTCCATCATCTTTTCTTTAGAGGTATATCTAGCTCTGGAAAACATATCTGCCATTGAATTCTCTTTACTAATAATATGTACTAAAATAAAATTCAATGTTCTTATATAGGCTATCCATTTTAATATGGTAATATCTAGAATAGTGTAGTTAATTATCATTTCAAGTAATGACAAACAATCTGCTTTTAAAATTGTACTTGCTCTAATCAAATAATTCTTTTCAACCTTTAGAGCAATGAATACTTCCAAAAGCTCTCTTTTAACTTGTGGATAAGCACTATGCCTCTTTGTTAGAATCTTAGCTCCAAATATTATAGCAAATCTATTTTCTTCTATATCATCTCATCCAATAGTCCATCCTATTGCTATAAGACTTGTATCCATTGTTACAACCAATAGTCTTCCATATTGATAATCTACTTGTCTGAGCAGAAGTGAAAAATTCAACATCTTTTTAAAATTTTTCATAGCTATCTCTTCTTTTTCTTTCTAAACAAATTTTTATTCTTTGTCAGTAACTTGTATAGAGGCTTTGAGATATGAACAAAGTGAGCCACCCAAATGTGATAGAATACACATGCCCCTTAAAACCTTCTAGCTCCTATAATATTTTTATAAGCTTTTATTTTTGATATAGCATCAACTTCATTAGGATTTGATTTCGTACTATATTTGCTATACATGTGTCTTACGACTAGAATCTCATCAACTATAAAGCTTGATTTTTTCAAAGAGAATGTGAGATTAATTGATTCCAATATCTCTAATATCCTAGCAATATTTTCAATGTACCTCTTGATAAATATTTTGCAACCTTCAACTTCTATAGTCTCATCTTTGTCTTCTTTTCTATTTCTTTTTATAGGTATATTATCCAAAAATAGAATAGTTTTTTCATAGATAAATTCTTTCAATATTTGAGTCATAGTATTTTACATATGAGCCACTAAGTTGGTTACATCTTTAGATAAGATACACATCTTTATTAAATCCAAAAGAGTCTTCATGGTAGTTAAATCTCTACTTTCTTCAACCAATTAAAATTGATCATATCCAAAATAAAAGTCTCCAATAGAATAGATGGCATGACTTGCAAATTATTCAATCACTTCATCTAATATAGGACCTGATTCCATGTTTTGGATAGTTACTTTATTTGCAAGTTGCATATCATGAATGAATCTTAATATCCCTGACTTCTTGGATATTATAAACTATCTATTAGAATAAGGAATAATTGAAGGTTTCAAGATACCTATCTTCATTTTCTCTTTTAATTATCCTATTAATTTTGGATGCAAAATTCTAAGCATGGATAAAGGCTTTAAATCACATGGAATATGTGGTATTGTAAAGATTACCATAGGTACTATAATACTAGGATTGACACATCAAAGCTTATTAGGAGTCAAAGAAAATATCTTATCAAGTCCAATAAGCATTTTATAAAATATATTTTTTTCCATTGATGTCAAAAAATCACCCCCTCCAATCTTTAGTTTAATTAATGATTCTTGAATAAATTTATTTTTAATTTTGGATCTCTTTCTTAAATTTGGTTCTTTAATTGCTTATTTGATATGCTCCATAGTATCAATAGGTAACTGGGTGGCTACAAGTTTTACCTTTCTTGTCACAATTTTATATTTAATTTACACTCTTGGCTCATGTTTTAAGCCATAGCTTGTAATAAGCCCACTATTTGCTACTATCATTTTTAACTCTTCATATGTCCTTCTTGAGTATATTTCTATTTTAATATCTCTATCCATATTTATAGCTAAATTCTCCAAAATTTTTACCAAATCATCTTCTATACCTGCTTCTTCTATATTTACAACTATAGCTTCATCATTTGAAACTAAGTCCACTCTTTTTTAAAAAAAATCTTATTTCTTCATCTTTCTTCTATTTATAGAATTTAAATCTTTAATCTTTTGAATACTCACAAATCCATTACTAGTCAAGTTCAAAATCCAAAACTCATATTATCTACACTAGGATTTATAAATAATTTATTTGCACCCATGTGTTTACATTCTACAGGGGTACTTTCTAAAAATCTACAAAGTTGTATCCTGATTCCAAAGACATTCTTCTTAAATTTTTTTATATCTTTCATAGATAGATTTTACAATAATAAATTCCACGGCTTTTCTTCCATTCCAATTACAAATCCTGGCATAATGTGAACCATCATTCAAGACTCTAGTCTCCATTCTAGCAATTGTAATATAGGATTGACTAAGTATTACCAGATATGTAGTAGAGTTTTGTACAAAGAAATTTTGTTGTACTTCCACATCTCCAATCTTAGTCTTTACAACTGGACAAGCTCTATATAAATCACTTTATTGATTATTTGCAACTCTAATTACCAAACCATGATTGATATCAATTGGCCACTTATTTTTTTCATATATCCTCCTTGACATGATGTTGATTTTAGATCCATGATCAACTAAGGCCAAAATTGGATCTTTAGAATCTCCAAACTTTACATATGTTTTTGTTATAGCTCTAGCCTAATAAAGAACTGAATAACTACTACTTCCCATTCCATCATTATCACATTTAGAACAAATATTTATACATGCTTTTTGTACATTTTTGTTTATCTCAGTAAATTTCATAGATGCACATTTCATTCGATGTTCTTTTATAGCCTCTTCATATTTAATTAAAGCCTCATCTCTCATATCAATCTTATTTCTAGCTTTTAGTATTACAAATTAAGCAAATACTTGTCCTATCTCTTTTTCTTTATCCATAGTTATCTTAGTATCCGATGCTTCTACTATAATAACTTCAACTGTTATTTGTCTCTTCTTCTTTATCACATTAATGATCAATTCATAGAAATCTTTCTTAGCTATACCAAGAGTCTTTCTTAGAGTGAATTTAATTTTGGCATCTAAGATCTTTTCTTCTAAAATGTTCTTTATATCTATAGATGTCTTAATGTCATATTCAAGCTTATAAAGCAAGATTTTTAACTTTAGGTTTTCTTGTATTATCTTTTTTCTTTTCTTTTTCTTTCTCCCACCACTTTTTTGGTAATGGTACACTACTAGAATGAGTGGAAGAAGGCATTTTTTCCATTTTTTGCTCTTTAGAAGTTTTTTTGTTTCTTCGAGACCTCTTCTTGTTTTCAGACTTAATAACATCTTCCTCATGAATGGCTCTACCTATTTTTTCCTCAATCATGGCATAATATAATTCATCATCATATTTGTTTCCACATAAAAATGCTTTAATACTAATAGCATCAACTGGATTATTTCATACAGTTATTTTTTTAATAGCTTTAATTTCTTTGATCATAACTTCTGTAGTTGGTATCGAATTAGTCTTAAATAATTTTTTTTCAATTCTAATAGAATAAGACTGAGTTTCTTTTTCTAATATGTGAGTGTAAAATTCACCCCTCTATCCAAATTACAAGATGGCCTCAATTAAGAGTTGCTTGTAATGAATAGTGTAAAGTAGAAGATGCAATGAACAAGAACAAAAGAAAAAACAACACAAATAAGTGAAAGGAATGTATACAAGTAATTACACACTCCAAAATTCAATCACAGTCTGTTTATGGAGTTTTCACCTAATAAAAGTAAAAGTAAAAATTAAAAGTATTATTTTATATAGGTAATTTTTTATCTATCCAATGGTATAAAAACATATAAATCCGAGTTACTATGAACAAGTTATGAAGGTTTAAAAATAACAAGTAAATAAATAAAAGTTAAGTAAAAATCCTTGTTTTACCTCAAGGGTAACTTGCTTATAGGTCAAGGGTTTGAGCTTCACCAAGGCTCACATGTAGTGTATATCGGGTATCTAAAGAGGCCTTGAGGCCTTAGTCTTATCTTCCTACCTATATCCAAGGTGCTACAATCCATATGGGACTTGTACACCTTCCTTCCTACAAGGACTAGACTAGCTGCTGGTCCTCCTATTTTCTACTAGTAAAACTCATTTTTTTTGTATTTTTGACTTCACCATGGTATTTAAAAACACCCAATTAGCTTAGGAACTTCATACGACCTTCAAATCTTACTCCTTTTTTTCATAATGGCTTCCAAAGTGATAAAATTCATTTTTACCAATATCTTAAACATTGCTCTAAAAATTCCTAAAAAATTATTAATAAATTCTAAATAAATTTTGAAAAATCCTATAATATTTCTATAATTCTAATATCCATGTAAGGCTACAGGTAGTCGTGTTCCTATCCTCTCCATGCACATGTTGCCTCTCTTCTATAAATTGAGTAAATACCTTAAATAAATCATAGGAATCCACCCCACTTGGTAATTCAAACCCAAGATTTTGATCCCTCATCTTAATTTGTTGACATAATTAAAGCCTTAAGGCTTAGTCAGTTGAAGCACTAATATGTCAGGATAAAAAAGAGTTGCTTCAAGAAAGCATTAGGCTCTTAGCTTTCACTAATTGATCAATTAAGACTTGAGATAAGAAATCCTAAGTTTATATATATATATATATATATGTCACTTTTAGGAGCAATTACATCAAACATGTAAGTCTTAAGTTTCCAAAAATATCCAAAATATGATTAAAAATTCTAAATCCTTATATATCCTTATGGGATATTATTTCCAAAATTCAACAATTCATATCTTCTAGTACGACTATTCAAACATGCTCAAATTTTACATGAATTACTGGCATACTTCTAAAAACTACCACAAAAAATTTCAACTACAAATTTATTGCGAATCTTAAGATATCAAAATTCTAATAGTAGCTTCAAATCCTAGTTTTTATACATGTACATGCAATTTTCTTCATATCTCACAAATTAAGCACTTAAATACCATGAAATTTGTATGTATAGTTTTTTAATACATTTATCTACCTTATTTAAAAGGTTTGAGCTAAAAGTTCGTTTAAAAACTCAAGATACGGCTCCAACTATTAGTATGAATAAAATCACTGACTTACTGCCTTTGATTTGGATATGCTAACTTCAACTCTCTATAACTTCTTCACTTGAACTCCAAATGTAATAATTCCTTTACAAAAGATATAAATCATAAAATTTTTGTTTTAGCCGCACCTTTCAATCTCCAAAAACTGCCATAAAACTCTTCCTATGCTCAAAAGAGCAATAATATATCTTAAAATTATACCTCAACTTCAAATGGCTATAATGTTTTCATCCTAATTCCAAGTTCACTAATTTTGTGCCCAAATTGTAGTCCAAATCTTAAACCTTATAATTCATGCTTTTTGATTTTCAAATGTCCTTGAGGTCGCCAAAAACTCTTCTTATGGTCATGGACCGCCTCCTAAAAGCCTATTGGGCATGGCCTTCGACCAATAGGAATGAAGATCTTCACCCTTTGCCTTCATCCATCCATACCTTACCTTCATCTCTCCAAACAAGCTTCTTAATAGTTTGAGTCTTCAACTTTGAGTTTTAATCTTCTCTTATAACTTTATTTTAAATATCTAAATCCTATATAATTTAAATACTATAATAAAAATAAGTAAATTTCAAAATAATTTTTTTATATCAATTTTCTTTATATTAATCTAATAACTATTCTAATATACACCAGACTTATAAATATTTTATATATTTTAATTGGTTTTTACATTCTATAAGTAATTATAGTTTGACAATGGAATGTACAATATTTTTTTAGATTTGCTGATTTCTATCAAGTACTCATTAAGAATTACTCTCAAGTTGTTGCTCCTTTTAATTGATTGACATTTAAAAACAAATTAGAATGAGGAATTTAAGCACGAAGAGCTCTTCAAGATTTGAAGGCAATATTTACTACACCTCCAATCTTAATACGTCCAAATTTTATGAAAGCTTTTTATTTGAAGACTCATAGTTTTTACTTTGCATTGAAAGCTATTCTATCACAAATGGAAAAAGATAGAAAGCTCTACTCACTTGCATTCTATTCTAGAAAGTTTTTAGCTATGGAGATCTATTATAAAATTCACAATAAAAAAAAAATTACAATTATAAATTATTTTTAAGAATAGAATTACTTATTGGAAGGCATTATACATCTTGTAATTGTATATACAAATCACAAAAACTAGGAATATTTCATGTCAGATTAAATTTTGAATTGCCACCAAGCTTATTGAAATAGGTCATTATTTTGTTTAGATTTTGTATTTATATATCAACCAAAGAAGTAGCCATGACTATCAAATGTTTTATCAAAGAGATCATATCTTACTCCAAAGGCTAAAGAAGTAGCATTTAATCAACAATATATCATTTTCTTGAAGTTAAAATAATTTTTTTATGTATTATTTCTATGATTATAGTTGTTGATTTAAGTTTTTATGAAATAATTTATGCAATGCTAGCTAAAGAGTCACTAATTTGTAATATCAAGTATTACCTTGACAATGAAAAATTCAAGTTTACATGTATTCTTACTTGAAAATGCACTAGGACCTAAATGAGAAGGTAAGTAAAATTGCAACAACAATCCTACCAAGTCTAATAGATTCTTGAATTAAATTTAAGTAATTTTTATTAATCTTTATTAAAATTTAGTCAATCTAAGTAAATTTAAAACAAGCTATAAAAAATATATAAAGAAATCATAAATTAATTTCAAAGAATATAATGAAAAAATCATAAAGAAATATAAAAATAAGTCCTAAAGAAATAATAATAATCTTTAAAAAATATTATAAATAAAAAAATTTAAAGAAGTAATTAAGAAATCTAAATAAATATTTAAAATAAAATTTCTAAATAAATCCTAATTTAACCTTAATTAAAATATTAATAAATCTTAATCAAATCCTATATTATAATTTAATTAAATCCTAATCAATCTTTAATCAAATCCTAAAACTTAAATAAATTCTTAATAATTATAAAATAAATTAAAAATTCAATAACTAATGATTAAACTATTGATTTTGATTTAAAGTTTGCATACCTTACAATAATTAAATTAGAAATAAGTATAAAAATATTTGTAGAAGATTACACATATTAAATATATAATAATTTCAAAACGCCAATAAGAGGTCCATTTGCCTTCTTCTTCAACCTTCATGTTGATATTTTTGAGCCACTATCTCTTAATTTTATTATTCAATTCATTCCAAACTTTGCATGATTGTCAAAAATCAAGCTAATTATCTTTGAGTAAAATTACATTTCAATCAAATTGGTGGATAGATAGATTTCTTAGAAATCCTCACTAATCTATTAAATCTTAATTTTCAAGACTATAACCCACAAAAACCCTCATATACTTCAATCTAATTGCTTAATTGATCTGAAATTTATCACATATATTTATAAAAAGCACAAAAATAAAAAAAAATTAATTTTTATCTATAAATATACTACAAAACTTACAAAATCTTAAAATTTATAAACTTCTTTTTATTTCTTAAAATACAAATCTACCAAATATATTATTAACTTTGAAAATCCTTCAAAATTCCTATCTTAATTTAAATGACATGAAACTAAGACTCAAAAATCTTTCTTTAAGTTTGCTCTCAAATTTCACTTTTTGATTTACAAAAGAATTTTAGAATTTTTGTAAATGTGAAGTTTTATGCCTCAAAGTTTGATTTCGATGTAGGTTGAAAACCAATCCTCTTTGAATAACAATTTTTAATAATTTGAAGTAATTTTTGCTTTAACCTATTATTGATTTTCTTTTATATATATATCAATTTCTTATCTCATTTACTTTGATTTGGATCATTTATGCCTCTACAAAATAAATATAAGTTCTTTATTTTTTTAAAAAATTTAAGACTAAATGTTTTACTATTTTTTTATAATTTATTGTTGTTTTTTATTACATCTTTTTATTAGGTTCTTCTATAATAACATCCATTTTTAATTAAGAAATTCAATTTATATAAAAATTTATATCAAAGTTTTTAATTGAAGACCTCAAATTATATCAAAATTTATATCAAAGTTTCTAATTGAAGACCTCAATTTATATCAAAGTTTTGAAAATCTTTTTTTGATATATTAAAAGTGGATATCAAATGTTACTTTGCCTTCCACCTTCAAATCAATGGTCAAACAAAGTAAGTCAATCAAGTTTTGAAGCAATATTTGTAATAATCCATCAACTATCTATAAGATGATTAGACCCCATATTTATTTTTTGACCAATTTTTTTATAATAATATTCTATATACTTTGATCCAAAAAATACTATTTTATGCTAATTACGATTATCATCCAAATTTTGATTTATTAAATACATCAAAGAATGAAAATCTAATAACTAAAACTCTTATAAATTAATTGACATAGTTCCAAAAAAATTTGAAGTTCCATTTACAAATAACTAGAAATTTTTACAAAGCATCTTCAATCAAATTTAGAAAAGAATCTCGTACTTTTCAAGTTGGAGATTAAGTATGTTATTTTTGAAAAAATATCAAGACCAATCAATTTTACAATAAGTTGGCCTACTAATAGCTAAGGCAATTTTGTATTCAAAAGCAAATCAATCCAATGGCTTATTGGTTGAAACTATCTATAGCCATGAAGATATATCCAATTTTTCATATTTTTTTAGAGGCTTATTCAAAATCAACCATTTTAGGAATAATACAATCATCATCATTTCTATATTATATGTATTCTTACTTAAAAATACATTAGGCATCTAGCTATGGAAAGTAAGTAGAAATACAACAACAACCCTATCATGTCTAATAAAATCTTAAATAAACTTTAAGTGAATCTTAATAATCCTAAACAAATTTTAATCAATTCAAAATAATTTTAAAAGAAGTTATAAAAGAAATCCGAAGAATTCCTAAATTAATCTTAAAAAAAATAACAAGAATCTTAAAAAAATATAAAATAAATCTTTAAAAAAAATAATCTTAAAAAATATTAGAAATAAAAAATTTAAAGAAATAATAAAAAAATATTTTTAAAATATTAAAAATAAAAATATTAATTTAATCCTAACTAAAATCCTAATAATCCTTAATCAAATCGTAAGTCAAATCCTAATTGAAATCCTAATGAAGTCCTAAATCCAAAAAAAATCCTAATAAAACTCTAAATCTTAAATAAGTTCTTAATAATCCTATAGCAAATTGAAACCTCAACAATTAATGATTGAACCATTGATATCAACTCAAATTTTGCACACTTCTTAATAACTTAATCAGAAATAAATATAAGAAAGATGAAATTGATTGCGCTTATTAATTGAGAGAAATGTAAGATAATCCAAGTGGATGTTGGGTGGCATCCTATTTTGAGCTTAATGCTCAGCTTCAAATGCCAATATTTTCTCCGTAAACCATTGAATTTCTCTCAAATTTCACAAAAATATTGAAAATCAAGTCTATTATTCATATAAATAATTTTTACTCCAATACAATTGGAAAATTAGTAAAGATCTTAATTAACTCTCAAACTCCAATTTTTGAGACTTCAACCTAGAAAAACCCTCATATGCTTCAATTTAATTATTTAATTGACCTCAAATTTTGCATATACATTTATAATATGTATACCAAAAATTATCAAAAATTTTCTTACATACATGCCACAAAACTCAAGAAACCTTCAAATTTTTAAACATATTTTTATTTCTCAAAATCTAAATCCACCAAGAATATTAGTAATTTTGAAAATTCTTCAAAATTTTAGTATTGATTCAAATAACATAAAAAAAATATACAAAAATCTTTTTTTAAGTTTGATTTCAAATTCCATTCTTTGATCTCTAAAAAAAACCATAGAATCGCTATATAGGCATGGTTTTATATCTTAGGATTTAATTTTGATCCAAGTTGACAATTGCTCCTCTTTGGATATCAATTTTTGATAATTTAAAGTAATTTTTACTTCAATATATTTTTAATTATTTTTAAAATATATCTATATTAATTTCTTATCTCATTTATTTTGATTTGAATTATTTATGCCTTTACAAAGTAAATAGAAATTTCTTCTATAAAAAATAATATTAAGAATAAATCTTTTACTATCTCTTTATTATTTATGGTTATTTTTTCACTACATCTTTTTATTAGGCTCTTTTATGATAATATCTATATTTTTATTTTTCACTATATAATTGTGTTACTACACAACATTGTCTTGTATTGAAATAGATAATCATGTGGAATATAAGGTAGAAAAGATTATTGATTCTCAATGGAAAAGTTATAAGTTGGAGTATTTTATTTATTGGTGTGGCTACAATATCAATGAGTATATATAGGAACTAGCAAAAAATCTAATTGATATGCTACAAAAAATACATGAATTTTATCAATGCTATCTTCAAAAATCTAAATCTATTTTAAGATGACTTTTTTATGAAGCTATTGATAGAATATTATATATAAAAAAGAAAAATTTATATTGCTCATATCAATCTTAGAATTTAGTGTATCCAATTTATGATCCAATATGACAAATTGAAGAGTGTTTTGAGAGTCTTTAGATCATGAATTTCAAAATAAAGCTAAAGTTAGAACTTTTTTTATTATTGCTATTAGATCAACCATTCTAGTTCTTACAACCTTAGCATGATTATTCTTAAGATGAAGCTAGATCTTCTCAAGGGAAAAAATACCCATGTTATAGTCAACTCAAAGAAAAAAACCTTGAAGATGATGCTCAAGCTTTGCTCATTCTATTGCAGGTGCAAAATCAATGTCCTTTATAGAACTTAGAGTTAGAAGGAGAGATTATGTTATGGACATTCAATAAGAAGATTTTAAAAATATTTTAAGAATATTTTATCAAATTCTAAAAGATTTTAAAAATATTCTAATAGAATAATTTAAAAAGTTTTTAAAAATATATTAGAAGATTTTAGAAGGTTTTAGAAGGTTCTTAAAATATTATAGTAGATTCTAAAAAAAATTTAAAAATATTAAAAAAGTTGTCTAAGAAGCTTCTTAGATTTTCTTCATTTTCAAATAACATAGAAACTTCTTTAGAAGCCCTCTAAGATTGCTTTGTCTTAAAGCAATATTAGAACTTCTCAAGAAGTTTTTTAATATCTAATATATATTAGAGTCAAGGTTGAAGGGATCTTCAATCTTAATAATACATTTCTTGGAATTCTAACTCATCTCTCTTAGTATTGATCTTATATTAATCTAGTTAAATTAAGTTCTTTCCAGATTTTTTATTAAAACTCTTTTATTCAACTTCATGTTTAATCTCTTGTATAATTTATCCATGATAACAAAAAGATTGTATATAAGATGAATATCCAACATCTCAAGAATCTAGTAATACTTGCAGTGATTACAAAAATTTGGGAGATAAAATAGCATACTAATCAAAGATTCATCTTGAAATTGCGACTATTCATAAGGTGGTATAAGGTATTTTATATCTAAGAAATAGAATCTAAGATGAAGTTCAAATGTAACAGTTGCATGGCCCTAAAATATAAACAAGAGATCATTCATTGTAATTCAAACAACACAAATATCTAGATATATGAGGAAAAACTCAAAAATAATCATATGAATATCAAAAATAGGAAGATTCTAAGTCATCGCATTTGAACTAGAGTTTGGTAGTAGACTACTAACAACACATTGTCTAAAGACCTCTTCATGGTAGTTTAGGAAAAACTAGCCTAATCAATGTTGTTTGAATTCTAATGTGCCAATAAAAAAAAATGGTGGTTGGCCACTCTGAAATAGCTTTAAAATGCTTAGCCTATTTTTTTAGCTTCTATAAGTAAGAGGCTAAGACTACCATAGCCATTGAGATTGAGATAGATACTCTGACCATATTATTGATCAATGTTGATCTCTTTATAGCACATACCCTACAGTAATCCATGTCTAATAACAAACTCTATAATGTTATTGTGCATATGGCCAAAGATCATATCTTTGGATCTAATAATGTGGCCATTGAATTCTTTATATGATTCTGGGAAAATATAGGTCATGATTATACATCAATGGTGGTTGAAGCAATCAAACGTGGCGTCTTCTTTAATGGAGTGACTAAACGTTTGATCACTCTAATCTACAAGATAAGCAATAGAAAGATACTAGATAATTGACAACCTATCACTGTTCTTAATGTGGTTTAAAAAATCTATGCTAAAAACCTTCAATTTAGATTCTAGGAGCATCTTGGGAGCTTAATCAACCAACATCAAAGTGCATTCTTTCAATATAGATTCATCCTAAAGAATATCATGCTTACATATGAAACTTTGACTTAAGTCAAAAAATTGAAGTAAGAAACTATTTTTCTGAAGTTCAATTTTTCTAAAACATATAATACATTGAATTGGTATTTTTTATTTAAGACAATGGCTATAATGGAATTTTTGGAGATAGTTGTAGACATGGTGAAATTTATCTTTACTAGAGCTAAAGCTATGATCAAAGTTAATGGGCAAGCTACACCTTCCTTTTCAATCCAATAAGGAATATTTCAAGGATATCTAGTGGCTTCCTATCTTTTTTTAATTATAAGAGAGGTATTTAATGCCAAAGTCGGATAAGCCTAAGAAGTTAATTAAATATAAGGAGTTCGATTGCTAGGTAATATAGCTCAATAATTCATATTATAATATGCTAATGATAAATTATTCACCATCAAGGTTGAAAAATCCTCAATTTCAAATTTGATCCATATCCTTAACTTGTTTAATAAAGCCTATGGTCTAGTTATCAACTAGATCAAATTTTATCCATATCCTTAATTTATTTAGTAAAGCCTATGGTCTAGTTATCAACTAGACTAAATTTAAAGCATATTTGGTTGGCAAGCAAATGCGGCCCCCTACCTTACTGAACACATGGCTATAGTTGGACTTGAGTGGAAGAAAGGAGTTTAGCAAAACTTCTTGAGACTCTTTTTAGGATGAATATCTCCACTATACATATTGATGAGTTTTTCCTATGGGAGCTCCATTAAAATTTCTTTAATATGTAGACCACTAATAGTTAATCAAATTTTAATGTCTACACTTTGATTTTTTTATTAGTATATGGCCTGATTCAAAAAAGATTTTTAAATAGATCAAAGGTTTGCTTTGCAATTTTTTGTAGGTTGGACATGAACACAAGACTCGTACTAGGGTTGCCTAGCAAATATGCACCGGCAAGTAGAAGATTGGCTGCTTAAGTATCATAAATCTAGATAGTACTATAAATATCCTATTTGATAAATAGATAATCAAAGCATTTGAATCCAGCCTCTCTAATCTTCATATGTTCCTTCCGTATCGCTTCCTATGCCATCAATAGGAGAAAGGCAGCAGATGGCCCCCTGACCTTCAAAGTTGTTTGCTTCGTAAACACCTGAGCGGCACTGGCTCAAAGATTTGGAACCGTATTATAAAAGCATGGAAATCGATCATCCACCACATCTAGTGGAGTTGACCTATCAAGAGAGGAGGCCATGATAAAATTTAATTTCATAGAGGAAGAAGCCGATGGCTAGTCAATCTTATACTCGGCCATCGAGAGTATTTTCGGCTCGATGTTACATGCTAATGCTTCTACCCCAGGTACCAAAGAATGGATCGAGTTATTCATCAAGGGATGTGATTATATTTTAGCACTTATCTTCTACATCCACTACACAGTAATCTCCCTAGATGGCCAGATTTTTCATGTCTACAGCCATAAACTCTTCATAATATGTCACACGCTTTGCTCGGCCAACCAAACATTACTCACGATTTTCAACCTCAATCTTTGGGTCTCGACATCTCCAAACGTCCAACGTAATGGTCTCCTAAACTAACTCAATACCTACTTTATCCGATGCACCCCATGCAGGATACGAGTCAAAGTTATACAAGGAGTACATCACCTCTCCATCCAATTTGACTATGGATCCATTTCATGGCTCCGCTTTAACCCCAACCACATCATGTGGCTAAATGATACTCCATTCTTGGTCATCACCACCAAATCCATTCGAGCACTCATTTGCAACCCTGACAAACCAATTGACTTAGACAATGCAAAGTAGAAAGCTCAGCTCTTGCTAAGCAACAAGTTTGACTATAAAATTACGTGGCACAAAAGATGCTCTCAAAAGAAATCTTGGTAGAGATCCATTTTAGATAATGATAATAATATCATATGTTCTATCTCTCTTTCTCTCTCTTGACCTCAATGTCTTTGTATCTGTGTTAGTTATTTGATTCTTCTATTATTCACTGCAAAAGATATTTGTCTTATTTGTTCCCAAATCAGATTAATGGGATTTTGTGGTTTACCTATACAAAATAATTGCATGGCATCCTCAATCATAAAATTGATCAAAATATGATATCTCCTTCATATCATGTCATACCACTTTCACATGAATAAAACTATACAATATATTAAGAACATTAAATTTGTAATAATATAAAAAAAAAATTATGATGATAATGTTGTCATGTTGCATTTCCTTCTTTTTTCAATCCTGTTGCATGAAAGGAGATCTATTTTATTATGTCATTCTTAAAATATTAGAAATTATTGAATCCTTCACTGACTTACTCTTGCTAACCCTCTCATGTATTGAAGAACAAACACTTTGAAGTCACAATACTTAGCATCAGCAAGGTTGCATATAAAAGAGAGAATGGAATAAGATAACTCTTACTTCCAACACTTCTTAATATAGGTAGTAGTTGCAAACTAATGAGGTAACTTCCATTAATGTTACATCCATTTCTACTTCATCCAACTAATCCTTATGTTCTTTCTTAACTTAGTTGCCACCTACAAACTCTAGCTGCTACCTACAAATCCTACATACCACCATAGTAACTCCCTTATACTCTTTTGCATCCTTTTAACCACTAGCAACTTACCTAAGATAATATCTTTTACTAAATGACTTACTTCAATACTTCCACTTTGCTATTTGTCAAAGGGCTTTCAATCCTAATGCCTTTGTCAACATGTGATGTCTATCCTTTACTAATGTCTTTGTCAACAAATTAATAAGTATGTCTTCCGTTGCACAATACTTCATATTAATCACTCTCATTTCAATCTTCTCTCTTATGAAGTGATGTTGAATGTCAATGTGTTTCATCCTTGAATGATATTTGGGACTCTTTGTAAATGCAAGACATCCTTGATTGTCACACTCCATTGGAGTTGCTTCCATTTACACATCTCCAATGTCCTCCAAAAGTTGTCTTAGCCATATTGCCTCCATTGCACCATGGCTTGCTGCTATGTACTCCGCCTCTATTGTTGACCTTGTAATTGTTGGTTGTCTCTTACAATTCCATGATATAGTTCCCACTCCAACAAAGAATACATAACCTATTGTTGATCTTCTATCATTTGTATCTCCAGCCCAATCCGCATCACAATAACCATGCAAAGTAATGTTATCACCTCCAAGGCACAATTTGAAGTTCAAAGTGCCTTTTAAGTACCTCAAGATCTTTTTGATGGTTGCCCAATGGATTGGTCCAACCTTTGAGATGTGTTGGCTCACAACACTCACCGCATATCCAAGATCCACCCTTGTACCAACCTTTGCATACATTAGTGAATCCACTGCTACCTTGTATGGAATTCCTTGCATTTGACCTTCAACTTCAGCAAATTCTTCATCCGTGAGCTTCATCAACTTCAAATTGACCTCCAAAGGTGTTCCAATAGGCTTACACTCCTTCGTATTGAATCGTTTCAATACTTCTTCAATATACTTGTTTTGGCTCATTGTAATGGTTTTCTTAGCACGATCTCTTACAAACTCCACTCTTAAATAATAGTGAAGCTCTTTCAGATCATTCATCTCATACTCTCTTTTGAACTTTGCCTTCAATCAATCTATCATCTTTATAATATTGGTTAAGATAATTAGATCATCAACATATAAGATAACAATAAATATGAATTCATTTGAATGCATCACATACAAAGAATGATCAGCTTCACTCCTTACAAATCCTTCAGTCACAAAGAAAGTATCAATGCGTTAGTACCATGCCCTTGGAGATTACTTTGGTCCATACAAAGATTTCTTCAACTTATGAATAAGATGTTGATTGCCTTCTTGTAATAATCCTTGAGGTTGATCCATGTAGATGTCTTTTTTTAAGCTTCCATTCAAGAATGCCATCTTCACATCCATTTGTTGCATCTCCAAGTCCATTGCTACCTCAATTGCCACAATGGTCTAATAGTAGTGAATTTGGCCACAGGAATAAATGTTTCATTAAAATCAATACCAGCAACCTATAAGTAGCCTTTGGCATCCAATCTAGCCTTGTATCTCATAATATTATCAATTGCATCCCTTTTGGTTCTAAACACCTACTTACAATCAATTGAAGATCGATTTAGTAGAAGTTGAGTCAATTCCCATGTTCCATTGTCTATAAGTGATTTGTATTTGTTGAAGATCAGCAAGTACTTATTTAGTTACAACCACATAGAGATTAAGCATAGTATGTTGCTAATAATAAAAAGATAGCAAAGAGTTAAAATAAGTTATTGTGGTGGCATCAAGGATTTAGTTGGATGAAGTAAAAATAGATGTGTAGAATAGATATTAATTCGTTTTTGAAAGATATTGATAAAATATATTAATAATTCATATAATAGGAAATTCAGGAGGACAGATGAGTGATTTAGTTATTAAAAGTGGTTAATTACAGAATTATGATTAGAATCTAGAGAATCAAAGGAAAGTATATAGGAATTGTAGAAGATAATTAAGGTGCCATCGTTGTGATAGTTGTGAGCCGGGGTAAGCTTGGTGCTACCTCTTTTTCTTTTGTTTGTTATTTTCTTTGAATAAGAAGATTGAGAGTTTCTAAATATTAATAAGTGAATTATGGAATGGAAATGAGATTGGTATTATTTGAGAAGAAGAAAGATTGAATGCTGAAATCTGATTGTAGTTCAGCAGAGAGAATGAGTCTGTATTTGTGTGAAACACTGTAATGTGAATGGCAATTCTGTGTGAAGAATTCCAGTGATTGAAATGAGGATATTTGTGTGTTGAAAGTTATAAGGGCGCAGTATTATAGTTGGAGATTATGAGGGTGAATATATTGGTGGAAATAGCAGTTATTGGTATGACTGAATTGTTGTAAAGAAGAGACCGATAAGGTGAAGGAGGAGATTATAGTTTCCTTGTGTATTCAGATATTGAAAATAGAGATGATACATTTAGGAGGTAATTGATTGTGTGACCCTAACGTGAACGCTTAAGCAACTAATCATTTCCCATGTTCGAATCTCCCTATATGGATTTATTCCTATTAGATTAATTTGGAATAAGTAAAACGAGCAATTACAGGATGAAATATCAAAAGGATGGAAGTTGCCTCGTTGGTGAACAAACCACCACATATAAATAAAGAGTGTTGGAAGTAAGAATCATCTTTTTCCACACTTCTCTTAGACTAAAATCCTTGCTGATGATAAGTATTTATAGCTTTTAGACTTCTTTTCTTCAATAGGTTATAGGCCCACTTACATTTGATTGAGTATTTTTTGAAGTTTTTTGAAGTGGTTTTGAAAGTGTGGAGTAGATCAAGTTGTTGTTGCTGATGTTAGGCTTTGGAAGAACCTAACTTTCAGATTTAGATCTAGATCTAGATCATTGTTTGCTCTTACTTGTGGTTAAGAGCATTTTGGGATTAGTGTCTTATTTTTCACCTATAAACAAAGTTTGCATTGTGCTTTTGCTGAGATAGATCCTATGTAATCTTATTTTATGATTTCATGTCCTAAAGTTATTGATTGTGCTTAAAAGGCCTCTTATGGTGTACAGAGGTGATTTGTGAGCATAAGAAAGATATTAGAGTGGCAAATTAGATTTGAGACACTTAGATAAGTCATCAGACTTGTGACAAGTTTTAGAAGTGAAGTTGAGAGAGTTTTTTGAGAGTTAAAACACTAGTTTGTTCACAAAGAAGGATTTTGTGATTCTAAGGCAACAAAACCTTCTTACTGATTTTTGAGAGCATTAGGACTTCTTCTTATAATCTTTCTTGATACAACTCTTCCTTAGACATGGCTTTAAGTGATATTGAAGGATTGAGAGTTATTGAGAAGTTTAGAGGTGATAATTTCTACCATTGGAAGGTAAAAATGGAGCTTTTATTGGCATCTTTGGATCTTTGGGATATTGTGGATGAAAGTGAAGAGGCTCCAAGCAAAGATGCTGATATGAAGGACAAAAATGAGTTCAAACATTGTGAAAAGAAGGCTTTTGGAGTGATTGCAACCAATGTGGATGAAACCAACTTCTCCCATATTATCTCTTGCAAAGGACCAACGGAAGCATGGAATATTCTTTATAACATCTATGAGAGCAAAAACTTATTTAACATCATCTACACAAAGAGGAAGTTCTTTACTTACAAGATGGAAGAAGGTAAAGACCTCATGGCTCATGTCAATAAGGTAAAGGCTCTTGCAAATCAACTAGTAATTGTTGACAAGCCTTTAGAAGAAAGTGATATTATCATGACCTTGCTAATGAGCCTTTTCAAATCCTACAACTACTTTATTGTGGCATTCGAGTCCATCAAGCTAAAAGAGCTTACAATGAATTATGTGACGGCAAGACTTATCTATGAAGTAACTAAGAAAAAAGAAAAGGAGCCTCACAGTGAAGATTCAGTACTCTACTCACATCAAGGCAAGGGCAACTACTCAAATCAACAAGGTAATATCAAATCTTGCTTCATTTGTGGCAAAGTAGGCCATTTTGCTCGAAATTGCTACAAAGGCAAAAACATAAAGAAGGAGAATGTAAATAGTGAGTAAGATGAGTTTGGAGGACAAGATTATACATTCATGGCAAAAAATGGGACCTCTATAGCTGCCATGTCAAGATGGATTGTGGATTCAGGTTGTTCCAAGCATATGACACCTTATAAGTGTTCATGTGACACTTATGAGGCTATTCCAACATCAAACGTGATATTGGCAGATAGTGGTACATGTGAAGCCATTAGAATTGGCTCTATTATGGTAAAGGTGGTTGTGAATGGACAAACCAATGGGATCAGACTCAAAAATGTCCTTCATATGCCTAAAATGAAACAAAACCTACTTTCGATGAAAAAACTTGTAAAAGAAGGTTTTAAAGTTCAATTTGATATGAATGGATGTTTTGTAAGAACATTAAGTAGAGACAAGGTCTTCAAAGGCTTGAAAGTGGAAAATTTATATTACCGCATTTGTAAGAAGGTGAATGGAGTGGAGATAGCCGTATTTATTGAATTTACATCAAACAAAGACAAGTTGAATATATGGCATCGTTACCTTGGCCATTTGAATGTGAAGAGCATGAGAGAGCTCAAGACCATAGTAAGTGGCTAAGATCTTGGCAATATAAGCTATAATGCAAAATAACTTACATGTAAAGGATGCATACAAGGCAAACAACAAAGGGCTTCATTTCCAAAGAGTGTAGCAACACGTGCTACTAAGTTGCTGGAGATTGTCCATTCGGATGTATGTGGACCTATGAAAAATACAAGTATTGGAGGATCAAGGTATTTTCTTACTTTCATTGATGATTATTCAAGAAAGATTTGGATCTACATTCTTAAAGCCAAGAATGAATGCTTTTGGAGGTTTAAAGAGTTTAAAGCACTTGTTGAGAAACAAAGTGAATGCAAGATCAAGGTGCTGCATACGGACAATGGAGATGACTACATGTCTAAGCAATTTGATGTTTATTTGAAGAATGAAGGAATTGCTAGACAAACCACAACTCCATACACTCTACAACAAAATGGTGTTGCTGAAAGGATAAATTGAACCATTGTAGAGATGACAAGGAGCATGCTTCATACTCAAAACCTTAGCTATGAATTTTGGACAAAAGCTATAGTGAATGCAGTGTATACAAGAAATAGGTGTTCAATAAGTGCTCTTACATCAATGACACCACATGAAGCTTGGAGTATGAGACAACCTTGCATTTTCCATATGAGGACCTTTGGTTGCATTGCATATGCAAAAACATCAGATTGTATGAGGTCCAAACTTGATGCAAATGGTACAAAGTATGTGTTTCTTGGTTATTGTGAAGGTACTAAGACATATAGGCTAATATGCTTGGAAACCAAGAAGATCATTAAAAATCGTGATGTTGAGTTTTTGAAGCATAAGAGTGCTTGTGAGTACATAGAGATGTATCTAAGTGGGAGCAATGGTGTGTTTATGGTCAAATCTTTGAATTCAGTAAAGAAACAAGAAGTTTAAGACAATAAAAAAGTTGAAGATGAAAAGCCAAAGAAGGTTGAAAAGATGAAGGCTCCTACAATTGCTAGGACCAGCAATGAAAGAAATGAAGATGTTGAAGATTGGGATGATGATAATGATGAAGAGTACCAACCATTGAGTGAAAAACAAGAAGGTTTAAGAGTTGGAAAAGAAAAAGGAGTGCAAGAAGGTGAATGTTCTTCTACAAGTGAAAAGAGATATCTTTTGAGACAAAGAAGGCAACATGGCAAATGGTAGAAGGATCACATCTTTCCTCAAATAAGTAAAGAACATACAAATGTTGTTCTTCTTATTGATCCATTATCTTTGTATGATGCTATGAAGTGTGAAGATGCAATCAAGTAGGAGAAGGCTATGGAAGAAGAGTACCAATCTATTATAGACAATGGTACATGGAAATTAGTACCTCTTCCAGCAAATCGATCTAGTGTTGGTTGTAAGTAGGTGTTTAGAACTAAAAGAGATGCAATGGGTGTAGTAGTGAGGTACAAGACAAGATTAGTTGTAAAAAGATACTCACAAGTTGCTGGAATTGATTTCAAATAGACTTATGCATCCATTGCCAAATTCACCACCATTAGAACCATTTTAGCAATTGGGACAGCAATGGATTTGGAAATACACCAAATAGATGTAAAGACGGCCTTTTTGAATGGAGAATTATAAGAAGACATCTACATGGACCAACCTCAAGGATTTGCACAACAATGCAAAGAACATCTTGTATACAAATTGAAGAAACTTTTATATGGATTGAAACAATTACCAAGGGCATAGTACTAACGAATTGACATCTTCTTTGTCAATGAAGGATTTGTGAGGAGTGAAGCTAATCATTCATTGTATGTGATATAATCTAAAGAGTTCTTGTTGATTGTAATCCTTTATGTTGATGATTTGATCATCTTGGCTAACAATATGGAAAAGATTGATTGAATGAAGGCCAAATTAGAGAAGGAATATGAGATGAGTGATTTGGGAGAGTTGCACTATTGCTTGGAAGTGGAATTTGTAAGAGATTGTAGTAACAAGACCATTACAATGAGCTAAAGCAAGTACATTGAAGAAATATTGAAACGATTCAACATGGAGGAGTGCAAGCCTATTGGAACACCTTTGGAGGCAAATTTGAAGTTGATGAAGCTCATGGATGAGGAGTTTATACAAGTTGAAGGTGAGATGCAAAGTGTTCCATATAAGATAGCAGTAGGCTCACTCGTGTATGCAACGGTGGCCATAAGAGTAGATCTTGCATATGCGGCAAGTGTTGTAAGCCAACACATGTCTAAGGCTGGACCAATACATTGGAAAATGGTAAAGACGATATTGAGGTACTTAAAAGGTACAAAAGACTTCAAATTGTGCCTTGGTGGTAAAAACATTAACTTGCAAGGTTATTGTAATGTGGATTAGGTTGGAGATGCAAATGATAGAAGATCCACAACAGAATATGTGTTCTTCATTGGAAAAGAAGCCATTTCATGGAATTACAAGAGACAACATACCATTGCAAAATCAACGATGGAGACAGAATACATTGCAGTAAGTCATTGTGCAATGGAGGCAAGTTGGATAAGGCAATTCTTAGAAGACATTGATTTAGTATAATTAGAAGCAACTCTAATTATGTGTGACAATCAAGGATGTCTTGCATTTACCAAGAATCCAAAACACCACTGATGCTAAGTGTTTATAGCTTTTAGACTTCTTTTCTTCAAGAGTATTCTTCTTCCATAGCATTAATCCACTTGATAGCATGCATGGACTTCATTGAATTACACAAACTTAATGGATCAGCAAGAAGAGCAACATTGGCATGTTCTTGACTTATTTGCGGAAATATGTAGTCCTTCCACTATTCACGATGTGGTTTTCTTTCTCTCAAAAGATATCTTCTTTCATTTTGAGAGGCTTCATCTTCTTGCACTTCATGCTCTCTTCTAAGCTTCTTTTTCCTTAAAGCTTGTCTTTTCTCACTTAAAGGTTGATACTCCTCATTATCATTATTATCATCAATATCTTCATTGTATTCATGGCTAGTTCTAACAATCAAAGGCATATTATATTCAACCTTCTTTGGCACTTCACCTTGATTTGCATTTTGGACATCTTCATTCTCACCATCATCTTCTTCTTTTTTCTTTGCTGAAATTGATAATGTGTCCACAAACACACCATTACTCCCACTTTGACACATTTCTAAATACTCGAAAGCACTCTTATGCTCCAAAAACTCAATATCATGACTTTTGATGATCTTCTTGGTTTCTAAACAGATTAGTCTATATGCCTTTGTATCTTCACAATATCCAACAAATACATATTTTGTATTCTTTGCATCAAGTTTGGACCTCATATAATCTAGTACCTTTGCATAAGCAATGCATCCAAAGATCTTCATGTGAGAAACACAAGGTTTCTTGCCACTCCAAGCTTCTTGTGGAGTGTTAGGAACATAGTCCTTAGAACCTTCTAGAGACAAGTTTCTAGAACCTTCTAGAAGCAAGTCTCTGGAACCTTCTAAAAGCTTCTTAGTTGGTAGAAGATATTAGGAATATAGTCCTTAGAACCTTCTAGAGACAAGTTTCTAGAACCTTCTAGAAGCAAGTCTCTGGAACCTTCTAGAAGCTTCCTAGTTGGTAGAAGTTGCTTGAGAAGCTTCCTAAATAGAAGTATATATTGGAATCGAGACTGAAGAGTTCTTCAGTCTCGACAACACATCTCTTGAAGCTCTAGCTCACCTCTCTGGTGTTGTTCTTGTGTTCATCTAATTAATCTAGTTTCTTGCCAGTTCTTTTTGAACTTCTTTTTAGATCTTGAGTCTATATTTCTGTGTCCGTGACAGTTTGTCGAGACTTCACTCACCTCAGATATCAGAGCTAATTTCTTCCTCGTTAGAGTGTGGATTACTCCTCTGCTTGGAAGTGTACTAGCATTTTAGAGGCTGCGGATTATCCTCTTCTAAACTGATACTTCTTTTGTTACAATATTGGAGTCTTATTCTTCTTGGAGAGAATAGATTACCCCTTTTCTTGAAGCTCTTAAGGCATTTTAGAGGTTGCAGAGTACCCTCTTCTAAACCAATATTGTCTTCTTGTAGATTCATTTCTGTCCTTCTCTTAGAATGGCTGGAGGCCAAGACATTAGTATGACAGAAAGTTCGGAGTCCAAGTTGGATGCTATCATGAATGCCCTCGCTACGTTACCGCAAAGAATTGCAGAGATTGAAGGAGTCCTGGCAAGGCTTCATAATGATGGAGCATCTGGGATGGCACAATCTAGGTTGCACCAGCCTCAAACTTCTGTACTTGGAGAAGCAACTTTGACTCATGTTCGACAAGCATCACTGGTTCTACAACATAAGGAGCTCAGAGTTAGCCTTCTAGACAAGTTCGATGGTACACGTTCTAAGTTTCAAGGATTCGTCAACCAAATCAGGTTGATAATAGTTTTACAGCCTGAACGCTATTCAACGGAGGAGTCACATATTGGGCTTGTTGGAACCTTACTTACAGGGAAAGCTCTATCATGGTTTGCTCCTTTGTTTGAGAAACGATCGTCCATATTAAACAACTTTGAAACCTTTTTGGAGGCATTTGCGGAAGCATTTGGTGAACACGATAAGGTTCAATGGACTACAACAAAGATCCGGTCACTACGAGAAGGGATGCGTTCTACATCAGTCTATGCATCGGACTTTAGGCAATTAACATGTGACATCAATTGGGATGAAGAAGCGTTGATGAGTCAATTCTATTGGGGTTTAAAAGATGATGTGAAGGATTTGCTGTTAACTCTTCCTGATCCGCAAACACTCAACGAAGCTATTAGCCAAGTTGTATAGTGCGATAACTACCTATTCCACTGCCACCAAGATCAATGTTTAAGACAACATACGGTTTGCCACACTCCAACTATGTCGGTAAGTAGCGTGAATTCACATTCTGAAGTAGAAGACATGCAAATTGATGCGGTACGTATCAAATCCCTTACTCTAGAAGAAAAAAAAGCGACGTATGCACAAAGGTCTATGCTTGTATTGTGATGAAGAAGGCTACAAAGTTGGAAACTGTCCCAAGAAGCAAAATCGACGTATTGTCAGGACTAGGGGCACGTTTGTTCAGGAAAACGAGGATGCCTAGCCACAATAGGAACCATGCGGCTGGACAGTGAAATATCACAACAACAACCAGGTTCCTTTCTTTTCGCTCAACTTGCCCTTTGCTTTACAATCCCTTTGCTTATTGGCCCTCAAAAATTGAGAACCTTAGCATTATTAGATTCAGGAGCATGTGCTTGTTTCTTAGACGAAGAATTTATGAAGTATCATAAGATCCCTTTAGTACAAAAATCCAAACTTGTTCACGTTGAGGTCATAGATAGGCGACCTTTATTGTCTGGTAGTGTCACCCATGAATCAGAACCTATAGAAGTGACGTTTAAGGGCCATAGTAGTCATATTATTTTCAATATTATTAGAACTCCATCAAATCTTGTTATTCTCGGTCTTTCTTGGTTAGAAAAGCATAATCCATCCATAGATTGGAAGTTGCAGAAGATGACCTTTCTTACAAAACCACCCAAGAGCAAGCCTAGTAGAAAACTCCAAATAAAAAAATCTTTATTCATTGGAGCAAGAACGTTTATAAGATCGTCCAAAGAAGGCACACCATTTGTCATTTATGCGGCTCCAACTACCGAGGAGAAGATCTCGACAACAAGTATACCGGAGCAATATAAGGATTTTAAAGACGTGTTTCAAAAGAAGAATGCCGACATGCTACCGGAACACAGACCATATGATTGCGCCATAGACTTGCAGGAAGGAGCACAATCACCTTTTGACCCAATCTACAATCTATCGCAGATGGAGTTGGCAGAGTTGCGGAAGTACATCGACGAGAATCTAGCCAAGAATTTCATCCATCATTCAAAATCGTCAGCTAGAGCACCCATCTTATTTGTGAAGAAGAAAGATAGTTCATTGCGGATGTGCGTGGACTATCGAGGCCTCAACAAGGTAACAAAGAAGAATCGTTACCCGTTACCCTCAATTTCTAGTCTCTTTAAACAACTTGGACATGCAAGGATCTTTACAAAAATTAATCTAAGGGGAGCTTACAACCTCGTACGAATCAAGGAAGGAGATGAGTAGAAGACAACGTTCTGTACAAGGTATGGCCATTTTGAGTATAATGTCATGCCCTTTGGTCTTACCAATGCTCCAGCGGTCTTCCAACATATGATGAATGATATTTTTCGAGAGCACCTTAACGATTTTGTTGTCATCTATTTGGATGATATTCTGATATTCTCCAAAAATGAGGAAGAGCATGAAAAGCACGTTCGTTTGGTCTTAGAGAAACTACGCGAGCGAAGACTATATGCCAAGTTGGAGAAGTGTTTATTTCACCAAATATAGATGGAGTTTTTAGGGTTCATTGCGACTACTGAAGGCTTGAAGATGGACCCTAAGAAGGTGGAAGCAATCATGTCCTGAGAGGTTCCAAAGACGGTTAGAGACATACAATGCTTTCTTGGTTATGCCAACTTCTATCAGATCTTCATCAAGAATTACTCTCAAGTTGCTGCTCCTCTCACTCGGTTGACATGCAAGGATAAGCTGGAATGGGAACCTCTAGCAGAAAAGGCGTTTCAAGTCCTGAAGATCGCATTTACTACGGCTCCAATCTTGGTACATCTAGACTTTACAAAGGCCTTTTATTTAGAAGCTGATGCTTCAGATTTTACTTTGGAAGCTGTACTTTCACAAATGGGAGAAGACAAGAAGCTCCATCTCGTTGCATTCTATTCTCGAAAGTTCTCTGCTGCTGAAATCAATTATGACATCTACGATAAGGAATTTCTGGCTATAGTGGATTCTTTCCAAGAATGGCATGATTTTCTTGAAGGAGCTACACATCTAGTGACCGTATATATAGATCACAAGAATTTGGAGTATTTCATGTCGGCTCAAGTTCTAAATCGACGTCAAGCTCGGTGGAGTATGTCGCTATTTAAGTTTGATTTTGTTATCACTTATCAACCTGAAAAGTAGCAAGGACTATCTGATGCCTTATCGAGGAGATCGTATCTTGTACCAAAGGCTGGAGAAGCAACGTTTGATCAACAATGTATGACGTTGTTGAAGCCAGAGCAATTTCGACTTTGCGCTAGTATTGTGCCAATTGATGCTGACTTCCTGAATCACGTATATGCCGTAACTATTGAAGATTCAGTAGCCATTGATATCAAGCAGCGTGCCAATGATGACAAGTTCAAGGTAGAGGGAGATCTTTTATACTTTGAGGAGCGGTTGTATATTCCAAAAGAACCAGCATGACTCCGAGTTCTTCAATCTCACCATGATTTTCCTGCTGCGAGACATTTTAGATTCAATAAGACCTTGGAGCTTATTTCTCGAGATTTTTGTTGGCCCCAAATGTAGAAGGATGTGAAAGATTTTGTCCTCTCCTGCGACATCTGTTCAAGATCGAAGAATCCTCGGCATCGCCCTTATGGACTCCTATAGCCATTGTCGATTCCACGCCGACCATGGTCTTCAGTTTCTATGGACTTCATCATGGACCTGCCATCATCGAATTCATTTGATAGCATCTTTCTCCTGGTAGATCGGCTTACAAAGATGGCGCACTTTGTCCCTTGTAAGAAGACATCGTCCAGTGAAGTCACAGCAAGGCTCTTTCTCGATAATGTGTATCGATATCATGGACTACCAGATGATATCGTATCAGATCAAGGAACCCAGTTCGTATCAAAGTTTTGGAGATCTCTCTTTGAGATACTGAAGGTGGATATCAAGCTTTCTTCGACTTTTCATCCTCAAACTGACGGCCAAACGGAACGGGTGAACTAAGTCTTGGAACAATATTTATGATGCAGCATCAACTATCAGCAAGACGATTGGACCACATATCTGTCGCTAGCTGAGTTTGCATATAACAACACCCTCCATGCGTCGACTCAATACACACCATTCTTTTCCAACTATGGGTATCATCCGAAGCTTGATTTATTGAGTCCGTCTACAAATAACAATCCAGCAGCTGAAGGATTTACGAAACAACTATCAGAGCTTCAAAATACATTGAAGCTTCAATTATAATCCGCTCAAGAATCTTACAAGGCGTCTGTAGATAGATTTCGGAATCAAGCACCTACTTTCAAAATTAGAGATAAAGGATGGCTTCTTCGACGAAATATCAAGACCAAGCAACCATGTGATAAGTTGGACTATCGAAGATTGGAACCATTTACCATTCAGAAGCAAATCAATCTAGTGGCGTACCATTTGGAATTACCGGCTTCTATGAAGGTACATCCAGTCTTTCATATTTCTCTGTTGGAGCCTTATCGAGAGTCGTCTTTTCCTAGAAGAGTGCAATGTCCACCACCTAGTATTGAGATCGAGAACCACGAGGAATACGAGGTTGAAAAGGTGCTGGATTCACGGCTAAGGTAAGGCAAGTTGGAATATCTTGTTCATTGGAGCGGCTACGACATTAATGAGCAAACGTGGGAGCCAGCTAAAAATCTCGCCAATGCGCCATAAAAGGTATAGGAGTTTCATCAACAACATCCTCATAAACCTAAGCCGGTTCGACGATAGCTTCTTTCTAAAGCTTGCTCACCCAAGAATATAAGAAAGGGAGAAAGCACCACCAAAATTCACAATTGATGTAGTTGTTTTCTCCAAGATAAAGTAGAATTTTTCCAATAGCCATAGTTTGGTCTTCTGATATGGATAGCCAAGAGATAGATATTATGTCAGTTAGATTATCTCAACCGACTAGCTCACGAAGGTGACCCCGAAATGAAGAACCGCCTACACCACAACAATGACGGAAGATACTGAGTAACCGATCACTGGTGATTATATTTGAGTTCGAGCCTGCTTATAATGGTCAGCCAGAAGGCATGTTTGCAGGACAATTTCACAATGAGGACACGAAAGTTCATACTTGGTCAAAAGTTGAAGGAGTGGGCCACTACCGTTGGCTTCAAGGACCGATGAACCACTTGCCTCGTAAACAACAGTTGAAGTTCATAGCAGACGTTATGCAACAGATCTTCATTTTCTTGTGTTGATACTGATTAACAACAACATTGCTTCTCAAAGACCTCGAAGCTAAAGGAAGGGGTGATGTTAGGGACATAGTCCTTAGAACCTTCTAGAGACAAGTTTCTAGAACCTTCTAGAAGCAAGTCTCTGGAACCTTCTAGAAGCTTCTTAGTTGGTAGAAGTTGCTTGAAAAGCTTCCTAAATAGAAGTATATATTGGAATCGATGCTGAAGAGTTCTTCAATCTTGACAGCACATCTCTTGGAGCTCTAGTTCACCTCTCTGGTATTATTCTTGTATTCATCTGATTAATCTAGTTTCTTGTCAGTTCTTCTTGAACTTCTTGTTAGATCTCGAGTGTGTATTTCTATGTCCGTGACATGGAGTCATTGATGTGAGTGCACTTGTAGAGCACGTATTCCTTGTGTACACTGAAGTAACCATGGCCGCAGCCTAATACTCATGCACAAAGTGTTGTGCATGAAGCATACTCCTTGCCATCTCTATAATGGTGCAATTTGCTCTTTTAGAAACTCCATTTTGTTGTGGAGTATAAAGAATAGAGATTTATCTTGTAACACCTTGAATCTTTAAGAATTCATCAAAATACTTTGACATGTATTCACCTTGATTGTCCGTGTGTAATACTTTGATCTTGCACTCACATTGTTTCTCTACAAGAGCTTTAAACTTCTTAAACCTTGAAAAGCACTCACTCTTAGCTCTTATAATGTAAATCCACACTTTTCTTGAAAAATCATCAATAAATGTGATAAAATACCTTTCTCCTCTAATTGATGGTATCTTCATTAGTCGACAAACATCAAAATGTACAATCTCCAATAATTTGGTTGCACGTGTTACAACTCCATTTGAAAATGAACTTCTTTTTTGTTTGTCTTGTATACAACCTTCACAAGTAAGTGTCATGGCATTGTCGCTAAAATGACCAAGATCTAAGCCACTTACCATAGATTGAAGCTTCTTCATGCAATTGGCATTTAAATGACTAAGTCGTTGATGCCAGATTCTAAACTTATCTTGGTCTTGTGGAAAATCAGCAAATGCAACCACTTCAATTCCATTCACCTTCTTACAATTGATGAAGTAGAGATTTCCATCTCTAAGTCCTTTAGCAACATATTGTCCATCTATTATCTTCACTAAGCATCCATTCATGTCAAATTGAATCTTACAACCATGTGATACAAGTTTGCTCACCGAAAGGAGGTTCTTTTTCATCTTTGATACATGTAAGACTTCTTTCAATCTGATCCTCTTGATTTGGTCCTTCACATCAATGTCCATAACAATTGAACCAATATTAATAGCTTGTAATATGTCATTGTCTCCCAACCAAACTTTAGTTGTTGGAATTTCTTCATAAGTGTCAAATAAATACTTATAAGGTGTCATGTACTCAATAGCACCTGAATCTATAATCTACTTAAACATTGCAGCCATAAAAGCTCTTTCACTTGCCATCAAAGCATAATCTTCACTTAAGTTATCACAAGCATTTTTTGCATTCTTTCTATCTCCTTTCTTGGCTTTGTAGCAATTCCTAACAAAGTGACATGTTTTCCACAAATATAACAATTTTTCATGTTACTCTTGAACTATCACACTGATGAGAAAAGCTATCTTTGCCTTATCTTGAGAATAGAGCCGAATCCTCACTTTGATGCTCTTTTTCTTTTTTTTTGGTTATTTCATGGACAAGTCTTGACAAGAAATAGTTCATAGTAAGCTCCTTCATGTTGATGGACTCCAATGCCACAATGAGGTAGTCGGGAAGGTTCATGAGTAATGTCAACATAATTTCTCTATCATCAACTAGTGTATCAACAATTGCTAATTGATTTGCAAGAGCTTTTACCTTGTTGACATGAGCCATGAGGTCATCTCCTTCTTCCATCTTTACTATTAAGAATTTCTTTCTTGTCCATAGAATATTGGCAAGATTTCTACTTTCATAGATGTTGCAAAGAGTCTTCCATGCTTCCACTGGTCCAATGCAAGTAATTACATGTGAAAAGTTGGCATCATCAAGATTAGTTGTAATCATGCCAAAAGCCTTCTTTTCACGTCGTTTGTACTCCTTCTTGATCTTCACATCAGTATTGTCACTTGGAGGGTCTTCACTTTCATCAACAATGTCCCAAAGGTCTAATGAAGCCAATAAGAGCTCCATTTTTTTCTTCCAATGGTAGAAGTTGTCACCCCTAAACTTTTCAATTACTCTCAAACCCTCACCATTACTTCTAGCTACGTCTAAAAAAGGGATATATCAAAGAAAACCAAAAAAGAGAAGAATGAACTTTCAAAATCAACAAGAACATGTTGCAGCCTTAGAAATCCAAAATGCTCTCTCAATGAGTAAACTATTGTCTACACTCTTCAATCACTATCAACTTTACTTATAAGACTTCTCTTAAGTCTGGTAACCTCTTGAATAAGCTTTGCCTATCTTTAATCACCTTTCTTCTTTCACAAAAAACTTCTAACCTCATAAAGCACCTCTTATCACAATAAGTAGGTCTCGTAAGGAGATTAATACATAAAAGGATAAAGTTAGAGCACCAATGATGAAACTCAACAAGGAAACATAACACAAATGTCTTTAAATATCAATCTAAGGTATCTAATAACCTCCAAGATTATGAATGCACTTAACAACAAGTAAGAGCATAACTACATCAACAACTAGATGCAAAAGTAGATTTAAAAGATACCAAATCCTAACATCAGCAACAACCATAAGATCTACTCTTAACACCAACAAACACTTCAAAGAACTTCAAAACTCACAACTAAAGGTGAGTGGGGCCATAACCTATTGAAGAACAAGCATTTTGAAGTCACAATACTTAGCATCAGCAAGGTTATACACAAAAGGGAGTATGAAGTAAGATAACTGTTACTTCCAACACTTCTTACTTATAGGTGGTGGTTGCCAACTAACAAGGCAACTTCTATTAACGTTACATCCATTTCTACTTCATCCAACTAATCCCTAGGTTCCTTCTTAACCTAGCCGCCACCTACAAATCCTACATACCACCATAGTAACTCCCTTACACTCTTTTGCCTCCTTTTGACCACTAGTAACTTACCTAAGATAATACCTTTTACTAAGTGACTTACTTCAACACCATGTACTGATGGAAAGGAGGGGGTAGGAGGGGTAGGAGTAGGACATTAAAACAGAACTAAAATGAGGAAATAAAGAACATTGTACAACAATGAAAAAGAAACAGTCATGCAGAGTAACATCACCAGAACCACTAGTGATTGTTGTTATGGGTTCATAACAGAGATTTTGGTCCTCATGCATGCATGTACCCATGTTTCTCTGTATGTGCCCTGCATCAACAAAAGAAGAAGGAGAAATACTACTTTTGGAAATATTAGAACTACTACAACTGATTCTCTGTCACATTCTCTCTTCTCTAGTTCCTCTCCCACATGCACAGATGGTAGGGCTGAAAAGAATTAGGGCAGGATTCATCCCATCCTCAATGAGAGGATTTTATGCAGAATAAGAGAACTTAGATTGCATAACAGGCACAGTGTCAATGGTTTATTTTTATCAGTGTAATATGTTCTCAAGTTTTCCAAACAGACACTTCCTGTAGTGAAGATGGTTATCACTGCTTTTGTGGATGCTTGGGATGAGTGGTGATCATTTGCTGGGTTGTTGATGATATTTTATGTGTGTGTTGCATTGTGTGGACAAGGAGGGGGTGGGGGGGTTAAGCAGAGCCAAAAGGAGGAAAGAGTCAGCAGAGTGTGCCCATGAGAGGAGGTGTGTGCTGTCTAATAGAGCCAGAGCCCATGTCTGATCCCCCTGCCCGGAAGTACTTCAGATCTCCTCAGCACAAGAGGACAGTACAGTGTGCCTCTCATGGCTTGGCCTGATTCCTTGCCCTCCCCCTATCTTCTCCCCTTGGCTGCTGGCCTCTGGATTGTCTACATCCTTAAGAATGGCCCACAGTGATACATTTCCTGCTGATGTCATGTCCTGCATGTGTCCTACTGGCTGGCCCTCCTCTCTCTCTCACTGGCTCCACTGGATGTCCATGCTGAATCCAAGACATGGCCAGCCCCTCTCCCCCCATTAAAATAAAGAGAGGAAACATATAAAAGACAAAAAGAAAAAACAAATACGAAGGAAAGGTATGCTCTTGGCTCTTCTCCCTCACTTTCCTCCTCCTGAAAAGCCTCAGATATGTGTCATTGGAACACAAGCTGCCAATTGGAGAGAGCAACCTGTCATTGCACAACCATTCCCTGAGCACCAGCACCACCTTTCAATTCAGACTTTTTACTTCAAAAACAATGAATCATGAATTAGAAAAATGTGTCATGCTTGCAAGCATTAGAAAAGATTGATGGCATTGTCTACCACCATTTTTTTTGTGAAGAAACACAAGTAGATTGGAAGTTTGAATTCCAATTATGCAATCTCCAACCGCAATCAACAGAAACTAGCACTGCACCTATTTTTGGAGTAAAAAGTCTGAATTGTTTTTGAGCTCATTTTGTCCATTGCAACTGAAAAAGTTATTTACTGAGAAATTTAGTCTTCAAGGTTTGGGTAAATTGAATCATTTATTTACGATATTTGATAATTTTTTATACCAAGTCAGGGAAGTGAATGACTATAGAATGATTATCTGAATATTTACTGCTGAAGATGCAGATTTGAATTAGAGATGTTTCATTCTTTTATTTTGTATCAGACAAAGCAAAGTCTCATGTGATGATCCTGCGAATTGGGTTTAGGTAGGGTAAGGGAGAGAGAACAGGTGTGAACAGGAGAAAGGCATTTTTCTGCATCTGTGTCAACGAATGTAGTTAATGACTACATGAATGAAAAATCCAATAAATATATTTTTTTTTGAAAGAATGGAAAAGCGCAGGAAAAGTCTGCCCACCAATCAATCCATGGAAAACAACATAACACCAAAAAGTGTTGTAAGGGCTTGATTGAAATTTCATGACAAAGTAGTAGAGATTTGGAGAGCAACTCCTATGTGGTCGAATTAAAACTGGCGTAGCAGAAAAGTTTTGGGATTCCAGCATTTAGAGATCACCTACTTCTGGAGAAAAAGTAAGACCGAAAGAGGAAGGAGAAGTAGTGTGATTTGAAGAGTCAGATCTACAGAATCAAGCCAAATCTACCTTGGAAGCATTGCTCATGCGCTCCCCTACAAAAGTCCTCATTACCTGGGCAACATCCAGACCAAGTCACGAGAGGTGATAACTGGGACTCAGACACAGCGCGCGCGCGGAAGCTGTATTGCTGATTCTGTGGGTTGCCGTATGTGCACCATTGATGCGTCAGCGATTAGTGGGCACGCGCCAGCACCCTCACATTGGCTTCTCCTTATTCGGATTTGTAGGCGTCAGGCATGTTCAAAAGTTGGAGCCAACTGATATTCCCTGCTAAAATTAAGGCATTATTTTTTCTTTCCCATTTTTCTCTTCCATTAAGAAGGTACAATCTCCGGGGGAACATTGAGTGATACTTCAACACTTCAACAAACAATTCTCCCAATCTCCACACTTGACGCCCCCTGCTGGTTTCCTGAATGTGCTGCACTAGAGAAGCGACCATCGGTTCGTGGATTTATGTCGGTGATGCCAGCCAATTTGCTCCAATGGCACATCCATTTTGTTCTGGCGTTTCCTCGTGCAGAGTTTGGTGGGATGAAGAAACACTGGGCTGTTAATTTAAAAACGACATATTTGGGCACCTTGTCATCAATGCGAAGGTGCCTTCACCGCTTCATGCAATTGTATTAAACCGGCGAAGCGTCTGTTTGCTTGCAAGCTTCCGTCTTCGATGGAGGGATTGCCAGGTGGTGCGAGAAAAGATATGGAGGCGATTGTGGACGCGATTTATGCTGACCGTGAAGGCCACCAGAACATCGAAGACAAAGGATGCAGACCATCCAAATGGGCCGAGATTGCGGAGGCCCATGTGTGAAACCCAAATTTCAGAGCCGACTATCATCTCCTCGATGATCTCGACGTGTTCCCCAATTGCTTTGGGCGCTTCAAACTCTGGCACCACCACCACCCCTGGCAGCAATCCTACAGATAGCCGGTCAAGTCAGTTTGAGAAGTCAGTTATTCAGTTTTATGAGACAGGCGTTCTCATGGCCCAGCCAAAACTGCACTCAATTTTGGTCTACAGTTTGGAAATACATAAGAATATGCTGAATTTATATCATTTTTCTGTCAATTGTGGGCTGGCATTCAAATTCTGTTATGACTGCAAATCTGGACGAATTGGGCTCAATTTCTAAACTTTTTAATTCAAGTCAATGTTTACATTAAATGTATATATATACATATATATACACCAAATGTGTCAAGTCAATTAAATAAAAATTTGTCACTTCTTAAATTACAAATTTTCCAGTAAAACTATAACATCCTTATCAGAATATTTTATTTTTATGAACCACTAATTCACACTAGTGATTTAAAAAATGAGTAGTAGCAAGGCTACTAGGTAGCTAGAGGCATTTTACATCATATAGATTCTATAGTTTGATTCTACAGGGTGCAATTTTACATATGACTAATGTTTATTTAATTATATTTTTATGTTTAATTAACATCATAAGTATTGACTTGAACCAAAATATTGAACTTAGTTTGTTTAAATTCCTAATTGCAATAGGGTTAGAATTGTCAACTTACAATTGGTAGCAATATGGTTTGATTCAAGCATATTTTACTTCACCACTGCACAAATCCAAACTACAATCCAAAATCAATAACAGCTTTGGTGTGGAGGACTTGTGAATAAATGAAGTTTTTTCTCTATTTCTTTTTTACTGCTTTTAAGTTGGTTTCTAAAAGAAACTAACAAACAAACACATAAATATATAGATGTATAGATGAATAATGTTTCTTTATTACAATTGATGATAAATATGACAAATAGCATCAAGCAATTTTTTTAAACTTTTAAAATATTTATTAAATATATATATATATATATATATATATATATATATATTAAAATTTTCAATAATAGTATAAGTTGTTTTTATAAAACTTTCAAATTATTCTGAAAGATTTTCTACCATTGAAAGCCATGCTTTCTATAAAAACCACACTTTTATTTAAAAAAGATACTATAAAATGTTTTTTGAAAAAAAAGAAAAAAAATTACTTAAAGAATTTTAGAATGCTCTAATAAGATTTAAAATTATATTGTTGATGCTATAGTAATTAAAATTTTCATACAAAAATTTTAGTTTTTTTATATTTCTAATATTAATTTATAAAATATTTTAATATAAAATAATAAAAAATTTAGAATTCAAAAATCACCATGTCTATTCTTTAATATTTTTTTCTTACTTACAAAGACTCGTTTAGAACCAAAAAGAATCTTCAAATAGACTTAAGAGTCTACTTTTATCTAGTTAATATTTTTTAAATATAAGCTAATAAAAATAAATAACAAAAAATATTAATTTTTGATATTCAAAAATTAATAAAGATTCTTTAGAAAATATTATTGTAAGATTTAATTACTATTTCTTTTTAAAAACCAAATAAAGAAGATAGTTGTATAACATCAACACTTAGTAAGTATTACTTTCATCTCTTTTAAATAAGGTGATATAATCTTAATAACACTCTTATACTAAAAACTAGAAAAGTATAATTATGTAAGAAACTTTTAACAATTAAAACCAATCTTAATATACATGATATGTCTACAAGAAAATCCAACACTAAAATATATTACCTTCAAATTGTAACATTACTATGTTATTTTTTTTGAAATAATTTAGACAACTATAAATACCATTAATACATAAAAAATTCTTAAATTTATATTTAATTAAGATAATCTTCAGATATTTTTAATATTAAATCGTTAATTTAAATAAAAAGTTATTTTAATTGACATAAAATTAATATCAAGTTCTTGCTTCGAATTTTAATTAATCAAGTAATTATTTTATTTTTTATTTTTCTTATTAATTTATCTATTAAATTTTTATAATATATTTCATTATAAAATATTATGAAATATTCTAATTTTATAATTAAATTTATAAAAATACTCAACAAAATCATGAATAAGAAGATTCCTATATTTATGTCTTTTATAATTCTTTTTTTTAATAGTATTTTGGATATTTTTTAATAGCCTCTAAAGTATTTTAATTTATTTATTAAATAAATAAATAAAATCTAAGACTGATATATTAAATAATATTTAAAAAACTAACATCAAATTTTAAAGATTTTTCTTACAAATGAAATCATTTCAATACTTGGATAGTTTAAGTTATCTATATGTAAGTAGGATATGTAGATACCTTCTTAGTATAGATTTCATTGGCTTGATTTGGATTATTATTAAAAAAATTATTCTAAATTTATTTATAAATTTTAAATCATTTATAATAGAATTTGAGGCAAAGTTTCAAATTAATGATAAAAATTTAAATTTCATAAAACCTCGTATAAAGAATATAACTTGCTTAAATATTTGCAATTAAAAGTTTAACATCTTGCATAAAAATTTAGTATTTTATTAAATAAGAAATTATTAATAAATTTTGATTTAGTTTTAAAAGAAGATGTAATTTACTTATTTATTTTAATAAGAAATCATAATATTTTAAGTAAATTTTTAGTATAAATAATTACATGTAATAATTAATAATTTAAAAGAAAAAAGAAAAAAAGTACTTAAATAGAGTGGTGTAATTTAAATCACTGATTTAATCATTTTAAGTAAAATACATAGCAATATGAAGAGTTAAGATAATCATATATAAATTTATATAATTTACTTTAAAGTATTAATACAAGAAGAAAAATAAATTCAAGAATTAAAAAAATCATACATGTCTTGTGAAGACCCAAATTATATTGTAAAATATTGTGTCAACATAAGAATATTTAAGACTTGAAGTAGAATGCTAATTAGATATAATATCCAATGAAAATACCATAATGTACAGTCCTAATAAAGACTATACAATTGAATACTATTAAATTGTTGCAAAACACACACACACATAGATATCTATCTATCTATCTATATATATACATATATTAGTGTATAAGGAATTCAATAGACTTGCTCACTATTAATAATTGCTTTAATAGGGCTTCTAAAAGAAGGCTATGTATGAATTCTGTAGCCCTTCTTTAACAAAAAGAGCAAGAGGAATACCTATATAATATGATTATTCTTATTTAGGGAGTATTTGGTATATCTTGTTTTGTGTAATATTTTCATCATAAGTTTTCATTCTTTAATAAATAATGTAGAATTATCATACTTATTTATTTTCACATTTTTAGATAAAATATCAAAAAGATTATATTGGTTGGTAGACATGTAAGTTCAATTCTATTGATTTTATTGTATTATAGTATATTTTTTATATATTTATAATTTTTTATTTTTCATCTTTAATAATACATATTTTCTAGTTTTAATTGTTAATATTATAGTACCCATATTAGAAGATATTCATAATTTCTTCAAAATTCTAGTAAAATGTAATTTTTAAGTAAATAATAAAATATTTATAGAAATCGTATTAATTCAAAAAAAATGATGTTAAGATAATAATAGTTATTAATTTCGTACCTATATGATTAGAAGTTATTCCAAAAATCTATTGGAAACATCAGATTAAATTTTATTCGGTATTTATGAAGCTATACAAGTATTTGGGCTAATAAAAACTTAAACATAAGTCTTGTTATCAAAGTATCTGTTTTATGTTCAAAAGTTTATACTAGGGTAGAGCTACGTTTGGTATTTTTAGGATGAATTTTTATTATATTCGTTAGCTCCTTAGATGATATTTACTTTTATAATGAATTAATATGTTCTTAAAATTTTAGTGCTTTTGGTCATTCAAATAAGTATTCTGATCAACAAATTGATGTTCATATAAATAATGTTCTCTGAAACATAAACTTGAACTGCAAATATCTACATACATGATATATATATATATATATATATATATTCATATATATGTGTGTGTGTGTGTGTGTGTGTGTGTAATTACTTTCTAATTCAGTTTAGACATGTATTTAGATTTTAAAAATTAAATTTATATGTACTAATTTACAATGATAATATAAATAAATTTTATATAAATCTGTATTTGGCATCATTTTAAAGTGGTATAAATTAAAAATAAGCAGATGTTGGTATTTTTGCAAACAAATTACGATTAGAAAAGAACTTAAAATTAGCTGAGATTCCAAATTTCTATTGGAATGAATAAAGTTGACATACTAATACAATTGTTTAGTTAGTATGTGTAAGGAGTGGTAGGACCTAGCTCCATAGCCCATCTTTTTTCCTAAATTAAGGACTTTGGATACATATTGTTTTTTGTCCAAAAGACAAATAAAATCTTAAATATTTTTAGATTTTTAGTATTAAAATGTTTTATACAATAGAAAATTAAATAAGAATAATTTAAACAAGAATCAGATTTCTCTCTAATTGTATCCTTTATTATATTGATAAAATACTTAATACAACGTTGTGTTGCTCCAAAAGCCATTGGGGTCAAGGGGGTCAAGGAGGGACCAAGGCCACCCGGTCGATAAGGACGGGCCGGGCCAAACCCAGGTGCGCGAGAAAGACGGAAAGGAAATAGTCAGGAAACTGAGGAAATGGAAGAATAGAAAGAAATTTCGGGGGACTGCCCGGCGTGAATATTCCGACCACGATATCCGCAGCTTTCGGCCCCAGGGACTCCGAACCGACGTGGTATGTAGAGAGAGTTGCGACCCTGCACCGGGCTTATACAAATACTCACCGGCCTGTCAGGGCACTCCCTCGTATCTCTGTGAGGTCCGGTGCAGTACCACCGAGTGGTGTACTTGCAGCAACTAGGTCAGAGCTCGTCATCCCCCCCCCCCCCCCCCCCCGTGCTGGTGCTGCTGTGCTGCGGTGCTATGCTGTAGAGGAACATGTTGCTCAAGCTTCCAAGCACTCACCACTGTTGGGCTGAGCGCACCTCGGTTTGCCTCCAGTGAGTAGTAGAATTTTCCGCGTTGAAATCTTCTAGTATAACGTCGTTGAGATTTACGCATGCAAACGATCCATTCCGTGAGCCGGCCAAGGTGGTGATGCAGTGCACCGAGGGGTAGACTTCATTGAACGATGGTTTTGCAAATCGCTGTTGATGACTCTATTGGCGTATGCTCATTTCCTCCTTCTAGCGTATGATGCAGATTCTTCATCTGTTGAACTGAATTTTTCTTAGTGATGCAGACGAAGGTCTGCATCATAGTCAAGGGGGAGGAAATATATATCATGATTCTTGGCAGTTTCATTACGAACTTTGCTCGGAGAGCATTCTGCAGAAAAGGATACTTCACGACTGTTCCACTGTTTCGTTTAGAGCACGTCAAGGGTCTAGTTGCCACCACTTTCTGTCAGTATATTGAATTGTTATACACTATGTAGTCACACGGTTACTCCTTTCGCATCCACATTGCGGGAACTGGAAGCGAGCAGAAAGTAGGTTACCGCTTTCTTGCTCCTCGGAACAATCTTCATGTATGGAAGACATTAGCATTTTACCTACCTAAAAGTGAAAGCGAATCCTTGTCGATAGCTGGATTAGTACAAGGGCCCGACCCTTCTAAACAAAAGGTAGGTATCCAGCACACTCCAGTCTCGAAGTACACCCTATTCATCATCAGGTTTTTGCATAGACAACTGTGAGACTAAGTCTATACCTGTCAGGGTTAAATGCTTTCAGTATCAATCATGGTCAATCTTCTCATAAGGTCCCGCTATTAGCTTTGTCGCTAGGTCCTAGTTTTGGCACATTGTTTCCTGACTCAGTTGATATCTGCCGAATGTAGTCGGATACTAGCTCCAACTGATATTGCTTTGGGCAACAAGATTGATTCCTCTTTTGGGCCTGTGTCGCACCTCCCACTTAGTAACTGTCTTCTGCCGACTTAGACTATTGGCAGTGAATAAAATGGGTCATCCAGAAGCCCTGAATTTTAAGGATACTGCTGTATCCTGTAAGCGGCACACTGTACAAATCCTTTCTTATCCAAGTAATCATATTTTAGCACACTTTAGTGTAAAAAGTTTTCCAACCAAGTTGATCATCTCTTTCAACAACTTGTGAAAAATAATCGAAAGTGGACTTAAGTTTTTGAGATGCAACAGCAAGTCCATCATGAGTGCCAAAATATATTTCAATATGTATGGTTTGAATGAGATTGGGATTTACAAATATCAACATGATTAAACATATGATCATCGAATAAAGTTAGAGTTCAACACATAACATTTGAAGCTTTTAAATGATCTAAATTTGAAAGTTCTAAATGATCATAGTTCCAATTTTATTGCATCAATGAAAAGATTATTGAATTAGAGTTGAGGAGACAACTAACACATTGCACAACTACATCAGATTTTTCCGATTGCAATAACTTCAATAATTATACAATGTTAAAATGTCAAAACACATGTGTAAGAGAAAATATGAATCCTAATTTAATTCAAATCATACATATTGTAACTTATTTTGGCACGCATGGTGGACTTGCAATTGTATTTTTCTATCTAAGAATACGGAAATCTATTATCGAAATCGGAATACAATTCCATTTACTTAATAACTGCAGTCAAGTATAAGCTAATGTGCAAACTCTTATACTTGTATCTGAATCGTGAGAGTCCAGCTGTTATTATTGTTTCATGTAGACATGTAGATAGCCTAGCAGCTTTGAACAAGGAAGTCATAACAGTCCTCTTCTAAAACGACGCTTCTGGAATTTCATGGAAAATTTTGAAACAAATTGGCCATCAGGCGGTCCACGTGGTTTCCTCTTATATACCCAAGACGTCATGTGAAAAGTCGGCTACCACAATCAGCTAGGTGATAAGACGAGTTGCAATGTAGCACCAGTTGATCATGCCGAGCTGATCCAACTGCAGCTGACTACTCCCCCAACTGACGATCATGGCAGCTTCTGGTGGCGGCTGGAACCGCACAATTGTGATTGGAGCTTGGTCTGTCGGTTATGTCGGTCCATGAAAGCAAAACAACGTCGGGTAGTGGTGGGAGGTTGTCTAGCTGTATAAATCGGGCCCCGAAAGTTATGTGGACCATCACGTGATTTTGGAAATGTGTCAGTGCCGTGCACAACCAGTGGACTAGTTCCGGGTAGGTTTTACAGGTTGCGCTAGGCTCATTCAGACCAGACGAACAAATCGCTGAAACTGGTATGTACGTCATAAACCTACAGAAGAACATGCTCACAGAAGTTACTGAACTACCGCACATATTGGTTCTTAGACGTTTTCCGAGATGCTCGGTCGTATTTCGAGGACGAGACCGGGCTTTTGACCATAATTTTAGCACCTTTCTTCCACGTTTAGAAACCTCGATTTTCGCAGCTTGGACACCTTTGATTCAATGGATTTGGATTTGGTGGCTTTCAACGATTCTTACGATTCATTAAGAGCTCTTTGCGCGTGCTAATGTTCCTGTGCAGATACATTGCCGCTCGTCCTATCTTAGTTTCAGACTGAAAGATCCAAACTTAGTTGTAGACAACGATGAACCTAACTTCGTTGCATCTGAATTCGGTACAACTTATTCAAAATGAAAATACTTTTAAACAGCTGGTTTCAGTTTCTGGATTTTTTATATCAAATGAATTGAGAGGAAGTATCCAAAATAGAAATTTAAGCCACCAGCTACTTACATATGCCCAATCTGATTGGTATTAGAAAGGTGAACTGCATGGGACCATAACAATCTCAAACTTCTCACCAGACACTGCACCAGAGAAACCTCCATCAGATCGCCGTGTACATGTAGAGCCAACATCTAAGGGAAATAAATTCAAGTACAAATCATGTGACGTTTTTCTCTTTTCTAGCCATACAGATTTCAAGTTACTTCTTATACTTCACCTGCCCGCACAGTCTCAATCAGTCCAACGAAGTCCTGCTTGTGGAGAGAAAGTGCAAACCTGCTCATCTCTTGTGATAGCTGGCGCAAGGACTAAGCAGCATGGTTGCGTTGGCTAAGCAGGTGCTTTTACAAAATTGATCGATTGCAAAGATGCAATAATCATGTAGGATTTTATCGTTGATCACGGACATATTGTGAGCCTGAGAATAAAGACACTAGTTGAGTTTTATCCATTGAAGTTGTGAAAATTTCCTGGTCAGTTTGATAATGTATGATGTAGGTCATAGTGGTTATGAAAGGATCGATATGCAGGTACCTTGGGATATTCGGGGAAGAAGAAGGGGTAGTCTCAGCTGAGTTTAGGAATGCAGAGAAAGAATCCGAACAAAATATTCGCTACCTGATTGCACATCTTTTACAGTCCTATATGTGATGCTTGTTGCATTATTTACAGTGAAATGTATATCTTGCTTATTTATACTTGTGATCATGTTCAGCGCGCATCTTTGGTTCATCCTGAGCTCACGTCCATTTAATCACAAGAATATGTGGGATCATGCAATTGCCACTTGCTACGAGTCAGATAACCTCAACTCATTAAAACAGGATCCCCCTGCAACCACTTTGTATCTCGATCACACATCTATGTCCTCGAATGATATCATTAGGGATATCCCTAATAATAACAACAGCTATAGGCAGTATTTCCATGACAGACTCATTCTTTTTTATGTATTCATCCACACATATTAGAAAAAAACAGAAACGGTTTACTTTAGAAGTAATTTCCTGAAGTTCGTCTAATGAAAGTGGAAGAGCGATCTCATGAATCTCACAGACCCAATCAGTAATATTAACTGTAGGAGTGAGGTGCCAGCTCATGACAGCCTGATTCCCTGACTTCAGTTCAAATGTGCAGCTCAGTAAGGAATACTCAGGTCCAAAAATAGCTTAAATTCATACGACGACAGTAGCATTTGTGTAACTTGATATTAATCGCGTGATGCACCAAATTCTAAGGCTGTAGACTCTCTAGACATAATGATTTGTAAAAAGAAGGTAAACTCAACTAGTCAGCAATGAATACATTAAGAAGTTCAAGGGTCAGGCTCACCCAGTAGTGCTTGATCCACAAAGAACTACGCAAACTAGCAGAGTCAACTAGTTGGGGTTATGCAGTAGTCACTTCAATTCCAATATCCTGATGCAAACTTTCTATTACCGATAAGCAATGTAGATGATGAAAATCATTAGATTGTGAAGTGTTACCACAGTTTTTCACGAAGTGCTAACTCAAACTGGAGATTCTACTCTCTGAATATATCAATATCACGAATACAACTTTCATTATGCCAAAAGCAGCTGCAATACGTTTTATGTATTTCTCACTTAGCTAAGGCCATCTCATTCATGAAGTTTTGGCTATAGATAAATATTAAAATTTAAAAAACACTAGTTTTATAATGATCAATTTAAAAATTTAATAATAATTATTACATTTAGAAGTTTTACAAGTAATTACTATTATTAGAAAAATTTAAGACTAAAAAATATTATTAAAAATTCTATAATTATTATTTATGGTCTCCTATTAATAGTCTTGTTTCAATTATAAAATTTATAAATTTTATATTGATCATAAAAAGTATAAAATAAAAAATATTTTTAAAACTGTAATACTAAATCTTACTTTGAAAGTAATACCTCATTAGTCTTTGATGTATTCATATATTTCTATTTTTGGAACCATAAATATATTAAATTATATCAAGAAACTATTAAATTATATCAAAAATATATTATAAGAAATATATTAATGATTTTTTCATATCAAAAGATATAAATTTCTATTATTTGTACTATCTTCTACTATGATTGTATTTATATTAATATAAATTCATAAGTCTCTAATAACATATTTCAAAAACTTGATTATGAATATTAGTGCCATTATTATGTCTTATTAATTAAATAATTACTTAATTCTTTTATTATGTCTTAAGAATTAATTAATTCTTTTAATATTCATAGACACATATCTTTTAAAATTTTAACCTATAATAAATAGTTTTAACAAAAGCTTCTAATATTGAATAAAGATAATATATTTTTTAAAATTAATTATGCTTAAAGATAATTTAAGCATATTTTTTATAATAAAAAATTAATATTTTTTCTTAATTATATAGATAATTTAAACATATCTTATAATAGATTAATTATGCTTAAATTATATTTAATATTTAAATTAAAAAATATTTTAATATATATGTAATATTTAAATAAATTAAAAATATATCTAATTTAAATGAAGTTAAGGATTTAGAGTTTATTATTAAATTTTATTGATACACCATTCTATATTATAAAAGAAATATTTTTTAAAACTTTTGTATGCAAACATATTTTTTACAATAAAAAAATTATATTTTTTCTTATTTAATAAGTCTTCAAATATTTATTAAAACTTTCTTTCACATAAGTATATATATATATATATATATATATATATTTTTACAATATTTTTTAAAATAAATATCTTTTTGTAATTGATCAATATTATTGTCAAAGATATGAACTGGAAGAAGATGCATAAATTTGAGAAATTTGTGTCAAAAGAAAAGTGACAAAATAGAAATAACGTAGTATGTATATTAAAAAGAAACTGGAATAGCTATTGTGAGTTTTCAACATAGCCGCCACATAATTAGCTTGTTCTCTAAGCTACCAACACATATAGCAAATGGATAGCTTGTTGACCAAGTTTCTAACCTACTAATTAGCTAAAAATATATATAAAGTAAAAATAGCATCTAAAAAGCTTCTAAGAAGCCTCTCTAGAAGGTATTATAAAATTAATCTACTTTTATTTAATTTTATCTACTTAGGTAACAATTACAAGATGTATATATCCATGATATTATCCCCTCTTTTGGATACAAGTTCTACAAAGAGCGATGATCATATGTTGAAAAAGTCTAATATGCAGGGAATTGTATTTGCCACGTATTCTTATTTTTGGTCACTTTGAAAGTAGTTGATAAGTCCTCTTAGCCATTAATAATGTCTCACTCTAGGACTAAAAGACTACCCTTTGATTTGATCATTGTTGAAACCTTTGTAACTTCCTTCGAATAAAATATTTGCAATACCATTAAGAGTCATGCTTACTTCTAATAAAATCACCAACATTGAGAGTCTTTTCTCAAGTTATCAAATCAAACGCGTTGTATCTCGCCATCTATTGAAAGAAGAACATGTCATTCTTAAAGAACTTCATCCCTATTATGTCATCTTAAAGGCTATGATAATTATAAAATCTTGTTGTTTAAGTCAACAAATGATGGCTCTTCACTTGAGTCTACTAATTGTTGGTTCTCTATCTTTTTGACTCTACAATTATAGAGTAATTACAAATAAAGATAGAAGGTATAATATAATTTTTCTTCAATTTTGTTTCATTTATAGCAAAGATTTGCTATCTTTCATCTTAGTTTTGATGGATGTAGTTGATAAAAAAACCTCTAGTATCTTTGTTGCATTTACAAGATTTTTTGTTGGCTTCCTATCACAAATTTAGAATATTGACTGAAAATCTAAACAAGAAACTCAAGAAGAATCAATAAGAACTAGATTAATTAGATGAATATAAGAACAACACTAGAGAGGTGAGTTAGAGCTCTAAGAGAAGTGTTGTCGAGATTGAGGATGCCCTCAATCTCGGCTCCTATGTATACTACAAGCTAGGAAGCTTTTCAAGTAGCTTCCATAAACTAAGAAGCTTCTCAAGTAGCTTCTACGAGTTAGGAAGCTTCTCAAGTAGCTTCCATAAGCTTAAAAACTTCTCAAGTAGCTTCTACAAACTACAAAGCTTCTCTAGAACCTTCTAGAATCTTCTACAACTTCATAGTATATGTTCTTGACATCACCCCCTCCCCCTTTAGCTTCGAGATCTCCGAGAAGCACTCCTAATGCGAATCAGTACCAATGTAAGAAGTTGAAAATTTGTTGCATAATATCTGCAATATATTCCAATTGTTGTTTGTGTGGTAAGTAGTTCATTGGCTCTTGTAACCAACAATAGTGTCCTATGCCTTCGATTTTTGACCAGGCATAAAATTTTGTATCTTCATTGTAAAAATGTCATACAAATATTCCGAAAAGATCACTATAGGCAGGTTCTACCTCAAACACAATCACCAGTGACCTATTATTAGATATCCTCCGTCGTCTTTGTAGTATAGGCGGCTCTACATCTCGGGGTCATCTTCGTGAGATACTCGATTGAAAGGACATGACTGGTATGGTATCTATTTCTTAGCTATCCATATTAGACCAAAAAAATAAGCACTAAATATAAAAGAATGGGCTCAGGTTACAGATTTATAGTCTCTATCTATGTCTTTTAGAGGTTCCTTCTCCCCCTTCTTTGTAAGGCAAAGGATTAAGAAGCTTCAAGAAGAAGGGACTTCACTGAAAAACTTTCATTGAAAGAGCTTAGGTTTTTGATGATAGCGTCGATGAAACTCCTCTACCTTTTGTGATGCATTGATAAGATTTTTCCCATGTGCACTCATTGATATCATAGCCGCTCCAATGCACTAAGTACTTCAATTTCCTCCACTTACTCCGTGAATCTAGTACCTTTTCCACCTCGTATTCCTCGTGGTTCTCAATTTCAATACTAGGTGGCAAACATTACACTCTTTCAAGAAAAGACGACTCTCGATGAGGCTCCAACAAAGAAACTTGAAAGACTAGGTGTACCTTCATAGTAGCCAGTAACTCCAGATAATATCCCACTAGATTGATTTGCTTCTAGATGACAAATGGTCCCAATCTCCGGTGTCGTGTTATAACACGATTATACAGTGAAAATAAAAAGAAAGGGGAATTTTATTAATATTCAGTTACCTCGAATATTGGGAGCATCGACCAACTCCAGTACAAATACTGAGTGGTCAGGTTCAGTCACTCCGTTACAGTCAGCCGAGGCATACTAAAATGCTCCATTCGATTCCAATAACGGGAGTCAGCAGGAAGAGAAGGACCAATTCACACGACGGGTTCGAGGAGCCAATTGGATCGAATTTCGATAATCCAATCCGGGTCTTCTTATCCAATATGAGACCTGAATTGGCCGGTCAACCCAATGCAGTCTAATTACGGGGAATCCAGGTCTTACTACGGGTCTTAGCCAATCTGACGCGAGGACCAATTTGACCTAATTACGGGAACATCCAGGTTACTACGGGCATCTTTTCCAATATAGGACCTGAATTGGTCGGGCGACTCAATGTGGTCCCGATTACGGGGTTCGATTCTATTTCAAGCTGTCCTGTTCTCTGTGCCGTTTCAGGGAACGTTGTTTTCAGTAAATGGATTTCTTAAAGGTAAAAACGGAGGAGAAAGCTTGACGGCGAGAGCCAATTTCGGATCCAAGCTTGAGGTGGGAGCCAATTCCGGATCTAAGATGGAAGATTGAAGAAATTCAGAGGATAAGGTTAGAGGGGAATCGGGGGGGGAGCTAGTTTTCAAGCTTTTGCAAGGTTACCAGTTCGGTTTTCATTGGAGGTTTTTTTTTGAAGATCAAGGGAATTAGAGAGAGGAGCTTCATGCTTCGGGTCGGGGAAGGAAAGACATAGAATTTGGATTTTTCTTCTTCATAGAGTTTTGGGAAGACTGAGGCAATCGCTGCTGAAGTCAGTGTTGTAATGGTGAATCGGGATTTTTAAATGAAGTGGGTTTGAATACTCTTGACTGTTTTGTAAAATCGAGTTACGTCTGTGATTGAAGGATTAAAGGGGTGTCTATAGGATTGAGTATGCGGAGTGAATGAAATTTATTGGGTTAATCTAACAGGACGGTCAGTGGATACAAGATCGTAAGTACAAAGGGGTATTGAAGATTAACAGTTTGGGTTATTCGGGGTTCTCTGTAACATCTAGAGACCTATCGGCTGGGGCAAAAAAAAAGACTTCGACAAGCAGTCGAAGAGCATCCGTATAGATTTACGGTACATTGTTGCAGTCGTTTATATTCCAGCAGTCAAAAACTGATAGACTGCTTGACTATCGGCGAATCTCCATACTACCTTCTACAGCTAGACGCCCGGCGCGTTCTCGAGCAGGAAAGCACGTAATACGACACCGGTAGTCTAACTTATCACATGGCCACTTGGTTTTGTTATTCCGTCGAAGCAGCCATACTTTATCTCCAATTTTGAAAGTAGGTGCCTGATTTCAAAATTTGTCTACGGACGCCTTGTAAGATTCTTCGGCAGTTTGTAATTGAAGCTTCCATGTAGTTTGAAGCTCCAATAGTTATTTCACAAATCTTTCAGCTGTCGAGTTGTTATTGGTTGATGGATTCAACAAATCAAGCTTCGGATGATATCCATAGTTGAAAAAGAATGGTGTTTGTTGAATCGATGCATGAACGATGTTGTTATATGCAAACTTGACTAACGATAGATATGGAGTCCAATCATCTTGCTGATAGTTGATGCTGCATCATAAATACTACTCCAAAGTTTGATTCATCTATTCTGTTTGGTCGTCAGTTTGAGCATGGAAAGCCGAAGAAAGCTTCATATCCACCTTCAATATCTCAAAGAGAGATCTCTAGAACTTTGATACAAATTAGGTTCCTCAATCCGACATGATATCATCTGGTAAACCAAGATATCGATACATACTATTAAGGAAGAGCCTTGATGTATCTTTGCTTGACGATGTTTTCTTGCAAGGGACAAAGTGTGCCATCTTTGTAAGCTGATCTACCACAACAAAGATACTCTCAAATGAATTCGATGGTAGCAGGTCCATAATGAAGTCCATGGAAACTGAAGTCCATGACCGACATGAAATAGGCAATGGCTAAAGAAGACCATAAGGACAATGTTGAGGGTTCTTAGATCTTGAACAAATGTCACAAATGAGGACAAAATCCTTGACATCCTTCCACATTTAGGGCCACCAAAAATCTTTGGAAATAAGTTCGAAGGTCTTCTTGAATCCAAAATGTCCCGCAATTGGAAAGTCATGTTGAGATTGGAAAACTCGGAGTCGTGCTAGTCGCTTTAGAATATACAATCGCTTCTCAAAGTATAAAAGATCTCTTTCCACCTTGAACTTATATTATTTACACGTTGTATGATATCGAGGGCTAGAAAATCTCCAATAGTCACAGTACGTACTAAGTTGAAGAAGTCAGCATCAATTGGCACTATAGTAGAGCTAAGCCTAAATTGTTTCGATTACAAAAATATTATACACTGTTGATCAAACGCTACTTCTCTAGCCTTTGGTACTAGATACGATCTCTTCGATAATGTATCGGATAGTCCTTGTTGCTTCCCAGGCTGATAAGTAATAACAAAATCAAACATGGATAGCAACATATTCTATCGAGCTTGACGACGATTCAAAACCCAAGCTGACATGAAGTACTCCAAATTCTTGTGATCCGTATATACAGTCACCTGATGCGCAGCTCTTTCGAGAAAGTGACGCCACTCTTGGAAAGAATCTACTATCGCAAGAAGTTCTTTATCGTGGATCTCATAGTTGATTTCGACAACAGAAAACTTTCGAGAATAAAACGCAACTAGATGAAGCTTTTCATCTGTGCCTATTTACAAAAGTACAGCTCCTATAGCAAAATCTGAAGCATTAGTCTCCAAATAAAAGGCCTTTGCAAAGTCCAGATGTACCAAGATTGAAGCCATAGTAAATGCAATCTTAAGATCTTGAAATATTTTTTCTGCTAGAGGTTCCCATTCGAGCTTGTCTTTACATGTCAATCGAGTGAGTGAAGCAACAACTCGAGAATACTTTTTGATAAAGATTCTATAAAAGTTAGCAAATCCAAGAAAATATTGTACATCTCTAATCGTCTTTGGAACTTTCCATGATATGATTGCTTCTACCTTCTTAGGATCCATCTTCAAGCCTTCTATAGTTACAATGAATTCCAAAAATTCCATCTCAGTTTGGTTAAATAACCACTTTTCCAACTTGGTATAAAGTCCTCGCTCATGGAGTTTTTCAAAGACTAGACAAACGTGTTTCTTATGCTCTTCTATGTTCTTGGAAAATATCAAAATATTATTTAGATAGATGACAACAAAATCGTTAAGGTGCTACCAATAGATGTCATTCATCATGTGTAGAAAGACTGGTAGAGTATTGGTAAGACCAAAAGGCATGACATTATATTCAAAATAGCCATACCTTATACGAAAAGTTGTCTTCCATTCATCTCCTTCCTTGATTCGCACGAGGTTATAAGCTCTCCTTAGATCAATCTTTGTAAAGATCCTTGTACGCCCAAATTGCTCTAAAAGACTTGATATTAAGGATAATGGATAACGATTCTTCTTTGTCACCTTATTGAGACCTCGATAATCCATGCACATCCCCAGCGAGTCATCTTTTTTCTTCACAAATAAGATTGATGCCTCAATTGATAACTTTGAATAACGAATGAAGTTCTTGGCTAGATTCTCGTCAATATACTTCCGTAACTCCACTAACTCCATCTGTGACAAATTATAGATTTGGCCAAAAAGTGGTTGTACTCTTTCCTGTAAGTCTATGGCACAATCGTATGGTCGATGCTCCGATAGCATGTCGGCATTTTTCTTTTGAAATACGTCTTCAAAATCTTTATATTGCTCCGGTATATTTGCTGTCAAAATCTTCTCTCCGCTAGTTGGAGTCGCATAAATGACAAATGTTGTGCCTTCCTTGGACAATGTTACAATCACTCTTGCTCCAATAAATAAGGGTTTTTTTGATTCAAGATCTTTTAATATGCTTACTCTCGGAATGTTCTATAAGAAATATCATCCTTCGTAACCTCCAATCTATGGATGGATTATACATTTCTAATCAAGAAAAACCAAGAATAACAAGATTTGATGGGATTTTAATAATATTAAAAATAATATAACTACTATGGTCTTTAAACATCACCTCTATAGGTTCTGATTCATGGATGACACTACCAGACAATAAAGGTCATCCATCTATTACTTCTATGTGAACGGGTTTAGGTTTTCATACTAGAAGAATCACATGACGCTTAGCAAATTCTTTGTCTAAAAAGCAAGAAGATGCTCCTCTATCTAAGAACGCTAAGATTTTTAGTTTCTAAAGGCCAAAAGATAAAGGAATGGTAAAGTAATGGGGAGGCAAAGCGAAAAGAGAGGAACTTGATTGTTATTGTGGTATTGAATTGTCTAGTCGCACGGTCCTTATTGTGGTTGGGCATCTTTGTTTTCATGAACAAACACGCCTCTGGTCCTAACAACGTGTCGATTTTGCTTCTTGGGGTAGTTTTCAGCTTTGTGGCCTTCTTCACCGCAATATAAGCATAGTCTTTCTTCCATACGCCATTTTTTTTCTTCTAGAGTTAGGGATTTGACACGTACCGTGTCAATTTATATATCTTCCACCTCTAAATGTGAATTCAGGCTGTTTGTTGAAATAGTTGGAGTGTAATGAGTCGTATGTTGTCTTGAGCATTGGTCTTGGCGACGTTGGAATAGGGAGTTATCGTACGTCATAGCTTGGCTAATGGCTTCGTTGAGTGTTTATGAATTGGAAAGAGATAATAACAAATCCTTCACGTCGTCCCTCAAGTCCCAATAAAATTGGCTCATCAATGCTTCCTCGTCCTACTTGATGTCGCACTCTAATTATTTGATATCTAATGCGTAGATTGATGCGGAGTTTGCTCCTTGTCGTAGCGATCGGATAATTATTGTAGCCCATCGTGCCTTGTCATGCTTGCCAAATGCTTCCGCAAATACCTCTTAAAAAGTTTCGAAGTTGTTCAAAATTGACGATGTTTTCTTAAACAAAGGAGCAAACCATGATAGAGCTTGCTCCGTGAGCAAAGTTTCAACCAGTCCAACACGTTGTCGTATTACGTGCTTTCTAGCTCGAGAATGCGCCGGGCGTCTGGCTGTAGAAGGTAGTATGGAGATTTACCGATAGTCAAGCAGTCTATCAGTTTTTGACTGCTGGAATATAAACGACTGCAACAATGTACCGTAAATCTATACGGATGCTCTTCGACTGCTTGTCGAAGTCTTTTTTATTTTTGCCCCAGCCGATAGGTCTCTAGACGTTACAGAGAACTCCGAACAACCCAAACTGTTAATCTTCAATATCCCTTTGTACTTACGATCTTGTATCCACTGACTGTCCTGTTAGATTAACCCAATAAATTTCATTCACTCCGCATACTCAATCTTATAGACACCCCTTTAATCCTTCAATCACAGACGTAACTCGATTTTACAAAACAGTCAAGAGTATTCAAACCCACTTCATTTAAAAATCCCAATTCACCATTACAACACTACTTCAGCAGCAATTGCCTCAGTCTTCCCAAAACTCTACGAAGAAGAAAAATCCAAATTCTATGTCTTTCCTTCCCCGACCTGAACCATGAAGCTCCTCTCTCTAATTCCCTTGATCTTCCAAAAACCTCCAATGAAAACCGAACTGGTAACCTTGCAAAAGCTTGAAAACTAGCTCCCCCCCCCGATTCCCCCTCAAAACTATATCCCCCCTAACCTTATCCTCTGAATTTCTTCAATCTTCCGTCTTAGATCCGGAATTGGCTCCCACCTCAAGCTTGGATCCGAAATTGGCTCTCGCCGTTAAGCTTTCTCCTCCGTTTTTACCTTTAAAAAATCCATTTACCGAAAACAACGTTCCCTGAAACGGCACAGAAAACAGGACAGCCTGAAACAGAATCGAACCCCGTAATCGGGACCACATTGAGTCGCCCGACCAATTCAGGTCATATATTGGGAAAGATGCCCGTAGTAACTTGGATATTCTCGTAATTGGGTCAAATTGGTCCTCGCGTCAGATTGGCTAAGACCCGTAGTAAGACCTGGATTTCCCGTAATTAGACCACATTGAGTCGCCCGACCAATTCAGATCTCATATTGGATAAGAGGACCCGGATTGGATTATCAAAATTGGATCCAATTGGCTCCTCGAACCCGTCGTGTAAATTGGTCCTTCTCTTCCTACTGACTCTCGTTATTGGAATCGAACAGAGCATTTCAGTATGCCCCGGCTGACTGTAACGGAGTGACTGAACCTGACCACTCAGTATTTGTATTGGAGTTGGTCGATGCTCCCAATATTCGAGGTAACTGAATATTAATAAAATTCCCCTTTCTTTTTATTTTCACTGTATACTCATGTTACAACATGACATCCACCCCCTCTGAACCAGTGCATCCTCCGGTATGCACCAATTTACCCAATTGCTATTTGATTCAGAATATATCCCCTACGTCTTTGTCCAGTTCGTCTTCATTACCTTCATTATCCATATCACTTTCATCTTCTTGCTGCGGAATCTCTGTACCTTCATTAAGGTCTTCTATATTCATCTCTGCATGTCTTCGTTTAAATATTTTTACTCGCTTCCCTGCAATTGGTATTTTTAATTTTGTACCATCTAACTCCCGTAATGAGTAAGTCGCATTATCATGAACAGTTGTTACAACATATGGTCCAAACCAACGTTTTAAAAATTTCCCCAAAGTACTATGTTGATTATCCAGACTATTGTCATAAACAAGTACCCAGTCACCTTCCTCGATTGCTTTTGGTCTCAATCGATGTTGCTTATCGAATCGCGCCTTGTTTTGTAACCTTGCTCTTTTTAACCTTTCCAATGCTATCTGAACATCTTCCGTTCTTTGCTCCAATTGTCGAATCCTAATAGCCAGAAGTTCTTCTCTTGTCAATCCATCTTCCCATGGTAGCATACTCCAAGTAAGTACCTTTTTTTCAATCGGCATAATTGGTTTTTGACCTGTCATAAGTTCTACTGGCATATATCCTGTCACCGAACTATGTGTTGTTCGATCAACCCATAATGCAAATGACAAAAGCCGTGGCCACTCTTTAACCTTCCCATTACAAGCTTTAACTAATGCTTTCACAATCGGCGGGTGACCGCGTTCGCTTTTCGCATTCCCTTCCGGATTATAAGCAGTAGTCAGTGATAGTTTAACTCCACATTTTTCAAAGAACTTACGAGCTTCTTGTGCATTTAATTCTCCACGATCTGCAGTGATTTTTCCTACGCACCCGTAATGGCAAATGACATCTTCAAGCAAAAACCTACAAATCCCCTCTGTAGATTTTGTCCTCAATGCTCTTCCTTCTACTTGATTTGATAAATCTTCACGAGCTAAAACCAAATATCTCATCTGCCATAACCCAACCGGCATAATAACCAAATCAACAACCCATTTAAAATGAATAGCCAGAGGATACGTAGGATGAAGACCATCTCGATGTCGGATATTAGAATACGATTGACAGATTTCACATGACTCTACAAATGAGAGCACATCTCGATACATATTTTTCCACCAATATCGTTCCTTGAGTTTAGCAAAAGTAGCCCAGATTCCTCTATGCCCTGCCCATAAACTATCATGAAACTCTTTTAATAATTTTAGTTTTTCTTCCCTTTTGCCTATCACTCGTTGTGGCATCCCAATTCCTTTCTTTGGTCTCTTCCATAAGAATCCATCTCGAAGTAAAAATCCATATACTTTTTTTCTTATTTGTTTGAATTTTTCTGTAGACTAATTCCCCTGCTTAGACAAGGTATTCAAATAATGACCAATATCCAATAATTCTCCTTTGAGATCCAACAAGAAATAGCTTGTCTTCTCCGTTGAGATTTGATATTGAATAGAATTTCAATTCGACATCATCAATGTCTTCAACCATTTCGTCCTCCCTCTCGTATCTTGCTCGAGATAGCATATCTGCTATTAAATTGTCCTTTCCAGTGATATGCTTAAATTCTAGATTTAGTGACTTAATATAAGCAATCCATCTCAACATTGCAATATCTGGCGTTGAACAGTTAATAATCATTCCAAGCAATGGCAAACAATCTGTTTCAATTACTACTACTGCCCCAATCAAATAGTCCTTTTCAGCTTTCATAGCCGAAACGACTCCCCAAAGTTCTCTTTTGACTTGCAAATATGCACGCTGACGAATACTTAAAACTTTAGCCTCAAATCGAACTGCAAATCTACTCCCATTCGAATCATCTTGACCCACAGTCCATCCAATGGCAATTGGACTAGCGTCTACAGTAAGAATCACTGGTCTATTGTACTTATAATCAACCTTCCTCAATATTGGAGGTGACATCAATAATTTCTTCAATCTTTGCATTGCCTAAATATGCCTTTCTTTCCATTCAAATCGGTAACCCTTGCGTAACAGTTCATATAATGGATCCGCTATGTGAGCAAAATAAGGGATCCAGATTCGATAAAATACACATGCACCCAAAAACCTGCGAACCTCTGTTAAAGAACCACAATCCTCTTTCATCCTTCCAATTGCATCAATTTTAGTCGGATCTGGTTTTCTTCCGTAAGATCCGCATAAATATCCAACAATTACAACCTCTCGCACTCCAAATACGGACTTCATAACCGATAATGTAAGATGAACTTCTCCAAGCCGAGTTAAAATCTTTTCACAATCTTGTATATGATCAACAACATATCTGCGACACCCCCTCGTATCTAAAGTTTCATCCTTGTCTCCTTCTCTGCACCTTTTTATAGGAACATCATCCAGAAAAGGTATAGTCTTTTCCGGAATAAAATCTCTCAATACCTTATTCATCCCATTCATCATATGCGCAACTGAGTTGGTCGCGCCTTGAGGAAGAGTGCACATTCTAACCAATCCAAGCGGTGTCCTCATCATTGTCATATCTCTACTTCCTTCGGCAAGTTGAAATTGATCATAACCTAAATACAAATCACCCATTGAATAGATCGCCCTTCCAGCAAACGCCTCAGCAAATTCATCCACAATAGGTCCAATTCTTGCATTCCTGACAGTTACAACATTCACCAACTGCATATCTTGAATAAACCGTAGTGACCCATTCTTCTTAGGTACCGTAAACCATCGACTAGAATACGGCACAAATGAAGGTTCTAATATTTTCATCTTTATCTTTTCTTTCAATAGTTCCACCAATTTAGGTAAATGTGCCCTCGGTACTGGAATCGGTCTTAGATTCTAAGGTACATGCGGTACAGTGAAGATAACCATAGGTGTTATAATATTTGGATCCACACACCCAATTTCATGAGATTCGAAGGCAAACGATCTACCTTGTTTAGCCAACATCTTTTTGAAGCAAGTAATTTCTTCCGGCAATAAAGAACCATTAGAACCAATCTTCAATTCTTCAAAAGTCTCTTCAGTAAACTGATGTCCAATACTCATTGGATCTCTTAAACTTGCTTCTTTTGATGCTTCTCCCATTTGTTCTTTAGAATCCTCTGGTAATGGTCCGGCAACAGGCTTTACCTTCTTATCTGCCGTTTTATATCTCGTCTCTACTGTGACTTCTAGTGCTTGAAAAGATTCAAGTATGGTATAAACCTCTCTGAAATGAATCTCAACAATCTTATCATTATCCCCTAACCCAATAGATGTAATCAATTCCAATGAATCTTCCAGTCCATTTTCTTCATAAACACCCAAAATCCTCTCATCATCTTGCAATGTACCTATCTTGCATAACTGTCCTTCAATATCATATAATCTTTTTCTTTCTTTTCTTTTAAAATCATCAACTTTCTTATACATAATATTTCCATTCTCCAATATACCAATAAAACCCGCATCAAAGGCACCTTCATCTCGCGAGAGTACCTCCTCTTTTGTACCTCCATAATCTTGCTTTACAGTGGTACCTCCCCAAAATCCTTAAATCCTTCAACAATCTTTGGCAATGGTTTCTCCCTCAACCTATCTCGATTCTGTTCATGGTTAGGAGGTACTGTTAGAAATTGTACAGCTTTCCTCCCATCTTCGCTCCGTACCCTTGCATAAGCAGAACCATTGTCAAGTACCTTTGTTTCCATCCGTGTTGCCGTGATATAAGGTTGTCCTAAAATGAACGGATAAGACGTTGTATCTTGAATGAAGAAATGTTGCTCCGTCGCAACATCCCCAATCCGAATTTTGACATCTGGACAAGCTCCATATAATTCGCCTCGTGTGTTATTAGCTGCTCGTATTGTCCATCCATGTTCCATATCAATTAGCCATTTTTGCTTCTTATAAAGATCTTTAGACATGAGATTTATTTCAGAACCATGGTCCACCAAGGCAACTATTGGTTCTTCTATATCTCCTACCTTCACCAATACCTCAGTAGTTGCCCTTACCCAATGCTTTCGAGTATAATGGCTCAAAGTTTCCATTTCCTTCTCACTAAAATCTTCGAAATGTACTCGCTGATTATACCCATTCTTTTCATTTGTTGGTTGCTTGTAACCAATATCAACCTCTTCTTCATCTCTACATATTCTTGCATCAATAGCATAACTCATTCCAGTTTCGTTCATTAATTGCCTCTTTCGCTTAATGCTGTCAATGATAACATCATGAAACTCCTTCTTTGCAATTCCCAAGACTTCTTTCAATGTGAATTCCACCTTAGCGTTTAATATACGTTCTTCCAACACCCCTTTCAAATTTGTTGCTGCTTCAATGTCAGAAAGTAGCTTATAAGCAATTGATTTGCCTTTATCTTTTGTCTCCATTGTTTTTTCTCCCAATGATGCTGAGGTATCCTTTACAGGCAATTCTTGTGAAGCTGCCTCCCGAGCCTTGTCTCCTCGAGTTTGCCTCTTAAAAGAATTTCCTTCTCTAGTATCATCAAAATTTCCTCGTCTTTTTTCTTCCATCAAAGCTTCATGTTGGCTCTTAGCAATATATGCATGAACTGAAAGAGACTCAACAGGATCCTTCCAACCTGTTCTTCCTCGTATTGTAGCTGCAGTTCTCAATAACGCTTCTCGAGGTAATTTCCCTTCTTGCATTGTAGAAACGGCAGAAGCCCAAAACTCACTAGTTTCCGTACTTCCACCAATTTCATCATCTACTCTAGCACCATAACTTGGACTTTCTCGTACTACTGTTTCATGCTCTTTTAAGTAATCTTGAACCAATGCTCTCATTCCTCCCTTGCCAAAATTGGTTTGAAGAAGATCCTCCCTATCTTTCAATGCTATCTTCCCATCTTTCCAGCAAATAATTCCCTGTCGTATCATATTATTAAATTCATTGCAATCTTTTCTAGTGTATGAAGCATCATCACACCAAATGCATCTTTGTACATATCCTTGTTTTGAAACATTCTTCGAATTGTTTATAGAAGTATTCTCTTCAAGTCTTGCCAATTTGATTTGAAGATCTCGCATTCCTCGTATAATTTCTTCCATACCCATATCTGCTTTCTTTGACAAGGATGTCGAAGGTTGAACTGTAGGCATTGTCAGTGGTGTTGTACGTACTGGAGCTTTGGGTGCTTGTACTGTTTTCGGAATATTGCTCCTATCCTTCCTCCTTTCTTTTTTTGTAAGCAACCCCACCGCATCTTCAACGTTCTTCCACTTTGTTGTCAATCCTTCATCTTCTTCTTTGTCTTCAGGAAGGGGTTCTAATTTCTCTTGCAATTCTCCATCAACAGCTTGAAGAAATAGATCAACTTTGTTCGGCTCCAATGTCAATTTTTCTACCTTCGATAATTGAGAGTACTGCCTCTCAAATTTCCTTAGTAGCTCTGTTGCTTGCAAATTCTTATTGGGCCGTTTAATCCATCCCAGAAACAGCTTCTTAGTAACGCGATCAGCATCTTCCAAGAAATATTCGTCTTTCAATGCATGTGAAAAATCCTCCCATGAATTCCCACAACGATCCGTAATCGATGTAATGTGGTCCCTTATCTCCGGTATCATGGCAAGTCCAAATAGTGCAACCATTTTCTTCTCAGAAACCTGATTTAATTCCATTTCACGAACATAACATCTTAAATACCTTGAAATATTCCTCCCATCAAATTGATCAATTTTATTGACCACTGCTTGCAATGCTTTGGTTGCCAAAGCTTCCTTTGGATCATTGCTTTGCTGTTGCTGCATTGACAATGAGAAGGCTTGAAACAAACTAGCAATAGACGGATCCATGTGCATACCTTGTCCTTTAGAAGACTCCCCACCAAAAACTTCTCCCAAAAATCCTTCAAAATTTTTATTTTCGTTTTCCATAAAAATAAAGATAAAATCAACCGAAATCCAATACCTTCTACCTCAAGCTTTCACGTCGGGTTCACCACTTATGTCGTATTACGTGCTTTCCTGCTCGAGAACGCGCCGGGCGTTTGGCTGTAGAAGGTAGTATGGAGATTTACCGATAGTCAAGCAGTCTATCAGTTTTTGACTGCTGGAATATAAACGACTGCAACAATGTACCGTAAATCTATACGGATGCTCTTTGACTGCTTGTCGAAGTCTTTTTTTTTTTGCCCCAGCCGATAGGTCTCTAGACATTACAGAGAATCCCGAACAACCCAAACTGTTAATCTTCAATACCGCTTTGTACTTACGATCTTGTATCCACTGACTGTCCTGTTAGATTAACCCAATAAATTTCATTCACTCCGCATACTCAATCCTATAGACACCCCTTTAATCCTTCAATTTCAAACATAACTCGATTTTACAAAACAGTCAAGAGTATTCAAACCCACTTCATTTAAAAATCCCGATTCACCATTACAACACTGACTTTAGCAGCGATTGCCTCAGTCTTCCCAAAACTCTACAAAGAAGAAAAATCCAAATTCTATGTCTTTCCTTCCCCGACCTGAAGCATGAAGCTCCTCTCTCTAATTCCCTTGATCTTCCAAAAACCTCCAATGAAAACCGAACTGGTAACCTTGCAAAAGCTTGAAAACTAGCTCCCCCCCCGATTCCCCCTCAAAACTATATCCCCCCTAACCTTATCCTCTGAATTTCTTCAATCTTCCGTCTTAGATCCGGAATTGGCTCCCACCTCAAGCTTGGATCCGAAATTGGCTCTCGCCGTTAAGCTTTCTCCTCCGTTTTTACCTTTAAGAAATCCATTTACCAAAAACAACGTTCCTTGAAACGGCACAGAAAACAGGACAGCCTGAAACAGAATCGAACCCCGTAATCGGGACCACATTGAGTCGCCCGACCAATTCAGGTCCTATATTGGAAAAGATGCCCGTAGTAACTTGGATGTTCCTGTAATTGGGTCAAATTGGTCCTCACGTCAGATTGGCTAAGACCCGTAGTAAGACCTGGATTTCCCGTAATTAGACCACATTGAGTCGCCCGACTAATTCAGGTCTCATATTGGATAAGAGGACCCGGATTGGATTATCGAAATTGGATCCAATTGGCTCCTCGAATCCGTCGTGTGAATTGGTCCTTCTCTTCCTGCTGACTCCCGTTATTGGAATCGAACGGAGCATTTTAGTATGCCCCGGCTGACTGTAACGGAGTGACTGAACCTGACCACTCAGTATTTGTATTGGAGTTGGTCGATGCTCCCAATATTCGAGGTAACTGAATATTAATAAAATTCCCCTTTCTTTTTATTTTCACTGTATACTCGTGTTACAACACGACAACGTGACTCCTCTGGCGGCTAGAGTTTGGGTTGTAAAGCTATTATCAATCTAATTTGATTGAGAAAATCTCGAAACTTGGAAGGCATACCATCAAACTTGTTTGAAAGGCTAATTCTGGACTCCTTTCGTTGTAAGACCAATGGTCTTTGTTGAACTAGACATAAAGCTGCTTCTCTTGGAGTTGAAGCTTGAGGCTGGTGAATCCTCGATTGTGCCATCCGAGATGTTCGATCATTATGAAGTCTTGCAATGATTCCTTCAATCTCTATAATTCTCTATAATAACGTAGCAAGAGCATTCATAATGGCATCCTACTTGGACTCCAAACTTTCAGCCATACTAATATCTTGACCTCCAACCATTCTAAGAGAAGGAAAGAAATGACTCTACAAGAACGCAGTATTGGTTTAGACGAGGATACTCCACAAGCTCTAAAATGCCTTAAAACCTTCAAGAAGAGGAGTAATTCATTCTCTCCAAGAAAGATAAGACTCTAATATTATAATAGAAGAAATATCAATTTAGAGAACCGTAATCCGCAACCTCTAAAATGCCAATATCTTCAAGTAGAGGGATAATCCACACTCCAACAAGAAGGAATTAGCTCTGATATAAAAAATGAGTGTAGTCTCGACAAACTATTACGAATTTAGAATACTAACTGAAAATCAAAACAAGAAGCTCAAGAAGAATTGGCCAGAATTAGATTAATTACATGAATACAAGAACAATACTACAGAAGTGAGTTAGAGCTCTAAGAGGTGTTGTCGAGATTGAGGATCCCCTCAATCTCGGCTCCTATATATACTACAAACTAAGAAGCTTTTCAAGTAGCTTCCACAAACTAGGAAGCTTCTCAAGCAGCTTCCACGAGCTTGAAAACTTCTCAAGTAGCTTCTACAAACTACAAAGCTCCTTTAGAACCTTCTAGAATCTTCTACAACTTCCTAATGTATGTCCTTGATACTTCCATGTGTATTTACTAATATCATATCTACACCAATAGATAAGATATTTAAATTTATATTAATAATGCCTTGAGTCTAGAACTTCTTTTATTTCAAAATTTTCATTATTGTCTACTTTTATAGGAGGAGGTGGAGCTTGTCTTCTTCTTGGTATATTCATAGTCTTGTATAATTCAAAAAGAGATACATGGAAGACAAAATGGAACTTCATTGACTCCGGTAGATGTAATAAATAAGCAATTGGATTGATTTGTCTACAAATAAAAAAAAAAATCCAAGCTTGTTGTAGTCCAACTTATCACAACGACAAGTAGTCTTGATGTTATGACAAAGAAACCATACCTTATTACCTATATTAAACTATGGTTGTTCTTTTTAATAGGCATCCACATTGATCTTTTGTCATTCTTGAGCTTCCTTTAATTGCACCTTCATTGTTACATGTGGCTTAGACAAATGATTTGCTAAATCTTCTACCACAAGATTATCAACTTTTAAAAAGTTAAAAGTATGAAGTCATAGATGGTAATCATAATTGGCAAAGAAAGGTGTTTGTTATATAGAAGAATGCATTGTATTATTATAAGCAAACTTTGTTAATAGCAAGAGTATTCTCCAATCGCCTTATTGATAATTCATGGTATACCTTAAATATTGCTCTAAAACTTGGTTTACGTACTTTTTCTATCTATAAGTTTAAAGATGAAAGACTAAACAAAGCTTTATGTCCAGCTTTAGAATCTTAAAAAGAATTCTCCAAAAGCTTGATACAAATTGAGTCCTCTTATTTGATATAATATCTTTTAGCAATCCATGATATTGATAGATATTGTCAAAAAAAAACTTGACAGTTTCTTCACCTATGATAGATTTTATATATAATATAAAATAAGCTATTTTGGTCAAATAATATACTATATAAAATATAAAATATAATATCAAAAATATAAAGTTTCTTCACATGAACCTAAGATTGGAAGATCCGTAATAAAATCCATAGAAATAAAAGACCATGGTTGTTCTAGAATAGGTAATGGCTCAAGAAGTCCATAAGATCGATGTTGAGGAGCTTTTGACCTTGAACAAATGTCATATGATTGAACAAAGTCTTTTACAGCCTTCTATATTTGTAGCTACCAAAAATCTCTAAATTTTAGCTTTAAATTCTTATTGTATCCAAAATGTCCTACTGCTGGAAAGTCATAACATGCTTGAAGAATACGTAAACATGCTTCTCCTTTAGAACATATATGCCTCCTTCAAAATAAAGTCAGTTGTTTTTAAACTCAAACTTGGAAGTATCATAAGACTTGAAAGAAATATTCTTAATATCATTAATAAGAGGATCAAAGGACATACTTGATTGAATTTGTTTGAAAAAAGTTGAATCAACAATCAATGTTAATTTCATTGCTTGAAAATAAAATTATTCTTACTTCAATAAAATTATCCTTTGTTAATCAAAAGTTACATCTCTTTCTTTAGATAAAAGATAAGAATGTCTAAAAAGAGCATTGAACAAACCTTGTTGTTTTTCTAGCCAATAAGTGATATTAAATTCAAATCTTAATAAAGACATGCTCCAAAAAGCCTAAAAATGATTCAAATCATGTGCTAATATGAAATACTTGAGGTTCTTGTAGTCCATATTTATGGTGATTGGACTAGAAGTGCCTTCTAGATAATGATGCTATTCTTGAAAAAAATCTATGATTATAAGAAATTCTTTGTCATAGATCTCATAGTTAATCTCGGTTACTGAGAATTTTTTGGAATAGAAAGCTAATATGTAGAACTTTTCATCTTCTCCTATTTGTGACAAAAAAATATCCATAGAAAAATTTGATACATCTATTTTCATAAAAAATACCTTCAAAAAGTCAACGTAATATAAGATTGGTATAAAAATAAATGTTGACTTCAAGGCTTCAAAAGATACTTCAACTTCTTTATTCTAATTAAGTTTATCTTTGCATATAAGGCATGTAAGAAGAGTTATAATTTGAGAATTTTTTTTTAATGAAGATCCGATAGTAATTGACAAAGCTTAAAAAACATTGCTTATCTTTTACTGTTCTTGGAATTTTTCAATCTATAATAATTTCAATCTTCTTTGGATTCATTATAATTCTTTTATTAGAAATTATATATCCTAAGAAGTCAACTTGAGTAGTGTGGAATATATACTTTTCTAATTTTGTATACAATCTTCTATCTTTAAGTTTTTGTAATATACGACAATATGGATTTAGCTACACTAGACTCATGGCTTTTTACAAAACTCTTAATAGAACTCTATAGAAAGTCAAGTTTATAAGAAATCCAATCTATCAAAAGATTATACTTCTCTAATCACAATAAACCTAAAATAACCAGATTAGAAGGAGACCTAATTATATTAAAATTATATAATTATTATGACTATTTATTGCTACATTTATAGGAAGCGTTTCATGAGTAATATCTTCAAAAGATAATGGATGGCCATCTATGACTTCTTCATATACAGATTTAGTTTTTTATACTAATGATATTCTATGGCTTTTAACAAATTCTTCATCTAATAAACAAGTTAAGGCTCTAGAATCTATCAATGCAAAGGCTTTGTGATTATTAGGTTCTAAATACACATCTATTATAAAATAAAGAAAGGATTTTAGAAAGAAGATAGGACCTTCATTTGTATAAGATTCCAACTACATAATTTATCATGGACATAAATATTTATTTAGATAATTATAAAAATAGATAGAAATAAGTCAAAATAGATAAATATAATAATATCTTATCGAAATATTTTTCGAAGCTTATCAAGGACATGAATCTCGAATAAAGGAAATCCTCAATACACTCTTCTATCAGTAAAGAGAATTAAAAAATCACTCAAAAGGTGATGTAATATTAACTAGAATGGCTATTGCCAAAAATAAGAAGACTAAAAAGTCTTGAAACAAGACCAAGACTAGAAAGGCATTGACAAGAGTAAAGAAGGCTTCACTCTTGCCTCCATATATACTATCTAACTAAGAGCCACGTGGCGATGTCTTATAGGACCTGCAACATGTGTTGACTTCGTTAGCCACATGATTTAACTTCCAAGATAAGTTATCTATGTATGCGCCACATAGTTGGCTTGTTCCACAAGCTATTATATGGAAGTAACTTGTTCCATAAGCTACCAATACATGGTTAGCTTTTTGGCCAAGTTTCTAACCTATAAACACATCTAAAGTCAAAACCACATCTATGAAGCTTCTAGGAAGCTTCTCTAGAAGACTTTATGAAATTATTCTATTTCACCTATTTCTACTTAATCATATAAGTAACTATTGAGATAAATATATATATCCGTGACATTACCCCCCCTTCTAGGGACAAGTTCCATGAAGAGTGGTCTTCATATACTGAGGAAGTCCAAGTTGCGATGAATTATATTTGCTACAAACTCTGATCTTTGCTCTCTTTGAAGATGGTTGATAGGTCCTCTCAACCATCTATAGTGTCTCATATTAGGGCAAAAAGACCACCTTGTTATTTGGTCATTGTTAAGGCCTTCATAACTTCCTTCAAATAAAATATTTGGAACACCGTCAATAATAGTTCCTACTTCTAATAAAATCACTAAACATCGGAATTTTCTTCCAAGGTCATGATACCAAACAAAAATTCATCCGAATACTCAAGTTATGGCTCCAACCATTACTACAAACAAAATTACTTACTTACTACCTTTGATTTAGAAGCGCCGCCTTCAACTCCTTACAACTCCTTCATATGAACTCCAAAAGTAATAATTCTTTCCTAAAAGATGTAGGCCTTGAAATCTCCGAATAGTAGTTGAGCTCCTTCTTGCAGATCAATTGAACAATCATAAGGTCGATACTCGAGAAGAATATCTACATTCTTCTTTTTAAAAACGTCTTGGAATTCTTGATATTGTTTAGAAATACCACTCAGTATTATTTCACCGTTAGAAATGGATGTAGGATATATAGCAAAAGATGATCTTTCTTTCACAGCATGCATAAAAGCTTTTGCACCTATTACTAAAGGTTTGGATGTATTGGAGTTACATACTTCTACTTTGCTAACCCGATCTTGGATTATACTATCAAAAAAGTTAAGGTTACAAGAAATCCAATCTATTTGAGGGTTATATTTTTCTAACCATGATAATCCTAAAATAATCGGATTATAGGAAGATTTTATTACATTAAATACTACTACAATGTTATGATCTTTAATTGCTATATCTAAAGGAATAGTTTCATGGATAATATTTCCAGAAGACAATGAACGACTATCTATGACTTTTACATGTACGGATTTAATTTTCTTTACTAAAGGTATTTTTTGATTTTTGGTAAAATCTTCATCTATAAACATACTGAGGCTCTTGAATCTAACAAAGCAAAGACTTTGTGATTATTAGGTTTTAAATATACTTCTATTATAAAATAAGGTGAGGGGTTTGAGGAGAGGATAGGACCTTTACTAGGTATTGCACATGATTCCAACCACACGGTTCCTATTATAGCTGGAGAAACTTATTTTTCGACACACTATCTTCTTTGGTAATTGTGCTCCTCATTTTGTAATTGTGTTGTTTCTTTGGATAATATTAAACAGTGTGCTTAGCTTCTCCACAATATAAATACAATCCCTCTTGGCGACATCAAGTCTTTTTTTGCTTCGTGAGAGGTTTAAAATGTATCATATCAATTTGCATTGGTTCCAGTGTCGGGGTAGAGAGAGTTTGCCTCAAGAAAACGTTGGGCTTCTGGCTGTCACTAATTATTCAATCAAGCTTGAAAATAAGGAAAGCCCTAAGTTTATATATAAATTTTCCCTTTTGAGTAATTACACCAAATACACAATCCTCAAGTAACCCACAACTTCCAAAATATGATAAAATCTTCTAAACCCTTATGTGGAGATTTTTCCAAACTTCAACACCTCATATCTCCTAATCCGACCGTCCAAACAAACTCAAATTTTACATAAGGTATTGATGTATTCTTATTAACTTCTACAACAATTTTCAACTACAAATTCATTGTAGATCTTGAGATATCTTGAAAATCCTAATAATCGCTTCAAACCCTTGTCTTTATACATCTGCATGCAATTTTCTTAATATCTCACAAAATATAAGCTCAAATGCCACGAAGTTTATATTTATAGCTTCTTAACACAAAAATTTACATTCTCCAAAGGTTTGAGTCAAAAGTTCATCCGAATACTCAAGTTATGGCTCCGACCATTACTACAAACAAAACCGCTTACTTACTGCCTTTGATTTAGAAGCGCCGCCTTCAACTCCTTACAACTCCTTCATATGGACTCTAAAAGCAATAATTCTTTCATGAAAGATGTAGGCCTTGAAATCGCCGTTCCAGTCGCACCTTCCGATCTTCAAAAGCTGCTGTAAAACTCCTCGTACTCTCAAAAGAGTAACAGTATGTCTTAAATAAACACCTTAACTTCAAACCGCTATAACTTTTTCACCCTAACTCCAAATCTTCTAATTTTTGCACACAAATTGTACCCCAAATCCTAAACTTTACAACCTTAGCTTCTAATCTCTGAATGCCCTCTTTAAAGTCGCCGAAACCCTTCTTAAGGTCGTGGGCAGCCTCCTCAAAGCCCATTGGATATGGTATTCGACCAATAGAGATGAAGTTCCCCATTTCTTGCCTTCATCCGACCATGCCTTGCTTTCATCCCTTTCAATTAGCCTCCTACTAGTTTAGATTTTCATCCTTAGGTTTCCACCTTCTCCCAAGGCTTCATACTAAATATTTAGGTCCTATATATATATATATATATATATCAAAATCAAAAGAAGTAAAGAAACAAAGTAAAGTTTCTTATACCAACTTCTTTTAATTTAATCTACTAGCCACTCTAACACATATCTAGATTTATCAACATATAATATATTTTAACTAATTTTTACATATTGTAAGCATTTACAGTATGACATCGGGTTTGACGAATATGTTTCAGAAAACTTGAGAGCTCCCACCATTACTTGACTTGTTCCTCTCTAACTAAATCTTTGTTCTTGATGCCTTTCAAATAAATGATTGTCGTATACAATGACTTGAGTAATAAATTGTTTCAAAGATTTTACTTTCGACATTGTTAATAATAAATCTGACACTATCCATCAATCCATATCAAAATTGGTTAATAAGTGCTTTGTCATTGTAGTCTACATCGCAAGCAAGATTTTGGAATTCGACAGCATATGTAGTAGCTGATCGTGATCCTTGCCGTAAGAATAGAAGCTTGGTCTCTACTACTTATTCTCGGTCACTTTCTCTGAATGTGGCCATAAATACTTCTAGAAATGAATTCAAATCATAAAAAAGTTGTGAATCTTTTTCCATTAAAGGTTTAAACCAAGAGAGAGCACTTGTTGATAGTGGTGCACCTATAAATCCAACTTGGATAAATCCATCAAGATAGTGGAAAAGGTGCAATCTTAGATAGAACTAGACTTTTTATAAAAATCCTCGAAATTTGATCTTATTCCATCAAACTTCTCAAGCATACTAATCCTTGTCCCTGTCATACTTATAGAAGAAAAACTCCATAGATTTGGTTGTGACATTGATCTACTTGATTCTTTCAACTGCACAACTTCTTGTCGTAGACTCTGAACTTCTTCTATAGATGTAGGCATAGTACTTCCATGATTCACGTTGGAAATAAGTGAGATTTTCACTCTTAGAATGTTGACAAGCTCATGAAGATCTGCTATAGTTGCAAATCTATTCTCACTTCCATTGAGAGTAGCATCCATAATCTTTTCTTCCATAGACAACTCAAACAAATTCAAAAGTTAAATTAGAGGAGGATAATCCACAACCTCTAAAAAAAAATCCCACAAAGAGAGGTAATCTACTCTCTTTAAAGAAAAGATCATAGTTAGAAAACAAGATTTTTTGTTTAAAGATGGATAGTCTGCAACCTTTAAAATATAATAATAGAAGTGGGATAATCCACTCACTTCTAGAACAAGATAGAAATAATATGTTAGCACTCTTGTCAAACTGTTAAGGACATGAATCTCGAAGAAAGGAAATTATCAATACACTCTTCTATCATTGAAGAGAACTAGAAAGTCACTCAAAAGGTGATGTAATATTAACTAAAATGGCTATTGTAAGAAACAAGAAGACTAGAAAGTCTTGAAACAAGACTAAGACTAGAAAGACATTGACAAGAGTGAAGAACGCTTCACTCTTGCCTCCATATATACTATCTAATTAAGAGCCACTTGGCGATGTTCTATAGGACCTCCAACATATATTGACTTTATTAGCCACATGTCTTATATTATAAGGCAAGTTATCTATGTATGCGCCACATAGTTGGCTTATTCTATAAGCTACTATACTGAGGTAATTTGTTCTACAAGCTACTAATACATGGTTAGCTTGTTTGGCCAAGTTTCTAACCTACAAATACATCTAAAGTCAAAACCGCATCTATGAAGCTTCTAAGAAGCTTCTCTAGAAGACTTTATGAAATTATTCTATTTTACCTACTTCTATTTAATCATATAAGTAACTATTGAGGTAAATATATATGTCTATAATAAAGCTTTATAGATGTTGCTTTGCCTTTATACATGTCTATAGGTGATTGGTAGGTTAAAACCTTAGCCAACAAGGAAGCCATGTGTCGACATGTTGACTACTTGTAATACAAGTGAAGCATGTGGCACACACCTAAGAAACTTGCCTTACAAATTAGACATGTGTGCTATAAGTTGGACGCATATTAGAGGTCTTATAGCATATTGCCATGTATTCCTTAGTTAAGTAGTATATATAGAGGCAAGAGTGAGGCTTTCTTCACTCTTATCAATTTCTTTCTTGATTTTTAGTCTAATTTCAAGAATCTTATGTTTTCTAGTCTTTGGCAATAGCCATTCCAGTTCTTCCTTGATTATACATACTTTCTTCTATTTTGTCACTTTCCTTTTGACATACATTCCACGACTTTATACAACTTCTTGTAGTTTGTGTCATTGATAAATTGATAAGAATGCACATACAATATTAGAGCTTTGTCTTTTCTTGATTAAGAGTAGATTACTTCTTTTTCTTGACACGACATAAGCATATTAGAAGTTACAAATTATCCTCTTCTAAACTGATATTATTTCTAAAAAAAAAATTCTTGATTCTTAAGTATTGTATTTTGTGAGAATAGACAGCTTTCTTTTTATTGTGCTAGCATGGTAGAGCTTACTCAAATGAAGAGTATAATGGCTCAAATACAAGAAAAAATGAAAAAATTAATGCTTGCAATGCATCAACTCACTCTACCACGACAAGGAGCAACAAGATTATCAAGCAATGAAGATATAGAGATGATTGGAGTTGCTTCAATATCTACACCAAGCTATACTACTACTCCTACAACTGAACATTGTTCAAGTTTCAAAGAACCAAAAATTGAATTGCATGAGAAGTTTGATGGCACAAGATTTAAGTTTTGAGGATTCATCAATCAAGTAAAATTGGTGATTGAACTACAACCTCAAAATTATCCAACTCAAAGATCACAAGTTAGGTTTATTGGAACACTACTTTTAGATTCTACTTTATCATAGTTTTTATTATTTTTTGAATGACATGATCCAATAATGGATAATTTGGAAGCATTTTTGATAGAGTTTTGATCTATGTATGGAGAATATGATGCAATCTACATTGCAACCAATAAGATTCATGTCTTATGACAAAGGAATTGATTAGTAATATTATACACTTCACAATTCTAACAATTAGTGACAGATATCAAGTAAGATGATGCAGCACTAATCAACCAATTTCTCTATGGATTATAATATGAAGTAAAGAAATTGATACTTAATTTATCTGATCTCCAGACATTAAGTCAAGCAATTGACTTTGTTGTGAAATGTGATAATCAAATTTTTGAGTTTTGATCTAAGAATTGCATAAGGAAACCTCAATGTTATTACAATTCAATGACGATACCAACAACTTCTCAATCTAAGTATTTGAAAGTAAAAGACATATAAATTGATGTAGTGTGTTTTAAACCTCTTTCAAAATAAGAAAAGATTCATCATCATCAAGAAGGACTATGTTTATATTGTAGAGAAGCTAAGCACACTGCTCAATATTTTTTAAAGAAATGATGCAACTACAAAATAAAGAATACTCCTATCAAAAATGAAAACATGTCAGAAAACAAATTTTTCTAACTACAATAGGAATTGTGCGGCTAAAATCTTATATAATTCTTAATGAAGGTCCTATTCTCTCCTTAAAATACTCTCTTTATTTTATAATAGATGTGTATTTATGATTTGATAACCACAAAGCCTTTGTCTTAATAGATTCAGGAGCCTCTGCTTGTTTTTTAGATGAAGAATTTGTTAAAAATCATAATATACAATTAGTACAAAAAACTAAATCCGTACATATAAAAGTCATAGACAATTGTCCATTATCTTCTAGAGATGTTATTCATGAAACAATTCCTATAGATGTAGTAATAAATGGTCATAATAGTTGCATAATTTTTATTATAATTAGATCTCTCTCTAGCCAGTCATTTTAGGTTTATCATGACTAAAAAAGTATAATCTTGTGATAGATTGGATTACTCGTAAACTTGATTTTTCTTCAAACATCATGAAGAGTTTTTCTAATCTAGTAGAAAGCTATGAGTCTAATATAGCCAAACATGTACTTTTAGATATAAAATCTTTTCTATATGCTACAAAAGAAGGATCATCTTTTGTTATTTATGCCACACCCATTTTAAATGATGGAAATTTTTTAAGTGAAATTCCAAGACAATATCAAGATTTTTAAGATATTTTTTAATAGAAAAATATAAATATTCTCCTAGAGCATCATCCATATGATTGTTCAATTGATCTTAAAGAAAGAACTCAGCTGTCATTTGGTCCAATCTATAATTTATCACAAAATGAGTTGGTTGAACTCAAAAAGTACATTGATGAGAACTTGGCCAAGAATTTCATATGCCATTCAAAATCTCCTACATAAGCTACTATCTTATTTGTGAGGAAAAAGGATAGATCATTGTGAATGTGCATGGATTATCGAGGACTCAACAAGATTATCAACAAGAATAGATATTCTCTACCTTTGATATCTGGACTTTTTGATCAATTAAATCAAGCTAAGATCTATACAAAAATAGATCTACGAGGAGCATACATTTAGGTCTGCATTGAAGAAGAAAATGAATAGAAGACTACATTTTGAACAAGGTATGGACACTTTGAATATAACATCATGTCTTTTGGACTTAAGAATATACCAACTATTTTTCAACATCTTATGAATGATGTTTTTTGTGAATTTTTAGATGATTTGTTGTCAGTTACTTAGACAATATTTTAATCTATTCTAAAGATACAAAAGAATATGAATTTCATATTCATTATGTGTTACAAAAATTTAGAGATGCGGGATTGTATGCCAAGATAGAAAAGTATGTATTCCACACTACCTAAGTTGACTTCTTAAGATACATCATTTCAAAAAATGGTCCAATGATAGATCCTAAAAAAGTTTAGACAATCTTCAACTTGAAGACTCCAAAACGAGTCAAAGATGTATAATACTTTTTGGGATTTGCTAATTACTATCAGATCTTCATAAAGAAATTTTCTCAAGTTGCAGCGTCACTTACATACTTAACTTGTAAAGACAAGCTCAAGTGGAATAAAGAAGCAAAAGCATCATTTGAAGTTTTGAAGAAAGCTTTTACTTTTGTACCAATCTTACATTGCGTCGACTTCTCCTAAGCATTTTTTATGGACACAAATGCATCTGACTTTGCCTCGGATGTAGTTTTATCACAAATAGGAGTAGATGGTAATTTCATCTAGTAGCTTTTTATTCAAGAAAATTTTCAACAATCGAGATTAATTATGAGATCCATGATAAGGAACTTCTTGCAATCATGGATTCTTTTCAAAAATGATGTCATTATTTAGAAGGCACTTCAAGTTCAGTCATCGTATATATGAATCATAAGAATCTCAAGTATTTTATGTCAACACGTGTTTTGAATCATCGCTAGGCTTGTTGGAATATGTCTTTGTTAAGATTCAAGTTTAATATCACTTATCGGCCAAAAAAACAACAAGGTTTTTCTGATGCTCTAATTACAGGTTCTAATTTTACATCAAAAGAAGGAGGAGTGGTTTTTGACCAATAAAAGATAATTTTATTGAAGCGAGAATAATTTCATCTCCAAGCAATGAAATCAACATTGACTATTGATTTAACTATATCTCACAATTAGATCGTCTACACTTAGTCAAATTTTACATGAAGTACTGATATATTCTTATCAACTCCTACAACAAATTTCAATTACAAATTTATCGTGAATCTAAAGATATCACCAAAACTCTAACAGTAGCTTCAAATCCTAGTTTTTATACACTCGCATGTAATTTTTTTCATATCTCACAAACTAAACATCCAAATGCCACAAAGTTTGTATAGTTTTTTAGCACAATTATCTACCTTCTCCAAAAGGTTTGAGCCAAAAATTCTTCCAGAAACTCAAGATATGGCTCCAATCATTACTTTGAACAAAATCACTTACTTACTACCTTTGATTTGGATGTGCTAACTTCAACCCTCCATAACTTCTTCATCTGAAATCCAAATTCATCAAATAGTACATAAAAGATTTAGTCAAAAAAGTGTTCTCTCCAATTCCAGTCGTTGATCTTTTATTGCTCTTTGTAAACGTATGTTATGTCCCAAAGAGTGATAGTAGGTATGAAATTGATACCTTAACTTTGAGTGCCAATAATTCCTTCATAAAAACTCCAAATCACACAAAATTTGTACCCAATTTGTATCCAAAATCCTAAACTTGCTGATCCTTGCCTCTAAAGCTCAAATGCCTCCAAAAGTGAAACCTTAATCCCTAATAAGGCCTCAAGCAGCCTCCTTGAAGCCCATTTGGCATGACATTCGACCAATAGGGATGAAGGTCCTCACCCCTTACCTTCATCCAACCATACCTTGCTTTCATCCTTTTCAATAAGCCTCCTTATAGCTTAAACTTTCATCTTTATATTCCAACGTTCTCTTAAGCTTTATATTAAATATCTAAATTCTACATAATATAAACATTATAATGAAAATAGATAAATCTCCAAATAAATTTTCTTATATCAATTCTCTTTAAATTTATTTATTAACCACTCCAATCTACATCAAGACTTATAAACATATTATATGTCTTAATTAATTTTTACATACTATAAGCAATTACAATATGATAATGTGATATTTTTTGAAGATCAAAAACTCCTTATCATTGATCTTATCGACTCTTCCAACCATTACCTATACCAAAATAACTATGGTCTTCTATCTCTATCGATTTTATCATGGATCTTTCAATTTCAAGTTCATATGTTTCCATATTCATGATTTTAGATTATTTCACCAAGATGGCACATTTTGTACTATGTATAAAATCTATCACAGGTGAAGGAACAGTTAAATTCTTTCTTGACAACATCTATTATTATCATGGATTATTAAAGGATATTATATCAAATAGAGAAACACAATTATTATTGAGGTTTTTGAAAATTCTTTTTAATATATTGGAAATGGATATAAAACTATCTTTGACTTTCCACCCTTAAACTAATGGACAAACAGAATAGATAAATTAAGTTTTAGAGCAGTATTTGAGGTGTACTATCAACTATCAATAAGATGATTGGACAACTCTTCAACCATTGTCACAATTTGCTTATAATAATTCGGTACATTCTTCTATTCAACAAACACCTTTCTTTGCCAATTACGGTTATCATCCATGATTTGACACTTTTGACTTTTCAAAAGTAGATTATCCTATAAATTCAAAAGATGTGACAAATCAATTATCAGAGCTACATGTAACAATGAAGGCACAATTAAAAGAAACTCAAGAACAAAAAAAAGTTAATGCAAATTTCTATCACAAGGAACAATATCAATTCTACATGGAGGATAAGGTAAAGTTACTTTGTCATGATACTAAAATTATTTGTCTTTGTGACAAGCTGGATTATCGTTATGAAGGCTTCAATAATGAATAATAAAACATTAGTAATACCATCAAGAGTGGTTCCTATCTCCTTCCTAGGAAGTTATGAAGGCCTCAATAATGAACAAATATCAGGGTGGTCTTCTTGCCCTGGTATGCCACATTATCAATGGTTGAAGGGACCTATCAACTACATTCAAAGGGAACAAAGATCAGAGTACATGGTAAATATAGTTTGGTACATCTTAGACTTCATCTACATATAATCACCACTCCTTATAGAACTCATGTCTAGAAGGAGGGAATAATGTCATGAATATGTATATTTATCCTAATAATTATAAGAATAGATAGAAATAAGTCAATGTAGATAAATATGATAATATCTTATAAAAAACTTTCTAAAAGCTTCCTAGATGTTGTTTTATCTTTATACATGTCTATAGGTGATTGATAGGTTGAAAACTTGGCCAACAAGGAGACTATAAGTCGACATGCTGATCACTTATAGTATAAGTTAGACATGTGGCACACACCTAAGAAACTTGCTTTACAAATTAGACATGTATCTTACAAGTTGGACTCATATTAGAAGTCTTATAGCATGTTGCCATGTATTCTTTAGTTAAGTAGTATATATAGAGGCAAGAGTGAGGCCTTCTTCACTCTTGTCAACTCCTTTCTTGATTTTTAGTCTAATTTCAAGAATCTTATGTTTTCTAGTCTTTTGCAATAGCCATTCCAATTCTTCCTTGAATATACATACTTTCTTCTATTTTGTCACTTTTCTTTTGATATAGATTCTATGACTTTATACATCTTCTTCTAGTTTGTGTCTTTGACACGGTGTCGGGGTAGAGAGAGTTTGCCTCAAAAAAGTGTTGGGCTTCTAGCTGCCAATAAATGTTCAATCAAGTCTAAGATATAAAAGTACCAAGTTTATATATATACAATACATTCTCTTTTAGGAAAATTATATCAATATTGTAAGCCAAGTACTAAAGAAAACACCCAAATGTATAATAAAGTATCTTAAAACCTTATATATCCTTATGAGAAATGTTTCTCGAACTCCAACAGCTCATATCTAACAATTGGATTTTCCAAAAAATCCTAAATTTTGCATGAAGTACTAATATACTTTTAAAAACTACCACAAAAAAATTCAACTACAAATTCGTTACGGATCTTGAGATATCATTAAAATCCTAATAGTAGCTTTAAACCCTAGCTTAGATACACCTGTATGCTAATTTCTTCATATCTCACAAAATAAGTACTCAAATGCCATGAAACTTTAATCTATATATTTTTAACTTAATAAAACACATTTATAAAAATTTTGAGCCAAAAATTCGTCCAAAAACTCAAGATATGGCTCCAACTATTACTATCAATAAAATGACTCACTTATTGAATTGAATTACATGTACTATCTTCAATGCCCTATAACTCCTTCATCTAGACTTGAAATTCATCATAAAATATATGTAAAGTATAGCTAAGAAAGTGTCCTCTTCAACTGTAGTTGCCGATCTTCTATTGCTCTTTGTATGCATATGTTATGCTTCAAAGAGTGACAATAGGTACAAATTTGACACCTTAACTTTGAACACTTATATCTCCTTCAAAAAAAACTTGAAATCACACAAACTCTTCACCCAAATTATACTCAAAACCCTCATCTTGCTGATCCTAGCCTCCAAAGCTCAAATCACTTTGAAAGAGAAACCCTAATTCCTAATAAGGCCTCAAGCAGCCTCCTTGAAGCCTACTGGGCATGGCCTTCAACCAATAGAAATGAAGTTTTCCATTCCTTGCCTTCATCCAACCATGCCTTGCTTTTATCCCTCCCAATAAGCCTCCTACTAGTTAAGAATTTCTTCTTTAGACTCTAATCTCCTCTCAAGGCTCCATACTAAACATTTAGACTCTATAATATTTTTTTTTTGAAATATTAAAATTAAAAAGATAAATTCAAAATAAACTTTTTTAAATCCACTCTCTTTAAATTAGTCTATTTAACCATTCTAACATACACCAAGACTTATGAACATATTATATGTTCTAACTAATTTTTACATACTATAAGCTTTTATAATACGACAACCGTTCCTATTGTAGCTGGACATTATATATAACTAACAAAAAGACTATGCAAAAGCTTCCTAAGAACCACAAGATTCATGATCCAAGTATCTAAATTAAAAGACATCTCTTTAGTAGCCTCTTAGGTGTTGAGAGACTTATATTAAAAACTTTTATTTTTGTATTACATATTTATTGATACCTTTAAATTCAATTTTTTTTAAAAAAAATAAATTTTTTAATTATTTTTTTATTTTTTTATTTTTTATTTCTATTTATTAACTTAGTACAAATTTTTATGACATAAAATTTAATTCTTAATATATATATATATATATATATAGATTAAATCATAAATAATTTTTTTAAAATCAAGTTTAATTATCTCAAGAAAATATCAACTTTTATTATAATTAGTTTATTATAATTAAATATTAGTACAAAAATATTTTTAAAAATCTAATTAAATCAAGTATTACAAAAAAAACTCTTATAAAGATTAGTTTTTATACATAACTAAAAACCTTCTAAAGCACTATTAAAGCTCTAAAATTAAAAAAATCTTATGCAATTAAAAATAACTTATTATTCTTTGTACTCTTAAGTCACCTTTTTGCAACTTAATGATCATAAAAACTTACAAACTACCCATTTAGAATCTTCATAAAGCTTCCCAATAAAAATCTATTCTATTATAAACTACAAGTTAAAAATTTCACATCTTGAGTTAGAGCTTCATTTAATGAAAATGCATAAAAATTGTTACATTAGAATGACAATGTCATCTACTTTGTGTCTTATATTTGTACACAAAAGTTTTAGCAATAACATGACATTGCCATTCATTACTCAAGTCATATAATATTAAATAAAAAATATAATTAATCACAATTAAAATAAAAAAATTCACTTTGACCAATTTGCCTATTTAGTCATTTATGAATATATATATATATATATATATTTATTTATTTATTTATATATATTTATATACAACTTATATCTCTACTTCCAAAGAGCCGTTTGATCTTAAGTACTATGGCAAGCAAACTTGTGTGGCAGAAGACTTCGTCCAGAGCAGTAAAAGGATCTCAAAAGACGAACATTTGAAATCAATATTGTGGGCATGATTCGATTCTACAACACACAAAATTAGTATTCTACAGCGTAACCTCAAACCTCAATCACAACCAGCACACTGATTATAACATCAAATGTGATCAGTGTTGTGTGTTCATGTGCTGAGGAGCCTGTTTAGACAATGGCCGAAATAGTGAGGAGTGCTTCAAGTGACAAGCCCACACTATTACCCACAACGTTGGAATTACACTGCTGATGCCAGAACCTGCTAAACATGCAGCACCACGAGGTTACGAACAAGTACACATACACACACATATATGTGTGTATATATATATATATATATATATATACATATCTTCATGCTTGAAAAACATAGCAATCTGTATGTGTATGTGCAAACATATTGGAGAATGGGTGATCACTCCGTTAGTCACAAACAAATGGGCTTATGCTGCCAGTTTCGCAGCGTTTATTCTGCGTCTGCCCCACAATTCCTCCGAAACACTAAACCATCGGCCAGAGCATGGTTCGAATACGTTGAATCGAGATCTGGGGTTCGTGAGTTTGTAGGAAGAATTTGGGATGGCTTTTGAGGGACTGAAGATGCTGATGTCTAGGGTTCCGCATCTGTGAGTTCTAAGTTCGGCATTGATGGCAGTGCAAGCGGCAGCAATTAGGCCTGTGCGGAGCTTGGATCGTGTTGGTGGAAGACGGTAGCTGTCTTAGCGGGAAGTGGTTGCGTTCGGCTGTTTGCCAGAAGCAGTGAGGTTGAGGATAGAATATGCGGGAGAATTGAAGTAAAACCCTGGTTACCATAACTTCAGTGATGACGCTATGACCGTAGAGATCGAAAATGATCAAACTGTAATACACTTGGTAAAGCTGTTGAAGGAGTTCTGGATTATCACAATCCGTTCTAAATTTTCTGGCAGGGCCCAGATGGCGGTTCCCAGCTCAGTTGAATTTCTATGGAAACCCCAATTGCTGCAACTTCTGGGGTATATCGCAGACGTAGAACTGACGTACTCTGACTTGACGATGGCGCTGAATAGATACGCTGCAGATCTGTGCCCTCCAAACACGAGAAAGCTCCTTGACACGAAGGTGCGCTCGTTCATGCAGAATCGACTGAAAGTGGAACAAGTTGTAAGCTTTTAGATATTATTGATGCACATTAAATGATGCTGTTACCTTGAAACTTCATGTATTTGAGCGGCTCTATTTGCAGGGAGGGTGCAGCAGTATGTGAATGATAACTCCAACGGGTACACATCATTTCGCACTTGATATCCTCTCACCTTCAGCATTTAATTCTGTATTTTAGATAGTTATATTCATGACAAATACTCCGAATTTGAATAGGTCCTGAGTATGACTTCAATTGCAGTACGTGATCCCTGCAATTGACGCTGATGTCATATTGTCCAAGTTGTGTGTGCACGTTGGTGAGATGATGGACAATGTGGCAACTGTCTTCTTCGATTTCCAGCTTCTAAATAGAATGGGAGTGTGGTATTCTTTCCCGGTTATCTCCCATCACTTTGAGTATTCAACAGTTGCGCCTTCTCGTTTCCTGATAAATGTTTTAAGGTACGTGTTTCCAATTCAACAATGACTTTTTCCTCCGTGCACAGCCTCGACCATTTTTTTAAGCTTGTATATGAGGTTTTCACCAATGTATAATACCAACTCCTGCATTCTCAGTTGAAAGTGATTGTTGAAGCCCGTGCCAAGCAGGGCTCTGGCTTGCAAGTATCTTTCAAGAGAAGTCTTGGTGCACAAGGTTTGTGGCACCCTACATCAGAATTTGTTGGGGTTATGTCTTAATTCATTGGAATAGTTGAAATGGTTGATTGAGAGGGTTTTCATCTTTTATTAAGCTAGGACCCCCTTGGCAAAGGTTGAAAACAGTTCATTACCCATCTTCAAACCAGGATTGAGGGTGTGTCATGCACGGTAAGGAACAGTTTTCAAAGACTCTGGGCAGCTGTAAGATTTATTCTGCCACTTCTGAACTGCGTAGCAGCCTTTTGCGCAACATCTGCCTTGTACCTACTTAAGAAGAAAGGCATGAAGCTTCAACTCTGTAAGGACTTCATATGAGGACATTATGTAATGGAATTCCTAGTAGCACAAGGATTTTTACAAACTCAAGAACATTGTGTAAGAACAGTTATCGCTGTTTAAATGATATTTTGCCGTGATAATTGGTTTTTAAATATTCTTTCATGGAGGAAGACAACTAACATTCGCCAATTTTGAAGAGTTCTGTGGCAGATATTGTAAACTAAATTTTTCTTGTGTAATTTCTTGACCAAATTATGTGTGAAAGTGAATGAATGATTGGATGTGGTCAAAGAAAATACAGTCAATCTAAAACTCAGTGGTAATCTAGAATTTAGTGGTAATCTTAAGCAAGATTCTATACGATTTTGTCAAGAAGAATAGTTTACAGCATTTTCTATGTAACTTTTAATGTTGTTGAGATGAAGGTTTGCAGTGTGACTGTGAAGAAGCACATCAATGTGCGAAGGAAAAAGTCAAGGTAATCCAATCATCTACCAATTACTTTGAGAGAATAAATGAGCAAATAATTCTTACCAAAAGGATAGTTACAACCATCGCAATGACAAAAGCTTTTCTCAGAAGAACCAATCCCAAGCAAACTTCACAGAACAAAAAAAAATAATTGAACTAGTAGTAAAGAAGAGAAAGAATTTACTTCTAGAATTACCGAAAGGACTGTCTGAATGTTGAAAGTAGGCTTAAAGTCGGTTGATGTTATACCTGATAACTTTGGGGTCCTTGCGCATTGTGTTTTTGGTACGGGAGAGAAAAATAAATTTTAAAAAATAAAAAATAAAATAGGGGGGGGGGTAATAGCAGCACATTCAAATACGATTTTTCCAAGTTGGACTGTGACTTTGAGCATAAAGCACTGTGAACTTGCCGCAATGTCACCACCAATGATCCTCCACCAATGAGAGAAGAGGATGTAACCCATGTAGGGTCAAGGCACTGTCACCTCCAAACGTCAGTGCTCATCACACACTGCATAAATGTACTACTATCACTTCAAGGGGGTACGCAGCCTATCATGCAATTGCTCAACTCCATGCTGCGTTGCTTTTCAGAAGGATAGACCACTTCCACACCTTTAATGCTACGCCACGACTATTCCCAGCTCGACATTGCAACCAATCACGGAAAGTGAGGTTACCCTTGAGACGAACGTGAGACCGTTGAAAGGTTCTGGGTTCTAGGTGTTTTCCTTTGCAAGGGAGACGGTCAACCCTTAGATCTGAATCCTGGGTTATTGTAGATAAAGGCTGGGCATCCGGAAGTGACCCGCCAACAAGAGTTTAATAGCGTACCGACGCCGATCACGAAGTGTTGCGAAAGAAAGAGCACGTTGGCAACGGGTGGGATGACGGGATCCGGACCTGAATGTGGCCAAGATCGTAAAACTTGTAGTAAATAAAATCACGTCCAACTGATCACCGACTGAGAATAGCCCTGCCTAGTTGCATAAATGCTTCGGGAATGGTGCCAGGATACAGCGAATCGTCAGACACGCCTATGGCTACTCTGCCGGCATGATAATGGTGGCACGATAACTGCGTCGGTAGCTGCAGCAACGAATCATGCAACCAATGACAACCGAGTGGGAAATATACCCGATAGTTGCAGATCTCAGCACCACGCCAAGGGGGAGCCATTAATCAGTGCCGCGCCTGTGGCGTAAGTTCGAACCAGGTCTTGTTTCCGAGACTAGAGAATGCACCAAATCATTGACCGAAAATATCGACCGTCTCGGGATGGTAGGTGCGTGTTCAGTTTTCGCAGTTCTGTCAGTCTGCCGCCGGCTGAATCACCGGCCTGACATTATCGTCAACCAACTCCTACGTACTCGTCCACAGTTGAGGCCTCCGTCAGTATCAACGACCATGTTTTACGATCGAAATATCTGCAGACCACCTCGCTCTGCCGAATTTGTATTACTGTCCACACAAAATGGGGTATACACTAACTTAAGAATATTTAATCCGTTTATGCGAATAGATCCAATAGTAAGTTATGTTAGCAACATATCCATTACTTAAACGTGACTTGGGCATAGAACACTGGATTCTAAAATGGACAAAAATGGCATGTTTGAATAGGCAGGATTACAGCATGTCCCCTAGACTCTGGCAAAGGGCAGATCTCGAGAGGTGAGACAAAATGGAGATGCAGGTTCAGCGCTAGAAAGCAAATTGTATCTCCGAAAGGTTTACGGCGTCCAGGAGTTTTTTCAAAGAAGTTGAACCAAAAGAACGATCAGAGTAAAGCTGTCTGTAAAAAAGTGCAAACAAATAGGTTGCTTGAAGGCAGTGGCACCTGCAATGAGGCTTCTTCCACAGGATTACGGTGTTTGAAACCATCTTCGGAATTGCAATGGCAGTAAGGTTGTTCTCCCTCTTCGATTTCAGGTGAGACTATGCTTGGTTGAGAAATTGCACTAAAACTGCAACTCAACTACTATACGCTAATGTCTGTTCAGTGCACATCAGAAGCGCAGTGCACTGGCGGAAGACCGTACGTTGCAGGAAATTCCAGTGGCATGAAAGAGATTATACGGCAAAATAGTCACGTTTACCAAGTAACCTCTTGTTAGATCAAAAGTAAGTTTCATTGGGAGGAGCTTGACATATCCATGAGACCTTCACAAGAAGAAGAAACCAAGCGACCCATCGTACCACATCCAATAATATACAGATTCCTCGCTTTAGGACTCAGCTGCATGTACATAGCAGTTCATCAACGACTTCCACAAACTGTCCGCTTCTTAAGCCGCTTGCTTACTCAGCTAGCTCCACCATGACATTAGAGGCAGGGTACATGAGCAGGGTCCATGAATGAATTGTTCAAGTGGACACTTAGCAACGTGTACAAGTTAAAGACGGGGATGGGGATGACGGAACCTTCACGCAATCGGCTGTCTTCTTCACTTGCACACGGCTATGGCTGCTATTCGAGCCATGGAACATTATTACTCAACGCACTCCCAGCGTAACCACTCCATACACAACCTCCTACCGTGTGGCTTCACCTCATGCTCTCATGGTGTTCGATATAATTTTCAAGCCACTATTAGAGCATGAAGATCACGGCTCACCTGGATGAACATTTCTCTGCCGACCAGCTTCGATTACGCTGGTTATTGCTCTAGCTTGAGGAGGGAACCCGCGCCCTCTTCGCAGCGGAGGTAGCCCTCTGTTTCACAACGGCGGCAAAACTCTCCCATGGCAGCTCCGGTGGAATGGGGAGTTGCTGCAGCTTCTTGGGGGAGTCCTCAAAATTGTATGGAATCTTTTTTTTAGTGTAGAAGATTCCCACGTCATACGCCCGGGCTGCCTCTTCGGGGGTCTCGTACGTTCCCAGCCATATTTTACGTTTCTGGGAAGTAGGTCGAATTTCGGTCACCCACTTGTTTAACTCAGGTCGATGCCGAACACCCCTAAAATTGGTCGTATCGTTGGTGCTGCTCACAGTGACTTCATCTGCATCCCAGGTGGATGGGGCTTTGTTCAAATCAATATTCCGATATTTATAAGCATTCCGACCGCTGGTGTCTTTTGCTGCTAACCGCATTCCCTTGGACTCTTCTTCCACACTCGAATCAGACTTGCTACCTTCAAGTTCTATCTTCACTCTTGAGGTTCCTATACTGCTTGACAGCTGCAATCCCTGCTCCCTGATCTTGCCACCGCCGCAGGGATCCCAACAATTTTTTGCTTTGGGTTTCCCCTGTTCTATAATGCTGGAGATTGTCAAATTCATGAACTATCCAACGAAATCCTTCCCAATAGGGATGGATATATCGAAGATTTTCTGAAGAACTGCAAGAGTAACATAGAAAGCGTCAACACATCGTACTCGTGCTCGCAATATATCACAGCATGACAGACATGTTTAGAGCACAAGATGCACAGCCATGTCGACTAAACTTCACCCTGGAAATATGATGGAACGAAGATGAGGAGGAAGATCAAAAGCACGCACAGCTCACCTAATGATACCGTACCTAGACCTCAGACTTGTTGTTGAGCTCATCAGGATTTGGAACTTCACACATTCATGTTGAGATCTTGCACAAGCGTAGTTATGCACACAAGTAACGTGTGCGACGAGAGAAATTTACTAGTGCACGCTCCCTGAGGAAAAAAGCTCCAGACAAGAGATTTACAACATGGACCGCGAGCTTCGAGAGAGACGGTTTTTCCATGGCAGGACACAGGATCATTAACCTTGCGAAGATTACGACATCAATGCAGCATCTCAAACCAACCGTGCAATTGCAATTCACACATCATAGAAGAACCTATACCATTGTTGGGTCCATGCATGTGTCTCTGTCTCTTCACTCCTCTATCAGCGTCTCAAAAGTACTCGGCATCCTGAACAGATCAAAGACGGTCGAGTACTCTTTTTTTATATTAAGAAACGTGTCGTCTAACGGCAAGTGACACACAAGCGAGTAAGGTTGCGACTTGCGACCTCTGCCGTAGTGACCTCCGTGGTATGATCTAGATAGATCATCTACGTACGACCACGATGCGATGAATAACCCTGCTCGGGTGGAATCAAAATGCATTAGACGAGAAAGAGTTTCGAGGGAAATGCTACAAAAATCCTATTGCTCGAGCGTCTGACCTACCCAGACCTCGAGATGCACACGCAAGAGGGAAAAAAAACCAAAAAACAGGCCGGAAACGCCAATAGCTTGACACCGAGAAAACACCCACACCACGACAATCCCCCACGACACCACCCAACTTGACAAAATGCAAACTCCACTGACAACAGACAGGCTCTCGCATGTGCGCGCAAACACCCACTGCCGATGCACATAAACACCGTCAGAATCGTACAGCTCCGCTTCCAGCAAGCACTGATCAGCCCCACCAGCCCCGAACCCGCAGACCATGCACTCCACACAGGGATGGGACAGGTAGAGGGGGGTGCAGAAGTAGGCAGAGACACCTACCACGAGTGCAAGGCGCCGGCAGCAGAAGAAGAAGACGACCAGGATGTGATGAGGAAGAAGCAGCGTCGGCAGGAGGGGAGGACCGACGTCAATGATGCTGCCGAGGTGACTTCTTCCTCCCTGATGCGTAGCCGGCAGAGCCGAATGACGGTGGGCGTTGTTGCTTGCTTGCTTGGGAGGGGAAGGGGGATTGGGTTGGGTTGGTTGGGTTCTCAGAACCGATGCGTGCGATGCAGCAGCAAGGAAGGGAGGAAGTTGGGGGGGGGGGGGGGGATGCGTGAAGAATGAGGAGGTTGGGTTTGTGTGGACAAGTGAGTAGAAGTGTGGATGAGTGGTGGTAGAAGAAGGGAAATGGAAGGGAGGGGAGAGAGAGCAAGAAGGGGGGAAGAGAGAGGGACGAGGGACCAAGGACGAAGATGGGCACCGAAGCATCTACAACCGTGCCAGTGCTGCTGCGGAGTGACTGGGCCGGCATCGCGACGCGGTAGGTTGGACCGCTCCACCGCCCCGCCACCGCCAGCTCTGTACCTCCCTCCCTACCCCCTTCCTCCCTCACCGCCTGCCTTGCCTGCCTCCACCGCCATTGCCTTTCATCGTCCCCCTCGTCCCTTCCCTCATGGATGAAAGTTCTCACTTAGGAAGGAACGAATGATATGCCGAATCCATACGGATGATGTTTGTGAAGCGGGCATTCCTTTCTTACTCTGTTATTAGTGAAACAATTCACTTTTATAAAATCAATGTGAATTTTTAAAATTCACAGAGTATACCTTATCATGCTAATTTACATGTCAATAGTTAACACTCTAAAATTAACAGAATCAAGGCCCCAATCATAAATAAATTTAATATTATATGTATACATTATTTTTTAATTTATAGTTTTCTCTTTTCTTTCATTCAAAGTTTCATACAGTAATTTAACAAACCAAATGTTTTTCAGATTTTTTTTTTCAAAATTAATTTTACTTTATATTCGAATTCCCTTGTGCTTAAGGTTGGAGTTTAAAGACTGCATAAAAATATGCATTGAGAACCACTATAAATTTGGAAGTTTCTATTTATTGATGTCATCAAACAATTGGAATCTGATCCAAAATTGCGATCTGAAGCTTTCTACACTTCTAAAAAGTAGTTATTAAATCATCTGTCATTCAAAATTAATTTTTCTTTCTTTCTCTTTTTGATCATTTTAAATGCATTGATTTTAAGATTGTAGATCACAAATTTTCCAAGTGATTTATCCATAAAGAAAAAAAAATGTATAATAATAATAATAAATCTGCTAGTTGTTGACTTAACGTTATTACATGCTAAAATACTAAAGTATAAAGTATTAAATAATAATTAAACAAGAGAATCCTGGATACTTGTACTACAAAGATCACAATTGGTGCAACAAAAACTGGGTCCATATGTCTAATGTTTTAGGTATCATAAGCTTTACCATGTCTCATAAAGATATATTCTAACCAATCTTTTGCCCACCCCCTTTTTTTCTTTTTCTTTATTTTCAAATATTACTTTCTGTTCATGATTGATTCAAAGTTATATATATATATATATATATATATATGAAATTGTGACCAATTGTTTTTGGACCACATAGATCCATGGATGCTTGTTTGATCTGTTGAACCAAGTCCATACAAGAGTGGCTACATGACCCACCTTGCAAGCAATTGTTTTATTTTTATTTTTATTGAATATTCACTTTTGTTTCTTTATAAGTTTTATTCTTGATCTTTAAATACCTTGACTCCAAAAAACAATTACCTTATGAATGATTGCAACAAAATTTGCAACGTTAACAGATAACTCTCATATATGAATTACAATCATTGTATTTTTTTATTTTTTATTTTTTTTCTTTAATGTTTGCAAAAGTTTCCTCTCTTTATTTTTCTACTTTGATTGGCTATATATCTCATTGTTTTCATCAAAGGGAAGCAAAAGAAAAGCAGTAACTCAACTTTTGATCAATCAAAGACCAAAATTTGCATGATGTTGTGGCAAATTGTCAAGAGTAGCCTTGCAAGATCACTAGGAGTCAAGCTCTGAAGCACCACAATGTGGAATACCATGGAACATAGTAGAATGACATGCAACATGGAGTTTCATGTCACATGAGCCTTAAACAATATGCTAATTTATAACACATAGTTTACAATGTTTTTTTGTGGCCAATAGCATGCACTTTTACTAGTATGTATGTACAAATATATATATATATATATATATATATAATTTGATCTTTTTTATGTTCAAGTAAAAATAATATCAAAGAATATATACAAGGAACCACAATACTAAAATATGACTAAACAACCAAATAATAATGTAAAAAAAAGAAAAATGTATACAAATACCAAGATAAGTTTGATGGTCTCAATCTTGCCTCAATTATATCAATTACAAGACAAAAGCTTTTTTGGACAAGTTTACTAGATAAGATCTTTTACATCTATTAGATAAAATATGCAATTCAAACTTTTCAATATTTTTATTATAAACAAATTATGCAAGTACCATCCCATTTATTTATTCATTTACATTTAAACAAATAAATGAGTTACAACCAACTCATAGATTGAAGTAATCTATTGACATTGAAGATGAATGAGAAATTATATAATTTTTCAATTGAAGTAATCTATTGACATTGAAGATGAATGAGTAATTATATAAGTTTTCAATCTTATCCCTCCAAGCCACTTGTTCAGCAGTGTGTTCTTCGTGGATAAGCTAAATAGATTCTCACTTCAAATGCTTCTACAATCTCCCCGTGCTTGAAACTATCTAGGAACAATTTACTACGTTAGACTCTGCTAGGATGATACTGCGACACAACTGTAATAGAAGAAGGCCGCTTCAGCAATGAATTAAACACATAATTGAGAAAATCAATGAACAAACAACCAACCCCAAATTCCACAATGAATTCCAAAACGTGAAAAGAAAAAAGAGAAAAGAAAAAAGACTTTTGAATGAACTATTTGAATCCAAAGATCATAACAACGAAGCAGATGAAAGCATTTCTACAGTACGGTAAAATTAATGGTTTTGTCGACATCCTTTGCTGTGGATCAAACGGACACAATGCTGCGAAGGTGGAGCAAAAGAGGTGAGGAAAGGAGGTGAGCATGAAAATGGCAGGAAAAGCAGTTGGATGGCGACCACAGCCGATTCGGAGGGTTCGAAGGATTCGGAGGACTCGGAGGCTTCGGAGGCAATAGTTGTGCATGGGTAAAAGCGATCAAAACGAGGCAAAAAAGAGGGAGGCTGTAGCAGCGGCTGCTGCCCTGCCATTACAACCAAAGGATCCATCAGCTACAGTGAACGATGGCCCATCCTGGCACTTCACTTCAGTGCTGCAGTGGGTGGGTTTCCATTTCGCTGTCAGATTCGACTCCATGTATCCTATGAATGATCCAGTGCGGAAACCCATCAAACTGAAGGTCACTTTTTGATTTCTTGTCCTTGTATTTTACATTTCTTTTTTTGGCTGGTTGTGACGTGCGCTAGATTTATCAATGAAGAGTATTATCTAGTGGTGATAAAAATGGATATTCACTATTCACCAACGCAACAAAGCGCCACACGTCCTCAAAGGATATTGTCGGTGATGAATGCAAGCGAGTTTTGTGCGTCGATCACCAAGCAAGCTCTGCCACAGTGAACTGATAATTTCCCAACTTGCCACAGCGATTTCGGAAGTGCATCGTTGTCCTGTCGATGCGTACCCAGGGTTGGTAGGTGCACAAGTCCCCGAATTCTGGCTTTGATCAAGGCAACGGATATTTTACCGATCCCACCCCACGGCCGTATCCTTGCAGGATTGTCCATCCATCGGTTTCTGACATGTGTATGTCTGTGTGTCTCTCTCTCCAGAGTTAGTTCACTGTTTCCAGGTCATCTGCGGTTAGCAGTGATGGATGCATAGCGATATAGGCTTGGGCTTGGGCTTCGTCTTCGTCTCTGACCTGGAACCCAGTCCCAGAGGCGAAGATTCTGCACCACCGTGGCAGTCGGCCGGGTCGAGAGAAGAAGGATGGAATCGGAAGGCATCGAGGTCGGCCACGGCTCGACGCAGAGACTCCGCATCCACGACGCATAATTACGTCTTGAAAACGAAAAATAATATACATATACAAGAAAATATAAGAACACGCGGGCATCCAGTTGCCGACTGCTAGAGGCCTAGTAATAGACTTACGTCGCCCCTGATGCAGTTCAATAATTATATATCCTGACGCGCGGAATCTTATGTTGTCAGGGTGACGTCAGGAAGAATGACGCTGTCCTGATTACGAGTAATGAACGCCAATTTCCCTTGCTAGTGATTGTCGTTGTGGGCCCCATCCGTGTCGTCCACCGCCACATCGTGGACCTCGTCTGGTCCTCCTCCTCTCCTTCCCACTATCCGCTTCCATTCAGCCATTGGGTTAGATGTGAGCAAGGTCTTCTTCAGATTTGTTCGCATACCTACATGGTGGTGGTGGTGGTGGCTCTTCTGCTTCTTCTGCTGATTCTTCATCTTCTTCGCACAGACAGGCTCCGTGGTCTAGTTTCCACCCAGCGTATGTGTCCAGGAACATGAGCTCAAACCACGGAGGTGAACACTGGAATCACACCTTCATCAGCACCGTCTTCCACTTCTTCACCCTGTGTGATTACTGCCACTGCATGCATGTGGTACCCTTGCTGCCACCGCCATGCGGAATGATGCAGCACCGACAAACCGGGATTGGATCTCTAATCTTTAGCAGCCTTTTGGAAATGTCATTATCCTTGTGTGTGGTATCTTTTAACATACCTGTTGGAGTCGTAATAAATATACATTTTTCTAGGTTTATACATATACATATAGATACATATATATATATATATATATATTTATATATATACTTATACTTATATATATATATATGTATATATATATATATTTACTTATACATGCTTGTGATTTTAGGATTGAAAGCTATGGATGAGATGTCTGTATGGTAATGTTACGTATAATATTATTTAATATTACATTTTGGGTGAGATGAGTGATACAGCAAACTAAAATGGTATGATCACAAGCTAATTGTTGCAACAGAATCTACAATAATTTCAATAAGCATAGCAAATTACAATCTCAGAATGTGACAAAATGAATGAAAGAACTAACATGATCAACAAAGAGCATGGACTTCTTGTTGATTTTTTGATATATATAATTGCATTCCAATGTCAACATGATAATGTAACCGCAAGAATAGTGGTGATGTGCATGGACTGCAAGTGTAAAAAGAGCTGCAAAGAAGAAGAAATGGACTTGAATGAGCAAGAAATGAATGGGCATTCTCGACCTCTAACGAAGGGAGAGCTAATGTGTGACATTTGCCTCCTTCATGTCAAGCCAAGCGGCAATCCCCTGCCATGTCCTCTACTATTATTACCATTTTTATATTGTTTTATTACTATTATTGCTGTTGCTGTGGCTGTTGTAGTTGTGAAGCAGCTTTGTGCAGAGATGTGGGGACTGTCGATTAATGTGGCACTCTCCCTGCCAAGTCCAAAGCATGCCGCCACTGCCAGGTGACAGAGGAACCTCCACCCAAAGTCTTCAGAATCCCCTCCCCTAAAAAATAATAAATAAATAAGTAAATGAGAGCAAATACCGACAGCAGTGTGGGCTCACCTCTGTTAAAGCACAAACCAAACACATGGTTACAACTTATGCATGTTGAATTTCATCTTGTTCAAAATTCTTATTACATACACGTTTATAATTATTTTCACATCTAAAAACATTGGTAATGTGAAGAAACTACATTAAAACTTTGCATTAACTATTGATACAAAAACCATAGATTATTGCCTCTTATGTCCTAAAATTGAGATGGCTATGTTAATTTTTGGTGTTTGAATACATATATATATATATATATATATATATATAATTTGTGACTATTTTACTAATTATTTCACATTCAATCAAAATTGTTTGTTTGTCAATATCATTTAACCTACAGTGCTTCCACTTTATATATGCTAAATATAAGAGAAGTAATATTCCCAATCATGTAATGAAAATGAATCCAGTAACCAAATGTGTACACAATTGCTTTTTTAACATATACATTTGTTTTACTTCAAAAGCTGAAGTATGACAGTTATTATCTTTTTTAATTTACTATTTATGTATGAAGAATTGAAAATCTTATAGTTCTATCCATTTAAAAATATTTTTATTATGATTCAATGTAACTTTGCAACTTTTATGGTATTCTAGAAAGATTTTATATAAGATATATGGAAAAAAAATTCAAGACATATAGTTACTTAAAAACATGTCTTAAAAATTAACATACTACTTATTATTTTTATGAAATACTATAAAAACGAAGATAATTATTTTATTTAATCTTTAAGATAAATTGAGCACAATGTCTTCAATTGCAAGCAACAAAGACAAAGGGTGGCCCATTAGAAAAATGATTAAAGCAAAATTGCCTTTGAACATATCACAAAAACACGAAAACATCAACAACAATGGTGTCATGGGTGCATTACGATGCTGAGTGGAAATGATAAAACTTTAGGTGGGAACATCAATTTTCCAAATAATATGGTAGATTTTTTATTTAGAAATTTCTCTCTGAATTAAAAATAAAAAATGTATTTTGAAAATTGGTTAAAATTTTAAAAATCAAGTAACACATGGTACACATAGCTTTTTTGTTAAATAAATAAATATATATATATATATATATAAGATTTTTGGTAGACAATCCCAATTGTTGTAAGTTGTCAATAATGTTTATTTCTTATATACTTCGAACAGTCTTAAACCTAATTTACGCAATCAAAAAACATAAAATATGGGTATAATAAATTCTTAATATAATATCCCTTTTATTAGAATTAAGATACGACAAAAAGATCATATTTGAAAATTCCATATATGAATCATCCTTTCAAATCTTTTATTAAAAGACATGTAGTAAAGATAGAGTTTCTGACAGAAAAAAGAAAAAAAGAAAAAAAAGGGGGGAAACACAAAGACTTATGTTAAAAATTTAAAAATAGAAACAAAATTAACCCCTTTTTAATTATAGAAAACAGAGTGATGATTCACAAATCATTTGCTACATAAAAGGTGTATCTAGTAAGTATGAATAAGACAATGAATAGCTCCTAGTTTTCCTTAAGTGGGGGGGGGGGTGGGGAGGCGTTAAGATTGTGGATGCTCTTGTACCTTTGTCTAGTAAACTATTCTATGGGTTCCCTTTCTTTGTATAAAAAAGAATTAAAATGCAGAATTCAAAATGCAAAAAAATACAAACAAAACGAAAAAAAAACATAAAAACTTAAAAATGAAAAAAAAAAACAAAATAAAAAAACATGAGCAATAGGGTGAGGTGGCACCCCAATCGCCGTCCTCCACGTGTCTCACCAGGAATGGATGCCTTCGTCGACAGGTCATCATGCATGGTTGGCCGCCACATTGGCGTGGAGAAAGAGGGTCCTTCACGAGGACCGACCCCACCGAAGAATCCTATCTGGCGGTAAGGGTCGGTCTTGGCGCTCCAATATCAGTAGGCCATTACCGTCGCCCTAATCCCATCCTTCGCCGTCGTGTCTCGCAGGCGCGCCTTCGTTGCTCCTGGTTTTTAGTTTTCTTTCTTCATTGTTCTTTGTCGGGATTTGAGCGAATCATGCGAGATTCTGGATCGCGTGTGCATGATCAACTGGAGTCTGTTGCACGCAGCTCGCTGCGTATTGTCAACGAGATTGCGGGAAGAGGGGGAATCCATCCGTTTCTTTTCTGCTTTTCACAACTTCGTTCTCAAATTCCTTCGTTACGGAGCTTTCTAAAGTGTGACGAGGCGGACAATTTTCCTCATCTCCGGGTGGGGTGATTGTGTGAAGTATTAGGGTGTCCATGCGTGACTTTGTATCCGTTCGCTTGTGGTCTGTTGTGAATGTATTAAGTTTGACGTAAGTCTTAACGGGGGTTCATTACCCTAATGGGTTCAGGATTATTCGATTGACATCCACATCTGATTTCCGGTACAACCCAATGAGACGGTTTGGCTATTGTCTAAATATATGCACACATTCTCAAATTATTATTTTTTAATCTATTTTTTTTCTTCCGGTAATGGAATCCAAGTCTTACATCATTTCCGGAAAAAATAAAAAATAAAAAAATAGAAGGAAAGAAAAAACGTTCACGTGTTTTTTTTGGAGCTGGAGATGTGGAAACGATTTGGGTGATCAATGCCACCCGCTGGGCGTGACTTGTGTCACGGAGCTAACCGCCATCATGGGCTAGAAAGAAGAGCATTTTCCACTTATAACTACGAGCACATACTTAGATTGTAACATTCAAATAATTTCGTCAGTTGGTTGGTTGCAGGATGCCGCGCACTCCTGCCCTTAGTTAACTTCAACTAGGTTCACAATTCATGAAACTTTGAAGCTAGCTTCAACGTGCTTGAATGGATGACCTAGGTTTTTTAGTGTGAGACCACGTCGATTAGGTCTGAACTCGTGATCAGAAAATGAATTCAATCGTCGCCAAAGTGCAATGGTTGCAATTTGAGACCACCAGATCCCGTTATCAGATTATATGTCTCAGTTTGCAATCTTCCGAAACACCGACCATCCAATAAAGACGGAACTAGACTTATCAACTGCTCCTGCAACGATGTGATGAGTGCCCAGAAAGATCCCGAAAGTAGACGGAAGATCTCGACTGTGGTCCTGTGTTACGTTTGAAAAGTCGTGCATTTAACAACAATATCAGGGCTCATCATACCCCCCTCGTTATGCGAACCACGACCACCTTATTTGACTTGGCGTGTCCATTCGATCGTGGACACCGCTAACGTTATACCACCGACAAACCTATTCGCCTTTGCCTGCCTCGCAAGTCTCGTCAGGCGGTGTCCAATTTCCGATGTCTCAGAAACATATTTTAGAAAACACTTTGAAATCCACAGCGGCACCTATCAAGTGTTTGTAAGACGTGGTGTTTGAAGAAGTTGGAAGAAATAAAAAAAAAAAAAAAAAAAAAAGGAGGAGGAAGAGGAGGAAGTTATCCGAATGGGTCATCCAGTACCTCAATAAAGTAATGGACGAGTTGTCAAACAAACCCAGCCAACGACACATATTTTACGCAACATTTTAGATGCTTGTCGTGGAACATTCATTTGTTGCCCTTGAAATAATAAAAATAGAATATTTCCCACTTTATATTTGATTCGTAATCTGAAGATTCCAATCCGCAAATATTATTTCTCGGTTTTATTCGAATCGTTTGTAAATAGTTATGAAAGTCAAACCATGCTACAGACTTGCACTATGTTAGACAACCAAGAATAATACGTGGGCCACGTCCTATCAGAATCCTTACTCTGTACTCTTAGGAATGGTTGGATCATTCTCGCTTCTTCTCCTTCCTCCCTTGATAATCCCAACCCAATTCAGTTTTTATTGAGATTGAAGGAGAAAAATACACTACAATTTTAGGTCATTTATGATACTATCAGGGTTACGCTGCAACCCAAGCTTTCAAGCTCACTGCCTTTATTCATAATAGATGAATCAGTTTGTGGATTTATCTATTATGAGAAGAATAAATTGGTAAGACAAACGTTTTGGGGAAGTTTATGCTGACCTCGGGTCCAAATGACAACAGGCTCTCCAGAAACTCCAACAGATGAAGCCGATCTCACCCACTTCATCTAGATATTCGGCTGGAAGCAGGAATCGCATTCACTCGCTGCTTGCGAAGGAAGCTGGCACCACGATTCGATCCAGCTGCAGTTTCACCCCATTCGAATAACGGATACGGATAAACCCACCTCGTCAGCGTGAATATACCTTCTGCCCATGTCGCCACTGTGGCACGTTGCGCTCGCTGGAGCTTGCTGGTGAATCATCTTAACTTGCAGCCTGAGTCGGCGTTTTCTACGGAATGGCCTCACAAAAGTGTGACTAGCAGTTTGCTTGATCTCGATGGGGAATGAAACACAGTTATGTGTTGTGCACGCCCTGCTTCGGAGGAATGGGTGATTCTGGTGCAATTTAGAATTATACGACTCTTCTTGTGGCTGTATAATCTGAAGAAAACTCGTCTATGGCTCATGTGTAAAATGCCCTGATCCTCAATCCGCATGCGAACTGCACTGTCTGCCTGCCAATTCAGATTTGCAGATTCTGTACGTGGCGGTTAGCTCGATGTGGAACAGACAGCATATTTGATCATCACAATGCATGTGGCCCTGCATGATTAGAAAGAAACAATTTAATTTTTTTTTTTTTTTTATCAAGGCTACAACGAAACTAAACATAGAGACGTCAGAGGCTTCTAAAGCTTAAATATGAACAATACATATAATACAAGGCCAGACAGTTGAAGGAATTGGAACCAATCATAATTTGCCCCATTTAAACCAAATAAACTTGAGCTCAAGATCTCTCCCGACCTCCTCGGCTTAAAATTTCTGCATTCACGACTCTAAATTTCAAACCCAAAGCCACGTACAGAGTCTGACAGCTTCAACTTCCAAGCTATGTCTCGGTATAGAATTTTGCATCGATGGCACCGAGCTCTGGTTATATTGAGGTTGTATAATTCCGTCTCTTCGAGAAGAATGTGATTTAAGTCTCTGCACGATCATAAGGTTTACCCCTTAGTCTTTAATTTTTAGCATCGTTCAGTGTAAACATCACCTCGAACCAGCCATGTGACTGATTATAGTTGCGCGCTTTTATGGCATCGCCATTGCTTAGTAGCATTTTTCTCAGAAGAAGAATGCTGGGTGTTGGGAGATGTTTGAACTGTTGTAGTCGCCACAACTCTTGGAGTAGTGTCCGAATCCTCGAGCTGCCCACAGTCCAAACCCCAAACTACGTAAAGAATGTTAACGAATGCCAAAGTTCGTGAGAGAGGCGGGATATTCGAAGAGATTCTACAGGCTACACATCTAGTTGAGCAGACTTCTGTTCCTGCACACCGAAAACCCTAATACCAGACCGCTCGTCTTCATACTATCCCTCATAACCTGTCCTCCTTTGTTGGAAACTCGAATTTCTACTTGAAAGATTCACATCAATCAGCTAGGACTCACCAACTTGATCAGCTTATGCACACTCATTGTAAGGTCCATCCTCTGAACGGCATTAATAGTAACTTTCTTCTGGGGTGTCATTTCGAATTCACACCCTCTGTTGCCTGGTACCGATATTTTTAATGATAAAGTGACCGAGACAGTTTGATCCACAGCATAGATACGCTGGGCCGTGACTTCATATTTGAAGTTGGAGCCAATTTTAGGGGGGATATCTAATCCAATTGTGATGACGGCGATGGTTATGATACATTGGTTACGCTGCTGAATAACTATTCAATCAGCAATTAGAAATGCAGTGACATCTTCAACAGAGTTTCAGGAGCCGGAAATTTACGAGTTCACATCTCTGTAAGGAACTCTTGATTGCTTGTACAGCTCATCGAAGGCAGCGTAAACGCAACTCCCTCTCTCTCTCTCTGTATTGAACTTCTGTTGTATCCGAGTGGGCTCTCTGCAAAAAACATAGTCCGACACTGGAATATAAGGAGAGCCTCTGAGCCCACATATCTCAATTTTCCCAGTTTTTAGGCTTCGTAGTACAGATCTGTCCACAAGCGCCTTGAAACGTCCGAGAGCAGTGAAGGCACATCATGACTAAAGGTATTTTCAGTGAACAGCTCAATGTTTCTCAGAACACCTCGGAGGTCGTTCATAAAACCCAGGAAGGTGCCCAATTGCGACCGATCTGTGTGGAGAGTTCACATCGTTGCAACATAATCCACGAGGAGGAGAAGGATGCTGACAGAAGGTGGCCGCATTTCACCAAGAAAGTAACAAAATATGCAGTGCATAATGCTCCTCAGGCAGCCATTGTAAGCAACTGCTCACCTCCAGCCTCACGTTTCTTACACTCTTTCATTGCAACACGTCCTATTGTTTCAATCTTTGCGGGTCTTCATGCAATGCCTGCATGGATTATATGATATCAAACCCGTGCTTTGCTGTTTGTGGGGGCAGTGTGTCCCGGGAACATTCATGAAGGAGTGTCCTCACACATTCCAATCAGGCAATCCCATCACTTTGGTAGGACCAAGCGGAAACAAATGGGAAGTCCGAGCAGAAGAGAGATCTATTCTGTCTGCGGGTTGGCGAGAGTTCGCTCGTGACCATCGCCTTCGTGAAGGCGATCAGCTTCACTTCACCCTCAGAAGACCCTCGCACTTCGTTGTGGAAATCACGGACAGAAATGGTGACGTGAAGAGAAGTGCTCGAAAGGCAACAGTCACAGGGAAGTATGCAGTTGCCCCCGTCGGTTCCTCTTTGAGTGCACCCATGCATGAGCACGCCAGAAAACGGAAGGAGAGGGAGACATCGTTCATGTTTCAGGACATGGCAACCATTGCAGACCTGTGTGAATTTAAGCGCGCAGATGCGAGGAGAGGAAGCAACAACAACAACTACACATCGGATAAGAAGCTGAGATTCTCGGAGAGAACAAAGCAACGGATGTGCTGTGAAGCAACGGATAGACGAGAGGTGGTTACAATCCTCGACAGTGAAGACGAAGAGCTTGAAGAACAAACTTATGGGTTGAGTAAGGTTGAGGGATTGATCAAGTTCATGAAGGATAGTAATTGCGTGTCTCGAAAGTGGACAGCTTCTCAGTGTGATGAGATTGTGAAGGGGGATGAAGTGAAAAGGGTCGCCACTGGGGAGCAATGGGAGAGGAACAAGCGAGAGTTTTCTGGTACTGTTCAAGAAAATTTTGATAAGCAGTATGAGGGCGAGGACGACCATCTGGACGAGGATGACCCAGCGGAACAGGCATTCGGCGACCCTCTTCGGCGATTTACAAGAATTTTTGACAGGGAGCCAAGACGATCAAGGATGAACTTACAAGCCAGAGAATTACCTGGACCAACATCAAACCTCGACGCTTCAATGCAAGTAGCAAAGCCGGACAAAGTTGATGAGACAGTGAGTGAAGATATTACGAGAAAATTTGACTATTCAAGTGCTCCAATTGCTGAACGTGAAGCGGTTCTGACAGGATGGGAGCAAGAAGAAGAAGAAGCACATCTTGTCAAAGGCATAAAATTGGCCAATGTGGTGCTTGGCAACACAACGAAGAATATCTCAGGCTCAGTTGCTGGATCAAGCCATTTGGCAGATTCTTGTACAAATGTGCAAAAGTTCCCACAGTCGCCTCATATACAAGACACAGCAGTGGGAGATGAAGATCCTTCAAGAGAAGAGGGAGGAGGTGCAGTTCTTGTGATACCATCACACAAAACACAACTGTTGGGTATTATAAGCTCAATTGATTCTATAAAAGGAGATGAGAGAGACAGCGTGCATCCACTGAAGCAAGGTTTGATACGTCGTGAATGGGAAGCCGATTTTGACAATCCGAAAGTGGAAGATGAGCCACATCCCACGAAACCCGAAGCTCGGAGACATGAAGATCAATGCATTCTACAATCTACGTGCGCTCCTGACGCGTACGAAAATATTGAAGTGCCTTTGAGTAATATTGAGGCAAAGGAGATTCATCTTAAAATGTCAGTTTCATGCAATCCCGAAAACATCGAACAGACAGAAACTGAACAACCATCGAATACATCACACTTCACAAATTGTACGACTTCACTCGCCCTGCCCGAGGAAGTGTCAAAAGAAATGAGCTCGAGCACATTCACGCCAAACACAGAGAAGTTTCATCCGCAACTAGCAAGTTTCCGCGACAAAATGCACGCTAAGTAGCTGGCGTCGTTAGAAGAAGCCATGTTTGGCCATTTCCGACGTAAGTTAGAGTTTAAAGCGCCTGCCAACATTTTCCATCCAGAAACCCCTGACTCTGATAACAACAACGAACTCCATGTCCAACCCAGCCAAAAATATCTCCATGAAGGCTGCTCCAAGCGAGAATGTTACCGACACCTGTGTGTCGAGGTCGAGATGTGGCCCTGTTGCACAAGCTGACAGAGATAGAGCACTCGCATCAGCTCAAGAATGGGCGGAAACGGCTGTCAAACCGAATTCTATCGTTGTCATGAAGAGATCCGACGTATACACCGATTTCAATTTGGTAAATCTCACTTCCCGTTCCTCCTCACAAAGTCTCAGGTCAGGAGGCTTACTCAGTCGATCCTTCGATTTCAGCAAGACATCGTAAGTTCAGTTAAGATTGTGACGATGGATGTAAACCACTCTTTCTCGTCTGTCTGCGTTTTTCAGTAGAAGTTTCATGCCTTCGTTCTGCTGACATAGAATCAACCCAACGCGAGGAGTTTGTGCTGACATGTGTTCAACGTCAATCCCAGCACATTCCTGCCCAGTTCCGGAGGGATACGAATTTACCATCAGCGGACACCAAGGTAACGTTACTTTGCGAAGAGGTGCCAACATCTTGCAAGGCCATCTGGGAGGGCAACAAGTTGCAGAATCCGAGGCTCAACGCCGAGGGTTGGATGAATTTTTCCCTCAACCATTTCCTGGAGGAAGGCGACATCTGCGTGCTCGAGCTCTTCAGCAAGTCCCCCTTTCGCATCAAGGTACGCATCTTCCGTGTGGTGATGGGTACTGAAGATGCGTACCTTGATGCGAAAGGGGACCTTGAGCTGAAGAGGCAAGTGGTACTGGACTGGAGAGGGCATTACCAGGTTCTCGACGCCAATCTTGTAGACACCGCGAGACCCACCGCAACAACTCCGCCTCAAAAACCCAAACTTAGAGACACGCTCACGTAGAGATGCATATCCATTTCTCTCTCTCTCACTCTCTCACTCTCTCTGCAATAACTGAACTTCCTGTGGGAAAAAACTTTCCATGAAACTTTAAAGAATCATCATGTTCTCGAGGAAAGCTATTGTAACAGAGTCTCTATATACGCACACTCATGATTCAATATATATATATATATATATATATATTTATATCTATATATATCTGTGTGTGTTTGTGTACTCATACACACAAATATGTAGACGTGATAATGTTTTGTGGGCCGATTTTTGAAGGAATCTGGATGCAATGACTCTAAATTTTCTTCATGGGTTGAGGTTTTCTTGATTTCATGTTGATTTGGTGTTTAACTGTCATATTCTACATTTCAATATTGTGATTAAAATTTTGGTGTCAGAATCATTTTAGTCATTCAATAAGGTATACAATTATTATTATTTGTTATGAAGCTAGGTTACCAATCTTGCAAGTTTATTTCATTTTGTTCAATTAAGTATTTTTTTAGAAGTGTTAATTTAATTTTCTTTTATTTCTACTTTGGCATCTTATGAATATTTTCATTTTAGATGTTATTTCACAAAAAACATTATCTGAAAGCAAATGATCATTGTTTATTGATTGATGTACTTTATTTCATGTATTTTATAATATTCAAATAAACTTGATTATTTTTTGAAATTATTTTAAAAGAAATTAAGAAGTCAATTTAATTATTATTACATAAACCAGAATAATAAATATTTTTTTGGTGAAATTGATGTGGTTGTCTAAAAAACTTAATACAAAGATGTTAATAATTAAAATTAAAATTTGGTAGTAATTGATTTTTTTGATTGTCATAAAGTAAATACTTATAATCTCCAAATAATTGTCATTACTATTATTATTATTATTATTATTTAGTAGGTTTTAAAAAATAAATGATTTTATGTGATTAAATGATTAAATTAAGTTTTGATTTTTTAATATCAATATGAGATGACAATTAGGCACACAATTAAATAATTAAAGGAATGATGTATATATATATGTTAATGAGGGACATCAACAACTCTTTAATGCACAGTTTAAACATTGATCCACTTAACTCTTCTCCAAACATTTTTTTCCCAACACATTCTCTTCTCTTCCTCCTCCTCCAATGCACACAGCCTCTCTTCAGATCTCTGCATGCCATGGCCGCTGCCGATCCCCACCCTGTTAGCTTCCATGGGGAGGAGCTAACTGCAGCATGAAGACAAACCAAACGATTTGGTGTACATGTATACATACACGCACACATACACCTATACTGCACGATTTTGGAGCAGAGGCGGGGCCACAGACGAGATCAAAGGCAGGTGGGTAGGCAGGTAGGCTGCCAAGTAGGAAGTGTAGACACTGGAGGCTCTCCAGGGGGCAGCTGGATTTGTGGGTGCGAATGCTACTGCGGGACTCATCTCCTCATGACTCGCGCAGTGTCGCTGTCTGCCTGCGTGCATGCTTGCATTTGAGAATGTGAATATTCCATTCTTTGCATAAATAAAGCAAAATATAATGCTGAATTATAGAGTTTTTGGTGCAATTGTTTTATATGCATATGTATAAGACTCAAATCAAACATTGTAGCACTGCATTATGGATTTTGAATTGAATACCTTGGTACTTAACTACAAAATTTACCAATTCTTTAACAAAAAAAAAAAAGATGTTAAATAAAATATTTTTTTAGTATGTATGTAAAATCAGTATTACTTGCATTTATAATATAATTAGGAATTTGTTAAAACCACACCCTTCTTTGCCATCTTATGATTGATTTTGTCCATCTCATGTTTGTGTCTCTTGTTTCCAATCCCTTGTCTCTATTCTCCTACCTCATTCTTTGTCCCCTATCCTTGACCATGTCTTTTATTTCTTCTAATAACTGCTTGTTGCCTTCTTTAAGCCCAATTCCAATGTTTGCAAAAGAGATACTTATATACTATTAGGATTACCAAAATACTTTTAATATGTATTACATGGATCATTGAAAAGTAGGAGTTAGTTTCCTATTAATGCAACTCTTTGAGAAGGTTCCATGAGGGATTGTCAAGTATTATATACTGAGGTGGATGTTAAGGATTGTGAGTTCTACTACTAATTTTTAGTGGCTGACAACTATAAAAGAGGGTTGGTCTTGTCCAAATACATAATCATGATGCACTTAATTTAAGTGCATCAAAGATATTTAGAAGATAATTAATTTTACTTGTAGGAGAGGAAGGAATATAATCATAATACATTTATAAATTTAAAAAGAGTTAAGAATATGAAATTGCTGTCTTGAGGGTATTGTCTTTTAGTATAGATACCCAATTTTATAGTGGTTCAAGATGGATATTAGAAGAGAGTTAGAGATAGAAATTTTTGGCATCAAGGATTTTAATTTTTTCGGAGAGAGGGGGGAGGGGGGATCAAAAGGAGGGGAAAGAAAGGTTGCTGGATTTTTGGAGAGGGGCGAGATTCAAGCCTCATTTGGGATTTTGAAGGTCACTTACAAAAAAATTATTTTTTTATTTTAAAAATTTTAAAAGAAGTTAAATTGTGTTGATAGCTTATAACAAGCTATTACATGCAAGAAATGGAGCTATTAAGAGGGAGAACCATGCAAATTTGTAAAAAGGGGGTTGCTAGAGTTTTTCAAGTGGCAAGATTCAAGACCAATTAGGGATTTCTATGCTATTTCTTATAATTTCTTTTTCTTATTCTGAAATTTTGAGAAATGTTAGATTGTATTGTAAGCTTTTCAACAAGCTATACCACACAAGAAATAGAGCTATGAAGAAGGAGAGCCATGAAAATTTGTGAAAGAGGGATATGTAGATTTTCAAGTGGCAAGATTCAAGACCAATTAGAGATTTCTATGCCATTTCTTGTATTTTCTTCTTCTTATTTTGAAATTTTAAAGGAAGTTAGATCATGTTGTTAGCTTTTGAACAAGCTATTTTGCATAAGAAGAAGAATTTTGATGAAGAAGATTCATATAAATTTATTAGAAGGAATTTGCTAGAGTTTTTAGGTGGCAAAATTCAAGACTAATTTGAAACTTTCTATGCCATTTATTGGATTTTCTTCATTTTATTTTGAAAATATGGAAGAAATTAGAGTTCATTGTTAGATTTTTAACAAGCCTTAGTATGCAAAAAGAAGAGCTATAACAAGGGTGATCCAAACTAATTTATAGATAGAGATTTTAAGATAGTAATTGCAACAAGTAGTCAATTTTTTTCTTCCTTGGTTTGGCTCTCATTTTCTTAAGATTTAGTTTATGGACTTTAACAATTTGAAGTTTGTAGTTCGAGCTAAGTTTAATAAGATAAAATTTTCTTCGATTAAATTAATAATAAGTTAGTTATAGATGTTTTAATAAGATGAGGTTTAAATTTAAGATTTAAATTAGGGGTTGGATATATCTTGGCTCAAGAAAGAAATTAGTCTAAAATTTTTACTTAGACTTTGGCTATCCTTTTATACTTGACTTCATTTGGGCAACATTGTACTTCTTAGAATCTACTTGCAATCAAGGACCTTGTATTCTCCTGAGGAAGCTTGGCCTCTTGACAATGTATAACATGACAACAACTTTTAAAAGCTAATAATCATTATTAACAAGGAAAAATGGCCTTGGAATTGTTAAGCTATTCTTTCATTTTTTAGAGTTTGGAGTAGGAAAAAGTATTTGTCAAGGTTGTTTAATCTTTATCCAATTGACCATTATTATGACCACCATCATATTATCGAGAACAAGAACTTGATAAAGGCATATAAATAAGTAAGACTTTTTTTTTAAGAAAGATAATAAAATATATATATATATATATATATATATATATATATATATATATATAGATTATAAAAAAATTATAATGGCTATTACCAAAAGACAAGAAAATTAGAGATCCTTGAAACTAGACTAGAAGCAAGAAGAGAATTGACAAGAGTGAAGAAGGTTCTACTCTTACGTATATATATACTATGGACCTAAGAGCTACATGGTGACATTCTATAGGACCTCCAACATGTGTCTAATTAACAAGACACATGATCTAACTTATAAGGCAAGTTTTCTATATATACACCACATTATTAGCTTGTATCACAAGCTAGCAATATGTGCAACACGTGGCTAACTTGTTGGCCAAGTTTCTAACCTAAAAACATATATAAAAGTTGAAACTACATCTACAAACTAATTTTAAAACACTTTTTAAAGTTTTTTAAAAAGATATTATAAAATTAATATATTTTTAATCTATTTATAATATCTAGATAACTATTAGAATAAATATATATATCCATGATATGTATTAAATCTTTATTGTAAGCTGAGTTGAAATTTTTGATAAATATAAAAAAGATATGAGATGCATTTTTAATATCGATTAAGGAGTGATAGCATTCTATATTGGAATGTAAAAATTGAGTTGATTAATATATTATAATATAAGGGACTTAAAAGAATCAAAGATGGAGTGTTCTAATTTATATTGATTGCCTACAAGAAAAATTGAAGGAGAAGGAATGAAAGATGAGAAAGAGATGGAATTTTTTTTGGAATGGGAGACATGGAAGAAAGAAAGGGACTGAGGATAAGGAATTAGGAATATGAGAGAAGAACAAGAGACATGAATGGGAGATAGGAATAGATAAGAAAATTGATAAGAATGGACACAAGAGACATGAATTGAAAATGAAAATAGATGAAAACATTGAAAAAAATGGAGATGAGAGGCAATGAATAAGAAAGATTTACATGAACAAGAGACTAGAAGTAAATGAAGGAAATAAGAGATGGATGAAATTAATCATGAGATAGTAAAGAAGATGTGGTTTCAATAACATTGAAGTGTGGCTTTAACAACTTCTTATAATTATTTAAATGCTTCAAAAATTTAATTAGAATTTAAGATATTATATAATATACTATTTTAGATTTAATTTTTTTGATAAAATTTTGTAATATCTTAAAAAATATACTTATATGTATACATACATATATGTATGAATAAAATCTTAAATAAATAAATATTATGTTTTAAAAAACTTATGTCTATATTATTCAATTTGGAACTTCAAATTATTATCTATAATTAAAGTTCCACAAAGAGATACTCTTACTTTATTTTGGCACATTTGTGTTTGTAACGTTGAATGAATATCAATGTTTTGTAACATGGTATAAAAGCCATAGATGAATTAGAGCCATGGATGAATAGTGATTGTAGATAAAAGTATATAAATAAATAGTAGCAATAGATAAAAAATATTAGATAAAATTTGTTGAATGATTTTTTTACAAATAAAATATTACCATAGAGTTTTTTTTAATCATATTGCTTCTAAAGCCTTGCACTTGTATTGCCATTGCAGCTTTGCTCTATTAGTAAATCTTATTGCTACTATTGATTTTGATTTATGCTAGTGTTGATTATTTGTGCTGCTAGTCTTGAAGAAATATCATTCTACTTTATCATAGCTTGATATCACAATCCTTTGTCATTGTATTTCATACAACATTTGTTGATTATTTTTCTATTGCTACTACAAGATTTGTTGTTATTAAATAGTCTTATTTTTTGTCACTATTACATTACTTATCTTAAGAATAATATTATTCTTAATTGACTATTGTATTGATTGGTTGTATGATAAGAACTATGGCATATAAATATTTATTATAAAATACCTGATGTACATATTCAAATTCTACATGCATATAGATGGGACATTAGAATGTCCTATGGATATAGATAGGAAATCAAAATGGTAGTGAAGTAAGGCAAAAGCACAAATATTGACTACTTTCAATGTCAAGTCTTTGCAATTGATTCACATATACAAATGTAAATTAAAAAAGAAAATGAGAGATGTTTTGGCTAGGATGCACAAGTCCTTAGACATTATTATTGAGATCTTTTTAATAAAAAAAATTCATAATATTTGGTGCATTGATGGAGAATCCATAGAAATTTTGTTCAATAAAATCTTTAACATTAGGAACCAATACATTAAGACTGGTAGTAAAATAAGCAAACAAAGTCTAATATTTTTTATATTTATTGCATTCTAAAATTATAGAGTTTTCTTATTTAATTGATTACATCAAAGAAACAAGAAAAAATCACAAAGAAAGTTATGCAATCTATATTCTTTGAAGAAGAGATAATAAAATAAGAAGAATATTTATTTATTTATTTACCTTAGTAGTAAATATCAGAAGAAACTAACACCTAAAGAAGCACTATCCATAACAAAAGTAGAAGCCGAAAATTGATAAGTCTAAAAGCACTTTTAGAGCTTATAGACAAAAAAAAACATTGATAAGGTGATGCAAAATTTTCTAAAATATATAGCAATGGTATAATAAATATTGGTATTGTTGTTGTTTTTTTAATTTAAAAATAATTATGTAAATTAAAACTAATGATTGCATGGTTGTTGTAATCTTATCATTATATTTGTATTAACAATGCATTAGTTGTATACATTAGTTGTATACATCTAAAAAAAAATCCTCCTAATTTTAATAAAAATGTGATCATTCAACTTTAAGGCTATGATGGTGGTATCAATAAATCACAAGGTTCAAATGAAATGCACTTCATAGTTCTGGATTCTAAAAAAAAATACATTCTTGTAATTATAAAAGATGTACATTAGATTCTTAGAACACGTGATATATTTTTATTAGCCACACATTGTACAAATAAAGATTGCAAATTTAGCTTAGATGACAATGGAATTGATTGGATTTTTTTTCAAGTAACTTACTTATATGAGGTACATTCAATCATAAAGCTTATTTTATTCCTTGTAAAATTGAAAAAGTTGATATAATTTTTGATTCATCTATCTTAGATTGTATGCTTATTGAATGATATTTAGTATTAGCACATGCTTTAATACATTCAATAGAAGAGGTAGAGCAAATAAATAATATTGAAGGATTAAAGATCAAAGGTGAGAAAGATAAGGTATCAACATATAAATCATACATTGCTATTAAGGCCCACATATAGTCTTTTCAATACAAGTATAAATATACCAATGGTATTTTAGATGTAGTAATATCTGATCTTTGTTATTTTCATTCAAATAATTTTAATGGTGAAAAATAGTTAATTTTATAGATTAAAAAATATTTCAATTATTATTCCTTTAAATTTCGTTTTTCTAAGGACCAAATGCATGTTGCTTACAAGATTTGAAAAGAAAAGGCTCAAAAAAGAACTAGAAGGAAGGTACAAATATTTCTTATTAATTAAGGTACTCAACTCTTGATTTATAAGCTTGATTCATACTTTAAGGTTAAAGGCATCTAGTACATAGCTACCTCTGCATATACACATAATATCGTTGACATGGCAAAAAATATGATGCAAACTATCTTTATAAAAGTATAAAAATTTATAGATGGTGCCATATTGGACTGTAAATATTAGGCATTAATTATTAAGTTTGTGATTTAGACTTATAATTTCCTTCCACTTATGAGACTTGGTGGTAAAGTACTATATGAATTTTTTTATAGTGAAAAACCTTCTATTTAATATGGTCATCATGTTAGTTATCTTGCTTAGTATCACATACCAAAGAAAAAACATCAAAAACTTGATACAAAGGTAAAAAATATATTTTTATTGAATATTTAAATGTGACAAAAGAATATGAGATTTTTCTATCTAAAACAAAATTATTGTTAGTCAAAATGTGATTTTCTTTGATGATAAGAATGAGTTTCTTGGTGAACCATTAACTCCTCAAGAAAAGAATAGAGAAATGTGAATAATAAAAATAAGCTCAATTTGCTTGGTTTTTAATATCCAAGTGAAATAAAAATACCCAAATTTTAAATCTTAGAATCATATGTACATGATGGATTTAGTAAAAAAAATAGTTGTTGAGAAGACAAACTCTATACCAATAAAAATAGTGGAGTTTTATCAATCAAAATTAAAAGTAATCACTCAAGTTTTACTACAAAGAAGTTATTATATAGTTTAGATTGACTTGAAAAATATCATAAGTGGTTGTAAGATGTATCACATGCTTTAAAAGAATGACAATAATTTTGTTTGAGGGAATTACGATTTTTTAATTGAAACAATGGATGTTATTTATATTGATAAATATATATAATTAAATATAATTAAATAAGCCTTGAATTTATTTTTGTACAAGAAATAGAATCATGCTATAAAAAAAAAATTTGATTGTTTGAAAGATCAAAGTACATAGAAATTTTGTTTTATCAAATAGTAGAAAGGCTTTAGATTCAAATTAGATTTTAAAGAAGATACTTATTAGAAATGGTGTCATGGACATATATATTTATTTAGATAAAAAATGCTAGGTAGAAGATAAATATAGATAGATTTGATATTATCTTGTGGAAAAGCTTCTTAAAAGCTTCATAGATGCATATTTGACTTTATATATATTTATAGTGAACTAATAGATTAGAAACTTGGCTAATAATTTAGTCATGTATTACACATGTAGATAGCTTGTATTACAAGCTAATGATGTAGCATGCATATAAAAAACTTGCCTTATAAGTTAAAATATGTATCTTGCAAATTAGACCCGTATTAGAAGTCCTGTAGAACCTTGCTACATAGCTCCTGCTTAGAGATAATATTTGAAGGTGAGAGTGAAGCCTAATTCTTGTTAATGCCTTTCTAGTCTTTAGAATTCTTTCATGTCTTTTTAGTCTTCTTGTCTTTGACAATAGCTATTCTAGTTTAATATTATACCATCTTTATGTGATTTTTTAGTCTTTTTGAGTGACATAAGAATTTATTGATCTTTTAGTTCTTTGAGATTCATATCTTGAATAGTTTGATAAGAATATTATTATTTTTATTTTGTTTTAAAAATAAGTGAATTAACTTATTTCTATTATAGTATTTTAAAAGTTATAAACTATTTATTTTTAAACTAACTTTTGATTTTTTATACATTGATTTTTTTCCTTATAAAGAATATACTCTTCTTTTTTTTGTAGAGATTTTGATTTGGTTTTAGAGATTATAGATTATCCTCTTCTAATTTAACTTATGAATTTATTTGAATTATCTATAAAAGAAAAAATTATAGATACTATTCACAATAGAATTAAAAATAGATTTATAAGTATTATAAATCTTCATGAACTTATCAATATTCTTTGAGTCAAAATTTCATATATATCTTATGTAAACCATAGAAGTACTATTTCTACACTTATAGAAGAAGTGAATAATAAAGTTCAGACTGTAGACCAAAAAATAATACAATTAAGAAAAATAAGTAGATCAAGTTTATAGTTGAATATAAAAAGTCTTGTTTTTATGAGTATGAAAGAAACAACAATAAATATGCTAGAAAAGTTTGATGGAAGAAGAACAAAGTTTCAAGGATTTTTACAACAAGTGAAGCTCTTTTTAAGATTGCATCTTTTCTAATATCCTAATGGATTTACTTAAGTTGGATTCATAGGTTTTTTTTTTATTTGAGAGAGCTCTTTCTTGATTTTTACTTTTGATAGAAAAAAATTCATAAATTTTTTATGATTTAAATTTATTTTTAGAAGTCTTTGTAGAAATATTTAGAGAAAGTGATTGAAAAAAGTAATAGAGACCAAATTCCTATCTTTATAATAAGGATCACATTTAGCCACCATATATGATGTAGAATTCCAAAACCTTACTTGTAATATAGTGTCACAGATATATTATACAAAAGATCAATTAAGAAATTAAATAAAAGAATTTCAACAAAAAATTTAGCAAAAGCTTAATTAAACCAAATGAATATAAAAACAAGAGAGATGAGCTAAAGCTCTAAGAGATGTATTATTGAAAGTAAGAATTTTCTTAGCCTTGATTCTAATATACACTAGGTATTAAGAAGCTTCTTGAGAAGTTCTTATATTGCTTGAAGACATAATAACCTTAAGAAGCTTTTTGGACAACTTCTTTAATCTTTTTGGAATTTTTTAGAATTTATTAAAATATTTTAAGAATATTTTAAAATATTTTGAAACCTTCTAAATATTATTGAATATTTTAAGAATATTTTAAAAATCTTCTTGTTGGATGTTAGTAACATCATTTTTCTTTTTAACTTTGAGTTTTATAAGGAGTATTCATTTCATATCTGCAATAGAATAAACAAAGCTAGAATATCATCTTTAAGGTTTTTTTTATTTGAGTTAATAATAGAATAGATATTTTTTTCCTGAACAAGATCTAACTTTATTTTAAACTTGATCTTTTAAAGGTTGTAAGAGTTGGAAAGCTTGATCTGATAGTAATGATAAAAAAAACTCCAACTTTGGCTTTACTTTGAGATTTATGTTTTAAAATTTTTCTTAAAACTTTCTAATTTATTATATTAGATCATAAATATCAAGGATAAGAACATAATAAAGATAAATAAAGAAGTGAGACTTCTTTCAAAAAAAGATGATAAAATAGAAATAACTTGATATGTATATTAAAAAAGAAACTGGAATGGCTATTGCCAAAAAACAAGAAAACTAGAGACCCTTGAAACTAGACTGGAAGCAAGAAAAGAATTGACAAGAGTGAAGAGGGCTTCACTCTTGTCTCTATATATACTATCTAATTAAGAGCTATGTGGCGACGTCCTATAAGACCTCTAAAATATATTGACTCTGTAGGATATATGCCTTGACTTACAAGGTAATTTTTCTACATGTGGGCCATATAGTTAGCTTGGTCTTCAAGCTAACAATATGTGTGGTACATGGCCAACTTGTTGACCATGTTTTTAATCCAAAAAGTCAATTAAAGATACTTATAAAGTCAAAGCAGCATCTATGAAGCTTCCATATCAAATACGATAGACTTAACTTACTTTTACCTACTTTTACTTACTTCTACCTATTTATACATGTAATTATTGGCTTACATCTATATGTTCGTGATATTATCCCTTCTTCTAGGGATGAGTTCCACAAGGAGCAGTAATCATATGTTGAGGAAATCTATGATGCGACGAATTATATTTGCCACATACTCTAATCTTTGTTCTCTTCTAAGATGATTGATAGGGCTTCTCAACCATCGGTAGTGTCCTATACCAAGGCGGGAAGACCACCCAATTATTTGATCATTATTGAGGCCTTCATAACTTCCTTCGAATAAAACATTTGGAACACCATCAGGAGTTGTTCCTACCTCTTAAAGATCTTCATCTCGATTGCGTTGTCTTAAAGGTTGTAACAATCATAATGTCTCATCCAGCAGGTCAGCAAACGAAGGTTCTTGAGTCGAATCTACTAGTTGTTGATTTTCTATCTCCTGAGCATCACAACTACAAAGAAGCTACAAACAAGGATTGAAAATAGAATGTTATCTTACCTAGATCTTGTTTCTTTTATAAAGAAGGTTTTCATCTTGATTTTGATGGATGTCATCGATAAAAAGCCTCCACCACCTTTGTTGTATTTATAAGATTCTTTACTGGCTCCCATGTGCATTCACTAATATCATATCTGTGTCAATGGACAAGTTATTCCAATTTATTTCGGCGTCACCTTGAATCTAAGACTTCTTCCACTTCAAACTCTTCATTATTTTCCACTTATATAGGAGGAGGTGGAGCTTGTCTTCTTCTTGGTATGTTCATTATCTTCTATGATTTAAGAAGAGACATGTAGAATATTGGATGGATTTTCATTGATTTCGGTAGATGTAAACGATATGCAACTTGATTGATTTATGCAGAAATAGAAAATGATCCAAGCCTTCGATAGTCCAACTTGTCACAAGGACCAGTGGTCTTGATATTACGACGAAGTAACCATACCTTATCATCCATGACAAATAGTGGTTCTTCCTTTCGATAGACATCCGCATTGATATTTTGTTGTTCTTGAGCTTCTATTAACTGTACCTTCATTGTTGTATGTAGCTTTGACAAATGAATTGCCAAATCTTTCTTAGCAAGATTATCAACTTTTGAAAAGTCAAAAGTATCAAGTCGTGGATGATAACCATAATTAGAAAAAAGGTGTTTATTTTATAGAAGAATGTACGATGTTATTGTAAGCAAACTTTGCCAATGACAAAAGAGTTGTCTAATCATCTTGTTGATAATTAATGGTGCATTTTAAATACTACTCCAAAACTTGATAAACAAGCTTTATTTGTCCATTAATTTGAGGATGGAATACTGAAGATAGTTTTATATCTATTTTTAGAATCTTAAAAAAGAGTCCATGAAAATATTGATATAAATTGAGTTCCCATATCTGATATAATATCCTTAGATAATCCATGATAGCGATAGATATTGTCAAGAAAGAGCTTAGCTGTTTCTTCACATATGATAGATTTTGTACATGGTACAAAATGTGCCATCTTGGTAAAACGATCCACTATCATGAATATAGAGTCATAAGAACTTGAGATTGGAAGGTCCGTGATGAAATCCATAGAAATAAAAGACCATGGTTATTCTGGAATGGATAATGGCTGAAGAAGTCCATAAGGTCGATGACGAGGAGTTTTTGATCTTGAGCAAATATCACAAGATTATAGAAAATCTTTGAGTACTTTCTACATATGTGGCCACCAAAAGTCCATGGATATTAGTTCCAAAATTTTATTGTATCCAAAATATCATGTTGCAGAAAAGTCATGACGAGCTTGAAAAACACGTAATCGAGCTTCATCTTTTGGAACATATAGGCATCCCTCAAAATATAATAGATTCTTCTTGAATTCAAACTTGGAAGTATCATGAGAATTTGAAGGATTTTCCTTAATATCATGAATAAGAGGATCAGAGGATATATTTGATTGAACTTGCTTAATAAAAGTTGAATCAACAATTAGTGTTGATTTCATTGCTTGAAGATGAAGATGCTCTCGCTTCAAGAGAATTATTTGTTGTTGATCAAAAGTAGCATCTCTTTCTTTTGGTACAAGATAAAATCGTCTAGAGAGTGCATCTGACAAACCTTGTTGTTTTTTTGGTCGATAAGTGAACTTGAATTCGAATTTTGACAAAGATATACTCCAACGGGCTTGGCGGCGATTCAAAACACGTGCTGACATAAAATATTTAAAGTTCTTGTGATCCATATACATTTTGACTAGGTTAGAAGCACCTTCTAGATAATGGCACCATTTTTGAAATGAATCCACAATTGCAAGAAGTTCTTTGTCATGGATCTCGTAGTTGATCTTGACTGCTAAAATTCTTTTGGAATGAAAAGCTATTGGCTGAAGTTTATCATCTGTTCCTATTTGTGACAATACGGCATCAAAAGCAAAGTCTGATGCATATATTTCCATAAAAAATGGCTTAAAAAAATTGACGCGATATAAGATTGGTGTAGAAACAAAGGCTGTCTTCAAAACTTCAAATGCTACTTCTGCTTCTTGATTCCATTGAAGTTTGTCTTTACAAGTCAAACATGTAAGTAGAGCTGCAACTCGAGAGAAATCTTTGATGAAGATCCAATAGTAGTTGACAAATCCCAAAAAACATTGACATCTCTTACCGTTTTTGGGATCTTCTAATCCATAATAGTTTGAACTTTCTTAGGATACATCATAAGTCCATCATTTGAAATGATGTATCCTAAGAAGTCAACTTGAGTAGTATGAAATATACACTTTTTTTTATCTTGACAAAGAGTCTTGCATCTCTAAGTTTTTGTAATATTTGGTGAATAGGAAGTTCATGTTCTTGTGGGTTCTTAGAATAGATTAAGATGTTGTCTAGGTAATAGACAACAAAATCATCTAAAAACTCCCGAAAGACATCATTCATCAGATGTTGAAATGCTGTTAGTGTATTTGTAAGTCCAAAAGGTATGATGTTGCATTCGAAATATCCATACCTTGTTCAAAATATAGTCTTCCATTCATCTCCTTCTTTGATGCGTACCAAATTGTATGCTCCCCGTAGATCTATTTTTGTATAGATCTTAGCTTGATTCAACTGATCAAGAAGTCCAGATATCAAAGGTAGTGGGTACCTATTTTTGATAGTGATTTTGTTGAGTCCTTGATAATAAACACACATGTGCTATGATCCATTTTTTTTCTTCACAAATAAAATTGGAGCTCTTGTTGGAGATTTGGAATGGCGTATGAAGTTCTTGGCCAAATTCTCTTCAATATACTCCTTGAGTTTAGCCAACTCATTTTAAGTTAAATTGTAGATTGGTCCAAATGGCAGTTGTGCTCCTTTTTGAAGGTCAATTGAACAGTCATAGGAACGATTTTCTGGAAGAGTATGCACATTTTTTTTCTCAAATTCATCTTAAAAATCTTGATATTGGCTTAGAATGCCACTTGAAGTCTTTCCACCAGTAGAAATAGGTGTGGCATAAATGACACAAGGTGTTCTTTTTTTTGTAGCATGCAAGAAAGCAATTGCACCTACAAATATAGGTTTAATTATACTAGACTTATATCTTTCTACTTGATTAACTATATTCTTAGTTATACTTTTAGAAAAGTTAAGACTACAAGAAGTCCAATCTATTTTAGGGTTATATTTTTCTGGCCATGATAAATCTAAAATGATTGGATTAGAAGGAGATCTAATGATATTAAATATTATAAAACTATTATGACCATTAGTTGTTATTTTTGTAGGAAAGGTTTCTTCTAAAGACAACGGACGACTATCTATGACTTCTACATGAATACGTTTAGTTTTCTTTACTAAAAATATGCTATATCTTTTAGCAATTTTTTCATCTAAAAAACATGCTGAGGCTCCTGAATCTAGTAAGGTAGAAGCTTTGAGATATTTAGGTCCTAGAATAACATTTATCGTAAAACATGGAGAAGGTTCTGAGGAGAAGATAGGACCTTCATTAGGTGTTGTACAAGGTTCCAGAGGCATGGTCCCTATTGTAGTTGGATAAATTTGTTTTCTGACATGCTATCTTCTTTGATTGCCGTATTCCTTATTTTATGGTTGTGTCACTTCCTTGGATAATGTTAAGCATTGTGTTTAGGTTCTCTATAATATAAGTATAATCCTTCTTGACAATGACGAGTCTTTTCTTCCTTAGTAAAAAGTTTGAAATGTATTACATCAATTTGCATATCCTCTACTTCCAAATGTATGTGTTGAAGAGATATTGGTGTTGCCATTGAATTAATGTAATGTTGAGGTCCACTTGTATGGTTCTCAGATTGAAATTCAAAAAGGTGATTATGACACTTCACAGTAAAGTCAATTGCTTGACTCAATGTTTAAGGATCAAGTAAGTTGAGCATTAATTTTTTTACCTCATATTGTAATCAGTAGAGAAATTGGCTAATAAGTGCAGCATCATCCCACTTGATATCAGTTACAAGTTATCAAAATTGTGAAGCATACAATATTACTGATCAATTACCTTGTCATAAAATATGAATCTTATTGGTTGTAATATGAATTGCATCATGTTCTCCATACATAGATCAAAAATTTGCCAAAAAAGTCTCTAGATTATCCAATATTGGATCTCATCGTTCAAGAAAAGATGAAAATCATGATAATGCTGAATCTAAAAGAAGCATACCAATGAATCTAACTTGCGATCCTGGAGTTGGATAGCTTTGGGGTTGAAGTTCAATCACAAGTTGTACTTGATTCATAAATCCTCTAAACTTTGATCTGGTGCCATCAAATATCTCAAATAAGACAATTCTTGGTTCTCTAATACTAGAAGGGTGTTCCACCATAGGATGAGGGAAATGATTTGGTACAGATGTTGAAGTAACTCCAATCATTTCTATATCTTCACTTCCTACCAATCTTATTACCTAGTGGTAATACAATGCAAGCATTAACTCCCTTAATTGCTCTTGCATTTGTGCCATTGCACTCTTTATTTCAGCAAGTTCTGCCATGATAATACTTACAAAAGAGAAGATGTCTAATATCGCTCAAGACAAATAGGAGAGAGGACTTGAGAACAAAAAAATACTAAAGACAATATCAATTTAGAAGAGGATAATCCGCAACTTCTAATATGCTTATGTCTTATAGAAAAAAAGAGGTAATCTACTCTTAATCAAGATTAGATAAAGCTCTGATATTGTAAGTGTATTCTTGTCAATCTATCAAGGATAAAAACATAATAAAGACAAATAAAGAAGTGAGACTTCTTTCAAAGAAAGATGACAAAATAGAAATAACTTGATATGTATATTAAAAAAGAAACTGGAATGGCTATTGCCAAAAGACAAGAAAACTAGAGATCCTTGAAACTAGACTAGAAGTAAGAAAAGAGTTGACAAGAGTGAAGATGGCTTCACTCTTGTCTCTATATATACTATCTAATTAGGGGCTACATGGGGACGTCCTATAAGACCTCTAAAATATATTGACTCTGTAGGATACATGCCTTGACTTACAAGACAAGTTTTCTACGTGTAGGCCACATAGTTAGCTTAGTCTTCAAGCTAACAACATATGTGGTATAAGGCCAACTTGTTGACCATGTTTCTAATCCAAAAAGTCAATTAAAGATACCTATAAAGTCAAAGTAATATCTATGAAGCTTCTAGAAAGCTTCCATATTAAATACTATAGAATTAACTTACTTTTATCTATTTTTACTTACTTCTACCTATTTATATATGTAACTATTGGCTTACATGTGTATGTCCATGTAGAATAGATAAATAAACTTTGTAATAAGTTACTGGTTAGTTATTGATAACCTTGAGAATTAGACTGATGGTTAGGCAGTTTAATTGATAATAGTAGGTTGTTTGTAGAATAAATGGTTAAGAATTCAAAAGGTCATAACCTTTGGAATCCACTGGCCAACGGATCATCTTTTTGGTAGGATAAATAGGTTGAAGAAAGAGATCAGAGCCAGACTGTGAGAGTTATACGTTGAGAGCTAGACTATGAGAGTCATAAGCCGAGGTAAGCTTGGTGCTACCTCTTTGTTTTCTTTATTATTTGCTTATGAAGAATTATGATTGAGAGAAGTATTGTTGAATTGATAATCGTAGAATGGATTATGGATTGAATTAAGATCAAAGTAGTAAGCCTCGGTATTTTATAGTTTGATACTTTATTTCAGATAGCTAGAATATAGTCAATTGTGACACTAACAGATCCAGTTCATATAACCAATATTTTCCCATGTTTGAACCCACCTCTATTAGTTCAATTGCTTTGATATACTAAAGCTTAAACACAAGGAGAACAACTTATTGGAGCCACTATTGGAGAAATGTTAATAATATGAAATGTTAGAAATTGATTATATGAGAGATGGAATTATATGTTGAATGAAAATGTGAAAAGAACCAATTTTAGGATTATAAATATGTGAGTTATAATTAAAGATAATATTGATTTTATTGGGAAGAATGAAAGATTAGGAGTGATAATCATAAAGGGGAGGATTATCAAAGAATTAATCGATAAGCAAAAGAAAGACTGGAACGATTATATATAAGAAATATCCTATGGGAACGACAAAAAGGAATTGCAGGTCCAAGAAAAACCAAAAGAAGAAAAATTCAGATTCAAATAGTAAGGAGACCAGTGATAACACCAGTGGCCACAGGAGTGCTAGAAGTACCAATTGCGGTACAAATGGGAGCAGTAGGAGACTGAACCACAAGTTTGGCACCATTACCTACTTTTAGTGGTTGGCCGGGCTTTGATCCCGATCACCATATATCTCAATTCTTGATAGCTTGCGTGACTAATAATGGTAGAACTGAAGACATTTGGTTGAGATGGTTGTCAACAACTTTAAAAGATACAACTTTTGAATGGTATATTCGGCAACCAGTGGGTAGATTTTTCAATTGGGCTGCCTTGAGGAACGCCTTCTCAACCCATTTTAGACCAATTGGATTTGAAGATCGACTTCGAGAAAGTTTTATGAATAGAAGGATGTTTACAAGGAAATCCATAAATCCTATTAACGCTGGATCGTGGATATACTTCATAAATGGTCAAATAATCAAATGCCAGATGCGTTTATATTGTCGATATTAATTAGTGGTTTGCATCCACCAGAATTGAAAATGTTTGTAAAAGAGGCTTGACCAGCTATGGTAGAGATATTGTTGGAATAAAGAAAGATGTGGGAAGAATGTCATTATGATCAATTATTAACAATGGGGGCCAGGATGATTCCAAGTTCAGGAAGCCAATACATACAACCGAAAAATGTATTAATGGATAATTATCTACAAATGGCTACCTCTAATATGAAGAATGTTATGTTGCAACAACCAATTAATGCTACATCACTCCAAGCAATAGTGCTAATAATGATGACATCTTATTTTACATTGCCAAGCTATCAACAACCAGTGTTGTTCACAAAAGCGATTGTTAAAGATCCAAATGAAGCCTTGTTATTAAATCTAACAAAGAAGATGGAAGAATTGGCCATTAATTTTGCTAAAGATAAGGGGAAACGACATAAGCCTTCTAATACAAGACCTAATATATGGTGTAATAATTGTAAGGGATAAGGTCATTTTGATACGGAATGTCTATCACACCGACAAATAGGTGTTCAATATATATTTTGTGGAGGAAAACACCCTATCCAAAACTGTTGACATTTACAAAGGCAACAATAATTTAGTAATCAGACCATGATTCCACCGACTCAATGGGAAGTCAATCAAGTTCAAATAAGAAATATGTATGGATGGAATGGAAATCAATCTAATCGACAAAATCAAATATTCAATAACTTTCGAAGTTCCAATTTTAATTAGGGGTGTGCATCAAACCGCAAGAATTATGGGAAAGGGCAGCAGAGGTATCAGCAATATGCTTCATTGGCATCATCGAACCAAGTACCCTCTATACAAACAAGATAATCAGGATCATTTTCTAACCTTACATGGAACAAGCCTAGTAGGTATATACTGGTGGAAACACCCAATATGCCAGATGGAGATGCAAGAAGACCACTTCATGGTTTTCATTGCAGACAAATTGGTCATTATGTCAGTGAATATCCCAATCCGAGAGCCAGTGATGATTATGCACGAGTATGTGTGAATTGCAAGCAGTCAAGACATACTTATCAGCAATATAATGCTCTGTTCAATTTCAATAATCGAAATCAACAGATCCAAAGTCAAGGAAAAATAGAGGAGATAAATCAAGATCCTCAAGATTTACTAGTTCATCAAGTAGAAGTAGTCCAAGCTATCCTTATAAGAAGTTAGCTAAAGGAGAAAGGACGAATTCAACATTTACGTGATCTTGAAGCAAAGGGCCAATTGAACTCAATTACGGGGACATCCAATCCAAGTCTTGACCTGGATTCCTTACTCAGTATAAGACCTAAATCAGTTGTGCATCCCAATGAGGTACCAATTACAGAGGCTTTGGTTCGGTGTCGAGCTATTTCATTCTCTACACAGTTTTGAGAAACGTTCTTTCCGTTAAAAGATCTTCTCAGAGGCATGAATTCCAAGGAATCAATATCAGCCCAATTGGGAGAACAATCTTATCCATTGAAAGAACCGATTTTAGAAGCTCCGTCAAATTCAATTCCACTAGCTCTACCAATTTCTAATATAGAGAAAACCAATTCTAGGATTAAAAAGAAGAAATGGACATTAGAAATTACCACTAATACAAAACCATATGATATTCTAAAAGATTTGAGCACCATACAGCCTACAATCTCTATGAAGCAACTATTGGCGATAGCACCTGAGTGCTAAACTATCTTGAATTCCTCATTAATTCGTCGCAGATCTCGAAATAAAGAAATCTGAGAAATAAGTTTGAATCTCGATCCGGGTGCACCAATGATTGATGTCTCAATTGATGGAGTGTTACTATGGAGAGTGTAAGTAGACGGAGGATCTAGTGTAAATCTTATGAATGCCACTACAATAGAGGAGTTGGATTTGCATCACTTATTGCCTACTACAGTGGTTTTGAGAATGGCTGACTCCTGTCGAGTTAAACCTATGGATATTTTATGAAGTATTAATACAGTAATTGCGAGGATTACCTACAAAATTGATTATATTATTTTTTGATTGCAAAGCTCTATATTGTCATATCCAGTTTTATTGGAACAATCGTACTTGTATCAAGCTAAAGCTCAAAATGACTGAAGCCATGGTACATTGACAACTGAAAAAGGTAATGATAAAATTGTGCTTCAAATGTATCTTATCCAGTACCATGGAGAAACTCAAGTTGCCAGTTCAAAATTCATGTTGGATTCTAAAAATGAGTCTACAGAAGAAGAAATTGGTATACCTATCCCAATTTATGCTAATACAAGGCAAGTTGTGGAGCATACTAGGATGAACTATCAATATAGGGGATTGGGAGAGTACTTAGTTCTTTCAGATGTTATTGATGATTCTGATCATATGATTGCATATTGGATGAATAGATAGGATGTTAATCACATTAGTACTATTGAATTGAAGTTGGAAAGTTCTAATGTGTCAGATTTTATGAAAGATTTTGAAATTGAATAGAACATTATTCCAGAGACTCCTGAAATTCCACGATGTCAACCAATTAATTTAGGTACAGGGGAGGCTTCTCAAATCATTCAGATTTATGACAATATAAAAGGCAAAGAAAAAGAAATATGGGTGGATTACTTCTTAATATATAAAACTACTTTCGTATGGTCATATGTGGATTTGAAAGGAATTCCAACTGAAGTTTGTAAGCATCGAATTATATTGGAAGAGAACGCTATACTAGTACGCCAAAGACAATATCAACTTAATCCAAAATACTCACTTATGGTAAAAGAAGAACTAGATAAATTCTTAGAGGTTGGATTTATCTATCCAGTTCCTTTCAGTGAATGGATTTCACTAATTGTTATGGTACCGAAAAAAAATAGAAAAGTTTGCATCTGTTAAGATTTTCAAAAATTAAATGTAGCTATCAAGAAGGATTATTTTTCTTTACCATTCACGGATAGTATATTGGATGCTATCACTAATGATGAATATTATTCATTTTTTGATGGATTCTCTGATTATAATCAAGTTAAGATTGCAAAAGAAGCTTAGTTAAAAACTGCTTTTAGTATGGATTGGGGGACCTTTGCCTATAAGGTTATGCCGTTTGAATTTTGTAATGCACCAGCTACATTTCAAAGGATAATGATGCAAGCATTTTAAGATTATCTAAGAATTTTAATGGAAATATTTCTAGATGATTTTTGTATATTTAGTACGAGAGTCATACATTTGGAATGTCTCAGTCAATGTTTGAATTAATGTGCCAAATATGGAATTTCTTTAAATTTTAAAAAATACCAATTTGGTTTGCCTTCAGGTAAACTGTTAGATCATATAGTTTTGATAGTAGACATTGCTACACATCCGGATAAAATAAAGATTATAGTAGAATTAAAGCAACCAAACACTATTACGAGTGTTCAAGCATTTGTTGGCCATGTCAGTTATTATTGATGATTTATATATCTATTCACAATTGTATGCCTTTCCTTGACAAATCTCTTGAAGAAACTACCAACCGATGGGACCAATCCATTTTGGACAAAAGAATGTACAATTGCATTTGAAACATTGAAACAGAAATTGGTTTCAGCACCAATATTGGTGGCACCTTGTTGGAAAAAACCATTCCAAGTTTATGTGAATGCATCTAATGTCACGATTGATTCTATGCTAAGCCAGAAAGATGACCAAGTTTTTGATCACCCTATTTATTATGCAAGTCATCAATTGGTAGCAGCTGAAAGAAATTATACAACAACCGAACGAGAAGCATTAGAAATGATTTATTTCGTACAAAAGTTTTGACATTATCTTCTTGATTATAAATTTATTTTTCATATCGACCATGATGCTTCAAAATATATGATTAATAAGCCGCAATTAAGTGGTCGTATTGCACGATGGATTTTACTCTTGCAAAAATTTGACTTTACTATTCAGGTAAGATCAGGAAAATCACATTCCAATGCGGACCGTTTTTCTTGGTTATTCAATATATTAGATAATGAACCCAGTAATGATGCACTACCCGATGCGGAACAGTTTGCAATAGATGTAATTACTCTGGAGTATAGTGAAATAATTCAATACTTAACATGTCAAACCTTTCTATATAATTTCAATGAAAAGCTTAAACGATGCTTAATATTAAAATGTGCACCTTATACGATGATTGGTGAAGCTTTATATAAACAAGGCAAGGATGGAGTTTTGTGATGCTATATTTATCAAAGTGAAGTACGTACTATATTAGAAGGTTGCCACTTGGACAGTTGTGGTGGACATTTTGTGGGAGACAGTACGGCTCGTAAAGCTTTACAGGCTAGTTATTAATAGCCAATAATGTTTGTAGATGCCCACCAATTCATCCGTCATTATGACCCATGTCAGAGAATGGGTCGACCTACTGGAACTTCAGTAATGCCATTGGTACCAATTCTGGCTCAAGCGCCTTTTGAAAAATGGGAAATTGATTTTGTGGGACCAATTGCACCAGCCTTGAGAAATGGACAAAAATGGTATATACTTGTAGCAATGGATTACGTAACAAAATAGGTTAAAGGAGTAGCAACCTTTTTGTATGAAAATATTATTACACGATTTGGTTGTCTACGAGAATTGATTAGTAATCGAGGAATTCATTTTATAAATAGTACAATCGAAGTATTCACGGCTAAATACAAGATAATATATCAAAAGAGTACACCGTATCACCCTAGAGCCAATGGACAAATTGAAAAGACTAATAGAATTTTATGTAAAATCTTAACAAAAATAGTTTCAGGAGCGGGCACAGATTGGGACACTAAGTTGTTCACAGCTTTATGGGCATACCGTATTGCGTATAAAATTACTACCAATGCTATCCCTTTCCAGTTGGTTTATGGCCATGAAGCAATATTACCTATTGAATTAGAAGTCCAAAATTTACGAATTGCTGTAGATACTAGATTGGGAGATCAAGATTCATTACGATACCATTTAGAAGAATTAAAAAAATTAAATGAAACTAGAGCCAATGCATTAATGATAATAGAAACTCCACAAAAACGAAGGAAGACTTATTATGATAGTAAGCTTAGACCAAAGGCTTTTATGCCAAATGATTTGGTACTTCTTTATGATAGTCGATTTAAAATTTTTTTAGGAAAATTTCAAGTTTGATGGTAGAGCCATATCGAGTTATTGACGGATTTCTAAATGGTTCAGTATAATTGGAAGATTTTATGAGTACTAAATTTATGACACGGATCAATGGTAATCGGCTTAAACTTTACTGTACATAAATCTGAGATGGATTTTTTGTTACAAAAGAGGAATTCAATCCAATTTATTGGACCATAATAAGAAGTAGGAGGGGGACTCTTGACAAGCATCATATTTTCTTTTGTGGTTAAGAAGAAGATGACGAACATGGTGTGTAAGAAAGTAAGGATGGAAACCGATTGGAAGGAACGGTAAGAACGGTTGCAGGTAGAGGTTGCGATGTTGCAGACTAAATTAGCCACATTAGCGAAGTAGGCCAATAATTTAGTGCAGACCAATACGCTAGTTTCAGCAACAACACCTTCAGAGATACCTTTGAAATCGACAGAAGAATGACAAAAGATGTTGGAGGAGTGTAACAACTAAATTGCCCGACATGAGTCTCAAGTAGGGGAATTGAGTTTGTTGAATGAAGATCTAACCATGTGTTTGGATGAAAAACCATCGAACACCGAGGCAGACAATGAAGATGTATCAGAGGAGAAGGTCAAGAATTCAAAGGGTGCTACCTCTTTATTATTTGCTTATAAAGAATTGTGATTGAGAGAAGTATTGTTGAATTGATAATTGTAGAATGGATTATGGATTGAATTAAGACAGAAGTAGTAAGCCTTGATGTTTTGTAGTTTGATACTTGTTTTCAGATAGCCAAAATACAGTCAATTGTGACACTAACAGACCCAATTCATATAACCAGTCTTTTCCCGTGTTCGAATCCACTTCTATTAGTTCAATTGCTTTGGTATATTGAAGCTTGAAGACAACGAGAACAACAGTCCATGACAATTAATTGAATATACTAAAATTTGAGGTTGTTGTGAGTAATACTTGCTCTTTTTGTTAAATACAATATTTTAGCAATAGCTTTGTAGAGAAGTCATTTTTAAATAGGTTTAAATTATTGAAGTTAGTATTGATGAAATTCTTGTATCTTTTGCAATGTATTAATTAGATTTTTTGTTAGTTCTCACATATGCTCATTGATATTGTAGCTATTCCAGTAAATAAAATACTCCAACTTACCTCTTCTTTTTTGAGAATTAAGAATCTTTTTTACTTCATAATCTACATGATTATCTATTTTAATGTAAGGTGATGATAGTTGTATTCTTCTTCAAATAGTTTATTTTGAATAAGACTCTAAGAGAGAAATATAAAAGTCTAGATGTACTTTCATAGATGTGAATAATTCCAACTAATAATCTATTGAACTGATTTGCTTTTGATTACAAAATGGCCCCAAATTTTAGTAGTTTAACTTATTATAAGGTCGATTAATTTTTATATTTTTTCAAAGAAGCTATATTTTAATTTGACTTGAAAAGTAAGAAATTTTTTTATAAATTTATATAAAGATGCTTTATAATCATCTTAAGCTACTTATAAATAGAGCTTCAAAGTTTTTTGGAGCTATGATAATTTTTTTGTAATATCTTCAGTTGTTAGATTTTCATCTTTTGATGTACCCAACAAATCAAGCTTTGGATGATAATTATAATTTGCATAAAATAGTGGTTGCTAAATCAAAGCATAAAAAATATTATTATAAGTAAACTCTACTAAAGGTAAATATAAGGTTCAATCATCTTGTTAATAATTGATGATACATTGTAAATATTGTTCTAAAACTTGATTGACTTATTCTATTTGACTATTGGTTTGAGGATGGAAGGAAAAAAAAATTAATATCTACCTTGAATATTTCAAAAAAAGATTTTAAAAACTTTGAAATAAATTGAGGTCCTCAATAAAAAATAAGGTCATTAGATAGGCCATGATATTAATATATATTATCAAAAAAGAGCCTTATCATTTTTTTTCTAAAAATTATCTTTTTGTATGGCACAAAATGTACTATCTTTATAAGTGAATCCATAACAATGTAGATAGCATCAAATGTAGTTGATGGCAGTTGATCAATGATGAAATCCATTAATTATGAAGATTATAGATGCTTTAAAATTGACAATGGCTATATAAATCCACAAGGATGATGACAAGAATTCTTAGATTTTGAATAAATGTTATATGAAAGAACAAAGTCTTGTACAACCTTCTACATTTGAGGCCGCTAAAAGTCTCAAGAAATAAGCTCCAATGTTTTGTTAAATCAAAAATATCATATAGTTGGAAAATCATGATGAGATTGAAGAATACAAAGTTGTTTCAATCTTTTTGAAATACATAAATAATCTTCACAATATAAAAGATCTTTTAGAAATTTGATATTAAAAAGTGATGAGTCTTTAATTGATGTTGCACAAATTTATTCAAAAAAACTTGAATCAACAAGTATAACTATAGAAGTAGTACAAAGACAAACTTTTTTTTACTTCTACAAAGTATTTAATTGCTGATCAAATGCTGCTTCTTTGACCTTTGGAATAAGATACAATCTCCTTATTAAAGCATTTGATAGTCTTTGCTACTTCTTTGATGTATATGTAATCACAAAATCAAAAGAAGATAATGACATATTTCAATGAGCTTGGTAGGAATTCAAAATCCAAGCTGATATGAAATATTTTAAATTTTTATAATATATATATATATATATATATATATATATTCATAATCTTAGGATGTTTAGCACCTTCTAATAAGTGACGCCATTCTCAAAAAGACTCTACAATTGCAAGAAGCTCTTTATCATGAATCTTATAATTAATTTCTACTATTAAATTTTTTTTAGAATAGAATGTAATTGGGTGGAGCTTTCTATCCTTTTCTATCTGTGATAGTACAATTCCTAATGTAAGTTGAAAACATTTTCCAAATAAAAGGCCTTTGTGAAATCTAGATATCTTAAAATTGGAGCTATAATAAAAACTACCTTCAAATCTTAAAAAGCCCTTTTTACTTGAAGTCCCTGTTTCAATTTGTCTTTGGATGTCAATAGAATCAAAGGAGTAGCAACTTAGGAGTAATTCTTGATAAATATTTGATAAAAATAAGCAAATCCAAAAAAAATATTGTGCATCTTGTACTGTCCTTGGAATTGTGCACCCTATTACAACTTGAACTTTCTTTGAGTCTATTTACATACCTTCATTAGATATAATATATCCAAAAAACTCTACTTTTGGCTGATAGCATATATATTTTTTCAATTTGGCATATAGTCCTACATTTGGTAATTTTTACAAGATCAATCTCACATATTCTCTATATTCTTCAAAAATCTTGGAGTAGACTAAGATATCATTGTGAGTCACATAATTGACTCACCTATACATTTAATACAAAAAAAATGTACTTATGGTGCTTAAAATCACCAATCTAATGAATTGATTTAAGAATTTTGAAATAAATAGTAAAAAATAGGATTTCAATACAAGACTATGTCTCTTATAGAATATTCCTTCAAAAGAAAATTTAAAATAAATATTTTTCCTTTAATTAAGCTATTATAGATACAAGATTTTTATTATAATAGTTTTATTGTTATTAAAAGTTTAATTGGCTAGAAGGGAGGGCCAGTGCATCCCACTGTGGAAGAACAGTGAGGACTAGAGAGTGGGGGGTTGGCGATATCATCCGGGCCGTCGTAAAGGGGAGCTGTGGAGGAAGAAGCGAAACTAGTGCGGGGAAAGCGCCACTAAATCCGAAGGATGATGATATTACAAAGCCAGGGAGGGATGGATGGGGAGAGGATGGCTTGTGCTGGCCCCTCGCCGGCAAGGTGGTCATACATCCCCTTTGTGGTCCTGCGCAGTTACTGCTTTAGAGCCCAATCCATATCTTCCAGCGACTGGTGAGCAACTCAACCAACCCAGAATGAATTTCTCGGCGTCACTCGCTGAGTTCTGAAGTCTACGTGCGGAATCTTTTCCTGGCGATGACGGCGCCTGCCCCGGGGTCGGGTGGGATGGGGTGGTGTGGGGGGGGGGGGGGGGGGGGGGGGGGTATACGGTTCCATCGCATCCTTCGGAATGCGGAGCCTTCCCACATGGCAGTTGCTCATGACGTGATAAATCCCCCGTTATTTGACTATATCATTTAATGTATGGAAAAGTGAATGATTCGTGGGGTGGTGCACGTATGTAGCTCAGTCCCTCACGCGCTCACCCTGATCTTTCCTGATCAGTTCACCGCCTCCCCTGGGTTCTCCTGCCTGCTGTGCCTGCACGATAGCGTAGCATGTTCCTGAATGCTAACGGTGCATCACAGCCACGAGATCCAACAACTGCCAATGACGGATGCATACCGACACGGGTTAATTGGGTCATCGGGATTGCGGTGGAGGCGGCTTGTGTTTATATTAACGATTCGGCCGCTGGAAATTGTGTCGTGGAGCTGTGGTGGGTGCAGCCGAAATGTTTGAGGCGAAGGATGGTGGTCGTTTGCGGCGAAGTGTTTTTCTTATTATTTATTTTTATCTGTATGAACGAGCTTGTTGTGGATCCTTCAAGGGCTTGAGGATCGCGAAATCCAAGAGCTGAAAAGGATCGTCGCCAGCGAATGTGGTAACACTCTTGCATGATGTACGCACCCTCGTGATTGATTTTGCTCGTAGATGTAGCCTGTGAAAGTCCCCCCTCGAAATGTTCATGCATGAGACTATTGCGAGCAGCTCTCCTCATCCATTCGACGGGGGTGAGTGTCCAAATCGCGCTATGGAGCTCAGTCAACAGGTTTTCTATGTAAGCGTGTGACTTCTGCAACTGACTGTTGCTGCCATCATGGTTACCGCGGCGAGGTTGCCAAGTCTGATCGTTTGTCTGACTTTGCTGCATCAATCAAAGGTCCTGAAAAAGTGCTTCTTCGCGCTGATGAGAAATTAGGTCACGCCTTTTGTGATTTTTTCTGGTAAAGCAGAAATCATTCCCCAGGCTTTGAGCGCCGTTCGATTCTTTTGTATTAAAAGTGAAGGGGTATTATTTGTCTTCTGTGTTTTGGTGCAGGTATTGTTCTTCACATTTTAGTGAGGTCCAATCCAAGGTGCATCAATAGCAGGAACTGGTAGCGTTGAGGGGCGTTGGGAGAGAAGATGGCGAGTGGCGAAAAGATCGATCAGGACGCTAAGCGGAGAGGGATTTTTACCTACGAGGCGCCATGGGCCGTCTACGGAATGAACTGGAGCGTGCGGAAGAACAGCAAATTTCGTCTTGCTGTAGGAAGCTTCATTGAGGACTACAGAAACAAGGTGGAGATTGTGCAATTGGACGACGATAGTGTGAATTTTTCTGCCGATCCAAAGCTCTCCTTCGACCACCCATACCCGGCTACAAAAATCATGTTCATCCCCGACAAGGAGAGCGAGAAGCCCGACCTATTGGCGACCACGGGCGACAATCTCCGCATTTGGCGAATTGAAGAGGACAAAGTGGAGCTCAAGAGCTTGCTAAACAATCGACAGAACAGCGACTACTGCTCTCCGCTCACCTCGTTAGACTGGAACGAATCCGACCTCCGGAGGCTCGGGACAAGCAGCATCGACACAACGTGCACCATCTGGGACATCGAGTCGGGCGTCGTGGACACGCAACTTATTGCCCACGACAAAGAGGTCCACGACATCGCATGGGGCGGGATCGGCGTCTTTGCATCGGTATCAGCGGACGGCTCCGTTCGAGTCTTCGACCTCCGAGACAAGCAGAACTCCACGATAATCTACGAAAGCCCGCAGCCAGATTCCGCACCTCTCCTACGCTTGGGATGGAATAAAGAAGACCCTCGCTTCATGGCAACAATCCTCATGGACTCGTCGAAGGTCGTGATACTGGACATCAGATACCCTACCGTCCCAGTCTCGGAGTTACAGCGGCACCTGGCTAGCGTGAACGCCATAGCCTGGGCTCCTCACAGCGCTTGCCACATTTGCTCGGCTGGTGACGATTCCCAGGTAACTCCCACTCTGACATAATTTCCAACCTAAATCCTCCGTAAAAAGCCCCCCATTGAAATCATGTTTGCGACGACAGAACTTGCGGAAAAATCTCATTCAAATTCGTGCTGATCTTTTGGACATTCAGGCTCTGATTTGGGATATGTCAGCCAAGGCTGTCGATGGAGGATTGGATCCAATTCTAGCGTACACGGCAGGAGGCGAGGTCAATCAACTACAGTGGTCGGCGTCACATTCCGATTGGGTTGCCATCGCCTTCGGAAACAAGCTCCAAGTTCTCCGAGTGTAATCTTAATCTTACTTTTTTAGTCAAGTGCGACCAATACACCCATAAGTCAAACAGGTAACCCTCCGCATTGCATATAAGCTGGATTTGATTTAGTTCACAGAAAAAGATTCAAGAATTCTTCTGCAGGGCCTGCCATTACTTGATCCTTCAGTCAATGTCAACTTCATCCCCCTTGTCTTCCATGTCCATCACGTAGTCCTCAGGGCTGCTTCTTGTCACCGGTGCGCACATTCAGTCTTTCAGAGCTCCGTGTCTTCTTATCACGGACCGTGGATGCGTTGTTGACGTCGAAATAATTGTAAGAGGTTCCGAATTCTACGTCAGAATTCGGTAAGTCTTTCTGGTTTCCGGTTTCAGGAAATGCCTTGGATGTTCCTGGAAACTTGGTCAGTGCTTGGTTACAATATGTTTGTTGAGGATTGATTCCTTTGCATTCCCGTCTATCCTAATCGACTCCAAGTGATACCCTTAGAATCACCACATGGCTTTTAAAATAACGCTGAGTTAATTGCACATGGTTAACATGTACAATTTCATTGCCTACCACCCGGTTTAGCTAGAATAAAATGTGGAGAAATAAGCTGTTGCTGAGTTTTTAAGGAGGAGATCATGTTAAAAAACTCGAAGGAAGATTTACTTGAACGTTTAGACAATTACACGAGGAAAAAAATAATGCGTAATCTTATCTGCTGTAGTGTGCTGAAGTTATCAAAGTAGCATTCAGCAAGTCCTGAGCACACGTGTTAACAAAATAAATTCAATGTGGCTGCAATAGCTTCAGAATTCAGTGAAAACTTCGGCGGTGGACAAAATTAATGCATTGTTATCGTCGTAACAAAAATCACAAGTTTGGTTTAAAGCATTCCGAGTGGCTGATCGATGTCCGATGCACTCCTAAGGCTACTCAATAGGGTCGAATCCTTTGAATACTTGCTTGTGTCTTCGTAGGCTTTGGGCAGATTTGCAACAATTAAAGAATATTTAATTGACATAGAAGGACTCCATACCCACAGGAAAAGCAGGACACAAGGTCTTTGAAGCAACAAAGTGGGGAGGGTCCGGTGTCGAGAAGCCACGGACTTTCAAAGATCCATCCAGAAAAAAACATCTTGCTATACGTGTCCAAACTGACACTGCATGAAGTTATTCCAGACACGAAGTACGACTTTATTGCCTGTGATATGCATGAGGTTGCGGTGGGATATAAACCCTTATCCCTACCAGTAATCTTAAAGTGGGTTTCTGTGGAGCTTTCCACAGCTTTCGACCACTGTAACAATGAAGTTCCTTCACCCTACAGCGCTAGATTGAAAAATAAGGTCCGAATATACTGCAAAGTTTCAGCTAGGTATCAGAATATCTAACTTAAAACGATACTCTCATCCTTGTGATCCACGCACATCAAACACCTCGAAGAAGCGTGTTTTATTCTTCCAGGCTGAAGTTGAAGAATGAGAATGAAACTATGGATCCCTCCCCATTGACACAGTGCCGGTTTTGAACCACTGCACAAGGATCAGATATGAAACATGACTCATAAATCAGGAAACAACCCCACAGTTCATCAAACCCAATCATGGAAACTACAACTTTCAAAATCCTGGAGAACATAAATCAGAGTGAATCTTTGTTAAAGCTCTTGTCAGCAACATTATTCCCATATTACAATAAGAATGCAACTTCTGCAAAAGTTTCAACCATGCCATGCGATTTGCTTACTCATGTCAGCTGCTCCAACTACAGCTATCAAAGCAGTTCTCCCAGTGTGCTAGGAGATTTATATTATCTGTGTTGTGTTAAGGTTATATTTTAATTTTTGAAATTTTTTTTAGTTTAATGACATGTAGCATTATTTATATTTGACTAGCACCATTAATAATTTTTGTATATTTATACTTTAGTAATATTTTATTTTAAAATAATAGAAAGTGTATTTTATTTTTATTTTTAATAAATCTTTAATGATCTTAAAACCACTTCAATAGTATTTTGTATTTATTATAATATTTTGAAACTATAATTTCACATTGAAGGTTGAATAAGCTATCTAGTAGTATTAATTTTTTAAAATATGGTAGTCAATAGAATTTAATATTGTGTATTAATTATTTTCTAAAAATACAATTTATCATAAATATAATTATATTTAAAGATGTAATAATGGTATTTATTTGGATACTAAAAATGATGAGAAGAAATTGGATACAAACATTGAAGATATGGTGTGAGGCCAACAACATAGTATGATTCATTTGGCATTTAGAAAAAGAATTAGAAGTTTAAAAGAGGTGGATATTGTGTTGTAATACAACCACAAGATAAAATGATAAGTAAAGACCAATGTAGATAAAAGTGATTGATAGATTATTAGAAATATTATTTAGGAAGTATAATTAATAGAGTGGAGATAGTAAAACATTCAATGTTTTATATTGCTCTTTTAATAAAAAAAGTCTTCTATTTATTTTATATGACCATATATAAAAAAATATACATAATAGAATAGATTAAAAAAATTAAAAAATAGAAAATCATATTAAAGCTAAGAATTTTTTTTTGTAAAAATTATTATACAAAATGTTAGATTGATATTTAGAATGAACATTTGTGAAATAAGATTGAAAGCATACAAAGAGGCACAAAAATGCTCACCTATAGAAAAGTAGAATTCTTTGGTAGAATGGAAAGTACTATTTAAGAAGAATCTTAAATAGGGTCTCAATAGTCTTAGAAGTGTAGCAATGAATTTTTTAGTTATTTGGTGAAATCTAATAAAAGTTAGGATTTTGGTTTTATAACACTAGTTTAAGCAATAAAATCAAGCTTTGTAATTTTAGCTATATCTTATACTTTGTGCCAGAAGTGAAATTGGTCTTTTATAAATTATTAGAAATTATTTTTTTTATAATATATGTCTTAAATATCAGCTAGTTTTTTGGATTAAATTTAAAGTTATTTAAGTTTAAGTGCAATGAGATACTGTTAAGGATATGAACCTCAAAGAATGAAAATGACAATATACTCCTATATCACTCAAAAAGACTAAAATATTACTCAAAGATGGTGATATATTGAACTAGAATGGCTATTACTAAAGACAAGAAGAGTAGAAAGTTTTGAAATAAGACTAAGGACTAGAAAGGTATCGATAAGAGTGAAGAAGGCTTCACTCTTACTTATATACATGCTTAACTAGGAACTAAATGGCGATGTCCTATAGGACCTCCAAAATGTATTGACTTTGCAAGATACATATCTTAACTTGCAAGATAAGTTTTTTATATGTACACCACATAGTTAGCTTGTTTTGCAAGCTATCAATATGTGATTAAATTTTTGACCAAGTTTCTATCCTATCAATCAATTACAAATACATGTAAAGTCAAAACAACATCTATAAAGCTTTTAAGAAGTTTTTCTAGAAAATAGTATGAAATAAATTTATTTTTACCTACTTCTACTTAATCATAGAGATAAATATAAGAGTAAATATATATATCTATTATTATATTTTAGGTGTGATCTTGCTTGAAAATATATTAGGTGCTTAATTATAAAAGCTAAGCAGAAGTATAAGAACAATCCTAACAAATCTAATAGAACCTTAAATAACTTAAGTAGATCTTAATAATTTAATTTTACTTTAATTAATGTAAAATAAATTTAAAGAAATTTATAAAAAAAATATAAAGAGGTTTCAAAGAAAAATAATAAAAAATATTTAAAAATATTTAAAAATAAAAAAATAAATCTTTAAAGAAATGAAATGAATTGCACTTACCAATTGAAAGAAAAGCAAGCTAAACCAATTGGGTGTAAGGTGGCCTCCTACTCCAATCTCAATGTTAAACTTCCAATATCAATATCTCTTTATTAAACCATTGAATTTCTCTCAAATTTTATCTATAATATTATAAAACAAATAAAATATCTATACAAAAAAAATCCACTTCAATTCGATTGATAGATTGTTGAATATCTTAGAAATACTCACTAACCATCAAACTCCAATTTTTGAGAACTTGACCCACAAGAACCTTCACACACTTTGATCTAACTATTTGATTGACATTAAAATTTGCACATACATTTATAACTAGTATAATAATACATTATCCAAAATTCTCATGTATAAATACCACAAAACTTAAGAAACCTTTAAATTTATAAATATATTTTTATTTCTTAAAATCTAAACCAACTAGGAATATTATTAATTTTGAAAATCTTTCAAAAATTCAATATTGACTTAAGTGATATGAAACTTATGCCGAAAAATCTTTCTTCAAGCCTTTTCTTAATTTCCATTTTTTGATCTACCAAAGAACCCTAGAATCATCGTAGGTGCACAATTTTGTGCCTCAAGGTCTAATTTCAATCGAAGTTGACAACCAATCTTCTCTCGGTATCAATTCTTGGCTTCTTAAGTTAAATATTGCTAAAATCTACTCTTAATTCCCTCCTATACATTCTTATATTATTTTTCTTTCAAATCTACTTTATTTTGTCTTATTTATGGTCCTACAAAGTAAGTAGAGGCCTATTTTGTAAAAAAGCAGCAATAGTATCCTTTAGTTTTACTATCTTTTTGACTATTATCTATTTTCTAAGATAATTTGCTATAATATTTTAAAACATGATCTTCTATAATATAATTTTTTCTTTTCTTTTTCATTCATTAGCCATATTATATCACAACATCCATCCCTCCAAACCTGTGCATCCTCCAATATATTCCATGTTTTCTTTATTATATTAATATAATGTTTTCTTCATCTTGGTCAAATTCTTGATCTTCAATTTGCTCTTCTACTTCCATCTCAATGTCTTATAATGGATTTTATTCTTTATTAAAATAAATGTCTTTACTTCTTTGTTTAAATAACTTGATTTACTTACTTGCTATAAGTATCTTCAATTCTATACCATTAAGTTTTTGTAATAAGTATGTTCTATTGTCATATATTTATTTGACAACCTAAGATCCAAACTATCTCTTTGCAAACTTTCTTATTGTACTATATTGATTATTCAAGCTACTATCATAAACAAACATCCAATTCCTATCTCCAATTGCCTTAAGTCATAATCTATCTCAATGCCAAATATTTGAATACATTTGATAAGTTTCACAAGATCCTACAAAATTTGCTATGTCCTTATGCATGCCCTTCTACCAATATTTTTCTTTCAACTTAGTAAATGTTGCCCAAATATCCCAATGCAATATCCATAAACTTTCATGAAATTCTTTAATAATCTTTTGTTGAACTTTTAAGCCATATATAATCCATTGTGGTACTTCTCTTCTCTTCTTTGGATGCTTCCATAAATATCCATTATGTAAAAAATTATCCATAGGCTTTCTTAGAAATTTTCTTAAATTCTTGATTTTGTTTAATCTTCTTGTTGCTTTAATGTGCTTAAATATTCTCTAACATATTTTCATTCTCTTTCATATAAATCTCTTAATTTATTTTTTAATGATATATTCAAACATAAACCTTCTTCTTTTGATAATCCATTAGTATAAAATTTGTATCCACATCATCTTCTAAATCAATTATATCTTCATCATTGTAATATCTTGCTTTTGATAACATATCTACAACTGGATTTTCTTTCTTTGCAATGTATTTAAATTCTATATTCATAGATTTGATATATGCTATCTATCTTAACATAACAATATTAAAAATTGAAAAACTTGTAATCATATCCAATAATGATTGACAATCTGTTTCTATAACTATTGATGTACCAATCAAGTATTCTTTTTTATTTTTTATTTTTCATAGCTATTACTACACCTCATAACTTTCTTTTGATTTGTACATACACCCTCTAACTAGCATTCAAAACCTTTGCTTTAAACCTTATTACACATCTATTCTCTTATTCATCATCTTATCCAATTGTCCAAACTATTTCAATTGGACTTCAATTATTAATATCATTGGCCTTCAGCATTTGCAATTTACTCTCTTCAAAGTTGGAGGTGAAAAAAAAAATTCTTTCAATTTTTCCATAGATTTTTTTTTTTTTTTGTCTTTCTATTGAAATTTTTGATTCTTTCTTAATAACTCATACAATAGATCTATTACATGTGCAAAATGAGGTATCCATATATGATAGAAAATACATGCTTCTAAAAATCTTTTGACTTTCATGATGTTTGCACATTCCTTCATTTTTTTTTTTTTATAATATCTACCTTTTCCATATTTAGCTTATATCCATATGATCTACATATGTGTCCTACTACCAAAACTTCTTTTACTCTAAATAATGATTTTGTCTCCAATAATGTTATATGAACTTCTTCTTACCTTATTGAAATCTTCTCACAATCATCAACATGTTCCGCCACAAACTTCTTGCATTATTTTGAATCCAATATTCTATCTTTTCTTTCTTCTTCACATTCCTTAGTTGGCACATCATTTAAAAGAGCCATTATTAATCCTGGAATAAAATCCCTTAATACCTTATGCATTCTGTTCATCATATGTACTTTAGAATTTGTGGCCTCTTATAGTAATATACATATTTTGACTAATCATAATTGTATCTTCATAGTTGTTAAATCTCTACTTTACATTGTCAATTGAAATTGATTATATCTCAAATAAAGATCTTCTATAGAATAAGTTGCTTTTCCTGCAAATGCCTTTGCAAAATCATCTACAATTGAACTTAAATCTATATTTGTAATAAGTACCTGATTTATTAGTTATATATCTTGAATAAACTTCAATATCCTATTTTTCTTAGATACTATGAACCACTAATTGAAATATGGTGCAATACATGGTGCTAAAATTTCCATCATAATCTTTTTCTTAAGTAATTTGATTAGCTTTCGCAAATGAGCCTTTAAAACTAAAATTGGTTTTAAATTCCATGGTTCGATTTGAAGAAATTGTGAAAATAACCATAGATACTATAATACTTGAATCAATGCATCCTATTCTATACAATAGAAGCCTTCTCAATCCTTTCTTCAAAATCCAATGGTAGTGGCAATGCCACTGGTTTGATATTTTTTTACAACAATCTTATATTTTGTATTCACCTTCACTTCATATTTATTCATATATTTTGTCATTACATCATAAATTTGCTTAAAATATACGTTTATTATCTTAACACTTCCTTTAAAATCTAAATCCAATAAAATTTACAAATTATCCTTAATGTTATCAAAAGAAGATTCTTCAAACCTTCTTAATATGTATTCATCTTTATCAATCACTCCATATTTCTTTCACTTATGTTCTATATTTTTGATATTTTTTTTTCTATTCTTTTAAATTTATCTATATTTTTGAATAAAATATACCCATCTTGTGATAATCCTATAATGGTTTCATTTTTTCTACTAGGGAGGAAGCTATCATCCCTTCTACTATTGAAATCCTGCTTTATAATGGTCTTTAGTAAAAATATTTTGAGTCGTCTAGATCTTCAAATTCTTTTTGTATCCTTGATAAAGATTACTCTGCCAAACTAACTTGATTTCTTTCATAATTTGCACAAATTATCAAAAATTGCATTGCTTTCTTTCCAACTTGACTTCTTATTCTTGCATATGCCAAATCATCATCTATTATCTTTATTTCTATTTGTGAAGCAATAATATATGGTTTTTATAATATAATAGGATATATAAACATATCTTACATAAAGAAATTTTGTTCATGAATAACATCTCCTATCGTCACTTTGATATTTGAACAAGCTCTATATAAATCTCCCTTTGAATTTTTTGCAATTCTTATCATCTACCAATGTTCAATATTAATAGGCAATTTTTTTCTTTTATATAATTCTTTTGATATAAAATTGATTTTAAAACTAAGACCAATCAATACAAAAATTTATTCTTCTAAATCTCCAAATTTTATCAAAGTTTCTATTGCCATGTGGTATGATTTTCTATCTAGGAATACATCAAGTACCTAACTATAGATAGTTTAGCTTTAACTTATTGGACAAGTTCTAATAAGTATTATATTTTTATTATAGAGATCAAAAAAATATAAAATATCAAAAGATATTTAATTAATAAAATCTTTTTATATTTAATAAGCTTTATACATAAGGCTTTCTAAAGCATTTAGAAATGCCCTAATATCCTTTGTTATACCAAATCATAACTAAATATTTTCCAATAAGTTTGATTTTCTATAAGCTTAAAGAAAATCCATAATCTTTTTATAAATATCTATCTATATATCATAATTTTTCCATAGCTCTATATCTCCATCTTTAACATATATATAAAATCTTGTGTCCCAAAAAACCTCTTTATTTTATATAAAATACCCAAATTTTAGCAAAACCTTATCAAGATATTTTTCTCTTGTAAAAAAGTTTTTTCTTCAAACTTTAGAAATTCATATCTCTTGATCCAATTGTAATTTTTTTTTTCAAATTTCTAGATAATTGAGAATTTAATCTTAAAATTTATAATAAAAAATAATAATAAATCTACAATACATCGTCTAGCATCTTAGAAATCCTAGTAGGTGCTTTAAATCCTAATTTATAAGCACTTCAACACTATTTTCTCCATATCTCAAAAATCCAAAATTTAAATATTATAATTTTTTTTTATAAAGTTATTAATATAATAACACATATTTTTAGAAATTTTTAGATAAAATCTTCTCAATTTGATCAAGATTTAGTTCAAAATACAACCACTAGTGAATCGGATCACTTACTTCCCTTAGATTGTAAGTACTAACTTCAACTTCCTGTAGCTCTTTTGTTTCAACTGAGAATTCATCAAGTAATACATGAAAAGTATAGCCAAAAATTTCTTTTTCTAATCCTACTTTCCAATCCTTTATTACTTCCTGTAAGCATGCATTATGTTTAAAAGAATGACAATAGGCATAGAATCAATATCTTAACTTTGAGCACCTATATTTCTTTCATAAAAACTCCAAATCATCCAAAAGTTGTACCAAAACTACAATCAAAAACCTAAACTCTCTGATTTTAGCCTTTTAAGTTCGAAATGCCTTAAAAGAATAATCCTAATCCCTAATAATGCCTCAAGCAGCTTCCTTTAATTCCATTAGGTATACCTTTTGGCCAATAGCAATGGAGATTTTTATCATCTAACTCCATTCATCCATATAGATGCTTTAATTAATCTTTTTGCTACCAAAGCCCTTGTCCAATGACTTTGAGAATAATAACTAGAAGCTTGAATCATATCTTCTTCTTTTTTTGTAAATCTTACTTGAAAAACATCTCTAAAAATTTGCATTTCATTTTTTTCATCTTGATTCCTATCCATTGCTCTTCTTTCTTGTGCATTTGATATTATAGTATGTCCTATAGGTTGTTTTTTTTCTCTTTAATGTGTCAATAATAACTTCATGAAATTCACGCTTTGCAATTTTTAGGATTTTTTTAATTAATAATTTAACTTTTTTACTGAAAATCCACACTTTTAATACCTTTTTCAAATTTGTAGCAAGTTCAATATCTGATTGTAATTTATAAGTAGTAGCCTTTACTTTTTCTTTTATAATTTTATTTTTTTTTGTTGAAATATTCTTTATTTTCTCTTCATGCATAAGATTCTTTTTTATTATGCTTTTTCTCCTCTTATAGTTCTTTTTAATGGTCTTTCATTATTTTTATTTTTCTTTTGTTTTTCTTCTATTAATGCTTCATATTGACTCCTTGCAAATTAAGTATGCACCAATAATCCATCTACATCGTCATTCCACCTAATAATTTATTGAATATTATTGCCAATACGTTTTAAAATATTTATAAAAAAAATTTCTTTTTTAGCATAATTCATTGCACTTGATGATAAAAAAAACTAGATTCTCTTAGAAATTCAAAATTTATGCTTAAACATTTTCTTGAACTTGCTTCTATCCAATATGTTGATGCTTCATTGCTTGAATTTTTAAATGATTTTTTTGTAAACACCTTTATCTTATTTTTACCAAAGTTTGTCTCTAATTTTTCCACTCTCTTTTAAATGTATCATACCATCTTTAAAAAAATAACTCCATTGTGTAATACTTCTAAAACATTTTCACATTTTTTTCTTAAATGATCCATGCTATCACACCACATGCATCTATGCACTACACCTTCTATCGATTATAACCTTTGTTTTGTTGATATTCTTGATGATTGATCATTCTCTTTATATTTTGCAAATTTTATTTCCAAATCTCTCATCTCTTGTATAATTTCATCAATGCTCATTTCTTCTTTCTTTAATGTAGCCATTGAAGCTTGAATCATAGATATAGGATTGATAGTAGGTATTTTTATCTTAGATGCTTGCAATGGTCATTAAATACCTATCCTATCCTTTCTCATTTTTCTTTTTCCAAGCAATCTTATTACTTCTACTTCTTTCTAATTTATAGTCAATCCTTCATCTTCTTCTTTATCTTCAAGCAAGTTTTTGTTAATGACATAGTCCTTAGAACCTTCTAGAGACAAGTTTCTAGAACCTTCTAGAAGCAAGTCTCTAGAACCTTCTAGAAGCTTCCTAGTTGGTGGAAGTTGCTTGAGAAGCTTCTTAGTTGGTGGAAGTTACTTGAGAAGCTTCCTAATTGGTAGAAGTTTCTTGAAAAGCTTCTTAGTTGGTGGAAGTTGCTTGAGAAGCTTCCTAGTTGGTGGAAGTCACTTGAGAAGCTTCCTAGTTGGTGGAAGTTGCTTGAGAAGCTTCTTAGTTGATAGAATTTGCTTGAGAAGCTTCTTAGTTGGTGGAAGTTGCTTGAAAAGCTTCCTAGTTGGTGGAAGTCGCTTGAAAAGCTTCCTAGTTGGTAGAAGTTGCTTGAAAAGCTTCCTAAATAGGAGTATATATTGAAATCAAGGTTGAAGAGTTCTTCAGTCTCGACAACACATCTCTTGGAGATCTAGCTCACCTCTTTGGTGATTTTCTTGTATTCATCTTATTAATTTAGTTCTTGCCAGTTCTTCTTGAACTTCTTGTTAGATCTCGAGCCTGTATTTCTGTGTCCGTGACAGTTTTCCAACTTCTCTTATAACTCTCTAATAGTTGCTTTAATAAATCAGAATATTATTTTTTAAACTCTTTTAATATTCTTATTGTTAAAAGATCCTTCTTAAGCCTTTCAATCCATTCAAAAAAATTCTTTGTAATCCAATCACTATCTTCTAAGAAAAATTCATCCTTCAATATTAGTGAAAATTTCTCCTATAAACTTCTAAAATGTCCTATAATAGATTTTACTTGATTTCTTATCTTTGGTATACTAACCAATTCAAATAATTGAACCATTTCTTTCTCTAAAATATGCTTCAATTCCATCTTCTTTATATAATACCTTAAATATTTTGTAATATCATTCTTTTTGATTTGATCAATCTTCTCCACAACTGCTTATAATGCTTTAGTTATCATATTCTCTTTACAATCTTTGACTTTTTGCTGTTGCATGAATAAAGCAAAAGCCTCAAAAATACTTATAAATTTGGAATCAAAATACATACCTTGTCATGCACTTGTAGCTTCACTTCCAACTCTACTTGAAGCACTATTAAAAGCCTTTCCTTCTATTCTCTCACCTTCTTTTTCCAAAATTCAAATAAATTCAAAAGAATTCCAAATACCTTCCACCTCAAGCTTTTCATGTTGAATTCATCAAATATATCGTATTACATATGATCTTGCTTGAAAATACATTTGGCATCTAATTGTAGAAGATAAATAGAAATGCAAGAACAATCCTACCAAGTTTAATAGAATCTTGATTAACTTTAAATAGACCTTAATAATTTAACTACACTTTGATGAATCCAAAATAAATTTAAAGGAAGTTATAAAAAAAAATACAAAGAAGTCTCAAACAAATTTTAAAAAAAAAATAAGAAGAAATCTTTAAAAATAAAAAAATAAATCTTTAAAGAAATAAGAATAACTTGTTAAGAATAAAAACATGATAAAAACAAATAAACAAGTGACACTTCTCTCAAAGAAAGATGACAAAATAGAAATAACTTGATATGTATATTAAGAAAGAAATTAGAATGGCTATTGCCAAAAGTCAAGAAAACTAAAGACCCTTGAAATTAGACTGGAAGCAAGAAAGGAATTGATAAGAGTGAAGAAGACTTCACTCTTGTCTATATATATGCTATTTAACTAGGGGATACGTGGCGATGTTCGATAGGACCTCTAATATGTATTGACTTTGTAGGACACATGCCTTGACTTACAAGGCAAGTTTTTCTACGTGTGGGCCACACAATTAGCTTGCTTTTTAAGCTAACAACATGTGTGGCACATGGCCAACTTGTTGACCACGTTTCTAATCCAAAAAGTCAATTAAAGACACCTATAAAGTCAAAGCAACATCTATAAAGCTTCTAGGAAGCTTCTATAGCAAATATTATAGAATTAACTTATTTTTACCTACTTTTACTTCTACCTATTTATACATGTAATTATTGGCTTACATATGTATGTCTGTGACATAACCTTAGACGAATACTAAAAAATTGTTTGTTGAGTAGAAGAATGTATTTAATTATAAAACACAAACTCTACTGATAGTAAAAGAATTGTTTGATCATCTTAATGACAATTAATGGTATACCTCAAATACTGTTCAAAAATTGGATTCACCCATTTTGTTTGCCCATCACTTTGAGGATAAAAAGCCCTACAATGATTCACCTTTTTTGTACGCTCATCACTTTGAGAATAAAAAGACAAAGAATGCTTACTCTACAAGTTCAATTTATATCAAGAATCTGTGTTTTTCTTTTGGAGATTATAAGGATGGATATAATTCTTAGTAGTACACTCCATCACAAATCATCTGCAAACTACAATCTCATCGTCAATTTTGCAGAGTTGCTTCTCACCAGATCAAGAGGAAATAGCCCAAGAAGACCTAAGTCTGTGTCTGACCGCTGACAACAGTTAGGACTGGCAGGAGGCGGAAGGATGGCCAGATTGTCCTTGTGGTGTTTGGGGGGCTTGCTCCTCTGCGCCGTGCACCTGGTTGCTGCAGCCGACCCACTGCCCAACTGCTCCTATCCGGCCATCTACGGCTTCGGAGACTCTCTCACCGATGTCGGCAATGGCATCGCCGCCTTTCCAGAGAAGTTCAAACATGCTGAGATTGATCCCTACGGAATTCAATTTCCCATGCACGCTGCAGATCGATACACGGACGGCAAAATGTTCATCGACTTCCTTGGTACGTTGCCTCAGACTCGCTTCCCTCAGCTTCGGTCGTTTGCACTCGATTTGTGGCACACCCGGCAGTTCAAGCGCAGGGTCCAAAAGCCGTACGATGAGCACGTTCTGTTGTGGCGCAAAAATGGGTTCACTGCTGGGATTGTGCTTGATGCACACAGGTTTGTGTCAGTCCAGGCCCCAGCAATTCGGGGCTTCTCTGTCTGGACGACGCAAGGATAAGTGAATCGTGTTATTCGATCACCCCGACAATCGTGAATAGGTGGGAATTGGATGAGTTCGTGTTCAGCCTGTGTGGAGGGGGAAGAGCTGGATTGGGCTGTTGCGAACTGGATGCTCGAGGCTGGTTGGCTGACATGAGGGAACGTGTTTTTGGTGGTGCAGCTTTCGGAATCAGGAGGCGCCCTAACTACGCCATCCTGAGAGGAACTGCCGGAGATTTCACTTACGGGTCCAACTTCGCGGCGTACGGAGGCTCTGCGAGGCCCGTGAAGGTGTGGAACACAGGGGAGAAGTTTACCTCTCCGTTCTCCCTGGATGTGCAGCAGCAGTGGTTCCAGCGTTACAAGATTCGTCTGTGGTTCTACGAGTCTCCCGTGTACAACCCCAACGGAAGACTGGTGCAGAGCCTCCCGAAGCTATCCAGCGTGAACTCGTCGCTGTTCACGGTGTGGGCAGGATACCAGGACTACTTCTGGAGCCTGTACGAGAAGAAGCTGACGGTGAGCCAGACCCGGAAGATCGTGCCTGAGGTGGTGAAGGCCATCGAGGAGCACATCGAGAAGATTCTGGCGGTGGTGGAGTACACCCCTCCCGGATTCCCCACAATGCTCATGCCCCCGGCGACGGAAGTCCTCATCCAGAACCAGCTCCCTCTGGGTTGCGTCCCCGCGCTGCTGACGGTGCACGGAGGATCCCACGCCAAGTACGACGAGTATGGGTGTTTGAGCGATCTGAACAAGATCTCGAAGGCCCACAACAAGCTGCTGGGCGAGAAGGTGGAGGCACTGCGCAAGAAGTACCCGGCGGCGAAGCTGTACTACGGCGATGTGTATGGAGTGTACGAGGACATTCTGAAGAAGCCAGCAGACTACAGTGAGTACATCCACCACGAATGCGAGGCCTGGGTTTGGGGGTTATTTTGTGTTGTGGGGGAGAGGGAGGGAGTTGCATGGGAGGGAGTTGGAGGAGTCGAGTTTCTTTCTGGGGATGAAATTCTGAGGGATTCCTGAGGTGGTTACGAGGTTGTTCGAGGTTGGAAGTAATCTGGTGGTGACGCGGTGTTTGTGCAGATGTGACGACTCCACTGAAGGCATGCTGCGGAACGGGAGGGAAGTACAACTTCAACAAGGACGTGTGGTGCGGCGATTTCGGAACGGTGGAGGGCAAGTTCGTGAATCTGACGACCCCCTGCGCCAATCCTGCGGGAGTCCTGAGCTATGACGGGATCCACACGTCGAACACGGTGAACAAGGCGTTGGCGACGGCTTTTTTGACAGGGAAGCACATTTACCCCGAGGGTGGATTCAAGTGCTCTCCCGACTTCACATTCTGGGACGCCAGGACATAAGCGAGAGCTGGTGCTCCATTCCGGGGCAACATCAGACACGAGCACCAGTCCTCCTTCCGAGGGAACATTGTTGCGTTCGGATACCATGCTTGACGGCTGCACGCATCACCATTCGATGCAGGAGCAAGCGATAAAAAAAACGCGACGCAGCTTGGGAGGAATCGAGCTGGTTATGAGGTTGTGATAGAAACCCGTTGGCCATGAGTGCGTAGGGTTTCCTCCATGAGTTATCACGACACTTGTGAAGTAACGAAATAATTGTGTTCATTTACTGGAGGAAAGACGGACTGGCATCGTCTAGACTTGGTTTCGACCGGTGATGCGGACCAAGAGAATTCTGTTCATTGAGTGTACACGTTCCGGCAGTGCCTTTGAAATAATCTGAACATTCTATCATTCTACACTCATCTTTTGTCTGGTGTATGATCACTTGTGTATGCAGGATCAGTTTGTTTAGGTAAGTTTGCTACTGAGCGTATATTTTGTGTTATGTTTGAGAAATACGGCGCTGATTCTGGTTATTGCTGGTATCCATAAATTTCTGTAGGGGACGGTTTTGTAAGAGAGAGAACACTAACAATAATATAAATCATGAAGTATATTATTAAAATAACTTGATTCCATCATATTTATAAGAGCCTTTTACATTGTCTTGTGGAGAGAAGTAGTTGTAACTTCTTCATTACTACTTTGTAACTACCTAAAGGTAATTCTGCATTTACCAACATGTATTAATTAATCTAATATGTATTAGCAAATCTAACACCTCTCTTTAATCAACATAGACTAGATTTTATTTGAATTCTCAATGTTGATTAAGTATTTCATGAAATGGTTGTGTTTGGGTTTCAGAAGTGACTTTGTCATTATATTTGCCCGCATTTCATTTTGTTTGTAGAAATAAATTCCAAGACAACTTCATTTGCTTTTACTTTGTGTCAAATGTAATGGTATTTGATATCAATATGTTTTGTGCAATCATGGAAATGTGGGTTTCGTGTCATTGCAATACATGATTGATTATCACAATAAATTGTGCTTGTTAAAGTTACTTGATGTCTAATTTCTTTGAAAAGAGTTTGAAGCCATATCAATTTTTTTAAAGATGTTGCCACCGCAATATATTATGGTGTCGTACTTGATTATGCTACCACTGCTTATTTCTTAGAATGACAACTCAAAAGAAATGAGTTGAGGTAAAACTTGTATTCAAAAGTAGACTTTTGAGTATCTAGATCTCTCGCATAATCCGCATCACTCCAATCATAAAGTTGTGGTGAAGAGGTGGAAGAAGAATTTGAGTAACATAGTTCAAAATTTTGAGTTTGTTTTAAATAATGGAGTATGCATTTTAAAGCCGTCCAATGAATTGGACTAGGCTTAGCCATAAATTTTGCCATATGATGTATTACAAAGGCTAAATTATATCTAATACAAGTGATAAGGTATTGTAGACTTTTAGCGATATGTGCATATGGAATTGATGCCATGAATTTAATATCCCCCCCTTCATGAGGTCAAGACCTTCAAAAAAAGTGAATACTACCTTCAAGAGGAGTAGAAATGGCATGGCAATCATTCATAGAAAAATAATTTAATATATTTGAGACATATTTGGCTTGAGAGAGAATTAAAGTGCGGATGGCACGATTATGACAAATTTGAATATCTAAGATGTATTCGATTTTTTTGTTGTCTGTCATAGAAAAACGGGAAGAAAAAAGGGCTTTAATGGAAATGAGATAAGATAAATCATTTGAGATTAAAACTACATCATTAATGTAAAGTCCAATGTAGATTACAGATGTAAAGAAGTGTTTATATTAAACATTGATATCCAAAATACATTTTGAGAATCCATTAGTGACTAGAAAATCATCCAATAGATCACACTATGTGTGAGGAGCTTGTTTTAATCCATATAAGGATTTAAGTAAATAACATACCTTAAATTCATGACTGAGTACTACAAATCTTTTGGATTGAGTGATGTAATTTTCTTCTTTAAGAACACCATTTAAGAAAGCCATAGTGACATCCATCTGATAAATATGAAAGTCATAAAAAGTAGTTAAAACAAGAAGGAGATGTAGTGATGTCATTTTGATGATTAGAGAGAAAGTTTTATAATAATCAAGGCCTTCTTGTTGTAAGAAACTTTGAGCCACAAAATATGCCTAAAAACATGCTAGAGAACCATTGGAATTATATTTTTGACAAAATAGCCAATTGGTGATTACAATGGAGCAATTAAAAGGATGAGAGACCAACTTCCATGTTCTATTTTTTATTGAAGAATTATATTTACTTTTCTATAGCTAGATGCCAATTTGAGGCATCGTCACTTGTAAGTGCTTCACGAATCAAAAGTAGATCCACGAAGGTGGCTAGAAATCTACCAATATACAAAGCAATGTTGTTTATCTTAGATGTTTGTCAAGTTCTACAAGTGATTTGAAAAGATTGTTGAAGTGTTTTGTCTTTTGAAAAATTCCATTGGAAATCAATGGATGATACCATAGACGAAGAAGGCATAGTACTAGAAGTGTCAATGGCCTGATTGTTGAATAAGAGAGGGACAAGAGATGGTGGTGAAGAAACTTCAAGGTCAGCTATTGAGAGAGCTTCTTCATTACCACCAAGTTCTATATAAACATGATTAAATACTCTAAAGTGTTATGTTTTACTAAATCTATAATAACCTAGATTTCATTGTAACATAAGGCCAAATATATTAGAATTAAATTGAAAGTAAGTAAATGAAATGGAAAATAAAATAAATGACTGAATAAAAGAAAATAGAACCAAATAGAACCTAACAGAATCAAATAAAATGAAAAAAGAAAACTAAACTTTAATGAAAGAAAGAGTTTGAAGCCATATCAGACCAAATATTCTAAATGGCCTTAGTTATTCCTATTTATACTTTATTCAACAGTTCTATAACCTTCTAGAATGTCCATAATGGTAGATTCTTTTAAAATAATTGACCTTCTAAAAGATCTCAAAGGTGGATCTACTATTATAACTACCCTTAGCCTTTCTTGAAGGTTCTATGGTAGATCCCATATGAACTACTATCTTAATATCAATTCTAGAAGCTTCTCAAAAATAATTCTAACTACATATTTTTATATGCAAATAATACAACCATCGTATCATGCCTTATTACATCTTTAAAGAGTGGGAGTCTTTGTGGAATCAACAGAGCCATCAATAGAAGTGAGGTGATTATAGAACTGATCTTTAGTGTTGTGAGTAGTAAATGTAGTGCATGTAGTGATCTAAGTGGATTAGATAGCATTGAGGGATCCACCATAGGTAGGATGAAAAGATCATTCACCTCTTTTGAAAGAAGAAGAGATTCTATAAAAGAATTAAGGTGTATGAAAGAATCTTCATTAAAGATCACATTTCAACTCACAAAGAGCTTATGGGTGTCTAAATCATACACTTGATAGCCGTTAATACCAAGAGATTTGATATAGTCAAGAAACAAGCATCAACAAGTAAACAAGTTAAATTTTGTACATTGAATATTGGATATTTTAGTAAAAGCTAACATTTAAAAGTGCGTAAGTGATGGAAGTTAGGTTGAATGTTGGTCCATTGCTCTTAAAGAGCTATATCCAGCAAGGAAGAATGAAAAGATAGGTTTTATAAACAACAAATAGCCAACAATGTTGTGGCATGTATGGTAGGTGATTTGGGAGAAGGCATGTTATTTTGTTTTTTATAGACACAACCATCACAAAAAGATAAACTTTTTGGTAATAAAGATAATCCAAAAACAAGATAATTGAATTTGAAATGGCAGGGTTGCTATCTACGGTCTTACTTTACCAAGCAATAATGCTCCATGTAGCTTTACTGCTAGAAATTTTCCTAATCGAAGCAATAGAAATATGAGCCCCTTAAACTTGTACCTCACAATATTGGGTCTTATGTAACTAGACTCCATCAAATTGAGCTGTGGCTACGTTGGCCTAAGCCATATTGATTGTGGTAGTACGAAGTTGTGTCATAGTAGCTTGAGTCAAGTCAATTCAAGCAGTACCAAAGTGGGCCTTGTTGGCTAAGATTGCACCTATGAAGGCCTCATAAGACAAGGTCCCACCGATGATGGCCGCATTAAATTGGGCGTTGCCAATAGGTGCCTTAATAAATAGGATCCAAGCAAAAGAAGTTGTGTTTGTCTAGGCCACTACAAATTGGGCCTTAGCAATAGAGGATGTTCTAGCTTGGGCCACATCAGCATGGACCTTGCCAATAGAGGCTAAGCAAGTCTATGTCATGAGAATGTGATAAAAAATGGGCGTAAAATTTTTTAATATTGATAGAGAATCAGAAGATGTCGTATCCCATTTAAGGTTTGTGAAGAAATATAAATAATAGAAGGAAGATAGAGTTCTCATTTAATGGATAAGATGTTGCATGAGAGCCACTAAGGTGTATGAAGAGCACCTATTACATTAAAAGTGGATACAAGTTTGATGTTGGCTACCACCACTGTCTCTTGATACTGAAGAGAGTACTTCATGGATTGAGGTAGCCCATGTACTAGCTAGAGGGGTGGGATCAATAGTCATCACTTGTAACAACTTGGCAATGGTGACTAACAATTTCATCCATGCTTGTGGCCAATTGGCAAATGATGAGTCATTAATTGAGCCTTGTTCAATATTAACATAAAGATGCAAATACTGTGTGGTGTGACTATTGTGAAGTAGTTAGCAGGCAACAATGGTTATTATCATGGATGCGAGGTGATAAAACTCCTTTATCAAAAGAATACAGATTGTCTTGTTTAGAGATTAAAAAACTATGAATGTCATTTGTCCAAGATGATTTAATACTGATGACACATGCATTATTGATGAACTTATTTTTTGTGTACCTTATTTTAGTGCGTTGAACCATTGATAGAAGATTCTTTTTTAATTTTGAAATATACAAGTTCTTTGGAATCTGTAAGTATTGATTACATTTGAGTTGTTAAACAATGTATTCAATGTCTTCAATAATATGAAAATTTTTATCTTCTAATAAAACAAGTTTTGGGGTAGTGAGTGGAATATAAATGTTAAAAAATTTTCTCAATTGAGACATGTGATTGCTAGCTCTAAAATCTAGATACCATGGTTAACTAAAAATATTAATAGATATTACCATAAATAAGAATAGTAGAGCCTCAACACCATAAGATCTTATAAGTTTTGATTTGTTTATTTGATTTCTTTGTTTTTTGTGACATTCTAGAGATTTATATCTATAAAATAATAAAAAATAATATCTCTAGTTTGTGGATTGGAATATGAAACATAAGATAATTTAGAATAATATTATTGAAAGGAGTTACTACTCAATTTTGGAGTATATAAGGATCTATGATTTTTAATAATTATTTATTTTAATATAAAAAGAACTAGTTTTAGAATTATCATATTTTGAACAATTGATTGTTGTTTGTTATAATATATTAGATAATAATATTAAAAATATTCAATCATTAATTTTATTTTTGATAGTAATGAATGCACTCTAAAAATCAAGAAGAATAGCTAATATTAGATTGACTTGCTATAATTTAGTGAAAACTCAATCAACCATGGTATTTTTTTCAAGGATATATTGCTAAGTTTTTATAAATATATGAACATCTTAATTTGGATCTATTGTTAAATGAAAAAGATTTTTTATAGAAATATACTTGAGAAGCTTTATTTGATTGTTTGTAAATATGCTTGATATAATTCCAAATTGCCTTTGATGTAGGTAGTTTGTATAATGTCATAAGTTGCTTATCTCCACAATATAGAAGTGTTTTTGCATGAGCTTTGACATCCTTCAAACTCCAAGTATGATATTGTACCAAATTAAATGTATTGGGTGTAACCTCAAAACCATGAATTAGTCCCCATAATTCTATTCGATTTAAGAGAGCCTTCAATTTCATACTCCACGTATAATAATTATTTGCAAAAAGTAAGGATATTGATGGAGTGTAAGAAGAACCATGAAAAGTCATAGTAGGTGGATTTTTCTACTTATACTAAAAAAGAAATGAAAGACAATTAGTCCTATGATATCATGTAAGAAAAAGAACAATAATAATAATAATATAAATCATGAAGTATATTATTACAATAACTTGATTGCATCATATTTATAAAAGTCTTCCATATTGTCTTGTGGAGAGAAGTAGTTGTAACTCTTTCATAACTACTTTGAAACTATCTAAAGATAATTCTATATTTACTAATATATATTAATTAATCTAATATGTAATAGTAAATCTAAGAATTTTTGATGTATCTCTAGCTTAAATATAAAGCTTTAGCACAAGAATTGCAGTATGTAATGATGAGATTTGAAGCGCCAGGAAGTTGATGTTGCTTGAATTCATTCATCATCATCTAATTCTTGGTGTGTTAATATTTCATTGAATCCATGCTACTACTATGATTGATACTTTGGCAATAGATCTAAAATTTCTAATCAAAGTGAGTGTCATAGCATATATTTGTATGATCTTATCACTCATCAACATTCTACTTGTGCTCAGTATGGATGTGATTCTAATTTGGTAGTTTTGACAAGTTCATCAAGAAATGATTGCAATTTTGTATGGTGAATATATCAGTTGCTTATCACAAGTGCTTATGTGTAACACACATCAATTATAACAGGAAGCATCTATTCAATGAACTTCAAATGTATATATAGTTTTGATTGTATCATCATCAAATTTTCATTCACAAAAATAAATAGTGATGATATGGAAGAAGATGATACTATACTATAGACATTAATGAAATTTTTGTAAAGATAAATCATAACATAAAGTAGAATATTTTACAATATATTTATAAGATTTTTTTATTTTTAGTTTTTTTAAAAAATAACCACAATATAAAAAAATAATCTTTTGTTCTTATCTTTTAATTTATGCTTTTGTTTTATAAAAAATCATACACAATGGGAATTTACCTTTAGAATAAAGCCTTTGAATTTGAAAAAAAAATTCTTCCTAATATTATTTTTGACTAATATGTGAAGTAATTCTTAAAATAGTTACTTTTATATTACACTTGTGAATGAGAGGGTGATAGCGGGTGGAGAAGGTGATTAAATCCCTCTACTATTAGAGAATTGCCACCAAGAAAGATATTATAATTAGATGAAAAGAAAGGATACGAGGAGTGGAAACGGTAGTTAAATTCCTTCAACCACTAGAAATGGGCCTCCAACAAAGAATTAAAAAAGAAAGGAAGTAATAACCAATTTTGAAGCTGAGCTCTATTTTTAATCAAGACCCTTGTCTGATCCTAATTTAATTCTAGTCCTTGAAATAATTTTTAAATCCTTAATTAAGCTTCCTTCTACTTCACTCTAAAATTCTTCAAGCTCTCTCTTTTCTCCAAGTTCCTACACAACGGCAACCACAACAACACCAAAAGATTGTATTAAAATAAGATAAAATAAAAAAAAATATGAGATGTTAAAACAATTGCCTTCTAAGCATGCCTAAGACTTGTAAGATAAAACTCCTAGCAAACACACCAAAATATGAGCTAAAATAAACCTCCTTTAGTTGGAAGTTCATTCTAGTTCACATCAAGTGAATTATCTTCATAAATTTTAGAAATTAGAGCTATTAATTAATTTCTAATGAATTCACTCTTGAATCATTTCTAACATCTAAATATTTAAATCTACTTCTATCATTAATTCATTCTTATAATAATAATGCTAAAGTAGAATTTACATTGAAAAAGATTTTAGAAATTACAAAGAAGGAGTTTTATATTATGGACACCATTAAAAAGACGAAAAAATTAATGGATGAAGTTGAAATGAAGCATGCTTTTGATGCAAAGATATACAAGGATGAAAAAAAGATTAATAATTGTTATAAGTAATTAATAAGTGAAAAGAATGGTTATAATCAGTTAGTGTATTTTGAAGATTATAGTGATAAGGAAATAAAAAATTCAAGTTATTATACTCAAAAGCATTAGACAAGAGCAATTATAGAAGTATTGATGAAGGTCGGAGATATAGAAGAACTAGTAGTTGCTTTAGTTGACCATAGTTCCAAAATAAATCTTATATCTAAAGATCTTTATAAGAAATAAAGATAGCCAATTGATATTGAGCATGGATGGACAATACAAGAAGTTAATAATATACAAGATGAATTATATGGATCTTGCTAAGATGTTTAAATCCAGATTAGAGATGTTATAATAGAGCAATATTTTTTTATTTAAGATACAATATCTTATTTATTAATTTTAGAAAAACCATATTTTATGACAACATGGTTAGAAATAAAAGTACTTGATGATGGTTTAGTCTATACACAAATACATAATGAAGATGGAAGGAAAGTGATACAATTTTTAATCGTCCTTCTTAATCACAAATAAAATTGAAATAAGTTGAAAGAAAAACCATTTCTAAGAGTTACTAAAGAGTTGAAGGATTTTGAAAAAGTACCATTATAAAGCAAGATTATGGAAGTATAAAAAGAGAAGTCCTTGCTTGCAAAGTTTTTCAAGGACCTGACAAACAAGTTTCTCATGCTCTTCTATGTTTTTGGAAAATATCAAAATATCATCTAAATAGATGACAACAAAATCATCAAGATGCTCTCAAAAGATGTCATTCATGATGTATTGAAAGATTGCGGGAGCATTGGTAAGACTAAAAGGCATGACATTATATTCAAAATAGCCATACCTTGTACGAAAAGCTATCTTCCATTCGTCTCCTTCCTTGATTCGCACAAGGTTATAAGCTCCCCTTAGATCAATCTTTGTAAAGCTCCTTGCACGTCCAAGTTACTCTAGAAGACCTAATATCAAGGATATTGGATAACGATTCTACTTTCTTACCTTGTTGAAACCTCAATAATCCATGCACATCTGCAATGAACCATCTTTCTTCTTCACAAATAAGATTGGTGCCCCAGTTGGCAACTTCGAATGACGAATGAAGTTCTTGGCTAAATTCTTGTCAATGTACTTCCACAATTTTGCTAACTTCGTCTTCGAAAAATTATAGATTGGGCCAAAAACTAGTTATGCTCCTTCCTGTAAGTCTATGGCACAATCGTATGGTCGATGCTCGAGTAGCATGTCGGCATTCTTCTTGTGAAACACGTCTTCAAAATTCTTATATTGCTCCGATATATTTGCTGTCAAAATCTTCTCTCCGCTAGTTGAAGTCACATAAATCACAAATGATGTGCCTTCCTTGGACGATGTTACAAACAATCTTGCTCAAATAGATAAGGGTTTTTTGATTCGAGATCTTCTATCAGGCTTACTCTCGGAATGTTCTATAGAAAATGTCATCTTTCGTAACCTCCAATCTATAGATGGATTATGTATTTTTAACTAAGAAAGACCAAGAATAACAAGATTTGATGGGATTCTAATAATATTTAAAATAATATAACTACTAAGGTCTTTAAATGTTACCTCTATAAGTTCTGATTCATAGGTGACACTACCAGATAATAAAGGTCTTCTACATGAACGGATTTAGGTTTTTGTACTAGAAGAATCTTGTGACGCTAAGTAAATTCTTTGTCTAAAAAGCAAGCAGCTGCTCTTGAATCTAATAACGCTAAGGTTTTTAATTTCTCAGGGCCAAAAGATAGAGGAATGGTAAAACAATGGATAGTCTAAGCGAAAAGAGAAGAACTTGATTGTTGTTGTGGTATTGAATCGTCTAGCCGCGCGGTCCCCATTATGGTTGGGCATCTTTGTTTTTTTGAGCAAACGTGGCCTTGATCTTGACAATGCATCAATTTTGCTTCTTGAGACAGTTTCTAGCTCTATAGCCTTCTTTACCACAATACAAGCATAGTCCTTCTTCCATACGCTGCTTTTTTCTTTGTAGAGTTAGAAATTTGACACGTACCATGTCAATTTATATGTCTTCCACCTCTAAATGTGAATTCAGGCTGCTTGCTGACATAGTTGGAGCATGGTGAGCTGTATGTTGTCTTGAGCGTTGGTCTTGGTGATGTTCGAGCAGGTGATTATTATACTTCATAACTTGACTAATAGCTTTGTTGAGCATTCGCAGATTGGGAAGAGATAATAACAAATTCTTCACGTCGTCCCTCAAGCCCCAATAAAATTGACTCATCAATGCTTTCTCATCCCAATTCATGTCGCACACTAATTATTTGAAATTTGATGGATAGATTGACGCGGAGCTTGCTCCTTGTCATAGTGACTGAATCTTTGTTATATCCCATTGCGCCTTGTAATGTTTGCCAAATACTTTCACAAACACCTCCAAAAAAGTTTCAAAGTTATTCAAAATTGACGATCTTTTTTCAAACAAAAGAGCAAACCATGATAGAGCTTGCCTCGTGAGCAAGGTTCCAACCACTCCAACACGTGACTCCTCCGTCAGATAGCATTTAGAAGATAATGTTGTTATTAATCTAATTTGATTGATAAAACCTCAAAACTTAGAACGCGTAACATCAAACTTCACTAGAAGGGTGATTCGGGATTCTTTTCGTTGTAAAACCAACGGTCCTTGTTGAACTAGAGGCAAAGCTGCTTTTCTTGGTGCTAAAGCTTGAGGCTGGTGAATCCTCGATTGTGCCATCCCGGATGCTCCATCATTATGAAGTCTTGTTATGATTCCTTCAATCTCTATAGTTCTCTGTGATAACGTAGCAAGAGCATTCCTAATGGCGTCCAACTTGCACTCCAAACTTTCAGCCATACTAATATGTTGACCTCCGACCATTCTAAGAGAAGGAAAGAAATGACTCTACAAAAAGGCATTATTGGTTTAGAGGAGGGTACTCCGCAACCTCTAAAACGCCTTAAAACCTTCAAGAAGAGGGATAATCCACTCTCTCCAAGAAAGATAAGACTCCAATATTATAATAAAAAAAATATCAATTTAGAGGAGGATAATCCACAACCTCTAAAATACCAGTACCTTCAAGTAGAGGTATAATCTACACTCTAACAAGAAAGAACTAGCTTTGATATAAAAGATGAGTGTAGTCTCGATAAACTATTATAAATTTAGAATGCTGAGTGGAAATCTAAACAAGAAGCTTAAGAAGAATCGGTAAGAATCTAGATTAATCAGATGAGTACAAGAACAACACTAGAGAAGTGAGCTAGAGCTCCAAGAGGTGTGTTGTTAAGCCTGAGGATTCCCTCAGTCTCGACTCTTATATATATTACAAACCAAGGAGCTTCTCAAGAAGCTTCCACAAACTAAGAAGCTTCTTAAGCAGCTTCTATGAATTAGGAAGCTTCTCAAGTAACTTCCACAAGTTAGAAAGCTTTTCAAGCAACTTCCATGAGCTTGAAAACTTCTCAAGTAGCTTTTGAAGATACAAATGAAGTTCTTAGAGCCATCATTTGTACCATATTCTAATTCTTGGTTTAGAATACCAAAGAAAAATAGAATACTACGATTCATTCAAGATATGCAACCCGTAAATCAAGTAACTATTAGAAATACTGGAGTTGGACCAATTGTTGGAGAATTTGCTGAGGCATTTGCTGGTAGAGCTATTTACGCTATTGAAGATCTTTATTCTGGATATGATCAATTTCAACTAGTTGAAGGAAGCAAAGATATTACTACTATGAGGAAACCTTTAGAGTTGGTTAAGATGTGTACATTGCGACAAGGAGTAACAAACTCAGTAGTTCATATGATGAATGGGATGAATAAGGTTCTTCATGATTTCATTCCAGAAAAGACTATGTCCTTCTTAGATGATATTCCAATCAAAGGATGTATGGAAGAAGAAAAAAATGAAATAATGGATCAGAAGGGGTGTCGTAAATTTGTATCTAATCATATTTCAGACTAAGATAAAATTTTATCTCGACTTGAAGAAGTTCACTTGACACTATCAAGAGCTAAATCGACCTTTGGAGTTCAAAAAGTTGTTATTGTAGGGCATTTGTGTGGATGGTTTGGTCACAAATCTGATCCTAATAAAGTGAATGCTATACAATGAATGAAGGATATTTGTAGCTCACAAACAGAGGTATGAAGGATTTTAAGAGCTTGCATATTTTATTGTATATGGATTCCTCATTATGCACATGTAGCTGATCTTCTTTATAGTTTGCTATGAAAAGAGAAGAGATTTAAATGAAAGAAGAAGAACACAAAAATAATTCAAAAGCTAAAGCAATTATTATCTTCTCTACTTGTATTACAAAGGATAAGTTATGAGGATGGCAAATCAGTGATACTTACAGTTGATACTAGTCCAATAGCTATTGGATGGACTTTAGGACAAAATGATGAAGAAAGTCACAGATTTGCTATTAGTTTTGGAGCTAAAGTATTAAGTGAATGTCAAAGAAACTATCCACAGGTGAAACGGGAGCTATGGAGAATAGTTAGAGCTATGAAAAATAAAAGAGATTATTTAATTGGGACACTAGTGATAGTGGAAACATATTGTTTACCGCTATTGGGAATGATTACCAATTGTAACATACTTGATATTGCTATGCTAAGATGGATTGTATATATTAAATCTTTGAATCCTAAATTTAGGCATATAGTAGGCAAGGATAATCTTGTAGTAGATATGCTATCCCGAGCTAGATATGAACAAGAAGAAGATTTGATTGAAGATACTGAAGATATAGGTACTACCTTTTATTCTAGGACACAACAAAGAGAGGATGAATATTCAAGACCATTTATAGAAGAATTATATGAAGAAGAATGGATTGATATTGGGTGCTATTAAGCACATTATCAAGACAATCAAGATGGAGTAATATTCATTTCAAACAGATTAGATGGAGGGCTTATAACTACCTCTTACAAGGTGGTTAACTATAGAAGCGATGCAAACGAGAGAGTGGAATACTACAAAGAGTAGTTTGTAAGAAAGAGATGCAAGAAAAGTTAATCTATGAATTCCATTATAGTTTGTGGGCTGGACATAGAAGTATTTATGTCACCTTTAATAAGCTCAAAGAAAAATATTTGTAGCACAACATATATAGAGATGTGGTGAAGTTTGTAGAATCATGCCAAACTTGTCAGATATATTCGGAGATTTGACGTAAAGATGGATTGCATCCTACATATCCACTTGTAATACATTATAAATGGATTGTGGATCTAGTTACTATGCATATGGAAATATGACAAATGCGGTACTTTGCTCTGGCACTAGAAGATTTATCTAACCAAGTAGAAGGAAGAGCTCTACGAACAAAATTCACTGAAACAATTTATAAATTTTTATTGGAAGATGTGATTTGTAGATATGGATGTATTAGAAAAATTATTGTTGATCATGGAAAATTGGATGCACGTGAGGCTAGACAGTTCTTTGAGAGATGTGGATTTAAGCTAGCACTTACTACATCTTATAATCCAGAAGGCAATGCTAAAAGTGAGCGAGGTCATCCTCCTATTGTAAAGACCATTGTTAAAGCCTGCAAAGGAAGAACAAGAGAATGGCCAAGATTACTACCATTTGCTCTTTGGGTTGATTGTACTACTCATAGTTCAATGACAGGACATATGTCGACAGAGCTAATTCAAGGACAGAAGCTCATTATGCCCATTGAAGAGCAAATACCTACTTGAGGTATCTTGCCTTGGCAAGTTAATATATCTAAAGAAGAACTTCTTGTACTTCAAATTCGTCAACTAGAAAGAAGACCTGAAGACGTAAAAAAAGTAATTATAAGGCTGAAGGAGTCATGCTTAAAGAATAAAGATAGATTTGATAAACAACATAGATTGAAGCCAAAAGATATTCAAGAAGGTGATTGGATTTTAGTATATCACAATAGCTTAGATAATCAACATAGTGCTCTCAAAAATTTTTCTAAGCGTTGGTTTGGAACTTATGTAGTTGTATATGTTTTAGATAATACTACATATGCGTTAAAGGAATTAGATGGAATAAGACTCAAAATTCTAATTATAGGAAAACGTATAAAAACTTTCAAACAACGAGATCAAGAACTAGTCCTTGAAGATGTTGAAGAAGAATTTGATCTATCTAGGTATGAGGAAGAAGAATTGGATTTTGAAGAAGACAATACTGAGGAGGTAATATGATACCGACCACAACTTTGATTCTTCTTGGTGCATATCGGAAGATGCTTAGGTTTAGAGGGGATGGATGCCGTGTTGTGGTTCGACTACTACATGAAAATAATGTAATTATGTACTTAATATATAATTCATTAAGTAACATGGTGAGAGCCATAGTAGTAGATTTTAGTTGGTTGTAGAATATAATTTGATTATTACCTTGAGAAGAGGTTGTTTAAAAAGATTACTATAGAATTTGTATAATTTTAATTTCCTTTTGATAGTGGCTTTTAAGATTGGTTTTGGTTGATAGTAACTTCTAAATATTTAGAATCACCTTTGTAAGACATTGATGACCTTTGAAAACTTCTTTTGGTTCTTTTATTTGGTGTTTAGAGCATAAATTATGTAAATCTTATAAAAAGAATGATTGAAGAAGGATTTTGGTAGCAAAGGGAGTAATTAGGGCACCAATATAAATAAATGGAGATGAATAATGAAAATCTCCATTCCTATTGGTCAAAAATCATGACCAATGGGCTTTGAGGAGGCTGCCTGAGGCCATATTAGGAATTAGGGTTGGTTTCTCGAGGCCATTTGAGCTTTGAAGGCTAGGGTCAAAAGGTTTAGGTTTTTGGCTATGGTTTTGGTACAAATTTTGTATGGTTTGGAGTTTATATGAAAGAGATACAAGCACTCAAAGTTAAGGTGTTGATTTGGAAGCTACTGTCACTCTTTTTAGCATAATGCACGGATACGGATAGCTATTGAGAATCGGCGATTGCGACTAGAGAGAGCACTTTTGCGGCTATACTTTTTATATACTGCTTTGTGGATTTCAAGTTAAAGTAAAGGCGTTATTAGATTTTGAAGTCAGTGCATGCAATCTAAGGGTAGTAAGTAACCCGATTTGCTAGTGGTTGTCTCTTGAGCTATATCTTGAGCAATTTGACAAGGTTTTGGCTCAAAATTTTAGGAAATGTAAAATTTTATGTTAATAAATTTTGTGCATAAGTTTTATGACATTTGAGTATTGAGTTCTTGAGATATTAAGAAAAAAGTGTTCAAGTACTTGTAAATTAGGATTTAGAGCATTTGCTAGGGTTTCTTAGATGCCAAAAGATCGGCCTTGAATTTGCATTTGGTTTTTTTTTGTAAAAAAATTTAAGGTTAAATTCTACCTATCTTATAAATTTGAGACAAATTGAACAATTAAATTAAGAGTTATGATTTTCTAAATTTCAGAACAAGAAAACTCTTTGCGGGAAAAATATGTTTTGAAGGGGTTTTGCTATATTTTGAGTTTTATGAAAAATAAAGGAATTTTGGGAGGCTAACATAAGATTCATATAAAGGTTTAAGCTACACTCTCTACCGCTAGATACCCAATGTATTTCTAGATAGCAATTCATGCCATATGACAACGTAACTGGTTGAGGAAGTTACCATCAAGTGGCACTATAGCAGAGCAAAGCTTGAATTACTCTGACTTCAACAATTTTATACACTTTTGATTAAACACTACTTCTCCAGCCTTTGGCGCTAGATACGATCTCTTCAATAATACATCGGATAGTCCTTATTGCTTCCCAAGTTGATAAGTAATAACAAAGTCAAACTTGAATACCAACATATTCCATCGAGCTTGATCACGATTCAAAACCCGAGCCAAAATGAAGTACTCTAAATTCTTGTAATTTGTATATATGGTCACCAGATGTGTAGCTCTTTCAAGAAAGTGACGCCACTCTTAGAAAGAATCTACTATCACAAGAAGTTCTTTATCGTGGATCTCATAGTTGATCTCGGCAACAGAAAACTTTTGAAAGTAGAACGCAACCGGATGAAGCTTCTTGTCTGTGCGTATTTATAAAAGTACAACTTCCATAGCAAAATCTAAAGCATCGGTCTCTGAATATAAGGTCTTTGTAAAGTTTAGATGTACCAAGATTGGAGCCATAGTAAATGTCATCTTAAGATCTTGAAATGCTTTTTTCTCTAGAGGTCCCCATTTGAGCTTGTCTTTACATGTCAACCAAGTGAGCGGAGCAGCAACTTAAGAATAATTCTCGATGAAGATTTGATAGAAGTTAGCAAAGTCAAGAAAACATTATACATCTTTAATCGTCTTTGAAACTTTCGATGATATGATTGCTTCAACCTTCTTAGGATCCATATTCAAGCCTTCCGTAGTTACAATGAATTCCAAAAATTCTATCTCAGTTTGGTTAAACAAGCACTTTTCCAATTTGGTGTAAAGTCCTTGCTTGTGGAGTTTTTCAAGGACCAGACGAACGTGTTTCTCATACTCTTCTACGTTCTTGGAAAATATCAAAATATCATCTAGATAGATAACAATAAAATCATCAAGATGCTCCCAAAAGATGTCATTCATCACGTGTTGAAAGATCCCCGAAGCATTGGTAAGACTGAAAGGTATGACATTATATTCAAAATGGCCGTACCTTGTACAAAAAGCTGTCCATTTTCTTCCTTCTTTGATTTGCACGAGGTTATAAGCTCTCTTTAAATCAATCTTTGTAAAGATCATTACACACTCAAGTTGCTCTATAAGACTTGATATCAAGAGTAATGGATAACGATTCTTCTTTGTCACCTTATTGAGACCTCAATAATCCACGCACATCTACAACGAGCCATCTTTCTTCTTCACAAATAAGATTGGTGCCCCAGTTGATAACTTCAAATTAACGAATGAAATTCTTGGCTAAATTCTTGTCAGTGTACTTCTGCAACTCCGCTAACTCCATCTGCGACAAATTGTAAATTGGGCCAAAAACTGGTTATGCTCCTTCCTGCAAGTCTATGGCACAATCGTATGGTCGATGCTCGAGTAGCATGTTGGCATTCTTCTTTTGAAACACGTCTTCAAAATCCTTATATTGCTCTGATATATTTGCTGTCAAAATCTTCTCTCTGCTAGTTGAAGTCACATAAATCACAAATGATGTACCTTTCTTGGATGATGTTACAAACAATCTTGCTCAAATAGATAAGGGCTTTTTAATTCGAGATCTTCTATCAAGCTTACTCTCGGAATGTTCTATAGAAAATGTCATCTTTTGTAACCTCCAATCTATGGATGGGTTATGAATTTTTAACCAAGAAAGACTAAGAATAACAGGATTTGATGGGATTCTAATAATATTGAAAATAATATAACTACTAAGATCTTTAAACATCACCTCTATAGGTTCTGATTCGTAGGTGATACTACCAGACAATAAAGGTTTTTTATATGAACGGATTTAGATTTTCATACTAGAGGAATCTCATGATGCTTAGAAAATTCTTTATCTAAAAAGCAAGCAAATGCTCCTGAATCTAATAATACTAAGGTTTTTAATTTCTGAAGGCGAAAAGATAGAAGAATGGTAAAGCAATGGGTAGGTTGAGCGGAAAGAGAAGAACTTGATTGTTGTTGTGGTATTGAATCGTCTAGCCGCACGGTCCCTATTGTGGTTGGGCATCTTTGTTTTCTTCAACAAACGTGCCTCTGGTCTTGACAATATGTCGATTTTGTTTCTTGGGGCAGTTTCCAGCTCTGTGGCCTTCTTTACTACAATACAAGCATAGTCCTTCTTCCATACGCTACTTTTTTTCTTGTAGAGTTAGAAATTTGACATGTACCACGTCAATTTACATGTCTTCTACCTCTAAATGTAAATTCAGGCTGCTTGCTAACATAATTAGAGCGTGGTGAGTCGTATGTTGTCTTCAACATTGGTTTTGGTAATATTGAAATAAGCGGTTATTGGACTTCACAGCTTGGCTAATGGCTTTATTGAGCATTCACAAATTGAAAAGAGATAATAACAAATCCTTCACGTCGTCTCTCAAGCCGCAACAAAATTGACTCATCAATGCTTCCTCATCCCAATTGATGTCGCACGCTAATTGTCTGAAATCTGATGTATAAACTGATGTGGAGTGTGCTCCTTGTTGTAGTCACCGAATCTTTGTTGTAGCCCACCGCGCCTTGTAATGTTTGCCAAATGCTTTCGCAAACACCTCCAAAAATGTTTCAAAGTTTTTCAAAATTAACGATCCTTTTTCAAACAAAAGAGCAAACCATGATAGAGCTTGCCTTGTGAGCAAGGTTCTAATCAATCCAATACATGACTCCTCCGTTGTCGTAATACATGAAGTCTTGCTTAAGAATGCTTCGAGCACTTGGCTGTGGAAGGAAGAATAAAAATTGTAATAACAAAATCTTAATTCTAATAGAATACTAAAAATACTCTAATTAGACCATAATAATGGTAAGCAAGCTTAATCAAATTCAAAAAAAATCTCAAAGAAATTTCAAACAAACAATAAGAATTCTTAAAGAAATATTAGAAGGATCACAAATATCACTCAAATACATCTCAATTCAATCTTAATTTTATTCTAGTTAAAATCCTATTAAACTTCATTCAAACTTTAGGCCAAAACTAATTGAATATTAAATCCTAATAAAATCCTAAATCCTAAATCAAACCCTAAACAAACCTTAAACCAAACCCCAACCAAATCCTAATCAAGCCCTAAACCAAATCCTAACCAAACTCTAAATCCTAAACCAAATACTAACCAAATTCTAAACCAAATCCTAATCTAAACCCTCAATTCTAAATCAAATCCTACCTAAATCCTAAACCCTAAATCAATCGTAATCCAAATTCTAAATCCCAAACCAAATCCTAACCAAACCCTAAACCAAATCCTAATAATTCTTATAACAAATTTAAACCTCAATAACTAATGAATAAGCAGTTGATCTTAACTCAAATTTTTTATACTTCTAAAAAAATAAATTAAAAACAAGCATAAAAAAATCGAAAAGGATCGAAGTTATCAAATTGACGATAACCTCAAAAATATATTCGGGTATTGGCTAGCCTCCTTCTCCAATCTTGATGCTAATATTCCAGAGCCAATATCTCTCCTTTAAATTATTCGATTGATCTCAAAATTCACATGTACATCGAAAAAAAAGTCAAATATCCTTTCATGTAAGTTTCACTTCAATCCAAGAAGAAGATTGCAAGCAATCTTAAAAACCCCCACTACACCTAAAATTCTACATTCTGAGACCTAAACCCACTTAAACTTTAATATTCCTCAATTCAACCATTAGATCAAGTTCAAATTTAGGATACATATTAAACACAATTATATCCATAAACTTATGAAATTGCAACTATAGATCTAATACAAAAATCTTAAAATCATCCAAAACGTAAATAATATTTTATTTCATAAAATCCAAATCATCCAAAATAAACATTAATTTTGCAAAGCCCTTATAAAGTCATATCAACTCTAAATCACTCAAAAAAAATGTTCATAGAAAGCTTATTTAATCTGCTATCAAATCTCACTCTCCGATCTCCAAAAGAATCTCGCAGTCGTCGTCAAGACTCGGTTTTGTGCCCTAGGATCTATTTTTGATCCTAATTCATAACCGGCCCTCTCCAGATATCAATATCTAGTTTTTCTAAGTAAATTTTTTCTAGCATTTATTCTTAACTTCCTTCTAAAGATGCCTATATTATTTATTTTTTCAATCTACTTTGATTTGTTTTACTTATGGTGCTACAAAGTAAGTAGAAGTTACCTTTCTAAAAGGAAGCATTGGTACCTTTTAATTTTTCTATCCCTTTGACTATTAACTATATTTCTAAGATAACTTGTTCTAATATTTTGAACTAAGATCTCTTAAATTATAATAATCTCTACACTCTTTTATCTATTAATCGTGTTACATCACGACACCATCAGATAGCATTTGAGATTTAAAGCTATTATCAATCTAATTTGATTGTCAAAACCTTGAAACTTGGAACACGTACCATCAAAATTTAATGGAAGGATAATTCGAGGTTCTTTTTGTTGTAAGACCAACAGTCCTTGTTGAACTAGAGGCAAAGTTACTTCTCTTGGTGCTGAAGTTTGAGGTTGGTGAATCCTCGATTGTACCATCCCGGATGCTCCATCATTATGAAGTCTTGCAATGATTCCTTCAATCTCTACAGTTCTCTATGATCACGTAGCAAGAGCATTCATAATGGTCTCCAACTTGTACTTCAAACTTTCAGTCATACTAATATCTTGACCTCCAACTATTCTAAGAGAAGGAAAGGAATGACTCTACAAGAAGGCATTATTGGTTTAGAGGAGGGTACTCCGCAACCTCTAAAATACCTTAAAACCTTTAAAAAGAGAGGTAATCCACTCTCTCTAAGAAAGATAAGACTCCAATATTATAATAGAAGAAATATCAATTTAGAGGAGGGTAATCCACAACCTCTAAAATGCAGGCACCTTCAAGCAGAGGGACAATCTACACTCTAACAAGAAGGAACTAGCTCTGATATGAAAGATGAGTATAGTCTCGACAAACTGTCACAAATTTAGAATACTAACTGGAAATCTAAATAAGAAGCTCAAGAAGAATCGGTAAGAACTAGATTAATCAGATGAATACAAGAACAATACTAGAGAGGTGAGCTAGAGCTCCAAGAGGTGTGTTGTCAAGACTGAGGATCCCCTCAGTCTCGGCTCCTATATATACTACAAGCTAAGGAGCTTCTCAAAAAGCTTCCACAAACTAGGAAGCTTCTCAAGCAGCTTCTACGAGTTATGAAGCTTCTCAAGTAACTTCTACGAGCTTGAAAACTTCTCAAGTAGCTTCTACAAACTACAAAGCTTCTCTAGAACCTTCTAGAATCTTCTATAACTTCTTAGTGTATGTCCTTGACAAAAGCACAAATGATGAAGAAGAATTAGATGAAGACTTGAAAAACATAATATGAATGAAACAAGATTTGAATTATTTGGTGCATACCATAAGATGCTTAGTTTCAGAGGAGGTGGATATCATGTGGTAACATGTCTATATGATAAAAAATATAAATATAGATATTATTATAAAATAATATTTAATATTATCTTGGCATGAAAATTATTTACAGTAATATACATATACATATATACTAGAGGAAGCCTATTTAATAAGCTAAATGATACCATTATGCATTCCATTATCTTTTTGGTTCTAGTGTTTGTATTTTTATTTACTTAATAATCTATGTTTATGCATTTTTCTTCTTGTTTCACATTAAAAATAAAAAAATATACATATATAGATTTTAAAATTTTAAAAATATTATTTTTTTGTAGTTTTGTAACATAATTCATGATGTTACATTTTTATAACTCCTCAAATATGAACACGGAGTGTGTCGAGCATGAGGCCATGGTGTGAAAGTGATCCTGGTGTGAACAGGGAAACTCCATGAAGGGAGTTATTTTGTTTAGCATGAGGCTGCAGTGTGAATGGGATCCAGTGACATCCCCGGAGCATCTCGCAAATAACTCTGTCCATCCTGTGGTTCATATTTTTGGGGGAGTAATATAACTGATTTTAATCGGTGCTAGCAACCTCATCCATTCAATGATTTTCGTGGACAGACACTATTGTTTTTTTCATAAAAGTAAATGAAACTGTAATGCACTCTAACATGACAAATTACAAGTCACATTGTGCTCTACATATTAAATATTAGACAATGATACATTCATGAATAAGGTTACTACCAATCTCCCGATTACTTGGTATGTTCCATTCCAATCGAAACATGAGAATTGGACCCATTTCAACAGACCCAAGTACAAGAAACAATTATCCCAAACAACCAAAAACCCTAAAACCCAACAAACTCGCAACTTGGAACGAGACATGCACTGAGACACATGCACGAGACCGTCGAGATTGTCTCCACTCTGCTTTGTCACGATTCAGCAATCATCGATTCTGCCGGAATCACCAATGCAGATTTGAATTTGCTGCGCACATTGTCAGGGTGCACAATTAGTTTTGATCCTCGGGTTTCATGCTGCAGTCAAAACGAACTGATTCTTAGGATTAGCTATGATATTGCACTTACACCATGCCATTGTTGCGGGAATTGCAGTAAGAATAGCAACGTGCTGTAATTTGAAGCTGCAAGTGAAAATCGTTGTGAGTGATTCCTCAAAGAGCAAGGCAGTTGAAGATGCAACAGGAGTTGGGGGTTGGTACCTCCCGATGAATCGCAAAACGCGGAAGTGAGACTGGTTTCCGTGAGGGCCAGTTCGGAGACGAAGGCATTGCAATAGAATTTGATTGAAGTGTATTGCTCTTTGGACTGTCCGCATAACGAAGGGAATAGATTATTCTGTTCGCCAGCTTTGCAGAGAAAGCTTCGGCACCGAAGTTAAGCATGAAAATCAGGTTTGACACTGAAGACATTCACCGAATTCGCTGCTTGTCAGGTTTCACGAGGCATAACAGACTATTGAAAGTGACGGTCTCAATCATGCATTCCAACACACGAAATCCCATCTGATGTTCCGGATTCAGTGGCAGTGATTCTTTGAGATCCCACATTCTGCAGTCCTTCGGCACAAATTCATGCGAGTCGGCACAACAGGGGTCAGTCCTTGGGTTTTTGATTGGGCATGGCGCAACGAGAATCTCAACCTTTGACCCAAATATCAGCATTTACCACAAGGAACGAGAGTATGAGATGACAGTTCCGGCAGGCAGCAGCGTGTACAATTCAACTCCTATGTTGCCACACGAGCCAATTCACCTGAGCTAGATTTTGACTTGGATGTAGCGGTTCTTGATAGGTCCACCGCAGACCTCCTCGAATCTAGTAGGGATTTATTCGGACGTAGGTTAATTTGACAAGTCTTTGCTTCTGCGTTTCAACCGTGTTAGGTTGAACAGAGGGTGCAGTTATAAAGTGTTCTTCGGTTGAGATGACCAATTGAACCGTGGAGGAGGAAGACAATATGGCTCAGAACTGGTCCCACAACCAGCGGTTGGCGCAAAGGTTTTGAGCCACATCATCCGATTGTTGGGCACCTTCCCATTGAGATCCACGCCGAAACCATGGTAACCTTACCATTACAGCGTTCCTTTGTTGCTGCCTGACGTGCACAGATGTGAAGCTACAAAACGAAACGCTGTCTTTGGATTCACCCAAAAGAATCTGCAGCGGAGTGGTTTCAATCAGGATAGTTTAACATGTGAACTTGTGGAGTTTCTCAGCAATGGTGATATGACTGGGCGGATTCCACATCAACCTCCTTGTGATTCCACTCCGTCTCTCATGAGCCTGGCAGTTGGGACTGTGTTATCGATGTCGCCTTGGTCATCAAAAATGTCTTTGAATGTTATAGAGAGAAGAGGATTAAGTTAGGAACTATTTTCAGACGTGAAGTGGTCTCCGTAACTCCGCTATCAGGCCAAGCTCACAGTTCTCTTCACAATCGAAAACCCAGAAAGCCCTCACGCTAATTGCTTACTTGTTCCTTCTCGCTCAATATTACGGCCTCTTCGGATCATCAGTACACAAATTACATACTAATAAACTCTTTGGATAATGTAGTGCTTGTGATTTCCGTTTTCGTTCGTGGTCCCAGATATGACGAACCTCAGATGCACACAAATTTAGAGCCACACGGTTCTCGTTGAAGCTTTTGAAAATTCTCGGCAGTGGGTTGTTTGCAAATCTACCACTTTACCTGCACTTGTGAAACTGAAAATTCTACAGCCGACAAAGGAAGTCACGACATAAGCACACATGGAATGGCTATAGTTCGTATGAGCTTTTGGATTTTCAGTCGTATGAAAAGGATTTAAGTCGTATGAGCTTTTAGATTTTCAAGTGAAGTCTGAAAACATGCCTTCTTCTGCTAAAACATTCTGTTCTACTTCTCACTTAGGGTCGAGATATCATATTCGTCTAACATTTGTGCTCCAGTTGTGATTGGTATTAGCATGTGTTATACTTGGAAACAGGGGCGTGCCTTCATCAAATATGACGCCCACGGTGGGTTATTTCTTAATTGCGTTGGTGGTCTTTGTCTCTTTTGCTCAAGGTTGTGGGGTGTAATTCTCAGACCTCAAGAAATTGATTGATTGATTGATTGATTGATTTTTATTTTTTTATTTTTTATTTATTTATTGTTTTTCAAAAGCGTAATATCTTGCCCATCCTCCAAAACTAAACCTTGGAGATAAATAAGAAATAGTATATCTATCTACTATTTTAATTCATCCATATCATAATTCCATTCAATGAACATATTTGTACAAGACTACTACTTTCATCTATATATATATATATATATACATAAATTTAATTAATAAATAGGAAAATTTCTTTTATCAAAATAAAAATAAAAAAAAACATTTTGAAAACAAAACATCTTACTTTTGGGATCTAAAATTCATTTACATATTTTATTAAAGTGAAAAGATGTATAATAATATTTGTTACAAAAGATTTAGTGGCTAATGGCATTACATGCTTTAACTTACTCTAAACTACAAGAAAACAATTAATGTATTTCTTCTTGTAAAAACACTTGGATCTTAAGTGAATTCAATAGCAATTTAATTATGACAATAAAAAATATGTTCTTTGTATAGTATTGGAAACAATTCAACATATCACGCAATTTTGATAACACCATATACAAAAAAAAATAAAAAATAATATAGCAAATGCTAGTGGAACAATTATGTATAAGAACATCAAGGAAACAATGGACTGCTTTAGAGAATCACATAATTATTTAGAAATGTTTCTAATGAACTTGTCATTTCTAAAATACATATGTAATAAAATTAAAGAACTATGTATTTTTATTTCTATATTTTTTCTTTCATATTTATAATTTCTATAGTAAATACAATACACAATCATCTTCCAAAGATGTCTAAAATATGTGCTTGAAATAAATTTCATGAAACAATTTGGTAGTATTACAAATAAAAGTTTTTTTACAACACAAATTCTAAAAACTCTTCAAAATCTCCAAAAATTTATATTAGTAACAAACTTTACAAACAACTTATCAATAATTCTTTAAAACCCTACATATGAACAATATCTAGATGTACACCATACAAGTAGAAAAAAACCATTTGATCAAATCATAAAATCTAAGGAAAGTAAAAATCTTTTAATAGTAAAGAGTTAATATAATGATCTTATAATAGATTATCTAAAACCTTCATCTTTGTATAAACAAAACCTATTACAAGATAAAACTTAGCAACAAAGTAATCACTCAAGCTACTATAATGATAAAGGTGGTACATGGATGCCACAGCTCTTGAAATTTCATCGGTTGTTTTTCTAGGTACCTACCCCACAAGTCAAGATTCCCATGCTTAATATTTGAAATAAATATAAATGTGTCTTGGCTGCAATATTTTTCTTCTATTTATACTAAATGTCATAATTCCATACCATTCTTAATCAATCCATTTCAACAACCATCAATTCAAAATTGAAATTTATGCAACTCCCAAGTTGATATAATCTTTCTTATTATCTTTTAGCCAATAGTTGTATTACAACATGACATTGATTACTACTAATAACAAAGATACTAGAAAGTCTTGGATCAAAACTAAAATACAACAGATGTGTTAATAAAATTAAAGATAGCTTCAATTTTCATTCTAAATCTACTACCTACAAAGAAGGTCTTTTAGAAACTTCATAGAAACCTCAAAGCCTGTTGCTTAAGCTTTGTAAGGTATTCTTTGCTTCCAATATAACTTCCAAAAAGTTAAAATACTTATAGATTTTTTCTTAATAGCCATGTGACAAATCTATAAAGGTTTAAATATGTAATCAGCCTTTAAAAAACTTAAGAAAGCTTATTAAGAAAGAAAAAAATAAATTCATTTACTAAGCAAATATGTTGTCAAAAATATTTTAATTTATTCAACTCTATAAATAAAAAATGAATTTTATCTTAAAAATAATATTGAGTCCAATTTCAAAAAAATAGTATGATATTTGTGATAAAATTATTTATTCTAACCTATTTTTTAAATTTTTAATCTATTTTTTATATAATAATTAAAAACCACAAAGTAAAAATAAATTACTGAAATTATAAAATTAACTTTTTATATCAATATATAACTTTAACTACCACATTTTAAATTTTTTATGCAATAACAATAAAAATCCAAATAAATAAAATAAAATTTAAGATTTATGCTTAAAAAACATATTGTAATATATCTCAATTCAGCTTCTTTTATACTACTATTTAAATTTATTTACAAAACTACAATTATATCTTTAAAATCATTAATTTAAAAATTTATTCTAAAGCAAAAAAAAAAAAAAAAAAAAAAAAAAAAAATCAATGAAAAGTATTTAGGAACAATAATTCTTGAATCCATCAATAAACCAAAAATTTCTTAATATTCATAATATAATTTACATACTAAGTTATAAGATAAGAATACATAATATATTTTGTAAAATATTATATTAAAATTTTATTGATATCATATTTATTGGCAAGGAAATTATAGAAAAATAATCTATTCATAAATCTTTTTGAAAAATTATCAAATATTAAATATGAAATTTATAAATGCTATTAAAATGGATTTTGTAAAATTTTAAAAATAAATCTCCGAAGATAATTAAGCTTTGATATTTGATATACATATAGTATTATGAGTATTAGCTTTGTTCATATTCATAATTTTGAATCTAATTTTGTAATGAGTAAATTGACAAGTTTTCATGTTGTTCATATAGAGTTTGAACAATCCCAAACTTCCTACTTACAAAGTCTTAATTTCAATTATAGCTTGTATTAAACACCAAATGTATTAAACTAAATAAATGGTCATTTTTCACAACTTATGGTGACTATTGATTTATGTTTGGTATTATTAAACCATTACTACCACATTTTAAAATTACCTTGGGTTCTTTCTTTGTGAGATGTAACTAATTTGTGCAAATCATCTTTACTTGCTCATGACATAAAACTATATTGTGACATAAAATTGTCTTATATACATCAAAGACTATTTAATTTCTTATTTTTTTTAATTATATTCTATAGAAAATAAGACTATCTATTAATGTATTTGTTTATACAATCTTAAACTTTGTATTCTACATCTTTATCATCTTTTCTATATATATATATATACATATTATGCAATCATAAAATTTTTTCTTCTATTTTTTTTAAAAATATGCTTGTGCATTTATTCCAAAATTGAATAAATAACTGTAAAAAAAAAATTAAAATCACAAATTTATGATATCTAATACAACCTGAGTGATTTTAAGACTATTTTTTTTTTACAAACATTCTATAATTAAATACAAATAATCAGTTTGATGATGTTATTTTTTGAAACTTATTTTTGAATTAATTTTTTTATTTCTATAACCTTCAATTTATCAAAACGTTTTGAAATATGAGTTGAACATAATTCAATGCACAAAAATGGAATCTTTCAGTGTATATGGCCTTATATAAAACAAAAGCGTAAACTAAAAGATAACGACAAAAGACTCTTTCTCTATACTATGGTTATTATTTTAAAGAAAAAAAAAAAAAAAAAAAAACCTCATAAACATGATATGAACAATTCTACTTCATGTTGTGATTTATCTTTATAACAATTTCATTAATGTCTATAGTATATTGTCATCTCTTTTCATATCATCATTGTTTTTTTTTGTGAAAGAAAATTTGACAATGATATAACCAAAAATATACATTCATTTGAAGTTCATTGAAAAGATGCTTCCCATTATGGTCGACGTGTGTAATATAGGAGCACTTGTGATAAGCAACTGATATATTCACAGTACCAAATTGCAATCATTTTTTGATGAACTTGTTAAAACCACCAAATTAGAATCACACCCATACTGAGCACAAGTAGAATGTTGATGAGTGAAAAGATCATACAAATACATGCTTTGACACTCACTTTGACCAAGAAGTTTAGATCTATTGCCAAAGTATCAATCATAGAAGTGACATGGATTCAATAAAATACTAACACACTGAGAATTAGATGATGATGAATGTATTCAAACAACATCAACTTCTTGACGCTTCAAACCTCATCATTATATACTAAAATTCTTGTGCCAAAGCTTTATAATTAAGGTACAAATACATCCAAAATTCTTAGATTTATTAATAAATATCAGATTAATTAATACATATTGGTAAATACAAAATTACCTTTAGATAGTTATAAGTAGTAATGAAGAAGTTACAACTACTTCTCTCCATAAGACAATATAAAAGACTTTTATGAATATGATGTAATCAAGTTATTGTAATAATATACTTTATGATTTATATTATTGTTATTGTTCTTTCTCTTACATGGTATCAAAGCATTAATTGTCTTTCATTTCTTTTTTATTATAAGTAGAAAATTCCACCTACTTTGACTTTTCATAATTCTTCTCGCACTCCATAAATATCCTTGCTTTCTACAAATGATTATTGCACTTGGAATATTAAATTGGAGGTGCTCTTAAGTCAAGTAGAATTATGGGGAATAGTTAATGGCTTTGAGGTTACATCTAATACATTTAATTTGGTGTAATATCATGCTTGGAGTTTGAAGGATGTCAAAGCCCATACAAAAATACTTCTACATTGTGGAAATAAGTAACTTATGATATTACACAAACTACATACATCAAAGGCAGTTTGATAATACATCAAATATATTTATAAACAATTAAATAAAGCTTCTCAAGTACATTTCTAATAGAAGCTTTGTCATTTAACTATGGATACAAATAAAGATGTTCATGCATTTATAAAAAACTAATAATATATCCTCGACAAAGTTGCCATTGTTGGTTGTGTTTTCATCAAATTGCAACAAGTCAATTTCTTATTAACTTTTCTTTTTGATTCTTGGAATACACTCATTACTACCTAAGCTAAGATCAATGATTTAATATTTTCAATATTATTATTGAATATATTACTATAAACAAAAATCAATTGTTTAAGACATAACAACTCTAAAATTAATACCTTTTATGTAAGAAGTAAATTTATTAAGAATAATACATCTCCATATATTCTAAAATCAAGTAGTAACTCCTCTCAATAAAATTATCTTGAATCATCTCATGTTTTATATTTCAATCCACAAATTAAAGCTCTTATCTACCATTATTGTGGAAAATAAAGATACAAATTTCTAGAATATCATAAGAAACAAAAAGTTCAAATGAACAAATCCAAATTTCTAAGATCTTATTGTGTTGAGGTACCATTATACCTATTTATGGTAGTATCTATTGATACTCTTGATTAACCATGGTATCTAGATTTTGAAGTCAATAATCACATATCTCTATTGAGAGATTTTTTCAAAATTTTATATTTCACTCATTACTCCAAGACTTGTTTTATTAGGAGATAACAATTTTCATATTGCTCAAGGCATTGAATATGTTATTTTACAACTTAAATCTGGTCAATATGTATAGATTTCAAATATCTTGTATGTTTTAAGATTGAAAAAGAATCTTCTATCAATGGCTCAATTCATTGAGACAAGATACACAAAAATTGAGTTTATCAGTAATACATGTGTTATCACTACTAAATCACCTTGGACAAATGAGGTTCATAGTTTCTCAATCTCTAAACAAGACAAGCTATATTCTTTTGGTGAAGGAGTTTTATTAACTCACATGCATGAAAATAACCATTGTTGTCTACTAACCACCTCACAGTAGTCAAACCATACAACAATTTTATTATCAAACAAGGCTCGATTAATAGCTCATTAATTTCTGATTAGCTATAAGCACATGTGAAATTGCAATTACTCTTTACACACCTTGGCAGCTCCTACACAATCTCTTACTCATTAGATGAGTATTCCATCTTCCTCTAATTTGTACTTCCTGACAAATCTTAAGTAGGACATGGCATCTTTCAATTTTCCATCACCTCTAAGATCTAGCACTCCCATATTTTGCAACAACCTTATGGCATAGACTTGCCTAATCCCTATTGATGGGATTTATGTTGGTGCTGTGCAAGCTAAAGTAGCCTCCATTGTCAAAGCCCAATCTGTTAAGATACATGTAAGTTTAATTTCTTTTGATCAATTCTTATTTATTAAGGCCTTCAATGAGAGGATCCAATCTAGTATGGCCATTGTTAGTAGGGCCATGTCTTGTGAGATCCAATTAGATATAAACCTAGCTAGTGAGGTCCACTTTGATGTTGCTAGAGCTTGCCTAACTTAGGCTAATGTGGCCCAATTCCACATTATTCTAATCAATATGGCTCAAGCCAATGTGGCCATGGCTCAATCTGACAAGGTCTAGTTATGCAGTGTCAAGATAGAGAGAGTTTGCCTCAAAAAAGTATTGGGCTCTTAGCTATCACTAATTGCTCAATTAATCTTAAAATTAAAGAAAGCCCTAAGTTTATATACAAAATTTCCCTTTTTGGAGCAATTACACCAAATACATAAGCCTCAAGTAACCAACAACACCCAAAATATGATAAAATCCTTTGAAACCTTGTATACCTTGATGTGAAAATTTTCTCAAACTTCAATACCTCATATCTCCTAATCCGACCGTCCAAACTTATTCAAATTTTATAAGAAGTATTGATGTATTCTTATCAAATACCACAACAAATTTCAACTGCAAATTTGCCGCCGTTCTTCATATATCACCAAAATCCTAATAGTAGCTTCAAATCTTAGTTTTTTTTATACCTATGTGCAATTTTCTTCATATCTCACAAACTAAACATCCAAATACTACAAAGTTTGTATGTATAGTTTTTTAACACAATTATCTATCTTTTTTTAAAGATTTGAGCTAAAAATTCTTCTAAAAACTTAAGATATCGCTCCAACCATTACCATGAATCCAATCACCCACTTACTGCCTTTGATTTGGATGTGCTGACTTTAATTCTCTATAATCTATTCATTCAAACTCCAAATTCATCAAATAATAAATAAAAAGTATAGTTTTAGAATTATTTTTTTTAAACTTCAATCGCTAAGCTTTTGTTGCTCTTTGTTAACGTATGTTATGCATCATAGAGTGATAATAGGTATAAAATTGACACCTTAACTTTGAGCACCAATAATGCCTTCATAAAAACTCCAAATCACACAAAATTTCATCCAATCCATATTCAAAAATCCCAACCTTCAAAGCTCAAATGACCTTGAAAGAGAAACCCTAATCTCTAAATAGGCCTTGGACAGCCTCTTTGAAGCCCATTCGGCATGGTCTTTGACCAATAGGAATGAAGATCCCTATTCCTTGCCTTCATCTAACCATGCTTTGCTTTCATTCCTCACAATAAGCCTCCTAATAATTAAGATTTTCTTCTTTAGGCTCTAATCTCCTTTCAAGGCTTCATACTAAACATTTAGGTTCTATATATTCTTTTTAATGTCAAAATCAAAAAAAATAAAAAAACAAAGTAAAGTTTCTTATACCAACTCCTTTTAATTTAATCTACTAGCCCCTCTAATATACATCTAGATTTATTAACATATAATATGTTTTAATTAATTTTTACATACTAGAAGTATTTACAATACAACAAAGGGGCCCAATATTGCAAGGTACAAGCCCAAGGGGCCCATGTTTATATTCATCTAATTAAGGTAGTTCTTAGCAATACAATTGCTTGGAGCATTGCTACTTGGTACAACCGGACCCCTGATAAGAACATTCTTATCTCAAATTCAACTATTTCAAGTTCAAGCAAAATTCTAATCTTATTATATCACTGATTGGAGTACCTTAATCATTATAACATAGAATATATGGCATGCCATCTTCTTATTTTTGGATTATCCTTATTATCAAATAGTTTATCTTTTTGTGATGGTTGTATTTATGAAAACCACAATAACACACCTTCTCTCAAAACACCTACTACACGTACGACAACATTATTGGTGTTGGTTCATGCTGACCTTTGTAGTCCTATGGCTATCCTTTCTCTTAGAGGGGCTTATTATTTCTTCTTATTTTTGGATGATTACTTGAGATCCCACAATAATCTTTTTTTTCAAAAATAAATCTAAAGTTTTTGCTCTTTTTTAAAAATATCATTGCCAAGTTATCATTCAATTTGGCCAATCCTTATTAATCCTTTGAACGGTGTCATGTTGTTATACAATTATATGATGAAGATATGACTAAAAATAATTTTTTAATTAATATACTATTATATTAGTTCAACAAGAATTCAAAATATTTTAATAAGACTTTTATGAAAGTCTCTTAGCCTATTTTATTGTCTTAATAGCAAGTAGATAAAAGTTAGTTAGTATTTTTACCTTCTATGATATAAAAACTCTTTTACTATCTTAGAAAGGCCATAAATTCATAAAATCGGAATAGAAGAGGTAAATGGTTGATATGGTTGATACTAAGATCAAGTTGAAGGTAGGATTGGACTAAAAAAATCCTTAGAATAGATAAGATTGATACCCGAGGGTCGACTATTTATGAGACAGGGCTGAAATCAAACCTCTAGTCATTGAAATAACCACCTAGGACAAATTAGGATTTTATTCGAAGATCAAAGATTAGGAATTGAGAGCTAACTTAAAGCTCTTTCCAAAAGCATTAGCATTATTTTTGTACGGTTTTTAAAGACTTGGCAAATGATATTCAAAGTTAGAGTTTGTATTGGTGATTTGGACTTTACATAATATAATTAGAGTTAGTAATTTTTGATATTTCATGCAATTGGTGTAATATCTATGGTTCAAAATTGGGTACTACTTGTTTTATTGGATGTACTAAGTATATACAAAAAATTTTAATAATCTAAAGGTGTGGTTTAGAGATATGTGGTTTTTAGTACAAGAGGATTTTGGAAGTTGGCAATTTAGAGTTGGATAGGATTTTTGTGATATCTAGAGATCAACTAGTCGAATCAAGATGAAATTTCACATGGTCTTAAAAGACTTAAATATCAAGCTGCACACCAATTTTGAATCAAAGTTAATAGTTATAGAAGGAGAAATCACTACTGAGATTTTTACTTCACTTTTCAAGTTGGCAGCTGAGTGACATCAATGCAGTTTTTGGAAGTTTTCTCACAATTTGTAAGTTGGATTGGGCTAAAACTTCTTAAGCGTATAGAAGACTTACATTGAAAAATGCAAGCAAAATTTCACATCAAGTAGACAATCAAATTAGAAGTTATAGCTTGTTAAAGCTCACTAATTAGTATTGGGGCTTATAAGAAAAATCTAAATTGCTTAAATATAAAAGTAACAAGGTAATTGAAATTTATGTATAATTGAAGCTACTAAGAAGAGTGTTTTTTAGCACTTTTGAATCAGAATTTGGATTATATTCTTTTCATATAGATAAAACCTATTAGGATTTTTTTTTTATGTTTGTAAAACACAACCTCACCTTCCACAGCTAAGTGCCAGGTGCATTCTCGAGCAAAACAACATGTAATATGACAACATATAATGGTAGAAAATTTACCAATATAATATTCTCAACTTATTATGAGCTTCATGGTATTAATCAATATTTTATGACTCCATACATTCTTTTTCAAAATAATGTAGTTCAGTGTAAAAATCAATCTCTTATTAATTCGGCTTGCATCATGTTACATGCATCCAATCTCACTACTAATTATTGAATTAAACTGGTTTTTACTGCTTGATATTTATAAAAATTATCTTTTTATTCTTTCTTATTAAATATAACTCCCTAGGTATAATGGACCCGCATTAAATCCAAATTCCATCACTTATGCACTTTGGATGTTAAACATTTGCTAAAATATCCAATACTCAATGTTTAAAACTTAATACACTCACTTGTCAATGTTTGTTTCTTGTCTATATCAAACCTCTTGGCATTCAAGGCTATGAATGTATGATGTAGATATCCATAAGCACTTTGTGAGTTGAGATGTGATCTTCAATGAAAATTCTTATATCTTAATCCACCTATGGAGTCTCTATTTCTTTAAGAGGAGATGAATAATCTTCTCAATCTATCTATGGTGGAGCCTATAATGCTATCAAGCCTACCAAGATCATCACAAGTATTCAATTCACCATCCAAAATATCAAAGATAGCTTTCATGATCACCTCACGTCTATTCATCGCTCTATTGATTCTACAAAGACTTCTATTGTTTATTGATGATGGTCATGAACAAGCTCTCTCAATAGATGACCTTGAAGTTTCTTCACCACCATCTCTTGTCCCTCTCTTATTCAACAATCAAGTCATTCACACTTCTAGTACCATGCCTTCTTCGTCTATAGTATCATCCATTGATCTCCAATGGAATTTTTCAAAAGTCAAACCACTTCAATAATCTTTTCAAATCACTTGTAGAACTTGATAAACATCTAAGATAAACAATATTGCTTTTTATGTTGGTAGATTTCTAGTCACCTTCGTGGATCTACTTTTGATTCGTGAAGCACTTACAAGTGACGATGCCTCAAATTGGCATCTAGCTATAGAAAAGTAAATATAATTCTTCAATAAAAAATAGAACATGGAAGTTGGTCTCTCATCCTTTTAATTGCTCCATTGTAATCACCAATTGGCTATTTTGTCAAAAATATAATTCCAATGGTTCTCTAGCATGTTTTTAGGCATATTTTGTGGCTCAAAGTTTCTTACAACAAGAAGGCCTTGATTATTATAAAACTTTCTCTCTAATCATCAAAATGACATCACTACATCTCCTTCTTATTTTAACTACTTTTTATGACTTTCATATTTATCAGATGGATGTCACTATGGCTTTCTTAAATGGTGTTCTTAAAGAAGAAAATTACATCACTCAATCCAAAAGATTTGTAATACTCAATCATGAATATAAGGTATGTTATTTACTTAAATCCTTATATGGATTAAAACAAGCTCCTCACACATAGTGTGATCTATTGGATGATTTTCTAGTCACTAATGGATTCTCAAAATGTATTTTGGATATCAATGTTTAATATAAACACTTCTTTACATCTGTAATCTACATTGGACTTTACATTAATGATGTAGTTTTAATCTCAAATGATTTATCTTATCTCATTTCCATTAAAGCCCTTTTTTCTTCTCGTTTTTCTATGACAGACAACAAAAAAATCGAATACATCTTAGGTATTCAAATTTGTCATAATTTTGCCATCCGCACTTTAATTCTCTCTCAAGCCAAATATGTCTCAAATATATTAAATTATTTTTCTATAAATGATTGCCATGCCATTTCTACTCCTCTTGAAGGTAGTATTCACTTTTTTTGAAGGTCTTGACCTCATGAAGGGGGGGATATTAAATTCATGGCATCAATTCCATATGCACATATCACTAAAAGTCTACAATACCTTATCACTTGTATTAGATATAATTTAGCCTTTGTAATACATCATATGGCAAAATTTATGGCTAAGCCTAGTCCAATTCATTGGACGGCTTTAAAATGCATACTCCATTATTTAAAACAAACTCAAAATTTTGAACTATGTTACTCAAATTCTTCTTCCACCTCTTCACCACAACTTTATGATTGGAGTGATGCGGATTATGCGAGAGATCTAGATACTCAAAAGTCTACTTTTGAATACAAGTTTTACCTCAACTCATTTCTTTTGAGTTGTCATTCTAAGAAATAAGCAGTGGTAGCATAATCAAGTACGACACCATAATATATTGCAGTGGCAACATCTTTAAAAAAATTGATATGGCTTCAAACTCTTTTCAAAGAAATTAGACATCAAGTAACTTTAACAAGCACAATTTATTGTGATAATCAATCATGTATTGCAATGACACGAAACCCACATTTCCATGATTGCACAAAACATATTGATATCAAATACCATTACATTTGACACAAAGTAAAAGCAAATGAAGTTGTCTTGGAATTTATTTCTACAAACAAAATGAAATGCGGGCAAATATAATGACAAAGTCACTTCTGAAACCCAAACACAACCATTTCATGAAATACTTAATCAACATTGACAATTCAAATAAAATCTAGTCTATGTTGATTAAAGAGAGGTGTTAGATTTGCTAATACATATTAGATTAATTAATACATGTTGGTAAATGCAGAATTACCTTTAGGTAGTTACAAAGTAGTAATGAAGAAGTTACAACTACTTCTCTCCACAAGACAATGTAAAAGGCTCTTATAAATATGATGGAATCAAGTTATTTTAATAATATACTTCATGATTTATATTATTGTTAGTGTTCTCTCTCTTACAAAACCGTCCCCTACAGAAATTTATGGATACCAGCAATAACCAGAATCAGCGCCGTATTTCTCAAACATAACACAAAATATACGCTCAGTAGCAAACTTACCTAAACAAACTGATCCTGCATACACAAGTGATCATACACCAGACAAAAGATGAGTGTAGAATGATAGAATGTTCAGATTATTTCAAAGGCACTGCCGGAACGTGTACACTCAATGAACAGAATTCTCTTGGTCCGCATCACCGGTCGAAACCAAGTCTAGACGATGCCAGTCCGTCTTTCCTCCAGTAAATGAACACAATTATTTCGTTACTTCACAAGTGTCGTGATAACTCATGGAGGAAACCCTACGCACTCATGGCCAACGGGTTTCTATCACAACCTCATAACCAGCTCGATTCCTCCCAAGCTGCGTCGCGTTTTTTTTATCGCTTGCTCCTGCATCGAATGGTGATGCGTGCAGCCGTCAAGCATGGTATCCGAACGCAACAATGTTCCCTCGGAAGGAGGACTGGTGCTCGTGTCTGATGTTGCCCCGGAATGGAGCACCAGCTCTCGCTTATGTCCTGGCGTCCCAGAATGTGAAGTCGGGAGAGCACTTGAATCCACCCTCGGGGTAAATGTGCTTCCCTGTCAAAAAAGCCGTCGCCAACGCCTTGTTCACCGTGTTCGACGTGTGGATCCCGTCATAGCTCAGGACTCCCGCAGGATTGGCGCAGGGGGTCGTCAGATTCACGAACTTGCCCTCCACCGTTCCGAAATCGCCGCACCACACGTCCTTGTTGAAGTTGTACTTCCCTCCCGTTCCGCAGCATGCCTTCAGTGGAGTCGTCACATCTGCACAAACACCGCGTCACCACCAGATTACTTCCAACCTCGAACAACCTCGTAACCACCTCAGGAATCCCTCAGAATTTCATCCCCAGAAAGAAACTCGACTCCTCCAACTCCCTCCCATGCAACTCCCTCCCTCTCCCCCACAACACAAAATAACCCCCAAACCCAGGCCTCGCATTCGTGGTGGATGTACTCACTGTAGTCTGCTGGCTTCTTCAGAATGTCCTCGTACACTCCATACACATCGCCGTAGTACAGCTTCGCCGCCGGGTACTTCTTGCGCAGTGCCTCCACCTTCTCGCCCAGCAGCTTGTTGTGGGCCTTCGAGATCTTGTTCAGATCGCTCAAACACCCATACTCGTCGTACTTGGCGTGGGATCCTCCGTGCACCGTCAGCAGCGCGGGGACGCAACCCAGAGGGAGCTGGTTCTGGATGAGGACTTCCGTCGCCGGGGGCATGAGCATTGTGGGGAATCCGGGAGGGGTGTACTCCACCACCGCCAGAATCTTCTCGATGTGCTCCTCGATGGCCTTCACCACCTCAGGCACGATCTTCCGGGTCTGGCTCACCGTCAGCTTCTTCTCGTACAGGCTCCAGAAGTAGTCCTGGTATCCTGCCCACACCGTGAACAGCGACGAGTTCACGCTGGATAGCTTCGGGAGGCTCTGCACCAGTCTTCCGTTGGGGTTGTACACGGGAGACTCGTAGAACCACAGACGAATCTTGTAACGCTGGAACCACTGCTGCTGCACATCCAGGGAGAACGGAGAGGTAAACTTCTCCCCTGTGTTCCACACCTTCACGGGCCTCGCAGAGCCTCCGTACGCCGCGAAGTTGGACCCGTAAGTGAAATCTCCGGCAGTTCCTCTCAGGATGGCGTAGTTAGGGCGCCTCCTGATTCCGAAAGCTGCACCACCAAAAACACGTTCCCTCATGTCAGCCAACCAGCCTCGAGCATCCAGTTCGCAACAGCCCAATCCAGCTCTTCCCCCTCCACACAGGCTGAACACGAACTCATCCAATTCCCACCTATTCACGATTGTCGGGGTGATCGAATAACACGATTCACTTATCCTTGCGTCGTCCAGACAGAGAAGCCCCGAATTGCTGGGGCCTGGACTGACACAAACCTGTGTGCATCAAGCACAATCCCAGCAGTGAACCCATTTTTGCGCCACAACAGAACGTGCTCATCGTACGGCTTTTGGACCCTGCGCTTGAACTGCCGGGTGTGCCACAAATCGAGTGCAAACGACCGAAGCTGAGGGAAGCGAGTCTGAGGCAACGTACCAAGGAAGTCGATGAACATTTTGCCGTCCGTGTATCGATCTGCAGCGTGCATGGGAAATTGGATTCCGTAGGGATCAATCTCGGCATGTTTGAACTTCTCTGGAAAGGCGGCGATGCCATTGCCGACATCGGTGAGAGAGTCTCCGAAGCCGTAGATGGCCGGATAGGAGCAGTTGGGCAGTGGGTCGGCTGCAGCAACCAGGTGCACGGCGCAGAGGAGCAAGCCCCCCAAACACCACAAGGACAATCTGGCCATCCTTCCGCCTCCTGCCAGTCCTAACTGTTGTCAGCGGTCAGACACAGACTTAGGTCTTCTTGGGCTATTTCCGCTTGATCTGGTGAGAAGCAACTCTGCAAAATTGACGATGAGATTGTAGTTTGCAGATGATTTGTGATGGAGTGGGCTTACTCTGCGCGTTTTATGTTTGCAGGGGTGAGTGCAGTGGATCTGAATTTCCTTGCGCTGACCTTTTGGTCGAGGAAAACGGTGTCATTTGTGGAAAGTCTGAGACGCGCCGTTTTCGTGGTTGAAGCTTCACCAGCGGGTAGAAATGGTGAATTTTTGGGGGGGAATGAAGCCAGCTGACGAGTTTATTGTGGATCTGCATCCTGGGATGACTCTTTATATATTTTTACTTAATTGTGTATTCTTGTTCGTGTTGTAGGTGGGTGTACTGTGGAGTTTTTTAACTTTGTGTTTCTAATTTTTTAAACAGTTTTGTTGACATTTCTTTTTGATTTTGATTATTGCCCCTTCTTTTGGATATTTCATCTCATCGGGATGCATGATACAATGGCATTCGGTCAGGGTTTGACTGATCTGGACTCACAGTCCTCTTTTGATTCGAGGTATCCCGCTGGCGGTTTTTTTTATTTCCGGTCTATTTTAGGTGTAGACTTTCCAACTCTTATATAGCAGTGGATTCTGCTTGTAGGTCTGTTTGATTCTTCGTATCATGATCTTGAGTGAGGACTGTATTGCTTTTGAGCACTATCATTAGCAATTTTAAAATATTAAAAGAGATTGAAAGTGAGGACTGTATTGCTTTTGGACAAGTTATTCCAACACCAATTACGAACATAATTCAAATCGATCTACTTGTCTGCATTTTGTTTCAGGTTTTCACATGTGTGATGTTAACATTGAGTTCCTAGAGGGCTTATCTACAAGCTCAGCAAAAATAAGTCAAGTTGTTTGTGGAAGACAAAGAGTTGATGAGATGTGGTAATCAATAATAAAATGTTGAGTAGGTGAGAAAGTTTAATTGAACTTATAGACGTAGAGATGATGTCATGGACATACATAACTACTCTAATATTTATCTATATGATTAAGTAGACGTAGATAAAAATAGATTTATTTCATAATATTTTTTAGAAAAGATTTTTAAAAGTTTTGATGACATTGCTTTGATTTTACATGTATTTCTATTTAATTGATAGATTAAAAACTAGCTTGTAAAACAAGCTAACAATGTAGCATATATATAAAAAACTTGCTTTGCAAGTTAAGATATGTATCTTGTAAAGTCAACACATTTTGGAGGTTCTATTGGACATTGCTACATAGCTTCTACTTAAGACTTTATATGGAAGTAAGAATAAAGCCTTCTTTATTCTTGTCAATGCCTTTCTACTTTTTAGTCTTATTTCTAGACTTTTTAATTTTCTTATCTTTGACAGTAGGCATTGTGATTTAATCCATATCATCTTAGAGCAATTTTTTAATTCTTTTGAGTGATACAAGAGTATATTAAGGATTTCTTTTTTTGAGATTCATGTCCTTGATACTTTGACAAGGTTTCTAACTTATTGTTTTTTTCTTTTTTTTAGAAGAGATTGGATTACATCACTTCTATTTTTGTATTTTGAAGGTTAAAGACTACCCATTTTTAAATAAATAATCTTGTTTTCTAATACTAATTTTTTCCTTAAAGATAGTCGGTTATTTCTCTTTGTCAAAATTTTCATTTGATATTAGTGCTTATAGATTATCTTCTTTTAATTTAAATTTTAAATTTATTTAAATTATCTATAGAAGAATAAATTATGGATGTTAGTCTTATTGGAAGTAAAAATAGATTTTCAACTATTGCAAATTTTTATGAACTTGTCAACACTCTGAGTAGAAATCTTACGTATTTTTAATGTGAATCAAGGAGATAATATTCCTATCTCTATGAAAGAAGTTCAGAGTCTATGGCAAGAAGTTGTGCAGTTGGAAGAAGTAAGCAGATCAACGTCACAACCAAACCTAGAGAGTTTTACTTCTACAAGTATGATAGAAATAAAAATTAGTATGCTTGAGAAATTTGATGGAATAAAATAAAAATTTCAAAGATTTTTACAATAAATCAAGTTCTATTTAAGATTGCATTCCTTCCAATATCCTAATGGATTTACTGAAGTCGGATTGATAAAGATACTTCTATTAGGAAGTACTTACACTTCATTTGCACTTTTAAGAGAAAAGGATTCAAAACTCTTTTATGATTTAAATTCATTCTTAGAAGTATTTACGGCCATATTTGAAGAAAGTGATTGAGAAAGAATAACAGAGATCAAGTTCTTATCTTTATGATAAAGATCATGGTTAGTCATCCTATATATTGCTAAATTCCAAAACCTTGCTTATAACATGGACTGGAACGACAAAGCCCTTATTAATCAATTTTGACATTAGTTGAAAGATAATGTTAAAGATTTATTACTGATAATATCAAAGGTAAAATCTTTGAAACAATTTATTGCACAAGTCATTATATACAACAAAGGATTATTTGAAATACATCAAGAACCAAGACTTAACTAGAAAGGAATAAATCAAATAATGACAATAGCTCCTAACTTTTCAAAAATACATTCATAAAAGCTAGAACCAATGTAAATTGATATAATACATTTTAAATCCTTCAAAGAGCAAAAAAAGACTTAACAATGTCAAGAAGGCTTATATTTATATTGTGGAGAAGCTAAACACACTACTCAATATTATCCAAAGAAACAACTCAACTACAAAATGAGAAGCATGGTTGCTAAAGAAGATTATGTATCAAAAAATAAGTTTCTCCAACTATAATAAAAATCATACAATTAGAATCTTATGTAAATTTTAATAAAGACCCTATTCTTTCTTTAAACCGTTCATCTTATTTTATAATAGAAATTTATTTAGGACCAAAAAATCATAAAATCTTAGCTTTGTTAGATTTAGAAGCCTAAACCTATTTATAGATAAAGATTTTGTCAAAAAATAAGAAATATTTTTAATCAAAAAAACTAAATCCATACATATAGAAATCATAGATAGTTGTTTGCTATCTTTTAGAGATGTCATGCATGAGATTGTGTCAAGGACAAGAACTCGATGAAAGCTAAAGAGTAAGTGAGACTTTTCTCAAAAAGAAATAGGACAAAATATGTATATTAAGAAAGAAACTGGAATGGCTATTGCCAAAATACAAGAAAACTAGAGACCCTTGAAACTAGACTAGAAGCAAGAAAGGAGTTGACAAGAGTGAAGAGGGCTTCACTCTTGCCTCTATATATACTATCTAACTAGAAGCCACGTGGCGATGTTCTATAAGACCTCCAATATATGTTGACTTTCTAGGCCACATGCCTTTGCTTGCAAGGCAAGTTTTCTATGGATGGACCACATAGTTAGCTTGTTCTTTAAGCTTCTAACATGCGTGGCACATGGCTAACTTGTTGACCAAGTTTCTAACCTAAAAGTCAACTATAGACTCCTATAAAGTCAAAGCAGCGTCTATGAAGCTTCTAAGAAGCTTCTCTAGAAGATATTACACAATTAACCTACTTTTACATACTTTTATCTATTCATATAGGTAATTATATGTATGTCCGTGACATTACCCCCCCTTCTAGGGACGAGTTCCACGAGGAGCCGTGATTATATATTGAGAAAATCTAATATGCGGCGAATTGTATTTGCTACATACTCTGATCTTTGTTCTCTTCGAAGATAGTTGATGGGTCCTCTTAGCCATCGATAGTGTCCCATTCCAGGGCGAGAAGACCACCCTGTTATTTGATCACTGTTGAGGCCTTCATAACTTCCTTCAAATAATACATTTGAAAGACCATCAGGAGTCATTCCTATCTCCAATAATATCACCAAACATCGAGAATCTCTTCCAAGGTCGTGATACCAAACGCGTTGTATCTCACCATCTATTCGAAGAAGAACATGTCGTTCTTGAGGGTCTTCATCTCGGTTGCGTCGTCTTGAAGGTTGTGACAATCGCAATGTCTCATCCGGTAAGTCAGCAAACGAAGGTTCTTGAGTTGAATCCGCTGGTTGTTGGCTCTCCATCTAATTAGCGTCACAAAATGCAAAGAAGTTACAAACAAGGATAGGAAATTGAATGTTATCTTGCCTCAATCTTGTCTCTTTTATAAGAGAGGTTTTCATCTTGGTTTTGATGGATGTCGTTGATGAAAAACTTTGACTTTAGCTGATGCATTTGCTAGATTCCTGGATGGCTCCCATGTGCGCTCACTAATATCATATCTGCACCAATGAACAAGATATTCCAGCTTATTTCGGCGCCGCCTTGAGTCTAATATCTCTTCCACCTCAAATTCTTCATTATTATCTACTTCTATAGGAGGCGGTGGCATTTGTCTTCTTCCTTGTATATCCACTGTCTTATATGGTTCAAGAAGAGACACGTGGAATACAGGATGGATCTTCATTGACTCCGGTAGATGTAACCGATATGCAACTGGGTTGATTTGTTCAGAAACAGAAAAGGGGCCAAGCCTACGATAGTCCAATTTGTCACAAGGTCGAGTGGTCTTGATATTGCGACGAAGTAGCCATACCTTATCACCCACGTTGAGTTGTGGTTGCTCTTTACGATATACATCTGCATTTATCTTTTGTCGTTCTTGAGCTTTCTTCAACTGCGCCTTCATTATTGCATGTAACTCTGACAACCGATTTGCCATATCTTCTGCTGCAGGATTATCAACTTTTGAAAAATCAAAAGTATCAAGTCGTGGATGATAGCCATAATTGGCAAAGAAAGGTGTTTGTTGCGTGGAGGAATGTACCGTATTATTATAAGCAAACTCTGCCAATGGCAGAAGGTTTGTCCAATCATCTTGTTGGTAGTTGATGGTACACCTTAAATACTGTTCCAAGACTTGGTTTACGCGCTCTGTTTGTCCATCAGTTTGAGGATGGAAAGCTGAAGATAGCTTTATGTCCACTTTTAAAATCTTGAAAAGAGTCCTCCAAAATCTCGACACAAATTGAGTTCCCCTATCCGATATGATATCTTTAGGCAATCCATGATAGCGATAGATATTATCAATGAAAAGCTTAGCTGTTTCTTCACCTGTGATAGATTTTGTACATGGCATAAAATGTGCCATCTTGGTGAAACGATCTACTATCACAAATATAGAATCATAAGATCTTGAGTTTGGAAGATCTGTGATGAAATCCATAGAAACAGAAGACCATGGTTGTTCTGGTATAGGTAATGGCTGAAGAAGTCCGTAAGGTCGATGTCGAGGAATTTTTGATCTTGAACAAATATCACATGATTGTACAAAGTCTTTGACTGACTTCCACATTTGTGGCCACCAAAAATCTCTTGATATGAGTTCCAAAGTCTTATTATATCCAAAGTGCCCTGCTGCTGGAAAGTCATGACGTGCTTGAAGAACACGCAAACGTGCTTTTTCTTCTGGAACATATAGGCGTCCTTCAAAATATAATAGATTATTCTTGAACTCGAACTTAGAAGAATCATGAGACTTGGAAGAATTATTCTCGATATCATGAACAAGAGGGTCTGAGGACATACTGGACTGGATTTGCTTGAGAAAAGTTGAATCAACAGTCAATGTTGATTTCACTGCTCGGAGATGAAATTGCTCCGGTTTCAAGAGGACCGTTCTTTGTTGCTCAAAAGCTGCATCTCCTTCTTTTGGTGCAAAATAAGAACGTCTAGACAGGGCATCGGACAAACCTTGTTGTTTTCCTGGCCGATAAGTGATAATGAAGTCGAATCTTGACAAAGACATACTCCAACGAGCTTGACGACGATTCAACACGCGTGCTGACATGAAATACTCGAGGTTCTTGTGATCTGTATACACAATGACTGGACTAGAAGCACCTTCTAGATAATGACGCCATTCTTGAAAAGAATCCACGATCGAAAGAAGTTCTTTATCGTGGATTTCATAATTGATCTCGGCTGCTGAGAATTTTCTTGAATGAAAAGCTATCGGATGAAGTTTGTCATCTGTTCCCATTTGTGATAAAACTGCACCCAAGGCAAAATCCGATGCGTCTGTTTCCATAAAAAATGCCTTGGAAAAATCAACACGATATAAGACTGGTGCAGAGACAAACGATGTCTTCAAGGCTTCAAATGCTGCTTCCGCTTCTTGATTCCATTGGAATTTATCTTTACTAGTCAAGCGTGTAAGTGGAGCTGCAACTCGTGAGAAGTCTTTGATGAAGATCCGATAGTAATTGGCAAATCCCAAGAAACATTGGACATCTCTTACAGTCTTTGGAATCTTCCAATCCATGATTGTTTGGACTTTCTTAGAATCCATCATAAGACCATCATTTGAAATGATGTATCCTAAAAAGTCAACTTGAGTAGTGTGAAATACACACTTTTCCATCTTGGCGTACAATCCTGCATCTCTGAGTTTTTGTAATACTTGACGAACATGTATTTCATGTTCTTCAACATTCTTAGAATAAATCAGGATATCGTCTAGGTAGCAGACGACAAAATTATCTAAGAATTCACGAAATACATCATTCATGAGATGTTGAAAAGCAGCTGGTGCATTCGTGAGTCCAAAAGGCATGACATTATATTCAAAATGCCCGTACCTGGTTCGAAACGCAGTCTTCCATTCATCTCCTTCTTTGATCCGTACTAGATTATATGCTCCTCTTAGATCTATTTTTGTATAGATCTTAGCTTGATTTAACTGGTCAAGGAGTCCTGATATCAAAGGTAATGGATACCTGTTCTTGATTGTGATCTTGTTGAGTCCTCGATAGTCAACACACATTCGTAAAGATCCATCTTTTTTCTTTACGAATAAAATTGGAGCTCCTGCTGGAGATTTTGAATGGCGTATGAAATTCTTCGTTAAATTCTCGTTAATATATGTCTTGAGTTCAGCCAACTCATCTTGCGATAAACTGTAAATTGGTCCAAATGGTGGCTGAGTTCCTTCCTTGAGATCGATTGAACAATCGTATGGGCGATGCTCAGGAAGAATATCTGCATTTTTTTTCTCAAAAACGTCTTGATAATCCTGATATTGACTTGGAATGCCACTTGAAGTCTTTACGCTTTCAGAAATAGGTGCAGCATAAATAGCAAAAGTTGATCCTTCTTTTGCTGCGTGTATAAATGCTTTTGCACCTATAGGTGCGAGTTTTACTATACTAGACTCATGGTTTTTTACTTGGTTAATAGAACTGTTACTAATGCTCTGAGGAAAATCAAGTTTACGAGAAATCCAATCTATTCGAGGATTATACTTTTCTAACCATGATAAGCCTAAAATTACTGGATTAGAGGGAGATCTAATTATATTAAAAATTACGCAACTACTATGACCATTTATTACTACATCTACAGGAAGTGTTTCGTGAGTTACATCTCCAGAAGACAACGGACGACCATCTATGACTTCTACGTGTACAGGTTTAGTTTTTTGTATTAATGATATTCTATGACATCTAGCAAATTCTTCATCTAAAAAACAAGATGAGGCTCCTGAATCTATCAAGGCAGAGGCTTTGTAATTATTAGGTCCTAAACGCACATCTATTATAAAACAAGGAGATGGTTCTGAGGAGAGGATAGGACCTTTATTAGAAGTTGTACAAGATTCCAGCCGCACGGTCCCTATTGTAGCTGGACGTACTCGTTTTCCGACATACTGTCTTCTTTGACAGCCGTACTCCTCATTTTGTAGTTACGTCGCTTCTTTGGACAATGTTGAGCAGTGTGCTTAGGTTCTCCACAATATAAGCACAATCCTTCTTGTCGACGACGAGACTTTTCTTGCTCAGTAAGAGGTTTGAAACGTACCGCATCAATTTGCATATCCTCTACTTCTGAAGGTATGTGTTGAGGAGACGTCGGTGTTGCCATTGAATTGTAGTAACGTTGAGGCCCACTTGTGCGACTCTCGGATCGAAATTCAAAAAGTCGATTGTCGCACTTCACAGCAAAGTCAATTGCTTGACTCAATGTTTGAGGATCAGGTAAATTAAGCATCAATTTCTTTACCTCATATTGTAATCCGTAGAGAAATTGACTCACAAGTGCGGCATCATCCCACTTGATATCAGTTGCAAGTTGTCGAAATTGCGAAGCATATAATGTTACTGATCGATTGCCTTGTCGCAAAATACGGATCTTGTTGGTTGCAACACGAATTGCATCATGTTCTCCAAACATGGATCGAAACTCCGCCAAAAAAGCCTCCAGATTATCCAATATTGGATCTCGTCGTTCAAGAAAAGATGAAAACCATGACAATGCTGAACCTGAAAGAAGTGTACCAATGAATCTTACTTGTGACCCTGGAGTTGGATAGCTCTGGGATTGAAGTTCAATCACTAGTTGGACCTGATTGATGAATCCTCGAAACTTGGATCTGGTACCATCAAACTTCTCGGGCAAGGCAACTCTCGGTTCTCTAACACTCGAAGGGTGTTCCATTCTGGGAGAAGGGACATGGTTTGGTGCAGATGTTGAAGCAGCCCCAATCATCTCTATATCTTCACTTCCTACCATTCTTGTTGCTCCTTGTGGTGGTAAATTGAGTTGATGCATCGCAAGCATTAACTCCCTCAATTGTTCTTGCATCTGTGCCATTGCACTCTTCATTTCAACAAGCTCTGCCATAGTAGCACTTAGAAAAGAGAAGATGTCTAATAACGCTCAAAACAAATAGAAGAGAGGAATTGATAACAAAGAAAATACTAAGAACAATATCAGTTTAAAAGAGGGTAATCCGCAACTTCTAATGCGCTTATGTCTTATCAAGAAAAAGGGGTAATCCACTCTTAATCAAGAAAAGACAAAGCTCTGATATTGTAAGTGTACTCTTGTCAATCTGTCAAGGACAAGAACTCGATGAAAGCTAAAGAGTAAGTGAGACTTTTCTCAAAAAGAAATAGGACAAAATATGTATATTAAGAAAGAAACTGGAATGGCTATTGCCAAAATACAAGAAAACTAGAGACCCTTGAAACTAGACTAGAAGCAAGAAAGGAGTTGACAAGAGTGAAGAGGGCTTCACTCTTGCCTCTATATATACTATCTAACTAGAAGCCACGTGGCGATGTTCTATAAGACCTCCAATATATGTTGACTTTCTAGGCCACATGCCTTTGCTTGCAAGGCAAGTTTTCTATGGATGGACCACATAGTTAGCTTGTTCTTTAAGCTTCTAACATGCGTGGCACATGGCTAACTTGTTGACCAAGTTTCTAACCTAAAAGTCAACTATAGACTCCTATAAAGTCAAAGCAGCGTCTATGAAGCTTCTAAGAAGCTTCTCTAGAAGATATTACACAATTAACCTACTTTTACATACTTTTATCTATTCATATAGGTAATTATATGTATGTCCGTGACAGATTGTTCCTTAAGATGTAGCAATTAAAGATCATAATAGAATAATAATATTTAATGTAATAAAAAATCATAAAATCATCTTGCTTAAAAAAATTACAATCCTCAAATAGATTGAATTTCCTATAACATTAATTTTTTTGATAGTTCAATCCAAATTCCATTAATCAAGTTGAAATACATAAGTTCAATACATCCTAATCCTTACTAGCAAGTGCAAGAGCTCTTATGCATGCAGCAAAAGAATGGTCATCTTTTGCTATATATGCTATGCCTATTTCTAATGGTGGAAAGATATTAAGTAGTATTTCTAGCAAGTATTAAGATTTCTAAGATGATTTTGAAAAGAAGAATATAGATATTCTTCTAAATCATCATCTTTATGATTGTTCCATCGATCTTCAAGAAGGAATTCAACCACCATTTGGACCAATCTATAGCCTATCAAAAAATGAGTTAGTTCTATTCAAGGAATACATTAATGAAAACTTAGCTTAGAATTTTATATGCCATTCTAAATCTCTAGTTGAAACTTTTATCTTATTTGTTAAGAAAAAAGATGGATCTTTACAAATATGTATAGACTATTGAAGATTCAATAAGATCACCATCAAGAATAAGTATCTTCTACTTTTGATTTCAGGACTTCTTAATGAAGTCAATCAAGTAAAGATCTATACAAAAATAGATCAACAAAGAGCATATAATCTAGTACACATTAAAAAAAGAGATGAATGAAAAATTGTATTATGAACCAAGTATAAGCATTTTGAATATAGTATCATACCTTTTGGATTCACAAATGCACCAATTACTTTTTAACATCTAATAAATGATGTCTTTTGTGAATTTGTAAATTATTTTATCATTTATTATTTAGATAACATCTTAATCTACTCTAAGAATACAAAAAAGTATAAAATTCATATTTTTTGTGTGTTACAAAAACTTAAAGATGTAGGATTATATGCTAAGTTAGAAAAATATATATTCCATACTACTCAAATTGACTTTGTAGGTTACATCATTCTCAATGAAGGACTAATAATGGATCCAAAGAAGATCCAAACTATCATAGATTGGAAGATTCTAAGAATATTAAGAGATGTATAATATTTGTCAATTACTATCAAAACTTCTTTAAGAATTTTTTTCAAGTTTCATCTCTACTTACACATTTGACTTATAAAGGCAAAATTAAGTGGAGTAAATAAGTTGTAGCATCATTTGATGCTTTAAAAAAAGAATTTATTTTTACACCAATCTTATATTATGTTAACTTTTCTAAGGCATTTTTTATGGAAACAGATGCATCAGACTTTGACTTAGGTATGGTATTTTCACAAATAGGAGTAGATAAAAAATTCCATCCAATACCTTTCTATTACAAAAAACTTTCAGCATTTAAAATTAATTATGAGATCTACAACAAAGAGCTCCTTACAATCTTGGATTCATTTCAAGAATTGTGTCATTATCTAAAAGGTGCCTCGAGTCCAATCACTATGTATATAAATCACACAAACCTCTAATAATTCATGTTGGTATGTATTTTGAATTGTTGCCAAGCTTGTTGGAGCATATCTTTATCAAAATTTGATTTCAACATCACATATCAATTCAAAAAATAATAAAATTTATTGGACATCTTTTCTAAAAAAAATTATCTTGCATCAAAAAAAAGAGATACATCTTTTCATCAACAAAGAATAATTCTCTTGAAGCAAAAGCATTTTCACCTTCAAGCAATAAAATCAACATTAACTGTTGATTGAACCTTTATGAAGCAAATTCAATCAAGTATGTCTTTTGATCATCTTATCCAATCAAATATGTCTTTTGATCGTCTTATCCATAATATCAAGAATAATTCTTTTAAATCTCATGATACTTCTAAGTTTGAGTTCAAAAATAAAATATTCTATTTTAAGAGATGATTGTACATTCCAAAAGGCATAGCATGATTATGTGTTCTTCAAGCTCGTCATAACTTTCCAACCACCGGATATTTTGGATACAATAAGACTTTGGAACTAAGATAGAGAGATTTTTTATGGCTTCAAATATAGAAATTAGTCAAAGACTTTTTACAATCAAGTAATATTTTTTTAAGATTCAAAACTACTCACCATCAATCTTATGGACTTCTTCATCTATTACATATTTCAAAACAACTATGGTCTTCTGTTTTTATGGATTTTATCATAGATCTTTCAATCTCAAGTTTGTATAATTTTATATTTGTGTTATTAGATCATTTTACTAAAATAGTATATTTTGTACCATGTACAAAATTTATCACAAGTGAAAAAATTGATAAACTTCTTTTTGATAATATCTATCATTATCATGGATTGCCAAAGGATATTATATCAGATAGGGGGACTCAATATATATTAAGATTTTAGATAATCCTTTTTAAGATTTTAAAGGTAGATATAAAGTTCTCTTTGATTTTTCATCCTCAAACTAATGGGCAAATAAAATAGATGAATCAAGTTTTGGAGCAATATTTAAGGCATATCATTAATTATCATCAAGATGATTGGATAACTCATTTGCCATTAAGAGAATTTATGTGCAATAATTTAAAATATTTTTCTACTCAATAAAAATATTTTTTTATCAATTATGGTAATTATCTATAACTTGATACTTTTGACTTTTCAATAGTTGATAATCTTGTGGTAGAAGATTTAGTAAATTTTTTATCAAAGCTACATGCATCAATGAAGGCACAATTAAAGGAAGCTCAAGAATGATAAAAAATCAATATGGATGCCTATCACAAGAAACAACCACAATTCAATGTGGGTGACAAAGTATGGTTACTTCATCATAATATCAAGAGTACTTGTCATTGTAACAAGTAGGACTATCATAAGCTAGGACCTTTTCTTATTATTGAATAAGTCAATTTTGTTGCTTATTAATTATATCTACTAGAATCTATGAAGATCTATCATATATTTCACGTATCCCTTTTTGAGCCATATAAGACATTGAATATCTTGAAAAGAAGACAAATGCCACCTCCTCCTATAGAAGTAGATGATAATTAAGAATTCAAGGTGGAAAAAGTCTTACATTCAAGGCAGTTCCAAAATAGGTTGAAATATTTTATTTATTGGTACAGATATAATAATAATGAATGCACATGGGAGCTAACAAAAAATCTTGTAAATGCAGCAAAAAAAATTTAAGCTTTTCATTAATGATATCTATCAAAACTAAGATAAAGAATATTAAATCTTTTAAGATCCAAAGAAGATATCTTTCTATCTTCTATCTTTATTTGTAGCTTTTGTATATTTGTGACATTAAAGAGATAAAAAACCAACAATCAGTATATTTAACTTAAAAACTTTCATTTATTAACTTACTAAATAAGACATTATTATTATTACAATCTTTAAGATTACATAATGAAGATGAAGATCTTTAAGAATGACATTTCTTACCTCGAATAGATGGCAAAATACAACAAGTTTGGTATCATGACTTTGGAAGAGACTTTCAATATTTGGTGATTTTATTAGATGTAAGAACAACTCTTGATAGTATTTAAAATTTTTATTTGAAAGAAGTTGTGAAGGCGTCAAAAATGATCAAATAATAAGGTGGTCTTCCTATCCTAATATGAGAAATTATCAATGACTAAAAGGACCTATCAACCATCTTCAAAGAGAACAAAGATTAGAATATGTAGCAAATACAATTTGTTGCATCTTAGATTTTCTCAACATATAAAGACCAATTCTTGCAAAACTTATCTTTAGAAGGAGGAATAATGTCATAGACATACATATCTATTCTAATATTTATCTATATGATTAAATAGAAGTAGGTAAAAATAGATTTATTTCATAATATTTTCTAAAAAAGCTTTCCAAAAGCTTCATAGACGTTGCTTTGACTTTAAATTTGTTTATAGTTGATTGATAGGTTAAAAACTTGGTCCACAAGTTAATCACATGTTGATAGCTTGTGAAATAATCTAACTATACGGTATACATATAAAAACTTGCCTTGCAAGTTAAGATACATATCTACAAAATCAATACATTTTAGAGGTCCTATAGGACATTGCTACATAACTCCTAGTTAAGACTTTATATGGAAGCAAAAATGAAGCATTCTTCACTCTTGACAATATATTTTTAGTCTTTAGTCTTGTTTCAAGACTTTCTAATCTTCTTGTCTTTGGTAGTAGTCATTATAGTTTAATACCATATCACCTTTGAGTGACTTTCTAATTCTTTTGAGTAACACAAGAATATATTAAGGATTTATTTCTTAAATATTCATATTATTGATAGAGAAATTTGTTACATTTAAAAGTAAAAATAAATGTTAAATAATTTTTTGGTTTTAAAAATATAAAAGATATTAAGTTTTATTTTTTATTTCAAATCAAATAGATTAACATATCATCTTAGAATTCCTACTTTAGCCAAACAATAGTTGTTTTTTTTATTCATCAATTTGTTTTGGCAAGAGACTTGTAGTTGAGAATAACTATCTAGTTCATATCATAGGCTAAGTTTACCTACAAGTATTATTCAAAATCAAAGTATTTTTTGGAATTTTTATATATTTCCATCTTCTTGAATATTGTTGTAATTGCATAAGATCCAAGCTAGTAAATAATTAGACCAATGATATAGCAATCAACATGACAAATCTTATGAATATTCATAAGTATTTCTTCTTTTTATTAAAGAATATATCTCAACCACTCTTATGGCATTAACTTAAAAAAGAATTATATTCCATCAATAAATCCAATATACTATTTAAAACTAAATAGGCTAAAAAATTGGCTAATTTTAAGCCTTCTTATAACATCTTGTTAACATAGATAATGTTGTTTAAGTGAGCAAATTATCTATATCATCAAGATAGTAAAGACATACATAATGTTATTGCCAATATCTTAGATTTATTTCAAATGCTAATCTTTCAATGTTAGCTTCATTTCCATTTGATCTAAGATATTCTAGTGCTAAAACTAATTACCAAGCAATATCGATTTGTATGTAATGATTGTTGTTTGGATGGTCTTTGATAGTTGAAAGTAACATCTAAAAGCCCTCTCGCAACATTCTTGTTGTTTGACAAAAGTTGGTATCAGGCTCATTTATAAAATAATTAAAAATCCAACTATACAACTTGAATATAGGATTTTGAGTAAACATGAAACAAGAGTTGTTGATTATGCCATGCATCTTTGTAAGGTCTTCTATATCATCAAAATCAAAGAATTAATCTTGAAAATTATTGTCCATATATTGGCAATACTCTTCAAATATTTTATCAAATTCTTCATCAACTGCAAAAATAATCAATAATTGAAAATTTAAAAGAATTTGTTGTTTTTTAGAGTAAAAAGGCATAATATTAAGTAATGTAATATGGACTCAAAGAGTGAAGAGGTAAAGAATAATCGAGTAGGTTTTTGATATTTGAATTGCTATTCTTTTGATATTTTGATTTCAAAATCATCCATCTTGCGAGGTAGGTGTCAAGGACAAGAACTCGATGAAAAATAATTCAGACAAGTGAGCCTTCACTCAAAGAGAGGTAAATAAACAAATATATATATTGAAAGAGAAACTGGAATGGCTATTGCCAAAAGACAAGAAAACTAGAGACCCTTGAAACTAGACTAGAAGCAAGAAAGGAGTTGACAAGAGTGAAGAGAGCTTCACTCTTGCCTCTATATATACTATCTAACTAGAAGCCACGTGGCGATATTCTATAAGACCTCTAATATGTGTTGACTTTCTAGGCCACATGTCTTTGCTTGCAAGGCAAGTTTTCTATGAGTGGACTACGTAGTTAGCTTGTCCTTCAAGCTACCAACATGTGTGGCACATGGCTAACTTGTTGACCAAGTTTCTAACCTAAAAGTCAACTATGGACTCCTATAAGGTCAAAGCAGCGTCTATGAAGCTTCTAGGAAGCTTTTCTAGAAGATATTGCACAATTAACCTACTTTTATCTACTTTTACATACTTTTATCGACTCTTGTAGGTAATTATATGTATATCCGTGACAGTAGGTGATTTGATGAAGTATTAAGTAATATTTCAAAATATAAAAAGACACTTAGAGTAAATATCATGGGTAAAATATTATCCAAAAAATAGATGTTTTAAATCCCATTATTTATGAAATAATCTACCATTAAAATTTTAAAAATATTCATAAATTATTTTAGAATGTATAAAATTACATGTAACAATCTTTTCTACTATTTTGTAATTTTTAGCAACTAACTAGTTTATTTTACATATTTTTTTGTTAATTTTTTATTAATTATATAAAAATCTTATATTATTACAAATAATCATGTACTTTAGAATCTTATTTTTGAATAACTCTTTAAATTCATCCATCCTTTTTTTATTACTAACACCCAAGTATTTCTTAATAACCAATTCTTTTAATTACACATATTTTTCTACTAATTATTTAAAATTATTTTTTTATATTTAATAAAATCTACTAATATTTTGGTTTAATTTAGATTATTTAAAAAATATATAAAATATTTTTTAATCAAATTGAATAAAATTTATTTAATTTTGGAATTTTATTATATTTAAAAAATAATTTTATTTATCTTTTATCTTAATTTAAATAATTACAATCTTTATTTAAATTATTTTTATATTCATTGTAATTACAAAATTATAAGATTATTTACTTAGATTTTAAAATGTAATTATAAAATAATTTTAAAAAATTATGTTTTTAATTTTATATTTATTTGATATAATATTAATCTAAAATGAAAGAGCATAAAAAATACTTCAAAGCTTTTCTTAATTTATACCTATCTAATTGACATTGTATTGATATTCAACCTTCTTTAGAAACTATTTAACACTTATTTAATTGATCAATTTTGAATATTATAATTATTCTTTTTATTCAAAAACTATTTAACCACTTATTTAATTTATCAATTTTGAATATAATAATTATTCTTTTTATTTTTCTAATTTCAATTTGATTGAGTTTTACTTATTTGATTGATCAATTTTTAAATATAATAATTATACTTTTTATTTTACTAATTTTAATTTGATTGAGTTTTACATGTATATAACATAATGAGTTTTATATTTCAACTCTTTTGTTATCATCTAATAAAGTTTTGCATAAAAAATTAACTCTTGATATAAAATAGTCTTGATTCTCTCCTAACAACTGACCCTTTACATCCTAAGTCTAGTAGAAAGAAACCTACTTAATTACTCAGATCCTTTAACAACAAACATACACATCCTGCATACTCTGTGTTAGTTTTCTATTAACCTTGACCTAAACTTGTACTCTTACAATGCACAACACATATAAGATTTAAAATTTTACCTAATCACGAAAAAATAAATTTTGCAAAACTTATTTTAGAATCCAAAAATCCTCACTATTTATTTATTTATTGTGCTGCCACTTAACGAAAGCTCATTCTGGCACGTACCACAAGAAGCCATATTCACTTTAGCGCAATTCTGCGTGTAAGGCGCCAAAGTAGATGATGAATTGGCAACTAAGGTCGCTGTGTTACATTTCAAGCATTATTCGGATTTGCATTTGGGCTATCTTCGGCCGCTTCAGTGGCACATAGGCAACACTTGACTTTGCCACATGCTTCGGGTATGATTGTCAGCAAAATAAGGAGGTTGTCCAAAGGCGAGGTTACGATGCGCCGATTCCCAAGCAAGAATTCATAGGGGTTGTATGGCCATCACTGCATATGCTCTTTTGGCTGTCAGGGAGATTTTCTTACTTCAACATTTCCTCTAACTTCACAAATTCAGATTTACTTCAGTATGTTCTACTTGATCCAATCGGCCTTACTTGTGGGCCAGCCCAGAACGTATCGTCCACAGCACAAGTCTCGTGTTTGTCATCAAGGTAGAAGTTTGTAGACCGCCGCTGCAATAGACAACTGTTCCATAGGCTTGCTTGACGAAAGTTCAATCGGGTAAACCGGGTGTCCAAGTGTCCGTTGCTGGAAAAAGTAAAAAGTATGCTTGTGGCTGTTCTTCTTTTCTCACATGATAGGAAGAATACAATTTCGTATCACTACTTCCGCTTCATGAGTATAATACAGTTCTTTAACAAACATTGAGGTGTGTTAAACTCTCCTTCGATCCTCTCCCATGTGAGTGGCTATTTAAGTCTCTTCAAGAAAGCGTGTTAAAAATAAAATATCAATAACAATAATATTAATAAAACCTGAACCACTATCCGAAGTTGAGAATAACGTTGAAATGTGGTGAAGTAAGTGCAACGTGGACGCTTGCACTCTTTCTTCAATGTATTCACCGACAGATTCTCCTTATGGCCATTTAGAGATTGTCAACGTGGCAGCGCCCACTTCATTCGTATCCTGGAATAGTCAAAGTGCACCAAATGCACTAATAATGCAAGTCAGCTCATGATGTCAAAGAGTTGACAATTGCATCATCTTTTGAACTCGACGAAGATTCAACACGTAGTCAACAACAATGACTTAATGACTAAGCATTCTTGCTCAATGACAAAAATCTTCTATTGCTGCAGAACTGGAATCGTTCTTTGCGATGGAACTAATTCTTCATTTGTAAGATTGTATGGAGTCTCATCAATTTAACCTCAACAAAGTATTAGAAAACTTTTTGGTATTTCTTCATTTTTACCGAGTTCTTTTCCGGAATGAAATTTCAAATCTTCACCGATTTTGGGGGGAAAAAAAACCCATATCCTATTTCAAGCCCTTAAATTCAACAGCAGAGTGAGAAACAGTGTTTTCAATCCTCAGCAAGGCAAGAGTATTTGCAATTTGTAGTGGTGGTGATAGAAATTCTGGTTTGAAAGCATTGCAAAAGTAATGAAAAAGAGTGCTTCATGATCTTTTCGTTGACCTCAAATCTTTAGAATTCGGGCAGACCCAGGTATGAGTGTTCTGCTGGAGCGGGAAGAATTGTCTTGTTTGGCTGGAATGAGAGCAACTTGGGTATGGACTTGTAATTCTGTGGCTGGAATATCGCACTCCTCAGATGAATTGATCCCCACATTTGATCACGTGGGTGGAAAATTTCAAGAAAAGGTCTGCCTTTCCTCATCAAATTCGAAATTCCAGGACCAAAGCATTCCCGACTTTCAATTAGTGCGAGGCCAAAAAAGTCCAAATTTCTAAGTAATGTATGAGGCACTTTGCTGTGATTCACGAAACGCAGGGTTTGAATTGCGTGCGTTGGAGGGGAGATTCCTCGTTATCTAAAACCATCCAATCTTGTATTGATACTTTTTTTGTGCTGGAACTGAATAACGCAGAGAGGTTGAAGAATCGACGTCGGTAAGAGAGCTAGCATTCCAATATCTTGGCGCAAATTGAAATTACTATTTCAAGGAGTATCGGCTGATATAAATCGAACACTGTTTTGACAAAAGTAGCGACAATCCGAACTGTTGTCCAAGTTCATGATGTTTCCAATTTCTACGACGTGAAACGCTGGTGGCCACCGCAGCAGCTCCACAGAAAACTCGGAAAGTGGGGCCAACTACAGCATATCGACACGATTCTACGCGAACCCATTCATTGTTTTTATAGATGACAAAAACCGCCAACTCACTAGACAATATTGAAATAATTGGATTACAGCACGAATCAGGCATGAGTGACGTGGTTTGGTGAGACTATCGCTATTTTTTAAACTTTCTTTGTTGACTTTGCCAACTCGATGAGAAACTTTGTCAACAATGTGACCATGTGTTGGCTGACCATGTTATCATAGTTTATTTTGACTTTTTCCAGCGGAGCCGATACCTGCTTGACTTGACTTGACTTGAAACCAGCCGAGCAAAATTTAGCATGAACGAAATTAGATGACTACCAAGTGTGGCTTCAGATTACGTTTGCTTACTGTGGATTTACACCTTGTCCTATGTGATATTAATCAAGAAAATGCACACACACATATGTATTAAACTAATCACACGCTAAACTAATCATGAGCTAAACTTAATCATATGCTAATCTAATCTTAGTAACACTGTATGGGCTAACAACACAAAAGGAGAGGTGTATGAAGGTGACTAAATATTAAGAGACCCTAATCCTTAGAGATGATAACCTAACTAACATAGGATGGTAAGATTAATGAATAGAAAATGTGATTCCAACACCCCCCTTTCCTCCCAAAATTGAATCAATTTCTCTTTCAATGTTGATATAGAGAATAGAGCAAGGAAGATGCTTGCAAGAGGGTGCCTTGTAGAACAAAGTGATTGTGCTTGTGGATCTTTTTGGATTCAATATAATGTGGAGTAGCTTAAGTTGCACAATGTCTTGAGATTTATTTGTTTCTAGATATTGCTATCAATAGCAAGCACGTAGGCAAGTCAAGTGAGGTTGTTGAAGAATAAGGTGATGAATTTGTCAACTTGTTTTGGAATGGTGGAGAGAGTTAAGGATTAAAGATGAAGAAGATGAAGAAAGTAGCAAGAGATAATCAATCTCAAATCAATAATAAACTTCTTAACACCATGATGAAATCTATAGAAACAAACAACCATAATTATTTTAGTAAAGGTTATGGTTGAAAAAATCAATAAAGTTAATGATAAAGAATTTTTTATATTAAAAAAATTATATGATTGTATAAAGTCTTTAACTACCTTTTATATTTAAAACCATCCAAAATCTCTTAATATGAGCTTTAATATATTATTGTATTCAAAATATATTGCAACTCAAAAATGATGATAAGCTTGAAAATTAAATAATTGTGCTTCTTCTTTTGGATCATAAAAAGCATCATTCAAAATAAAAAATATTGTCTTAAATTCAAACTTAGAAGTATCATGAAATTTATAAGAATTATTCTTAATATCATGCACAAGAGGATCTAAAGACATACTTGATTGAATTTAATTAAAAAACATTAAATTAATAGTTTATGTTGATATTATAGCTTAAAGAAGAAATTATTCTAGCTTTAAAAGAATAATTCTTTGTTGATCAAAAGTTACATTTTTTTTGGATGTAAGATAAAAATATATAAAAAAGGCATCTAACAAAACTTGTTATTTTTTTAGTTGATAAATAATATTGAATATAAATCTTGATAAAGCCATGCTCAAACAAGCTTTGTAAAAATTCAAAATACATATTGTTATAAAATACTTAAGGTTCTTGTGATTTGTTTAAGCAATCACTGGATTAGAAGTACCTTCTAGGTAATGATATTTTTCTTAAAATAAATCTATAATTGCAAGAAGCTCTTTGTTATGGATATAATAATTAATTTTGATTATTAAATATTTTTTGAATGAAAAAATATTAAATTAAGTTTCCATCAGCTTTTATATATGATAATATTGTATTCAAGACAAAGTCTATTATTGTCATTTTTTATAAAAAAATCTTAAAAAAATCAAAGTATTAAAAAATTAAAGTATAATAAACTTATTTCTAAAGCTTCAAATATAATTTTTAGTTTTTTATTCTAATAAATTTTTTATTTATAAGTCAAATCTATAAATAGAGCTATAATTTTATAAAATCTTAATAAAGATTTGGTAGTTATTAGCAAATTTTAAAAAACAATGAACTTTTCTTATTTTTTTTGAAATATTCTAATATATAATAGTTTGAACTTTCTTAGATTCCATCATAAGGTTATCATTTGAAATTAATAACCTAAAAAGTCAATTTGAATTATATAAAATGCATACTTCTTTATCTTGATATTTAACCTTACATCTCTAAATTTTTATAGTATACAACAAATATAAATTTCATGTTTTTTTGTATTCTTAAAAAAAATTAAAATTTTGTACAAATAATAATAAAAAAAAATCATCCAAAAAATCTTTTAAAATATCATTTATTACATATTGAAAAGCAATTGGTATATTTGTAAGTACAAAAAATATAATATTATATTAAAAATACTTATACTTAATTCAAAATATAGTCTTTTATTTATTTCTATTTATAATGCATATTTAGTAATATGCTCTCAATAGATCTATATATATATATATATATATATATTTGTTTGATTCAATTAATCAAAAAATCTTGATATAAAAAATACATAATATTTATTTTTGATGGTGATCTTATTGAGACATTCATAATCCATATACATCTGCAATGATTTGTCATTTTCTTTAACAAACAAGATAGAAAATCATGCTAAAGATTTTAAATAGCATATGAAATTCTTAGGTAAATTTTTATTAATATATTCCTTAAATAATACCAATTTATTCTATAATAATCTATAGATTGGTCCAAATAGTGGTTGAACACCTTCTTTAAGATCAATTGAATAATTATTATGACAATTGTATAAAAGAATATTGAAATATTTTTTTCAAAAATATCTTGATAATCCTTATATTGGCATAAAATTTTGCTTAGAATATTTTTTCATTAGAAATAGATGTGGCATAAATAAAAAATTATTATCCTTCTTTTGTAGCTTGCATGAAAGTTCTTATACTTACAAATAAAGGTTTAGCTATACTAAACTTATGACTTTCTATTTAAAAAATAAAATTCTAAATTATTTTATAGAAAAAAATTAAGATTTTAAGAAACTTAATCTATTTAAAGATTATACTTTTTTATCCATAAGAAATCTAAAATGATTTAATTAGAAAAAAATCTAGTAATATTAAATATTATTAAGCTATTATAATCATTTTTTTGGTATATCTATAAGAATAATTTATGAATATTATTTCCAAAATACAAAAAATGACCATCTATGATTTCTACATGTAGAAGTTTAATTTGTTTCTATCAAGGTTATTTGATGTTTTTAAAAGAAAATAAAAAATCTATAAAAATAAGCTTAGGCTCTTAAATCTAACAAAGCAGATTTTTTGTAATTTTTAAGTTTTATATAAACATCTATTATAATTTAAGGTAAAGAATTTGAAAAAAGAATATGACTTTTATTAAGTGATTAACAAACTTTTAGGTGCAATATTTTTATTGTAGTTGAAAAATATTCATTTTTTAACACATTATCATCTATAACAACCATGTAGTACAAACATACACATGTAAACCAATAATTACATATACGATTACATAAAAGTAAGTAAAATTAAGTTAATTCCATAATATCTTCTATACAAGCTTCCTAGAAGCTTTACAGACATTACTTTGATTTTATAGGTGTCTATAATTGACTTTTTAGGTGAAAAATGTAATCAACAAGTTGGCCATGTACCACACATATTGGTAGCTTAAAGAACAAGCTAATTATGTGGCGATACATAGAAAGCTTGCTTTATAAGCTAACTCATGTGTCCTGCAAAGTCAACACATATTAGAGGACCTATAGAACATTGTCATGTAGCTTCTAGTAAGATAGTATATATAGAAGTAAGAGTGAAGCCCTCTTAACTCTTGCCAACTCTTTTCTTGCTTCTACTCTAGATTTGAAAGTCTTTAGTTTCTTTGTCTTTTGGCAATAGCCATTCTAGTTTCCTTTTAATATACATAGTACTTTATTGCTATTTTGTCAGTTTTCTTTTGACATAGATTTCCTAGATTTATGCATCTTCTTCTAGTTCATGTCTTTAATACCATGTTCTTTATTTTGAGGTTATGTTGATTTTTTAAACAATATTGAATAATATACTTAAATTTTCTAAAATATAAGGACAATCTTTCTTAATGATATTTAGTCTTTTTTGTTTAGTGAGAAATTTAAAACATATGGCAAAAATTTGCATAATTTCTAGCTTTGATGAATAAGTTTTTAAAAACTTAAAAATTATTATCATAAGTTGATTTATTTCTTTCTGATTAAATCTTTGGTCTCAGTATTTGTCAAAATATCAATTATTATATGTAATTACTTAACTAATAAATATTTTTAAATATTTTTTTTAGTATTTTTAATAATAAATCTTTGAAATTATTTTTTTAATCCATATTAAAATATATAGATAAAGGCTTTATTAATTCAATCTACATTGCAAGAAAGTTTTTAGAATTTAGCAACATAAATGGTAGTCTATTGTGACCATTGTTTTAAAATTAGATATTTTATTTTTACTACCTTTCTCAATTACTTTCTCCAAATACAGCAAAAAATACTTCTAAGAATGAATTTAGATCATATAAGAGTCACAAATTTTTTCTATCAAAGATAGGAACCAAAAAGAGCACTTTTAGATAAAAATATATTTATAAAATCTAACTTGAGTAATTCCATTAGAATATTAAAAATGATATAATTTTAAATAAAGATTGATTTATTATAGAAACTTAAAAATATTTAATCTTGTTCCATCAAACTTCTCTAATATTCTAATCTTAGCCTCCTTCATACTTATAGTATAAGATTTTTTAGATTTATTTATAAGGTTGATCAATTTTTTTCAACTATAAATTTTTTAAGAATAGTCATTACACTTCATTATTGACATCTTATATAGACATAGAATTCATACTTCTGTAGTTGATATTGATGATACATGAATTTTTTTTCATAAGAGTGTCAACAAACTTACAAAGATTTGTAATTATTATAAATCTATTTTTACTTTTATTTAGTATAGTATTCATAATATTTTCTTTAATTTCTATATTAAGAAACTCAAAAAAATCTTTACATCAAATAATAAGAGAATAATTCATATCTTTTAATATCAAATATATATATATATATATATATATATATATATATGTTTAAAAAAAATAAATATTAAAATACAAAACAAATTAAATATAGATATTTTATAAAATTTAAAATACAATAAAAGATATGGAATAATATACTTATTTTTGAAATAAAATAAGAATAGTAAATCGACATTCTTGTCAAATTTTTAGAGACAAAAACTTAAAGAATGAAAATAAATAGATGTCATAAACATACATAATTACTAAGATAAGAAGAATTAGGTAGAATATAAATGTGAGTAAAGTTGATCATATCTTATAGAAAAGCTTTTTAGAAGCTTAATATGCCGAGATTTGACTTTATATGTATTTATAGGTAATTGGTAGGTTAGTAATTGGGTTAATAAGTTGGCCATGTATCACATATGTAGGAAACTTGTCTTAGAACTTAGACATGTATTGGAGGTCCTATAAAATATTACCACATATTTCTTAATTACATAGTATATATAAATACAAGATTTAAGAATTTTTTTTATTCTTATCAACATCTTTCTTGTTTATAGTCTTGTTTTAAGAATTTCTATTCTTTTTTTTGATAATAGTTAATTTTTTAAAAATATATATATATATATATATATATATATATATATATATATATATATATATATATATATATATATATATATATATATATTAGTAGTTTATTATATTTTATAATAATATAAGAGTGTATTGATTATTTTATTAATTTTAATTTATAATATTTATAATTAAATAAGATTTATATTTTAATATTTTTGTTTTTTTTTTTAAATTGATTAGATTTTTTTTTTTATTATACTTTGAAGAAATAATAAGAATAAATATAGATGCTATACTTAATAGAAGTGAAAATAGATTTGTAATTTTTTCAAATCTTTACAAATCTTAGGATGAAAATTTCAAATGTTTCTAACATCAACTATACAAATACTATTTTTATACCTATTAAAGAAATCAATAATGAAGTATAATATTTACATCAAAAAATTATGCACCTGAGAAAAGTAAGTAGATCAACATTAAAATTGTATGCAAGAAGTCTTGCTACCACAAGTATAAGAAAAGCAAAGATTAGTATGTTGGAGAAGTTTGATGTTTTTGAATTCCAAAACCTTATTTGTAACATGGATTGCATAAGTAAAGTCTTTATTAATTAATTTTAGTATAAATTAAAAGATAATATCAAAGATTTATTATTGAAAATGTTAAAAGTAGATTCATTAGAATAATTTTTTAATTAAGCTATTATATATAACAATCAACTCTTTGAAAGATGCTAAGAACAAAGATTTGATTAGAGAAGAACAAATCAATTCATGGCAGCAACTTCTATGTATTTAGAAAATTATTCATCAAGGCTAAAACCTACACAAATTAATTAGATATATTTTAAATCTTTTATTAAGTAAAAAAAGACTCAAAAATATTGAGTCAAAAAGGTTCTTACATATATTATGGAGAATCTAAGCACATTGCTTAATATTATCCAAAGAAATAATATAATTATAAAATGAAGAAAATAGTTGCTAAAAAAGATAATATGTTAGAAAATAAGTTTGTTCAACTATAATAGAAAGAATGCAGCTAGAATTTTGTACAATATTCAATAAAGATTCTATTCTATTTTTAGATTCTTTACCTTATTTTATAATAGATATTTATTTAGAATCAAATAATTAAAAAATCTTTACTTTTTTAAATTAGGAAGTCTTTGATTATTTTATATACAAAGTTTTTGTTTAAAAAAAAGAAATATCTTTAGCTAAAAAAACCAAGTTTGTACATATAGAAGTTATAAATAATTATTTGTTGTTTCTTAGAAATGATTACTAATTGACATAATAACTAATAGACATAATAATTTAGCAATATTTAATGTGATTAAATTTGTTTCTAATTTATTTAATTTATTTTTTTTATAGCTAAAAAAATAGAATCCTTAAATAAATTGAATTTCTTTTAATCTTAATTTTTTTGTAATATAACTCAAAATTATTTTATATAAGTAGAAATTCATAAGTCCAATACAACCAAATCTTTATTAGTAGGTATAAGAACTATCATGTATATAGCAAAAATTAAAATCACCTTTTACTATTTATGTCATATTCATTTTTGATGGTGAAAAGACTTCAAGTAATATTCTAAGCTAGTATCAAGATTATTAAGATACTTTTGAAAAGAAGAATGCAAACATTCTTTCAAAGCATTGTTTCTATAATTATTCAATTGATCTTCTAAAAAGAACTCAATTTTTATTTGGATTAATCTATCCCTTAATGAAAAAAAAATTGGTTGCACTCAAAGAATATATTGACAAGAACCTATCTAAAAAATTTATATGTCATTTAAAAGTTGTAGTAGGAATTCATGTCTTATTTGTAAAGAAAAAAAATTATTACAAAGAAATATTAATTATTGAGGACTCAATAAGATCACCATAAAAAATAGGAAACTTTTATCTTTGATATGATGACTTTTTATTCAATTAAATCAAGCAAAAATCTATATTAAAATAAATCTACAAAGACTATATAATCTAATATGCATCAAAAAATGAGTTAAATAGAAGATTGACTTTTGAATTAGATATAGACATTTTAAATAATATTATGTCTTTACGACTCACACATGCATTAGTTTCTTTTTAATACTTGGTAAATGATATATTTTTTTTAGAGTTTTTAGGTGATTTTTTAATTTTTAATCCAAAAAAAAATTTAATATATTTTTAAAATATAAAAATATAAACTTTATATTTATCATATATTATAAAAAATTTGACATGTAGAATTATATGCCAAGTTGAAAAATTGCATATTTTATACAATTCAAGTAGACTTTTTAGAAGACATTATTTTACATGATGGCCTTATGATAGATCCTAAAAAAGATCAATCTATTATGAATTAGAAGATTTTTAAAATAATAAAAAATATCATATATTTTTTAAGAATTTACTAATTATTATTAAATTTTTATTAAGAATTTTTTTCAAGTTGCAACTCCATTTTTATCTTTGACTTGTGTTGTGCCAATTTTTCAAAAGATTTTGGATACAAAAATACTTTAGAATTAATATCAAGAGATATTTCGAAGATTCAAATATAAAAAATAATTAAAGACTTTGAATAATCATATGAAATTTATTTAAGATAAAAAAATCCTAATCATTGATCTTATAGAATTTTTCAATCATTATTTATACCAAAATCACCATGATCTATAGATTTTATCACAAATCTATGAATTTTAAGTCCTTATTGAATCATATTACATATGTTTTTGCTTGAAAATGTACTAGTGTTGTATTACAAGTTGTGTTATTTGATAATATACTAGGCACCTTGTTGTAGAAGGTGAAGTTGTATTTTATAAGTATGCAAGAAACCGCAATAGGTTTCACTCATATAAAAAAAATGCAATTCGAATTTCAAATCAAAAGTACTTAAAATCAATATAAAGTGCTCAAAAACACTCTTCTTAGTTAATTCAACTATATACAAATTCCAATTATCTTATTACTTTTATAATTAAGCAATGTTATTTTCTTTTTGTAAGTCCTAATTCAAGTTAAAGTACTTTAGTAAGCTGTAACTTTTAATTTGATCATTTACTTGATACAAAAATTTACAAATAAATACTACTATAAGTCTTTTACATGCTCAAAAATATTTAGTCAAATCCAATGTAAAAATTGTAAAAACATATCCAAAAAATTGCATTGATGTCACTCATCTACCAACTCAAAAGTTTATACAAATGTTCCAATAGAAATTTCTCTATTTCAAACTATTAACTTTTGTTCAAACTAGCATATAACTTGATCTTCAAGTCTTTAAATACTATGCCAAATTTCACCTTGTTTCAACTAATAGATCTTTAGATATCAAAGAAGTCCTACTTGATTTCAAATTTTTAACTTTTAATACCCTCTTATACCAAAAACCAAATATTTTTTAGCCACACTATTAGATTAATATAAAATTTTACATACACTTAGAACACTTAATAAAACAAGTGCTATTAAATTTTGAACTATAAATGTGACACCAATTGCACGAATTAGCTAAGAATACTAGCCCTAGTTGTATTGCAGAAATTCAAAGTTGCTAATACAAACCTTGATTTTGAACAACAATTGCAAAGTTATGCCAAATCCTGTGAAAGTAAATTTTATACTTTTAGAACAAGCTTAAATCTAGCTCTTCAATTCCAATTTTTAATTTCCAAATGCTCCTATATTTTGTCTTAGAAATCCATTTTACTAGCTAGATGTTTGATTTTAACCATGTTTAATAAACGGTTGACTCCCAGGTATTAATTCGACCTATTTTAGGGATTTTTTTAGCCCAATTTTAGTCTCAACTTAATCCTACTATCAACCATATTAAATATTTATCTCTTCTATCCTATTTTTATCAATTTATGGCCTTTCTAAGATAATAAAAGAATTTATATAGTCTAAAAGGTAATTTTAATCCATTAGCTATTAAGACAAGAAAATAAACTAAAAAGCTTTTATAAACGCCATGTTTAAATATCTTGAATTATTTTTGAATCAAAATAATTAGATATTAATTAGAAATTTATTTTTGATTATATTTTTATCATATAGTCATATTACAACATCAATCAATATTATAATAAAAAGTCCAATAATTTCTAATTATAAAAAAAAATTAATAAAGATTTTATTCTAACTTCTATCTTTGTTTATAATTTCTTTATATTTATGATATTAAATATTAAAAAATTAATAACCAATAGATTTAATTTAAAAATTGTTATTTACTAACTTATCAAATGAGGTATTGAGATTGTTTTAGACTTCAAGTTAATATATTAGATATGAATACCTTCAATAATAACATATTTTTTAAAAAATAAATTATGAGATATAACGTATTTGATATCATGACCTTAGAAGAGACTCCTATAATTTGATAATATTATTAGAGGTAAAAACTATCTTTGATGGTGTTCCAAATTTTTTATTTGAAGAAAGTTATAAAGGCTTGAATAACAATCAAATATTAGAATGGACTTCACGTCCTTATATGAGATACTATTGATGGTTGAAAAGACATATGAACTATCTTTTTAAAAAAACAAAGATCAAATTATGTAGAAAATATAATTTATTATGTCTTCAACTTTCTCAATATATGATCACCGCTCTTTATAGAATTCATCTCTAGAAAATGGGATAAAGTCACAAACATACATAATTTACCAAATATGAATAGTTAAATAGAAAAAAAATGTAAGTAGATTTGATAATATCTTATAGAGTAGCTTCATAGATACAAATTTGACTTTACATGTGTTTCTAATTGATTAGTAGGTTAGACACTTGTCCAATAAATTGGCCATGTGACACACACATAGAAAACTTGTCTTAGTAATTAGACACATGTCTGATAAGTTAGACATATGTAAGAGGTCTTAGAGGATGTCTCTATATAGCTTTAATTAGATAGCATATATAAAAGCAAGAATGAAACCTTCTTCAATCTTATCAATACCTTTTTTGTTATTAATCATATTTCAAGTCTATCTAATATTCTTGTCTTTGGCAATAGCCATTCTAGTCTTAATATTATACCATCTTTGAATAAATGTCTAATCTTTTTTAGCAAAATTAGAGTGTATTGATCTTTAAGTTCTTTGTAATTTATATCTATGATAATAAGTAAAATTTGTCTAAGAAAATAATAAGAAAGAAATAAGAAATTATATATATTTAAGAAAAAATTAGAATAATCATTGCTAAAGATAAGAAGGCTATAGATTTTAAAAACTAAAGTAGAAGAAAGATAAGAATTGATAAGCATAAAGAAGGTTTTACTCTTGCTTCTATATATAATATCTAATTAGGAGCTACATGGCAACATTCTATGGAACCTCAAACAGATGTCTAACTTACAAAATAAGTTTCCTATATGTGTGCCATACAACCAACTTATACAATGAGTAGCCATCATATGTAACATGTGACCAACTTATTAGCCAAATTTTAAATCCATCAATTACCTATTAGTATATATTAAATCAAATTCTTGTCTATGAAGCTATTATATAAGATATTATATTATTTTTTTATTTTATTCACTTCTACATAACTCCTCTCATTTAAGTAATTACTAATATCAATTATGTTTGTGACATCTTGATATTTTTTCTAAATATTTTTTTCAATATTTTTCATACTTCTTATTGCGGTAGTATTTTGTAAATATTTAATTTGATTGTGCCATCCTTGTTTAATATTTTTTCTATTAAATATGTAGCAAAATCTTTTGAATAAAAATATATTCTTTAATAAATTCTAAAATATATGCCATAATAACTTTATTCTAATTAATTTAATTTCATCCTATTATAATTTATTTATAAATATATACTAGATTTATATTATCATATAAAATATTTATTCTATCATTTGTTTTTATATTGCTATATATATTTTTTATCTTATATTTATAATATGTTATTTTAAGAATACATCCTTAACCTTATATAAATTTAAAATTTGTATTTAATCACTATATATATTTATTTTATTTTTTTAATAATAATATAACTAATTATTCAAAGTTTATTACTATCGAAACTTATTCTACAATCTTTATTATATTTAAATTTGAAAGCATCAATATTCTTTAAATTATAAAATATAATTTTTCTATTAAAATAAATATTTATAAAATTAGATATATAAAATATTTTTTGAAATATTGTCACTTCTTTTTTAAATTGAAGATATCACTTTTTTTTTAATATATATGCATTTTTTAAATTACAATCTTTTGTTAGTTTTTTAATTAATTTTTTTTATTGTACATTAATTCTATATTTAGTAATATTTGTTGATATTACACATCATTAAATTTTATTTCCTAATCAACATTATCCTCTATCCACTTACTCTAAATTGAACAACCTTAAGATGGAAAATTCATCACCTTCACAAATCTTGAGAAAATTCAAACAACTATTCATACATCAATAAATTAAATATAAATCCAAACCCTAAAAAATGACTAAAAATGTTTAAAACAACAATCCTAAATCTTGCTTCTAACAAATATTACCAAACCTTAAAACCCTACCAAATGCTAACAAACTTTAATCCTAATCATAAAACCTAATCTAAAACAATCATAAACTTGATCACCTTCCCTACTCACACACACAAGCTTCAATGTTTTTTCTTTTATCTTTTGTTAATTTCAAACCTTGTCAAACTAGAGCACTTGCTTGATCCCCTCCCTTCACTCTAGCAGTCGCTCCAGCCACCTAAATACTCTGATATTGACGATTCTTTAACTCGTTGGAACCAGAATTTAAGCCACTTCAGCAACACAAACATTCAAAACAACCCGACTGTTGAGGCTCTCAGAACTGCTGCTCCGACGTTACGTGATCCACACTGCGCAGGCAGTGGACCACTCAACACTTGAATCGTTGCCAAAAGTTCGTCTTACACCCGATTTCGATGACCCCAAGCTTGTCGGCCAGCTAACATCAAGCGGCTCTTACCTCAAGAATTCCACCCCAAGATTTACACATCCAAGAGATTGATCCTGGGAGTTCCAAAGCCCTCCAACGATGAACCGACCCACAGCCGAAGGCGTATTCTGACTGTATAGAGCACTCGTGCAAATTTTATCGAGGCTCTGGAGAACTACAAGCGGCGTTCACATCGAGGGCTTAGAAGGTAGTAAGCTCACGCAGCAATTCACGACATTCAATTCACATTCTTCAACTTGCGCAATATATGGATTCAATGCCGATTCAACGAGTACATCCGCAGTACAACTAGAATCACATGTGTAGGGGCTTCAGAACCATACAAGAACCACTACTACCGCTCCTTACTAGATCTCAAAAGATTCCTGAGCCAATGCTCAGTACTCGCCTACCAGGTAACCGTTATGCTTGACACAACAATATTGATAATCTTGCTCTCTAGTAATAATAGGAGACCCCCGGCATTCTCACAACTAAAAAGCTCCCAATTTCACTTGGTTTCTTCAACACTTGGTTTTCAATTCTGAAGACACATGAAACACACCAGAAGAAACCAAAAATATTCTCATCATTTCAGCGGCAAGTTTATAACTGCTACAATCGAATGCACCACGTCTCAATAAAAGAGCCTTCTTCCACACCAGTATCTCCACAAGTCTCATCCACCAGGATAAGGCTTTCATTTGTTGCTTTTTCAGCATGATTCGAAGCACTTAGATTACCGCAATCCGCAAAATTGTGGCATCCAACCGGGACAGTGATGCCTCATGTCTAGGCACAACAAGACCAGGAGTTGCAAGACGAGCTACTCCAACGTTTTCATCAAGCGGCGCTCGATTTTCTTTTGGTTCCCTATAACTTTATCATGTGCAATTTCTTGCTCTTTCGAGTTGGACAATTCCTCAGGTAGTTTCCCATATAACTCTTCCGTAACCTTCTTCTATGCGGCAATCTCAGATGTGAGCTATCAATTCCTTGACTTTGTTTTGAGAATGCTCCGTTTCCGTCACAGACATTAACTTCTTCAGTGCTTTCTTTCGGTCGACCACACGTCTTTCCTTGACCTCGCACTCCTTACAATGTCGCGAACCAGCTATAGGGCCACACAGTGCATTAGACTCTTCGTGGATCAGGTCCCATCGCACAGCTTCTTCCTCAGAGCCTCCCATGCATGCTCACGATTTTCCTTTCACATTCAATGTAGCAACATCTGCCCTCTTAGATTTCAATTCATAAATTTCACTATCGGCATTGGATATCTTTTTGAAACATTTTATCCTTCACTTCATCCCACTCTTTCCTATCTTTGCCACCTACCTCTGCTCGTTCTGTCATCCTCAAATGCAGTTCCAGGGCGATTCGAGCTAATCATTGAAGTAGATCCATTGCATCTTTCAACATTTTTCTGCAGACATATTTGAAGACCTTGTAGTACCACCTGTCTCATCCTCATTCACTCTGTTGTTGTAATGCTGAGGGATTTGCAATGACAAGTTTTGTGCATGAATTCTTGATTGAAGTATTAAAATTTGTGGAGATCGTTGACATCTGCAGCTTATGGGTGTAGAATCGGAGTCAAAAGATCCATTTTTTTAGTCAATAGAGCACGTGGGAAGGATATGATGCAATGTGTAACTATGTAGAGTTTTCATCATTTAGTTGCCAGTCACACGATGCAATTGCCGAATTTCGTCACGATTTATAACTATTACTAAATTATGGTGTCTGATATGGTTAGATCACCAGGAAACCCTCTCATATTCTAATCCAGGAAATCACCAGGAAATTTGTATTTGATCTCACACTCTTTGAACTATTGAATCCTTGAGAAATCCGGAATCAATTGTTTAATGTGTAGTTAAGCAGTTGTATTTGCAAGGTCAGGAATCTGGCGTTGTATTTGCAAGGTCTTGCTAATTCGATGACCAAGAGGGAAATGTGGAGTGATTTAAGTATGTCGGATTCAAGTCTTTTAGTATTTGAAAGGATGAATATATCCAATAAATCAATCTTGGTCGTTTAGTGGATTCCACAAGTACAATCTTGTCCTTCTTTGCACAAGATGTCAACATGGTCATTAAAGTCTTGTCAAGTATTGCTTGGTTCTTGTCAAAATAAACAAATATCTTCTTTAAGCTAATTAATTCTTAATATGTAAAGATCTTATTGTACTTAGATAGGTCTTACAAAGTAGGTCCATATACTTGCTTTCAATATAGAAATTTAGTATACATAACTTGGATTTTAAAAAAAAACTATAAGCATACAAAAAAAAGGCTAGCTTTTGGAGTCCTTTCAAATTTTAATTCAATCTTCCTATCCACTATTGTGGAACATCAAACCTTGTATAAATATTATTTCATATATTTCATCATATTTGCTTTAAATTTTTTACTATTTGAAATTTTAGTATAAAAGATAGATATTATAAATAGATTATTATTTTTTTTGTATTCTTATGTGTATTCATTAATATCATATCCACACCAATAAACAAGATATTTCAACCTAAGTTGGTACAGCCTTGAGTTTAAGACTTTGTCTACCTCAAATTTTTTACTATTATGCAATTTTTTAAAAAAAAATGGCATTTTTTTTTCTTCTTAGGATATTCACTATCTTATGTAGCTTAAAAAGAGATATATAGAATATAAGATGGATCTTTATAGACTCTAATAGGTATAATTAAAATATAACTAAATTAATCTAATTACAAATAGAAAATAGTTCAAGTCTATAGTAATCCAACTTATCAGAAGAGTAGCTAGTCTTGATATTACCACAAAGTAATCATACCTTATTGCTAATATAGAATTAAGGTTGTTCCTTGCAATAGGCATTTGTATAGATCTTTTTTCATTCTTGAGACTTCTTTAATTGTACCTTTATTGTTGCATGTAGCTTCAATAGACAATTTGTGAAATCTTCCTCTGTAAGGTTATCAACTTTTGAAAAGTCAAAAATATCAAGCTATAGATGATAATCATAATTAGCATAGAAAGATATTTTTTGAATAAAAGAATATACTATTATTTTGTTGTAATATAACTATAATTAGAAAGATAAAAATATAGATTTTATTATAAAAGAATCTAATATAAAGATATAATAACAAAACATGGATAAATGATAAGAGGCTAGTAAAAAATTTTATTGTTAATGTTATCTTTTTATTTTAAAAAAAAAACTTCTATTTACTTTATAAGGCTATAAATAAAATAAAATAAAGTATATTAAAAAATAAATCATATAAAAATCTTTAAGATGGATTCAAAGTAGATTTTAATAGAATTTGTTTCAAAATACTAAGAATTGATATGTAGAAATGACTAGTTGTGAATTAGAATCAAAATCATACCTTGAGGTATAAAACCACACTTCTATGGTAATTTTGCAGTTCTTTAGTTGATAAAAGATTAAGATTTGAGAGTAAATTAATCAAAGATTTTTTTAGAAGTTGGTTTCATATGATTTCAAGGTATAATGAGTTTTTGAAGACTTTTCAAAGTAAGAAATGTACTCAATGAGTTTGGATTTTAAGCAATAAAAAGAAGTTAATAATCTTGAAGATTTTATTAGTGTCATAGTATATTTATAGAAGAAATTTTTTGAGTTTGTTATTGTGCTTGTTTTCAATGTGTTTGAAAAATTTGAAGTTGATCGAATAATTAGATTAAAAGATCTAAGAATTTTATTTGATTAAGGTCTCAAATATTTGAATTTAGAATTAGTGAGGGTTTTTGCAATCCTGCAAAATTTACCAACTCAAATGAAGCTAAAAATTATGAGAGTAATTTAAACTTACAAATCTACACACTTATCAATTTTTGAAGTGTTTGAAGTGTTTAATATAGAAAAAACACTACTAAAAGATCAATATGCATGTTGAAAAAGAAGAATGGCCAATGTCTAAGAGATTTAGATGCTTTTTCTTTCAATTGGTGATTTTGATTTTTGTCAAATTTTGTATGATTGTTAATTTCTTGCAAATTGAAATGTGAATAAACTTTTAGTTAAGCTTAACAATTTGATTAATATTTATTGAGATATTAAAATAGCTATAGAAATTAGTTAAGACTTATTTAAGATTTTTTGGGTGTATTGAGAATTTATTTAGAGATTGGTTTGGACTTAGAATTTGATTTCAAATTTAGGATTTGATTAGAATTTTATTAAAATTTATTAAAATTTGATTAGAATTTTATTAAAATTTATTAAAATTTTATTAGAATTTAATTAGAATTTAATTAAGATTTCCATAGAATTTATTTAGTACATTAAGATTTAGTTAAGATTTACTTATAATTTGCCTAGAATCTGTTTAAAAAATTTATTTTTAATATTTAAAGAATTCTATGTCATTAAATTAATATTTTTATGTTTATTATTTCTTTAAATTTATTTATTATTTCTTTAAGATTTTTATTTTAATATTTTTTAAATATTTTTTAATTATTTTTTAAGATTAATTTTTGATTTATTAATGTTTATTTAATAATTTATATAAATTTTTTTTGGCTTGGTTAAAATTCGATTAGATTTTTTATAGTTTAATTAGAATTTATTCAAGATTCTATTAAATGTTTTAAGACCTTATTATTGTATTTTTCTATTTATCTTTTATAGCTAGGTACTTAGTGCATTCTCAAGCTAAAATTTATATTACATGACATTGTGTTATTATAAGAAAATTCTAACAATGATAAAAAAGTTGCCTAATCATCTTCATAGTGGTTGATGGTACATTGAAAATATTGCTCCACAACTTGATTCACCTCTTTTGTTTGTTTATCAATCTAATAATACAAAATCAAAAATAATTTTATACCCACCTTTAACATCTTAAAAAAGCTTCTCCAATGCCTTGATATAAATTAGGTTCTTCTCTTTAAAATCCATGATAGTAATAAATATTATTTAAAAAAAATTAGTTATTTTTTTTACATATAATAGATTATAAACATAGTACAAAATGTGTTATATTACAATTTACTATCATGTATATAAAGTCATATGAACTTGAGATTAAAAGATCTAAGATAAAATCTTTAGAAAAAAAATACCAATATCTTAGTTGCTGAAAATTTTCTTAAATAAAAATCTATTAAGTGAAGTTTGTAATCTGCTCCTATTTATAATAATATGACATTCAAATCAAAGTTTGATATGTCCATTTTTATACAAAATGTCTTGAGAAGTCAATAGAATGTAAGATTGGTGTAAAAACAAATACTATCTTTAAAGCTTTAATTTTTTTTATTTTTTTATTCTATTTAAGTTTGTCTTTACAAGTCAAATATATAAGTAGATTTGTAATCTAAGAAAAATTCTTTGTAAATATCCAATAATAATTGACAAATTTTTAAAAAATTAGACATCTTTTACCGTTTTTTAAATCTTTTAATCTATGACAATTTGAACTTTTTTTGGATCCATCATAAATCCATCATTTGAATTAATATATCTTAAAAAAAACAACTTGAGTAATACAAAATACATACTTTTTTATTTTGGCATATAGTCCCCCATTTCTAAATTTTTGTAATACACAACAAACATAAAATTCATAATCTTTTGTGCTCTTAGAGTAGATTAAGATGTTGTTTAAATAATAAACAACAAATTCATTTAGAAATTTTCAGAAAATATTATACATAAGATATTGAAGAATACTTGGTGTATTTGTGGATCCAAAAAGCATAACATTATTTTCAAAAATGACCATACTTGGTTTAAAATATAATCTTTTATTCATCACTTTCTTTGATGTGTACTAAGTTGTATGCTCATTCAAGATCTACTTTAGTATAGATCTTTATTCAATATAATTGAGTAAGAAGTTTGGATATCAAAGATAGAGTATATCTATTTTTGATGATAATCTTGTTGAAAACAACAAGATTTGTCTAATGTCTTTTCTAGATATTCTTATCTTATATCAAAAAAAAGATACAACTTTTCATCAATAAAAAAAAATTCTCTTGAAGCTAGAGTATGTTCATCTTTGAGCAATGAAATCAATAGTAATTATTGATTAAAATATTTTAGCAAACTCAATCAACTATGCCATTTTATCGACATATTAAAAAATCATTAATATATGCCGAAAGAGGCACAAGTTTAGTAGATAAATGTAGTATAGTAAAATAGCTATTAGGTAAAAGAAGAAAAGAAATATTTTATTATAGAAGAGCCTAAATAAATTAAAAATTAAAAAATTATCTTAAAAATATAGATAATAGATAATGAAGTAATGAAAATTAATAAGTACTTCTACTACCTTCTAATAATAAAGACTTCTATTTATTGTATAGAGGCATAAATAAATCAAATAAAAATAGATAAAAAAATAATTAAAATAGATATCTTTTGAAAGAAGATAAAATTAGGTTTTAGCAAAAGTTATCTCAAAATAACAAGAATTGATATCTAGAGAGGACTAATTGTGAATCAAGGTTGAAATCAACCTTGATAATTATAAGAATTTTGTAGATTATGGACTCAAATAATTGAAATTTAGGATCAATAAGGGTTCTTATAATCTTGTAACATCTCTTAATTTGTTTGAAGCAAAAATTTGTGATAGCTCTTTGAAATTAAAATTCTACACATTTATAAATTTTTGAAGAAATTAAATAACTGAGCAAGGAGAAATTGTTGTTGGAATATCAACATTTGGATTGGAGAAGGGAAGCGATCAATATCCAAGTGGCTTAGGAGCATTTTCTTTCAATTAGTAAGTTGATTTTCTTCAAATTTTATATGCTTATTAATTGCTTGTAGAATAAGATATGAGTAAAAATTTGGTTTAGATTAATAATTTGATAAATATTTATTGAAGTTTTTAAATAGCTATAGTAATTGAATAAGATTTTTTTAGAATTTATTTGAAATTATTTAGGATTTATTTAAAAATTGATTAGGATCTAGAATTTGGTTAAGATTTGATTAGGATTTATTTAAAAATTGATTAGGATCTAGAATTTGGTTAAGATTTGATTAGGATTTATTTAAAAATTGATTAGGATCTAGAATTTGGTTAAGATTTGATTAGGATTTAATTAAGATTTGATTGGAATTTAGAATTTGAATAGAATTTTGTTAGGATTTGATTAAGATTTTATTAAGATTTGGTTCGGATTTTATTAGAATTTCATTAAGATTTGATCTAAGATTTAAAATTTGATAAGGATTGGTTAAAATTAAATTAGGATTTAATTAGGATTTAATTAGGATTTAATTAGGACTATATTAAGATTTATTTAGAATTTAATTAGAGCTACATTAAGATTTATCTAGAAGTTAAAGATTGTAAAGAAGATATGGCAAACAACGCTTTACACGTAATTTTTAATAAAATTGATCAATTTGAAGGAAAAGATATTAAGATATTTAAAATATTATTTTAAAAAATAAAATTAAAGCATGTTTCTTAGAAGGAAATAATTTAATTATTTAAATTATTTTTTATTCTAGAAATAAAAATTATATAAAGTCCACTATAGGACATTTTGGAGGTTTATAGAAGAAATTTTCTTAAGTATTAAAGAATGAATTTTTCTTGAAAGATATTGATCAAGTTACAAAAAAGTAATTTCTTGAGTGGATTGAAAGACTTAAGAAGAATCTTCAAGCAACAAAATTATTGAGAAAATTTGAAAGATAATAATTTTTTTATCAAAAAAAAGAAGTAATTACTAATTCCAAGCAAAGTACAGTTATTTTCTTCAAGCGGCTAAAGAAGAATTGTAAGAAGAGTTTAAAAGATTTCTTGAATTTAAAGGAAAACAAGGATTAAAAAAAAATTGGAAGGAAGTAGAAGAGGCAATAAGATTTCTTGCAAAAAGAGAGAAAAAAAAAAAAAAAAAAAAAAAAAAAGATAGGTATTCAAAAACTATTACAAACATCTAAGATAAAAATTCATATTAACCATCCTACATCTATTATTCAACCTTCAATAGTTACATTATAGAAAGAAGAAATGAGCATTGCTGAAATTATATGTAGAATGAGAGATTTGTAAAACTTAAGGAGAAAGGTCAAATACCAAGCATATTAATAAGACATAAATTAGGACTAATAAAAAGTGTAGTGCATAGATACATGTGGTGTGATAATATAGATCATTTAAGAAGAGAGTGTGAAGATTTTATACAGGTACTACATAAAAGAGTTATTTTTTTCAAAGATGGTATGATATACAAAAAAAAAAGTAGAAAAAATTAGAGACAAAATTTGATAAAAAAAAAATGAAGGTGCTTATAAAGGAAGAATTTAAAGTTCCAAACAATAAAGCATCAATAAATTGGATAGGTTAAAATCCAAAAAAATGTCTAAGCATAAATTTAGAATTTCTAAGAAAATCTAATTCTTTATGGCCAAGTGCAATGAATTATGCTAAAAAAAAATTATAAGAAATTATTTAAAATATTTTAAAGATAATAATTAGTAAATCATTAGATGGAATAATCTAATAGATAGTTTATCTATTTATGTACATATTATAAGGAATTATCATAAAATACTAATAAAAAAAATAAAAGAGAGACAAAAATAATTAAAGGCTAATTAAAAATGATTACAAAAAAAAAACAAAAAAAAAATATGGCAATAAAAAAATCTTATGCATAAAGAGACAATAAAAAAAGTTTCTATAAAGAAAATAAATTTTGTGGGAAAAAAAAATGTCCTTGCTTATAAACTACAATTGGATATTAAAGGTGCTACAAATTTGAAGAAGATACTAAAATAATATATTTTAGGTAAAAAAGTTGAATTTATAATTGGTAAAATTTTAGAAATTATAAAGCATGAATTTTATGATGTTATTATTGATATAATAAAAAATAAATAAAAATTTATAAGAGATATTATGACATCAAATGCACAAAGAACAAAAGAAATGAAAAGTAGTATAGATGAAGAGGTCGAAATGCAAATTTTTGGAGATTTTTTACAAATTAGATTTACAAAAGTAAAAGATATAATTCAAGCTACTAGTCATTATTTTCAAAATCGTTGGGAAGGGCTACTATGGAGACTTTAATAAAATTTGGAGAGTTAGAAGAACTAATTATTGCATTAATTGATCATGATTTTGAAATAAATTTAGTATCAAAAGAACTATATAAAAAAGAAAAATGGACTATTAATATTGAATATGGATAGATGATAAGATCAGCTAATAATTTAAAGGAAGATTTATATGAAGCTTGCCCAAATATTAAAACAATGATAGGAGATGTTATTCATGAATAATATTTCTTTGTACAAGATATGTCTATATATCCTATTACATTGACACAACCATATATTATTTCTACACAAATGGTGACAAAGATTATAGATGATGATTCAACATATGCAAGAATAAAAAACCAAGATAAGAAGAAAGAAATTCAATTTTTAATTCTTTGTGCCAATCATAAAAGAAATTGAAGTAACTTAAGAGAGAAGCTATTATCAAGTGAGGATTTTAAAGGCCTTGAAGGCTTTGATTTATATGAGCAATATGATTTATATTATAGATTATAAAAACAAATATAGTTCTTAATGTATATTCTAAAAATATTTACAATTGAATTTAAAGATTTATAGAAAATTTAAGCCATCAAGACATATGTGTTGAAACTAAATATAAATTAGTGAAAAAAAGTTTAAATTAGTTGCTTTGTTATTAATATTAGATTGTAAATAAAAGGTGAATAGGGCATCTATATAACTAAATTTAAGAGATTATAGGAAGATATGATATGAATTTATAAATGCTAGATTAGATAGATTAAAAGTTAGATGTGATGGATTTTTGACAAAATATGAAAAAAAATATTTTAGAGACATAATTTAACAACATGAAAAAGCTTTTGCATTTGAAGTACATGAAATTGGATATGTTAATCCAAATATTATAGTTCCTATGGTTATTTTTACTATTCTTCATGAATCATGGAATTTTTGACCTATTTTAATACCAAAAGTATATTTATCTAAGTTAATAAATTTATTCAATGAAAAGATTAAAATAGAAATTTTAAAACTATCTTTGATATCTTATTTTAATTAATAGTTTATAACAAAAAAAATATAATAATTAAATTTATACAAGATATGTAATATGTAAATAAAATGATTATTAGAAATATGGATTCAAGTATAAAAACTTGAATCAATATGTGTAAAGTAAAGGAGTAGCATAAAGAAAACATTATTTTGGCATCAAGAAAATTATATATTATTGAATAAATATTGCTTCTTTGGCCTTTAAAGTAAGTTGTAATCTCATTAATAAAGCATATGATAGTCTTTGCTGCTTCTATAGTCAATATATAATCACAAAATCAAAACAAGATAATGACATATTCTAACAAGCATGGTGACAATTTAGAACTCGAATTAATATAAAATATTTTAAATTTTTGTGATACATATATATATATATATATATATATATATATATATTCAAAAAATATGTAGCACCATTTAGCAAGTGACTCTATTCTTGAAAAGAACATATAATTATAAGAACCTCTTTTATTATGAAATTCATAATTGATCTTTGCAACTAATCTTTTTTTGAAATAAAACATAAGTAGGTAGATTTTTTTATCTTTTTTTATTTAAGATAGTATAACTTATAATAAAGTATCTAAAGCATTAGTTTCTAAATAAAAAGCTTTTATAAAATACGGATACATTAAGATTAGAGCTATAATAAAAATTTCCTTTAAATCTTAAAAAGAATTTTGTGCTAGAAGTCTCCATTCCAATTTGTCTTTGGATGTCAACCAAATAAGAAGAGTAACAATTTGGAAATATTACTTAATAAATATTCAATAGAAATTAACAAATTCAAAGAAACATTATACATTCTATATTATCTTTAGATTTGTTTACTTTGTTATAACTTAAACTTTCTTTAGACCCATCAATAAGCCTTTATTTGATATAATATATCTAAGAAACTCTACTTTTAGCTAATAGAATACACATCTCTCCAATTTGGCATATAGTTCCACATCTTATAATTTTTTCAAGACTAATATCATATGTTTATCATACTCTTTAAGAATCTTGGATTAGATTAAGATATCATTAAGATAATAAATAAAAAATTTATCCAAAAATTATTTTAAAATATCATTCATCAAATGTTAGAATATAGCTAGAGCATTTGTCAATCTAAAAAGTATGACATTATATTAAAAAAAATTATAATTTTTTTTATAATGTTCCAATAATCAACTCACATTTAAAAAGATCCATCTTTTTTTTTTTCACCAAAAATATAAGTATACTTATTGGAGATTTGGAATTCTTAATAAAGTTCATTATAAGATTTTTTTTCAATGTAATCCTTCAATACCAAAACCTTGTCTTGTAATAGGTTGTAGATTGGGCCAAATGGTGGTTGAGCCCTTTCTTGAAGATTGATGGGACAATCATACAACTGATACTTTTACAATATATCAACATTTGTTTTTTGAAAACATCATTAAATTTTTTATATTGCTCTAAGATAGCTACTAATAAGCTTACTTCTTCATAAGCTATAGTTGCATAAATAAAAAATGGCATTTCTTTCTTAGCCATATTCATAAAAGTCTTTGTTCTAAAAAATAAAGATTTTATAATTGATGACTTCTTGATAGGTTTTGTTTTCAAGGATTCTATAGGAAATTCAACTTTATAAAACCACCAATATATAGATAGATTATATCTTTTCAACTACAAAAGTCCTAAAATGATAGAATTAAATGAAGTATTAATAATATTGAATATTATTTTTCTACTATAGTTCTTAAATAATATTTCTAGTAGTATGATTTTATGAATAATATTTCCTAAAGATAAAGGTCAATCATCTATTATTTCTATATGTATAGACTTTGACTTCTATATTAAAAGTATTTTATGAATTTTAATAAACTTCTCATCTAAAAAATAAATAAATACTCTTGTATCTAATAAGGCATGTATTTAAAGTTTTTTTGGACCAATAAATATAGATATAATAAAAAAATGAGTAGATTGGTCAAAAAAAAAGGAATATTTATGAATTTGAGGTGTTGGAATGTTCAGCCATATGATTTCTATTGTAGTTAGGACTCTTCATTTTTCTAAATAATCACATTCTTAGACTTGGTTGTATGTTGTTTCTTCAAAAAATTCCTAAATTTCTACCTTTCTTTACCACAATACAAGCAAAGATCTTATTCAAATCGATGCTTCTTTTCTTCTATTATAAGAATTTTGAATTGTACCACATCAATTTGCATAGCTTCAACTCTAGAATGCAGAAGCAACATATTTGTTGAAATAGCAAAGTAATTTTTTTTATTACATTGCTTTGTCAAAGTCCATGAGCATTGATCTTGACAATGTTGAAATAATCTATTATCATACTTCACAACTTCCTGGATGGTTTTATTGAATATTTAAAGATCAAGTAATATTAATAATAGGTCTTTCACATTATCTATTAGTCCTAATAGAATTGATTTATAAGAGCTTATTCATCTCAATTGATGTCACAAGCCAATTGCCTAAAATCATATGCAAAAATTGATATAGATTGTGTGTTAAAAACATCCAACAAGAAGATTTTGGAATATTTTAAAAATATTCTATCAAATTTTAGAAATTTTCAAAATATTTTTAGAATTATTTAAAATGATATTTTAAGAATATTTTTAAAATATTCTAATAAAATATTTTAATAAAATATTCTAAAATATTTCTAAAATATTTTAATAGATTCTAAAAAATTCTAAGATGATTAAAGAATTTATTTAAGAAGCTTTTTAAGATTGCTTCATCTTCAAGCAATATGAAAACTTTTCAAAAAAATTCTTAAAATTGCTTCATCTTCAAGCAATATAAGAACTTTTCAAGAAGCTTCTTAAGGTTACTTCATCTTTAATCAATATGGAAACTTCTCAAAAAGCTTCCTAATACTTTATATATATTAGAATCAATGCTAAAGAGATCTTCAAACTCGATAGCACCTTTCTTAATATTGATCTTAGATTCATCTGATTTAATCAAGTTTTTGTTAGTTTTTTTGTTAAATCTCTTTTTTTCAACTTCTTATTTAGTCTTTTATATAATATATTTGTAAAAATTTATTGAAATTTTCTTTTTATTAATATTAAAGCTTAATCTTTTTTTATTTATTTATAGAGAGTGGATTATCCCTCTTCTTGAAGGCATCTAAACACTTTAAAGGTTGCGGAGTATCCTCCTCTAAACAAGAATTATTCAAAAATTCTCTTATTCACTTTTAAGATTGTTGGAAGTAAAGATGTTAGTATAGTTGAGTTTTTTAAGTCCAAGTTGGATATTATTATGAATACATTGAATACTTCATCTTGTAGAACTATTAAAATTGAAGATTTTTTTGCAAGATTTCATAGTGATGTAAGACCCAAAACAATTTATCTACTCATGCAACTACTTTTTTAAGCTTCTACTTTTAAAGAGGCAGTGGCACCTACACCTCTATAAGAAAATTTACCTATTCAATAATATAAGGAGCCTTGGATTACTGATATATATTCCAAATTTTGAGGATTTATTAATCAAATTTGATTGATAACTTTTCTACAACTTAAGCGATGTCATGTTGTAAGACGACTATATGATAAAAGATAATAATATGGATCTTATTATAGAAGAGCCAAGTTAAAAGATAAAGTAAAAAACTATGGATAAAAGATAAGAAGGTAATAAAACTTTTACTAGTAATACTCTCTTTTTAAAAAAGTGACTACTGCTTACTTTGTGGGGCCATAAAAAGGTAAAATAAGGTAGATTAGAAAAATAAAAGATATGTTCATATGTAGGAAGAAGTTAGGAGTTGGCTTTAGTAGAATTTACTTCAAAAGAGACAAAAATTGATATTCAAAGAAGACTAGTTATCAACCAGGGTTGAAATCAAATCCCAAGGCACAAATCAAGCCTCAACAATGATTTGACGGTTCTTTAGTTGATTTGAAAATGAGATTGGAGAGCAAACTTGATAGGATTTTTATAACTATTAGTTTTGAAGTTTTTGGGTAGATAATGACTTTGTAAGAACTTTTCAAAGTTGATGTTATTTTCAATGACTCTGGATTTTTGGAAAATGAAATAGGGTTAATGTTGTCATAATACGTGAAGTCTTGCTTGAGAATGCTCCAAGCACCTAGCTGTGGAAGGAAGAATGGAAATTATAATAACAAAATCCTAATTCTAATAGAATACTAACAATACTCTAATTAGACCATAATAATGGTAAGCAAGCTTAATCAAATTAAAAAAAAAAACTCAAAGTAATTTCAAATAAACAATAAGAATTCTTAAAAAAATATTAGAAGGATCACAAATATTACTCAAATATATCTCAATTCAATCTCAATTTAATTCTAGTTAAAATCTTATTGAACTTCATTCAAACTTTAGGCCAAAAAAAATTGAATCTAAAATCTTAATAAAATTCTAAATCCTAAATCAAACCCTAAACAAACCTAAACCAAACCCTAATCAAACCCTAAACCAAATCCTAGTAATTCCTACAACATATTTAAACCTCAATAACTAATGAATAAATCGTTGATCTTAACTCAAATTTTGCACACTTCTAAAAAAAATAGTTAAAAACAAGCACAAAAAAATTGAAAAGAATTGGAGTTACTAAATTGATGATAACCTCAAAAATGTGATTGGGTATTGGTTGGCCTCGTTCTCCAATCTCGATGCCAATCTTCCAGAGCCAATATCTCTCTTTTGTACTATTCGATTGATCTCAAAATTCTCATACACATATAAAAACAAGTCCAATATCTTCTTACATAAGTTTCACTCTAATCCAATTAGTAGATTGTAAGAAATCTTAAAAACTTCCATTAGACCTAAAATTCTACTTTCTGAGACCTTGACCCAGTTAAACTCAATATTCCTCAATTCAACCGTTAGATCGAGCTCAATTTCATAAATCATATTAAATACAACTATAACCATAAATCCACAAAATTTCACTTGTAAATCTATTACAAAACTCTTGAAATCATCCAAAATATAAACCCTATTTTATTTCATAAAATTCAAGTCATCTGAAACAAACTTTGACTTTGCAAAGCTCTTACAAAGTCATATCACCTCCAAATCATCCAAAATCAATGCCCATAGAAACCCTATCCAATCTTCTCTCAAACTTCACTCTCCGATCTGCCAAAGAGTCTCGGAGTCGTTGTCGAGACTCAGTTTTGTGCCTTAGGGTCTGATTTCGACCCTGGTTCATAACCGGCCCTCTCCAGGTATCAACATCTAATTTTTTTTAAGTATTTTTTACTAGAATTTACTCTCAATTTCTTCCTAAAGATGTCTATATCATTTATTTTTCCAATATATCTTATTTTATCTTATTTTTGGCCCTACAAAGTAAATAGAAGCTATTTTTTTTAAAAGAGCAGCATTACTACTAAAAATTTTATTACCTTCTTATTTTTTATCCATATTTTTTTACCTTTTCTTTTAACTTGGCTCTTCTATAATAAGATCCATATTATCTTCTTTCACCATGTAGTTGTGTTACAACTCGACAAAGTTTTAGATAATTTCAAGAACTTGGTCATAGATCTACAAGTCAAATTTTTTAGGTTTGTAGGTGTAATTGTGCTTCATGTGTACTATGAATTTGGATTTGATCAAATAGTTAGATTGAAAAAGATAAAGGTTTTTGTGGGTTATCGTCTTGGAATTTAGGATTTTGAGGACTAGTGAGGTTTTTTTACATATCTATTAATCTTCTAGTTAAATTGAAGCAATTTTTTTTATAAAAGTAGTCAACTTCATTTCTAAGAAATATGTAAAGTTTGGAAGCAAAATAATGGTTCAATCAGGAATAATTGACTCTAGAAGATTGGCATTAAGGTCGGAGAAGGAGGCCGCCTGACATCCTAGTATATTTTTGAGATTATTGTCTATTTGGTAATTTTGATCCTTTTCAATTTTTTTTGTACTTATTGTTAAGTTATTTAGTAAAGAATGTGAAAAATTTGAGTTAAAATCAAATATTCAAACATTATTTATTGAATTTCAAAATCTGTTGTAAGGTTGTTAGAAATTTGTTTGAGATTTAAAAAATTGATTAGAATTTTGTTAAGATTAGGGTTTGGTTAGGATTTAGGTTTTGGTTAGAATTTGGTTAGGATTAGGATTTGATTGGGAATAGGATTTGATTTGATTTAGGATTTAGTTTGGATTTCTTTAGGATTTCTTTAGAATTTCTCTAAGATTATTTTAAGATTCTTTAAGGATTCTTTTGAATTTCTTAATTATATTTATTAAGCTTCTACAGTAATTTATATACAATTTTATTAGAGTGATTAGGACTTGCTATTGCAAATTCTTTTTATCTTCTACAACTAAGTGCCCAACGCATTCTCAAGTAAGTTTTTACATAATACGACAGCGCAATCTAACAAAGGATTTGTAAGTTAATTTAGTTAGAACCTTTTTTACAAGATAAGACTTATCTTGATTTGATTTTTTATTTGAAAAAAAATCTTTAATTTTGAGCAACTTTGAAGCTTTTTTAGAAGCATTTTCAAAGACATTTGGATAATATGATAAGGCTTAATGAACAACAACAAAGATTTTCTTATTATGTCAAGGATCACATTTTACATGAATTTATGCATTTAATTTTAGGTAATTGGCTTGTGACATGAATTGATGTAAAAAATTTGTTATGAGTTAATTTTATTAGAAACTAAAAGATGAGATGAAAGATGTATTATTATCATTACTTAATCTTTAAACACTCAATAAAGCCATCAACTAAGTTATAAAGTATAATAATCAATTATTTCAATGCCATCAAAATCAATGTTTGTAGACTTTGACATAGCAACATGCTGAAAATTCATATTCTACAACAAATATATTTGATGCTATCTATGTTGTTGTGAATTGACTTAAAAAGATGGCACATTTTTTTCCATGCAAAAACACAATTTTTAGAGATGAAATGGCAAGGTTCTTTTTTAATAATATAAATATTGATATCATGGTCTATTTGATAACATCATTTTTAATTGAGGATTTTAATTTATATCAAAGTTTTAAAAATATTTTTTTGAAATATAGAAAGTGGATATCAAATTTTTCTTTGCCTTCTACCTTCAAATCAATGCTTAAATAGAATGAATCAATAAAGTTTTAAAGCAGTATTTGCAACATATCATCAACTGTCAATAAGATGATTGGATTCTATATTTATCTTTAGTGGATTTTATTTACAGTAATATTCTTTATGCTTTATCTCAATAAATACTATTTTATATCAATTATGATTACTATCCAAAACTTGATTTATTAGATACATCAATGGATAAAAATTTAACAACTAAAAATCTTATAAAACAATTGTTACATCTTCAAACAACTTTGAAGCTCCATATATAAATAGCTCAAGATTCTTATAAAGAATTTTTAAATGAATTTAGAAAAGAACCTCTTAATTTTTAAGTTAGAGATAAAGTATAGTTTTTTTAGCAAAATATCAAGATCAATAAGCTTTGCAATAAGATAGACTACTAAAGACTAAGATCATTTTTTATTCAAAAGAAACTCAATCAAATGTCTTATTAGTTGAAACTACCCGCATCTATGAAGATATATCCAATCTTTCAAGTTTTTCTTTTAGAAGCTTATTCAGATTGAACTATTCCAAAAAAAATACAACCATCACTACCTTGCATTGAAATAGATAATCAAGTGAAATATGAGATAGAAAAAATCTTTGATTCTTGGCAAAGAAGAAATAATTTGGAATAATTTATTTATTGGTGTAGCTACAATATCAATGAGCATATGTAAAAATTAATAAAAAAATCTATTTAATACATCACAAAAGATAGAAGAGTTCCATTGAAGCTATCTTTAAAAATCTAAATCTATTTTAAGTTGACTTTTTTATAAAGCTACTACTAATATGTTATATATAATAAGAAAGTAGGTATTACTCAAAATAATCTTAGAATTTAGTATATCTAATTCAAAATCCAACATGTTGAATTGGAAAGTTATTAGATCATAAATCTCAAAGTAGAGCCAAAGTTGGAACTTTTCTTATTATTACTACAAGATCAACTATTCCAACTCTTGTAACCTTTACAAAATCATCTTTAAGGTGAAGCTAAATCTTATCATGAAAGAAAACATCTATATTACAATCAATTCAAACAAAAAAAACTTAAAGATGATACTCAAGCTTTGGACATTTTATTGCAAATATAGAATCAATGCTCCTTATAGAATTCGTAGTTAATAAAAGAGGTGATATCATGAACATGTAACAAAAATATTTTTAAAATATTTTATCAGATTTTAGAAGGTTCTAAAAGATTTTTAGAATATTTTGATAAGAGATTCTAAAATATTCTTAAAATAATTCAATAGCAAATTCTAAAAAGATTTTTAAAATATTTTAGAAGATTCTAAAATATTTTTAAAATATTCCAAATATCTTTAAAAAAACGTTTAAAAATAATATTAATTTATAGTAGGATAATTTATAACCTTTAAAGTGCTCAAATCTATTCAAAAAGAAGAATAATTTATTCTTTATTAAGAAGAATTAAGCTTTAGTATTGATAAGAAATCAATCTTGACAAACTATGATAGATATATTATATAAAAGTACAAATAAAAAATAAACAAAAGAATTTCAATAAAAAAGCTAGCATAGACTTGATTAAACTAGATGAGTATAAGATCAACATCAAGAAAGATGAGCTGAAATTTCAAATAATGTATTGTTAAGATTGAAGATTCCTTCAACTTCGACTCTAATATATACTAGATATGAGGAAACTTTTTGAGAATTTTATATGTTGCTTAGAGATGAAGCAATCTTAAGATTTTTCTTGGACAACTTTCTTAATTCTTCTAGAATTTTCTAGAATTTCTTGGAATATTTTGAAAACCTTCTAGAATCTTATAAAATATTTTTAAAAACTTTTAAAAATATTTCATTGAAATATTTTGGATAGTTCATTTAAAAAAAGTTGGATAGTTGGACAAGATGATAAACAATGGAATAAATATGTATTAAGATTTAGAACAAAAGTTTTGAATGCTAGATAAAAGGCATAAGCAGAAATCAAAATTATGGAATTACAGGATATGGTAATAGCTATGAAAAATAAAAAAAGAATACTTAATTGATGCATTGATATTTATAAAAATATATTTTCTATATTTATTGAATATAACTACAAGTTATTCAATTTTAATATTTTAAGATAGATAGCATATATCAAATCTGTAAATTCAAAATTTAAACACATTGCAAAAAAAAAAAAAAAAAAAAAATCAATTACAAATATCTTATCAAGAGTAAGATATTATAATAAAAAAGATATAATTGATTTAGAAGATGATATAAGTACAAATTTTTATACTAATACATTATCAAAAGAAATAAATGTATGTTTAAATATATCATTGGAATCATTTTTAAGAGATTTATATGATAGTGAATGAAGAGATGTTGAGAAGTATTTAAGCATATTAAAGCGACAAGAAAATTAGATAAATCAAGAATTTAAGAATGTTCATAAAAAAAGCTATGGATATAATTTATGTAATAGATATTTATAGAATCAACTAAAGAAGAAAAAAAATACCACAATAGGTGATATGTAATTTAGAAATTCAACAAAAGATTATCAAATAATTCTATGATAGTTTATAAATAGGATATAAAAGAATTTGAGCAACTTTTATTAGATTGAAGATGAAATATTGGTAGAAATACATGTATAAAGATGTCACTGATTTTATAGGGTTATGTGAGATTTGTAAATTTTATTCTAACATTTGGTATTGAGATGGATTTCATCCAACTTATTTTCTAGCATTATATTATAAATGATTAGTGGATTTAATAGCAATACCAATAGAACTTGGACAAATGAAGTATTTGATATTTATATGTGAAGATTTATCAAATATAGTTGAAGGAAGAATATTAAGAATAAAAAATATTAAAAAAGTATGTCAATTTTTCTTAAAAGATATTATTTGTCACTATAGTTGTATTAAAAAAATCATTGTAGATTGAAATAAATTGGATATAAAAGAAGCAATAGAATTCTTTAATGAGATGAAAATTAAACTTTCTTTAACAATATCATATAATCTAAAAGGTAATGGGAAGAATAAGCATCAGCATTCATCTATTGTTAAGGCATTAATAAAAACATGCAAAGGCAAGATACATTAGTAGCTTAAACTACTATCATTTGTATTATGGATAGACCACATAATTGATTATATAATAATTAATTATATGACTTTTGAATTAATGTATGGATAAAAGTCAATTATGTCAATAGAAGAAACAATATTCACATGAAGAATATTACCTTGGAAGGATGATCTTAACAAAGAGGAGCTTTGAGCATTAAGAATTCAACAATTAAAAAGAAGATTTGAGGATATTGAAATAGCAATAAAGTGGTTAAAAGAAGCAAAGGAAAAAAATAAAGAAAGATTTGATAAAACATATTTACTATAGCCTAAAATAATTAAAGAAGATAATTGGATCTTAGTCTATAACAATAGTTTAGATAATCAATATAGTATATTATAAATATTTATAATACTTTTTGAATTTTGATTTGAAAGTCGCACAAGTGTATCTCAACATTCCTAAAATTCAATGGCATTACCAATGCCTCTTCAACACATACATTTAAAAGTAGATGATATGCAAATTGATGTAATACATTTCAAACTTCTTATAGAATAAGAAAAGATTCATCATCGTTACGAAGGATTGTGCTTGGACTGTAGAGAACTTAAACACAATGCTCAATATTATTCAAAGAAACTATGCAACTACAAAATAAGGAGTACAACTATCAAAGTAAATTATATATCAAAAAATAAGCTTATCTAACTATAATAAGGACTATGCAGCTGTAAGCTTGTATAGTAGCTAATGAATGTCTTATTCTCTCCTCAAAATCCTCGTCTTGTAATATAATAAATATTATTTTAGGACCTAAATATCACAAAGCCTCTGCCTTCTTAAATTCAAGTGCCTTAGCATATTTCTTAGATGAAGAATTTGCCAAAAGATAAAGCATATATTTAGTGAAGAAAACTAAATCCATTCATAGAGAAGTAATAGATAGTTGTCTATTGTCTTCAAGAGATGTAATTCATAAAATCCTTCTTATAGAAGTAATAATTAATGGTCATAGTAGCTTTGTAATATTTAGCATTATTAAATCTCTTTTAAATCTAGTCATTTGAGGTTTATTATAGCTAATAAGATATAATCCTAAAATAGATTAAATTTTTTATAGTCTTAACTTTTTTGAAAGTATAATTAAGAATATAATTAATTAAATAAAAAGCCATAAGTCTAATACAACTTAACTTGTAGTTGTAGATGTAAGAACTTTCTTGTATGTTGCAAAATAAGGATTATCTTATATCATTTATGCCACACCTATTTTTAATAATTGAAAGACTTCAAGTGGCATTCCAAGCCAATATTAAGAATTTTAAGTTGTATTTGAGAAAAAAAATATAGATATTTTTTTTCAAATATTATTCCTATACTCCTCAATTGACCTTCAAGAAGAAGCTCAACCGTCATTTGGACCAATCTAGAATTTATCACAAAATAATTTGGTTGGACTCAAGGAATATATTTAAGAGAATCTTACAAAGAACTTCATACTATCACAGACATATACATTTACCTCAATAATTACTTATATGATTAGGTAGAAGTATGTAAATATAGATTAATTTCATAAAGTCTTTTAGTGAAGCTTTCTAGAAGCTCTATAGACATGGTTTTGACTTTAGATGTATTTTTAGGTTATAAACTTAGCCAACAAGTTAACTCCGTGTTAGTAACTTGTGTAACAAGCTAACTTTGTATATTAACTTGTGGAAGAAGTTAACCACGTAGCACTGTCATACTGTAAATGCTTACAGTATGTAAAAATTAATTAAAACATATGATATGTTAATAAATCTAGATGTGTGTTAGAGTAGCTAGTAGATTAAATTAAAAGGAGTTGGTATAAGAAACTTTACTTTATTTCTTTACTTGTTTTGATTTTGACATTAAAAATATATATATAGGACCTAAATGTTTAGTATGAAGCCTTGGGAGAAGGTGGAAGCCTAAGGATGAAAATCTAAACTAGTAGGAGGCTAATTGGAAGGGATGAAAGTAAGGCATGGTCGCATGAAGGCAAGGAATGAGGAACTTCATCCCTATTGGTCAAATATCATGTCCAATGGACTTTGAGGAGGCTGCCTACAACCTTAAGAAGAGTTTCGGTGACTTCAAAGAAGGCATTCGGAGATTACAAGCTAGGGTTATAAAGTTTAGGACTTGGAGTACAATTTGTGTGCAAAAATTAGAGGATTTGGAGTTAGGGTGAAAAATTTATAGCCATTTGAAGTTAAGCTATTAATTTAAGACATACTGTTACTCTTTTGAGAGTACGAGGAGTTTTATAGCAGCTTTTGAAGATCGGAAGGTGTGATTGGAATAGCCATTTCAAGGCCTACATCTTTTATGAAGGAATTATTGCTTTTGGAGTTCATATGAAGGAGTTATAAGGAGTTGAAGGCGGCACTTCTAAATCAAAGGCAGTAAATGAGCGGTTTTGTTTATAGTAATGGTTGGAGCCATAACTTGAGTTTTCAGACGAATTTTTTGCTCAAATTTTTTAAAGAATGTAAAATTTTGTGTTCAAAAGCTATAAATATAAATTTCGTGGCATTTGAGCTTATATTTTGTGAGATATAAAGAAAATTGCATGTGGGTGTATAAAGACAAGGGTTTGAAGCGACTGTTAGGGTTTTCAAGATATCTCAAGATCCGCAATGAATTTGCAGTTGAAAATTGTTGTAGAAGTTAATAAGAATATATCAGTACTTCATATAAAATTTGAATTTTTTTGGACGGTCGGATTAGGAGATATGATGTATTGAAGTTCGATAAAATCTCCACACAAGAATATACAAGGTTTTAGAGGATTTTATCATATTTTGGGTGTTGTTGCTTACTTAAGGCTTGTATATTTGGTGTAATTACTCAAAAAGGGAAAATTTATATATAAACTTAGGGCTTCTCTTATTTTGAAGCTTGATTTGATTATTTGAAGCCTACAATATTAAGTATTTTTTTGTTCATCAAAATATTTCAAACTTATTATATCAATTTGTATAAATTTCGGCTTCATAAAATAAGTTTCTAAAAACTTATGAGTTCTTATCATGACTTGATTTGATTCTTTCCAACCAAATTTTTCTTCTTAGAACCTTTTAAAAAAATAAATTTTTGTATGCAATGAATTTAATAATAAATTTTTGCAATAAATTTTTTTTTAGCATTACTAATGTTAATTTTTTGAAATTATTGAAATCCATAATGAAATTCATTAATAATTTTTTTTATTATTCCAATCGACATTGCAAGCAAGGTTTTGGAATTTAATAGCATAGATAGTATCTAATTATAATTTTTTTTGTAAAGATAGAAATTTTATCTTTTCTTTTATTTTATTATTTTTTTCAAAATATGATCGTAAACACTTCTAAGAATGAACTTGAGTTTACATAGGAATTGTGAACTATTTTCCATCAAAAATACAAATAAAAAAAACTTTTTGAAATTAGTATGTGCATAATAATTAAACTTGAGTAAATCCATTAGAATATTAGAAATAATATTAGTTTAAATAAAGTTTGACTTATTATAAAAATCCTTGAAATTTTGATTTTGTTCCATCAAACTTCTTTAGCATATAAATCTTTGTATCTCATGCTTAAAATAAGACTAAAAACAAAAAAATGCATTTACAAGAATAAAAAAGGCTTCATTCTTGCCTCCATATATATTATCTAATTAGGAAGCTATATTTTTACATTTTACAAAACATCCAACATGTGTCCAACTTGCAAAACATATCTCTAATTTGTAAGGCAAATTTTCAACATATGCACCATATGGCCAACTTCTATAATAAATAACTAACATATACAACATGTGGTCAACTTGTAAAGCAGGGGGTTAATATGTGTAATACATGGCCAACTTATTGGCCAAGTTTTGAACCTATTAATCACCTACAAATCACCTATCAATACTTAGAAAGTCACATCCATATGTTTAAAGCTTTGAAGAAGCTTCTCCACAAGATATTATCAAATTTATCTACTTCTATATGATTCCTTTAATTTAAATAATCATTAATGTATATACATGACATAAATGCTTGTATTACTTAAGTACAAAGGAAAAAATATAAATAATTAGAAGTTAGTAGAAACATATTAAAAAAGATAATTTCTACTTCTAGTAGCTTTAAAGAATATTTTTAGATAAAAATTATATATTTAAACTTATAGAGAAATATTACATAGCTATTAAAACATGACCTATAAGTTTCTTATTTTTATGAAATTGGATTGGAAGTAACTTATATCTTGATGCTTGAGCCATAAGACTTACAATCTCTATAAAGCTTTTATATATAGAAGCAAAATTGAACCATTTTTTATCTCATCAATATTATTTTTATATTCAAATCTTGATTTAAGATTCTTTAGGTTCTTTATAATTTGTAATAACCATTCTAGTTGCTTTCTATCTTACATCTATATCTTATTTGTCTATTTTCTCTCATTTAATGATACAAAAATACATTGTTTCCTAAATATCCAAATTAAAATTAATTTAAGTAATATATATAGTTATATATATAATTTTAATTTGGATATTATTAATACTTTTTGTAGATTTCTATTAACCTCTAAACTTTTTATAGTCATTTAAAAATTTATAAAACCTTTTATTAGCTTCCAATTTTTTTTTGGCTTTTCATAATCATTTGTGATCTTCTTTAGTGTTTTACAAATATTTGTATATGATTCTCTAATTCAAAAGAATATTTTAAATTTCTTAAAACCTCTTCTAAAATCCAATATAAGGTCTAGTTGTTGTTACATACATAAGGTGGCATGACAAAGGAATTCTTTGATCCTCTCAATACATTTTTGGAGCCATCTAAATGTTATTTTATTACTGATCTTGTATTTAATTATGTTCTTGATTTAACATCTTGTTTATCTTGTACTTTTCAATCATTTGGCCCCTTGTTGCTGTGTACTTGACAATGTATGTGTGAATATTCATTTACATCTCTCCTTGAAGAGAAGAGAAGAAAAAAAAATTAAAAAAATAAAAAATTATAAATCATCAAACCATTTAATAGCAATTCACCAAACAATTCCATTTGGATATACAATGCTTGAGTTGTTACCATCACGGGGTTACAAACATGGCCTTTTTGGGTGATATTTCACCCATGATGCAAGCTTGAAGTATCATGTAATATTTCAAAATATCTTTTGATAGTTCACCAAATCACCCACCTTGCAAGATGGATGATTTTGAAATCAAAATATCGAAATAAGGGTGGATCAAATATCAAAAACCACGTTGCTTGCCTTAGCTCTCGTCCCTCTTTCACTCCATATAAAGGGGTAATAAAGTTTGAATTAAAAATAATATCAGGAAGTAATAAAATTTGAATAGTGATGTTTTGGATTTGTTATTTTTAGTGATCCTAAAAATATGAGGTGCTGAATTCCAATTGTTTGGTTTTGCAAAAGTGCCATGTCTAAAACCCTCTATTTGATAGCAATAGTTTGTAATTGAATATCACATTATAAAATTATGCATGAAATGCTAACCTGTCAAATTGTCCGCTCGTAAAGAAAACAAAACCACACAGTAAGAGACAGAGCTGTTCTAGGGTACAACCACCAGAACGGAGGTCAAGAACGCAACTCGGCTCGTTCCTTGCGAGCAAGCAAGTTAAGCAAGGGAGGGGGACCCGGAGTGAAGGTCGCCGCGCAAGCTCGCACAGACAGAAGCAGCAACCATCGATCGAACTCTCGAGCAGTGTCGCGGGGAACACAGAGACAGGCTGCAGCAGCAGCGCCCGATGCGTGCGGCGCTGCGAGTTGAGATAAACCCCCGGCACAGCTGCACCTAAAGCCGTGTCAGGCTTTTCACGACGAGAGCTGCGCTGGACTGTGGTGACCTCACCCCCACTCTGTGCATCAGCGCCAACACCACAGATGTCCCACTAGGCTCTCCGCAACCGCCTGCCGTAGTATATACCCATATCTTTTGACGGATCAGATCCATCCGCTTTCTCTCTCCGGGGTTAGGTCTCGCCGCTGCTTCTCGCTCATGAGTCCACATTGAGGTGTGGGATTCGTTTTCAGGAGTTTGGCAGTCCCGGCGGCCGTGTCAGTGTCTGTGCATTTGTGGGTTGTGAGGGTTTAACGTTATGGCCGCTGTGACTCTCTCTCACTGTGCCACAGCCTCTGCGGGTGTGGCACACCGCTCCTCGGAGACCGTGGTGGGCAGTGCCAATGCCAAGATGGCTTCCTTTTCGGGGTTGAGGATCGTGGCGTTTGCGCCCAAGCTTGAGAAGAGCTTGAGCGCTGCTGTGGCGGCTGTGCCGTCCCGAATGCGTGGTGGTGCTATCGCTGCCTCTATGGTGGCCTCACCTGCTCTGCGAGGTGCCGATGTGGAGTTTCAATCTGAGGTGTTCAAGAAGGAAAAGATCACCCCTGCTGGTCGTGACGAGGTGGGTTGGTTGCTGCGTGTGGACAGGATACTTGAATTTCTGCTTGCTATGGAGCCAGTTGTGAAGGCTGAGCATTTTTTTTTTTTTTTTTTTTTTTTTTTTTTTTGTTTAAGTGTCATTCTCGTCCTTGGAGTGCTTGGCTTGGTCAAATTGCATGCAAGGAATGCGGTGTTTGACCCTCTTCGGCTGTCATTGTGAAATTTCATTGGGAATTTTGGTGGTCCAGGTTTATACAAAACTTCTTAAACCCAGCTTCATGTCTGAAAATATCGTTACCTAGGATGTTGACCCAGGAAAAGGCTTAACGGATGATTCTCTTGTTGTTCTTCACCCGTCAGTGAGCACTTCTTATGGAATAATCCAAGACTTTGGTGGAACTGAAACTTCACGTGCATCCAAGATTGTGAATTTTCCTCCTAAATTTGACAATACCATACTGTTTGCCTGTTCTGACTTGCAGTACATTGTTCGTGGTGGACGGGATCTATTCCACTTGCTTCCAGAGGCCTTCAAGGGCATTAAGAAAATTGGAGTGATTGGATGGGGATCTCAGGTGTCACACCCTTTCATTTTATGTTGGAATTCTATGGCTTATTTCTGAGGCCCCAGCATTTACCTATTTTAATTTACTTGGATTACTTTCTCGAAAGATTTTATAGTTTCACTCTGAAAAATTTGACGAAGTGTCCATTTTATGTTTTGCTGATTTTTATTACAGGGACCTGCTCAAGCCATGAACATCCGCGATTCTCTGGCTGAAATTAAGTCTGATATCGTCGTCAAGGTAATTTTCCAATTTGCAGCGTCTTTGGAAGGAATGTACTAGTTTTATCTGGAAACTGAATTGGGAGAGTAGCGTCTGATCATTTTTAAGTGATCAGGTGAAATTGGTTTAGCCAAGGCAAAAAGAAAATGAACTTGTCATAATTTCGAGTAAAGCTTTTTGGATTTCTATGATGTTTGCTTTTGTCCCAGATTGGTTTGAGGAAGGGTTCCAAATCCTGCGCGGATGCGAGGGCTGTAGGCTTCACAGAGGAGTCCGGAACCTTGGGTGACGTTCTTGAGACAGTAGCTGAGAGTGATTTGGTCCTGCTTCTCATTTCTGATGCCGCACAGGTGATGCTTCTATTATAGAGCTTGCATCCACAGTCATCGCTGTTTGCCGACCTTCATATCTTTTCTTTGTTTACAGATTCTTGAGTAACGCGAAAATTCGACAATTCGACAATTTAGTTTTTTTGTGCATGTGCTGGCGGAATATTGTGTTCTCATAGTGAACTTTGTCAAATTGTAGGCTGACAACTACCAGGACATTTTCAAAGCCATGAAGCCCAAGTCTGTCCTGGGTCTGTCGCACGGTTTTCTCTTAGGCCACCTCAACTCCGTTAACGACAGCTTCCCTGAGGACATTAGTGTGATTGCCGTCTGTCCCAAGGGAATGGGACCATCTGTCAGGCGTCTGTATGTGCAAGGCAAGGAGGTGAATGGTGCCGGTATCAATGCTAGCTTTGCTGTACATCAGGTGCGATATGGTCACTCTATCCCGGAAACGGTTTAATATACAGACTACTAAGCTTCATCTGAATAATTCTTAGAGTGCCAGAATTTCAGAATTAAGATCTTTGTTTTTGTTTTCTTTTTTTCTTTTAATGAAATTTTACGGGATTAGTTACGAATATGTTCATCACCCAATTAAAATCAGGAAAGGGCATTTTTCTGTAAGGAAAGCATAGCCTTTATTGTACCAAGAATCACCTGTAAGAGTCCGATCTCAAGTTTTTTGTATTAACTTTGATTCTCGAACTTCAGGATGTTGATGGAAGAGCTACAGATGTTGCCCTCGGCTGGTCTGTTGCTTTGGGCTCGCCCTTCACCTTCGCAACTACACTCGAGGATGAGTACAAAAGTGACATCTATGGAGAGCGAGGTACATTACGCAGCTGCTTATTGTATTCTTCATGGTGACTGGTTTTGTGAAATGTGCATTGGGGAAGCTGTAGTTTTTGAAGAAAGAATTTCTGTTACAGTTTAAAGTGATGAGTTTTGAGCATTTGTGTAATTTCTGTACTATTTCTTACGCTTGTTGTATATTCTGCAGGTATTCTCTTGGGGGCAGTGCACGGAATCGTCGAATCTTTGTTTAGGCGATACACTGCCTGTGGCATGTCTGAAGAGGACGCCTACAAGAACACAGTTGAGAGTATCACGGGCGTTATCTCTAAAACTATCTCAACCCAGGTTTGTCCATTTGGGCTTTTATTGTCTCCTAATTTTTGTACTGAACTTTTTCGCTGTTTCACTTCTTGAAGTCTCAAGATGCCAGTCGTGTAGTTTGTGATTGAGTGTCTCTCGTGACCATCATGCAGGGCATTTTGGCTGTGTATGAGTCTTTGAGTGAGGAGGGTAAAAAAGAGTTCGAGGCAGCCTACAGCGCATCTTTCTATCCCTCCATGGATATTCTCTACGAGTGCTACGAGGATGTTGCTTCCGGTAACGAGATCCGCAGCGTCGTTTTGGCTGGTCGCCGATTCTCTGTGAGTTCTCGTTCATCTGAAGTCTGTGGCGTCTTGTTTCATGCCGGAAATGCTCTGACCTTCAACTGTTTCTGAATCTCATATATGGCTATCGTTTATAGTAGGTAGTTATTCTGAGCTGTATTTGGTCATGCTTGCTCTTCTGACCGATTTTATTTTTTGTTGTTCTATTTGAACTGAACACAGGAAAAGGAGGGTTTGCCATCTTTTCCTATGGGTAAAATTGACGGGACCCGGATGTGGCAAGTTGGTGAGAAAGTACGCGCTTCACGACCTAAGGGTGACATGGGCCCACTCCACCCCTTCACTGCCGGTGTTTACTGTGCTCTTATGATGGCTCAGGTTTGTAACCATCGATTAATGTTCAAGTTTCATCAATGTAACTTGATATTGCATTTTGTTTTTCGTTTTGTTCTATTTGTGTGTCTCGATACCACTCTAATTTGGTACTGCACTGCACAGATTGAGGTGTTGAGGAAGAAGGGTCACTCATACTCAGAGATGGTGAATGAGAGTGTTATTGAGGCTGTTGACTCTCTCAACCCTTTCATGCATGCTCGGGGAGTTGCCTTTATGGTGGATAACTGTTCTACAACTGCCCGTCTCGGTTCTCGCAAGTGGGCCCCCCGATTTGACTACATTTTGACTCAACAGGTGCGAAAGAAAATAATGGACTTGTCTTTTTCTTTCACGATGGACTTGAGCTTTGTTTCCCTGAGATGCTCTATAACACTTAACTTCATTCTATCAATTCTTGCAGGCTTACACCGCCGTCGACAACGGAGCTGCTGTCAACAAGGACGTTCTAGAAAGCTTCAAGGCAGATCCAGTTCACCAGGCTATTGCTGTCTGCGCTCAGTTGAGGCCGAGTGTCGACATCGCTGTTACCGAGGATGCTGACTATGTCAGGGCTGAGTTGCGACAATAGAGGGACGTTCTTTCACCCAGCGTAGTGGTTGAATTAACCTGGTGAGTTCATAGAAAGAGGCTCTAGAAGGGCATTTTGAGGGTTGTCTGTAGTCTCCTGTGGCGGAGGACAAAAATATCTTTTCATGGATAAATATATGCATCTCAATTGAACCACAATGCTTCTCAAATTGTTGGATTTATAGCACCGCTTTACCTGGCTCAACTCCCAGTAATTCCATCACTCTGGTCAGTTCTGCGTCCAGTACGTTCTATTTTTGATGCTAAAAGAAGCTCAGAACAAGACCCACCTTCCAAAGGATTGCCCAACGTACACCCAATCTACTCAATTTTATTTGTTCCTGCATTATCTGCAATCTAATTACTCGTATCATTTACTTGCTAAATGTTGGTATGTAAAATTACGCTAAAACTACCTAGGTTATCTAGTACCTAGTTGCGAATGAGTTGAGAAGCAGTGGTGACCCTGTCGCGTCTCTCCAGTGAAGAATAAGCACGTAGAAGCATTTACGTTTACCCAGTTTATGCCTAATGCAGAAGCCGCAATATTTATCAGCACATACACTTAAACGAACGAAACAAGGCAAAGTAAGCTATAATCTGATCTGAACCGGCAATAATCCAATCTAGCAGTGTTCTAGCAACCACCGCCTCAAGCACGACAAATCAGAGTAAAAATGATTATCTTATAACATCTGGACAGTTACCAATTACGTTACTTTGTCATAGTCATCCATGAGAAATAATTGAATAGAATTGTGGACTATTAAATAAGCAGAGTGGTTGCTAGCGGTTGCATATATATATATATATACATATACATACATACACACTCTACATGGACAATATTTCATGAAATTAAATTTTGGAAATTTATAATCCCAAATGAGTTGAGTTTGAGTTCTGCTTCATTTTGTGTATATTCTAGAATGTACTTTGACTTTCACATTCATCCACATTTTTTCAAATCATAAATTTATATGTAACTAGGTGTTTTATTTCAGGAAGCATTGTAATTCATTGTATGTCAAATGTATTTCTATTAGTTTGGCTATTATTGGTGGCACAATGTCATTGGTTCAAACAATGTGGCTTATCAAATTCAAATTTTTATATTTTTGTGCATAGCATTATCAAGGTTCTTTATAGGATATGTTTTAATTAGGTATAAGAGATTTATAACCAAAAAGTTTTTTTTATTGATTTATTTTTGAATACAATGAATTCTACAGTAAAAAAATCACTGTCAAAACCAACAATTGTTGGTGTGAATATAGTTATTTTAAAATTAAGATAATTTCAAATTGAAAAAAAAAAAAAAAAAAAAAAAATCATACCAAATCAATTGAGGTGATAAAGATCATGAAATATTATATATTTGATGGACTTTTATAATTTCTAAGTTGAATTTAAAATTTCAGGCTTATAATAGTCAAATATTTATCCTTGTAATGTCCATATATGAAACAAGCTTGGAATATTCTAAAAGTTACAAGCTACTAAAAATTAGGATTTTTGTAGTCCCACACTAAAAAATAAACTTTATAAGTTCTTTTTTAATTAGTTTAAACTTGAAGTCTTTTGGCATTGATAAATTCTTAAAACTCAATATCGATAATGATAGTATCTTTTGATATTATTGATATTGAGTTTTAATATCAAAAGGCAATAATGACAATAATAGTAATGTGTTCATCATATCTCAAATAGATACATGTTCTAGTGTTCAAATATAAACATTATATTATGTTTGGGATTTTATTTTAATATTTGTTATTTTTTGTGTAATTTTAAGAACTTTCAATGCAACTTTTTAAAAAAACATCAAAGATTTTTTTTTGTTATATTTATTTTCATAAATAATTTTAATAAAAGTTATTGTATAATTTTTTGGAATTTATTATGATGTAATTATACTTCAAGTATAATAAGTCTACATAATTATTATATCAAACTTATATCAATCAAAAAAATAAGTATACATATATTGAAAATATAGGAAATTCGGATCAAATTGTAAATAGTGCATTTGATCAATATTTGTTATGATGTAAAACTCACAATAGAATTATATTAAAATGTTATTATATTGATACAAATACTTTTTGAAAAAGTATAGTAGTAATGAATTGGGTATTTACTAATGGTATTATGCACTTACTTGAATCACCATATGTGATTAAAAAAAAAAAAAAAAAAAAAAAAAAAAACTAATAACCATAAGAATTATTTACATTATAGTTCAAAAGAAATTTGTTATATATATATATATATATATATATATAATTTACTCAAAAATATTGCTTTATCAATTTTGATGTAATTCAATGTTTAAATTCTATATTTTGAAGAGAAACACCTAAAATTTTATCTTAATGTTTTTGAATAACTATATAATCATTTTTTATTTTTATAATAATCATAAAATATTCTACAATATCCATTAATATTTTTTAAAAAATAAATATTCATTAAATACATACTTTCAGAAGTAGAATCATTTAAACAAATTTAAACATTATATCAGTGTCTTATTTATATGTAGTTTTGAATTTTCGACCAAGTCTTTTAAGATGATCTAATAGCAAATTGAAGTGTACAAATTTATGTATTGGTGGTCAAAAGAACATTGTAAGTAATTTTATTATTATTGAGAATGTTTAGAAAGACACAAGAGTAGTAGTAAGTAATACACACACACAAGAGTAGTAGTAAGTCATACACATAAGAGGGTTTCTAAGGAGAGAGAGCTTCACACATAAAAATCTATCGATCTGGTTGTGTCTCATATACAAGAAGAGAAAGAGGAGAGGATAAACAGTTCTTCTCCACTAGACTCTAAATATTGCAACTATAGTATTTACTGTAATCTACAATAAATATTATGGAGAGCATCGGCTATATTTAATGCTCTCAACACTCCTCCTTGCTCATCATAATATTTACATAATATAAAATTTGTATAGAATTATGATCTATACTTTTCTATGATCTTACAAGATCAACAATTGTTGCCTCATTAAAACCTTATCTAAGAAAACCTTATTGTATTTATGGACAAAATCCTAGATGATGAAAAAAGAGTACAACATCATTTTTTTTAATTATTTAAAGATTTCATTAACTTTCTTATTCAAGAAAAGCAAGTCACTACATACCAATGTCATAAGTAAGTCGACGATGGTTGCATAATGAAAGAGCTTTGGTGAAGAGATCAGCAAGGTTATTTGCAGATTCAATTTTCTTAATTGTAAGAGCTTGATCAATAATCAAGTCATGAGTATAACTAAAATACTTTGGATCAATATGCTTTGTCTTGTCGTTGTCGTGTTGTAACATGACCATATGGTGAAAGATAATAATATGGATCTTATTATAGAAGAGCCAAGTTAAAAGAAAAAGTAGAAAAATATAGATAAAAGATAGGAAGGTAGTAAAACATTTAGTAGTAATGCTGCCCTTTTAGAAAAAAATAGCTTCTACTTACTTTGTAGGGCCAAAAATAAGGCAAAATAAGATAGATTGGAAAAATAAAAGATATAGACATCTTTAGGAAGAAGTTAAGAGTAAATTCTAGCAAAAATTACTTAAAAAAACTAGATACTGATACTTAGAGAGGATTAGTTATGAACTAGGATTGAAATCAGACCTTGAGGCACAAAACCGAGTCTCGATAACGATTCTAGGATTTTTTTGTAGATCGAAGAATGGAGTTAGAGAATAGACTTAATAGAGTTTGAATGAGCATTGATTTTGGGTGATTTAGATCTGTATTGACTTTGTAAGTGCTTTGCAAAGTTAAGGTTTGTTTCAGATGACTTGGATCTTGTGAAATAAAATAGGAATGATGTTTCTAGTGATTTCAAGAGTTTTGTAACAGATCTACAGATAAAATTTTGTAGATTAATGATTATAGGTGTACTTAATATTTGTTGTGAATCTTAGCTTGATTTAACAGTTTAATTGAGAGTTATTGAGGTTTAAGTGAGTTAAGGTCTCAAAAAATAGAATTTTAGGTCTAGTGAGGGTTTTAAAGATTTCTTGGAATCTACCAGTTGCATTGGAGTGAAATTTGTATGAGAGGATATTAGACTTGTTTTTCTATGTGTATAAGAATTTTAAAATCAATAAAATGGTGGAAAGAAGAGATATTGGCTCTAGGAGATTGGCATCAAGGTTGGAAGAAGAGGCCGGCCAATACTTGAGCACGTTTTTGAGATTATCATCTATTTGGTAATTTCGATCTTTTTCAAAAAAAAAAATTCTTGTTTTTAGTTTAGTTTTTAAGAAGTGTGTAAAATTTGAGTTAAGATCAACGGTTCATTCATTAGTTATTGAGGTTTAATTTTATTGTAGAAATTACTAGGATTTGGTTGGGATTTGATTTAGGATTAGAATTTGGTTAGGATTTGATTTAGGGTTAGGATTTGGTTTAGAATTTAGGATTTGGTTTAGGATTGGTTAGGATTTGATTTAGGATTAGGATTTGATTAGGGTTTGATTTAGAGTTAGGATTTGGTTAGGGTTTGATTTAGGATTAGGATTTGATTTAGGATTTAGGATTTGATTAGGATTTGATTAAGGATTAGAGTTTGATTTAGGATTTAGGATTTGGTTAGGATTTGATTTAGGATTTGGTTAGGATTTGATTTAGGATTTAGGATTTGGTTTAGGATCTAAGGTTTGGTTAGGATTTGATCAGGATTTGATTTAGGATTTAAGATTATATTTGAGTTTGTTTAGGATTTAAGATTTAGTTAGTTTTTGGTCTAAAGTTTGAATGAAGTCCAATAAGATTTCAACTAGGATTAAATTAAGATTGAATTGAGATGTATTTGAGATATGTTTGTAATCATTCTAATATTTCTTTAAGTTTTCTTATTGTTTCTTTGGAATTACTTTGAGGTTACTCTGAATTCGATTAAAGTTTATTTGGCATTATTAGTATTCTATTAGAATTATGATTTTTTTGTTGCAATTATCATTCTACATTCGACAACTAGGTGCCTAGAGTATTCTCAAGCAAGACTCCATGTATTACGACATCGTCTTTAATGAAACCAACTTGCATCCGTGTAATACAAGCACTATTATCTTCAAGCAAGATAGTTGGAGAATCATCATATGAAAATTCAAAGTTTTTTTGAATGAATTTATCAATTGATCGTAACCAAATACATTCTCGAGATGCTTTATGTAAGGCAATAATTTATGCATGGTTGGATGAAGTTGCAGTTATTGTTTGTTTCACTGATTTCCATGATATTGCAACTCCATGTCTAAAAAATACATATCATGTTTGAAATTTATCTGTTACAATATCAGATTTATATCTTGCATCACAATATGCAACGAATTTTGGATATGCAAATTGTATGTAGTATAATCCCAAGTCTTCAGTACCTTTTAAATAATGTAATAAATATTTGATGCCATTCTAATGTCATAGTATTGGACATGCACTATGTCTTGCAAGAATACTAACTGTAAATGCAATATCTAGACTTGTAGATGTAGCTAAATATAAAAGTGCTCCAACTACTGCAAGGTATGGATATTGATCTCTCAATATTTCATCTTCTTCTTCACATGGATGGTATGGATCACGACCATCATGATCATGTCCAACCATTAGTATGGACAATGGATAAACATCAATCATATTAAATATTCTCAAGATTTTTCTAATATATGTTAGTTGGTAGAAAAAAATGCTACCATCTATTAGATGTAAAATCTAAAGACCAATACAAAAAGTTATTTTTTTTAGTATTTTCATCTCAAATTTATATATAAGTAGATTAGTAGCTATAATACATGCAAATGTAGTGCTCACTAGGTTAAGATCATCAACATATATAGCGATGATCAGAAAAACCAGTTTTATCTCGTTTCATAAATAAACAAGGGATTAGTAGATCACTTACAAACTTATTTGTGATTAAATAATCTCAAAGACATTGATACTACATGCGACTAGATTATTTTAAACGATACAAGGCCTTACATAATTTAATACCATGATATTGTCTTGCAGCGGGTCCATTTAGAATTTCTATTTTTAAGCCAGGTAGAACTTTCATATAAATATTTGCATCAAGAGAACCATATAAATATGCAGTTACTACATCCATCAGATACATCTCAAGGGTGGCATGAGCTGTCATTCTAATAATATATCGAAATATAATTGAATCCATGACTGGAAAATATGTAGATTTATAATCAATGCCAAATTATTGAGTAAATCTTTGAGCAACAAGATGAGCTTTATAGCATGTTATTTGACCTTGAGTATCTCTCTTACATATTAATACCATCTTATATTCCACAGGGCGAGATATAAGAGTGTCTACAATTGGACCAAAGACTTTCTTCTTACACAAAGAGGTATACTCCTTCTCAATAGCAATTTTTCATTTTGACCAATCAGAGTGACGCAACCCATCCTCGATGGTTTGAGGTTCAGAATTTTCTTCCTCACAAGAAAGGGCTTTTATAATCATACATGAAAATGATTCATCTACCATAATAGATGGCATGTCCTAAATATCATCTGTAGCACAATACAGAGTAGATAATTCTTTACTCAATTTATTCTTGTTCCTTTGAATTCCAAGTTTATTTTTCACAAGAATTAAAGGTATATTGTGCATGGATATAGCATGATGAATTGGTAGTCCCATAGGATGAGTGGAAATTTCTTGAGAAATAATACCAGGATTAGTCAATATTATAGCTTTTTTCTTATATAGTTGCTTATCTGATCGACGAGTTCTTTTAGTTGTTGTTATTATATCTTGAGGTATTGTAGTCAATGGCATTACAATTTGAACAAGTGCATTCTGAGCCTTATTAATAGGAACTCTTGTAATTATAGGTTCATCATTGAAGCCATCAGGTATTTGATCTGCAATCTGTTTTAGATGCAAAATCTTAGCAACTTCAGTTTCTTTCAAAGATGTCATAAGATCGGGATTCATTGTAAACATTTTTGGTACTTCAAATACAAGTATTTTATTTCTTTGTTGATTGGATACTATTTCTTAATGAGATGGGAATACATTTTCTTCAAATCGGCAATTTTACAAATGTGCACGTAATAATATGTCAGTTGATGGATCAACGATACGAATAATATTTGGTGAATCAAAACCAACATACATGCCTTCTTATCAATGAACTTCAATGGTACGCTGTCGTATTACGTGCTTTCCTTCTCGAGAACGCGCCGGGCGTCTGGCTGTAGAAGGTAGTATGGAGATTCGCCGATAGTCAAGCAGTCTATCAGTTTTTGACTGCTGGAATATAAACGACTGCAACAATGTACCGTAAATCTATACGGGTGCTCTTCGATTGCTTGTCGAAGTCCTTTTTGCCCCAGCCGGTAGGTCTCTAGACGTTACAGAGAACCCCGTACAACCCAAACTGTTAACCTTCAATACTGCTTTGTACTTACGATCTTGTATCCACTGACTGTCTTGTTAGATTAACCCAATAAATTTCATTCACTCCGCATACTCAATCCTATAGATACCCTTTTAATCCTTCAATCATAGACGTAACTCGATTTCACAAAACAGTCAAGAGTATTCAAACCCACTTCATTTAAAAATCCCGATTCACCATTACAACACTGACTTCAGCAGCGATTGCCTCAGTCTTCCCCAAAACTCTACGAAGAAGAAAAATCCAAATTCTATGTCTTTCCTTCCCCGACCCGAAGCATGAAGCTCCTCTCTCTAATTCCCTTGATCTTCAAAAACATCCAAAAAAAAAACTGAACTGGTAACCTTGCAGAAGCCTGAAAAACTCACTTCCCCCCCCCCCGATTTCCCCTCAAAAAAAAAAAAACCCCCCCCAAAACTATATCCCACCTAACCTTATCCTCTGAATTTCTTCAATCTTCCGTCTTAGATCCGGAATTGGCTCCCACCTCAAGCTTGGATCCGAAATTGGCTCTCGCCGTCAATTTTCTCCTACGTTTTTACCTTTAAGAAATCCATTTACCGAAAACAACGTTCCCTGAGACGGCACAAAGAACAGGACAGCCTGAAACAGAATCGAACCCCGTAATCGGGACCACATTGAGTGGCCCGACCAATTCAGGTCCTATATTGGGAAAGATGCCCGTAGTAACCTGGATGTTCCCGTAATTGGGTCAAATTGGTCCTCGCGTCAGATTGGCTAAGACCCGTAGTAAGACCTGGATTTCTCGTAACTGGGTCAAATTGGTCCTCGCGTCAGATTGGCTAAGACCCGTAGTAAGACCTGGATTTTCCGTAACTAGACTGCATTGGGTTGCCCCACCAATACAGGTCTCATATTGGGTAAGAGGACCCGGATTGGATTATCGAAATTGGATCCAATTGGCTCCTCGAACCCGTCGTGTGAATTGGTCCTTCTCTTCCTACTGACTTCCGTTATTGGAATCGAACGGGGCATTTCAGTATGCCCCGGCTGACTGTAACGGAGTCACTGAACCTGACCACTCAGTATTTGTACTGGAGTTGGTCGATGCTCCCAATATTCGAGGTAACTGAATATTAATAAAATTCCCCTTTCTTTTTATTTTCACTGTATACTGGTGTTACAACACGACAACGCCGTTGAGGTTCTGGTACTGGAATCCAAGCACGACAATCAAATACTGGTAAGTGAGATACATTTGGAATACGAACCGAAATAAGCTTATGTGGTGAAATAATTTTAAGAGAAGAAGGGCGGAGGCATATTAATGTTGTAGCATGTAAAACTACATGATCCTACATAGATGCAAGTAAATTTGCATGAAGGAGGAGTGACCAAGTAATGAGTTGTATATGCTTTATAAATGACTCTTTAAGTCTATTTTAAGCATGTTTATATAGAATACAATATGTCAACTCAATTCTTATTGCAGTACAATAATCTTTAAAAGACTTTGATGCAAATTCTTTCGTATTATCTATATGCAATTTTTTTAAAGGATAATCAAAAAAATGTGCTTGAAAACAAATAAGCATAGTTATAAGATTGGCAAACACCATGTTTTGAGTTGATAATAATGAAACATGTGATTGTTTACCTGATGCATCAACAAAGACTAAAAAATAATGAAATGGTCTCAATATTGGATTCATAGGACCAAAAATATAACCATGCAATCTTTCAAGCATTGGTAGTAATTCTTGTAGGAGTTTCCAAATTGAAGGCCAAGTAATCATTTTACCTTGCATGCATGTACAACATAATTCCATAGAGTCTATATCCGTAGGCTTCAAATTATGCCCATTTATACATAGAATGATCTTTCCAAATAATGTAGATCTTAGATGTCACAATTATCCATGCCAGAGAGAAATATGACTCTTTGTAATAGATGATGCAAAATTAAATATAATGGGAGGCCAAATCACAATTCCGTATAAACCATTTTCTATAGCAAAAGCTTTTTCAATAATTTTATGATTCTTTGCAAGAACCAAAACTTCTTTTATATTTAAAATGGCAGTCAAGAGGTGATAACCATTAATATGCACATCTTGATAGCTGATCAGACTCCAAGGTGTTGATAGAAATGGTCATGACTATGACTACCCTGATACTTATGAGCACATTTTCCATGTTTATATAATTTTTTCTTAAACTTTGAAATATTAAGTGCATGAGATTCTAGAACTGTAGTTCCAATAGGACGAGCTTCCGCATTGTATAAGAGTAGTTTATTTTTCTTCTCTATAAGAAGTAGATAGGACATGAGATGAGAATGACTCTGAAATTTCATGTTCATGTAGATATAGGAAGAAATGTAGAGAGAGTTTTCTCAATCATTTCTTCTTCAGAGATGCTTTCTCCACATAATCATAATTGTAAGACAATACTATACATTTTACTATTAAAAGCATTTAAATTTTGAAAATCCAAGACATGTAAATGTGTCCAATTATGACATGTGCGTGGAAAGAAATGGTCTTTTGATGATCAAACCTGGATTTAAGATTCTTCCAAAGTTTTGTAGGATCTTCCATTTCCAAATATTGATGTTATAATGTAGGTATAAGATGACGACAAAGGAAAAGAATTGCTTTCCAATAAATAGTAGTAAGAATAGAAATACTTATTGTAGGAGATTCTTCAAACATAATGGCATCCGAGAGTTGTTCTGGAAATAAATTTGTTTTTTTCCATATTTTCTTATAATATATTATTATTTCCATCCACAGTCAATGGTAGAAATAAAAGAGCTTGACAATGTTGGAATGCACTAGTAATAGTTAGAACCATAATAGAAGCAATTGGAGATGTTGAAGTACTCATTATAAATAAATCAGCAGTAGGACAACAACAGCAGGCAGTGGCGGTGGCGGCGGGCGGCAGGGTGATAGCAATGGCAAGGTGGCAGCAATAGGGTCAGTGGCAGTTTGGCAGTTGCTCGACAGCTACTTGGCGGCAGTCACGGGGCGCAGTAGGGAGCAAGCTGGGCTGGATCAAGTATTCAAAGAAAGCAAGGCAGAGATTGGAACAACTGCTTTAAGCAAGCATCTAATATGTGAATGACGAGCAAGAAGAGTAGCAAGATCATGAGGCAGACACTAAGCATGAATAACAACATGTTTGAAGAGTCAAAACTAGAGCAAAAAAAAAAAATGTGATAGTGTATAGAAGAGAGTCGTGTTAATAACCTGTTGAGAATGTTTAGAAAGACACAAGAGTAGTAGTAAGTAATATACACACACAAGAGTAGTAGTAAGTAATACACACACACAAGAGTAGTAATAGGTCATACACACAAGAAGGCATCTAAGGAGAAAGAACTTCACACATAAAAATCTATTGATCTAGTTGTGTCTTGTATACAAGAAGAGAAAGGGGAGAAGATAAACAATTCTTCTCCACTAGACTCTAAATATTGTAGCTATGGTATTTACTGTAGTCTATAGTAAATATTATAGAGAGCATTAGCTACATTAAATACTCTCAACAATTATTAACCTGAAGTAACCAATAATCCCTTCAACTCCAGCTACTACACATGTTTTATATATAAATATAAATAATAATTCTAATATACTTTTATCACTATCTATTTAATGAAATTATTTTAATAAAATCCAAATAATAAAATCCTAACAATAATGTAATATTAAAACAAAAATAAACTTATCAAAATATTAAATTCAACTTAACATATTACAAGTTCAAAAAATATAGTTTTAGTAGCTATTATCATCTCCAAAAAAATGATATAAAATATCATAGAATTGAACATTTCAAAAATTATTATTTATTTTTAAAATATACATAGCTATAATTTATACATATATATCTTTTAAATATATTATTTTAAAAACTTATTTATTATTAGATATATTTAAATAATATAACATAATATAACATATAATTCTTTACATGAAAATCAATAAATGTATAACTATGTATAATTGTATATATATATATATATATATATATATATATAGATATATATTTATAATGATTATTATAAAATACAAAGAAACTAGAGAGACTTAGAGCAAGTTTGTATTCAATAAACATGTATTTTTAATTATATGGTATAAAAAATAATAAAATATAATCATTCTTAATAAAATTCCTATTGCTAAATAGAGTATCAAAGAATACTTCTACATCCAACTTGCATTTAAAATTGTTCCATTCAGCTTTACAATAAAATTATTAACGACCTAACTTACTTTTATTCACTTCCATTTACTTGTGTTTTTAAATCTTGTAAGGTTATTATTGATAAATATGTTTTTATATGAATGCTAATTTTTAACTTGAGTATATATATATATATATATATATATATATGTATATATGTATGTATTTATCAAAAGATAAAACAACAAAAGATATATTAAAATTTAATTTGTTTATATTTTATCTCATATACATAAATTTTTTATTTTTATTCTTTTAAAAAATATAAGTTTTAACTTATATTTATTACATTTTTGGAAGAAATATTTTTGCATTATTTAGAATAGATTATATTTAATCTATTTTTTTATATCTAAGTGTAAAATTCGACTATTTAAAAAATTACAAATTTTAGATGAAAACTTAGATTCTACTAAAGTTAAATATTCTCTACTTAATTAAAATTTAAGTAACTTAATTAGATATATTAATTCTTTTGGTATTTTTTACTAAATTTTTCCATAAAAAAATTAGAATCTATAAAAGTATAAAATTTTCTAATATTGATATTACATAATACGAGTATTTAACATTTAACTATCTTGAATTACTAATTAGATGGTTTTTTTTTTGTTACATTTAATGATTTATTAATTCAAAAATTAAATTTTTAAAATTATAATTGTTGATTGGACTTAAGTTTTAAATTTTATTTATACTTTAAATTTAATTTCTCACTTATACAACTTCTCTCAATGTTTGAAATGAAAACTTATGCTTATATTTTAATAATAAAAATAATCATTCATCATAAAAATTAAATTTCTATATTAGATTTTTTTCCAAATCTGATAATATAGTACTCCATATTATTATTTTTCAAGAAGTTCTTTAAACCAAGAAGATTTGTTTCAAAGAGAAAAGACATGTCTTATTAGATTTGTATTTAGTATGGTTTTTTGCTTTTTATTTAAAAGGATAACACAAGTTGATAAATTTTAAAGTTGATGTTGAAGAAGATCCATCTTCAAAAATTATATGTAAAAATAAAAGAAAAAGAAAATATTTTTTACTATACATCATTGAACTAATAATATGATGATAACAAATATTTTAGAGCAACATTATCAGAAGGAAAAAAGAAAATAAAAAAGAAAATAAAAACAAAAAAAAGTTTGAGAAAATGAAACAAAAGTGCAAACATTCTCTAACGTCATATATATATATATATATATATATATAACCATTCTTTCCAACACGTCCATTGGGTCAAATTTTTGTCAAGTTTATGGATATATTTTGAAGATAAGCACATATATGGTTTATTTGAAGAAGAAGTGAACGTCTAAAATAAATAAATAAATAATAACATGAAGAAAAGAAATAAAAATTATTATTTTTCGAGTACAAATCACAATTGGCGCCATGGTCCAACACCTTAACTTACTTCTAGTGCAATATGTGGTTCCCAACAACGCTTGGGAACACTTCGTTCTCATATCCACGGGAACTCGTTCCCCTCCCTTGAACGGGGGGGACGACCCTGGTAGCCGCCGAGGTGAGCGACAAGGCGAGCGCTTGTGCTGTACAATTAATACCCAATTTCAGCCTGTTGAATTCGTGGAAACGAGATTTAGGGCTCGGTTTTTGATATCCGCTTTGGCATTCGCTCCCTCCTTGAACGATAAACTATTCGTTATTTCACGGTCCCCAACCGCATGTTTACTAGATAATCGCCTTCACTTGCTTCCATCTCTTAGATCGTCTCCAAGGGACAGCGGTTTGTAGAGCCGCAGTCATGTTGTTGCAACATCTCGTGCAGTTACCCACTTCACGGATTTACCACTGCAAGGAAGATCCGCCGGGCTCATGAGAACTCCCCTACCAAGGGTCTCAGTACTGTTTAACCACGAGCGATCAATTGTTGCAGCGACAAGCCAGGAATCTTGCTGATCGAGCTTGATTGATCAGGCAGACAGACGTCCGGAGCACGACAATGTGACCGTATCGCACACTGTGGGAACCATGGATCTGAGCCATGGAATCGAAGGACCTGGTTGCGATAGTCGGAACTTTGCTCCACTGCGGTGAGTGGTTGAATCACACGATGCGAGACGATTCCGGGAAGAGAATATATCGAGGGGATGCTTGCAGTGCTGACCCTGAAAGAACGATTCCAAGCACCGAATTTGCGGATCGAACGAGGCCAGAGACAAGCTTTACCAGTTACCATGCACAAGACTAAGATCCGGAATGTGCTTGTGTCTTTGAGCAGGAGAGGCCTGTAAAATATCTGTTGATGAAGGCTTTTATCTTATTAATCATTCTACTTATGAATTTCACAACATTTGATTTTGCATACACTGTAATAAATGTATAGCATTACCACCAATTTGCAGTACTCTAAACTATACAATAATGATATAGTGGTGGTTGTCGGTGGATATATTACATTGAATAAGAGTTACTTGTACTTATTTATAGTAATTGTTTTTCATTGATTTCTTTTGCAGTTGTAGTACACATGATAAATAGAAAAATAAAATAAAATGAAAGCACAGTATACTTAACTAATTGTTTATATTAATTTTTCATGATTTTAGTACTAAAAAAAAAAAAAAAAAAAAAGTATTTTTGTTCATGCAATTCCTCTGTAGATTTATATTAGTTACTGTGACAAAGTATCAATTTTACATATGTCATACAACTTTTAGTTAAAGTTCTCACAAAACTACAATCCTGCAAACCATGATTTTAAATTAATAGGTATTATTTTAGATCTATATCTTTTTTCTTTTCTTTTCTGAAGACCATTTTAAGATTACAAATGTATTTTAAAAGCTAAATTTATATTGATATCTTCTAAAAACACCTATAACAACTTTAAATAATCAGATTCTTTATTTATTAATTTATTTTTATTTTGAATGATTGTTTGTCTTTCACCATGTTTGATATCACATTTGCCTTCAAAGATATTTGCATGATTGTACTTTAAACTTGCTTGTCTTATTTTACCAATTGATTTATAATCATATCACATGGTTGTTAAGTTTAATAGCAAAGAGTCATTGTTAATTCTATATTTTCATATTTTTTTCAATATTTCTTTTTGTTTACTGATATTGTTACATCCAATTTTTTTTGTTATTGCCAATATCGACTGAAAAAACCACATTAGAAAGATAATTGATAATAGTGCCATTAAATAGTTTAACATTATTATTAGAAATTGAATGAAATTTATCATTTTAAATTAATCCAATTCAGATATATATTTAAAAGCTCAAAATAGTGAATTATACTGTAAATATTATAGTAAGAATTTTACAATATAATCTATTTGTTTAATATTAATGAAATGTTATTGAATGTTGTCAAAACCAATTTTTATTTATGGAAGTGAAGTTATTCAATAATTATTAAATGAAGACAGCACAAGCTATTAAGTTGTAAAGACTTTTGTTCTGTTATAACATATTTCCATTTTTATCTTCTGAAAAAATATCAATTTTATGTCAATTCAACATATTGAAATTTTATTATTAATTTATCTCATGTGAAATTTTAGTTTCTGAAATCACAAGAGTATTTGCAATTAACTTTTTGATGCTGTATAATAAATTATGGCAAAACATGATTTGAAGATAACGTAGCTATTTCACACTTAACAAATCACATCATATATATTTATGGTAATGGTGAAGCTAAGTTTACTTAAATTTTATATTTCTTTATTTTTATTTAAACTTGTGACATAACTATAAAATATTTAAGTACATCATATGAAAACTTTTGAATCTTTTTTATATTTTTTAATCAAATTAAATAAATTATATATATATATATATATATACATATCAATTAACGTTTTAAAGAGTATTAATTGATTTGTATACAATTTGTAAGACTTGGTTGAGATGAATCAAATGTATATTGCATTGCAATTACAGAGTAATACTAATATATTTTTGGAGCATTAACTACCTAACAAGAAAATAAACCAAAAAAGAAATGAAATTCGTTTAAAAGTAAGCTTTTACAATATTTTTAAGAGGGATTTAGGTGAATTGTTTATTTGTTATGACTTTGTCATTTTTTTAATATTATAATTTTTATTTTTATATACTGCAGGAAAGTATATTTAAAATATTTACAAATTTGAATATATGCCAATATATGTTGAAATTGATGTAAACTAATTTGCAAACTGCAACATTTTGGCTACATATATGGAGCTCTCAGAAATATCTACAAATTTTGAATTAGTCACACATTAATTTATGTACATATTTTTGCAAGTAATATTGAAAGTATATATATATATATATATATATATATAATCAAGAAGAACTGATATCAATGAAATAATTTAATTTTTGTGTTTACATAAACATATTCTTAAAACTGATTCAATTGGTAACTTTGAATAAAATTTAGTCAGTTCTGTGGACATTATAATTTGTTTCTTATATAGATAACATTCATGATCACACAAGGATAAGTTGAAATTCAATTAAAAAACTTCAAATATTAAATATATAAATATCTCCACCCCAAACTACATGATTTTAAATTAAAATTTTGACTTTTTTATTTATTTTCTAAAATCTACACAATTGACACTGTTTGCGATTTTTTGGGGATTGATATAATGTTTTATGTGATGAGAAGTCATTGACATCAAACCAGTTTCATGTTACTATGAAGGCTTTTCCTTACTATGCCTTAATAACCACTGAATTGCATTGATGTTCAATCAATGTATTCAAAGAGGGTGGATCAAAATCAACACATGGAAAATCCAAGTACCTCCCTCTGAGAGAGCCTTTTTCCATCCTATCCAATGATAAAACACATGCATTAAGGTAACAAAACTTGAATCAAGTTACTGTCCTGTGTTAACAAGTACAACCCAAAATGGACTTGCATGAAAATTACCATCAAATTGGACCCCCCCCCCCTTTGTTCCAATCCCCAAAACCTCTAAAAAAAAGTTTCCTCACACAAACCCATGTTGTAACAATCCACAATTGTTAGCTACCATTGTTGCTGCATAACAATACAATTGTTATTGTTATTCCACTCCATACACAAAACCAGTAAAGGAGGTGAATTGTTAGTGTAATTTGTCCAAAGTGATGAACATTGACCTCTTTTGTTCACTTGAAGCCAATTTCAAAAAACATTACCAAGTCACATACTGCTCAGTAAAGACATTAACTCACACATGTGGGGGCAATTCTTCAGATTCTCTTGGTTCATGAAGCGGTGATAGCTCTGTTCCTGCATATGAAGAAGCTCCCGCCCAGTATCCATTGCTTGCTTGGAGGTGGCCATGGATATCTGGATACGACAGCTAATCTCTCCCTCTCTGCATGCAGCCTTCAATGGTGCAAGGCAACACAGGCACCATCATCTCCCAAGGACAGCAGAAGAAGAAGAAGAAGAAGCAGCAGAAACAGAAGTCTCCATTCTTACATCTAGATGTTTACTCAGCCAACAAGGCAGGAAAAATAAAATATTATTAAAATATAAAACATTGAAATAAACGAATCACTTCAAGCAGCAGTTTCATGATGGTAGTTGTGCCATGAGTAGGGCGATGGAGAGCCGAAATGGCGGAGCCCTAGTGATTGGAGCTACAGAAGTTATACTTTCACAAATCAAGGCAGGCGTTGTCAAACTTTTTCTATCATAACAACTGGGGGGTCATCAGTCGGTGCTTCGCAGCTTGAGTGTTGCTCTCACCAGGTTTGTGAGTGTGCAGGCAGAAAGTTGTGGTCAAAGTCATGCATCACATACAACGACAGGAACGACGCCAACGGGTGTGTGGAACTGTGCAACGAGGTCTGAGATTCCGCCGCTTCCGACGCAGACATTTCTGTCTGTGACTAAACCAAGGTTGGCACGTAGGTGATGACACAGTTCGTGTCTACACAGACACGACCGTCGGAATGGGGGGGGGGGTGAATACATGGATTATACTGGTATGTGGAGAGCGATTACGGCTACTAAATAAGCCTGTCACTTGAAGTACCGTGCTATATTTAGGGGGAGGAAAAGGACCAATTATAGGTACGCGTGGCATAAAATTTGAGTTTGAAGCTGGCTCAGCATTGCAGGGAGAGGGGAGCACTTCAAGCGAAATTAGTGGCGGGGCTGAATTAGCCAGTAGCAATGAAGAGGCCGTCGCAGTGACTAATTAACCATAGCCGCCACCAGAGCGGTCCTTCTCACAAGACCGTTTGACCTCGGTCCGGTTTGCCAGCATTTCTCCTCCCCCAGCGCCCCTCCCACCTTCCTATAATGAGCTCTCCCCTTACTTCATTTTCACGCTGTGTGAAACACTCTACAGGTGGTTGAGCGGTTTCTGCCGAGAAGCATACTTAAATTTGTGCTGCTACTTTTCGTTGAGTTGCTTGTATGTGAGAGTGCCCACCTCGTGCGAGGTCTCTGGTGGAGTTAGAAATTTCGCGGCGACGTGGGTTGCGTCTTGCCATAGACAACAATCCGGGTGCTGTGCTCGTTTCCAGGGGTGATTGCGAAGCTGGTGTTTTTAGACCTGGTGGATTGTGAAGCCTTGACGCTGGTGTCGTCTGTAGGAGATCATTGCGAGCAGTGAAGCATTTCGGCTGTAGTAGCTGGTGGTGGAGCTGAGCTTTAAGGTATGGCAGGGGGAGGGCCAGTGGCCCCGGCGGGTAAGGGCGGCGAGGATCTTAATCACCATGCGCTTGAGCAGCTTCCTGGCTTAGCTTATTGCATCAACGACAATCCACGATGGCGTGAGTATTTTCACCATGTCCTGACCTTATGCTGATCGTGATTATTCCACACCGTTTACTTCGGTGGCGGGTGGATGCTTTGTATGCCATTCAGTACAGGTCTAGATATCGATGACAGACTTTGCCATTGCCCTTCGAATCAGTTAGAAGCGCAATATGCTGGTTCCACTATATCGAATGAGCTTGACCATAGTGCTCCGTGTTGAAGATAACGAGTCGGCTATCTGGATTGTTTGTTCACTTGCAGCGGAGGCCATAGTACTTGCGTTTCAACACTACCTGACGATGGTCGGGACTGCTGTGTTGATACCTTTGCTTATCTTTCGAGCAGACACTGGTGGGACTCCAGTGAGTACCGACACCTCCTCGTCTCTGCATGTAATGTAATTTCGAACTGCACGTTAACGACTTTTCTCGGTGCCCTGCATTAACTGCACAGGCTCTCGATTAAGAAAGTTGACTCAGCACCACGAGATTGCGTCCCAATTCAGAATTGTGGCAAGTGAAGTACGTTTTTAGCGGCAGCCACTGCAGACAGTGGAATAATTCGCACTAATCGTGAGAAGGTACTGTGTTTTGAGAATTACCAACGTTATCTTATGTACATGTCGCAGTTTTACACTCACGACTTGGTGAGAGTCATTCAAACAGTGCTGTTCGTTTCCGGTATCAACACATTCATCCAGACGACACTAGGCACCAGACTCCCGGCTGTCATGGGCAATTCGTTTTACTTCCTGGCGCCCACCATCTCCATCATCACGTCTCCCAGTCTCGCCTACATCGACGACCCTCATGAAGTAATCTAATCTCCCATCGATGTGCATGCACCGCCAACTCTAGCTCATCGAGATTAAGCATTCACCTTCCGTCTTCTTGTACTGTTAAGTATGCAGTTTCTTAAACCCTGATACTGACTTGCAGAGGTTTGTTCGTTCCATGAGAGAAGTCCAAGGTGCGTACATTGCGGGCTCGGCCTTAAACATCATCCTTGGCTTTAGTGGACTGTGGGGCATTGCCGCTCGGTAAGAGGCCACCCACCAAATCTCACCCAGTTCACGTGAGCATTGTTTTGTAATGGTATTACGTAGGTCTCTTTCAAGCTATTTCCGTTTACTGAGGTGAGATACACAAGATGAATCCCTCTCACACGAGTGCAACTTATGCAGATTCACAAGCCCAATTGTGGTGGCCCCTGTAACTGCACTTGTAGGACTCGGGTTATTTGAACGTGGCTTTCCAGGGGTATGACTTCTGCTGACCTCCTCCAAATATGTATTTTCGTCTGAATGTTTTTGGTGGCCAATGCACTCAACCCAATGAAGCTGGTTCATGAATTGATCGTCGGTGCTACGCAGGTCGCTAAGTGTGTAGAAGTTGGAATACCTGCTCTACTCGTTATCCTGCTGTTTTCCCAGGTACGTGTACTAAATGGATTCTTGGATATGTCTTCACTCCACGTATTTGGGTATGGCTCTACTATTCCTCCAATGCCTGGATTGAGCAAGAGGGATTCGACCCCTCCAGCCCTTCGTTTATATTGAATTGGGCTCACTTTGTTGCAGTATCTTAAGCACTTTCACTACAGAGACGTCCACTTCTTTGAGCGTTTTCCTATCATAGTCGGCGTTACGCTAGTATGGGCATATGCTGCCATCCTCACTGTTGCCGGCGCATACGACCATGCCAGTACCCTCGGGCAACTCAACTGTCGCACAGACAGATCTGGCCTCGTCAGTGCCGCCCCATGGTGAGCGTTCCGATGAAACTTAAATGCCCTCGATTTTCGCACGTTCTGCACACATTCGATGATGGTTAGTGATTAACTCGGTAGAATGAACGTTACTTTTGCTACAGGGTTCGTGTGCCGTATCCACTCCAATGGGGAGCCCCTACCTTTGACGCTGGCAATGCGTTTGCGATCATGATAGCAGCGTTTGCAGCGCTTGTCGAGGTTAGTACTCCCCCTGATACCACATGGTTTGTGGTTGTTGACACTACTGTAACTTAGAATTTACTTCTCTCGAGGAACGTGTTTGTCCGCAGTTTCTTGACCATCGTGCACCTTCCGCTGTCGGTTGAATTGTGGGCTTTTTGCAGTCAACTGGAGGATTCTATGCAATCTCGCGCCTAGCCGGAGCTACTCCCCCACCTCCTCATGTGATCAGTCGAGGTATCGGATGGCAGGGGATCGGAGTATTACTTAATGGTGTTTTCGGCACGTTCACTGGCGCAACTGTCGCTCCGTATGTGCTCTTGCACCCTCGTCAACGCTGTCTCGCTAATTTTCTAAACTTTGCAATCCTGTGGCCATATCGAAACTAACCTGCCCTGACTTTGCAGTGAAAACGCCGGATTGATTGGACTCACACGAGTGGGAAGCCGTCGTGTGATTCAAATATCTTCAGCTTTCATGATTTTCTTTGCACTCTTCGGTAAGCACTATCATCCGAAACTAGGATTGTATACCCAGTGAGCATGCTTAATGCAATTAAGTATATGTTCATCTGAACCGAAAATGCGATGCTTCCCTTGGTTGTGGAAGCATTGATTGCTCGCCCAGATTAGAGTTCATAGTGAAAATGTTTCACTTGATTTCGCTCTGCAGGGGTCAAGTGTGAACGTGCGTCGAATATCCCTATGTAGAATTATCCCAATTTGGCTACTTCTTGATTTCTAGAAACACTTTGACTCAACTTCCTTATGTATCTAGGTAAATTTGGAGGTATCATTGCGTCGATTCCCCAGCCGATAGTTGCTGCCATTCTGTGTGTCACTTTTGGTACGGTTGGTAAGTAAAATGCACCCTTCACAGGCACCATAGTTCCTTTGGCATCTTTTTGCGAAGATTAAGCCACACAATGCACCAGTGGTGGATTCTCTTCTGTCGGAACTCTTCGTATGGCGTGACGCGATATTCACTGTTCGTGCATTTGTTGACTGCAGTTGGAACCGGGATCTCGCAACTACAGTTTGCAAACATGAACATGACTCGTAATATCTTCATAATTGGTGTCTCCATCTTCCTTGGCCTCTCTGTGCCAGAGTACTTCAGAGAATTTACAGTGCGTGCTGGGCATGGTCCTGTCCACACTGGAGCTCGATGGGTATGTCCTAAACAGAAATTTCTTAGATGTAATTCACTGTATACTCGCTTTGTACTCGCTCTACTTATCCTGTTATATTTGGTACTCACCTCACCGTTCCATGCCATGTATCAGTTTAACGACATCGTGAACGGTTTCTTCTCTGCGCCGATAATTGTCGCACTCATCGTATCTGCGTTTCTAGACAATACTCTAACCAGGCATGTTTCGAAGAAAGACAGGGGTATGTTGTGGATGCGGAAGTTTCGAGTCTTCAACTATGATCCCAGAAACCTAGAATTCTACAGGCTCCCAATGGGACTGCACAAATTCTTCCCTCCGTCATAATCATCTACGTGCAATAAGCTCTTTTCCAATTTTGCAGTGCCTCTTTGCACAAATCTTTTTTCCACCACCGTTCCGATTCCACTTAAACCCGGGTAACAACGCTGCATCTTCCTTGATGCCGATCGATGAACAACTCATCTCGGTGTAGCATAGTACCATAACAATATACTGCGGACAAAATCGTTTCATTTTAAACACATGCAGACAGAAATAGTGTAGACAATTGCAAGCCGTTGTAAAACATTTTGTTCCGCAAATTGATAAAGAGATTGCAACATACCCACAGTATCTACCCATCTCTATCTGCTTTTGACAGGGCAAGTTGATTTCTCCTTCATGTCTATCAGGATATGTACCCTGAACCAATTTACCAATTCCATCTCTAATCCATTTGTAACATTCACACCGCATACAGTCCTATTCTTCTTAGTCTCCACCACCCTGCCTTATACTTCCACATCGACGCCCGTTTTCTAACAAATAGTGCCAGTGAACATGATCCTGTAACCTGCCATCAGTACATCCAGTTTCAATGCAGCAGTTACATATACGTATAATAATATTCTTGCAAAATCTGTCACATGATGGTGTTCGAACAAATCCTCCTCTGGAGTCGAAAAGCTCCAATTCGGTCCCGTATCTTTCAGTCCGTGTCTAAAATATCCTGGCAACTAGCATGCTAGTTGCCATATGTATACCGCCCCCACTCGCTCAATATTCTTATTTTAATTTTGAGGCTGTCCTCATATTCGAAGACAGCACCTGTACGATTCCGTTTTCTCAGCCAGCCACCACTGCTAATGCTCTTTTGGCGAGATTCTGGAACCTCCAAATAACAGTGTAAACTAATCGACATAGACTTTGACAATGGACTGTAAGTCAGCTCGAAATCCAAAATTGGTTGATGTTAATAACGCTGCTTCTGCAGAACAGGTCATTAAGGATTGAGTTCGTTGCAGAAAGAGTAAACAGCATCAAGCTTTGCCGTACACTGTAAAAATTCACATTATTGGCACTGTTTAAACACCCATGTATCACTCAACTTAGTGCTGAGAACCACTTCACAATGGGGGGTTCAAACATGGCTTTTTTGGGTGATATTTCACACATGATGAGATCTTGAAGTATCCACTGATATTTCAAAATATCACTTGATACTTCACCAAATCACCCACCTTGTTAGGTGAGTGATTCTGAAATCAAAATATCAAAAGAAGGCCTGGTGGTTTGCCTAGTGGTTTCCCTCTTTGACTCCATACCACATTGCCTAACATCATGCCTCGGCTTTAATGGCAATATTTTGGATTTCATATTTTGAGTGATCATGGAAATATTAGGTGTTGAATCCCAATTATTTGGTTTTGCAAAAGTGCCATGTTTGAACCCCCCTATAATGTAAGTTTTGGAGAAATAGTTTTGGTAAAGTTATTTATCAACTTTATTATAAGTGAAAAAAAATTGTATGTTATGATATTTCTTTGGTGTACATAAAAGGTCATTTGTTCATGTTAGATAGTGTGTTGTAGTGTGGTCACACCATGAAGGACAATTGGGTTTGTGACAAGGTGGTGACATTGCAAAATCTTAAAGAATTGTAATTTCAAGTCTTTATGTGAATGCAATACTTATACATTAATACAAATAAACAAAAAATATCAAGATTGAGATAATATTTTTGAATTTTTGTACTACTCCTTATATGGTATCTTTTTGTATTACATGCTTTTGTATCAATATTTAATTTAAAAAAAAATATTATTTGTAATTTGGCATCATTGGTTAATATTTATTCTTCATATATTATGATTGATACCATATGATTTTATTATTGTTTATGATTTTTTTAGAAGTTTCATTAGAAATAAATAAAAAAATTAATAATTATTTCATTCTTTTAAGATTGTTATTGATACTGCTACTAAACAATCAAATTAAAGTACTATAGGATTTAGGATTTGAAGTTTCAAAGTAGTATGAAACTTCAAGCCTTTATTTTTTGTAGTTAATATATTTAATAGAGAAGAATAAAGATTATATATATATATATATATATATATATATATTATATATATATATATATATATTTATATATATTTTTTATTTTTAATAATAGATTGATGTAGAGAAGTTGAACTTAGTTGAAGCCTTACTTAGGAGTTTTAGTCCAAAAGCCATTAAAGAAAGCAATGAGATAGAATGCATAGTTTTTTCTTACATGAGCAATATTATCTTCCAAAACTTATATTAGATCTATCTTAATGAGATGTTTTTTTACAAAAAAATTAAAAGTCTTGTAAAATAATTTCTTAGTTTGTTAAAAGTATATATTTTTAAGGCCTATAATATTTTTCAATTATTAGAATCAAGATGGAAGTTTAAACATTTAAACTTGTAATAGAAAAATATTTTGGTTTATTTAGTGGTGCTTGCTTTATTTATACTATCTCCAAATGCTAAGGCTTCTAAAACCACAATTCCTTCATCTTACAAGAGATTTTTGTAAGTTTTTATTTATTATTTATTTTTTATTGTGGCCTTTTGAAGTTAAATTCTAGATATTGAGACTCTCTCAAAAATAATTTTTAAGATTTTATTAGAATGAGTTTAAGATTTTTAAGATTTTATTTAGAATAGGTAAATTTTAATTTAGTTCCTAAAAATATTATCTTTGAAGATATCACACACAAGACAAGTGTATATAACTCCATAAATATACATAACTCCATAAATAAGTTGGCACTAAAACCTTAATTAGTATTATTTTAATTGGATTGTAAATTGAGTTTTATTATTTAATATTTTTTAATAACTTAATAATCAAAATAATTTATAAAAAATTAATCCTTTATTTATGTATTTTTTTCATTATTGTATTATCTTAAGATAGGTCTTATAAGAATATTTTAATCATCTAATATATATGTAATTACATATTTATATTTTTCTTTGATATAATTTTAGTAGATATATTTTCATTGTTTGTAATTTTTTTTTTTTGTTTATTGATTTTTAATTAAAAATATTTAATTTTTTTTAGATTCATGAATAATATTCTACTAATATTTTGATTTTGATCATACTAAGATTCTCATCATTTATTCAAAAATTGTAAAAACTTTGAAATTTTTTTGTTTTTAAATCTTGCAACGATCAATTTGATAAGATTCTTTTTAAGATAATATTAACCATTGTGCCAAATTAGACTTTTCTTTAAGATATTGCTGATATCACTATGGTTTTTGTTACTACCATTACAACCTCTCATTTGCCATAAGCTATATTTATTCAATATTTTTCAAACCAATCAAATTTTATTTGTTCATTACATTTCAAATTATTTGATTGAACAATTTTTTTTGGTTGGAATAAGAAAAAAACAAAATTTTAAATGCCAAGTAGGTAGCGAGTTGTGATGATCATAGCAAAAAATGTAGTGTCATTAGCAACATCCTTTATTTATTATATTTCAACATCTTAAACCATTTTATATTAAGTCCATGTAAAGTAATGTTTTCATTCTAAAGTTGGAATTCTTATTCAAATATGTTGGCAAGATATGCTACAAAGGTGATGTCTTTGTTACATGTAATCAAATCAATTTGCATTTGTTGTTGGATTAAAAAGAGCTATTAACTATAACATTATTTGCAAGTGAGGTATTTTATTCTAAGTGCATGTTGTGCCAAGTCTTTAAAATGCAATATGCAAAGAAAGAGACTTCAATTGATAAACAATTTACGAGTCAATTTAAATTTTTGATTTTAATATTTATCTATCTATCTATCTATTAAATATAAATTTGTTACACAATTATTAAAAAGATAATTAAATAATCTTAGAAATAATTTACATCTTTACATCTTTACTTTGTAATGATTTAATATATTTATGCTAAAATAATTTATTATTAATTTTTTTGAATTAGTAATATATATATATATATATATATATATAATATTTGTGAATTTCTTTACATTTTTTTGGTAATAGAAAATAAATTCATTAAATAAATAATTTTTTTTATAAATTTTAAATTTATTAAAATATCTAGTGCTAAAGAAGACAAAAATAGATCACTTTCTATCATATGATATATATATATATATATATATATATATGTGGTTTTTCAAGAATTTTCAAAAATAGCACAATATGCTAAAACTATTTAGTTTAATGATCACTTCATTAAATGATGCTTTGAGTTAACAATCAAAAATACTTTTACAATGCATTATTGTAATTCATCCTATAATCATCATCATGAATAAAAGTAGATACAATCAAATAAATTTAGAATTTAGTTTTTGTAAAAATAATACACAAAATGATTACATTATCAAATTAATATTTTGAGTCTAAAATATAATTTCTAGGAGAAGAATGATAGTGTTTGGCAACGCCAATTTCATTTGTATTTTGTGAGATTTTAATACATTTGTTCAGTTCCACAAGATATTAGTCATTTTTTGAGACTAAATTCAAATCTTAATTTAAATCTTAATGTATTGTTGTGGAGATTTTCATTTCATTCCCGATAATTTTTCATCAAAAATGTTGAAAGTTCATCTTAATAATGTTAAATTAAGTATTGACAAATACAGAAACAACGACACAAGTTTGCAAAGGTAGATAGAGTTATGCACTACATAAAAAATTATTTTATCTTAAAATATAGCAGTCAATCTTATTATGTCAAATAGGAACTTCACAGATAGCAACGTTGAAACCCAATCTGAAAGATGTGAATGTTCACTCAACAATAACATTTCATAAAACGTCCATAGAAAAGGACATTCTGATTACATTCATAAAAAATAGTTGTTACAACATAACCATCTGATTAATATTAACATATTTCCTACGAAAATGTTCAAACGCCAGACACAACACATGTCGTAGATGAGGAATATGATATTGTTCATATTACAGAATTGCAAAAATGGGGTAGCAGTAACATTTGAGTATCACTCTGCAGCCACTTCCCCCTCCTTCACGAACCTTCCTGAATAATACACTTCGCAATGTATGAACATTGTTGTCTCATCTGCTCAGAGCAGCACGTAACCGACCCTCCACATTCACGAAACCATCAGTACAACAACTTATAAATTCGGCTTCATGTACGCAGATGCCGACCACACTACTGCTCGAATTTCTACAGACTCGACTTCACCGATAATCAAACTCTTCCGACCTACTTCACAACAAAAACTTCACTTCCATGAAGACAGGGGTGGTGTGCTCGCGTTGCGCCATGTGTTGTGCGCATGTTCTGGGTTGTATCGGTCTCCTGCAATGTCCTCCTGGGGCACCGCTGCTTCCAGCTCTGCGATCTCCTCGTCTGTCAATGATACTTGCAATGAATCGATGTTGGAATCCAGGTTCTTCCTTTTCGTCGTACCGGGTATGGGTACCACGTCCTTGCCTTTGTGATGAACCCATGCCAGAGCGAGCTGGTTAATCGAACAGTTCTTCTTCTCCGCTATCTCCACCACTCGTTGTCGCAGTCTCTCGTTCTTCTCCAGGTTCTCTCCCGTAAATCTCACGTGATAGGACCGGAAATCATTTTCTTTGGCTTCCTGTGCTTTAAACCCCGCGAAAAAGCCACGACCCAGAGGACTATATGACACAATTGAGATTCCCAACTCCCTGCACACGCACCACATCGCCCATCGTGAGACACACAGCTGAATCCCAAACCCCACTCACTCACTTTGCAGCGTTTTCCGAACATCCGTGGACTGTCCATGTGCGGACCGAGATGGTGCGACCATGCCTAACATTCTCTCAGCGGTCACCACTCTTGCGCTCAAATCAGGGCAATTCCCACAGATGCCCGTCACCTGCAAGTGGGAACAATATCTTCCTCGATATCACGAGCCCACAGTGACCATTCCATCTGCACCGCAGTGATGGGATGCACCGCATGTGCACGCCTAATTTCGGACGCTGACGCCTCCGACAGCCCCAGATACTTCACCTTTCCCTCCTTCACCAGCTCCGCCATCGCCCCTACCTGCGCCATAACCCAACACTCTGAGTTCAACCTCAAGCACGTATCCCGTTTTCCAGATACACATGCTCATCTCTCCACTACCATCGTTCGACATGCGCCCAATCTTTAGTTGCTTCTTCATGAGGATTCTGATTATTACATAGTTCCATAATGACCCATCTACCAAGCTCGTCAGCTGCCATGTTCGTTCGACCAATCAGCAGGATCGCAAGAGCAACCGGCGTACTAACCGTTATCTCGATCGGAACTTTGGTGTCGACACGATGCTGGTAGTAGAGATCGATGCAGTCCACTCCCAGCCTCTTCAAGCTTCCTTCACATGCTTCTCGCACGTACTCAGGGTCACCTCTTATGCTGTAATTTCCATTCTCGTCGATGTAGTTGGCGAACTTCGTAGCGATCTGCACTTTGTCCCGAATGCCCTTGATTGCCTGCACCACATCAATCCACATCAAACCATCAATCCATATCTTCGCCTTTGTCGCAGCCAAAGGTGAACAACTGATGGATCATCCTTCAACCCAACTGTTCAGCTAAAATGCAAATTTCGGTTTGTTCAAACTGAACGATGCGACATGAAACCTGAATGAATGCACTCGGATTCGAAAGCTGAGACACCCACCTTGCCCACAAGCATCTCATTAGTATGAGGTCCATACATATCCGCAGTGTCCAAAAACGTGACCCCTCTTTCGACAGCGTGGTGAATCAAGTCGATCATGTCCTGCTCCGGTGCTGGAGGCCCGTAGAACTGGCTCATGCCCATGCACCCCAGTCCCTGCTGCGACACTTCCAGACCCTGAGACCCCAACTTCACACGAGGCACTTGGGACGCCATGACTTCGACCACCGACTCGATAACAACACCACTGCTAACTGGATCCTCAATGCAAAGTCTGCGCAACCCTCTCCACAGTTTCAGCACAGTTCGATGAGCTTCTATTGTGCACTGTTGCAGATATAAAGTCGGCCAAGGTTAATAAAATCAACAACCACGTGTCACCACAATCGCACTTTTGCATAGAGATCTAGGGGTGTCAACCACGAAGCCTCGTAGGGAGCTTCGGTGAGGTTCAATTCCTTCGATGCCTGCGGATGGTCTTAACATACTAAATGTGGCGAACAAATATTTTCCTTGTCATCGCCAATGTATATGTGTTTCCCTATAAACTAGCCAAGATTGCTTTTGAGGATAATGTCTTTTTCCAGCAACGGCGCCTCTGTGCAAGATTTAGGGTTCATGGCCGGGCTTAATTTGCCAACGCATTAGTTATCAAGAGATTGTGTGATATTTTATTTTTATTCTTTGTATGTGTTACTCTCCGTGGATTGCACGACCTTTTCATCATTCATCATCTTGAATACATGCCTTATATTCGTGCATGTTTCTTAGTTGCGTGTGGAATAAGATTGTCATTCTTTTACAGGTGCTTTCATGTTGGGCCACTCAAATTAGCTGTGCAAAATTATTTTTGTTGCTGTTACATACATTCTTGACTCACTTGTTTGCAATTCATCTTTACGCAGTTCTACCATTGAAATATGTTTAATGAATACAGATGGTAATATTTTATTTTATTAGTTTTAAGCTGTCATCAATATAGGATATATACAAAATCTATATAGGTGCGGCAAGGTTAAGAAATGTGATTTTCTCAGAGAACAACTGAAAACAATTTGAGAAGTGTTTGGTTTCAGAATGAAACTGCTTTCCCAGCTGGAATGAAGAACTCACTCTACCTGGATGATGATTACGCAGGAGTTTTTAGACTTGGGCTTCATCTGTGAATGAGATGTGTTTAGTTTAATTGAGCTTTGCTACAACTACTTCTACTGGAGCTAAGTTCTACTTAAACATGTATGAACGGAAACATACATTGATAAACAAATATTGTTGTTTGAGGTGTCGTTCTTGACTTCATAGGGAATTTTGTGGATCACATTTAACTCACTGTATTTTAAACTATCTGTATGAAACCAAAAATATTTTGCACCTAACTCACCTACCATAACATGCACATTATAGTGTGGCTTATGCAACAGAACAAGAGAGTGGCCACGTCTGTGCAACCTTTCTCAGGTATCAAAAGATAATAAACATTTCTTAAGATATACCTGTTATTTTTTGATGTGTATAATAGTGGAAACCCTTGCCATTAGGCACTGCAATCTCTGGGATATTCATCCATTTCCTTGTTTATACATGCTCTTGTTCATCGTGCCCATGTTCCTTGGTTTCCTAGTTCCTGTGTTCTCCATATTCCCCACATTCCTTGCTTCATGGCCAATCAAAAGACTTCTTTGTCTCTTTGTGTTAAACTCAAGTTGTCTTATATAATGTATAACTTGGATTTTGTTGGTTTTTTTCTATAAAATTGTATCTATCTTTACTTATTAAGCACTCTATCATGATTTTGAAGAGATACCTTAATCAACCATTATCTTCTTAATGATATATCCTAACATTTTTAATTAATCTAATATGACTTTGAAGAGATATCTTAACCAACCATTGTCTTCTTCCCAACCTATAGATTGCCACATATATACAATAAACTAAAATTATGAACACCATCTAAAATCTGATAAATGTTTGAACCACCTTTAATAGATTTAATTTATTTTTTTAATTTATTTTAGAATCTTCTAAAAATCCTTAAATTTTGAATGGTTGAATAGAAGTAAAGAGATCTTTTATTATCTTCTAGCTGCTTTTATAGCCATATAAAGTCTTCATTACAAACTTATATATCTAGAATATTCTATGGTTATCAAAACCTCATCTAGAAACTTCTATAAGAGATAAGATCAGAGATTCATTAATTATACAAGCAAATCATTTAAGAATATATATAATTATTATTATAATTTTAAATTTAATATAAAAGTCCTTCATTTCTTTATTTTTTTATATTTTTTTATATTTTTTATATTTTTTATCTATATATCATTAATAATTTGATAAGATAAAAATAAAATAAAATAAAATAATTTTATTTTATATTATTTTATTTATACATAAAATAAACATATTAATTTTTTTAAAGTAGATTATTTCATATTAAATTTTATAGATTATATATATTTAAATTAACATTTAATATTATTGTGGAAATTTTTTTGTTATTAAAATAAAATAAAATCTTAATTGATACTATTTTTCTTTAAATTTTTTAATTTAGTATCTTTAAGAAGATATTATAATATGTTTTTTTAAAATAAATAATTTTTTTCCATCTAATCTAATATTTTTAACCTAATTTTATATTTTTATAAAAGAAATATTAATTTTTTATATAAAATATATCTTAAAAAAATTAATGTAACTTTTGACATCTTGTATGTGATAATAAAAAATTATAAAATATTTATTTTCATATTGTTAAAGCAAAAATTTCTTAAAACTTCTTGAATAAGTAATAATACATTTTAAATATAAAATCTTAAATCATGATTAATTTTTCCAATTCTAATTGATATTCTTTCTAATTCTTTGGCCTTTTGTTTTATATATATATATATATATATATATATATATATATATCTAGATTATAGGATATAGATAGAAGTAACTAGAAGTAAATAAATTTGATAATATTTTCTATAGATGCTTCATAAATACAAATTTGACAAAATTCATCTTTGTAGGTGGTTAGTAGGTTAAAAACTTGGCTATCAAGTTAACTACATATTGTATATATTTGTGACTTGTGGCACAAGTTGATTATGTAGCGCACATATATGAAACTTATTTTGCAAGTTAGATATATGTCAGAGGTCTTATAGAATGCTACTGCATAGCTCTTAATTAGATAATGTACATAGACGTAAGAGTGAAGCTGTCTTTATTCTTTTCAACCTCTTTTTAATCTTTAGTCTTGTTTCAAGAGTCTCTAGTTTTTTTGTCTTTGGAAATAGCTATTTTAGTTTTAATATTATATTATTTATAATTAAATAACTACTCTTTTTAAGTGACACAAGAATATATTAATATTTTGATTATTTATATTTTATATCCTTAATAATATGTAAGAGTTTTTATTCATTATATCTTATTTTATTTTTAAAATGAGTTGATCACTCCAATTTTTTTGTTGTATTTTATAGATTGCAAATTATCTACTTTTAAACCAATATATATAAATATATATATATATATATATAAATATGTATATATATATATATATTAACATTAATTATTTTTAAAAAGAAATATATTATCTTTTTTTAAAAAATATGTATTTAATATTAGAGGTTATAATTTTTTTTTTTTTAATTTAAATGTAGATATTTTAAGCTTGGTGCTATCTCTTTGTTTCTTTGTTTTCTTTATTGTTGAAGAGTAATAGATAGTTTTTGAATATTGAGAAGTGAGTCTGTGGAATAAATCAAAGATTGATTTATGAATTATTGATTATGTAATTGGAGTATTATGTAATTGGAGTATTATGTAATTGAATTATATGAGAAGTTATTGGAAGATTGATTATAGATGAAAGATTATGATTGTTGTTTATTGAGAGTTGTGTGTGTGTTTCGATAGAGGAAGTCTGTGATTACATAACATTTGTGAATCCATATTGGTTGGAGTGAAGTCTGTTATTCTTGGTGTTGGATGGAATTTATGAGTTTTGAGCAGTCTTTTAAGAGTGCAAGGTTGCACACTGTTGTTATTAGTTGATGAAGGAGTATTGTTACTAGGAGGAAGCATTGTAGTGTTTCTTGGTATTTTAGTGGTTCGGAATACAGTTAATCGTGTGACCCTAACAAGTAAAGCTCATGTATTTAGTCTTTTCCTATGTTCGAATTCTCCTATACAGGTTTATTCTGAAAGGAATTTGTAGAATAAGTAAAATGACAATTACATTTTGGCGCCATTGCTGGGCATTGATAATAGCATTGAATGTTAGGAATTAATTGCCGGATGAGTAGATGGGAAATAGGAAGCAAATTCAGCAATATATAATGAAAGATTATGGTTATTAAGAATGAGAACATTGCAGTAAAGAAAACATGCCAATTAAAAGAAAGACAAGAGAGAGTGCAAGTAAGAGAATCATTACAAAATGAGCAAGAACATAAGTTAAAAAGGAAGCATTGACAAAGTTGGATTAAGCCATGGTTGCATGCCTGCCGACATATCCAAGCATACCCAAAAGCTAACCGATCTCTAATATTTCAAACATATATACTGTTAAAAAAAGTACCAAGAGCACTCTCAAGAAATTTTGTCAACAGCCCATCGTATCTCTTGAGCTCGTTAACTGCAAGTGGAGGAAACACAGAAGAATTGGGTACTTCGTTGGATACCTTCCCATTAGCAAAAACTACCGATTCTATAAAAAATGGTTCTGTAGAATGGCATAAATTGCTTGCCAATAAGGGCCAATTCAGCGTATTTCAAAATCCATCATTTTTACCTCCAATTCAATTAATAAACTTATTTAGGGATAATAATAGTAAATTGAGGAGGTTGAAAAGTCTGAAAAAGATAATTGGAGAAGGCAGTGATAATTTTAATAAGAGATTAAGCGGCACATTGTCCTCTTCAATGGCGACGGGTGGTCCAGTAGTTTCAATAGCTGTATAAATAAGTGACGTGAGCAATCGTACAACGAGTGTGGCTCTATTACTTACTTTTAGGGCTTTTCAGGTGCAGATTCCGATCAACATTTATCGCAGTTTCTGACAGCATGTATAGCCAATAATGGAAGAACTGAAGATATTTGGTTACGATGGTTGCCAGCAACCTCAAAGGACATGGTATTTGAATGATACAACTGCCAACCACTGGATCAATTTCCGAATTGGGAAGCATTGAAGAATACATTTTTAACCCATTTTTGGCCAATAGGTTTTGACGATCGTCTTCGAGAGAGGTTAATAAACAGCAAAATGATCCTCAAAGAGGAGGTGGAATCGTATTATGGCCGGGTCGTTGATATACTCAATAAGTGGCCGAATCACCGAATACCAAAGGCATTTATCTTATCCATATTAATCAATAGTTTGCAACCATTAGAGTTAAAAATATTTGTGAAGGAAGCTCAATCCGTTATCGTAGTGTAAATACTTATAGTATATAAAAATTAGTTAGAACACATTAAATGTTAATAAATCTAAATGTATGTTAGAGTGGATAATAGATTAAATTAAAAAGAGTTGGTATGGAAAAACTTTATTTTGTTTTCCTTACTTAGTTTGATTATAGTATATAAAAGTTATAGAACCTTAATGTTAAGTATGAAGCCTTGAGAGGAGATAGGGGCCTAAAGATGAAGATTTAAACTAATAGGAGGTTAATTGGGAGGGATGAAACCAAGGCATGGTTGGATGAAGGTAGAAATAAGGATCTTCATCTCCATTGGTCGAAATCCATGCCCAATGGGCTTTTAGGAGGCTACCCGCGACCTTGATAAGGGTTTCGGCGACTTCAAAGAGGCCATTAGGAAATCAGAGGCAACAATTGTAAATTTTAGGGTTTTGGCTACAATTTTTGTGCACATTTTATAGGGTTTGGAGTTGAGGTGAATAAGTTATAGCCGTTTGAAGTTAAGGTGTCAATTTGAGACCTACTGTTACTCTTTTGAGTTTAAGAGGAGTTTTACGGAAGCTTTTGGAGATCGGAAGGTGCGGCTGGAAGGGCAACTTCAAGACATACATCTTTTGCGAAGGCAATTTTGCATTTGGAGTTTATGTGAAGGAGTTATAGGGAGTTAAAGATAGCGCATTCAAATCAAAGGCAGTAAGTGAGCGGTTTTATTCAAAATAGTGTTAGGAGCCATAACTTGAGTTTTCGAACGAAGTTTGGCTCAAACTTTTGGAGAATGTAAAACTTTGTGTTAAAAAGCTACCTATATAAGTTTCGTGGCATTTTGACTTATGGTTTGTGAGTTATGAAGAAAATTGCGCGCAGGTATATAAAGATTAGGGTTTGAAGCGACTGTTAGGGTTTTGAAGATATCTCAAGATCCGCAACGAATTTGCAGTTGAAATTTGTTGTACAAATTAATAAAAACATATCAGTATTTCATGTAAATTTTGATCTTGTTTGGACGGTTGGATCAAGAGTTATGAGGTGTTGAGGTTCGAGAGAATTTCCACACAAGGATATACAAGGTTTTAGAGTACTTCTACCATATTTTGGGTGTTGTTGGTTATTTAAGACTTAAGTATTTGGTGTAATTGTCCCAAAAGGAGAACTTATATATATAAAATTAGGATTTCTTTATTTTAAGCTTGATTGAGAAATTAGTAACAACTAGAAGCCTAGCACTTTTTTGAGGCAAAACCTCTCTACCCCGACATCTTGGTGCTTCTACTGAAAGAGCTTTAAGGCACTAATTTCCTCAATAAGTTAAAATGGGGGATGAAAATCCAAGGTTTAGATTACCAGGAGGTGTAGGTGCCCATGATTTATTCAGGGCATTTGCTCAATTTATGGAGGAAAGACAACAGGTGCATGGAGAAGATAGGAGCACCATTAAGACCTTACAAGTTGTGGTGGACAAGATTGGGAGATTTGATGGAAGGAATATCACCAAGTTCTTAAGGATTTACACATGTGAAATGGAAGTGCATCAAGTTTCAGAAATGAAGATGATTACTACCTTTGATTTGGCAGTGATACTAGAAATAAGGGAGAGAGTGCAAGAGTTGCATGCAGAGGCTATGTCATGGAAGAAATTTGAAGAACTGTTGAAAGATGAATTTTTTGAGGAGGATTCAGAAAGAATGACCAAGGTGACTTTTTTGGAGTGGATTGAGCAACGGCCTAGGAATCAAATGGCTCTAAATGAATTAATCAGGGAGTTTGAAACAAAGTTTGGTCAATTATCACAGCAAGAGAGGCAGCTATTGGAAACAAGGAAAATTGGATTATTCTTACAAGCAGTTGATGAACACCTGGAAGATCAGTTACTCTTTCACCTAGCAAAGAAGACATCTAAGAGTGGTTTTATAAATAATTGGAAGCTAGTAAAAGAGACAGTGGGACTTTTGACTAAACAACAAAAGATTAAGGCTCATGATATAATATCAAGGTTGGAACCAGTGCCTGCATCTCAAAATCTAGAACCACCTCAAAAAGGAATAAAGACTGTGAAGAATGACACTCTTGAAGAATTAATCAAGGGCATACGGGATTTGAAGGTGGAAATGACTGAATTGAAGAAATCCCAAATGATAAACTCATCAAGGATAGTTGAAGGGTCAAAAGGATTTGTGGAGAGATGTATGTGGTGTGACAATCCAAACCACAAGCGTGGTGATTGTGATAGCTATAAGGCTGCAATCAAGGATGGTATTGTATATTTCAAGGAGGGTAGGATAAGACTCACAAGATCAGATGAGCCTTTAAAGACCAATTTTGGAAAGGGTGGCATGAAAAAATTGGTAGAAGATCAAACATCAAAGAATAATGCCATAAAAGAAAAGGAAGTAGAAGCTTATTCTATTATGGTTGAACAAAAGACAGTTAAGGCTAATTCTTCATCAAGCACTGAAGCCATGATCAGGAAAGCTGAAGCTATCAGAAAGATAACTGGATGGGATGATCTAGTTGATATCATTAGCATTAAAGCTTTTTTGTGTAAAGACAAACATGATGATGATTTGCATGATGCTATGGTTGAAGAGAAAAGAGGTAGAGCTATTCATGAAGAAGATATTGGTAAGCCAGCAAGCAAGAGGAGGTCTCCAAGAAATAAAGAAGCTCAAGAGGAACAAAATCTTGAGAAGGTGCCTTCTTCTACTCATCCTGGAGACACACCATTACCAAAAGAGTGGTGGAAGAAAGACAAAATGAAGGAGAAGGATGATTCTAACAAAGCTAAAGATAAAACTCCTACCTATAAGCTTCAATCTGATATAGAGTCATCAACAGATATGAAGAGTATTTTAGAGGAGAAGATCTTGGATGCAAAGATTGAATTCACTCTAAGAGAGGCTCTTAATATTGCCAAGAGGGATTTCCATCAGCTGATTATCAATGTGATAAAGAAAAAGAGGCAGATGACAACTGAAGCTATTATGGTGGAAGCATTGGATACTCGGATAACTGTGAATGAAGAAGAAGAGATAGGGCAGGTATTTGCACAATTTGCAATGCCAAAAGTTGGAAGTAAGATTGATATGGAAGACAAGGATTCACTTAAATAAGTTGGGATTATAAAAGAGCATCAAGTAGAATACGCATCTGGAGAATCTACTGTGAAAAAAGAGATTGTACAAGAAGCATGTGTAAACACTTGTTCTAAATGTGATAATGATGGAATGGGAAATAGTAGCTATTTAGTTCTTTATTGAGCTAGAGCTACTACAGAGGCATATGTGAGGCTGAGAGTTTCTCAAGATCCAACTTTGGCCTTAGTTGATTATGGATCTGAAATCAATATTATGTCAAGGCAGATATATGAGAAGAATAAATGGCCAATTGACATCAACCATGGTTGGGTAATTAGAGCAGCAAATAATCAACAAGGTGATTTATATGGAGCTTGTCCAGCTATAAAGACCAAGATTGGAAATGTGGAGGTGGAGCAAAATTTCTTCGTACAAAATTTTGCTACATATCTGGTAATATTTGGTCAGCCCTATATTACTACTACTAGAATGGAGACTAGAGTCTTGGATGATGGTTCACATTATGCCAGGATTCGTAGTTGGGATGGAAAAAAAACTGTGCAATTTATTATTGGGAAACCTATTCATGAGAGGCACAGGGAGCAATTAAGAGAGATGCCTTTGGAGTCAGGAAATAATTTTGTGGATTTCTAGAGAGCACCTTTGTAGGATGGGGACACATGGGTGCAAATGAATCATCTATAAATCCCAATGTAGATAATATGAGTTTTGGATTTTTAAACTTGATTAGTAATGGATTTGTGAGTGTTCAAAAGATCAAAGATTTGGATTTTGTAAATAAAATAAGGGTGAAGAAACGAGAAAAAAACTTAAAAAGAGTGGGTTTAGTTTCAAGTGATGAAGCCATAGTTGGAATGATAGAAGAAGTGGGATTTGAAGAGGATTTGATAGAGATTTTGGAGGATTTGGCTGTAATTATGGATGGAGATGCTATTATAGAGTTACACTCAAGGGAAACTTATAAGGAGTTAGAAAAGATAGTAGCAAATAGTGGACTTACTACAAGCTATGGGTTGAAACAAGATGCTAAAGTACAAACTAAATATAAAACTGTAGCTAAAAAGATTAAACCTGTAGCTACCCAATTACCAGTAGATACTATAAAGCATATCAAACAAGCAATTATGGAGCCAAGTTTAAGGGAAAGGCACAAAATTGGACATCAATTTACTCAAGAATCATTATTTAAGCTGAAGATTGGAGGGGGTGATTTCTTGACATCAATAGAGAGGAATCTTTTTCAAGAAATGCTTATTGAACATGGTAAGGAATTTGCCTTAAATCTTGATGAGATTGGATGTGTGGATCCTAATTTTATAGCACCTATGGTAATCTTTACGGTACCACACATTCCATGGGATTTAAAACCTATACCTGTGCCTAGGACTTTGCTTCCAAAATTGATAGAATTATTAAAAGAAAAAGTGAAGATGGAAATTTTAGAACCTTCAATTGCTCCTTACTCTAATAGATGGTTTACAGTACCCAAGAAGTCAGGGACATTGAGGTTCATTCAGCATATGCAACCTGCAAACAAAGTGATTATCCAAAACATGGGATCAGGACCTATAGTAGATGAAGTGGTTGAGCAATTTTCAGATCATGCCATCTATTCTATTGGAGACTTGTATTCTGAGTATGACGAATTTCAATTGGCTAAAGAGAGTAGAGATTTAACCACCATGAAGACTCCTTTTGGATTTAATGAAGATGTGTACTTTACTTCAAGGTGCAACCAACTCAGTGGCTCATATGTAAAATGCTATGAACCAAATATTAAAAGACTTTGTACTTGAGAAGACCATCCCATTTTTGGATGATATACCTATTAAGGGAGATAGGGAAGAAGATAAAGATGGGACCATGGAGGTTGAAGGTTGCAGAAAGTTTATCAAGAGGCATATTGAAGATGTGGCTAAGATATTAGAGAGATTGGAATCAGTTAACTTGACACTATATATGAAAGGGCTCCGTCCACCAAGGAGTTACTAAGATTGGAACAGAGACCAATTTTGACTTCAACGCTTCAAAGGCCACGGTATACTCCATAGTCCAGATAGGACTAATTCCATTTGATGAAGGTTTCTTCAATAAGTTTGTTAAAGGTTGACAAATAACTGTGAACAAACGAATGAATCTTCGATAATAATTGATATGGCCCACAAACCCACGAACACCGATGTTGTACTGTAAATGCTTACAGTATGTAAAAATTAGTTAGAACATATTATATGTTAATAAATCTAGATGTGTGTTAGAGTGGCTAATAGATTAAATTAAAAAGAGTTGATATAAGAAACTTTACTTTGTTTCATTACTTGTTTTGATTTTGACATTAAATATGTATATGTATATATATATATATATATATATATATGAACTAAATATTTAGTATAAAGCTTAAGAGAAGGTTGGGGCCTAAAGAAGAAAATCTAAACTAATAGGAGGCTTAATGGGAGGGATGAAAGAAAGACATGATTGGATGAAGGCAAGGAATGAAAAACTTCATTCCTATTGCTCGAAGGCCATGCCCAATGGGCTTCAAGGAGGCTGCCCGAGGCCTTATTAGGGATTAGGATTCCTCTTTCGATGGCATTCGGAGATTACAAGCTAGGGTTGTAAAGTTTAGGGTTTGGGGTATAATTTTTGTAGAAAAATTAGAGGATTTGGAGTTGGGGTGAAGAAGTTATAGCCATTTGAAGTTAAGGTATTAATTTAAGATATACTATTACTCTATTGAGGATATGAGGAGTTTTACAGCAGTTTTTGAAGATTGAAAGGTGCGACTAGAACGGCGATTTTAAGGCCTACATCTTTTATGAAAGAATTATTGCTTTTGGAGTTTATATGAAGGAGTTATAAGGAATTGAAGGCGGCACTTCCAAATCAAAGGCAGTAAGTAAGCGGTTTTGTTTGTAGTAATGGTTGGAGCCATAACTTGAGTATTCGGATGAATTTTTGGTTCAAACATTTTGGAGAATGTAAATTTTTGTGTTAAGAAGCTATGCATATAAATTTCGTGGCATTTGAGCTTATATTTTGTGAGATATGAAGAAAATTGCACACATGTATATAAAGACAAGGGTTTGAAGCAACTGTTAGGGTTTTCAAGATATCTCAAGATCCGCAACGAATTTATAGTTGAAAATTGTTGTAGAAGTTAATAAGAATACTTCAGTACTTTATATAAAATTTGAGTTTTTTTGGACTGTCGGATTAGGAGATATGAGCTGTTGAAGTTCGAAAAAATCTCCACATGAGAATGTACAAGGTTTTAGAAGATTTTATCATATTTTGGGTGTTGTTGGTTACTTGAGGCTTGTGTATTTGGTGTAATTACTCAAAAAGGAAAAATTTATATATAAACTTAGGGCTTTCTTTATTTTCAAGCTTGATTGAATAATTAGTGACAACCAGAAGCCCAACATTTTCTTGAGGCAAACTCTCTCTACTTCGACATTGGAGACCGTCCATGGTCTGGGCAAGTTCATTATATGCTACACTTTATCAAGATCCGTAGCAATACCATGGCTGGAGACGATATGTCCCAATAATTTATTGAACAGAATACCAAATTGATACTTCTCTGAGTGCAACGATATCCCAAAACTTAGCGCACTGACCCAAAAATTTGCCTAGACAATTAAGATGATCTTGTTTGATACTGAATGCACAAAAGTCATCTAAAAAGATCCCCATAAATAGCCGGAGATAGTCTTTGAAGGCCTAAGTCATCACTCTTTGAAACATGGCTGGGGCGTTACATAACCTAAAAGGTATTACGCAATAAGCAAATGTGCCCCAATCCGTAATAAAGGTCATCTTAAGCTGGTCTTTTGTTGCAATTTGAACTTGATTATATCCAAAAAATCCATCGAGGAATGAATAACATTCGTGATCGGCTATAGCATTCAATATACTATCTGTGAAAGGCAATAGAAAGTAATCCTTCTTAGTGGCCACATTAAGTTTCCGAAAATCTTAACAAATGTGGATTTTTCCATTCTTTTTTGAGACCATGACGATTGAAGAAACCCACTCGCTATTCATTACTGGGAAAATAAAATCAACCACAAGAAACTTGTCCAATTCCTCCTTCACCATGATGGAATATTTAGGATTAAGGCAATATTGCCTTTGTCATACCAATTTAGCGTTCTTCTCTAAAATGATACAATACTCATAGACGTCAGTGGGAATATCCTTCAAATGAGCATAAGTCCAAGCAAAAGTAGACTTATGATGCAAAAAAAATTTTGTCCAACAGGTCAACTCCTAGTCTTTAATATCTTCGTAGACCTTAATTGTCCTAGGCTCTAATGTGGTCGCCAAGTTAATAGTTTGACATAAAGGTACAACGGCGATGTTCTGTTTCAATCCTCGCGCTAGTTGAAAATCAGTCGATAAGTCTGACATGTGTAAAGTATTGAATCTTATGTCCATGGCACTAAGATGGTGCACATCATATTTGGTCATCTAATCAATACTAACTTAATTAAAGCTTTTTGAATCCGTCAGGTATGTCAAGTACTCCCTCGGACCTCCACATTGATACACCACTCCAAGGTATTGCACGGCCTACACAGGCGCCTCTGTAATTGGTGTGACTATGTCATCATCGGAGCTAAGCTCATCGTCAGATGTTAATTCAGATGTTGGCAATTGAGACTCCTCATGATAGCATACTGGGTACACTTGTAATACCATTTTGTCATTACCCTTGTCAATTGTCAAAGTACCTCGATCCCAATCATTCTTGGCTTTCACGTAATAAAGCCAGGGTTATCCCAATAAAATTGGATATGATAAAGGTGAACGTTGTAGCCGAAAGACGATATAGTCAATTGCATATGCAATACCAATAATTATAGTTTGAACACTCCATAAAATATCCATTGGTTTAACCCGGCTATGATCTGCCATCTATAATACTAATGTCATGGGTATTAAGTGTTCCAAATCTAAAGCATCCATTGTATCAGCGTTTATTAAATTGACACTAAAACCACCATCCACCTGAACACCAGAGATCATGACACCGTCAATCGAAACATCGATGGTTGGTGCACCTGGGTCACGGTTCAAACTGACTTCACATACTTCCTTATTACGTTGCCGATGCTGTGTTAGCAATGAATTCAATACAGAACAACACTCTGGTATGACCGTTAGAAGTTTTTTCATAGAAATAGAAGGTCGAATAGCATCCAGATCCTTCAATATGTCATAAGGTTCCATATTTAGGATAATGCCCAATGTCCTCTTTCTTTTCATTGGTTTGAGTTTAACTCCGTGAGGTAAGATATTCTTCCACCCTGGACTCAAAATTGGAACAAGAGACGAACCTTCCTTAGAATTCGTGCCCCCAAGAGGATCTTTCAAAGAAAAGGACGTTTCTCAAAATTGTGTTGAAAACGGAACAGCTTGAAACGGAACCGAAGACTCCATAATCAGGACCTCATTGGATTGCCCAATTGAATCAGGTCTCATACTAGGTAAGAGGCTCGTAATAGGACCTGGATTGGATGTCCCCATAATTGGGTCAAATTGGTCCTTTACATCAGGCTCACCCAAATGCTGAATTGGCCCTTTCTTCTTTTTTTGACTTCTGGTAAGAATGGCTTGGACACATTCCATCCAATTTATCAGAGAATCTTGAAAACCTTAATTTATCTCCTCTATTTTTTCTTGGTTTTGGATCTGCTGATCCCGATTATTGAAATTGAACGGAGCATTATATTACTGATAAGTATGTCCCAACTGCTTCCAATTCCCACACAGTGGCACATAATCATCACTGGCTTTGGGATTGGGACATTCACTCATATAATGTCCAATCTGTCTACAATGGAAATAACAAAGTAGTCTTCTTGCACCCTCATCAGGCATATTGGGTGTCTCCACCAGTATATACCTACTAGGCTTGTTCCACGTAGGATTAGAAAATGATCTTGGTTGTGCCATTGGAATGGAGGGAACTTGGTTCGATGACACCGGAAGAGCATATTGCTGATATCTCTACTGCTCTTTTTCGTAGTATTGGGGGTTTGATATAGACTCCTGATTAAAATTAAAACTTTGAAAGTTATTGAAGGCTTGATTTTCTCGATTAGATCACTTTTCATTCTATCCAAACGTATTTTTCGATTGAATTTGATTGATATCTCAGTAAGTTGGTGGAAACATGGTCTGATTACTGAATTGTTGTCACCTTTGTAAATTCCAACAATTAGTTATTAAGTGCTTTCCTCCGCAAAATGTACATTGACCCATCATTTGTGAGGATGAAAGGCATTCTTTTATCAAATGACCATGGCCCTTACAATTACTGCAACAAACATTGGTCCTAGTATTGGTAGACTTTTACCTCTGCTCCTTATCCTTGGCCATATTGATGGCCATTTCCTCCATTTTCTTCGTCAAGTTCAACAACAAGGCTTCATTGGAATCTTTTAAGGCTAGTATTATTGGTAACTCTGCCGTAATTAATGCTTATTATTGATACGAAAAATACGGAGCATATATTGTTGTCACGTTTAGTGGTATAGCTTGCAATGGGGTGACATTAACTAGTCCCTGAATATTGGCACTGGAATTGGCCACTGTATCTAACATCCGTGGATAACTACCTATTGATCCATTCCAAGTCAGATTTTGATAACTGCCTTGAACTGGAATCATCATAGCTCCCGCAATTAAAATTGATCATAATGGCATTCCTCCCAAATCTTGTCTCTATTAAGAGATGCAGACACCATAACAGTGTCGGGGTAGAGAGGTTTTGCCTCAAGAAAGCGCTAGGCTTCTAGTTGTTACTAATTGCTCAATCAAGCTTAAAATAAAGAAATCCTAATTTTATATATATAAGTTCTCTTTTTGGGACAATTACACCAAATACTTAAGTCTTAAATAACCAACAACACCCAAAATATGGTAGAAGTACTCTAAAACCTTGTATATCCTTGTGTGGAAATTCTCTCGAACCTCAACACCTCATAACTCTTGATCCAACCGTCCAAACAAGATCAAAATTTACATGAAATACTGATATGTTGTTATTAATTTTTACAACAAATTTCAACCGCAAATTCGTTGCGGATCTTGAGATATCTTCAAAACCCTAACAATCGCTTCAAACCCTAATCTTTATATACGTGCGCGCAATTTTCTTCATAACTCACAAACCATAAGTCAAAATGCCACGAAACTTACATAAGTAGCTTTTTAACACAAAGTTTTACAGTCTCCAAAAGTTTGAGCCAAAATTTCGTTCGAAAACTCAAGTTATGGCTCCTAACACTCTTTTGAATAAAACCGCTCACTTACTGCCTTTGATTTGAATGCGCTATCTTTAACTCCCTATAACTCCTTCACATAAACTCCAAATGCAAAATTGCCTTCGCAAAAGATGTATGTCTTGAAGTTGCCCTTCCAGCCGCACCTTCCGATCTCCAAAAGCTTCCGTAAAACTCCTCTTAAACTCAAAAGAGTAACAGTAGGTCTCAAATTGACACCTTAACTTCAAACGGCTATAACTTATTCACCTCAACTCCAAACCCTATAAAATGTGCACAAAAATTGTAGCCAAAACCCTAAAATTTACAACTGTTGCCTTTGATTTCCTAATGGCCTCTTTGAAGTCGCCGAAACCCTTATCAAGGTCGCGGGTAGCCTCCTAAAAGCCCATTGGGCATGGATTTCGACCAATGGAGATGAAGATCCTTATTTCTACCTTCATCCAACCATGCCTTGGTTTCATCCCTCCCAATTAACCTCCTATTAGTTTAAATCTTCATCTTTAGGCCCCTATCTCCTCTCAAGGCTTCATACTTAACATTAAGGTTCTATAACTTTTATATACTATAATCAAACTAAGTAAGGAAAACAAAATAAAGTTTTTCCATACCAACTCTTTTTAATTTAATCTATTATCCACTCTAACATACATTTAGATTTATTAACATTTAATGTATTCTAAATAATTTTTACATACTGTAAGCATTTACAATACGACACCGGTGTTCGTGGATTTGTGGGCCATGTCAATTATTATTGAAGATTCATTCGTTTGTTCGCAGTTATTTGTCAACCTTTAACAAACTTACTGAAGAAACTTCTGTCAAATGGAATTAGACCTATCTGGACTATGGAGTGTACCGTGGCCTTTGAAGCGTTGAAGTCAAAATTGGTCTCTGCTCCAATCTTGGTAACTCCTCGTTGGACGGAGCCCTTTCATATATATGTTGATGCAATCAATGTGGCTATTGAATCGGTGCTAAGTTAGAAGGATGACAAGGATCTGGATCATCCTACCTGTTATGCCAGTTAGCAATTGGTGGCTGTCAAACGTAATTACACTACTGCCAAACGAGAAGCGTTGGATATGATATACTTGGTTCAAAAATTTTGGCACTATTTGCTTAGGTATCCTTTTGTTTTTTATGCAGATCATGATGCCCTAAAATACATGATTAATAAGCCTCAATTGAGTGGGCGTATTGTCCGATGGATCTTACTCTTATAAGAATTCAATTTTATGATTGTCATACGACATGGGAAGAAACATGCCAATGTTGATCATTTATCCTGGTTGTCTAATATTCTCAGCAACAAGCTTGTCCTAGATGCTCTTCCCAACGTCTAATTAATTGTGGTGGATGTGATTTCCTCCGAATGTAGTAAAATCATTCAGTTTTTGACCTTCCACACCTTTCCACCGACTTTTACCGAGAAGCTTAAGAAGCGACTCATTTTAAAGAGTGCCCCATATATGATGATTCGCGATGCTTTGTATAAACAAGGCAAAGATGGCATTTTACGACGATGTATCTTTTCAAGTGAAGTACAGTCGATCCTAGAAGGTTGCTATTTGGATAGTTGTGGTGGTCATTTTGCGAGAGATAGTACTGCTCGCAAGGCTTTAATGGCCAGATATTGGTGGCCCACAATGTTTTCTGATGCGCACCAATTTGTTCATCATTATGATCCCTGCCATCAAATTAGTTGACCCACGGGTACTTCAGCCATGCCGTTACTACCAATCTTAGCCTAGGTACCATTTGAAAAATGAGATATTGATTTTGTCGGTCCCATTGCACCAGCGTCAAAACCTAGCCAGAAGCGATATATTTTAGTTGCCATGGACTATGTAACAAAATGGGCAGAGGCTATTGCTATCCACCATGATAATACCAATACGATGGCTACTTTTTTGTATGAGAATATTATAACTTGATTTGGATGTCGAAAGGAATTGGTTAGCGATCGCGACACCTATTTCTTCAATGCTATGATAGCAGCCTTAACGAACACATATGACATTAAGCATCGAAAAACCACTCCATATCATCCTCGTGCTAATGAGTAAATGAAAAAGACCAACAAAATTTTGTGCAAGGTCTTGAATAAGATAATTTCAGGTGGGTACCGATTAAGAGACCAAACTCTTTGCGACTTTGTAGGTGTATCATATTGCATATAAAGTAACTACCAACTCTATTCCATTTCAACTAGTTTACGATCAAGAGGCAATTTTACCTATCGAGTTGGAGGTTCCAAGTTTATGGATTGTCTTGGATGAATATCTTAGTGACAACGAGTTATTACACTCTCGGTTGGCAAAATTAGAGGAATTGGATGAAATACAAGCTACAACTCTTTTCCACATGGAAGCAACTCAAAAATGGAGGAAGTGTTACTATGAAAGTAAACTGCGTCTAAAGATTTTTATGTCCAATGATTTGGTATTACTGTATGATAGCCGATTTAATCATTTTTTGAAAAAATTTCAAGTTTGCTGGCATGGGCCGTATTGGGTGATTGAAGATTTTTTCAATGGGTCTATTCAATTGGAGGATTTCATGGGCCATCGATTCAGTACCCGCATTAATGAGAACCGATTAGAGTTATATAATACATAAAATCCGGGATGGGTTTTTATTTTTTTGGAGAGGTGACTTCGAATGGACACAGGGTAGACCTAAATATGTATAAGTGCGTTAGGGTGTAGAGGCGGCTGAAAAGATAGTTAGTAATTATTAATGTGTTAGATGGGGCGGAAATGAAAAACGGACAGTATGGGTAACATGTTGTCATTATCACTAGATAGTAAAAAGAATAGGAGTGGGGCACCAGTTATAGGTCATTCTGTGTTGTCGTTTTTGGTTGTTTTTGTGAGATTGCCATTTCTTGTGTTCCTTGCATTTTCAAGCATAGTAATTCCAATTAAGAGTTTGAGAGAGGGAACATCATGGCAATTGAAAGTGCAAAGTGAACTACAGACAAATGAGACAGTGGATGAAATGTGACAGCTAGACGTGCATCAAAACCACCTTAGATGATAATCCTTACTAATATGGAGCCGATGAAGTTAGAGATTTGCTCGATGTCGAAAAGAATAAAAGACTTTTGGAATGCATAGTTGTTCTAATTTTTGTACCTCTCAGATCGCTTACCATTAATTAAGGTGTCATTAGTAGAGGAATATATCATAACTACGACCCGAAGGATGGTCGAGTGTGGTATAAGGACGAATTATCGAGATTGATGGAACAATCTTGGAAAAGATATTATTTCTTTTCATTGGAGAGATTGTTGTAGAGGTTGATGACTCAAGCGACTTCAGTCCAAGAAGTTATTTTAAGAGAGGTATGTCGGCCTTTGATAGGAGCCAAGGTTGACGCACTGCTGAGGCAATTTCACCAGAATTCGTGGAATGGTTCCGTTTTGTGGTGAGGCAATTAGGATTGTATCGACATCCCACATATATGTCCAAACGGTTATTGTATGCAGCGGTAGGGGCGCTTGAAGGTATGGTGTTCAACTGGGGAGCTTACGTAGCTACTTGTATTCATGCAAAGATAGCAGCCAAATAGAAATTGAGAAAATTTACTTATTTTTTTTATTCCAATTATGTGTATGTTGTGATCGCACACACATTGCGTCAAACACCGCCAATAGAGGAAAGTCATGTACTAGTGTTAGTGCCTCCACAGAGAGAACGAAATCTGTTGGCACAAAATGTCAATACAATAGATGTAATACACGAAATTGGAGAGTCAAGTCATATAATGGCATAAGGGGTTGTTCCAGTTATTGAATTAGAATGGGTTTAAATTTGTTTAGCGGTGGAGGAGGAAAATGAAACCCCAATTTGGATGGATATTAATCAGTTAGCGTTTCCACAGGGTCGATTGCCCGAAAAAATACCTCTTAAGAATGCTTTATTGAAGCACATTTCACAAATACATTGTATGGTGTGAGCATTAGATGTAGAGGGCAGTAGCAAACGGGATTTAGAGGACAGTAAGAAGGTGATATCAGAGCAAAACCAAAGAATTGAAGAGCAAGAATGGACGATAAAAGAAATTGGGGAATCCAAGTTAGTATTGGAGCGAAAATGGATTCACCAATATGAGTCTTGGATGAAAGAAAAAGAACACATCTTACGGATTGTGGAAGGATAATGGGACGAATTGATCAAGAATCGGAAGACATAGGATTTGGAACAAGAAAAAATCAAATGTCAGTTGCAGGCGGAAGGAGACAAGGCAAAGTTATTGACGAAAGAGAAAGAGGCATTGAGTGACCAATTCAGATACGAAATGGAGAAGTTGAGGTTCAAAATCAAAGTTTTACAAGTTGAGGTGGCAAAATTGACGATGTCATAATACGTGAAGTCTTGCTTGAGAATGCTCCAAGTACCTGGCTGTGGAAGAAAGAATGAAAATTACAATAACAAAATTCTAATTCTAATAAAATACTAACAATACTCTAATTAAACCATAATAATGGTAAGCAAGCTTAATCAAATTCAAAGAAACCTTAGAGAAATTTCAAACAAACAATAAGAATTCTTAAAGGAATATTAGAAGGATCACAAATATCACTCAAATACATCTCAATTCAATCTTAATTTAACTCTAGTTAAAATCCTATTGAACTTCATTCAAACTTTAGGCCAAAACTAATTAAATCTTAAATCCTAATAAAATCCTAAACCCTAAATCAAACCCTAAACAAACCTTAAACCAAACCCCAACCAAATCCTAAACCAAATCCTAACCAAATCCTAAATCAAACCCTAATCCAAATCCTAAATCCTAAACCAAACCTTAATTAAATCCTAAATCCTAAACCAAACCGTAACCAAACCCTAAATCCTAAATAAAACCCTAAATCAAATCCTAGTAATTCCTACAACAGATTTAAACCTCAATAACTAATGAATAAACCATTGATCTTAACTCAAATTTTGCACATTTCTAAAAAAAAAGTTAAAAACAAGCACAAAAAAATTGAAAAGGATCGAACTTACCAAATTGATGTTAACATCAAAAATGTCCTTGGGTATTGGTCGGCTTCCTTCTCCAATCTTCATGCCAATCTTCCAATTCCAATATCTCTCTTTTGCATCGTTCGATTGCTCTCAAAATTCTTATACATATAGAAAAACAATTCCAATATTCTCTCACATAAGTTTCACTCCAATCCAACTAGTAGATTGCAAGAAATCTTTAAAATCCCCACTGGACCTAAAATTCTACTTTCTGAGACCTTGACCCACTTAAACCTCAATATTCCTCAATTCAACTATTAGATCGAGCTCAAATTCACGACACATATTAAACACAGCTATAACCGTAAACCCACAAAATTTTACCTATAGATCTATTACAAAACTCTTGAAAACATCCAAAACGTAAATCCTATTTTATTTCTTAAAATCCAAGTCATCTGAAACTTACCTTGACTTTGCAAAGCTCTTACAAAGCCATATCAATTCCAAATCACCCAAAATCAATGCCCATAGAAACTCTATCCAATCTTCTATCAAACTCCACTCTTCGATCTGCCAAAGATTCTTGGAGTCATCGTCGAGACTCAGTTTTGTGCCTCAAGGTCTGATTTTGATCCTGGTTCATAACCGGCCTTCTTTGGATATCAATATCTACTTTTTAAAAGTAAATTTTGCTAGAATTTACTCTTAACTTCCTTCTAAAGATGCTTATATCATTTTTTTTTTCAACATACTTTGTTTTGCCTTATTTATGGTCCTACAAAGTAAGTAGAAGCTATTTTTTCTAAAAAGACAGCATTACTATTAAAAGTTTTACTACCTTCCTATCTTTTATCCATATTTTTCTACCTTTTCTTTTAACTTGGCCCTTCTATAATAAGTTCCATATTATCATCTTTCACCATATAGTCATGTTACAAGACGACAATGGAAGAGTTAATAGTAAGGAGCCGGTCACAAGCATCAATTGAAGATGTTCCAGAATAGATGAGTCACTGACAGCATCAATTGGAACTTCGGGATGCCTAGATCTTGAAACTAGAGGCTTAAGTCAGTGTATTGGGTGAGTATAATGAAGATCTATCAAACCAGTTGAGGAAGGAGTCGATGGACGAATTGGAAGAAGAAAAAAATTTGAATTTAGAATCAGAATCAGTGGAACCTACATTCGATAATATAGCAAATGATTAATTGGGTGGTCGAGAGGAAATAATAACTTTGTAGAGTTTTGTTAAGTAGTTTTTAGATAGGAATCAATTGTGTTTGTGAGGATGTTGCACAGATAAGAGTAGGGCTATGTAGAATAGATATTAGTTCGTTTTTATAAAATACTCGTGAAATAGATTAATAGTCCATAGAATAGTCAGTTCAGGAGGACGGATGATTGATTTAGTTATTAAAAGTGGTTAATTATAGGATTACGGTTAGGAACTGGAAATCAATAGCGATTATATAGGAATTGTAGAAGTTTGTTGGAGTACCAGACTGTGATAGTTATGAGTCGGGGTTAAGCTTGGTACTACCTCTTTGTTTCTTTATTTTCTTTGTTGTTGAAGAATAATAGATAGTTTTGGAATATTGAGAAGTGAGTCTGTGGAATAAATCAGAGATTGATTTATGACTTATTGATTATGTAATTGGAGTATTATGTAATTGAATTATATGAGAAGTTATTAGAAGATTGATTATTGATGAAAGATTATGATTGTTGTTTATTGAGAGTTGTTTGTGTGTTTTGATAGAGGAAGTCTATGATTATAAAAATTTTGTGAATCCATATTGGTTGGAGTGAAGTCTGTTATTCTTGGTATTGGATGGAATTTATGAATTTTGAGCAGTCTTTTAAGAGTGCAAGGTTGCACACTGTTGTTATCAATTGATGAAGGAATATTGTTACTGAAAGGAAGCATTGTAGTATTTCTTGATTTTTTAGTGGTTTGGAATACAATTAATCATGTGATCCTAACAAGTAAAACTCATGTGCTTAGTCTTTTTTTGTATTCAAATTCTCCTATACAAGTTTGTTCTGAAAGGAATTTATAGAATAAGTAAAATGACAATGATAAAGAGCTCCAATCTATTATAGGTGCCTTAGATCTTGGTCAATTTAGCTACAATACCATAACACTTGCTTATGAAGGTTGTATTCGAGGAAAACAATAAAAGACTTCATTTCTAAGAAAAATTATAATATATACTAGTAAACTATTAAAGATTGTATATTTTATTGTTTGTAGACCAATGAAGATGTCATTAATTGAAATAGCAAGGTTTTTTATTACATTTATTGATGATTTTTCAATAAAAGTGTAGAATTATATTCTTAAAGCCAAAAATGAGTATTTCTCAAGGTTTAAGGCAGTTGTAAAAAAACAATATAAGTGCAAGATTAAGGTTTTATATAAAAGCAATAGAGATGAGTATATATCCAAGTATTTTGATGATTTTTTAAAGATTCAAGGTATTATAAGACAAACCTCTATTTTTTACATTCTACAACAAAATGGAGTTACTTAAAGAATAAATCACATCATTGTTGAGATGGCAAGGAGTATGCTTTAAGAACAAAATATTAAGCATAAAATATTAAGCAAAAAGAGTGGTTACAATAATATATACAAAAAATAGGTAGTTTACAAATGCACTTACATTAATGATTCTACAAAAAGCTTGAAGTAATAAGAAACCTTATATTTTATACATGAAAATTTTTAGATGCATTGCTTATGCAAAAGTTTTGGATTGTATGAAATCTAAATTTAATAAAAAAGTTACAAAATATATATTTGTTGAATATTATGAAAGTACCAAGGTATATAGGCTTGTGTGTTTAGAAGCAAGAAGGATGAAATGGATAATATTATGAGATACAAGGTCAGATTGATTACTAAAGGCTATTCATAAGTTGGTGGTATTGATTTCAATGAGGCATTTATTTCCATAGCTAAATTCAATACCATTAGAATTATTGTAGTAATTTAGATAGTAATGGACTTAGATATGTTTTTCTTAAATGAAAGGTTACAAGAAGACATCTACATGGATCAACATAAAGAATATGTTGCAGAAAGAAAACATCTTGTGTGTAAGTTGAAGAAATTGTTCTATGGATTCAAGCAATCACTTAAGGCATGGTATCAAGACATTGATATATTCTTTATCAATGATGATTTTGAAAGAAGTAGGCTAATTATTCTATGTATATGATACAATCAATTGAGTTTATATTGATGATTTATTCATCTTAACCAATATCTTGAAGATGATGGATTAGTTGAAAATAAAGTTAAAAAAAGAGTATAAGATGAATGATTTGAAAGAGCTTTACTATTATTTAGGAGTGGAATTTGTGAGAGATTGTGCTAAGAAGACTATTACAATGAATCAAAGCAAATATATTGAAGAGACGTTGAAAAAATTCAACATAGAAGAGTATAAGTCTATAGGTACACCTTTAGAAGTCAATTTGAAGTTGATAAAGTTCATGGATGAAGAGTTTGCTGAAATTGAAGATCAAATACAAGGTGTTCTATGTAAGACAATAATAGATTCTTTTATGTATGCAGTAATTAGCACAAAGGTGGATCTTACATATGTGATAAGTGTTGTGAGCCAACACATATTAAATGCTGGACTAATTTATTAGGCAGCTATCAAAATGATCATGAGATACTTAAAAGATACTTTGTATTTTAAATTATATCTTGGAAGTGATAACATTACTTTGCATGGTTATTGTTATGTGGTTTGAATTAGAGATGTTGATGATAAAAAGAGAAGAATAGAATATGTATTCATTGTTGGAGTAGGAATTATTTCATAAAATTATAAGAGACAACCTACAATTACAAGGCCAATAATAGAAATAGAATATATAGCAACAAGCCATAGTATAATAGAGACAATATAGCTAAAATAACTTTTGAAAGACATTGCAGTAATATAAATAGAAACAACTTTAATAGAGTGTGACAATCAAAGATATCTTGATTTTACAAAGAATCCAAAGTAACATTCAAGGACCAAGTACATTGACATTTAACATCACTTCATAAGAGAGAAGATTAAAATGGAAGTAATTAATATGAAGTATTATGGAATAGAAGGCATGCTTGCTAATTTATTGACAAATATATTAGTAAAAGATATACATTATATTTTGAAAAAGGTATTAAGATTGAAAGAATTTGATCAATAACAAAGTAAAAATATTAAAATAAATAAATAAATAAAATTTAGAATAGGTTACATTATACATAATAATATCTAAGGTAAGTTACTATTAGTTAAAAGATTGGTTCTTAGTATGTAAGAAGGCCAAGATATAAGGTAGATGAACAAAAAAAAGACCTTAAGGGCATAAAAGATAAACTAAAGACATATTTTTATAATAGATAGGATAACTAAAAATAGTTTCAATAGAAAGTTTGATGGATGTATTCATTAAAAGATGGAAGTTTTCTATTAGGACAACAGCCACCACCTATAAGTAACAAATATTCAAAGTGAGAGACATCTTTATCTATATTCTCTTTGTGAGAAATCTTCAATAAAATTTACTTTAAGTATAATATTACATAAGAAACTTCATCTAATAGCTTTTTATTTGAAAAAAAATTTAGTAGCTAAAATCAACTACAAGATCTATAATAAAGAGCTTTTTATAATTATAAATTTATCTTAAGAATAGCACCATTTTTAGAAGATGATTCTAGTTCAATGAATCTTTATATAAATCACAAAAAATTGAAGTATTTGATAGAAATATATATTTTAAATTATTTTTAAGCTTATTTGAATATATATCCTTCTCAAGGTTTAAGTTTAAAATGACTAATCAAGCAAAAAAAATTCAAGGTTTGTCAAACTTCCTTTTTAGAGATTTTAAACTTGTACCAAAAAAAAGATGTAGCTTTTAATTAATAAAAAATGATTCGTTTGAAATCAAAGAAATTTCATCTTTAAGCAATGAAATCAGTATTGATTATTGATTCTACCATTTACAATCAATTTTAATCAAATATTTCCTTAGATTTTTTATTTATGATATTAAAAATAATCTATCTAAATCACATGATATTTCTAAGTTTGACTTTAAGAAAAATCTTTTTTATTTTATAAAATACTTATATATTCCAAAAAATGAAATATGATTATGAGCTCTTTAAGCTTATGACAATTTTTTAACTACAAGAAATTTTGAATACAATAAGATTTTGGAATTAACATCAAGGATTTTTAGTTGCATAAACTATAGAAGATATTTAAAGACTTTATAGAATTATGTAATATTTTTTCAAGAAAAAAATTCTTTTTTATTTATATTTTAGACTTCTTTAATCATTATCTAAATTAGAGAAATTATAATCTTTTATTTCTATTAATTTTATTGTAGATCTTTGAAACTTAAGTTTTAATGATTTTATATTTATGGTAGTAGTTTTTTTCACTAAGATGGCACATTTTATACCATATAAAAAATAAAAATAAAAAAATAATAAACTAAAGTTTCTTTTGATAATACTTATTATTATCATAGATTATTAATGAACATATTATTAATTAAAAGAAATTTAAATTGTATCAAGGTTTCAAAAAATATTATTTAAAATATTAAAAATAAAACTATAATTATTTTTGGCTTTACATCCTCAAATTTATGGACAAATTAAATAGATGAATTAAATTTTAGAGCAATATTTGAGATGCACCAACAACTACTATAAAGATGATTGCACAGCTCTTTTCCTATTGGAAAAATATTCTTATAATAACATGGTACATTCTTCTATTTAATAATTACTTTATTATGTTGATTATAATTATTATCTATAATTTGATACTTTTATTTTTTAAAAAACTATTATTCTTGTAGCAAAAGATTTAAAATTATATTTATTAAATATTAATGATAAAAATAGATTAATTTAATAATATCTTATAAAAAAGATTTTTAAAAGCTTCATAGATTCGATTTGACCTTTATATATGTCTATAGGTGACCGACAGATTAGAAGTTTGGCCAAAAAGTTAGCAAAATATTGTACATGTTGGTAGCTTGTGATATAACTTAATAATGTGGCACATGTATAGGAAACTTACCTTATAAGATAAAACATGTGTCTTGCAAATTAAACTCATGTCAGAGATCCTATAAAACATCACCACATAACTTTTAGTTAGATAATATATAATGAGGTAAGAGTGAAGTTTACTTCACTCTTTTTAATGCCTTTCTAGTCCTTAGTCTTGTTTTAAGACTTTTTAGTCTTCTTGTCTTTGGCAATAACCATTCTAGTTTCAATACTATATTAATTTTGAATGAATATCTATTCTTTTTGAATTATTTAAGAATATATTGAATTTTGGTTCTTTGAGATTTATATCTTTGATAGTTTGAGTAGAGTACTAACTCATTATTCTTATCATGTTTTTTAGAAGTGGATAGAGTACTCCACTTCTATTGTTTTATTTTGAAGATTGACAAATATCTACCTTCAATCTAACATTTTCAATTTTCTAATAGTGATTTTTTACTTAAAGAGAGTGGACTATCTTTCTTTGTGGAAATTTTTCATTTGATATAAGAAGATATAAATTATTCTCCTCTGATTTGAATAATATATTTGTTTGAATCATCTATAAAAGAAAAAATAATAGGTGCTACTTTTGCTCAAAAAGAGCTTAGATTTTTAATGATTATAAATCTTTATGAGCTTGTCAATACTCTTAGGGTAGAAATCTCATGTGTCTCTAACATCAACTATAGAGGTAGTATTCCAATGCCTATAGAAGAAATCAACAATAAAGTTCAAAGTCTATGCCAAGAAGTTGTGCAATTGAAAGAAGTAAGTAGATCAAGTTCACAACTAAATTTCAGAAGTCTTGCTACTATAAGTGTGAAGAAGATAAAGATAAGTATGTCCAAGAAGTTTGATGGAACAAAATCAAAGTTTTGAAGATTTTATATCAAGTAAAATTTTATCTAAGTTTGTATCTTTCTTAATACCTTAATGGATTTACTCAAATTGAATTTATATGAGTACTTCTTTCTAGAAGTATTCTCTCTTAATTTGTACATTAGCTGAAAAAAGATTCATAACTATTCTATGATTTAAATTCATCTTTAGAAGTCTTCACAGCCACATTTGAAAAAAGTGATAAAGAAAGAATAGCAAAGATCAAACTTATATTTCTACAATAAGAATCACATTTAGCCACTATATATGCTATTGAATTCTTAAACCTTGCTTGCAATGTGGATTGAAATAATAAGGCTCTTATTAATCAATTTTGATATGGATTAAAAGATAACATCAAAGATATATTATGTATAATGTCAAGAATAAACTTATTAAAGCAATTTATTGCTCAATTCATTACATGCAACAATGAATTCTTTGAATGATGCTAAGAATAAAGATTTTATTGGAAAAATATAAATCAAGTCATGGTGATAGATTTTAATTTTATAAAAGCTTATTCATCAAAATCAAAATTTGTACAAATTGACATGGTACATTTCAAATCTCTTATTATGCAAAAAAGACTAAATGCCATTAATAAATATTATGCCTATATTTTAGAGAATCTAAGCATATTGCTTGACATTAATTAAAGAAGCAACGCAACCACAAAATGAGGAGTATGGTTACTAAAGAAGACAATTTGTTGGAAAACAAGTTTTTCTAGCTACAATATGGAGAGTAGGACTAAAATCTTGTACAACATCTAGTAAAGGTTCTATCTTTTCTTTAAATCCTTTATCTTTTTTTATAATAGAAATTTATTTAAGACTAAAAAATTACAAAGTCTTAGCCTTATTAGATTTAAGAGCTTTAGTATGTTTTATAGACAAAGATTTAGTCAAAAAAATAAAATATATTCTTAATTAAAAAAATCAAATTTATGCACATAAAAATAATTGATAATTGTTTGTTATCTTTTAGAGATGTCATCTATAAAATTATTCCTTTAGATTTAGCAACTAGTAGTCATAATAGCTTAGTAATATTTAATATGATTAATTTTTTTTTAAATCCAACTATTTCAAGATTATTGTGATTAAAAAAAAAATCTTTAAATAAACTAAATTTCTTGTAATCTTGATTTTTTTGTAGTTTAGTATAAGATTTTCCTAATCAAATAAAAATCCTTAAGTTCAATATGTCCAAATCTTTAGTGGTAGGTACAAGATCTTTTATGCATGTTGCAAAAGAAAGGTCAACTTTTGATATATATGCTACATCTATTTTTTATGAAAAAAAGTTTTCAAGTGATATTCTAAGCTAATATCAAGATTATGAAGATATTTTTTTAAAAAAAATACAAATATTTATATAGAAAATTATTCCTATGATTGTTCCATCAATCTTCAAGAAGAAATTCAACCACTATTTAGACCAATTTATGATCTATCAAAGAATGAGTTGGCTACATTCAAAGAATTAGTTGATGAAAATTTGACTAAGAATTTCATATGCCATTTTAAATCTCTAGCAAAGACTCTTATCTTATTTGTGAAAAAAAAGATAAATCTCTATAAATGTATGTAGATTTTGAGGACTCAACAAGATCACTATTTAAAATAGATATTCTCTATCCTTAATTTCATGACTTTTTTATCAATTTAATTAAGCAAAGATTTATACCAAAATAGATCTATGAAGAGCATATTAAAAAAAGAGATGAATAAAAAATTATATTTTGAACTAGGTATGGATATTTTAAATATAATTTCATACCTTTTGAACTCATGAATGTACTAGCTACATATCAATATTTAAGAAATAATGCATTTTGTAAGTTTTTTGATGATTTTATTATTTATTATTTAAATGACATCTTAATCTATTCTAAAAACATAGAAGAGCATAAATATTATGTTCATTGTGTGTTATAAAAACTAAAAAATATAATATTATATGCCAAGATAGAAAAGTATAAATTTTATATCACTCAAATTGATTTTTCAAGGTATTTTTTTATGGAAATACACACATCAGATTTTGCTATAGATGCACTTTTTCACAAATTGGAAAAAATGACAAATTCCACCTAATAGCTTTTTATTCTAGAAAAGTTTTAGTAGCCAATATTAGTTATAAGATCTACCATAAAAATCTTCTTGCAATCATGGATTCATTTCAAGAATGGCATCATTATTTAGAAAGCTCTTTTTAATCCAATCATCATGTATATGAATCATAAGAACCTTGAGTACTTCATATTGGCATGTATTTTGAATTTTCACAAAGTCCATTATAGCATATCTTTATTAAGATTTGATTTTAAGATTATTTCGTAATCTAAAAAATAACAAGATTTGTCAAACATTCTTTTTAGATATCCTTGTCTTGTACTAAAAGAAAGAGATACATCTTATAATTAACAAAGAATAACTTTCTTCAAACTAAAGCATTTTCATCATCAAGTAATGAAATCAATATTAATTGTTGATTCAATATTTTTTAAATAAGTTCAATTGAGTATGTCTTCTGATCCTTTTATTCATGATATTAAGAATAATTCTTCTAAGTTTTAGAATAGTTCTAAGTTTGAATTCAAGAGTAATCTACTCTATTTTGAAAGGAGATTATATATTCTAGAAGGCAAAGCATGATTATATATTCTTCAAGCTTATTATGACTATTTAATAATCAGATATTTTAGATATAATAAAATTTTGGAATTAATATCTAGAGATTTTTAGTAGCTTCATATGTGGAAGGTAATTAAAGACTTTATACAATTACATGATATTTGTTTAAGATTAAAAATTCATCATTACCAATTTTATAGACTTCTTCAACTATTACCTAATTTGGAACATCCATGGTCTATTATTTCTTTGAGTTTTATCACGAATCTTTCATTCTCAAGTTCTTTTGATTCTATATTTATAATAATAGATCAATTCATTACAATGGCATATTTTGTACTATATGCAAAATCTATCATAAATAAAGAAATAGCTTATTTTTCCTTAACAACATCTTTTGTAGATTACCGAAAAATATTATATTAGATAGAGGGATGTAATTTTTATCAATGTTTTAAAAAATTCTTTTTAAATTTTAGTATGTAGATATAAAATTATCTTCAAATTTCTACCCTCAAATTGATGGCTAAATTGAGCAAGTATTTCAAATTCTGGAATAGTATTTGAAGTATACTATCAACTACCAATAATGCAAGAAGAACACTTTTATCATTAGAATTTTTTTTTTATAATAATATGGTATATTCTTCTATCAAAAAAAATCTTTCCTTATCAAATATGGTTATTATTCATGATTCAATGTCAAAGACATGAGTTTTGAAGAAAAAAATCTTCAATATACTTATATCACTCAAAAGAACTAAAAAGTCACTTAAAGATAGTATAGCATTAAACTGGAATAGCTATTGCCAAAGACAAGAAGACTAGAAAGGCATTGATAAGAGTGAAGAAGGCTTCACCCTTACATCCATATATATTCTTAATTAGGAGCTACATGGCGGCATTTTATAAGGCCTCTAAAATGTATTGACTTTGTAAGATACATATCTTAACTTACAAGGCAAGTTTTTTATATGTGTGCCAAATAGTTAGCTTGTTCTATGAGCTATCAATACGTGGTTAAATTATTGACCAAGTTTCTAACCTACCAATCAATTATAAATACATGTTAAGTCAAAAAGCATCTATGAAGCTTCTAAAAAGTTTTTTTTAGAAAAAAAAGTATGAAATAAATTAATTTTTATGTACTTCTGTTTAATCATATAGATATCATTCTTGAGGAACTTCATCTCAATTAAATCATCTTGAAGGTTATGACAATTATAATATTTTATTTAATAATTTAGAAAGTGATAATTCTTGAATTAAATCTACTGATTATTGGTTCTCAATCTTTTTAACATCACAAATGTATAAAAGTACCAAACAAAAATAGAAGATAGAATGTTATTTTTCTTAAATCTCATTTCTTTTATAGCAAAAATTTGCTATTCTTCATTTTTATTTTGATGGATATCGTTGATAAAAAACCACAATCTTTTTTATTGCATTTATAAGATTCTTTCTTGGTTCCTATTTATATTCACTAATATCATATTTATGCTAATGAATAAGATATTTTTACCTATTTTGGCACTACTTTGAATCTAAGACTTCTTCCATCTTACATTTTAGATTATTGTCTACTTCTACAAGAAGAGGTGGCATTTGTCTTCTTCTCAAGATATTCATTGTTTCATATGGCTCAAGAAGAAACACATCGAACATGGGATGGATTTTTATAGACTCTAGTAGATTTAATCAATAAGGAACATGATTGACTTATTCACTAATAGGAAAAGATCCAAGCCTATGATAGTCTAACTTGTCACAAAGACAAGTAGGCTTGATATTACAACAAAGTAGTTATACCTTATCACTTACATTGAATTGTGGTTGTCCCTTACAATAGGCATCTGAATTGATCTTTTGTTGTTCTTAAGCTTCTTTAAATTATCCCTTCATTATTACATGTATTTCTGACAAATGATTTGTCAAATCTTATATCACAAGATTTTTGAATTTTTCAAAAGTTAAAAATATCAAGTTATAGATGATAACCATAATTGGTAAAAAAAGGTATTTGTTAAGTAGAAGAATATTCCAAATTATTGTATGCAAACTTTACCAATGGCAAAAAAATTGTCCAACCATCTTGATGATAATAAATGGTATACCTCAAATATTGCTTTAAAACTTGATTCACCCATTCCGTTTGTCCATTAGTTTGAAGATAAAAAGTTAAAAAGAGCTTTATATCCATCTTTAAAATCTTGAAAAGGATTTTCTAAAATCTTGATATAAATTGAGTCCTTTTATCTAATATAATATCCTTAGACAATTTATGATAAAGATAAATGTTGTCAAAAAAAAAAACTTATCAATATCTTCACTTGTAATAGATTTTTTACATAGTATAAAATATGCCATCTTGATAAAACAATCTACTATCACAAATATAGAATCACATAAACTTGAGATTAAAAGATCTGTGATAAAATCTATAAAAATGAAAGATTGTGGTTGTTCCGAAATAGGTAATGGCTAAAGAAGTCCGTAAGGTTAATGATGATAAGTTTTGGATCTTGAATAAATATCATATGATTGTACAAAGTCTTTAAGTACCTTCTATATTTGAAGCCACCAAAAAACTTTAGATATTAGGTCTAAAGTCTTATTATATCCAAAATATCCAATTGTTAGAAAGTCATGATGAGCTTGAGAACATGTAATTGTGCTTTGCCTTCTAGAATGTATAATTGCCCCTCAAAGTAGAATAAATTATTTTTAAACTTAAACTTGGAAGTATCATGAGACTTAGAAGAATTTTTCTTAATATCATGAATAAGAAGGTCAAAAGATGTACTTCATTGATTTTACTTGATAAAAGTTGAATCAGTAATCAATATTGATTTTATTTCTCAAAGGTGAAAATGCTTTGACTTTAAAAGAATCATTTTTTGTTGATCAAAAGTTATATTTCCTTCTTTGGATACAAAATAAAAATATCTAAAAAAAACATCCAATAAACCTTGTTATTTTTTGGCTCTCTAGATGATCTTAAAATCAAATTTTGATAAAAACATACTCCAATAAGCTTGGTGATAATTCAAAACATGTGCTAATATAAAGTACTTGAGATTTTTTTTTAATTTTTATACATAATAATTAGAGTAATGATGCCATTCTTGAAATTAATCCACAATTATAAAAAGCTCTTTATTATGGATCTTGTAGTTAATTTCAACTGCTAAAAATTTCTTAGAATGAAAACCAATCGAGTGGAACTTATCATTTGCTCCCATTTGTAATAAAACAACATCCATAGCAAAGTCTGATGTATTTGTTTCTATGAAGAATACCTTAAAAAAATCAACACAATATAAAATTGATTCAAAAATAAATGTTGTCTATGAAGCTTCAAAAGATGTTTTTGATTCTTTGATCCATTTAAGTTTGTCTCTACATGTTAGATATGTAAGAAGAGCCATAACTTCTGAAAAGCTCTAGATGAAGATTCAATAATAATTAGAAAATCTTAAAAAATATTACACATCTCTAATTATTTTTGAAACCTTTTAATCCATAATAATCTGGACCTTCTTAGGATATATCATTAATCCTTTGTTAGAAATGTTGTATCCTAAAAAATCAATGTGAGTAGTATAGAATATACACTTTTTCATCTTTGCATATAATCTTACATTTGTAAGTTTTTATAATACATGACAAACATAAAGTTAAGAATTTTCTATGTTTTTAGAGTAGATTAGACTATTGTCTAAATAATAAATAACAAAATCATTAAGAAACTGACAAAAGACATCATTCATGAGATTTTGAAAAGTAGCTAGTATATTTATCAGTCCAAAAGGCATGACATTATATTCAAAATATCCAATCTTAATTTAAAAAGTAATCTTCTACTCATCTTCTTTTTTAATGCGAACTAGGTTATATGCTCTTCATAGATCTATTTTTGTATAAATCTTTATTTAATTGAATTGATCGAGATGTCTTGAAATCAAAGGTAGAAGATACCTATTTTTGATGGTGATCTTATTAAGTCTTTGATAGTCTATGCATATCTACAAAGATCCATCTTTTTTCTTCATAATTAAGATAGGAGCTCTTGTTGGAAATTTTAAGTAGCATATGAAGTTTTTAGCTAAGTTCTCGTCAATGTACTTCTTTAGTGTAGCCAACTTATTTTGCAATAAGCTATAGATTGGTCCGAATGGTGGTTGAATTCCTTCTTATAACTCAATTGAACAATCATAAGATTGGTACTCTAAAAGAATATCTACATTCTTCTTTTTATAAATATCTTAAAAATCTTGATATTAGATAGAAATACTACTTATCAACTTTCCACCATCAAAAATAGATGTAGCATATATAGCAAAAGATAGCCCTTCTTTTGTTGCATGTATGAAATTTCTTATATCTATTACTAAGATTTTGAATGTATTATGCTTATCTATTTCTAATTTACTATCAAAATTTTAAATTAAACTATACAAAAAATTAAAGTTACCAAAAATCTAAGAATTATATTTTTTTAACCATGATAATCCAAAAATAATTGGATTGGAAAGAGATCTTATTAAATTAAATATTACTACACTATTATGATCTTTAATTACTACATCTAATGGAATAATTTCATGAATAATGTCTTTAGAAGACAACAAACAACCATCTTTGATTTCTATATGTACAAATTTAGTTTTCTTGACTAAAGATATTTCTTGTTTCTTGCCAAAGATTTGTTTATAAAGTAGGTTAAGGCTCTTGAATCTAATAATATAAAGAATTTATAATTTTTAGTCCTAAACATACATCTATTATAAAATAAGATGAGGGAGCTAAAAAAAAATAGGTCCTTTATTAGATGTTATACATAATTCTAATTGTACAATTCATATTATAGGTGGAAAAACTCTTTTTTAATACATTATCTTATTTAGCAATTTTACTCTTCATTTTATAATTTCTTTGCTTCTTTAGATAATGTTAAGCAATATTCTTAACTTCTCTATAATATAAGCATAAATTCTCTTAATAAAGTCAAGTTTTTTATTACTTAGTGAGGGATTTAAAATGTATCGTATCAATTTACATTTGTTTTGGCCTTGATAAATAAGTTTTTGAAAACTTGGGAGCTATCATGATTACTTGGCTTATTCTTCTTCAACCAAGTCTTTGTTCTTGATGCCTTTAAAATAATTGATTGTTGTATGTAATGGCTTGAGCAATAAATTATTCTAAAGATTTTACTTTTGGCATTGTCAATAATAAATCTTTGACATTATCATTCAACCCATATCAAAATTGATTGATGATGGATTTTCCATTCCAATCCATGTCGCAAGTGAGGTTTTGGAATTTACACCATATATGATAATTGATTGTGATCTTTGTTGTAAAAATAAGAGTTTGGCCTCTACTACTCTTTTATGATCATTTTCTCCAAATGTGGCCATAAATACTTCTAAGAATGAATTCAAATCATAAAAGATTCATGAATTTTTTTCCATCAAAATTCCAAATCAAGAGAGAGCACTTTTAAATAGAAGTGCATCTATGAACCCAACTTCAATAAATCTATTATGATATTAGAAGGAACGCAATTTTAGATATTGCTTGATTTCTTACAAAAATCCTCAAAATTTGGATCTTATTCCATCAAACTTCTTAGGCATATTAATTTTTATCCTTATCGTACTTGTAAAAGCAAAACTTCTTAGATTTAATTGTGAGATTTTTTTTTTTTTTTCCTTCAACTGTACAACTTTTTCACATAGACTTTGAACTTTGTCTATATATGTAGGATTAATATTTCCATAATTGGTACTCATAATGCTTAAAATTTATATTCTAAGAGTATTAACAAGTACTTGAAGATCAATAGTAATTGCAAATCTATTCTCACTTCTACCAAGTATAGCATCTATGATATTTTTTTTGTTTCAAAGAACTTAACAAATCTACAAGTCAAATTAAAGGAGGATAATTTGTAATCTCTAATATCAAATAAAAATTTATATAAAGAAGGATAATTTTTTCTTTTTAAAGAAGGTATTAGTATTAAAAAACTAAATAATTTGTTTAAAGGTGGACAATCTGCAACTTTCAAAATACAATAATAGAAGTTGGATAATTCACTCACTTCTAAAACAAGTCAAGAACAATGAGTTAATACTCTTGTCAAACTATTAAAGATATGAAGCTTGAAGAAAAAAATCCTTAATACACTTTTGTATCATTCAAAAGAACTAGAAAGTCATTCAAAGATAGTATAATATTAAACTAGAATGGCTATTACCAACAACAAGAAGACTAGAAAGTCTTGAAATAAGACTAAAGACTAAAAAAACATTGACAAGAGTGAAGAAGGCTTCATTCTTGCTTCCATATATACTCTTAATTAGGATCTACATGGCAATGTCTTATAGGGCCTCTAAAACATATTGACTTTACAAGACATATCTTAACTTATAAGGCAAGTTTTTTATATGTATGCCACATAATTAACTTATTTTTTAAGCTATCAATATGAGGTTAAATTCTTGACCAAGTTTCTAACCTACTAATCAATTACAAATACATGTAAAGCTAAAGTAGTATTTATAAAGCTTCTAAGAAGCTTCTCTAAAAAATAGTATAAAATAAATCTACTTTTATTTATTTCTATTCAATCATATAAATAAATATTAGAATAAATATGTATGTCTATGATATTCAATATTTTTGACTTTTTGAAAGTTGATAATCTTGTAGTAGAAGATTTAACAAATCATTTGTTAAAGCTATATGCAATAATAAAGGTGCAACTAAAAAATATTTACAAATAATAAAAAAATCAATGCAGATATTTATTATAAGAAACAATCTCAATTCCATATTGATAATAAGATATAATTATTTCGTCATAATATTAAGTATATTTATTCTTGTAAAAAGTTGGATTACCATTAACTTGAATTATTTTTTATACATAAATAGATTAATTCAATCACTTATTAACTGTATCTATCAAAGTCTATGAAGATTCATCTTGTATTTTATATATCTCTTTTTAAGTCATATAAGATAATAGATATATCATGAAGATAAGAAATACCATTTCTTTTTATAGAAATAGGTAATAATCAAGAGTATAAAGTTAAAGAAGTATGAAATTGAAGGCCATGTTGAAATAGGTTAAAATATCTTATTCATTAGCACAGATATGATATTAGTGAACATATATGGAAACCAATGAAAAATCTTGCAAATGCAATGAAGAAGATTAATTTTTTTTTATTGAAAATATCCATCAAAATTAGAATGAAGGATAGCAAATCTTTGCTATGTAAAAGCTATAGTTTGAGAAATATTACATTTGACCTATTATTCTTATTTGTAGTTTTTATATATTTGTAGTACTAAGAATATGAAAAACCAACAATCAGTAGATTCAACTTATGAACCATTGTTTATTGACTTATTGGATAAGAAATTGCAATTATTACAACCTTTAAGATGACATAATCAAAATGAAGATCTTTAAAAATGACATGTTCTTCCTCAAATAAATGGCAAGGTATAATATATTTGATATCACAACCTTGGTAGGAACTTTGATGTTAATTGATTTTATTAAAAGTAGAAATAAGTCTTGATAATATTACAAATATTCTATTTGAAGGAAGTTACAAAGGCCTCAACAATGATTAAATAATAAGGTGGTCTTTCTTTCCTAGAATAGAACATTATTGGTAATTGAGAGGACCTATCAACTACTTTCAAAGAAAATAAAGATCAAAGTATGTTGATAATATAATTTGTTGCATCTTAGACTTCTTCAATATGTGATTACCACTCTTTGTAGAACTTATTTTTAGAGAGAAAAGAGGGATAATATCACAAATATATGTATTTATTTTAATAATTATCTAAATATTATGAATAAATAAAAATAGATTAATTTGATAATATGTTGCATAGTAGCTTCTTAAAAGCTTCATAGACATGATTTCACCTTTAAATGTATCTATAGATGATTCGTAGGTTAGAAACTTAGCCAATAAATTAGTCATATATTGCATGCATTAATAGCTTGTGATATAAGCTAATAATGTGGTACACATATAAAAAACTTACCTTACAAGTTAAGACATATATCTTGCAAATTAAACATGTATTGGAGGTCCCATAAAAAGTCGCAATGTAGCTTCTAATTAGATAGTATATATGGAGGGAAGAATGAAGTCTATATTCTTATTAATGTTTTTTTAGTTCTTAATCTTATTTCAAGACTTTTTAGTCTTCTTGTCTTTGACAATAGTCATTTTAATTTCAATACTATATTAATTTTGAATAAACATCTATTCTTTTTGAATTACACAAGAAAGTATTGAATTTTTGGTTCTTTGAGATTCATGCCTTTAATAATTGTTCAATCTTATTGCTTATTACTTATATCTATTAGAGTATATGAAAATTTATCTTATTTTTCATATATTTCTTTAAAATCATATAAAATAATGGATATATCAAGAAGAAGATAAATGTTACTTCTTCCAATAGAAATATGCAATAATCAAGATTTGAAGTAAAAAAAATCTTATATTTGAGGTAGTGCCAAAATTAATTAGAATCTATTATATATTAGTACATACATAATACTAGTGATTGTATATGTGAAATAGCCAAGAATCTTACAAATATAGCAAAAAAATTAATGTGCATCATTAAAAATATCTATTAAAATAAAGATGAAGAGTTTAACAATTCTTTGCTATAAAAGAAATTAAGTATAGTAAAGAATGCATTATATATTTTTATCTTTATTTGTGATTTTTATATATTTATAGTACTAAAAAGATAGAGAATCAACAAATAGCAAATTTAACTTAAGAGTTATTGTTTGTTAAATTATTAGATTAGGTATTGATGGTAGTCAAGTATCACACATATTGGTGACTTGTAATACAAGTTTGGCCATTTGGCACACATGTAAAAAATTAGTCTTATAAGTTAGACTCATATTCTATAAGTTGCATATTTATTGAAAGCTCTTTAAAACATTTTCATATATTTTCTACTTAGATAGTATATATAGAAGCAAGAATAAAGCCTTTATCACTCTGGTCAATGTCTTTCTAATTCTTAGTCTTATTTTAAAAGTTTTTAGTCTTTTTGTCCATACTAATAGTCATTCTAGTTTTATTATTACACTATCTTTGAATAAATATCTATTCTTTTCAAGTGACACAAGACTATATTGACATTTTGATTCTTTGTGATTCGTATTCTTCATACCTTTTATCTTTGTAGACTTAAAAACAAGTGTTATTTCATATTATCTTTTAAATTTTTTATTATATATTAATTATTATGAAAATTTTCTTATAGTTTATTATATATCTTATATAAAGTATTATTTTATTCAAAATCTTTATTTTTAGATAGTTTTGTTTTTTTTAAAATAATTTTATGAAATATGGTATTATTTTTTAATTCCAAATATTTTTAATTATTTTTTATATTTTTTAAAATCTCATATTGGATTTGAATTTAATAGGATATTTAAGGTTTGATAATCTTATTACCTTTATATTAATTGAAAGGTTATTCAAAAGAAGAAGAAAATATTTAAATTTTATGATTAAACATATATGATATATTTTAAAGAAATGAGGGGAGATATAGAAGAAATATTGTAGTAGGGGCTTCTTTAAAATTATTTATAGACATATATTTATATATAGAATTTTGAGTATATAATTAGATTTATTTTAAAAGATATTGAATTCATGTTTTTATTTTATTGATTGATAACTAGTCATTAGTTTAGTAATTGAGAGAACTTAATGAAATAGGATAAACATCACAATTGGTTCTTTAAAGAAAGAATCACAAAAAATTAGTTTTAGATTAGGCGTGCAAATAAAAAAATATAAATCAAAATGACATCTTTACAAAAGATTGAATCTATCAATGCCTTGATGAGGTTGTTGTGTAAAAAATATACTAAAGAATGATATGCTAATTGATCATGGTTTCCAACTAGAAAATCAGTTCCATTATATCTTTGAAAATTGCATAGCAAACGAATGAAAAACAATGATGATCAATTGTTAGAAACGCCTAGCAGGAAGGAGAAGAAACTTCAACAACTATTACCTTTGCCAAATTATCTAAATTCTACTGATTTGATTGTGGTTGTCACTTCTTTTTTGCACATGCTCATCCCTGGAAATCTTGCAGCTGAGATCCAAAATCAATGCCTGTTGTTATCCGACCAACAAGAAGGAAAACAGTGGCAATGAGAGCAGTGCATTGACGGAATATAATTTGGACCAGTCGTTACAACGGTAACAGACGAGCTACACAGATCTCAGATGAGGTTTTGGAGGCCCTGAAGAATCAAACTGAGACCTGGTCTTCACAGGCCCACTCAACCCAATCTGATTGTTGATCCCTACTTCTAAAATATTCACAAATTCGAGATTGCCTGTCACAAATGTATTTGAAAAATACAACAGCCAACGTGAAGGCTACTGTCGGTGATACTCATCTAGAAAGAGAACTTTAATGTTGGAATGTTAAGTCATTTTATTTTAGAATTCCAGAAGGTGCATGAGAGAGATATAACTAGTCATCCACGTGTTGTACGAAGATTTATATATAAAAAAAAAAAAGAAGAAAAAAAAAAAAAAAAACAGTTTAGAGGAAGTTTTCTCGGGAAACAGTGTTTTTTTTTTTAGAGATCAGCAAGCGAGATTTGCGCAACAATGTCTTCGAAGTTAGTGGCTACAAGTGTTATATGTCGACGCATCCACAAGTAGGGGGTTCTTGCAATCAGTTATCCTTCGTTCTGTGTGTTGCAGACTACGACAAGCTTTGTCTTGGATGGAGTTACCATTGCTGTTATTAATGAGGACCCCCGGAAATCTAAATATTCCAACACCCTACACCAATTCTGTAAAAATGAAAATGACTGGGGTGGGAAGAATTTCATGGAGATCTCCAAAGTCTTAGATGCTTTTCATAGTTGTTGATACTCTCGTCACAAAGGCGCAGATACAAGATATCGAAAACTTCCCACCGCCCATTCTTCTGCCTAGATTGCCAGTATCCAAAAGAGCTTGTTCGAGTGTACCTGACTAACATTGGGGAAATCGGCCGACATTTTTTGAAGAGAAAAGATAAATTCTCGGGAGGCTCACGGAAGATACAGCTTGAAGGAAAAAATTTCTCACTTTTTAGTCAGCGGTAGAAGAAGGCACTAATCGGCGCCTAACACGAGATAAGATGTGATTTTGAAGCTGAATTGAGGCTGTAGAGAAGGAGGTGACATCAACAGTGGTAACGGATGCACTTTACAGTAGATAAAAATCACTGGATTCTAGGAGCGGGAACGAAGAAGGGTAAAATTAGCGGAATGGACATGGAGGAAGCCGTTAATTACAGTGTGGTGATGTGTAGCTCTTTCTTTAGCAATCGGTCTTTGAAATCATTCCACCTTACAAGAATGACGAGGGATTGTAAAATCAAAGGAAGTTGAAAGATGGTAACTTTGGCAATGATTTTGACATAGACTTAGTCAAGTATGACAAACTTGGCAGAGAAACTGTTGAAATGTTTGATCAAGCTCATGTTTACACCGTTTTGAAGCTCACTCACTAAGTGGCAATTATATAGAAGCTGCAAGGTGAGCTTGTTTTTTTAGTACAGGTTTTTGGGTTATTGGAAACCAAACTTGAGGCAATTGAAAAATACCAGGTGACAAAAAGTGAACATGCCAAGCAAAGAAAGAAAGTTTGCCGAAACAAAGAAACAACAAAAACACTTGATCATAGAACAGGAAAATTGTCAAGGCCAATCTTACCCTTCTAGGCCTAAGGAACAAATGATAAAGAGATGTAAGTAATTAATAATATAAGAAAGTAGGTTTAGAGTCATCAATGATAAACTAACAATATTAACTAAGAAACTTAAATAAATAGATGTGAAATAAGTTAGTATGTAGCTATTTATTATTTAGATTTAAAGTGTTTATATTACATAGAACTAGAAAAATGGAAGGATAAGAATGCATCAAATATATATATATATATATATATATTTACACATTAAGAAAAATATATAAAATAAAATAAAATAAAATAAAAGATAACATTGAAAAAGTAAGAAGAAATAAAAATAAAATGACAATTATATTCAAATCTAAATGTAATAATAATAATAATAAGAATAAAAACAACATAGAACAATAATAGATTAAAGACAACAAGAAAAATGTGTGAAGCATCCAAATTTGAATGGACTAGCAAAGGATTTTCTAAAAGAACCAATTATAGAGAGAAGAAAGTATGATAATCTTATAGACATGTGATAAGACTAACAATTGTAGCTTACTTATTATTCCAATGTTGTTGAAAGAAAAGACATTCTTCACATATTATGGCAATAATTTTAAATTTCTTGATAAGTATTAAAAAATATAATTTTTATATCTAATAATAGAATTATCTATATTATATTATTTGCTTCATAATATTATGGTTTGTTAAAATATTTTTAAGATGAAAATTACAAAAATAATTGGCAAGATTAAGGAATTATTTAGCACTTTAACTTCTTTATATAAATTTAAAAAGTGGTCTCTCAGAATATTATTTTGTATATCTTTAGTGTTATTACTAAATTTTCTAAATATGAAAATATCTTTTTCTTTGAATCTAAACTCAATAAATAAATTTCTCAGTATTATCTATGTTAATATTTTACTTAATTTGAAATTTTTTAAGACAAAAGAATCGAAAAATTTCTAAATTACTTTTAATAAATAAAAATCTTTTATAAGATTTTGAATATTTTTAAATTTTTAAATTTTTGATTTTATTAAAAAAATATTTTTAATAAAACTTAATTCTTTACTTATTTTTAAGCTACTATATAATTTTAATTTTAGTTAAAAATATATTATTTTAAATTTTATTTGGAATTTTTACCTCCTACAAATCTATCTATTATTATAATTTTTTAAGTACTATTATTTTTAAACTACATTATAAACCTCAATTATTTTGATTTAGTTTATTTTTTAAATTAATTTCTAATTTGTTTTGATTTTTTTTAATAGCTCATTATCTATTTTTTTTTCAAAATAACCAATGATATAAATTTTAATTTTTTTTCTCTCTTATATATAAAATCCTTCAATACACCATTCTCATTTATTGTACTTTTTCGGTTCAATTTTTCTTCTACATACCATTTACTCTATTTATTCTCTCTTAAGAACTTATCTTGCAAATACATTTTATTTATATTCTTTTTTAATTTTCTATGATTTGATAGCAATATAAGTTAAGTCTATTCTATCCAATCACTAAATTTCTACTTTCAATTTGAATTGCAAATAAGAAGGAAGTTAAAATTTAATCATGTGTAATAGATACATATATTATTCAAGTAAATAAATGAAAATAAAAATAAATAAAAGTAGGTAAAAATATGTTAGATGGATATTATATTTTGTAAGAAGCCTTGAAGGAGTTTGTTAGATGCAAATTAAATATTTAGACTCCTGTAGTTATGTCACATGGCTATTGAATTTTTTTGTATACATTCCTTACTTTTAAAAAGTTGCATTAGAAGAAACCTACAATTTAATACTTGGACCATAAGTTTTGTGGTTTTTAGGAAGCTCCCTTAAGATTTCTTTAGTAGCTAGTAAATAGAAAAAAAAGATTAAGGCTATTTTTGATTACGCTAACATCTTTCTTGTGCTCTAATCTTAATTCAAGACTTTTATGTTTCTTTCTAATTGTCAATATCCACTTTTAATTCTGTCTAAGATCTTCTAAACATCTTTCATTCCTTTTTCTTCTTTTTAGTGATATAAGTATATATATATATTTTTTGAAGTGTCTGAATTCATATTCTTGATATAATTCAACAACCAAATTTTATTATCTTTTAAAGAATCATAATGAAGAAATAAAAAAATATATATAATTACATTAAAAACTTATATAACTTATTTAAAAATTTAAAGATAAAAATCTTAAAATAACTTTGTATAATAATGTACTAAATGCAAGGGCTTGAATAAATATAAACAAGAAAATGAAGTTTGCATCTTGTCACTCTAAAATTGCTTTGGATTATATTTTTCTCTTCTTTTATTTTCTTTGTATTCTTTTACTCTTTACTTCTTTATAATTTAACTTGCCTTCAGATATCTTATGCTAAACTAAGCAATTCTTATAATTTTTTTTTTTAGTTTTTAGATACAATCTTCTCTAATTAGTGGTTTAAATTTCTTTACAATATCAATATTTTTTTCTAAAAAAAATATTTAAGTTTTTATAATTTATTATATTAATATTTATAGTATAAAATATATGTATATATACATATATATACTCATACATGAAAAAAAAGTAGTTAGACCTATAATATTAAAATAATTTGTAAACATATAAAATTTTAAATCAAATAAAAAAAACCTTTACATTATATTATACACTTAAATGTAAAGACTCGCAATAAAATACAAAAGAAATTAAGAAAAATTTCTATTTCATCTAAAAATATTTAATTTTATTAATTTAATTTAAAAACATAACATTAAATATAAATATTTCATCTAAATAATTTTTCATTTATATATTCAAAATAAAAATTTCATTTTTTTAAAAAACTATCATTAATATAAAGATTTTTGTAATTTTAAAACTAAATTGAAAAAAGAACCTCAAATATTACATTGCAAGTTCTTTTAAGTAATTTTAATATTAAACTTAATTAAAATAAAAAGAAATCTTATATTATTGATTAGATATATATATATATATATATATATATATATATATATATATATTAAAAAATAAAAATAATAAGAAGATAAAATTTAAAATAATAAAAATAAAATATATGAGCCCAATTGACAACTTATTGTAGATGCTTATAATAATTAAGTAAATGAAAGTAAGTAGAAGTAGATAGAATATGTTAGATAGGTGATATCTTTCATAAAAAACTTTTAAGGAAGTTATCTAGATTCAAATTAGATATTTTTTTTTCCAAAAGATATGAATTTATTATCTTTTAACTTTTATTTAGATTTACGTTCTTAATATAATCTATTAAGTATAATAAAAATAAGATTTATTATGATAATTTTTTATTATAAATTAATTTTATTAAAATTTAGTACTATAATATTTTTGATATAATTTATAATTATAATTTAAAATTATTATCAAAATATATCAAGGAAATTAAAAATAATAATATATTCCTTGATTAGACTAAGCTATATTAAAGAATATCAAGCAAGTACTATTGGTCAAATTCTTTAGAAGCAAAATACACCAAGTAAGTTTCATCACTAAAAACAAATATGTATATATGTATATATATAAATTTAATGATTTTAGCATTCTAATAATAATTTATGTTAATAAAATATTCTAAAAAATAAGTTGGTATAAGTAATTTTAGAATTTAAAACTTTAAAAACTAAGTATTATAAAAATATATATATAAATATATGCAATTCTAGTATTATTTTTAATCACATTACAAGAAAGATGATGTTATATGCTATAAATCCATGTTTTTAGAATAAAAAAAAGATGTTAAAAAATTTTAAAAATTATTTGACATTATATACATTATATATGAAATAATGTTTTCAAAAATTAATTTAGATAATATAAATTTTAAATTCACCTAATCTATCCCTCAAAAATATGAATCTTGAAGAAAGAAAAACTCAATATACTCTTGTGTCACTCAAAAAAATTAAAATGTCACTTAAAGATGGTAATATATTGAATTAGAATGGTGATTGCCAAAGACAAGAAGACTAATAAGTTTTGAAATAAGAATAGGGACTAAAAAAGCATTGACATGAGTGAAGAAGGTTTTACCCTTGCCTCCATATATACTATCTAACTAGGAGCTACATGGCAATGTTCTGTAGGACCTTCAATATGTGTTGACTTCATAAGTACATATCTTAATTTGCAAGGCAAGTTTTTTTTATGTACCCCATATAGTTAGTTTATCCCACAAGCTATCAACATGTATGATATATGGTTAATTTCTTGACCAAGTTTTTGATCCACCAATCAACTACAAATATGTGTAAAGTCAAAATCGCATCTATAAAGCTTTTAGGAAGCTTCTTTAAAAGATATTATGAAATTAATCTACTTTTATGAACTTCAACCTAATCATATAGATAATTATTAGAACGAATTCATATGTCCATGACATTACTCTCTTTTTTAGGAACAAATTCCACAAAGAGAAATCTTCATATTTTTTAGATCTTTCTATTTTTCATCTTGATTTTGATGGTTTTCATTGATGAAAAGCATCAATCCTTGTTGCTACATTTTTAAGATTCTTTATTGGCTACTATATGCATTTATTAATATCATATTTGCATTAATAAACAAAATATTCTAATCTATTTTAGTTTCGCCTTGAATCTAAGATTTTTTCCACCTCAAATTCTTGATTATTATTCACTTCCATAAGAAAAGGTGGCATTTATCTTCTTTCCAAGATATTCACTATCTTATATGACTTAAAAAAAGATACATGGAATATGGGATAGATCTTTCTAGACTCCAATAGATTGAATCAATAAGCAATTGGATTGATTTATTTACAAATAGAAAATAGTCTAAGCCTATGATAATCCAACATATTATAAAGGCAGCTAAATTTGATATTATGACAAAATAACCATACCTTATTGCCAACATGGAATTGAGGTTGTTCCTTGTAATAGGCATCTACATTGATCTTTTGTCATTCTTAAGCTTCTTTAAAATGTGCTTTCATTGTTGTATGTAGCTTCAAAAAATAATTTGTCAAATCTTCTACTATAAGATTATGAACTTTTAAAAAGTCAAAAATTTCAAGACATAGAAAATTACTATAATTAATAAAAAAGATATTTGATACATAGAAAAATAAAATGTACTATTGTAAACTAATTTTTTCAATGTAAAAAGAGTTATTCAATAATTTTATTGATAGTTGATGGTACATGTTAAATACTATTTCAAAACTTAGTTTACATACTTTGTTTATCTATTAATTTGAGAATAAAAAGTCAAAAAAAAACTTTATATCTACCTTCAAAATTTTAAAAAGGATTCTTCAAAATATTGATATAAATTAAGTCTTCCAATTCAATATAATATCCTTAGGTAATCCATGATAGAGATAAATATTGTGAAAAAAAACTTTAGCCATTTTTTTTTACCTTTAATAGATTTTGTGTATCATACAAAATATGCTATCTTGGTAAAATAATCTACTATCATGGATATAGAATCATACAAATCTAAGACAAAGATTTGTGATAAAATTCATAGAAATATAAGACCATGATTATTTCAAAATAGAGTAGATTTTTCTTGAATTTGAACTTAGAAGTAGAATAAAACTTAGCAAAATCATTTTGAACATTTTAAATAAGATGATCAGAGGATAGACTTCATTGAACTTACTTGAAAAAATTTGTATCAATACTTAATGTTGATTTCATTGTTTAAAGATGAAAATGCTTTGGCTTCAAGAAAATTATTTTTTTTTGATCAAAAGTTATATTTCTTTAATTTAGTATAAGATAAGAATATATTAAAAAGACGTATGAAAAATATTTTTATTTTTGGAGTCAATAAATAATCTTAAAATCAAATCTTAATAAGGACATGCTCTAACAAGCTTGGTAACAATTCAAAATATGTGCCAATATAAAGTACTCAAGGTTCTTGTGATCCATATATATAATAATTGAATTAGAAGTATTTTTTAGATAATAACATCATTTTTGAAATAAATACACAATTGCAAGAAGCTTTTTGTCAAGGTTCTTATAGTTAATCTTGGTTGTTAAAAAAATTCCTAGAGTGAAAAGCTAATAGTTAGAGCTTATCATCTACTCTCATTTGTAACAAAACAACATTCATAGTAAAGTTTGATGTATCTATTTCATAAAAAATTTCTTAAAAAAGTCAATATGATACAAAATTGATACAAAAACAAATATTATCTTTAAGGCATTATCAGATACTTTAGCTTCTTTGCTCCACTCAAATTTGTCTTTATATGTTAGAGATATAAGAAGAGTTGCAACTTGAAAAAAGTTCTTGATGAAGATCATCTAATAATTAGCAAATCTCAAAAAATATTGCACATCTTTAACTATTTTTGAGATCTTCTAATCAATGATAGTCTCAACCCTCTTGAGATCTATTATAAGACTATCATTTGAAATGATGTATCCTAAAAAGTCAACTTAAGTAGTGTAAAAATATATTCTTTTTTATCTTGGTGTATATTTTCCTATATCTTTTAATTTTTATGAAAAATATAAACTTCATGCTCTTCTATATTTTTAGAATAGATTAAAATATCATCTAAATAACACATAAAAAACATCATTCATTAGATATCAAAAATTAATTGATATATTTGTGAGTCCAAAAAATATGATATTATATTTAAAATATCTATACTTGGTTCAAAATATAATTTTCTATTCATCTCTTTTTTTAATGCATATCAGATTATATGCTCTTTGTAGATCTATTTTTGTATAGATCTTTGTTTGATTCAATTGATCAAAAAGTCCTAAAATCAAAGATAGAATATATTCATTTTTTATAATAATCTTATTTAATTCTCAATAATCCACATATATCCACAAAGATCTATCTTTTTTCTTCACAAATAAGATGAAGCCTTAGTTAGAGATTTAGAATGGCGTACGAAATTCTTGGCCAAATTTTTATCAATGTATTTTTTAAGTGCAACTAATTTGTTCTATAATAGGCCACAGATCAGTCCAAATAGTGGTTGAGCTCATTCTTCAAGACCAATGGAATAATCATAAGAACTATACTTTGAAAGAATATTTGTATTCTTCTTTTCAAAAACATCTTAATAATCTTAGTATTAGCTTAGAATGCTACTTGAAATCTTTTTTCAATCAACAATAGATGTGACATTATCATGTAGTAGCATGACTACATAGTGAAAAATAATAAAAAAATAGATATTATTATAGAAGCTAATAGAAAGATATAGTAGAAAAATAATGATAAATTATAGAAAGATATTAAAATATTTAATCTTAATCTTACCTTTATAAAGGCATAAATGAGCCAAATTAAAGTAAATGAGATAAAAAATTAATAGACATATTTAAAAGAAAATTAACAATAGGTTAAATCAAAATTTGTCCCAAATTATCAAAAATTGATATCCAAAGAAGATTGGTTGTCAATCTAGATCGAAATCACATCCTAAAGTACAAAACCGTATATCTATAGCAACTTCAAGGTTTTTTTAAAAATTAGAGAGTGGGATTTGAGAGAAGACTTCATAGGATTTCTTAAAGAATTAATTTCAAGTGATTTGAGTTTGTAATAACTTTGTAAGAACTTTACAAAGTCAAAGTTGTTTTGGGTGACTCTTGATTTTGTGAAAAAAAATAAGGTTTATAATTTGGACAATTTTTTTAATTTTGTAGCAAATTTATAGCTAAAATTTTATAAAATTATGAATATAGTTGTCTTAAATGTATGTTATAAATGTGAGCTTAATCAAATGATTGGATTAGAGTTTATTGAATTTTAAGTGGATTAAGATCTTAAAAATTAGATTTTTAAATATTATAAGGTTATCTAAAATTTGTAATAATTTTCTAATTGAATTGAGATGATTTTTATTGGAGCTAATATTTAATTTGACCTCCAAAACTTGTGTAAAATTTTAGAGTAAGTTAATGATTCAATTAGGAGTTATTACTACTAAAAAAATCAACATTAAGATCAAAGTTAGAGATCAGCTAATATTCAAGTAAATAATGATATTTTTCTTCCATTTTGTAAATTTAATTCTCTTCAAATTTTTTATGCTTTTTTCTAATTAAGAAATTGACAGGTATGGAAAATTTTAAGCAAGATCAACAGTTTATTCAATAGATATTGAAGTTCTAAAACTATCTTAGGATTGATTTGAATTAATTAGGATTCAATTAGGATTTTCATAGGAATTTATTAGGATTGATTTAGGATTTAGAATCTAATTAAATTTTATTTAGGATTTAATATTACTTTAAGATTTTTTTAGGATTTTTTAAAGATTTTTTAAAGATTTCTTTAAGGTTCTCATGGACTTTTTAAAGATTTTTCATGGATTTCTTTTGAGTTTCATAAGAATTTCTTTAATATTCTTATAGTTTTCTTTTGGATTTTTCCTGGATTTTTATAAAGATTATTTTTTTATTTCTTTTAGATTTCTTTAGATTTTTTTAAGATTTCTTTATTATTTCTTTATGATTTCTTTAGAAGTTTTTTAGGATTTCTTTGTGTTTTTTTTTTTTTTTTTTTTTAATTTATTTAAAATTTTAATTGAGCTTGATCAATGTTTGATTATATTTTTCAAGCTTTAATTTCAATTTATATATGAATCTAATAGAGTTGTTAGGACTTATTGTTGTAAATTTTTTTAACTTCTACAGTAAAGTATTCAATGCATTTTCAATCAAGACTTTACATAATACAATGGCGTATATAACAAAAAAATTCCTACTTTTGCAACATGCGTAAAAGCTCTCATATCTATTAATAATAGTTTGGATGTATCTATCTTATAGATTTTTACTTGCTTAGCAAAATCTTGGGCTGAATTATGAAAAAAATAAGGTTATAAGAAATCCAATCTATTTAAAGATTATACTTTTTTAGACATAATAATCTTAAAATAAATAGATTAATTATTTTAAATAATAATAAACTATTATGGCCACTAATTCCTACTTCTAAAGGAACAATTTTATGTATAACACCTCTAAAAGACAACAAATGACCACCTATTTCTTTTGCATACATAAGGTTGGTTTTTTTAATTAAAGATATATCTTCTTTTTTTCGAAAATTCTTTTTTTATAAAACAAGTTGAGGATCTTAAATCTAATATGGCTAAGACTTTATAATTTTTTAGTCCTAAACAAACCTCTATTATAAAATAAAATAAAAAAATTGATGAAAAAATAAGACTTTTATAGGTGCTACATAAGATTACAGCCATATGATCTCTATTATAGCTAAAAAAAACTTTTTTTTTGATACATTATCTTATTTAGCAACCATACTCATCATTTTGTAATTGCATTGTTTTTTTGGACAATATTAAGCACTGTGCTTGGATTCTCTACTATATAGACACAAACATTTTTGATGATGATGAATCTTTTTTTATTCAATAAAAGATTTAAAATATACCATATCAACTTGTATAGGCTTTAACTTGAACAAAAAAACTTCCAAAAACTTAGAAGATGTTGCTATGGCTTGACTTATACTTCTTTAATTAAATCTTTGTTTCTAGCATCTTTCAAAGAATTGATTGTCGCATGCAATAGCTTAAAAAATAAATTGCTCCAATGAATCTACTTTCAACATTATTAACAATAAATCTTTGATATTGTCTTTCAATCTATATTAAAATTAATTGATAAGGGCTTTGTCATTCTAATCTATGTTACAAGTAAGATTTTAGAATTCAATGGTATAAGTAGTCATTGAATGTGATCCTTATTGTAGTGATATAAGCTTGGTCTCTATTATCCTTTTTTAATTTTTTTATGAGTGTAGAAATAGTACCTCTATGATTTACATTGAAAATACATGAAATTTTTATCTTAAGTGTGTTGATAAACTCGTAAAAATTTGTAATAGTTACAAATCTATTTTTTACTTTTGCCAAGAATAATATCCATAATTTTCCTTTCATAGATAATTCAAATAAATTCAAAAAGTTAAATTAGAAGAAGGTAATTTAAAACCTTTAACATCAAATGAAAATTTCTATAAAGAGGGATAATATGCTTTTTTTTAAATGTCAATATTAGAAAACTAAATTATTTATTTCACGGTGAATAGTTTGTAATTTTTAAAATATAATAATAAAATTGGAATAATATATTGACTTCTAAATTAAGATAAAAAATAAGTTAGTATTTTTATCAAATTATTAAAGACATAAATCTTAAAAAAAACAAAAAATAAACAAAAAATAAAATAAAATCTCAATACACTCTTGTGTGACTTGAAAAAATTAGAAAGTCACTCAAAGATGGTAATATATTAAATTAGAATAGCTATTGCCAAAGACAAGAAGACCAAAAAGTTTAGGAATAAGTCTAAAGACTAAAAAAGTATTGACAAGAGTAAAGAAGGCTTGATTCTTGCTTCTACATATACTATCTAATTATAAACTATATGGCAATATTTTATAAGATCTCCTATACATGCTAACTTTGTAAGATATATATCTTAACTTACAAGACAAGTTTTTTATATGTGTGCCACTTAGTTAGCTTGTACTATAAGCTATCAATCCATGTAATACATGGCTAATTTATTGACCAAGTTTTTAACTTATCAATCAACTATAATTATGTATAAAGTCAAAATCACATCTATGAAGCTTCTAGGAAGCTTTTTTAAAAGATATTATGAAAATTATCTATTTTTAATTATTTATATCTAATCATATAGGTAATTATTGAAATAAATATGAATGCCTATGATATAATTTTTAAATAATAATTTTAAATATTTTATTTAATAGTATAATTATAAAATTAAATTATTTATTTTTTTAAAGATAGAAAAAATTATATAATAGTACCATGATAAAATTTAAAGAAATATATTATTAGAATAAAAATTTAATAAAAAAATATAAATAATTTTATTTCCATTAAAGAAATTTCAAAATAACTATTTGCTTAAAATGAATATCTCTCTTAAGCTTTTAATGGAAAAAAGAACATCTCGTTTATAGTATAAGTCCATGGTTTAATGATATGGATTTTTTAGTATAAATATATTAATAATTAATCTAAATATTGATATGTGGATATTTGACTTATAAAGCTATATGATAATTTAATAAGCTATAATGGCTACTATAACTATGATAGTTATAATAACTATTTTAACTATGTGTTGATTAATATTCACTACATACAACTAGTTATTAGCTATCCATATAATTTCTAATAAGAATTAACTATATATTTAAATTTTCTTCTAATATTTTTATTAAATGACATATTGGACTAACTCAAGTTGATGATTTCTATCATCTTCTTGAATTTTAAATATTTTTCATGAATTAAAGCTTTAATTTAAACATCCAAAATCATGTCTTTAGTCCTATAAAAAAATTAAATTAATATTACCATATTCAATCTTTTTACAATCAAAGTAATGCTGAATTTCAACATGTTTAGTCGAAGCATAGAGTATAGAATTCCTTTAAAGAAAAATACAACTTTGGTTATCACTGAAAATAGTCATTGGAGTGTCTTGAAAAACTTGATGTCTTCAAATAATTTAGAAAGCCAATGTCACGGACATAGAAATACAGACTCGAGATCTAACAAGAAGTTCAAGAAGAACTGGCAAGAACTAGATTAATCAGATGAGAACAACACCAAAGAGGTTAGCTAGAGCTCCAAGAGATGTGTTGTCGAGACTGAAGAACTCTTCAGCCTCGATTCTAATATGTACTCCTATTTAGGAAGCTTCTCAAGCAACTTCTACCAACTAGGAAGCTTCTAGAAGGTTCCAGAGACTTGCTTCTAGAAGGTTCTAGAAACTTGTCTCTAGAAGGTTCTAAGGATTATGTCCCTAACATCACCTCCTCCTTTAGCTTCAAGGTCTCTGAGAAGCAATGTTGTTGTTAATCAATACCAATGCAAGAAAATGAAGATCTATTGCATAACGTCTACTATGAACTCCAACTGTTGTTCACGAGGCAAGTGGTTCATCGGCCCTTGAAGCCAACGGTAGTGGCCCACTCCTTCAACTTTTGACCAAGCATAAACTTTCGTGTCCTCATTGTGAAATTATCCTACAAACATGCCTTCTGGCTGACCATCGTAAGTAGGCTCAGACTCAAATATAATTACCAATGATCGGTTACTTGGTATCCTCCGTCGTCGTCGTGGTGTAGGTAATTCTTCATCTCGGAGTCGCCTTCGTGAACTAATCGGTTGAGATAATCTGACTGGCATAGTATCTATCTCTTGGCTATCCATATCAGAACACCAAACTATGGCTACTGAAAAAATTCTATTTTATCTTGGAGAAAATAACTACATCAACTACAAATTTTGGTGGTGCTCTCCCCCTTTCTTATATTCTTGGGTGAGCAAGCTTCACAAGGAAGCTATCGTCAAATCTGCTTAGGTTTATGAGGATGTTGTTGATGAAACTCCTGTACCTTTTGCGGCGCATTGGCGAGATTTTCAGCTGGCTTTCACGTTTGCTCATTAATGTCGTAGCCGCACTAATGAACAAGATACTCCAACTTGTCCCACCTTTGCCGTGAATCCAGTACCTTTTCAACCTTGTATTCCTCGTGATTCTCGATCTCAATACTAGGTGGCACACATTGTACTCTTTCAGGAAAAAGATGACTCTCGATAAGGCTCTAATAGAGAAACATGAAAGACTAGATGTACCTTCATAGAAGCCGATAATTCCAGACGGTACGCCACTGGATTGATTTGCTTTTGGATGATAAATGGTCCCAATCTTCGATAGTCCAACTTATCACATGGTCGCTTGGTCTTGATATTTCGTCAAAGAAGCCATGCTTTATCTCTAATTTTGAAAGTAGGTGCTTGATTCCGAAATCTATCTGCAGACGTCTTGTAGGATTCTTGAGTGGATTGCATTTGAAGCTTCAACGTATTTTGAAGCTCTGATAGTTGTTTTACAAATCTTTCAGCTGCTGGATTGTTATTTATTGACGGACTGAATAAATCAAGCTTCGGATGATACCCATAGTTAGAAAAGAATGGTGTATATTGAGTCGACGCATGGAGGGTGTTGTTATATGCAAACTCGGCTAGCGACAGATATGTGGTCTAATCGTCTTGCTGATAGTTGATGGTGCATCGTAAGTGTTGTTCTAAGACTTGGTTCACCCGTTCCGTTTGGCCATCAGTTTGAGGATGAAAAGCCGAAGAAAGCTTAATATCCACCTTCAGTATTTCAAAGAGAAATCTCCAAAACTTTGATACAAACTGGGTTCCTTGATCTGATATGAAATCATCTGGTAGTCCATGATATCGATACACATTATCGAGAAAGAGCCTTGCTATGACTTTATTGGACGATGTCTTCTTGCAAGGAACAAAGTGTGCCATCTTTGTAAGCCGATCTACCATGACAAAGATGCTATCAAATGAGTTCCATGATGGAAGGTCTATGATGAAGTCCATGGAAACTGAAGACCATGGTCGATGTGGAATCGGCAATGGCTGTAGGAGTCCATAAAGACGATGCCGAGGATTCTTGGATCTTGAACAGATGTCGTAGGAGAGGACAAAATCTTTCACAGCCTTTCACATTTGGGGCCACGAAAAATCTCGAGAAATAAGCTCCAAGGTCTTGATGAATCTAAAATATCCCGCAGCTGGAAAATAGTGGCAAGATTGAAGAACTCGGAGTCGTGTTGGTCCTTTTGGGATATACAATCGCTCCTCAAAGTATAAAAGATCTCCCTCCACCTTGAACTTGTCATCATTGGCACACTGCTTGATATCAATGGCTATTGAATCTTTAATGGTCGCGGCACGTACCTGATTCAAGAAGTCAGCATCAATTGGCACAATAGTAGCGCAAAGCTAAAATTGTTCTAGCTTCAATAACGTCATACATTATTGATCAAATGCTGCTTCTCCAGCCTTTGGTATAAGATATGATCTCCTCGATAAGGCATCAGATAGTCCTTGCTGCTTTCCAGGTCGATAAGTGATAACAAAATCGAACCTAGATAGCAACATACTCCACCAAGCTTGACGTCAATTTAGAACTCGAGCCGACATGAAATATTCCAAATTCTTGTGATCTGTGTATACGGTCACTAGGTGTGCAGCTCCCTCAAGAAAATGACCCCATTCTTGGAAAGAATCCACTATAGGAAGAAGTTCCTTATCGTGGATCTCATAATTGATTTCAGCAGTAGAGAACTTTCCAGAATAGAATGCAACCGGATGGAGCTTCTTGTCTTCTTCCATTTGTGAAAGTACAGCTCTCAAAATAAAATCCAAAGCATCAGTTTCTAAATAAAAGGCCTTTGTAAATTCTGGATGTACCAAGATTGGAACTGTAGTAAATGCGGTCTTCAGGTCTTGAAATACCTTTTCCGCTAGAGGTCCCCATTTCAGCTTATCCTTGCATGTCAACTGAGTGAGAGGAGCAGCAACTTGAGAGTAATTCTTGATGAAGATCCGATAGAAGTTGGCAAAGCCAAGAAAGCATTATACGTCTCTCACCGTCTTCGGAACCTCTCAGGATACAATTGCTTCGACCTTCTTGGGTCCATCTTCAAGCCTTCCATAGTCGCAACGAACTCCAAAAACTCCATCTCTATTTAGTGAAATAAATACTTCTCCAACTTGGCATATAGTCTTCGCTCGCGTAGTTTCTCTAAGACCAAACGAACGTGCTTTTCATGTTCTTCATCATTTTTGGAGAATATCAGAATATCATCTAAATAGATGACAACAAAATCATCAAGGTACTCTCGAAAAATATCATTCATCATATGTTGAAAGACCGCTGTCGTATTACGTGCTTTCCTGCTCGAGAACGCGCCGGGCGTCTGGCTGTAGAAGGTAGTATGGAGATTCGCTAATATTCAAATAGTCTATCGGTTTTTTGACTGTTGGAATATAAACAACTACAAAAATACACCGTAAATCTATACGGATGCCCTTCGACTGCTCGCCGAAGTCCTTTTTGTCCCAGCCGGTAGGTCTCTAGATGTTACAGAGAACCTCGAACAACCCAAACTGCTAATCTTCGATACCGCTTTATATTCGCAATCTTGTATCTACTGACTGTCTCGTTAGATTAACCCAATAAATTTCATTCACTCCGCATACTCAATCCTATAGACACCCTTTTAATTCTTCATCACAAACGTAACTTAATTTCACAAAACAGTCAAGAGTAATCAAACCCACTTCATTAAAAATCTCGATTCACCATTACAACACCGACTTCAGCAACGATTGCCTCAGTCTTCTCAAAACCCTATGAAGAAAAAAAATCCAATTCTCTATCTTTTTTCTCCGCCCGAAGCATGAAGCTCGCTCTCCGATCCTTCAAAAACCTACAAGAAACTCATTCTCTCTCCTCTCATTTCTTAACCTTAATTCTGAATTTCTTTAATCTTCCATCTTGGATCCGAAATTGGCTCCCACCGTCAGAGCTTGGATCCAAAATTGGCTCTCGCCGTCAGAGCTTTCTCCTCCGTTTTTACATTTAAGAGATCCTTTTACTGAAAGGACGTTCCCGGAACGGCACAAAGGACAGAACAGCCTGAAACGAAATCGGAGCCCCGTAATCGAGACCACATTGAGTCGCCCGACCAATTCAGGTCTCATATTGGATAAGAGTCCAGTAATAAGACCCGAATGTTCCCGTAATTGGATCAAATTGGTCCTTCGCGTAAGATTACCTGAGGCCCGTAGTAAGACCTGGATTTTTTCATAATTAGACTGCATTGGGTTGCCGACCAATTCAGGTCTCATATTGGGTAAGAGGACCTGGATTGGATGTCTTGAAATTGGATTCAATTGGCTCTTCGAACCAGGCTCATCCGTCGTTGAATTGGTCCTTCCCCTTTCTACTAACTCCCGTTATTGGAATCGAACGGAGCATTTCAGTATGCCCCGGCTGACTGTAACGGGATGATTGAACCTGGCCACTCAGTATTTACACTGGAATTAGTCGTTGCTTCCAATATTTGAGGTAACTGAATATTAATAAAAGTCCCCTTTCTTTATATTTTCACGATATACTCGTGTTACAACACGACATCAACCCCCTCTGAACTTGTGCATCCTCCGATATGCACCAATTTATCCAATTGCTGTTTGATTTAGAATACATCCTCTACGTCTTTGTCCAGTTCGTCTTCGTCACCTTCATTATCCAAATCACTTTCATCTTCTTGCTGCGGAATCTCTATACCTTCATTAAGGTCTTCCATATTCATCTCCGAGTGTCTTCGTTTAAATATTTTTATTCACTTCCCTGCAATTGGTATTTTCAATTTTGTACTATCTAACTCCCGTAATGAGTAAGTCGCATTATCATGAACAGTTGTTACTATATATGGTCCAAACCAACGTTTTGAAAATTTCTGCAAAGTACTATGTTGATTATCCATATTATTGTCATAAACAAGTACCTAGTCACCTTCCTCGATTGCTTTAGGTCTCAATCGATGTTGCTTATCGAATCGCACCTTGTTTTGTAACCTTGCGCTTTTTAACCTTTCCAATGCTATGTGCACATCTTCCGATCTTTGCTCCAATTGTCGAATTCTAACAGCCAGAAGTTCTTCTCTTATCAATCCATCTTCCCATGGTAGCATACTCCAAGTAAGTACCTTTTCTTCAATCGGCATAATTGATTTTCGACCTGTCATAAGTTCTACTAGCATATATCCTGTCACCGAACTATGTGTTATTCGATCAGCCCATAATGTAAATGACAAAAGCCGTAGCCACTCTCTAACTTTTCCATCACAAGCTTTAACTAATGCTTTCACAATCGGTGGGTGACCGCGTTCGCTTATTGCATTCCCTTCCGGATTATAAGCAGTAGTTAGTGATAATTTAATTCCACATCTTTCAAAGAACTTACGAGCTTCTTGTGCATTTAATTCTCCACGATCTGCAGTGATTTTTCCTACGCATCCGTAGCGGCAAATGACATCTTCAAGCAAAAATCTACAAATCCCCTCTGTAGATTTTGTCCTCAATGCTCTTCCTTCTACTTGATTTGATAAATCTTCACGAGCTAAAACCAAATATCTCATCTGCCATAACCCAACTGGCATAATAACCAAATCAACAACCCATTTAAAATGAATAGCCAGAGGATACGTGTTAGGGACATATTCCTTAGAACTTTCTAGAGAGAAGTTTCTAGAAGGTTCTAGAAAACAAGCCTCTCGAACCTTTTAGAAGAGAAGCCTCTAGAACCTTTTAGAGAGAAGTTTCTAGAAGCTTCTAGAAAGGAAGCCTCTGGAACTTTTTAGAAGCTTCCTAGTTAATAGAAGTAGCTCGAGAAGCTTCCTAAGTAGGAGTATATATAGGGATCGAGGCTGAAGAGTTCTTCAGTCTCGACAATACATCTCTTGGAGTTCTAGCTCACCTTTCTAGTGTTGTTCTTGTACTCATCTGTTTAATCTAGTTCTGCCACTTCTTCTTGAACTTCTTGTTAGATTTCAAGTCTGTATTTTGTGTCCGTGACAGTTTGTCGAGACTGCACTAACTTGAGATATCAGAGCTAGTTCTTTCTTAGTAGAGTGTGGATTACCCCTCTACTTGAAGGTATATTAGAATTTTTAGAGGTTGCGGATTACCCTCCTCTAAACTGATACTTCTTTTGTTACAATATTGGAGTCTTATTCTTCTTGGAGAGAGTGGATTATCCCTCTTCTTGAAATTCTTAAGGCATTTTATAGGTTGTGGATTACCCTCCTATAAACCAATATTGCCTCTTGTAGAGTCATTTTTGTCCTTCTTTTAGAATGGTCGGAGGTCAAGACATTAGTATGACAGAAAGTTCAGAGTCTAAGTTAGATGCTATTATGAATGCCCTCGCTACGTTATCACAAAGAACTGCAGAGATTGAAGCAGTGGTGGCAAGGCTTCATAATGATGGAGTATCTGGGATAGCACAATCTAAACTACACCAGCCTCAAACTTCTGCACTTGGAGAAACAATTTTATCTCAAGTTCGACAAGAACCACTAGTTCTACAACATAAAGAGCCTCGAGTTAGCCTTCTAGATAAGTTTGATGGAACACGTTCCAAGTTTCGAGGATTCCTCAATCAAATCAGGTTGATAACAGTTTTACAGCCCGAACGATATCCAACGGAGGAGTCACGTGTTGGACTTGTTGGAACCTTACTTACGGGACAAGCTCTATCATGGTTTGCTCCTTTGTTTGAGAAACGATCATCCATATTAAACAACTTCGAAACCTTTTTGGAAGCATTTGAAGAAGCATTTGGTGAACACGATAAGGTTCGATGGGCTACAACAAAGATCCAGTCGCTACGACAGGGGATGCATTCTATATCAGTCTATGCTTCAGATTTTAGGCAATTAGTATGCGACATCAATTGGGATGAAGAAGCGTTGATGAGTCAATTCTATTGGGGTTTAAGAGATGATGTGAAGGATTTGTTGTTAACTCTTCCTGATCCACGAACGCTCAATGATGTCATTAGCCAAGCTGTAAAGTGCGATAATCGCCTATTCCAACGTCGCCAAGATCAACGCTCAAGACAACATACAATTCGCCATGCTCCAACTATGTCGGCAAGCAGTGTGAATTCGCATTCAGAGGTGGAAGACATGCAAATTGATGCGGTACGTGTCAAATCTCTTACTATAGAAGAAAAAAAGCGACGTATGGAGGAAAATTTATGCTTGTATTGCGATGGAGAAGGCCACAAAGTCGGAAACTGCCCCAAAAAGCAAAATCGAAGCATAGTCAAGACTAGAGGAGTATTTGTTCAGGAAAACGAGGATGCCCAGCCACAGTAGGAACCATGCGGCTGGACAATGAAATATCCCAACAACAATCAGGTTCCTTTCTTTCTGCCCAACCTGCGCTTTGTTTTACAATCCCTCTGTTTATTGGCCTTCAAAAACTGAGAACCTTAGCACTACTACACTCAGGAGCATCTACTTGTTTTTTAGACGAAGAATTTGTAAAGTATCATAAGATCCCTTTAGTACAAAAATTAAAACCTGTTCATGTTGAGGTCATAGATGGATGACCTTTATTGTTTGGTAGCATCACCGATGAATCAAAACCTATAGAAGTAACGTTTAAAGAGCATAGTAGTCATATTATTTTTAATATTATTAGAACCCCATCAAATCCTATTATTCTTGGTCTTTCTTGGTTGGAAAAACATAATCCATCGATAGATTGGAGGTTGCAAAAGATGACTTTTTCCACAAAACCACCCAAGAAAAAACCTAGTAAAAAACCTCGAAAAAAGAAATCCTTATTCATTGGAGCAAGAGCGTTTATAAGATCATCTAAGGAAGGCACTTCATTTGTCATTTATGCAGCTCCAACTACCGAGGAGAAGATCTCAACAGCAAGTATACCGGAGCAATATAAAGATTTTGAAGACATATTTCAAAAGAAGAACGCCGACATACTACCGGAACACCGACCATATGATTGTGCCATAGACTTGCAAGAAGGAGCACAACCACCTTTTGGCCCAATCTACAATCTATCCCAAACGGAGTTGGCAGAGTTGCGAAAGTATATCGACGAGAATCTAGCCAAGAACTTCATTCGTCATTCAAAATCATCAGTTGGAGCACCCATCTTATTTGTGAAGAAGAAAGATGGATCATTATGGATGTGTGTGGACTATCGAGGCCTCAAAAAGGTAACAAAGAAAAATCGTTATCCATTATCCTTGATTTCTAGTCTCTTAGAACAACTTGGACATGCGAAGATCTTTACAAAAATTGATCTAAGAGGAGCTTATAATCTCGTACGAATCAAAGAAGGAGATGAGTGGAAGACAGCATTCCGTACAAGGTATGGTCATTTCGAGTATAATGTCATGCCTTTTGGTCTTACCAATGCTCCAGCGGTTTTTCAACATATGATGAATGACATCTTTCGAGAATACCTCGATGATTTTGTTGTCATCTACTTGGACGATATTCTAATATTCTCTAAAAACGAGGAAGAGCATGAGAAGCATGTTCGTTTGGTCTTGGAGAAACTTCGCAAGCAAGGACTATATGCCAAATTAGAAAAGTGTTTATTTCACCAGACGGAGATGGAGTTTTTGGGGTTCATTGCAACTACAAAAGGTTTGAAGATGCACCCCAAGAAAGTAGAAGCAATCATGTCTTGGGAGGTTCCGAAGATGGTTAGAGACATACAATGCTTTCTTGGTTTTGCTAACTTCTATCGAATCTTCATCAAGAATTATTCTCAAGTTGCTGCTCCTCTCACTCGATTAACATGCAAGGATAAGTTGGAATGGGGACCTTTGGCGGAGAAGGCGTTTCAAGACTTGAAGACAGCATTTACTACAGCTCCAATTTTAGTACATCCAGACTTTACAAAGGCCTTCTATTTAGAAACTGATGCTTCAGATTTTGCTTTGAGAGCTGTACTTTCACAAATGAGTGAAGACAAGAAGCTCCATCCAGTTGCATTCTATTCTCGGAAGTTCTTTGCTGCTGAAATCAATTATGAGATCCACGATAAGGAACTTCTTGGTATAGTGGATTCTTTCGAAGAATGGCGTCACTTTCTTGAAGGAGCTGCACATCCAGTAACCGTATATACGGATCACAAGAATTTGGAGTATTTCATGTCGGCTCGAGTTTTAAATTGGCATCAAGCTCGATGGAATATGTCGCTATCTAGATTCGATTTTGTTATCACTTATCGATCTGGAAGGCAGCAAGGACTATCCGATGCTTTATCAAGGAGATCGTATCTTACACCAAAGGTTGGAGAAGCAGCGTTTGATCAACAATGTACAACGTTATTGAAGCTAGAGAGATTTCAACTTTGTACTACTATTGTATCATTTGATGCTGACTTCCTAAACCAAGTACGTGCTATGACCATTAAAGATTCAGTAGCTATTGATATCAAACAACGTACCAATGACGATAAGTTCAAGGTGGAGGGAGATCTTTTATACTTTGAAGAGCGATTGTACAATCCAAAAGGACCAGCACGACTCCGAGTTCTTCAATGTCGCCATGATTTTCCAGCTGCGGGACATTTTGGATTCAACAAGACCTTGGAGCTTATTTCCCAAGATTTTTGGTGGCCCCAAATGTGGAAGGATGTGAAAGATTTTATCCTCTCTTATGACATCTGTTCAAGATCCAAGAATCCTCGGCATCACCCTTATGGACTTCTACAGCCATTGCCAATTCTACGTCGACCATGGTCTTCAATTTCTATGGACTTCATCACGGACTTGCCATCATCAAACTCATTTGACAGCATCTTTGTCGTTGTAGATCGGCTTACGAAGATGGCACACTTTGTTCCTTGTAAGAAGACATCGTCTAGTGAAGTCACAGCAAGACTCTTTCTCGATAATGTGTATCGATATCATGGACTACCAAATGATATCATATCAGATCGAGGTACCTAGTTCGTGTCAAAGTTTTAGAGATCTCTCTTTGGGATATTGAAGGTGGATATCAAGCTTTCTTCAGCTTTTCATCCTCAAACTGATGGCCAAACGGAACGGGTGAACCAAGTCTTGGAGTAGTACTTACGATGTAGCATCAACTATCAGCAAGACTATTGGACTGCATATCTACCGTTAGTCGAGTTTGCATATAACAACACCCTCCATGCGTCGACTCAACAAACACCATTCTTTTCCAACTATGGGTATCATCCAAAGCTTGATTTATTGAGTCCGTCAACAAATAACAATCCAGCAGCTGAAGGATTTGCAAAGCAACTATCAGAGTTTCAAACTATGTTGAAGCTTCAATTACAATCCGCTCAAGAATCCTATAAGACGTCTGCAGATAGATTTCGGAATCAAGGACCTACTTTCAAAGTTGGAGACAAAGCCTGGCTTCTTCGACGAAATATCAAGACCAAGCGACCATGTGATAAGTTGGACTATCGAAGATTGGGACCATTTATCATCCAGAAGCAAATTAATCCAGTGGCATACCGGCTGGAGTTACCGGTTTCTATGAAGGTACATCCAGTCTTTCATGTTTCTCTATTGGAACCTTATTAAGAGTCATCTTTTCCTGAAAGAGTGCAATGTCCGCCACCTAGTATTGAAATCGAGAATCACGAAGAATACGAGGTTGAAAAGGTATTGGATTCACGGCGAAGGTGGAGAAAGTTAGAATATCTTGTTCATTGGTGCGGCTATGACATTAATGAGCGAACGTGGGAGCCAGCTGAAAATCTTACGAATGCGCCACAAAAGGTACAGGAGTTTCATCAACGACATCCTGATAAATCTAAATCAATTCGATGATAGCTTCTTTCTGAAGCTTGTTCTCCCAACAATATAAGAAAAGGGGAGAGCCCCAGCAAAATTCGTAGTTGATGTAGTTATTTTCTCCAAGATAGATCGTAGTTTGGTCTTTTGATATGGATAGCCAAGAGATAGATACTATGCCAGTCAGAGTATCGCAACCGAGTAGCTCACAAAAGCGACCCCGAGATGAAGAACTACATGTACCACGATGACGACGGAGGATACCGAGTAACCGATCACTGGTGATCGTATTTGAGATCGAGCCTACTTACGATGGTCAGCCAGAAGGCGTGTTTACAGGACAGTTTTACAATGACGACACGAAAGTTCATGCTTGGTCAGAAGTCGAAGGCATGGGCCACTACCGTTGGTTTCAAGGGTCAATGAACCATTTGCCTCGTGAACAACAGTTGGAGTTCATAGCAGAAGTTATGCGACAGATCTTCATTTTCTTACGTTGGTACTGATCAACAACATTGCTTCTCAGAGACCTCGAAGCTAAAGGAGGGGGTGATGTTAGGGACATATTCCTTAGAACTTTCTAGAGAGAAGTTTCTAGAACCTTCTAGAAAACAAGCCTCTGGAACCTTCTAGAAGAGAAGCCTTTGGAACCTTTTAGAGAGAAGTTTCTAGAAGCTTCTGGAAAGGAAGTCTCTGGAACCTTCTAGAAGAGAAGTTTCTAGAAGTTTCTAGAAGTTTCTAGAAAGGAAGCCTCTAGAACTTTCTAGAAGCTTCCTAGTTAATAGAAGTAGCTCGAGAAGCTTCTTAAGTAGGAGTATATATAGGGATCAAGGTTGAAGAGTTCTTCAGTCTCGACAACACATCTCTTGGAGTTCTTGCTCACCTTTCTGGTGTTGTTCTTGTACTCATCTGTTTAATCTAGTTCTGCCACTTCTTCTTGAACTTCTTCTTAGATTTCAAGTCGATATTTTGTGTCCGTGACAATACGTAGGATGAAGACTATCTCGATGTCGAATATTAGAATATGATTGACAGATTTCACATGACTCTACAAATGAGAGCACATCTCGATACATATTTTTCTACCAATATCGTTCCTTGAGTTTAGCAAAAGTAGCCCAGATTCCTCTATGCCCTGCCCATAAACTATCATGAAACTCCTTTAATAATTTTAGTTTTTCTTCCTTTTTGCCTATCATTCGTTGTGGCATCCCAATTCCTTTCTTCGGTCTCTTCCATAAGAATCCATCTCGAAGCAAAAATCCATATGTTTTTTTTCTTATTTGTTTGAATTTTTTTGTAGACCAATTCTCCTACTTAGTCAAGGTATTCAAGTAATGACTAATATCCAATAATTCTCCTTCATAAAATTCTTCAAGAAATAGCTTGTCTTTTCTGTTGAGATTTGATATTGAATAGAATTTCAATTCAACGTCATCAATGTCTTCAACCATTTCATCCTCCCTCTCGTATCTTGCTCGAGATAGCATGTCTGCTATTAAATTGTCCTTCCTAGGAACATGCTTAAATTCCGGATTTAGTGACTTAATATAAGCAATCCATCTCAACATTGCAATATCTGGCGTTGAACAGTTAATAATCATTCCAAGCAATGGCAAGCAATCTGTTTCTATTACTACTACTGCCCCAATCAAATAGTCCTTTTCAGCTTTCATAGCCGAAACAACTCCCCAAAGTTCTCTTTTGACTTGCGAATATGCACGCTGACGAATACTTAAAACTTTAGCTCCAAATCGAATTACAAATCTATTCCCACTAGAATCATCTTGACCCACAGCCCATCCAATGGCAATTGGACTAGCGTCCACAGTAAGAATCATTGGTCTATTGCACCTATAATCAACCTTCCTCAATATTGGAGGTGACATCAATAATTTCTTCAATCTTTGCATTGCCTGAATATGCCTTTCTTCCCATTTAAATCGGTAACCCTTGCGTAACAGTTCATATAATGGATCCGCTATGTGAGCATAATGAGGGATCCAGATTCGATAAAATACACATGCACCTAAAAACCTGCAAACCTCTGTTAAAGAATCACAATCCTTTTTCATCCTTCCAATTGCATCAATTTTAGTCGGATCTGGTTTTCTTCCGTAAGATCCACATAAATGTCCAACAATCACAACCTCTCGTACTCCAAATACGGACTTCATACCCGATAATGTAAGATGAACTTCTCCAAGCCGAGTTAAAATCTTTTCACAATCTTGTATATGATCAACAACATATCTGCGACACCCCCTCGTATCTAAAGTTTCATCCTTGTCTCCTTCTCTGCACCCTTTTATAGGAACATCATCCAGAAAAGGCATAGTCTTTTCCGGAATAAAATCTCTCGATACCTTATTCATCCCATTCATCATATGCGCAACTGAGTTGGTCGCGCCTTGAGGAAGAGTGCACATTCTAACCAATCCAAGTGGTGTCCTCATTGTTGTCATATCTCTACTTCCTTCGCCAAGTTGAAATTAATCATAACTTGAATACAAGTCACCCATTGAATAGATCGCCCTTCCAGCAAACGTCTCAGTAAATTCATCCACAATAGGTCCAATTCTTGCATTCCTGATAGTTATTGCATTCACCGGTTGCATATCTTGAATAAACCGTAGTGACCCATTCTTCTTAGGTACCGTAAACCATTGACTAGAATACGGCACAAATGAGGGTTCCAATATTTTCATCTTTATCTTTTCTTTTAATAGTTCCACCAATTTAGGTAAATGTGTCCTCGGTATTGGAATCGGTCTTAGATTCCAAGGTACATGTGGTATAGTGAAGATAACCATAGGTGTTATAATATTTGGATCCACACACCCAATTTCATGAGATTCAAAAGCAAACGATCTACCTTGTTTAGCCAACATCTTTTTGAAGCAAGTAATTTCCTCCGGCAATAAAGAACCATCAGAATCAATCTTCAATTCTTCAAAAGTCTCTTTAGTAAACTAATGTCCAATACTCATTGGATTTCTTAAACTTGCTTCTTTTGATGCTTCTCCCATTTGTTCTTTAGAATCTTCTGGTAATGGTCCGGCAACAGGCTTTACCTTCTTATCTGCCATTTTATATCTCGTCTCTACAGTGACTTCTGGTGCTTGAAAAGATTCAAGTATGGTATAAACCTCTCTTGAATGAATCTCAACAATCTTATCATTATCCCATAATCCAATAAATGTAATCAATTCCAATGAATTTTCCAGTCCATTTTCTTCATAAATACCTAAAATCTTCTCATCATCTTGCAATGTACCTATCTTGCGTAATTCTCTTTCAATATTATATAATCTTTTTCTTTCTTTTCTTTTAAAATCATCAACTTTCTTATACATAATATTTCCATTCTCCAATATACAAATAAAACTCGCATCAAAGGCACCTTTATCTTACAAGAGTACCTCCTCTTTTGTACCTCCATAATCTAGCTTTATAGTGGTACCTCCCCAAAATCCTTAAATCCTTCAACAATCTTTGGCAATGGTTTCTCCCTCAACCTAACTCGATTCCGTTCATGATTAGGAGGTACTGTTAGAAATTGTACAGCTTTCCTCCCATCTTCGCTCCGTACCCTTGCATAAACAGAACCATCGTCAAGTACTTTTGTTTCCATCCATGTTGCCATAATATAAGGTTGTCCTAAAATCAACGGATAAGACGTTGTATCTTGAACAAAGAAATGTTGCTCCGTCGCAACATCCCCAATCCGAATTTTGACATCTGGACAAGCTCCATATAATTCGCCCCATGTGTTATTAGCTGCTCGTATTGTCCATCCATGTTCCATATCAATTGGCCATTTTTGCTTCTTATAAAGATCTTTAGATATGAGATTTATTTCAGAACCATGGTCGACTAAAGCAACAATTAATTCTTCTATATCTCCTACTTTCACCAATACCTTAGTAGTTGCCCTTGCCCAATGCTTTCAAGTATAATGGCTCAAAGCTTTTATTTCCTTATCACTATAATCTTCGAAACGTACTCGTTGATTATACCCATTCTTTTCATTTGTTGGTTGCTTGTAACCAATATCAACCTCTTCTTCATCTTTATATATTCTTGCATCAATAGCATGACTCATTTCAGTTTCATCCATTAATTGCCTCTTTCGCTTAATGCTGTCAATGATAACATCATGAAACTCTTTCTTTGCAATTTCCAAGACTTCTTTCAATGTGAATTCCACCTTAGTGTTTAATACACGTTCTTCCAACACCCCTTTCAAATTTGTTGCCGCTTTAATGTCAAAAAGTAGCTTATAAGCAATTGATTTGCCCTTATCTTTTGTCTCCTTTGTTTTTTCTCCCAATGATGCTGAGGTATCCTTTACAGGCAATTCTTGTGAAGCTGCCTCCCGAGCCTTGTCTCCTCGAGTTTGCCTCTTAGAAGAATTTCCTTCTCTCATATCATCAAAATTTCCTCGTCTCTTTTCTTCAATCAAAGCTTCATGTTGGCTCTTAGCAATATATGCATGAATTAAAAGAGACTCAACAAGATCCTCCCAACCTGTTCTACCTCGTATTGTAGCTGCAGTCCTCAATAACGCTTCTCGAGGTAATTTCCCTTCTTGCATTGTAGAAACGGCAGAAGCCCAAAACTCACTAATTTCCGTACTTCCACCAATTTCATCATCTACTCTAGCACCATAACTTGCACTTTCTCGTGTTGCTGTTTCATGCTCTTTTAGGTAATCTTGAACCAATGCTCTCATTCCTCCCTTGCCAAAATTGGTTTGAAGAAGATTCTTCCTATCTTTTAATGCTATCTTTCCATCTTTCCAGCAAATAATTCCTTGCTGTATCATATTATTAAATTCATTGCAATCTTTTCTAGTGTGTGTAGCATCATCACACCAAATGCATCTTTGTACATCTCCTTGTTTTGAAACATTCTTCGAATTATTTGTAGAAGTATTCTCTTCAAGTCTTGCCAATTTGATTTGAAGATCTCGCATTCCTCGTATAATTTCTTCTATCCCCATATCTGCTTTCTTTGATAAGGATGTCGAAGGTTGAACTGTAGGCGTTGTTGGTGGTGTTGTACGTCATGGAGCTTTGGGTGCTTGTACTATTTTTGGAATATTGCTCCTATCCTTCCTCCTTTCTCTTTTTGTAAGCAACCCCACCACATCTTCAACGTTCTTCCACTTTGTTATCAATCCTTCATCTTCTTCTTTGTCTTCAAGAAGGAGTTCTAATTTTCCTTGCAATTCTCCATCAGCAGCTTGAAGAAATAGATCAACTTTGTTCGGCTCCAATGTCAATTTTTCTACCTTCCACAATTGAGAGTACTGCCTCTCAAATTCCCTTAGAAGCTCATTTGCTTGCAAATTCTTATTGGGTCGTTCAATCCATTCCAGAAACAGCTTCTTAGTAACGCGATCAATATTTTCCAAGAAATATTCGTCTTTCAATGCATGTGAAAAAACCTCCCATGAATTCCCATAACGATTAGTAATCGATGTAATATGGTCCCTTATCTCCGGTATCGTGGCAAATCTAAATAATTCAACCATTTTCTTCTTAGAAACCCGATTTAATTCCATTTCATGAACATAACATCTTAAATACCTTGAAATATTCCTTCCATCAAATTGATCAATTTTATTGACCATTGCTTGCAATGCTTTGGTTGCCAAAGCTTCCTTTCGATCATTGCTTTACTGTTGCTGCATTGATAATGAGAAGGCTTGAAACATACTAAAAATAGATGGATCCATGTGCATACCTTGTCCTTTAGAAGAATCCCCACCAGAAACTCCTCCCAAAAATCCTTCAAAATTTTTATTTTTGTTTTCCATAAAATAAAAATAAAATCAAACGAAATCCAATACCTTCCACCTCAAGCTTTCACGTTGGGTTCACCACTTTTGTCGTATTACGTACTTTCCTGCTCGAGAACGCGTCGGGCGTCTGGCTGTAGAAGGTAGTATGGAGATTCGCTAATATTCAAACAGTCTATCGGTTTTTTGACTGTTGGAATATAAACAACTACAAGAATACACCGTAAATCTATACAGATGCCCTTCGACTGCTCGCCAAAGTCCTTTTTGTCCCAGCCGATAGGTCTCTAGACGTTACAGAGAACCTCGAACAACCCAAACTGCTAATCTTCGATACCGCTTTATACTCGCGATCTTGTATCCACTGACTGTCTCGTTAGATTAACCCAATAAATTTCATTCACTCCGCATACTCAATCCTATAGACACCCTTTTAATTCTTCATCATAGACGTAACTCGATTTCACAAAACAGTCAAGAGAAATCAAACCCACTTCATTAAAAATCTTGATTCACCATTACAACACCGACTTCAGCAACAATTGCCTCAGTCTTCCCAAAATCCTATGAAGAAAAAAAACCCAATTCTCTGTCTTTTTTCCCCACCCGAAGCATGAAGCTCGCTCTCTAATCCTTCAAAAACCCCCAAAAAACTCATTCTCTCCCCTCTCATTTCTTAACCTTAATTTTGAATTTCTTCAATCTTCCGTCTTGGATCTGAAATTGGCTCCCGTCGTCAGAGCTTAGATCTGAAATTGGCTCTCGTCGTCAGAGCTTTCTCCTCCATTTTTACCTTTAAGAGATCCTTTTACTGAAAGGACGTTCCCGGAATGGCACAAAGGACGGAACAGCCTGAAACAAAATCGGAGCCCCGTAATCAGGACCACATTGAGTCGCCCGACCAATTCAGGTCTCATATTGGGTAAGAGTCCAGTAGTAAGACCCGGATGTTCCCGTAATTGGATCAAATTGGTCCTTTGCGTCAGATTGCCTGAGGCCCATCGTAAGACCTGGATTTTTTGTAATTAGACTGCATTGGATTGCTCGACCAATTCAGGTCTCATATTGGGTAAGAAGACCTGGATTGGATGTCTTGAAATTAGATCCAATTGGCTCTTCAAACTAGGCTCACCCATCGTTGAATTGGTCCTTTCCCTTTCTGCTGACTCCCGTTATTGGAATCGAATGGAGCATTTCAGTATGCCCCGGCTAACTATAACGGGGTGATTGAACCTAGCCACTCAGTATTTGCACTGGAATTGGTCGTTGCTCCCAATATTCGAGGTAACTGAATATTAATAAAAGTCTCCTTTCTTTATATTTTCACGGTATACTCGTGTTACAACACGACACCGCTAGAGCATTGATAAGACCAAAGGGCATGACATTATACTCAAAATGGCCATATCTTATACGGAACGCTGTCTTCCACTTATCTCCTTCCTTGATTCGTACGAGGTTGTAAGCTCCCCTTAGATCAATTTTTGTAAAGATCCTTGTACGTCCAAGTTATTCTAAGAGACCAGAAATCAAGGATAAGGGATAACGATTCTTCTTTGTTACCTTGTTGAAGCCTCGATAGTCCATGCACATCCATAATGAGCCATCATTCTTCTTCACAAATAAGATAGGTACTCCAACTGACGATTTTGAATGACGGATGAAGTTCTTGGCTAGATTCTCGTCGATGTACTTCCACAACTCTGCCAACTCCATCTGCGATAGATTGTAGATTGGGCCAAAAGGCGGTTGTGCTCCTTCTTGTAAGTTTATGGCGCAATCATATGGTCTGTGTTCCGGTAGCATGTCAGCATTTTTCTTTTGAAACACGTCTTTAAAATCCTTATATTGCTCTGGTATACTTGCTATCAAGATCTTCTCCTCAGTAGTTGGAACCATATAAATGACAAATGGTGTGCCTTCCTTGGACGATCTTGTAAACACTCTTGCTCCAATAAATAAGGATTTCTCTATTTGGGGTTTTCTACTAAGCTTGCTCTTGGGTGGTTTTGTGGGAAAGGTCATCTTTCGCAACTTCTAATCTATGGATGGGTTATGCTTTTTCAACCAGAAAAGACCAAGAATAATAGAATTTGATGGGATTCTAATAATATTGAAAATAATATGACTACTATGGCCCTTAAACGTCACTTCTATAGGTTCTGATTCATGAATGACACTACCATATAATAAAGGTCGCCCATCTATGACCTCAACGTGAATAGGTTTGGATTTTTGTACTAAAGGGATCTTATGATGCTTCACAAATTCTTCGTCTAAGAAACAAGCAGATGCTCCTAAATCTAATAATGCTAAGGTTTTCAGTTTTTGAGGGCCAATAAGCAAAGGGATTGTAAAACAAAGGGCAAGTTGAGTGGAAAGAAAGGAACTTGGTTGTTATTGCAATATTTCACTGTTCAGCCGCACAGTTCCTATTGTGGCTGGGCATCCTCGTTTTCCTGAATAAATGCACCCCTAGTCTTGACAATACATCGATTTTGCTTCTTGGGACGGTTTCCAACTTTGTAGCCTTCTTCACCGCAATACAAGCATAGATCTTCCTCAATATGCTACTTTTTTTCTTCTAGAGTAAGAGATTTGACTTGTACCGCATCAATTTGCATGTCTTCTACCTCTGAATGTGAATTCACGCTGCTTGCCAATATAGTTGGAACGTGACAAACTGTATGTTGTCTTGAACATTGGTCTTGGCGGCATTGGAATAGGCGGTTATTGCACTTCACAGCTTGGCTAATAGCTTCATTGAGCATTTGTAGATCAGGAAGAGTTAACAGCAAATCCTTCATATCATCCCTTAAACCCCCAATAGAATTGATTCATCAACGCTTCTTCATCCCAATTGATGTCGCATGCTAATTGCCTGAAGTCCGATGCATAGACTGATGTAGAGCGCATTCCTTATCATAGTGACCGGATCTTTGTTGTAGCCCATCGAATCTTGTTGTGTTCATCAAATGCTTCTACAAACGCCTCCAAAAAGGTTTCAAAGTTGTTTAGTATGGACGATTATTTCTCAAACAAAGGAGCAAACTATGATAGAGCTTGTCTTGTAAGTAAGGTTCCAACAAGCCCAATACGTGACTCCTCCATTGGATAGCGTTCAGGCTGTAAAACTGTTATCAACCTGATTTGGTTGACGAATCCTCAAAACTTGGAATGCGTACCATCGAACTTGTTCGGAAGGCTAACTCGAGGCTCCTTATGTTGTAGAACCAGCGGTACTTGTCGAACTTGAGGCAAAGTTGCTTCTCCAAGTGCAGAAGTTTGAGGCTGGTGCAACCTAGATTGTGCCATCCCAGATGCTCCATCATTATGAAGCCTTGCCACGACTCCTTCAATCTCTGTAGTTCTTTGCGATAACATAGCGAGGGCATTCATGATAGCATCCAACTTGGACTCCAAATTTTTTGTCATACTAATGTCTTGGCCCCCAGCCATTCTAAGAGAAGGACAGAAATGACTCTACAAGAAGACAATATTGGTTTAGAGGAGGGTACTCCGCAACCTCTAAAATGCCTTAAGAGCTTCAAGAAAAGGGGTAATCCATTCTCTCTAAGAAGAATAAGACTCCAATATTATAACAAAAGAAGTATCGATTTAGAGGAGGGTAATCCGCAACCTCTAAAATGCTAGTACACTTCCAAGCAGAGAGATAATCCACAATCTAACAAAGAAGAAACTAGCTCTGATATCTGAGGTGAGTGAAGTCTTAACAAACTGTCACGGACACAGAAATACAGACTCGAGATCTAACAAGAAGTTCAAGAAGAACTGGCAAGAACTACATCAATCAGATGAGAACAACACCAGAGAGGTGAGCTAGAGCTCCAAGAGATGTGTTGTCGAGACTGAAGAACTCTTCAGCCTCGATGCCAATATATACTCCTATTTAAGAAGCTTCTCAAGCAACTTCTACCAACTAGGAAGCTTCTAGAAGGTTCCAAACACTTGCTTCTAGAAGGTTCTAGAAACTTGTCTCTAGAAGGTTCTAAGGATTATGTCCCTAACAGCCAAATTGCTTCTTTTGTTGCATGAATAGATGCCATATACTTTACTTTAATAATAGATAATGCAATAATTGGTTGTTTCTTGCCATTCCAATTATTTGTACTATCAACTAATAAAAATATAAAACCAATATTAGATTTTTAATTATCAATATTTTTTATATAATTTATATTATAATATTTATTAATTTATAAATATAAAGAACTTCCACCATATTATAGCACATTATTTAATTTATCTTTGAGATATTATAAAATCTACTTAATAGCTATCAAATGTTGTAACAAAAGTTTTTTTATGTATTAGCTAACAACTCTTCTTCTATATGCAATATCAATTTAATTTCCTACAATTGCAAATAATAAATTTTTAATTACACTTTCATAAAGAAAATCTATCATTTCTTGAATTTTTCAGTAACATAAAGAATCATGACTCTTAATAGTTTGTTTTTACAATCCAAAGGTATAGCCAAAGATTTGCAATCATTCAAACCAAATCTTTTAAGTATGTTTTTCACGTACTTATGTTGATTCAAATTAGTTATAATATTTTTTTTATTTCTTATAATATATATCTCCAAATTGTAATAGAATATTTTCAAATCTTTCATATAAAATCTTATAGCTAAATGTCTCTTTATCTTTAAAAAGAGTCATTGTCATAGATATATATAGGTATTTTAATAAATAGTTATATGATTAGGTAGGAATAGGTAAAAGCAAATAAAAGTAGGATAATTTCATAAGATCTTTTAGAGAAGCTTCCTAAAAGCTTCAAAGATGCTGCTTGACTTTACATGTGTTTGAAGTTGATTAATAGGTTAGAAATTTGATCAACAAGTTAATTTTGATAGCTTATGGAATAAGTTAACTATGTGGCTTACATATAGAAAACTTACCTTATAAGTTAAGATATGTATCTTACAAAGTCAACATATTTTGGAGGTCCTGTAGGACATTGCTATATAGCTTCTAGTTAAGAATATATATAGAGGCAAGAGTGAAGCCTTCTTCACTCTTATCAATGCCTTTCTAGTCCTTAGTCTTATTTCAAGATTTTTTTAGTCTTCTCTTTTTTGGCAATAGTCATTCTAGTTTAATATTACATCACCTTTTGAGTGAATTTTTAGTTCTCTTGAGAGACACAAGAGTGTATTAAAGATTTTCTTTCTTTGAGATTCATATCCTTGATAGTCATTTAATATTGTAGATTAAAATCAAGTTATCAACATAAAATGTAATAATAATAATTCTATTATTACTCATTAGAACATAAATTTTTAAATCTATATAGCTTTTTATAAACTTTGTGAAAGAAAGTGCTCACCTATATTCTTATGTTAAGTCCTTAGAGATTGTTTGAGCTGATAGAGAGTTTTAGAAAGCTTACGGATTACAAGTTTTTCACCTTTTGAGACATCACCATCAAATTGATTCATTTGAATTTCTTCTTTTAGACCTCAATTCAAGAATAATGTCTTAAAATTAATTTAATAAACTTTTAAATCTTTAATTGTGGCTAGTCATAGTATACAAATTTTATAAATTAATGCCATCTTTGCCACTCAAACAAAGATTTATATTGTATTTAATCTTCATAATCTATTTGCAACTAATTGATTTTTTATTTACTAATAAAAATATCAAAATCAAAGTCATATTGTCTATGAGATTTTGCTACTCTAAATCCATTGCATCCTTCTACTTCCAAATATCATTTCTTCTTATAGCTTCTATAGTAGTAATTGATTTGTTACTGCTTATGTCAAAAGCATGTGCCATATATGTAAAAGATATAAAAGATTTTAGAGGAAATTAAGCCAATATTGATTCATCAATCACTTATTATTTTGCCAATAAATGTACTTGCACACATGTAATCATTGATAAAAGAAAAGATAGAGGTAGAATAGTAGTTGAGTTTAAAATTATATGTTGTTATTTAAGTATCAAAGTTTATATTTAAAGCTTTCAAAATAAATATAAATATTCAACAAGTGATTTTTTTTATCATTGTTAATATTTAAATCACTTATTATATCTTCACTATCATTTTTTGAATCAGATGAAAAATCTATAGATTTAAGTTTTTTTTAATTTTTTTTTAGATTTATTGATAGAAACCTCTATAATCTCTTTTTTTATAATCTTTATATTCAACAAATTTAACATCAAGGATCTTAATAATACAACCATTATCATAGTTGTTAAGATAATAATACTTAGTATCTTCAATATAGTCTAAAAATATATATTTTTTGCTTTCAAGATTAAATTTTTTATATTTTGTTATTGAAAACATGGGCATAGGCATCATATCTAAAATTACAAAAGTATTGTATTAAAAGTTCCATACTTAACCAAGCTTCTTTGAATGTTTTTCTTTCTACATCCATAATTTGAATTTAATTAAGGATAAAAGTATCATATTAATAGATTTTTCCCTATAACACATTTAAAAGTTTTTGGTGTTGCAACATGCATCTTGCATTCTTAAACAATGTCCAATTCTTGCGTTTTGCAATTCCATTCTATTAAGGCATATGAGATATAAAAAAATATCTTTTAATACCATATTGCTTATAAAATCACCTAAAGATCTTACATATATATTTACAACCTTTTCAAATTCTAAATCTAAATCTCTAAGTCTATTTTTTTCTACTAAAGCCTTAAAAAATATAAATTTATCCATGAATTCTGACTTTTGGTTCATAAAATACACAAAAGAATTTTTCAAAAAATCATCAATATAAATAAAAAAGTATTTTTTTTCTTCATAAAATGCAGTCTGAATATGACCATTAACATCAAAATAAAACAATTTCAAGAATTTGATTGCTTGAATACAATCTTTTGTTGAAAAAACATCATAATGTTGTTTTTTTTTTATCAACACATCATTTGCAAAATTCTAACTCGGTGTCCTTCCCTAAGTCTAGATGAATAACCATATCACCTACTTGTAGTTTTTTCAAGCACTAAATGCCAGGATGACTATGTTATTAATGCCAAAGATTAGTCTTATTTAAATCATGTTTTGTTTTTATAACAAGAAAAGTTTTTTTTAACTTTATTTAAAAATCCAAACATCTAATATAAGCTTTTATGTTTAATATCCTTTATTTTAATATTTTCTTATTTTATAAAATATTTGTCAACTTTGAAATTGACTTCATAACCTTGATCTATGATTTTACTAACAAAAAGTAAATTCATAGCCAATCCTTTAATATTTAAAACATCATATATATATATATATATATATATATATATATATATCTGTTTAAATATTTTTTGGAAATTAGAAAGATTTATTATTCTTTTTTTTAATGGCAATTCTACTATAATTTCTTTAATCAATCTTAAATCTTAATAATAGATTTTTATAATTTAAAATTTAATTTTGATTTCATATTATGTGCTGAATTAGAATCAACTTATTACTCTTTATCACTCATAGTGATAAATAATGCAAATTTAAAGACAACTTTATTTTCCTTCTTTCAATTTTTTTTTTATCTATTATATTAATATTTTTTTTTAAAAGTATCTTTCAACTGCCTTGACTTCAAGTCTTTCTCTTTGGTCTAACAATCTCTCTTATAATTATCCTTCTTGCTATAATATTTGTATTTATCATTCTTCTTGTAATCATGTGAAGACCTTGTATGATTGTGAGTATGAAAATGTGGCTTAATTTTATTATATATTTCCAATGCTACTATTGAAGTTGAACTCACATTCTTGTTATAAGACTTTTATTGCAATAATTGAGTTGTAACTATAATTAATAAAAATTGAACTAGATGTTGTATTTCCAATAATACCACCAAATACGGTATGACTTTCAAAGACTTCTTAAGAATGCCATAAAAAAATGTGTGTGCAAAACTTTCTCTCAAATTAAAGAAAGTTGCTCAACCATCTCCTATATTTTGCTTATATACATGACAAAGTTGCCACCTTCATTTATTTGCAATCCAATACTTGCAAATTAAAAACAATAGGCTTGAGGTATTTTTAACCTTGTACAATTCTTTTAGACTCTTATATGATGTTTTTATACTTGCTACTTTGCTTATTGTTATGAACTTTGGATTAGAAAGATGTTGAAAAATTTCAAATAGCATTGGTTTGTATGTATCTTTTCAATATTCTATTTTTTTTTTTTGGATTTATGGACAATTTAGTAGATTCCTTATATTGTCTACATATAATATTTTATAATTTCTTCTTAATTAGAATAAAATTAATTCTTTGCTTCTAGAGGTCTAATAAAAAAAAAATTTAATATAATATTTTGTTGTTATAATATAAAAAATAAATAATAAGATAGAAGAAATAATAAGATTTAGAAAAAAATTCATAAGAGGATAGAAATGGAGTCAAGATGAGATTCAACATACTATTATATAATATTTTATTTGAATATATATATATATATATATATATATATAGAAATTTTAATTTTTTTCTAAAAAAAAATCAGTTTTAAATAATTTTATTATGATGTCACCAATTTTTTCAAAAAATTCAAGTCTAAATTCATAAAATTGACAAAAATATTATGATTCTAATAAGAAGATGTCAAATTTAAATCGAAATATTTAACTTACCAAAATTTCTAATGTCCATTGACTTCTTTGTCTCCTTGGCTGCTTTGAAGTTCCTACAATAAGTTTCTAACTATTGTTGCCCAATTCAAGAGTCCATTCTTAAGAGTGTATTTTAGTACAATGTTTTCGATTCTATATAACTCTATGTAGTAGAAAGACTGCAAGCAAAGGCTGTGAGAAAAATAAAAGTTGTAGTTGGTATTTCTTGAAGCTCTAAAGTCCTCTTATTGCTCCTCTTGGTTTCTTAAACTTTTGTATTACATAAAATCCTACTTAAGAATACATTAGATACTTATCTGTGGAAGATAAATTAAAAATTGCAACAACAAAGTCTTAATTCTAATAGAATCCTGAATAAATTCCAGATTAACCTTAAAAATCATAATCAAATCCAAAATAAGTCCTAAAGAAATTTTTAAAAATCACAAATAAATTTTTAAAAAATAACAAAATACTAGAAAATAATAAAAAAATAATTTAAATTAATAAAAATAGGAATCTTATGTCAAATCCTAATCAAATCCTATTAAAATCCTAAATAATCTTTAAAAAATCTAAAATACATCCTAAATAAATCCTAACCAAATCCTAATAAAATCCTAAATAAATTCCAAATAAATTCTTAAATATTTTCTATAATTTTTTTAAAATTCCAATAGTAATTTATTAAATTGTTGATTTCAACTAAAGTTTTTTTTCACATTTCAACATTTAAGAAAAAAATGGGCTTATAAGTATGAATAAAATCAAACTTATCAATTGGAAGAAGAAACTCATAATACTCTCAAATGTCAGCCATCTTCTTTTTTTAACCTGAATATTGATTTTATGCGATATTTATTGTTTGTTGAACTATTCAATTGGTCTCAAAATTGGCTTAATTGTAAATGCCTAAATCCAAAATGCTCTCAAAAAAAATTGCTTTAATAAAACCAGCAAATTTCTTACAATCACAAAAAAACTCCACTAATCCTAAATTTTAAATATCCAAGATCTTAATCCAATAAAACTCTCAAATTTTTTAATCTAATTAGTTGATTGATTTTAAATTTGTCAAATATAATTAAGATAAGCATAGTATTAAACACACAAAATTTCATCCATAAATTTTCTATAATATTCATAAATTCTTCAAATGTATAAGCCTCTTTTCATTTCTCAAAATCCAAAACCTTTAAATACATCTTTCATTTTAAAAAGCTCTCAAAACCTCAATATGTATCCAAATCACTTGAAGTAAATGCTCAAAAAACCTTTTTAAATTTTTCTTTCAAAATTTTCTTTCTAATCTTTTAAAGAAGCCTAGAATTGCTATAGAAATATAATTTGTGCTTCAAGATTTGATTTTAATCTTGGTCACAACCAATCCTTTTTAAGTATCGATTCTTAATTTCTTGAAGAAATTTCTGCTACAAACTACTCTTAACTCTCATCTAAAGATGCTTATATAATTGTTTTTCTAATATACTTTGTTTTGTCATATTTATTGCTATATAAAGTAAATAGAAGCCTTTTTAATAAAAAAAAGATAGTATTAATACTAAGTTTTTACTACCTCCCTACTTTTTATTCATGTTTTGCTATCATAACTCTCTATTAAGCTCTTCTATAATAAAATCTATATTTTTATCTTTTACCATATAATTGTGTTATAATACAAAAATGTAACTATTGCTAAATGAGCTACTAAGTGAAGAAAAAAAATAGCTTAGATTTGGCTCTATAAAAGATTTAATTCCTCAAAAGGTTAAATTTACAAATTATAAAACTTTCTCAAGTTGATTGAAAGATTAAGTCTTGTAAAATAACCTCACATAATCTACTAAATCCATAGGCTATAAATTAAGAGTGTCAAGTTTTCATATCATGCGATAAAATTTAAAGAAGTATATTGCTAGAATAGAAGTTTAATAAAGTGAATACAAATGAGCTTGGTGCCTAATCTAAGAAGATTCAAAAGAACTAATTATTTAAAATAAATATTTTTCATGAGCTCTTATATGTCTATGGTATAACAATATGGATTTTTTTATGCAAATACACTAATAATTAATCTAGCTATTGATATATAGGTATTTGACTTGTAAAGCCACATGACGACTTAGTAGGCTACAACAACTTGACAACAACTTGAGAGCTACCATAGCTATTCAATTATGCATTGACTAATATTCATGATATATGGCTACTTATCAATTATCTATATAATATCTAATATAAATTAATCATATGTATGAATATTTTTTAAACAAAAATTTCTAAATATAGAATTTATAATAGGTTATACTTTATTCAGATTAAATTTTGTATAGTATCTATTTAAGTACTATAAATATAAGAGCTAAAAGATTTTACAATTAAAATCATAGCAACAAATTTTTATCTCTTATATTTTATTTAAAATTAAAAATAAAATATTTAAAATTTATAATATAAAAACTATGTATTAACTGAATAAGTAAAGGTTTTTTTTGAAGTATTATTTTAGTTAAAATATTTTTTAGGATTTTTGTAAATAATATCTTAATTTGTATATTAGTAATTATTTATTTAAATTATAAAATTAGATAAATTTTAAAAATAAAAAATATATAATGAGTTTAAACCTTATTTTAATTTAAATTTTTAAAAATATGCTTTTAAAAAAATAGAAAAAAATAATTAATTAAATAATATAATTTTTAAATATATATATTAGATATAAAACAAATCCTAAGTCCTAAATTCTAAATAAATTTATAATAAGGGATTATAATCTTAATTAAGATTATATAACATAAAATAATGTAATCTAATTCAAAAAGATAAATAAAACAAGATATAAAAAAAATTAGATTTCTTTATTTCTTTATTTATTTTAATTAATTGAAATATTTTTATAAATATTTTGTATACAGATAAAAAAAAGACTCAAGGTTTATAATTTGGTATTATTTAACAAAAGTATCTTATTTAGATCTATTAATGTGTTACTAAATAGATAAATAATCAATTAAAATAAAATATAAACATATAAATAATAACCACAAACTATCTCTTTTTTTTATTATTATCTTTTCATGAATAAAAATTTTATAATTATTAATAATACTATTATAATAAATATCAATTTTAATAGGAATAATGATAAAATCTGAAAAATATTAATAATTTTTAAAAATATATATTTTAAGATATTTTTTTATTATCTTTCAAAATATTTTTTAAAAATAAGGTATAAATGAATGTTCTCTCTTTTTGGAAAATATTACCTTAGAGTTATTTTTTTAAAGCCAACTATAGCATACAAAGTGTATGTTATTGTCTTTATTATCATCTAGCTTTATTGAATCTTGTGATTTTTAATCTCCTATGATTTTTTTATATTATCTAAATTAGTATTTGCAACTATATAAGATTAAGATATAATATTAAAAAATAATATGTACATGCATCAAAATTAAATAATTAAAAATATATAAAATTGTATATTGAGTTAAGTTTTTTTTAAATAAAAAAGTTCATGCAATTATATGTATATATATTGGGAAATATTAAAAATATCAAGAAGAGGGCGGCTGGGGGTGGACCGCAGATGGTATGGAACAATCCAGTACCGTTGTTGTTACCGAGAAAATCTGAGTGCTTTAACATTTGTTGAGTGATCTCACCGTAATACTTGGTAGAGATGTTGCTCAAGTGTGATTCCACGTACATGAGCTTCTCGAGCTTATCAAACTGGCCGTCCATCTCCGAGACGGAGACCTCGTTGCCATAGTGTCAGTTCTACACTCAATGGTCCACTGCCTGGCTCACAGACTACGATGTAGAGCAGTTTGATTAATGTAGTCAACAGTGATACTTTTTGTAGATCATTGATGATCCTCGTGGAGGAAGTGAGGTGGATTGAACAGGTCCGGTGACGAGTGTGTGACTGCTGTAATTTGTGAGTCAAAAAAGGGAAAGTGCATCGACCTGGATCTTCCAAGCGAACTTGACATCGTTGCTGATGTCTAGGTAAATGCTAATATCCAACAATTCCCTGACACGCTCGTCGTACCTGGACGTTGAAACATCATAGTAAGAGATTATGGAGTTCAGAACTTACTGACCGAATGAGAACAATCTTGTTACCTCTGAGAAACGTACAAAATGCACATGTAGAAATCACTCAATGTAGAAATCAACATGTAAAAAATAGTAGCGCTCCGCGAATGAATTAACCACTAAACTACAGCAGCAACCAGAAAAGGGCACTGAGAATTGTGGCCAAAATCGTCAAGCTTGCTCTCACAAGAGCGGCAGGAAGCTTACATTGGGTGCAGACCCTCGATGACGAGAAGCTTGAGGGGGGAGGGGGGGGGGGGGGGGTTGGGGGTGAATGGTTTCGGAGGCATCCAACAAATCAGTCACGTGGTTGTAAATCGGCTTCTCAAAAGACTTGCCCTCCTTCAAGGCCTACACCTGCTCGTACATGGGATCAGAGTTGTTAGCCTTGGGGTCCAACGCAGTCTCGGCCTTCTCCTTGCGACCATACCTGTCAAGGAAGTGGTAGTCGTCCAGGCAAATCACGGTGGTGGTGTTCCTAATCAGCGAGCTGGAGTCAGGGTTGCCATCCCTCGGGGACGTCGCAACGCCTCCGAACACGGTCGTCAACCTCCGCATGAACGTAGACTTCCCGCACCCGGAGTCCGCAGCCATTCCAATGACCACCGTCTGCCCACTAGCAGCTTTGCAAACCACCACGGCCCTTGGGGCACTGCTCTTCGACGTCACCGCAGCCTGCAACGACGCGACGTGGCTCACACTGACAAGCTTTGGCCATGGAAGGCAGACGTCAATTGCACGGGGCGAGAAGAGGGCATTGGAAAATGTCTAATGCTGTGGATGATGAACTCTTCGGAGCGAGACACTGTTCCTTTATATGAAGCTTTGAGGGAAGGAGGACCAAAGAAGGATCTTACAGTTATTGGAATGCTGTGCACAAGGTACTCTTCACTGCATGCTCCCTGCTTCGAATGATCCGCCTTCGTTGTGTTCTAATTTCTTTGCAGGATTAAGTTGGTGTTTGTGGGCGAGATTTGAATCAAAGATCAGAAATGGGAGCTAAGGGGACCATGACAAGGACTGGGAACAGTGAGGGGGTTGGGACAAGGGTTGAAAACAAGGACAGGGGCTATGAACTAAGATTGGGGACAAGGGTTGGGAATGGGGGAATGAAGATAGGGGTTGGAAATGGAGAAAACATGGATGGAGCCGGAAACAAGGGAAACAGCAACTGGGAACAAAGGATGCAATGATGGTTTAGATAAGTGGATTGATTTAGTAAAAACTTGGATCATTTTAATATTTTCCTATGTGTGTGTGTGTATATATATATATATATATATATATATAAGTTGAACAATGAAATTCTATACAACCATTATTTATTATAGATATTTTAATATCTAGTAGAACAATTAGACTAATAAATTTAGAAAATACTTACAATGTTATTAAAAATAAATGATATTTTTTGTTATTATCTCATCACTTGGATAGGACAAGACTCCAAAACCTCAAGAAAATCAAATATAAGAATTTGATTTTACATCACAAGAAAGAGCTATAATAAGGAACAGGAACAAGACCAAAAGGTTCAAGTTGAGCTTTGTATTGTACAGCTTCCTTGTACACTAGTATCCATAAGAATCAAGGTTGAGAAGATCTTTAGTTTCAACAATGCAACTCTTGTACTTGAATACATTAGGGATCATTGAAAATCTTCTAGAACCTTCTAATAAAGTTGAAAAGATCAACATTTCACTCACATTCTTTCATTTTAAAATCTTCTAAACATAATTGAGTGGGCAATGAAGTGTGTCTTCTTAGTTGGATTTCAAGTGTGGCCCGTGATTGCTTCATCCAAATTTCGTAAGCCTCTAAACTGCTTGACAGGGCGTTTGAAGCCGACGAAATGCCTTGAAAATATAAGAAGAATATGAAGAAGTCGGAAAAGAAAGGAAAGAGTTGAAAACAAGTCGTGACTAACAACTTTTGATAGTTTCCACAAAAGAATGCTGAGAGTATGTCTCACAAGATGGAAAACTTGCGAAATGCAGAACAATCCACGTTTCTCACAGAAAAGACATGAAGTGATGTACGCAGTGGTGGTAGCCACGAACGAGGTAAATTTTACTCTGGGACCAAATCAGATATCCTTCCACTGCACATCAAGATTGAATAAAGGTAAAAAGCCTGGACACATGCAAATGGCGTATGAAGAACTGGGTCCCCATACTCACTGATCTGCAGAAGGTTCACGCACGCCGATGGCCTCACAAAAATGAAGATGACGTCGAACGACAGCCGCCTTGCAACCGACTGACAGTGTGGATCAATAGTTGTATTTCAAAACCAACTCACAAGAGAATATTTGTTTTCCAGTTCATTCGAGTTCATAGAGGCGGCTCATGAATAGGGTCCTACTAGAAGCTCCCTTGGCTGCTTCGCGTAAAGCTCTTACAGTGTTGTGCGAAAAAGTGGCTTCGTGCTGACCACTCTAAGTATGGTAAACAACATTGACCTTGAATCAACGGGAAACAAAACTTTGCTATTTTAGAGCTACAAGAGCTCGAGGTGAAGTGGAGTTTTGCAGTGAGGATCCAGTTTGCAGGGGTGAGAGTGTTCGAGTCGGTGGTCGAAGTCATGGCGTCCCAAGTGCCTCGTGTGAAGCTAGGTTCCCAGGGTCTGGAGGTGTCGCAGCAGGGACTGGGGTGCATGGGCATGAGCCAGTTCTGTGAGCCTCCTCCGCCGGAGCAGGTCATGATCGACTTGATTCACCACGCTGTCGAAAGAGGGGTCACATTTTTGGACACTGCGGATATGTATGGGCCTTTTACTAACGAGATGCTTGTGGGCAAGGTAGGGGTCCCAGCTTCGAATCCGAGTGCATTCATCTGGGTTCCACGTCCCATTGTTCATTTTGATCAAACCGACAATTGCATTTCATCCTGCAGCTAAGCATAAGCTTAATAGTTGAGTGTTGAAGGATAATCCATCGATTGTTCACCGTTGGCTGTGAGGAAGGCGCGGCTGCGGATTTATGGTTTGGATGTGGTGCAGGCAATCAAGGGCATTCGGGACAAAGTGCAGATCGCTACGAAGTTCGCCAACTACATCGACGAGAATGGAAATTACAGCGTAAGAGGTGACCCTGAGTACGTGCGAGAAGCATGTGAAGGAAGCTTGAAGAGGCTGGGAGTGGACTGCATCGATCTCTACTACCAGCATCGTGTCGACACCAAAGTTCCGATCGAGATAACGGTTAGTACGCCGGTTGCTCTTGCGATCCTGCTGATTGGTCGAACGAACATGGCAGCTGACGAGCTTGGTAGATGGGTCATTATGGAACTATGTAATAATCAGAATCCTCATGAAGAAGCAACTAAAGATTGGGCGCATGTCGAACGATGGTAGTGGAGAGATGAGCATGTGTATCTGGAAAACGGGATACGTGCTTGAGGTTGAACTCAGAGTGTTGGGTTATGGCGCAGGTAGGGGCGATGGCGGAGCTGGTGAAGGAGGGAAAGGTGGAGTATCTGGGGCTGTCGGAGGCGTCAGCGTCCGAAATTAGGCGTGCACATGCGGTGCATCCCATCACTGCGGTGCAGATGGAATGGTCACTGTGGGCTCGTGATATCGAGGAAGATATTGTTCCCACTTGCAGGTGACGGGCATCTGTGGGAATTGCCCTGATTTGAGCGCAAGAGTGGTGACCGCTGAGAGAATGTTAGGCATGGTCGCACCATCTCGGTCCGCACATGGACAGTCCACGGATGTTCGGAAAACGCTGCAAAGTGAGTGAGTGGGGTTTGGGATTCAGCTGTGTGTCTCACGATGGGCGATGTGGTGCGTATGCAGGGAGTTGGGAATCTCAATTGTGTCATATAGTCCTCTGGGTCGTGGCTTTTTCGCGGGGTTTAAAGCACAGGAAGCCAAAGAAAATGATTTCCGGTCCTATCACGTGAGATTTACGGGAGAGAACCTGGAGAAGAACGAGAGACTGCGACAACGAGTGGTGGAGATAGCGGAGAAGAAGAACTGTTCGATTAACCAGCTCGCTCTGGCATGGGTTCATCACAAAGGCAAGGACGTGGTACCCATACCCGGTACGACGAAAAGGAAGAACCTGGATTCCAACATCGATTCATTGCAAGTATCATTGACAGACGAGGAGATCGCAGAGCTGGAAGCAGCGGTGCCCCAGGAGGACATTGCAGGAGACCGATACAACCCAGAACATGCGCACAACACATGGCGCAACGCGAGCACACCACCCCTGTCTTCATGGAAGTGAAGTTTTTGTTGTGAAGTAGGTCGGAAGAGTTTGATGATCAGTTTCTTGGATCTCGTAGAAGTGACTTCGTCTAACAGTGTCCTGTGTGTCAATGCATCTACAAATAAGAAGGCAGATCAGACAACTTGTTGATGTTTTAGGCTGCCGTGGTTGTTGTGTCAACACATAACAGAATGCACCATCGGGGACTGGAATGTGAATGGGGATCGATACATACTGATTTGGGCTACAGTTGGTGTCGAAATTTGTTGCCAAGTGGAGTGTTCATTAGGCTTCCTGGAACATGCTCCACTTGGGATGAAGAACAGCTTGGTTGGAATCATGTTTCAGGGTCAATTTCTGAAGAACTTTTTGATATATTATAGTGAACTGTACAGTACATGAGTACTTTAGGTCTTGTAAATTCTTGCTGAATATTATTAGTTTCTTTGCTCTATGAAAACTGTAAATGGCAAATAGAATGGTAGAGCAACTTTCCTGTGTGGTGAAGGATGTTACAAGATACCTTTGTGAGTGAGTATGAATTGTGGCTTTTGCAATTGTCTGCTTTTAAGCATACGTGGTCAACTGAAATGATATATAAACACAATCATTTTGGAATGATGTAAAAACCCTCTATGCAAAAAAGTAAGTACATAAGTAGGTGAAAATATATTAAAACAGGCAAATATTACAACCAAATTTAAGGTTTTATGGACAATTAAGAAATGAATTCAAAGCTTCTTTACTACAAATCAAAACTTTGTGAGTTTTTTTAGTTAATTTTTGGAGATTCAAAACCATTTATAATAGATTACAGCCAGTAATCTAAAAACATTGTAAATTTTGTTACATAAGTAAACTTGTGTATAATTTATGATTTCAAATTGTAAAGTAGTAAAAAGATGTAAACTAAATGTAGGTTTCATACAAAATTAATGTTTTATACATATGTAGATAGTAGTACAAATTAAGTATATGTAGTAGTTATGTAAGATATTTAAATAATGCAACAATAAGATGAGCACATTATTGAAGTAGGACCACTACCACATCAAACACAAAATGACAACAGTTGTAGGAGAGACTATACTACAATAAAAGCAGCCAATAAGGGAAAAAAATCAAAAATGAAAAAAAAAAATATATATATATATATATTCATTTAAAAAAATTATGGATAATGAGATTTTAGCTAGTTTTCTATACAACTTTAAAAGATTTTTGAATAATATCTCTCCAATTTAGCATATAAACAATCGTTTTTCAACTTACAACAAAGACTTGATTATGCTTTGAAAATGACAAAAATATTCATTAAAAAATATTTTTTTTGTCAATTCAACCATCTTAATTATAATAGAGATTTATTTTATTATTGACTTCAAATAAAACTTCCACTTGAATTTTTTCTATGTACGAATACTAAAGTATACTAAAAAATTATAAAATTAAAAATTATATTATACATCCATTTGCACTCAAATATTGCAGACACTTAAATTAAATTGATTATTAGAAATCATTGACAAGGTACAAATCAAGATTGATACCTTACAGATTGGCGCATTAACATCTTACACCATGGTGCAATGAGAATTCCTCAAAAAATGTAGTTAGATAATCAAAAAAATTATAATTGAAAAATAAAAATAAAAATAAAATCAACAGTATCAACAACAGCAAGAATAGTATCATATTCTAACCTTAAGATCATATTATAATTTAATATGTGCAACTATGTAGATCCAAAAATTAATAAATTAATAGTGGTTCTACACGAACACTTTAGATTAAGTTCTTTTAGTACAAATTTCTATTAATAGATAATTCATATTTTTTTATCAAAAACTAATAATGTAGAAGATTAGCTTACAAAACATGCACAAAAATATGAAGAATATTGGATATTACAGAAGTATTGATAATATTAATTTACACATACAATAAGTCAACAAATTAGCATGTCCAATATAATCAATATAATCAAGAATATTCAGCTTGTCAAGACAAAAGAGTATTTATGACTATCAATTTAATTGTTTGACCAAATAGAACTTTATATTCTAACAAAGGTGATGGATGAGTTGTTCAACCTGATTCTTATAAAGAATCCAAATTTAGATCTAAATATTGATTATTTTAAAATCTTGAATTAAAAACAACAAATGAAACAAACAAGTGACTACCTATTTTTTTCTTTGTAACAAACTAATATGATCTTAATTACTTGTGAGGAATGCTACTAGTAGATTAATAAATAGAGATCTAATAATTGTAATAAAACATACAAAAGAGTAACTTTTAAAGGCTATTGGATATAAAATTTCTTCACGTTGAATATCATAAAAGATAGTTGATAGCTTAGTTTATTCTAATAATTATTTATATTGAGAAAAAAAAAAAAAAAAAAAAAAAAAAACTTCTTCTTCTTTTTGCTTTCTTTTCACTTCTCTTCTTTCTTTTTACATGTGTATATCTCAAATTTCAAAAAAATAATTCTTTGAAAGTAGATAAATTAAAATAATAATTTTGAGTAATATCTTCTTTAAGAAGTAAAAATCTAAGAGTTATTTCAATAATTACATCTTTTTTAAAATATATATATATATATATATATATTAGATAATATAATATTTATTTTCAATAAATTTAATTTTTATAATTTTCTTGATATATATATATATATATATATATATATATGTGTGTGTGTGTATGTGTATATATATATATATATATATATATATTCTTCATGCAATAATTAATTATAATCATATTGAAAAAATAGGAAAATAAGATTAAATTAAATTTATACAATTAAGAAATTTGTATCATAAAACAAGTAATATAAGAAGGATTTGAAGATATCTTATTCTTTAACATTATTTTTTATCAAAACATTATGTTGTTGTATTACATAAAGCCTTGCTTGAGAATGCACTAAATATTGGATTGTAGAAGGTAAATTAAAAATTTCAACAATAAGGTCCTAAAAACTCTTATTGAATCCTAAATAAATTATAATTAAAGCTTAACAATTATATTCAAATCTTAAATTTAAAAGAAATATTATAAAAATTATAAAAAAAACATAAAAAAATTTCAAATAAATTTTAAAGAAATCATAAAGAATTTTATAAATTCCTACAGAATCATCAAAAAAAATCCTTTTTATATACTAAAAATAAAAATCTTGAGTATATTTTGACCAAAATCTAATCAAAATCTTAAAAAATCCTAAATAAATCCTAAATAAATCTAAACAAATCTTTATCAAATCTTAATCTAATTTTAAATCCTAAATTAAATCGTATATTATATTGGACCTCAATAATTAAATATTTAATTGAATATTTTGACTCAAAACTTACACACCTCTTAATTACATAATTTATAATAAGCATAAATAATTTAAATAAGATCAAATTTACCAAATAGAAGATAAATCCCATAATCCGTTTAAGTATTAGTCGGACTCCTTCTCCAACCTTGAAGCTAATCTCCCATCACTAATAGTTCTTGATTTTATGGTCCAATGGCTCTCAAAATTTTTATACTTGTTGAAAATTAAGTCTATTACTAGTAAAAGAAATTTTATTTCAATCCAATTGGCTTATTATTGCAAATCTTAGAAACTGTCATGGATATACGCATGTAAGCCAGTAATTACATGTATAAATAGATAGAAGTAAGTAAAAGTAGGTAAAAGTAAGTTAATTCTATAATATTTGTTATACAAGCTTTTTAGATGCTTCATAGACACTGCTTTGATTTCATAGATGTCTTTAATTGACTTTTTGGATTCAAAACAAGGTCAACAAGTTGGCCATGTGCCACACATGTTGTTAGTTTGAAGACCAAGCTAACTATGTGGCCCACATGTAGAAAAACTTGCCTTGTAAGTCAAGGCATGTGTCCTACAAAGTCAATACATATTGAAGGTCCTATAGAACATTGCCACGTAGCCCCTAATTAGATAGTATATATAGAGACAAGAGTGAAGCCCTCTTCACTCTTATCAATTCCTTTCTTGCTTCTAGTCTAGTTTTAAGGGTCTCTAGTTTTCTTGTCTTTTTGCAATAGCCATTCCAGTTTCTTTCTTAATATACATATTGAGTTATTTCTATTTTGTCATCTTTCTTTGAGAGAAGTCTCACTTGTTTATTTGTCTTTATCAAGTTCTTGTGCTTGATAGATTGACAAGAGTACACTTACAATATCAGAGCTTTATCTAATCTTCATTAAGAGTGGATTACTCCTTTTTCTTGATAAGACATAAACGAATTAGAAGTTACAGATTACCTTCTTCTAATTGATATTTTCCTTAGTATTTTCTTTATTCTTAAGTCCTCACTTCTATTTGTCTTGAGCAATATTAGACATCTTTTTTTTTAAAATGTTATCATGGCAGAACTTACTCAAATGAAGAGTGCAATGGCACAAATGCAAGAGCAATTGAGAGAGTTAATGCTTGTGATGCATCAACTCAATTTACCACCACAAGGAGCAACAAGATTAGCATGAAGTGATGATATATAAATGTTAAGAGCTACTTCAATATCTGGACCAAATCATATCTCTTCTTCTATGGTGGAACGTCCTTCTAGTGTTAGAGAATCTAAAATTATCCTACCTGAGAAGTTTGATGGCACCAGATCAAAGTTTAGAGGATTTATCAATCAAGTACAACTTGTGATTGAACTTCAATCCCAAAGCTATCTAACTCTAAGATTGTAAGTTAGATTCATTGGTACGCTTCTTTCAGGTTCAATATTATCATCGTTTCCATCTTTTTTTGAATGACAAGATCTAATATTAGATAATTTGAATGCTTTTTTATAGGAGTTTCAATCCATATATGGAAAACATGATGCAATTTGTGTTGCAACCAACAAGATTTGTATTTTACGACAAGGTAATTGATCAGTAATATTGTATGCTTGACAATTTTGACAACTTGCAACTGATATCAAGTAGGATAATACTGCACTTGTTAGCCAATTTTTCTATGGATTACAATATGAGGTAAAAAATTAATGCTCAACTTACCTGATCCTCAAACATTGAATCAAGTAATTGACTTTGCTGTGAAGTGCAATAATCATCTTTTTGAATTTTGATTTGAGAACCGTACAAGTGAACCTCAATATTACTATAATTCAATGGCAATACCAACATCTATTCAACACATACATTTGGAAGTAGAGGATATGTAAATTAATGTGGTATATTTCAAACCTCTTACTGAGCAAGAAAATACTTATAAAGAATTTGCTAAAAGACATAGCATACTTTTAATGAAGAAAACTAAACCTGTTCATATAGAAGTCATAGACAGTCGTCCGTTGTCTTCAGGAGATGTTACTCATGAAACTCTTTCTATAAAAGTAGCAACTAATGGTCATAGTAGCTTTGTAATATTTAATATCATTAGATCTCCCTCTAATCCATTCATTTTAGATTTATCATGGCTAAAAAAATATAACCCTAAAATAGATTGGACTTCTTGTACTCTTAAATTTTCTGAAAGTATAACTAAGAGCATATTTAATCAAGTAGAAAGACATAAGTCTAGTACAATTAAACATGTATTTGTAAGTTCAAGAGCTTTCTTATATGTTGCAAAAGAAAGATCACCTTGTGTCATTTATGCCACACTTGTTTCTACTAGTGGAAAGACTTCAAGTGGCATTCTAAGCTAATATCAAGATTTTTAAGAAGTATTTGAGAAGAAGAATGTGGATACTCTTCCAAAACATCATTCCTATGACTTCTCAGTTAACCTTCAAGAAGGAGCACAACCGCCATTTGGACCAATCTACAGTTTATCACAAAATAAGTTAGCTGAATTCAAGGAGTATATTGAAGAAAATCTGGCCAAGAACTTCATACGCCATTTCAAATCTCCAACATGAGCTCTAATTTTATTTGTGAAGAAAAAAGATGGATCATTGCAGATGTGTGTCGATTATCAAGGACTCAACAAAGTCACCATCAATAACAAGTACCCGCTACTTTTGATATTTGGACTCTTTGATTAGTTGAATCAAGCTAAGATCTACATAAAAATAGATCTACGAGGAGTATAAAATCTGGTACGCATCAAAAAAAGATATGAATGAAAGACTATGTTTCAAACAAGGTATAGATATTTCGAATACAAAGACATGTCTTTTGGACTTACAAATATACCAGCAGCATTCCAACATCTAATGAATGATGTTTTTCGAGAGTTTTTAGATGATTTTGTTATTTGTTGCCTAGATGATATCTTAATCTATTCTAAAAACTTAGAAGAACATGAACTTCATGTTTGTTATGTGTTACAAAAACTAAGATTTGCGGGATTCTATGCCAAGATAGAAAAGTGTGTATTTTACACTACTCATGTTAACTTCTAACAATACATCATTTCCAATGATAGTCTTATGATAGATCCTAAAAAAGTTCAAATTATTATAGATTGGAAGATTGCAAAAATGGTAAGCGATGTCCAATGCTTTTTGAAATTTGTCAACTACTATCGGATCTTCATCAAAGACTTCTCTCAAGTTGCAGCTCCACTTATACATTTGACTTGTAAAGACAAACTTCAATAGAATCAAGAAGCGGTAGTAGCATTTGAAGCTTTAAAGAAGGTATTTGTTTTTGCACCAATCTTGTATCGTGTTGATTTTTATAAGCCATTTTTTATGGAAACAGATGCATCAAACTTTGCTTTGAGTGTCGTATTGTCACAAATGGGAACATGTGATAAACTTCATGCAATAGCTTTTTATTCCAGAAAATTTTTAGCAACCGAGAACAATTATGAGATCCATGACAAAGAACTTCTTGCTATTGTGGATTTGTTTCAAGAATAGCACCATTATCGAGAAGGTGCTTCTAGCCCACTCATCGTGTATATGGATCACAAGAATCTTGAATATTTTATGTCAGCACATGTTTTAAATTGTCGCCAAGCCCGTTAGAATATGTCTTTGTCAAGATTCAAATTCAAGATCACTTATCAACTATGAAAACACGAAGCTTTGATAGATGCACTCTCTAGACGATCTTATCTTGCACCAAAAAAAGGGGATGTTGATTTCAATCAACAACGGACAATTCTCTTCAAGCTAAAGCATCTTTATCTTCAAGCAATGAAATCAACACTAAAAGTTGATTCAACTTTCATTAAACAAGTTCAATCAAGTATGTCTTTTGATCCTCTTATTTGTGATATTAAGAAAAATCCTTCAAAGTATCATGATACTTCTAAATTTGAATTCAAGAACAATCTATTATATTTCAAGGGATACATATATGATCCAAAAGGTGAAGCTCAATTACGTATTCTTCAGGCTCGTCATGATTTTTTAGTAGCATGATATTTTAGATATAATAAAACTTTGGAACTAATATCTAGGGACTTTTGATGGCCACAAATGTGGAAAGCAGTTAAAGTTTTTGTACAATCTTATGATGTTTGCTTAAGATCAAAAACTCCTTCTTATCGACCTTATGGACTTTTTCAACCATTATCCATTTTAGAACAACCATGGTCTTCTATTTCTATGCATTTCATCACGGATCTTCCAATCTCAGATTTTTTATGACTCTATATTCATGATAATAGATTGTTTTACCAAGATGGCACATTTCTAAATCTAAAAGTGAATTTAAAACTATCTTTGGCATTCCATCCTCAAACTAATAGACAAACAGAGCAAGTTAATCAACTTTTGGAGCACTATTTAAGATGTACCATCAATTACCAACAAGATGATTGGACAACTCTTTTGCCATTGAAAAAGTTTGCTTATAATAACATGGTACATTCTTCTACAAAATAAACACCTTTCTTTGCCAATTATGGTTATCATCCAAGACTTGATACTTTTGACTTTTCAAAAGTTGATAATCCTGCAGCAAAAGATTTGGTAATTCATTTGTTAGAGCTACAAACAATGATGAAGGCACAATTAAAAGAAGCTCAAGAACAACAAAAGGTCAATGCGGATGTCTATCAAAAGAAACAACCATCATTCCACATGGATTACAAAGTATGGTTACTTCATTACAATATCAAGACTACTTGTCCTTGTGACAAATTGGACTATTGAAGGCTTAGACTATTTTTTTTATTTTTGTACAAATCAATCTAGTTGCATATTGTTTACACCTACTAGAGTCAATGAAAATCCATCCAATATTCCACGTGTCTCTTCTTGAATCATACAAGACAGTGGACATACCAAGAAGAAGACAAGCTCCACCTCCTCCTATAGAAGTGGATAATAATGAAGAGTTCAAAGTGGAAGAAGTCTTAGATTCAAGGCAATCTTGAAATAAATTAGAATATCTTATTCATTGGCACGGATATGATATTAGTGAAAGCACATGGGAGTCAGTAAAGAATCTTACAAATACAATAAAGGCGGTGGAGGCTTTTCATCAACGACATCCATCAAAATCAAGATGAAAACCTTTATTATAAAAGAAACAAGATCTAAGCAAGATAATATTCTACTTTCAATCTTTGTTTGCATCTTCTTTGTAGTTGTGATGCTGAGAAGATATAGAACCAAAAACTAGCAGATTTGACTGAAGAGCCTTCATTTGTTGACCTACCGGATGAGACATTACTAATGTCACAACCTTCAAGACAATGCAATCGAGATGAAGATCTTCAAGAACAACATATTCTTCCTCAAATATATGGCGAGATATAACGCATTTGGTATCACAACCTTGGAAGGGACTCCCAATGTTTGGTGATTTTATTATAAGTAGGAACAACTCCTGACAGTGTTCCAAATATTTTATTTGAAAGAAGTTATGAAGGCCTCAACAACGATCAAATAACTCGGTGGTCTTTCTGCTCTGATATGGGACACTATCAATGGTTGAGAGCTCTATCAATCATCTTTGAAGAGAACAAAGATCATAATATGTGGCAAATTTAATTCATCACATCACAAATTTCTTTAACATATGATGACTGCTCTTCGTGGAACTCGCCCCTAGAAGAGAGGGTATTGTCATGGATATACACATGTAAGCTAGTAATTATATATATAAATAGATAGAACTAAGTAAAAGTAGGTAAAAATAAGTTTATTCTATAATATTTGCTATACAAGCTTCCTAGATGCTTCATAGACACTGCTTTGACTTTATAGGTGTCTTTAATTGACTTTTTGGATTTGAAACGAGGTCAAAAAGTTGGCCATGTGCCACACATGTTGTTAGCTTGAAGACCAAGCTAACTATGTGGTCCACATGTAAAAAAACTTGTCTTGTAAGTCAAGGCATGTGTCCTACAAAGTCAATACATATTGGAGGTACTATAGAACATCACCACATAGCCCCTAGTTAGATAGTATATATAGAGACAAGAGTGAAGCCCTCTTCACTCTTGTCAACTCTTTTCTTACTTCTAGTCTAGTTTCAAGGGTCTCTAGTTTTCTTGTCTTTTGGCCATAGCCATTCCAATTTCTTTCTTAATATACATATTTAGTTATTTCTATTTTGTCATCTTTCTTTGAGAGAAGTCTCACTTATTCATTTATCTTTATAAAGTTCTTGTCCTTAATAGAAACCCTCATTAATCTTTTAAACTCCAATTTTAAGATTCCAATAATTTGAAGTTCAATAATCCTCAAATGAATTGTTTGATCATGCTTAAATTGAAAACAAAAATTTAACACAATAATATTCATTTAATAAAAATATTTTTTACTATAGATTTTTTATCAATCTCACACAATTTTTTTAAATATAAACTCTTTATATTTCTCAAAATCTATAGTCATTTTTTAAAAAAATGACTTTTCATACTTTTACAAAGTCGTTGTAAACTTAAATCACTCAAAACCAATGTTTAAAAAATCTATGTTTAGTTTCCTTTCAATCCTTGCTCTTGATCAACCAAACAAGCGATGATTTACGGTAGATGCATGATTTTGTGTCATAAGATCAAATTTTGACCTTGATTTGTAATAGGTCTTCTTTTGATATTAGTTCTTGTTTAAATTAAGGTAATTATTGCTCCAAAATACTCTTAATTCTTTTCTAAAGATTCCTATATTAATTTTTTTCTTATCTATATTATTGTGCCTCATTTATGGCCTTGCAAAGTAAGTAGAAGTTTATTTTGCAAAGAAGCAACATTAGCTATTACTAATTTTATTACCTCCTTTATTATTATTTATACTTCTAATGTATTTTTTTATAATATTTATAATATCTTTATATATATTATTCATCTAGTAGCTATATTACAACACAAAAATATTTAAAATCTTTAAAGATAATAAAGAACATAGATAATATTAGTAAAAAGATGTAGATTCTATATTATTTTTTAAATATTCATTTAAATTCTTATTTTAAAATATTATACAATATATATAAAGAAATAATATAAAAAATAATATTTATATTATTATATTATTATTTAATTAGTTTTTTATTTGAATCAAATATTAAATTTAACATCCAACATGATATACATTTAATATTCAATATTTAAAAAATTAAAAAATTGAAAGAAGTATTCAAGAAATATGAAAATAATATATTACCACATCTTTTATAAAACAAGTTTGAAAGTCAATTAAGTTTGTATAAACCATTTTAATACTAAAATAAGATAATATATATATAATTAAAAAACTTTATAGTAAGTAACATATTTTCAAAATACGTACTTATAAATAAATTAATATAATATTTTTTTATAATTTTAATCACTTTAAATAAAATAATCAAAGAATATAAGTTAAAATTAGATAGATTAATATATATATATATATATATATATATACATAATAAATTTTAATTTTAATTTTTAGATATAAGAATCATGATAGAGAAATAAATATAATTTTTAAAATATAACAAAAATAGGCTTATAATAATTTATTATTATAAAATAATTAATAAATAAATAAACAAAAAAACTATTCAAGTAAATTTAAAGAAGTCCAATTTTATAGTATGAGATGTGAATTTAAAATTGGATTTACATACAATCAAATACAACCAATTATAGTTCATTTAAGAATCTTTAGCAAGAAAAAATAATAAAACCATATTTGAAATATTATTCTATCATTTTTTTTAAATTTGCATATAAGACTTTTCTAAGCTCTCAAAATACAAATCCTACCAATTTTACGATTGATTTTTAATGAAGATCAAACTAATTTGGAGTTTCTTAAAACCTACTTTAAAAAATGTGTCACAAAATCAAAAAAATCTTTGTATTTATTATGTAATTTAAAGTCTAAATTTTTACCAATAAAAAAATTATCTATTCAATAATTGATTTTTTTTGGCTTCTAAGAATAAATGTGACCAAAGTATTGTATTAGATAGAAAAACTGCAAGCCAATTTTAATAGATATTATTTCCTAAATTTATATTTAAAAATAAATAAATAAATAAAAACATTAGAGAAGTCATTTGGTTAAAAAAAAACTCAAAGATGATGAAATTTTTATTTATCTTCAATCATAATCCAAAAAAAGAAGTAATATAGCATTTATATTATCAATGAATAGATAAAAACAAGTAATAAAACAAAATGTGGATAATACAGAAATATCTTATAGAAGTGCAAAAGCATTTTATTTACAATGTTACTGTTATCATTAATGTTTGAACACGCCTTCCAGTTCTAAACTTTAAAACATTTTTTTATGCTTTCTTTGGTTCAGATTTCAATTCTAAGATGATGACCAACTCCCTATTTCAACATGTGCAAACAAAACCAAAATATAGGTAAAGCATCTAATTTAGTTTAGCTTAAAGAATTTTGGTTTTGTATTATGTTTTCTACACATCAATTATTTATTTTGTCATAATTTGGAATAAGTTATGTTAAGCTACAAATTCAATTAAGAGAATGGCTAAAAACTATCAATTTGGAGAAACTAAACTATCAGTTTCGAGCACAGGCCAGGAATTTTTGCACGCAACTGCAGTGTGTAGGTTAGCTCATTATATGATAGCAGCTGTGTAGCTCAAAAATTGGCTTTGGCAACACAAGCACGAGCTGCTAAGACCTCCACATTCAATAGCTTGATTAGGTTCAAGAGTTGGGCTCATGAGATCATGTTACTGTATGTCAAACGAAACTTTCTAGCAGAGCTCTTGACGCACCGCAACATCAATGAATCCTGAAACGAGTAATAAAAAAGAAAACACTGAACGACCATTTGCAGAACGTAATACAATAGAATCTGTCATCAACGAGCCAACATGTGCACGACACCATCTTCTCTGTGCAGACGTTGACGCGAAACAAAATTCAGCATGTCGAGCTTGGATTGCATGTTACCAAGTCTGCTCCACAAATTACCTCCACAATCCTTAAAAAATGAATGTTCACCCACACTCTGTAACGAGTTCAACACAACTAGAACAATTTGCCCCCATAAAAATCAGAGGTTGAGAAGCAGAAGACGAATGCCGCGTGGATTGCACTCTAACAAGCATCTGCGTCGTTGATGTTGATCTCACAGCGGACAGGGGAACTATCCGAGTGTCATGTGTGGCGTGAGCACAAGAAACTCCAACCGAAAGTGCTCCACCTGCGAATTAGGTGAGAGATGAAGAAATTTGAACTTGGGCGAGGGCGGGGAGGAACAAACCCCGTGCTGGATGCTCGGAAGACCGTTTCGACTGATACGAAAGCCATTCATTTAAATTGCACCAATGAGGAGAGGACGTCCTGAGGATGCCATCAACCGCGTGGTCTTCTTTCCCCCAACGGTGCAATAAATTTGGTCCACGTCTTCTGGACCCACCCAACCCAAACCAGAAAAAGGTCTCCACTGTCACCAATTTCGGGTGCACTGGCGAATTCAGCGGGACCCGCGACACAGATGTAGTGAGTCAATACTACTATACATAGAAGACATAATGGGCGAGGTCTGGAAACGTGCGAATTCTTCGACACAACATCCCTTTGCCAAGTGCCCACTTCGAGGTATTGCATCGTCTTTCGAACCCTGGTTAACGCTAATGATTGCAGGTTTCGCGGCTTGCGAGTATGTCCCTGGACAAGCACCTAATTCCACCAAATCACACACCTAGGGCCCAGTGTTACTATCAAACAACCGACTCAAGCACCAACTGCACTTGCTCACGGATTGTCCTGCAAACGAAGAAGCAATTAACGAAAACGACGCGTCATTTTTACTGAACCCACAATTGAAAGCAAACTGAAACTTGACAGGAGAGAGAAGCAGCAGAGACCCCGGTTTAATCAATTCTAGTTCGGTGTCGCTGTTGCTGCGATTTTAAAGCATGAGGGGGAGAACCTGTGAGTATCTCCGACACTGAGGCGTAACTGATGAGATGAAGGGACGGCATTGAATAGGGTCATGCTCCAGGAGCTTGCTACTTGAACAGGCTTGGCGACAAGGCTCCGTGTAGTCATATCTCTTCAGCAGCCCTATTACAAATGTGTTTCATGCTCACTACAAGAATGATACTAATAGTGCCATACTATTGATAAACTATGAACACTAGACATTACGACGCAAGTTTGTTGCGATGTCTAAAGAAGTGGACAATGACGGATGTGCCTCCATTGTTATGGAATGTACCTCCTTCCTTTAGAAACTAATAGAAAAAAAAACAATGTCTGGTGTTTCATATTGAAGTTTATGAAACCCTAGATTGGTAACTAATTGTTGATGGCCATGGTATACAAGTAATAAATAACATAAATAACGAAACTGAAATGATTGTGTACAAGTTTACACTATTTTAAACTTGAAAACATAAAATTGCAATCCAAAACCGACATTCTCTACTTATTGATTGGTGTATACATAAAAATACTATCTTTAAAATAAATGATTGAATAAAATCCATGTTTTTTATTTTTTTATTTTTTTCATATTCATTTCGTATTCCAATGTTATTTTGATATCACACAAGTGACAATTGTTAATGACCCAGTTAAACTATTAAAGTACTCACTATTAAACACAGACGTTTGACTCTTCTTTACACATACATACATACATACATACATATATATATATATATATATATATATCTATAATCGAATCCAAACGCTCACACACATTTAGAAACAAAGATGGATAGACACAAGGATAGATTGGACTCTATATCTCGAACTGTTTGAATTTTTTCTTAAAATTAGGAATTGTAAAAGAAAAACACCAACTTGAACAACGAACAAAAATAGAACGAGTGAAAGTGGCATCAAAATAATAGCATTCGAGTGTGTCACTTGAGAATAATCAGTAAAGTGTTTTCTTTAGGAATGTGAAGGGCTTTCAAAAACGGAGTCAAGTGGATGACCACATATTTTCGCGTCTCATCTCCATTAAAGTTTCATTCATCTAATATTTGTTCAACCCACGCCCAATGAGCCTCCCAATTTGCCTCTTTAAGAAATAAGAAACATCTCTCTCTCTCTCTCTCTCTCTCTCTCTATATATATATATATATATATACTTTCCCCCATTTTCATATTCAAAATCTTACCGCCTCCTCGGGTGGTGCTCCCTCATCCAACCCGATCCGCATTCTCGTTCATCCACGACGACGTACCCGCACGTTTCTAATCCATCCGAAGTGAACGTTGTGAACTGGATGTTTCATGTATTCATCCATTGACGATACATCCATGAACCACATTCATCCACACGCCCGTGTTCGTGCGCAATGAGCCCAGAGAGAGCCGACGAGGAAAGCAAGCAAGCAAAAGACATTTGGGGGGGGGGGGGTGTACTCGTGCGAGGACGAAGAAGCTTTACCGGCCGTTGCGCCTTTGTCTTATGTCAGCTGCGAATCAGAGCCTCATCTGGCCATCTATCAGGGCTGCTTTTGGGTCTGGTGCTGAGTTTCTTCGAATCACGAGTTGGGTTTATGCAGTGTTTCGTGCGGTGCCGGGGGTGTGATAATGTGGTTTGGAGTTGCGTTTAGCGCGAGCTCGCTGTTGCGGAATGTGTGGATGTTGGTGTGGGGAGATAATTCACGGAGGTGGAATTTTGAAGGTTCAAGGGCATGCTTGCGGTGGTGTTGATAAGGAGTGCGTGATTAGCGGAGAGAGAAACCGAGTGTTGTTGGCAGAAAAATTCATGGTCGTTGTTAGTGAGAGAGAGAGAGAGAGAGAGAGAGAGAGAGAGAGGAAAATTGGATGTCGTTCCGCGCTGATGAGAGAGGGCGAGAGAGATATTTGTTGTGCTTACTGTGCGTTGCAGGAATGGTGGCAGTCTCCCCGAGGAGGTGAAATTTGCAGGGACTGGTGAAGATTCGTGTTCCTGTGAAGTCACTATGTATTCTACGAATGGCATTGAGGGGCGTAGTACATTAGAGAAGATGCTGGATTTCATGAAGACCGGTGACATTGAGGAAAGTGAAATCACAAGTGATGAGACTTATGCGGACTTGCCTCCCTTGCCTTTAAGACCATCATCCAGGGCACGCTTGCCATCATCCATGGGAGCTAAGAAAGCGCTGGGCGCGTGTTTAGATAGCATTGTGCTTTCGAGCAATGAGTCTGAAGCGTTCAAAGAAAACATCGCCGTGGGATCACCCATTGTAAATCTGGTGGCACCAGCTGATCCCGCAGCGCTAGCTTCGAAGTCCGTGACATGTACGAACGTTCACACACCTCTTGCTGAAAGAGTGGGCACTGCTCTCAATGAGAGCTTCGCCAGTCCTCAGCTCGCCTCCTCCCCTTCCATCATACCAGATGTTTTCACGCCGGCAGACCAAGTGCGCAGTAGTGGAACACTGAGCTTTGATCAAAGACTCGACGCCTGTGGCGCACAGGAATCAAGTTTCAGTTTTCTAACTGCACAAGAATCCTCCACACCTGAAACACCTCTGCCTCAGACTCCTGTCCTGGAAAATACAGCTCTGCCTGTAACAACTCCATCGTCTGGCAAGAAGTGGAAGGATGACGGTACACTGCGCCTGAAGAAGGTATATCTCTGCCATAGTTCCACAAGTTTGTATTGCCATGTTTCAAGTCTGTGTTGGCTGGGAGATGGGCCACTTGTAATGTAGACTTTTTACTTTGTCTTTGGGAACTGGATCCTACTCACAGCTTAAATGAGGGTTGAGATCCACCAGCAATTGTCGCTACACGCTTATTCTAACGCCATGCTGATATCTGGGAGTGCAGAATTTGCGAGTATGGTGCTTAACTTCTGAGTACAATTGGATTGCTGGAACGGTAGTTTCTGCTGAGGATAAGGATACAGAGGCTATGGTGCGCACTGCTGATCACAAGGTGGGATTCTGAACGTTACTTTGTTCTTTTCCAATTTTCAGGTCAATGCATTACTGAACTGGATACATGATTTTAGTGTTTGAACTATTGTAACAATAAGGAACGCTAGGCTACTTGTAGATAATATGGTTGTTCATTGCGTATTGACGCAGGTTATCAGAGTGAATGTCACCAGACTTCAACCAGCAAACCCTGACATATTAGAAGGAGTTTATGACCTCATCAAACTCAGCTACTTGAATGAGCCTTCAGTTCTGCATAATTTAGACTTTCGGTATGAGCAAGATAAGATTTATGTAAGTGCAAGCTGGGTCCTGATATCCTTTGCTTTCTCATCAATTTTTTTCACTGCGCACTCTATGTAGCAGCGCTGTGGCCGTGGCTGGCTGTGATGCCTGAAACTGAACACGAAGGTTATGCTTTTCAATGCACATTCTCCTACAAAACTGTCCCTGGTTTGCTTCTATGTCATTTCAGTGAAGAGTTTCGAACTTTTTCTCATCATCGACATGGAATATTGCTATGCAGACTAAGGCCGGTCCCGTCTTGATTGCTGTTAATCCGTTCAAGGAAATTTCCATCTATGGTCCAAACAACATCCTTGCCTACAGAAATAGAACCTCCGAAAGCACTTACCCTCATGTGTATATGACAGCGGACACTGCATTCAAAGCCATGATTCGAGGTACATATCCTTGGTTGTCCTGCAGTGGTGGATCATTACCTTTATTTTTCAGTTCTCTGATCAATTGTAATATTGATGCGATGTACATCTTCGTATCGTCTATCTCGATGAAGAGTGAAAGGTTTGTGTGATTTATCCTCTGTGCTGGTGCATTTGCAGATGGTATTAATCAGTCTGTCATCATCAGGTATGTTTTCATGAGTTTCTCAATTCTGAAACATCTTTGTCTAGCCACCAGTTTGACATCTTTGCCAACGTATCTACCATCGTTAAATTGTATTCGTACGTACTGTGTTACCTTAATTCAGAACTTTATTTTCGTTTTTTTCTTGTTTTCTTCCATTCTTTCTTTCCTCTTTTCACTTCTGCTTTTATTGAATTTTTATGCGTTTAATGTGGAGCTGTTTCTGATCCTTTTACAGCGGTGAGAGCGGTGCGGGGAAGACGGAAACAGCGAAAATTACCATGCAGTATCTAGCTGCACTTGGTGGCGGTGGTGGATTAGAAGACGAAATTTTGCAAACTAACCCGATTTTGGAAGCGTTCGGGAATGCCAAGACCTTAAGAAATGACAACTCCAGTCGCTTTGTAAGTAGATCGACTGCGTTTGTTAGTGTTGATAAGGATTTACAGGGAATCTCAAATATACATTCAGGTTAAGCATCTAGATAGTGGTCGATTTTGGATGCTGAAACAACACTTCCCTGTTAAATCCTAGGAAAGCGACAAAATCCGACAGGATCTCTTGTTTTGGAAGTACAGAGTCTTACTATCGATCAATCCGTTTTCCGTGTCCACAGGGAAAGCTGATTGATATTCATTTTGATAGAGCCGGTAAAATATGTGGGGCAAAGATTCAAACTTGTAAGCCTAATCAAAACTCACTTATTCTGCACATGGCTAGCTATGAGAAGTTTTAGTAGCTGTAGAGTAATTTTTTGATATACCTTTGATGTTTCTCTTTATTCTGTTTTTCTTGTACTTTGATGAGCTCAACATCACATCATCTTAACTTTGTTTTTTGTTTTGTGATTCTCACTCAACGCTTACACCTGTTTGCGAGAAGATTTATTAGAAAAGGTAGGCCATCTTGTGTTTGAGCTATTTGTGTATAGTTTACAAATCCTGCTGCGCTCACCCCAACACGCATAATAGAGCAATAATTTACTCTTGATCGGGTACATGATATTCAAATTGTGGCACAAAAGGTCTTTTCTCGAGAGCTGACTCGTATGATCGGTTATGAATGTACTAGTGGTTGATCCGGAAAATGGGGTGAATTTCTTTTAAAGCAAGCAACGTGTCAGTATCATCTTACGCTTTTTCCTTTTGTTTCTGTTTCGGTGTGGCGATTTCAGTCTCGAGTTGTACAGCAGGCTGAAGGCGAAAGATCTTACCATATTTTTTATCAACTTTGCGCTGGAGCCGACACAGCTTTGAGAGGTTGTAGAAACTGTCTCTTCTAAACCTCCTCTAGTTTAACCATTTCCTTTCGCTTGTCTATCGGAATGCGTATAAATCTCTTCTCATTGTTGTTCTTTTGTGCATCTCTGACTGCTCGCTGTGTCTTCGCTGGTGTAGAGCGGTTGCATTTAAAATCTGCGAAAGAGTACAAGTATTTGAATCAAAGCAGGTGTTTGTACATTGATAACGTTGACGATGCAAAAAATTTCCAACATATGAAGGTAAGTCCCTATGTTCATCGCTTTTGAGGATTAGCTGAAAGGACAGATGCTTCTAATCAATAACGTTGATTGATTCCTCTAGAGGCTCTCTGAACCCTTCAAGTCGTGCTTGACATGGACAATCCATTCAGTCGTTTCCATACTTCATTGTATTACATCTTCTCTTTTTCGGTGGCTCAGTATTCCTCTCTAAGAAGGGGACATTGTCTTGCAGAGTGCTATGGATGTGGTGCAAATCAGCGTGGAAGACCAGGAGCAAGCTTTTAAGATGCTTGCTGCAGTCCTTTGGATCGGGAACATCACGTTTCACGTTGTTGAGAATGATTCTTATGTCGTTGTGGATGAAAGTGAAGGTAACAAGAACTTTGTTGTGTAGATTTCTTCTCAAACATGTCCTAATTTTTCTTTACAAACGTGAGATCTATCTCAGCAGTGCAACGACGAAGTCTGTACTCTCCTTTTGATCTCATTTTAATCAATTTATCATTTCCTCTATGTGTGCAGCTGTGAATGTGGCGGCTGGACTGCTTCACTGCAAGTCCAATGCGCTGGTTGCAGCACTTTCTACTCGAAGGATCCGCGTTGGAGGCGAAGAAATTGTACAGAGATTGACATTTGCGCAGGTATCCTTCACACCTCTAGACTCCTTTCCTCAAGGAGTGAAGTATACTTGGCGCTGTTCGTTTTCAGTGACCGCAGTAACAGAAGTCAATGTGTTGGACTTGCACGCGCGTTTAATTCTTTTACGACTTGGCACGGGTTTCAAAGTCTGTAGCGACGTGTCGGACGTGGCTGCGGTGCCTCTCCGGTTTCCTTCTTTTCCTTTGTTTTTTATTTTTTATTTTTTATTTTTTTTTCCGACCAGGGAGAGAGATCCCGAAGAAGTCTTTTCCGTGGCCGGCTCTCTCGTGCCCGAGCTTGCAATGGGATACTTGCTTTCTGTTGAACATGCTATGTGCCTGAAGTTAATTTAATTATGTACTGAAGTTATATCACTCTAATACAACGGTTGAGATCAGAATACGTAAATAGACCGTTTCTTTCTCTAATCGACCTCTGGTTGCAGGCAAATGATTCCAGAGATGCCCTTGCTAAAGCTATCTATGCTAGCCTGTTCGACTGGTTGGTGGGACGTATCAACAAGTCTTTAGAAGTTGGCAAGAAGCCGACAGGAAGGTCAATAAGCATCCTGGACATTTATGGATTTGAATCTTTTAAGGTAAAACCTGCGTTTACTTTGGTTTGAAATCATGAGCAGTTCATAAACACTTTCATGTTGTTCCATATCGTCTCCTTGTGTTGGTGCAAGCGTTTCTCATGCATGAATACAACATAACGCATCTTTAACGCACCTAAACTCCTGGTTCGGCCTATCTCTCTTCTCGAGCATTTGGTGGGCAGGATTGATTTGCAGAGTTCATTAAGAAAGGGGTATCAGGACCTGACCAGGTCTTTTACAATGTCCACTGTCGAAATCCACTTTTCGTAGAATTTTTTTTGTCTCAAGCTTTACTATGGTTCTTGCAGAAAAACAGTTTTGAGCAATTATGTATAAATTATGCGAATGAAAGGTTGCAACAACATTTCAATCGTCATCTGTTCAAGCTTGAGCAAGAGGTAATACGAGGATGATTGTTACGGCCATGTTATCTTTCCCTGTTCGCACGTACTGATTTTGTAATTCTCTTATCTTCCCACTGTCACAGCATCTGTGTACTTCTCCCATTCCGGACTCAGTCACGAAATGCTACGCCGAACGATTAACAGAGGTCGGCTTTTTGCGTGAATTTTTCAGGAGTATACGTCTGAAAATATTGATTGGACGAGGGTGGATTTTGAAGACAATCAAGAATGTCTTGATCTTATTGAGAAGGTATGTATGCTTCGCATGACGTTATTCGAGTTCTTGAACTAATAAATGAAAAACTCTTGCGTCATGCTGCTAACTGTACATATTGGTTTATTTCGAATCCTTAACCATTAACTAATTTTAGTAAACGAGTTCATTTTATTACTAGAATATCAGAATGTGTGGAAGACTACGTCAGATTGAATGCAGTCATATAACCAAAATATTTGATATATGTGTGGTGTAGAGACCATTAGGATTGATTTCTTTACTCGATGAGGAGTGCATGTTCCCGCGAGCTTCAGATGCGACTCTTGCAAATAAGCTGAAAGAGCATCTGAAAGGAAACGACTGCTTTAAAGGCGAGCGAGATAAGGCATTCCGAATCTGTCACTATGCTGGAGAGGTATTCATCTAGTATTAACTCTGCTTCGAGGTTATAAGAATTCCTCTTCAGGGATGAGAGTACACGTTTCATTTCTGACAATATCATGATAACTTCCAGATTTAGTGTTCACCGACATCTGGGTTGCGTCCGCCATGCTATTTGGTTTTGGGCGTAATGTGTTGGTAATTCGAAGTTGATTCTAACATCGAAGTGATTTTTGCAGGTTGTCTATGAAACATCTGCGTTTCTTGAGAAGAACAGGGACCTGCTACACGCAGATTTGTTGCAGCTGCTAGCATCTTGTGACTGTGCATTGCCAAAACTGTTTGGTGCCTCTATTGAAGATGGTGCTCAGAAGTTGCTGAGCCCCAATCGAAGGGCCAATGGCATGGAATCTCAAAAGCAGAGTGTGGCTGCGAAGTTTAAGGTGCGTATCTATTTTCCATGAATTTTTCTGCTAAACTTTCAGCCTTGCATATGAAATATTCTTGTTAACCATTTCACGACAACCCGCTGCTGAGAATGAGACTTTCATTTGATATCGGAGCTGTATAAGCCGTAGTCAGATAATCGGATCCATCACGCACAACTAACTTCAATTCTTGCATGGTTTATAAGGGCCAATTGAACAAGCTGATGCAAAGACTAGAGAGCACTGAACCTCACTTTATCAGGTGCATCAAACCCAATACCTCGCAGCTTCCTAATATCTTCGAGCAGGATCTAGTATTACATCAGCTCCGGTGTTGTGGCGTCCTGGAGGTGGTTCGCATTTCACGTTCTGGCTACCCGACTCGCCATTCACATCATGAGTTTGCAAAGAGGTGAAGTAACGATAAGTACTTGGATGCGTATACTTGGATGAGTTTAAGCTTTTAAACAATGATCTACATAGTACACACCATGACATGTATGTTTGAATGATATTTTTGCAAAGAATAATTTCCTGGAACTTTTCTGCCGTGCAATGTCCATAAGGTCAAACAATGTATGCGCAGGTATGGCTTCCTGCTTCCAAGGAATCTGTCTAATCAAGAGGACATGCTAAGCATATGTGTCTCTATTCTTCATCAATTTGGCATTGCTCCAGATATGTATCAAGTAGGCATCACGAAGTTGTTCTTTCGGGCTGGACAGGTGAGATGTCCTCCATTTGTATCTCAACCTTCTAGTTCTTCTCCTGTTAAGTTATTGTAATTCTTCCCTGAATGGGTACACATATCAAGACTCACAGAATAATTCCTTTAAATGATTTGGATCTGTCATGCAAATGTCCTTTCTGTAGTTCCATCTCTCCTAGAGTCCATTTAAGCATCATTGGTATTAACATGGCTTTTTCCTCTTACACAATCAGATAGGACATTTGGAGGACGTTCGACTGAGAACCCTTCAGGGTATTACACGAGTTCAAGCTTTATATAAAGGCTATAAAGTCCGATGCAATTACAAACATCGACGAGCAACCACAATTTTCTTACAATCCTGTGAGTTTCTTCCAGTGTTGACTTGCTTTTTGCATTCGATCTCCTAGGTCGTTTGGAGAAGTCTGTTACTGCACTACGTTTTTGTGCCATCTATCCATTTCTGGTGCAACCATCCAACTCTGTACATCTTTTACACCACGAATAGTCTTTGGTTGACTTAATTAGATTGTGTATTTTGTGCTGACTGGATTCACTCTTTTTCGGATGCTTCAGTGGTCAGAGGAGCCATCGCAAGGAGGCGATTTGAGTTGTTGCGAGAGAGGCATCGTGCGGCTGTAACGATTCAAAAGTATGCAAGAAGGCAGGTTGCTTGTCGTAGATATCGCTCAGTGAAGGAAAACATTGTAATCCTTCAATCAGGTGCCAATTCTTTCCGGGACATAAACCTTGGGCCTGACTTGAATTCCTCGAAGCAATTCCTTCTTTTACTGATATTCAAGTTTCTATGTTATGTATCCTAATGGGGAGTGTTCGACACTAACTGGATAAGTGTCGTATGGCAGTCGTTCGCATGTGGCTGTCTAGAAAGCAGTCGCTTGCTCGGAAAAAGGAGGCCAATGAGGCGAAGCGAGCTATGGAATCTAAACTAAGTGAAGAAGCTAGAGTTGCCGAGACTGAGGCAAATGTAAAGGAAGATGCTGTTGATGATGGTCGCGAATGTATAAAGGAGGTGGCTAGTTCAACACGTGCAGAATCTGCTAAGGTAAGTTATACTTGTGGTGCCATTCATTATCTTAACGTAACTTAGCTCATGGACTGATGGCTTAACAATTGAGGCCTCACTTTTATGTAGGATTTACCGAGTTATTGGCGTGCCTTGCAGGAATTAAAAGAGGCCACTATCAAGGTTGCACCGTCATACCTTCTTGAGTTGCAGCGACGGGCAGTCATGGCGGAGAAGGCACTGAGGGAGAAAGAGGAAGACAATGCAATGCTGCGACAGAGGCTTCTGCACTACGAGGCACGGTGGATGGAGTATGAAGCCAAGATGTCGTCCATGGAGGACATGTGGCAAAAGCAGATGTCTTCATTGCAACTTAGCTTAGCAGCTGCCAAGAAGAGCTTAGCAACAGATGAATTTCTGCCGCAAACTCCTGGCAAGCACGACAATGGTCGCATCTCAGCCGGGAAGCACCGGCATAGTACTAAGCGGCAACTGCTGCCCTCCGATGACGAAGAGTTCGATTGGGACGATGTCGCAACGAACGGCATGAAGAGCCCGGATGACTTCACCAACAAATATTTGGTAACTGGCTCTGGAAATGGCGCGTCACGTGGTGACGTCGAAGCTGCACGGTCTGTCGTCAGCCACCTGACGAGAGAGTACGACCACCGAACGCAGGTATTCAACGATGATGTTGATTTTCTCATCGAAGTTAAATCTGGCTTGACTGAGGCTAACTTGAACCCTGAAGAAGAGTTGAGGAAGCTGAAGGTGAGGTTTGACACATGGAGGAGAGACTTCAAAGCCAGATTGCGAGAGACCAGGCTTGTGCTGAACAAGCTCTGTTCTTTAGACTCGGCTGAAAAAGACGGAGATAGGATGCTGTGTGCTTTAGACTCGCTGGAAAAAGAGGGAGATCGGACGCGCAAGAAGTGGTGGGGAAAGAAAACCACCTCCTCAAGAGCGCTCCAAGGTTAGATTCCTCCAGGAATCTATCCCCAAGAGGACCCATTGTTTATGATATCTGAAGCATACGCCAGTTACTTTCGCCCCTCAAGCTCCTAATTGTTGTGAATACAAACCTTAGCGATGTGGGGGTCTGGGATTCCACTCCTGACTACTGATCAGGACCACTATCATCGGAGCAAGCGGTGAAAGATAAGTGCTTTCTCCATGAGTCGTTGCAGCATGGACATCACAGTCTTAGGATTGACGTACCCTCCAGTTATCACAGGCGTAGCATTAGCAATATGTGGGTACGGAGTGATTGCTCCACAGATATTAGCGTGCAGACAACAATTTTAGTGGCTGCTGAGAGATATATTTGAGACTCGATTTCATTCGAGGTCGTGACATTGTATATATTTAAGCCTTACTTGGACTGTAAGGCGTCTACATTTGCCCATTTTACTCCGCTGTTGTGTCGATGACAAAGATATCGCTGACGTCTGTTGATTTTTTCCAATACCTTCACAGGCCTTTTGAAGAGTGTTGTAGTGTTCAGAGAAGTTTGACCCACTCTGTCCACACAAATCGGTTGGAATCAAATAGTTGCGTAAATTTAGGTTTAACTTGGTTGTCGGTTATGTATCGATTCATGGTTTAAGGAGTTTGTGAGTTACTAATGCTGATGGTCACTTACCGTTTTAGGTCTGGGAATGATTTTAGTATCAATAAAATTCTGAAGGACCCAACTCTAAAGGTATATTTTTTAAAAGGTTAGAACACATGTCATAAAATTGTCACATAAAAAGATACAAAAATTAAGACGTCATATTTCATGCTTTACATAATTGTTAGAATCAATATTGATGTTGGCATATGTAGACTAGTAACAGAAGAACAGGTTGGTTGGCTTAATGGCATCTTTTTACTTTAAACTATATCAAAAAGGTTAGGCATGTAAAAAAGAGCTTTCTTCACGAAGCATTGGACCATAATAAAGCTTTTAAACCATGGCCTTTCAAAAACAGTATCTAGGTATAAAGACCCCCTTAAGCAATACTCTTGTGAGATGATATATTAACAACTTGAGCAACATATTTTTTTTAATTGAATTTTTATTACATTTTATATTTTTATTTTTTAAATCCATCATTTTTTTCTCATACTTTGTTATAGAGTAAATTTTCAAGTCCTTACTACTTTTAATTGTCTTCTTTGTTGGGAAGGTTTTGTAGATTATTAGAGTATAATCAACACATCTATTGATTTTTATATTTTTAATTTTTAAATTTAAAAATATGCTTGTGCAAGAGATAGTAAAGTGTTAGAAACTAAAAAAATAAAATATGATTATGCTCTTTCGAACTCTGTGCTATGTAATGATTTTTTTATCTACTTTTTTTAATAATATATATTTTTCTTAATTTATGAAAATACATATGCATAATTTTTTCACTAACGTCATAATTTTTAAATAGATTATTTTTTGTAATAAAAAATTAATTTTAGATAGATAAATAAAATACATTATTTTATTTTTATAATTTATTTTAGTACATTCAATAATAAAAATCCATTTTATAATAATTTTTAATCTCTAATAGATATTGAATATTTTATTGCTAAAAACTCTAGCAAAAGCAATTCTTGAGAAAATCACTTTTTATATACTAATTAAATTAATAGCAAGAAACAATCACAAAGTTTGATTTAGAAAAACTCAAAATAAAAAATATTTTTGTATTATCTACAACAAAAACTGGAATGAATAAATAAATAAATAAAACAATTTTAAAAAATGTAAAACTATATGATTGAACATGTTTTAAGTAAACTATTTTTTTGAAGAACATATGCAGGTTTTGATTAAAAAAATTTAATTCTAAGATTGAATTTTATAGATATAGGTTATTATACAATTTTTAGAGCCTTCTATTCCTTTTAGATTATTTTTGCAATTTATATAAGTATTTAGAAACCTTGTTGTGGAAGTTTGGTTATTAAGGCTTATTATAATTTGAGAAGTGTTAATGCTACACCCCCAATTTGATATTGTTACAACCCATGTGGCTTCCATAGAACTTAAATTGACTAAAAAGCATGCTTCTATAGTTATGGTGCAATTGACAATCCTATATTTTATCCCAATATTAACCCAAAAATAGAATAAAAAAGTTTTGTGTTTTGGTACCCGAAGACAAAATAATAATAATGATTTAAATAATATTTGCAAAGATTTTATTTGTTTTTTTATTAAAAAAACAACTTACTATTTGTTTTTTCATAAAATATTCTTTCTCTCCCTGTCAACCACCACTCTTTTTTAATGCAAAGAACAAAAAAAATGCCCAATAAAAAAGGCATATTATTACCTATTTGTTTACAAGGAGGTCATGTGGGATGAAGCAACATCAATTGGAGATGTAGCATTATATAAGTAATTTATTCAAAAGTTAAACTATTGTTATTTTTAGCCTTGCTAATTCATCTCTTAGACACTGTTAATTTTCAAACATGCAAGTCTTTCCAAAATTTGATATGATTACTTCATTAGAATAATTAGTAAAACATAGCAATTTAAACATCAGCTAAAACAAATGTACAAAATAAATTTAAAAGATAGAATATAATGTCCAATTGTTTAAAAAAAACAATAACTTACTTTGAATATAAATTTATATATATCATCATTTATTTTTTTATTTTTTCATATTTTAGTTTCTTTTATCTTTTTTATTAAGTATTAAAAAAATGCTAGATTATATATATATATATATATATATATATATATATACATATATATATCAAGAGAGAGATTTATATTACTTGTATATGCATAATAAAGTTTTTAGTTGACTATTTACATTATATCAAATGATAAATATATATATATATATATATATAAATATATCAAAATAAGTAAAATTAAATTTATGTACTTTTTAGACATTAAAATCAACTATTTTTTATATGTATAAATAAATATATTAATTATCTTCTTAAGTTCTTGTTACCAGATTACATAAGTACATCTTAACACCTCAATTGTTTAGCAATATTATTGTCAATTACTTAAAATACGACTGCAAAATAAAATTTTGAGTAAATTAATGAGAAATTAATCAAAATACAAACATTAATTTTTTCTCAAATTAAAATACATATATTAACATATAATCAAATAAAAACATAAGTACAGACAAGTATAACAAGCCAATAATGCTTATTCACAATGAACAGTGTGACATTTAATTCATCATTTTTACATTTTTATAAAAAATAGAAATTAATTAGATATTAATTTCTTTCTAACACTGAATTATATTTATTTCTAAAAAGTATTATTCTACATAACATATCATGCTGATGTTAACTATCATGACAGCTCCAAACTGATGTCGCATCACTTAAAAGACCAGACATTATTAAAAATGATTGAATCCTACATGTCAGATCCTCAAAAGTAAAAGTAGTGTCCAAAGTTAAAGTGGAGGGAACAACTCAACTCAGCGGCGCTTCAAACATTAGGGTTTTAGCTCGTTACGTCGTCGGTGAAGTACCGCAGCATGGGAGCTAACCCTGTTTACATCAATTTGCTGTATCAGTCCCTGTTCCAGATTCTACTCCATTCCGTCTAGGATCAATTTGAAGGTGGAGGAAGAGCGCCTTGGAACCTCGTTTTGAAGGAATAAATGAAGGTTGCAAGCAGTGGAACCTGTCTTATTTGACTTGTCGGAAGCAGGGTGTGAGGTTTTGAGCAGACGCTGAGGCTATGGGAGGAAGGGACGAGTCTGTATTCTAATAAATTCGTTCGAGGAATCTTTTCTTGACGGGAGAGGTAGAGAACGGGTTGTAATGAGTTATGCCGGAGGTGGATCCCATCACCCACCGAGATGGGCGCTCATGTATGCAGAAGCGCCTCCGCCGGGTGTTTCACAACATCCAGGAGTAGCGTTCAGCTTGCCACCACCGCCTGTTATGGGGATGATGCCCAACGGCGGCCCTAGGTATTCGCAATGGGGAGGTCCTCCCGTTCCACAAGGAGCTGCCTGGGGCGTGCCGCTTCAGCAGCAAGGGAATCTTCAGATGATGCAAATGCAGCAACCAGTGCGAGGGAATGCGGGGATTGGAGCATTGCCTAGGGAGACTGAAAGAGATGCAGGTTTTGCAATGAGACGAGGACCAGAGGGGACTAGGAACGGCGGTAACAATGAAGAAATGGTTCAGAAAGCAGAAAAAGCTGCGAGGCAGGTGTATGAGGAGTTGGTCAGAGAGGAGAAGCATATTTCTGTGACTAAGGTTGTCCAGGGCACTCTGTCTGCTCTAGGAGTTTCGTCTTTTGAATTGCTGGGCTTTCGTATGCAAGATGTTTCATGCCTGCGGAAATTGGCGCTTGTCGAAGGCAAGGTGAGCCTATCAGGTTTCAAGCCCATTGGCTCAATTTGCACTAAGTTGCGCTTGAAGTATCCTCTCGATCAATTAGTACCTTACTTCACTCGACTTTGGACTCGTATTCTCAGGATATTATTTTTTCCGAACTGCTGAATTGGTCACGTGTTAATAATGTAGCTTACATTCTATCCAAATGAGATGCGAGATTGGTCGATTATTGAGTGTCTCGCTATGCATGCTTTTGCCCACATCGGAATCGATCTTCTTCTTCTTCTTTTTCATTATTATTATTATTATTATTATTATTATTTTTTAAAGTGTGTGTGTGTGTGTGTGTGTCTTTGGTATCAGCATGTGTTGTCGTTTTCGAGATTTAACATTTACACGGACTTGGTTCCTTCGTTGGCTAACCTGTCTATGGACAATGATTAGTTGATTATTCATGGTCTATATATTGCAATCGTCGCAATCTTATTTAGTGGGGCTTAGTATTGGAGATTGTCTCTACATAGTCTTTCCCAGAGGTGGAATGTGAGATGCAATTGATGAATCTTAAACTTGCAGTAACTCTGACTACCGGCACATTTTGTATATCAGGTCAATGCCATCATCCATTCTCACATTGCTGCAAAGCGGATTACTACCCTTTATGACTTGGGCTGTGAACTAACGCAAGAAGAAGGAGTGTCTGATTTTGAAGACCTGGGTATAGGTCCTCTACTTCTTCATCCTTTGGTAGTTCGGTATTTCTCTCCACCGGATGAGGTTCTTTCAATCACCGCCGAGGAGGTGATGCAGCATCTCTCCGCTTTTATTGGTGAGGCTGAATACAAGCGCGTGGAGGTGGACGAGTTCATGGCGTATTTGCAAAACAAAAAGAAAGCCCCTACAAGGCTACATCTTGGCGTCCGCATTCAAAGTCTCGGGTAAGATTTCAGAGAAAAACTATTGCTTTGTGTGGTCCAAGCGAATAGTTCCAGCAACATTGACGTGGGCTTTGTTTGAATCCAGCGTTATGCTAAGTATCTGTGAGATCATCTTCGCGAGTAATGTCCAATACAATGCTGTCCCCAAGTAATAGTTCGGCTTTCGCAAAGATTGTGTTTTGGATAGGACCTATTTTTACCTTTATTCTTATTTTTGTGTGTAGAGTATCTTCATTTGATAAGTATCTGAGAGTAGCTGTTTACTTGAAAATTCATTTATAAAAGGGTGTAAACTGTGGGCTTGGATGAATGCTTGAAGGTTACATGTAGGAGCTGTGTTGCGTGCGAAGAGGGCAGAGACGGAGTTTATCAAAAACTGGGAAGCGCTTGCGAAATCTCTTCCTGGTTTGAAGAAGTCTAGTGTTGTGTCACAAGTCAGCAACTTTCTCTCATCGCAAAATTCTCTAAAGGAAGGCCTTAAGCGGAAGAGAAACCACATATATTTCGATTCGGATGATGAGGAAGAGACAGATAGACCAAGCAAGACATCCACCGGTGACGAAAGGTCAGCTAAGATTGCTAAGATCAAGGAACTATTTGAGCAATTAGAGAACGCAAATAATGCGAAAGAATCATTGAATAATCTGCCCTATTGTACGGATAGGATGGGGACTGTGACTGGACCGCGCACCTGCCCCTACCCTTCAGCTGCTGAGGAGCGGCTGCGGGCAAAGGAAAAAACGAAGACGAAGGCACAGCTTGATGATAAGTACCGTGATGCTAATGAAATGTCGTGGTCGGAGGTGATGGACTTCGTGAGGATACTGAAAGATGCTTGCAAGAATTGTACAGTTTCGCAGGTATCTATTCCGTCATTTAGTCCGTGTTGTTCTTGCACGAAACTTCTCTTCACTCTTCAAGATTTGGTGTACTCATTTATGGGAAATGATGTATTGCTGCAGGTGATGAAGCATTTGGTTGACACTCCCTGGCAAAACAATGATTTTCCCTTGGTTCCTAAGAAGAAGAATTTAACCAAATTTCTGAAATCAAGGCTTGGGATTGGCTTGCTCTACGTCGCGGTCTGCCCCTTGACTTTGAAACTTGTGTATTTTACCTTTCATACTATGTATTCATGTTAGTTAGTTAACGTGAGTTAAGTGTCTAGTCTCTGTGCTTTTATTTGTCCTTATATATTCGTCCAACTTCCAATTTGAGGACTTGAAATCTGAAATGCTGCATGATATATGCCCCTAAATTCCACACTTTTGTTTATGGGGTTTTGGCAATATCCAAATTGTATGCATTCTGGATTTCCATGAGGCGGACGTCCCTACAATGACATTCAGCGGCAGTGCAGACTGGATCTGGAGCATTTTGTTCAATGAATTCAGATCACTTCAGTCTCATGGTCTCTGTGATATTTCTTTTCACTATATTAGCACGGTTGGTGGTCTTGAAGAGAAGTGTTGTCATTTCTTAATTAGGGAGCTTAGCACATCGACTCGTTCCTGATCTGCAGGTTATATCTGTGAGGATGGGGCTTTGGGATAACAGTGATATGTTACAAAATAGTACGCAAGAGCACCAACAAGAAGAAGCCGCAGCTCAAACTGTTGCCACTGCAGCGCCCATCAGTGTCGATTGCGATGCAAGTGTTCAAACTGGCACTAAACCAGTGAAGGATAAAATAGAAGGTACTATTGGCATTTTTCATATATCGTCCAAGCTGTTTGTCATGTATGTGCAAGACTCTGATCGGCCGTCGTGCACTCCTATCAGCTTCCAGTTCGTCTCTTTATTCTCGTAGGCTTCTGTATTTTTTTCTTTTCCTTTCCTTCTCCTTGATTTCTTATTTGTTTATTTTATTTTAATTTTCTGCCTGTTCTTTATTTTTCCTCGTCTGCAAGTAAACGAATCAGTCTCGCAAGTTTAGATTTTCCAATGATCGTGTAGTTTGCCTCTGTCTATTTACCAAGTCAAAGCGAAATGACGTCTTTCTAAGTAAAATTCTTGCACATGTCTGCAGCATCCGAGTTGAACACTGAAGCAGTGACCAAGTGTAGTTCATGCAGCGTTCCCAAAGTTCCCTTGCATAGAGTGCAAGCCTTTATTACTCAAGCAATTCATGCATCCAGTGTCGGTAGCACATCCGACGACCTTGACCCTAGACTGTGTAAATACTTTAATGTCGAGAAATTCGAAGATTTAGGTTGGGGCTCATTAGAATCAGTGGTGGGGGAGTGCAATCATGGTAGCAAAACAGAATGCTCAAGCTCATCTATTTTGTATTTAGGGGCATTGGTTTCTGCGGTGGAGGATGGCCCTTCGTCTTACTCGTCTGTTTTAAGCAGTGAGATGAGTTCTAGTTTGAGAGTGGGTTCCTTAGGGGCCAAAACCAATGCTGACGCATTGCAGGCCTTGATTAATGCCCCCATGCTTGTCAACCTCAGCCTATGGTCTCAGTGGGATACCATTTTTGCTCCTACATTAGGGCCTTTTCTGAGCTGGTTAGAGAGAGAGGGCTTTAAAGGTAATATCTACACATTGGTAACAGATGCAGGGGTAATCCTTAAAATTGATGGGACAGCTACTGCCGATAACTTCCTTCCATCACTGATTAGTGGAGATTCAAAGTCTGCTGCTGTGCAGCTTACGTCCATTGTAGCATTATATGGCGGTATCAACCATGCACCATCAGCCCTCCTCAAGACGTATGCTACAAAAGCCTTGACTGTGTTGACTCGTTCGTTTGCTAGTGAAGTTCATTCTGAAGATTACAGCAGGGTGGCAATGCTGTTACTGGACATCCTATGTGTCGTACCACAGGAGCTTCAGTTTTTTGCAGCTAAAATTCTTTTGCCGGCTTTTTCATCAGCTGTAGAGTATTCTGCCTCAATTCTTCTCAAATCTTGCAAAATTGATGAACATCGATTTTTGCTTCACAAGCTGGGTGTTGCTTTCGGGATCGAAGAATGGATAAATAACTTCAAGGCCTGTGTCTTCAAATCTTCTATGACTGAAGGGGCTGTTGTTCAAGATATATCCAGCAACGAGATGCGTGGAGAGGAACTGAACCAAGAAAGTGCCTTGCAATGGCCTTCGACGAAGATTTTCAATGAGTCTGAACTCATTTGTGCTGAAGGGTCACCTGCAATTTCCGGAAACCATGAGCAATTGCCTAGTGTGCAAAGTCAAAGTGATGTTATGGAAACTGATTCTACAGTAGAGAGGATTGAAAATGACCAGGCTAGCACAAGTGCAGTTGTGACAGGGCTTTCAGGCTCAACTCAATCGGCTCCTGATTTTGACATTAGACAAAGAGCCAATGATGTCGTGGAATTCATCAGGCGTGAGGAGTTTGGGATCGGGCAAGATCTTAAGGTCCAAGAGCAGGAATTGCTTGCGAGGCAACATGCACGAATGGGACGTGCTCTACATCGTCTTTCTCAAGATCTTTATTCTCAGGACTCTCATTTTGTTCTTGAGTTGGTTTGTCTCCGTCCTCCTTCCAATGGTTATTTATTCATCAATGGTTGCTGTATTTATGGCTGACTTGAAGTTTGTTGTTGTGCTCACTTTTTATTGAAGCGTTGTGTTCACTCACGGATATACTCACCGATGTTTTGTTTGGGATGCAGGTTCAAAATGCTGATGATAACTCATATGCGCCTGGAGTGGAGGCTGCTCTTGTATTTGTTGTTCAATCTGGGCACGTTATGGTTTTCAACAATGAAGTCGGTTTCACGTCCGCTAACTTACGTGCTCTTTGTGATGTGGGCAATTCCACGAAAACAGGATCCAGCACTGGTTACATCGGTCACAAGGGCATCGGTTTTAAATCCGTCTTTCGGGTATGACAAGCTTCTACGTAGTGGACTAATCTTGCTTCTAGATTGAGAATTGTTACAATTGTTCCATTTGGGTTTCTAAGCAGTGAGGGAACTCCGTGTCTACTTATTAGAGGTTGCTGGTTGTTTCTGCGCATTTCAGTATTCTTGAGATTAGCTTTTTCCAGAACGTAACATGTGGGACACTATTTTTCTTACACGAACAAAATTGTGTTGTTTGCAGGTCACTGATGCTCCTGAAATCCACTCTAATGGCTTCAATGTGAAATTCGACATCACTGAGAGCAATCTTGGATTTATTCTCCCCACCATCATAGAAGCCAGACAATGTGCTAAATCATATAGTGGTACTTTAGAGCTGGTAGGTAAAAAGGTTTTCTCCCATGAGAAAGTCGTGTGCTGGAACACACGGATTGACCTGCCAATAAAATCATCCATAAGCAATGGGAAAGGGATGGCGTCACTCGCAGCCAAATTTGATGATATTCACCCATCACTTTTACTGTTTTTGCACCGTTTGCGTTGCATTGCTGTTCAGAATGATGTCGTCAGTGCAACTAAGCTCATGCATCGTGAGGACCTAGCCAATGGCTTGGTTCGTGTTGTGCATGATAAAGGACATGCAACTTGGCTAGTTGCTCGGCATCAAGTCCTGGCTGGGGTTCCAAGGCCAAACATTCTGGAGACCGAGATTGCTTTAGCTTTTCCTCTAGAAGACCTTATTGATGGAAATTACAAAGCCGTTGCAGAGCAGCAACAAGTATTCGCTTTTCTTCCATTGAGATCTTATGGTCTTCGGTTTATTGTACAGGTACTTTTTCTAAATATTTTAGAACAATTTTCTTAATAAGTATATCTTCTATGTTGAATGCTTTCTTAGAGGGAATGGGGTTTCTGTAATTTGTCTCGCCTTAGTTGGCGGACTTCAAATCAGTCAATTGGTTGTGAAGTTCTTGTCTTTTCCTTGTTTTAAGAGGCCCCTGAATTCTTTTTTGATTCAATGTTTTACAGCTTATTTCCGACTGCGAACCATCTGCTCATCTCAATCTCAATTCGTATTTGTGTTGCAGTGTGATTTTTTACTACCTTCATCAAGAGAGGAAGTAGATAGTGACAGCGCCTGGAACCAGTGGCTACGGTCTGAAATTCCCGAGGTGTTTGTAAAGGCGGCTGAGATATTCAAAACTCTCCCCACTCTTGGAACCAGAGGGGCAGCTGTAAGCAATTATCTGAAGTTCGTTCCTCTAGAAGGAGAGGTGCTGGGCTTCTTCTCTGTCTTACCGCGTTTGATTCATACAAGACTACAAGCTATTCCATGCCTTCCTGTCGAAGGATCAGAGTCTAGTTGGTCATTTCCATGCGCTGTTTTAATGAGATGGAGTGAAACAGCCCGCGAACTGATACCAGATGCTCTTTTGAAAGAGCACTTGGGACTTCAGTATCTGGATAAGGAAGTTGATATCTCTGATTCATTAGCAAGAAGTTTGGGAGTACAAAAGTATGGCTCGAAAACACTTGTTGCATTGATGAAATCTGTTTCACAAAAGAGCGATGGAGTGGGTCGTATGGGACTTGAATGGATACGACACTGGCTGATTGAATTGCATGCTTGCCTCCAAAAAGAGCAGGAGGTGTTCACATCCTCTGCCGATTCTACTAATGAGAGTATATTGTTCCAAGAACTTCGAGCAATGCAGTTCATTCCCTTAGCAAGCGGATCGTTTACAGCCATAAAGGATGGGCCAGTCTGGTTTGCTAATCATCCTGCAGAGTTACAAGATGGTGCAATCAAGCCTCTTGGTTGTTTTCCATTGCTGTATGCGGAGCTTCGAACTGTGCACCCAACTCTTTTTCATTCTACTAGTGCCTCTGAGGTTGATCTTGCAGATGATCCTAATGTGACAGGAAAAGTCATTTCTATGCTGCATCAACTCGGAGTCAGGCCCATATCAGCACACCATGTGTTGAAAAGCCATGTCATACCAGCCATGGCGGATGAAAATTGCACGGCGAAAGAGACATCTCTTCTGCTTCAATACATAGGCTATGCCAAGTGGCATTTGGGATCTAGTTGTAACCAGTGTACAGGTGAAATAGCGCTGATATTTGAGCAACTGAAACAAAATGCTCTAATCTCCACAAACAATGGAGTCTTCAGAATGGGTGAAAAAGAGCCAATTCATTTTGGAAAATCAATGGGGAGTCCGTTTGATGCGCAAGATGTCTTAAGTGGATGTTCGATGAAGTGGAACGAAGTAAGCGACAGCTATCTCCAGCTGGCTTTGCCGGGACAAATCACCCCGAACGTCGAAAGCTGGCGAAAGTTCTTATCAGAGTTAGGAGTTACAGATTTTGTGCAAGTTATCCCTGTGAAGAAAATTATTAAAAACAAAGCAGCTAGTCTCTGGAAAGATGAGGTTTGGGAAGGTGTTAACAAGGACGATACAGGCTGTGTCCTTGAGGATTGGGAGTCCCCTGAACTTGTGGATTTGATATCTACAGTTACCACCAAAACATCAGCACGGAAAGTACACAAGAAAGCGAAACGTTGCTCTGCCATATTTTCCATCCTTGACAAATTATGGCAAAGCAATTACGCCTCACGTTGTAGAGCAACGTTTCGCATATCGGATGAAAAGCAGGCTAAACAAGGTTTAACTTTTGCATCTTGGGTATTGCAAGTGAGAAAGCTGAAGTGGGTGAAATCTAGCCTGGATAGTCGGTTGCACACACCAGCTTCACTTTTTCAGCGTTGTGAATCTGTCAATAAAATTCTAGGCAACCATGCTGCATACCTACGCACTCAGGTTCGTTCGATAGCTCCGCAATGCTGAGATGATGTGAGCTAGTAACTGATGAACTTGATCATTCTTTATAGAGTAATATGTGATAAATTCGAGCGCTCTTTAATATGGGTTATGCATTTAGTAGCTGCTTTGACTTAACATGGTTTTCCATCGGCAGATTCATAATGTCCACCTGACAGAAACATTGGGACTTAGAACTGAGGTTACAGTGGATGATTGTCTCTCTTTGCTTCAACACTGGGGTTCAAGTAATCAAGTTCTTGAAGCTAGGTGAGAGTTTTTGAATACTGTTTGCAGATTTAATTGGTAAATTATATAGGCTTTAGGTTACTCAAGTACAAGATTATTTCGTTGTGTAAATGATTGATATGAGTTTCAATGTTCACCCCTTTATACAGACGTAGTTTGGAACGCTTGAAGGTCTTCACAATTGTGGTACATCTCTTTTCGAGGGTTTGCGAAGTTAACTAAGAATCTTAAGTGAACTATCGTGAGATATTGAGGATGAGAGGGATTATGTGTGCCTTCACATTTGTGCTGAGTCTGTGATTTTACGACTGCTGCAGTGTCGCTCAAATGGCACGACTTTATCTATTTCTGGCCGAGCATGCTAAGTCGAAGAAAGTTCTGGCAACCTTCAAGTCACAACCCGCCATATTCTTCCCCTCTACATCAACCAGTTCACGCGAAGAAGTAGTGCAAGGAAGTCTTTTACCTTTGGAAAAATTATTTTGGAGTGACCCGACAGGTGCTCTCAGTATGCTCCACTCCCTTCACGGGTCATCTTGTGAAAAGAGATCAGCTGTAGCTCATGGTCGTAAAGAGCACAGTGGGAATAGTGCAAAAGCTTTAAGTACATATTACCCTGAATTGCGAAGTTTTTTCGTGGAGCAGTGTCTGGTCAGAGAGAAACCAGAATTTTATGGCTACATTAGCATCTTGAAGCAATTCTCTGCTATCACTTCGCCCTTTTCTGTTTTGAACGAGGTAATTAAATTTGATATATTTATAACATGCTACTATTCATAAATGATTACTCTCTTCATTTTTCTGAAACTAGGGCTAGTGTATTGGCAGCTGTGGTCGAAGAACTAGTTCAGTAGAAATTAGTGTACATACGAAGCATATTAGTTTGTAGGTATCATGGTGGATAAATGTTATGTGGGGTGTTATAGGTACTGGAGGTTCTTGCTGCATTGTGCGGCGAACTTGATTCGGGCAGAGTAACGAAGGCAGAACTGCAAGATTGGAAAGCTCATCTTCAAGAAAGTGATTGCACTGTGTTACCCACTATGAGCGACCAATGGGTGGCTCTTCGCAATGATGTAGGATTTGTCTGTGTCTGCGACGACGAGAAAATTGGACAGGAATTCGTCGAGAACGCAGAAATACTGTATTTTCTTTGCACAAAAACCTCTCAGCCTGGTGCATCGGCTTCCATCAACAGTGCTGAAGAACGTTGCAGTCGTGTGCAGCGTTTTTATGCCTCTTTGAGCATTCCGCTCCTATCTCAGGTGGGTCACTGATACTTCAATTACATAAATATATGTCCAACAAGTCAATACTTTCATTTTCAGACGAAGATTATGTTTGTAATGCTCAACATTGTGCCACTCAGCTTATCGCACTTGTAGCTGAGCTGTATTGGACCTCTCATAGGTGCTACAACATACAGCATCATTAAATGGAGATAATGCAATATCTTTTTTTGAGTCAGTTCGTTCTCGTCATAAACTCGTATCTGGAAAGAACGAACATCTGTCTGAGATTTTTTTATCTTAATGGCATTTAAAAAAGCAAATCGAAAGGGCAGTTCTTTTATACCTTCAGTCTATCTATATTTCTCTACTTTTTTTCAATATTTAGAAAAAAAACTGTTCTAAAAGAATTAATTACTTGTTCTTACAGGCGGTGAAACGTGAAGTTATCCTGTATGGGTCACATGATACAGCAAAGGTTGAAGCTTTGGTTTCTTGGGCTCTTCCTTATGCTCAACGCTACATAAGGCAGCATCACATTGACGTTTACAACCACGTAGAAGGCAAACCTAAAAGAAAGTTATTGAAGCAGCTGCGTTGTCTTGTTGTTGACCAATTATACTTTCAATACAGCCTTCAGTCTGGTCAGATACGTTCGTCTCGGCGAGCTCAATGCGGATGTTTGCTTGAGGTAGGTCCTTTGCATGCATCACTGAATATGCATTTTCTAGAATAGACTGCAGACACAGGGTGGATATGAGACATGGCAGGCTTCTAATCTGTTCTACCTCTCTTCATCATCAGGTTGAACACCTGCTAAACAACTTCTAGAAAAATCTCGATAAGCGCCGTATTAGAAATGATATTTTAAAATTACGTCACGTTAGACCTGAACTGTGCTCAACATTTTTCTAAGAGAATCGCTCGGATGCCCAGGAAAATACTCTATATGTCGCTGCCGATCGTTGCGAGGACCACTGCATGATTTACACGGAATTGTCTCGCCTGTTCTTTTCTGGCCAAGTCAACCAGCAGTTGGCTAATTTTTTGCACCTCATTACGATGATGGCCTCTTTAGGGTCTCAAGAGGCTGAGGTGGAATTGTACATGGCCAATACGCAAGGTATTCAGCCCCTTCCTGCTGAAGTCGCTCCATGGAGGATGAAACAAAGGCTTGAAGAATCGAACCCTGCAACGATTGCATCACCTGTGAAAGGACCATCACGCGCTGAGACTTATCTTGAAAGGCATGCGAAAGTAGAAGAGTGGCTACCTGTAAAGATAAAACCCAATCAGTCATATTGTGGATGGCCACCACGGTCTTGGGTTCCTCTTCCTACAGTAAAGTCGACTGCGATGTCTTCCATTGTGGTTGAACCAGAATTTGGTACTACGTTGAACCGGATAACGGCAGTAACACGGACTGAAGAGATACATTCAAGCGGGGTGTTCACCAGTCCAGATGCAAGTACTCGATATAGTAACGGAACCGGGACAGGGATGGTAAATGAAGGTGCAGTCCCTCGTTCAATCGGTTTCACGTCATCGACTTTATCAGCAGATTCTCATGGACGAGCTGTTCAGCAAAATACGGTATGACATTTCAAAGTCCTTACGCACACCTTGAGGTATCTTTCGGAGTTAGTTAACATTCCGACGGAATTTAGCATGTGTTGTTCTTCATGCGTTTTTAATTTTAATTACTTATTTTTTGTTGTTAAGGCAAAGCGGGAAGATGAAACGTAGAATAGTTTCTTGAAGTCCGCTTCTGATGTGATCTTGTTTTGTGCAGGCAAGGGAAAATCTTGTAATGAGCACTGGCACCGAGCAGCAACAGATTACAGGGCGCTCAGGCGAGGAAGTAGCATATCAGTACCTAATCAAAAAGTATGGTGCCAAGGAGGTTAAGTGGGTGAATGAAGATGGGGAGACTGGAGCTCCTTTCGACATGATAGTACGAAATGAATCTGGAAAACAGGAGTTTGTGGAGGTTAAGACCACACGTTCGCAAGATAAGGATTGGTTTGAGATTTCGGCCCGTGAGTGGGAGTTTGCAGAGGTCCACGGTGATTTGTACACTGTGCTCCGTGTAATCCTTCCCAATGCGGAGAGTTCATTCCAGATAATCCGATTTTCCAATCCTGTCAAGCTCTGTCGGGAGCGTACCATCCAGCTAGCACTTATTCTACCATTTAGTCATGTTTCAGGCTCGTCGACCGCCACATCTCTACAATTGACAAACTCGTCATCACCGCAAAGGATTGAAGTAGCTGACTTAAATTATAAGGTGACGTTAGGCTAAATTTTTTTAGTAGTTCTGTAAGCATTTCCTACGGCCCTTCGTTGAAGATTACAGTGGATTACATGGATTGGGTAATCCTATTAGGACAAAACATCTATCGTCTTAAAATAGTCGTTAGGATAATCGGCTTCATCGTGGCTTCCAACCCTGGTAATGTTAGGAGGCACAAAATGTGGATCCTTGGACTTTGGGTTGTTCAAGGATCACAGGATCACTGGGCATCGTCATTCTCTCGAATGACCGCGACATTTTTCTCTGGGTACAGGAAAGTCTGTTCTAAGGAACACTGCAATTTTTATTACCTGTATTTCAGAAGAGCGTACAGGTTCAATTATCTCTATTTGATTAATTCATGATCTCTCAAGCCTTTGCAGCCACGGGAATTTGATTCTTCTCTTCTGAACATAGCAGTATAGAATGTAGTGGGTGATGAACTGAAATGTTCGATCTGGAACCAACTTTAAGAGGAGTGTCTTGAACAATCCCCTTGAGAGTTAGAGCACCCATCATGCTTTTTTCTGTTCTGTAACCATGGACGTGGCTGTGCATTCCATTTTATGGACTTTTTCTTCGTAAAATGTTTCATCAGCAAAGACGTGCATACATGTGGGTGATAAGTTATTCATTGAATTTACTATTTTCAGAACTTTACTCTTCCTATAACCAAAATAAACATATTTGAGTTACCGATTGACTTGATGGTTGTATTAATTGCAATCATAATAGCTTATGAGTAGGAGTTATTTGAAAAGTTGACACACTGAACAACTTATATATATATGATGTAAAATAGAATCGAAAAGCACGAAATGCTTGTAAACCATGATATTTTGGTTAAGTAAATCTGAAAAATGTCATAGAACATTTAATACAACATTTTAAAATCTAATAATGATACAGACAGTTCGTATTGAATAAATGCATACAAATCTCACAAGTATTTATTGAATAATATTTATAAAATATTATTTTACAAAATTGTTGACATATGCATATATTTAGGACGGTGCATCTTCAAATATTGAAAATTAAAAATACTGAAAATATTGAATATTAACAAATTTATTTGTATAATAATAATTTTAATTAATCACTATTAATCAATGACACGAATATAATGTTTTTGTATTATTAACTGTTTATTTATATACTGTTTAATTATCAACACGAATATAATGTATTTGTATTATCAAATAAAAAATAAAAAATAAAAAAAAACCAAGAATTCAAACTCAGAAATAGAATACATTAATAAATGAGAGATATGGGAACGAGGATCTCAACCATTGGGAACAATCACGTTGCAAAGTTCCCTGTCGCGGGTTTCAGTTACGGAGTGCATAACCGTCTTCGGAAGACCTGAGACCACGGAGACAGGGTGTGTTGCCCTGCCCATCTGGAGCTCTAGATCCACCGACGGCACTGAATTCTGTGCATGCTTTCGTTTTCATTTGCGAGGATCTCATTGCTATGGTGGCTGACTGCACATCTGGAGTAATTCTCTCCTTCTGATCAAACTCGACTGCTCGTCTTCGTGGCTGCGTGATTACAATCAACTCACCCAAAATCTACTTCCCAACGTTTGCATTTTTCATCTGCTTTGCGTTGAGCTCCAGCGAATTTTCATAGCTGTGAAAGGGAATCGAGCGAGCAATTCGCAATCGGAGATGGACAACCTCGTGGAGACGGATCCGTTTCCCTCTTCCTTACCATTTCCGATCGACGCCGACACGGTATGGACCACCTGAGGAGTTGGAAGAAATCATAACTGCAATAACATCTTCAATACGCTTCCAGTCTCTGTTATGAGGTTAGGGATGTATTATCCTGCACAATCGATCATGTAACTAAGTTTTTACAGCCACAATCAGATTTCGTTTGATTCCATCATGTTTCGATGTTTGTTCCGCTTGGTGAGATGGACAATTTTGCAAGATAATCACAAGATTTAACCTGGAACTGGAAAACTTCGCATACGTCACTGGGGAAGAGAGATTCTTGTGCACTCTAAATTATTCTACTCCCAGACCTCTGAACATTCATCACCGTTGCGACGGCTGCTAAGATTAGCTTCTTAGATTATTATTATTATTATAACTATTATTAATATTTTTTCAACATACTCTGAGAAAAGTGTGTGTATGTTCTGAAGGATGCATTCATAGATGAGCTCTACTTTAGAACGAAGAACACGGAGGGGCGGCTGCCACCGGTATGGACTTTTAGTCTACAAATTGTGTGAAGCCTCTCATTGTGACCATTCGTTCAAACAGGGGTCATAACCCTTCCGGTTCAAAATGTTGATTTACAAGAACAGATTAGCTAGTTATAGAAGTGCTGAGATTAACTTCACAATACTCCGAGGTTTAGTAAATTTGAAACTGTTTTTGAGTAGGTACAAAAGATTCATTTTTCATACCCGTAAGGCGTTGCTATGTGTTTTCGCTTCAGGATTCAGTGATGAACGAATTGAATGAGTCAAGGACGGAACTCTACAGCCGTGTGCAAACGTTGAAGAAGGTTAGAACTGACAACTTCGCATCTTTTATTCCAGGTAACGAAGGCATCGTCCCCGAAAATTATTTGCTGCAGTATATTGAACACACCAGAGTGTCTCTACTTTAAACCCTTTCGTTGAAATCAACTGAAATGCCTAAAAATACGAAGTGGTGTAATTAGCTCTTTGTTGTCAGGATTTGAAGGACTGGCGGGGAATGCTGGACAATCAAGTTAAGTCGTATCGAGAGGTCAGTATATCTTAGTCTTCGGGACGTGAAATCTCAGATATCCATGGAAGTTTGATCCCAATGTTTGTGCTTGTGAAAATGACAAATGTAACTATATTTTGCACCATGCAGGAAATTGGAGATTTGAGGGATTCTCTCAACTCAGAGGTGGAGCGACTAAAGACTGTAGGTTATCTTCCCCCGAAGTTAAGTTGGCCCTACAGTCGATATGAATGCTTTACTTGCCTTTGTGGGATTTGAAATTTTAGTTGGAAGCATCGTACCCTCTTCTTCCCGCGATCCTGCTCAGCAAATCTCCATCCCTCAGAGCATTGAGAGAACAATGGTATCCCCAGGAATTTAAGAAACTGAGGAGCACGCTGAATGATCAGGTGGAGAAAGCTTCATCAAAGTTGGCAGAGCTTGTATGTGCTTTATCTATTTTTTAAATCTTTATTTATTCTGCAGTACTGTCTATGATTTGGCAGCTAGACTTGATTTTTTGCAGTACGAAGATGAAGTCTCAATCGATTCAGACAAGATAGCTCTTGATGAAACAACCCTTGTAAGTCTAACGCGCTACTCAATGAGAAGCAAATGAATTTCTTAATTTCTGACTCTGCTCTTTTGTTACAGAATGAATCAGAGGAGATGCCTTCACCAAAACTTAAAGCCGCAGAAACTTCTTTGTCAGATATCTCAAACGAATAAAAGCTGGAAAATACCCGCAACGAGATGTACTTTTGGTTTTTGTCGAGACTCCATTCCATAACAGAGCCAGCTTGAATTCGGTGCACTGTAAAAATTAGTCAATCAAGGACAAACTATCCTGTCGTATTCAAGGACCGATGCGAGGATTTCACGACCCACAACCTTGTCAAAAGTTCCCTTTTCTCTGAAGGATGAGTTGGTTCTCCATTGATTGCACACTCGACGTATTTTATTACAAATCAAATGCTTGACTGCTAGTAATCGAACACACCTGGAGCATTGCTTTTTCATAGCAGAAGCATTTACGTGCAGCGAACATATAATAATTGCATAAGTGGTACACAAATATTCACACGCCTGCAAAAAGCCGTTAACTTCATTTCTTTGCCTTAAAATTGGCATAGCTTGCAATCTGAAGGGGAGACAAACTAGCACTTGTCCCATTTCTAGCACTATCAAAATGGCGTTTACAAACCATATTTGAATCCGTGTTATTAGCCAAGCTCTCCCGCAAAGCAGCCATTACTGCCTCCCTACAAAGACCGGCAAGCTCAGCACCAGTAAAACACTCTGTATCGTCAGCCACTCCATTCAAATCGACGTCATCCGCAAGAGCGTTGCTTCTCGTGTGGACGCGTAAGATTTCCAACCTGCTCTCTTTGTCTGGAGGTGGAACGTAGAGCACCTGCAAACCCAGTTGCATAGTCAGGTGCAGAAGATGAATTGGAGTCCAATAAGTGCACCCATCATATTCCAAAGACTTGAGGATATAAAGCTTAATCAATCCATGGATCTTACAGAGTCAAAGCGTCCTGGTCGCATCAAGGCAGCGTCAATTGCCTGTGGTCGATTGGTGGCTGCCAGAACAAGCACACCCTGCCATCCAACATATAAACCTTGAGATTAACAGTCTAGAATAAAGAAAGTTACTGGTATCCCAAGTGCGAACATCAACTCCTCATACACAATCAAATAAAATACCTGTGCGAGTTCAAGTCCGTCCATCTCTGTGAGCAACGTGGAGAGTAACTTCTCCCCTACTGATGTGTCATTCCCACCCCCCGAGCTTCCATTTTCGCCAATTCCCCTAAAGACCATTGGCATGTTTCAATATTAGCCAAGAGAATTCGCGCAATGACTGAAATGACCAAATAATGGATTGAGCTGTAGTAAGTTACAACAAAACAGAGACAATGTGCATACACCTGAAGGATATAAATTATTATGTTACTAATATAGTAAATAAATTAATAAATAACTGTTGGTTGGTCAAACCCCCTGGATTCTAGATGAAACAAAGATGAAGTTCCAATTGTCACGCCAATGTATAATAAGGGTGTGTAAAACCTTCTCGAAGCGACTGCATCAGCTTCATCAAAGAAAATAATACTAGGAGCTGCAAGTCGGGCTTGTCGAAATGTATCGCGCAATAGAGCTTCACCCTCACCAACGTACATGGAATACAAATCTGCGCCACTGATAAGTAAAGCAACATTAGAAACTAATACCGGTACAAGAACGATACTTCCGCTATTAGTATCGGTACAAGAAGGATACAATGCGACTGTTAGTTTTACAGCTTCCTGGCAAGCAAGAGCCTCCCAATCTGCATTGTTGCACATTTTGGGAAAAGAGCAAACTAATTCGATAAGATGGAAACTTCAAGGTACCTGAGAGAGAAAAGGGTTGCTTGAGAGGAATGAGCAGCAGCTTTGGCAAGAGTAGTTTTGGAGCAACCAGGTGGGCCGTGAAGAAGGACCCCTCGAGCAGGTCTGATCCCGAGTCTTGTAAGCGCATCAACATGCTTAATTGGCCATTCCACAGCCTGCTGTAGTCTTTTCTGAACATATGAACACAGGAATCATGAGTTGCAAGTAATTATATGTTATTTCCATCGTCACCGCCTAATAAATTACGCCAAAGATATTAATATGGACAAGTCGGCCTTGCTTGATGTTTTGACCGAAACAAAGCGACTACAATGATTAAAACAAAGTCCCACTTCCACTGCCATGTAAAAAATTATCAAATTAGATGGGAAAGCACCTTGACTTCATGCAGTCCACCGATATCGTCCCAGGATACCTCAGGAACCTCTGCGACTGAACCTCGCACAATGCTAGCTCCGACTCTCTTATGAGCCTCTTCGAAGTCCTTCATTTCTACAGGCCGCACTCCTTCATTGTGAGACAGCGCTGACATGGCAGCCTCACGACACAAGGCTTGTAGGTCAGCACCGACGTACCCGTTGCACATTTTAGCCACTGCAACAAGATCCACTGAAGTGTCGAGAGGGAATTTCCGTGAATGCAGCTGGTACATACCCACAAGATAGATAAAGTGAGAGACTTCGCCCAGCCAGTTAAGTGAAACACTAATAAAACTGAAGCTGTTCAGACCAGCTTACACGAAGAATGGCATGCCGCTCATGGGCGTTTGGAGGTGGAACTGCTATTTCACGATCAAAACGGCCAGGTCTCCTCAAAGCAGAGTCAATGGAGTTAACGCTGCAAACCAAAGTCAACAACAAACTGAGTCAATACTTCTTAATCTCGACAAAAGAATGGATTGGTCGGTCTATGGCTTGCATACAGACTTAGTGCCTTGGCCTGTTACGTAAAATGATGATCCTCACACAGAAAGAAGCGTCATCTCTGTATTTAGCAGCCATTGCCTTCTAGGAGCGTAAAGGACACAGGACGGGTGTTTTCCACTTAACGTTGCAAAAGAAAAAGGAGACAACCGGAGGATCTATATGAGTACCACATGGGATTAGAAAGCGTAAATGTTACAAAAGGATTTAAGTGCACATGGTCTCTACAGAATTTAACAATAGAGAAGAAGTGAAACGTATTCTCTAACCGCAGCAGAAAGTTCCATAAAATTAATCCAATGGAAAACTAATTTGTTTAATTCAAATGCCGATTTGTTTCAAAACAACACCTACCGATTAGTTGCAGCAACGACAACTACTCTAGAAGTACCGGCCAACCCCGCTTTTGAAGACCCAATACCATCCATCAAAGTCAAAAGTTGAGCAACCAGTCTTGTCTCTTGTTGGCGCCTGCAAAGAGCAACCCAATGGTATCATTTCACAGATTTGATTTCACAAGAGTAATAAGATGCATTGAACTACACAAAATGGACAATTGAAGTATTAATAAAGCATACTTACAAACATCTCTCCATGTCAATAGTATGGTGATCGAATAAAAGACTCAGAAACAAAAGGATCTCAGGAGATGCAGAAACGCCAATAAAGATGGTGACCAATTCAAAAGGTTGTGACAGATATACTTCTTGTACCTAGAGTCCCGAGGAGGGCACATGGTGTCTATTTCATCGATGAAAATTATAGCTGGTCTTCCAATAGCTGCTTCTAAAGCCGCCTTACTAAAAGCTTCCCGCAATACCTTCTCACTTTCTCCAGCAAATGCCTTATGGACAGAAGCACCACTGCAACAGTTTCAACAGGTATTGACACTTTTCATGTCACAATTACACAAATCGCATATTATTCAAGCATTTCACTTCGAGAAAAAGACTAGCGATTGACGAAGCTAATACTTCTGCTGATTTTCTTCGACGCAGGTCGGATACGCAACACACAATAGCGTCCTCTAATACTGATAAGGACATAGAGAGAGCAGGAGCACATTGAGACCTGAGAGACGTAAAATGAGCGTTGCATTCTCGAGCAACAGCATGAACCACGCTTGTCTGCAGGTCGAAATGTCATTTAATTAGATGTAGAAATAAGTAAGAAAATGAAATTATAAACCGTCCACATAAAAGAAAAAGTTGGAGGTGAATAAGAAGTTCAGGCAATCAAAATATATAAGTAAAAAAGGAACAAAAGGGAAAAGAGTGTATACCTTACCAGTACCAGGTGGTCCGTACAAAAGAAGTCCTTTGGGCCACTGCAATGATTAAGCAGAAGCACCACACGTTAGGAATACAACAATAGCCTGAGCACCGTTCAAAAACGAAAAGGTTTCAGGAGCTCACGAACAGTTGCATAAATCGAACTGCTCCAGCTTATTAAACATCATAATCATAAACCCTAAACCCTGAGCCTCGGATCTTCAAGTAAAGGGTTACTAGAATACCCGTAAACCAAGGGATGCAGCTTCTTTCGAATACATTACAGGCCAGAGGAGGAGTTCTCTCAAAGCCTGCAGAGGAGCAACCATGCCTGCCACCACACTCTCTGCATTGAACCCGACTGAATCCATATTTGGTTCATAATTCTGCGGCTTTTGATCTTTATCCTCCACACCCATCACGCCGGTAAGTAGTGCATGGGCTAATAAAAAGTACAATATAAGAGGCGCACCACCTTCACGACATGCAAAACCATACACAGCATCGTAAGAAAATAACATCGGTTAAAATAATCACTTTATTTGAGTTGATAGAGAAGAAAATAACTTTGATTAATACTTTACTTCGCAAGCCCAAAGCACCAACAGAAGCATCTAAAGTGAGACTACGAAAACCTACTTTAAAATTTAATTGGAAATGTCACAAGAACGAATTCATAAAACTTGAATATTCGACATGAAGTGCAGTTTCACCTGGACGAAAAATTATGTGTGTTCATCAGAATTCAGCAATTAGCGGAGAGGCTCTTGAATCGCGCACAGCAACCACGGACACCACCTACCACTCTTATTGACAACCTAAACAAACGTCTTCATCTCCGAACCTAATTATTGCATGTTTATCCACCTCTACAGAATCTCAACCACAATTGGATCCATGCACTGAACTCATTTCCAGAGACTAGAAAGAACGTGATTAAAACCAGTCACAAAGAGTCAACAGCCTTATATTCCAAAAATCTCCTCACATGAGAAATGTTCTCGTGAATTTCTCAAACGAGAAAAAGTGCATTCAATGCCGCAACTAGCCTCAACGAAACGTCTTCACACAATGTGATAGAACCCTGATACCATAATGCACCATCTACGCTATCGAATTACTCAGACTCCACCGATATCTTCAAATGGATATCCCACACCTCGGTCATATTCAGGCATGTAGATTTTCCAGGACACTGCACAATGCGCGAGTACACAGGTCTTCAAAATAAACTCAACACGCACCTGTTACTTTTGGATTCGAGAATCAATTGTAGGCTTGCACTGCATTCCGACTCTGAAAGATTGCTCAATCTGCGATACAAGCAAACTCAGAGCCGCAACACTGAGAAGACAGTTTGGATTAGGGCTTCCGATCCACGGCTTTAGAAACCCCTTGCACAGGAACCGGGAACCGTGGTCTATGCACTTCGACTTGAACGGAGATCCTATGTCCATGTATCCTTCTGAACAACCCAAGATCGACAACCGGAATATGAGCATGCTGATCGATTATTACATTAAGAATAGTTTTTTATGATTCTAAATTACTTAATTTATTTAAAATGATTAGTATATGTATTTCTAACATATTCCTAATAAAACCAATGCAAATAAGTTTAGTCGAGTCACAAACAAATATTACTACTTTGAAGAACACATAATCTGAGATCTAGTGTAGTATAATTTTTAATGTTAAAAATAAACGACCCACTACAATCGATTTCTTTTTTATCCAAAAATTCTTTATAATCCAAATAATACTTAATACTCATTAGCCTTAAACATTTAATTCTTTAATACGATTCTAGATGTATTAGTCATTTTTGAATTTTTATAATATAATTTATTTGATTAAAAAAGATGTAACTTAGGAAAAATATTTTTAGTTATATTATGTTGCATTGAAAATTTTATTATATATATATATATATATATATAGATATATTTCTATTTGATTAAATATATATACAATATTACTTTTGCTAAGTTATAAAGTCAATTCACCTTTTATAAACATAACTTATAGGAAGTTAAAACTTATTGAGGTTGCTGAAATCATGAATTTGTTTGAGTGTGCACTTACTGCTTGCCTAATACATTTTCCCCTGCATACCGAATACCTTGTCATTGAATATAATGTTGCACCTCACAAATATCCAGTGATTACAGATCTGCAAACATGTCAAGGACGAAGACTCGATAAGGGAAAATATACACAAAAAGGCTTTCTCGATATAATAAGTCAAAATATAAACAAGTAGGTATATTAAAAAGAAACTAGAATGGCTATTGCCACAAGACAAGAAACTAAAGACTCTTGAACCTGGACTAGAAGCAAGAAAGGAGTTGACAAGAGTGAAGAAGCCTTCACTCTTGTCTCTATATATACTATCTAACTAGGGGCTACGTGGCGACGTTCTATAGGACCTCCAATATGTGTTGACTTTGTAGGACACATGCCTTGACTTACAAGGCAAGTTTTTCTACGTGTGGGCCACATAGTTAGCTTGATCTTCAAGCTAACAACATGTGTGGCACATGGCTAACTTGTTGACCACGTTTCTAATCCAAAAAGTCAATTAAAGACACCTATGAAGTCAAAGCAGGGTCTAGGAAGTTTCTAGGAAGCTTCTATATTAAATATTATAGAATTAACTTACTTTTATCTACTTTTACTTACTTCTACCTATTTCTATATGTAATTATTAGCTTACATGATTATGGCCGTGACATTACCCCCCCTTCTAGAGACGAGTTCCACGAGGAGCGGTCATCATATGTTGAGAAAATCTATGATGCGACGAATTGTATTTGCCACATACTCTGATCTCTGTTCTCTTCGAAGATGATTGATAGGGCCTCTCAACCATCGGTAGTGTCCCATACCAGGGCGGGAAGACCACCCAGTTATTTGATCATTGTTGAGGCCTTCGTAACTTCCTTCGAATAGAATATTCGGAACACCATCAGGAGTTGTTCCTACCTCTAGCAAAATCACCAAACATCGAGAGTCCCTTCCCAAATCCTGATACCAAACGCGTTGTATCTCACCATCTGTTCGAGGAAGAACATGTCGTTCTTGAAGATCTTCATCTCGATTGCGTCGTCTTGAAGGTTGTGACAATCGTAATGTCTCGTCCGACAGGTCAGCAAACGAAGGTTCTTGAGTTGAATCCGCTGGTTGTTGGCTCTCCATCTAATTAGCGTCACAAATGCAAAGAAGTTACAAACAAGGATAAGAAATTGAATGTTATCTTGCCTCAATCTTGTCTCTTTTATAAGAGAGATTTTCATCTTGGTTTTGATGGATGTCTGTAGAATAAGTAGTTATTTGTTGAATTGTAGATACTTAGTTCATAGTGTAAACAGGGATAGATGACTGTTGAAAAGGTAGTTCAGTAGGTAAAATGGATGAATAGTTAGGAAAAGCAGTTTTCATTAGAGATGTAGCAGTTGGTATCTCGTGGTAGCATAAGGAGGATGGGAGAGAGGAAGTAGGGGCCATTACTGTGATAGTGTGAGCCGGGGTAAGCTTGGTGCTACCTCTTTTCTTTTATTGTTATGTTCTTTGAAATAAGAGTATTGAGAGTTTCTGAATATTGTGAAGTGAATCATGGAATGAAAGTGTGAATGGAATTATATGTTATTGAATGAGAAGAAGAGAGATTGAATGCTGAAATCTGAATGTAGTTCAGCAGAGAGAATGAGTCTGTGTTTGTGTGAAACACTGTAATGTGAAGGCAGTTAATGGTGAAGAACTCCAGAATTTGGATTATAGTATGATTATGTCCTGTCATTTAGGATAGTGCGGGATTACATGTTGTTTGTTATCAGTGATGGTGGAGTATTATTAGGAAGTGGAAAGCATTGTAGTGTTTCCTGGATGTTTTAAGTAGTGCGGAATACAGTTAATTGTGTGACCCTAACGTGTAAGCTCATGCGATATTCTTTCCCTGTGTTCGAATTCCCCTATACAGGTTTACTCTGATTAGATAAGTTAGAGTAAGTAAAACGACAATCACATTTTGGCGCCGCTGCCGGGGAAATTGATAATAGCATGGAGTGTTAGGTTTTAACTGCCGGTTGAAGTAGATGGGAAATAGGTAGCAGTCGCAGAAGAATATAATGAAAGAGTATGGTTATTAAGAATGAGAACTTAACAGTAAAGAAAATACGGCAGTCAAGAGAAAGAATAGAGAGATCGCAAGCAAGAAATTTGTTGCGAAACGAGCAACAAAGAAAGTTAAAAAGGAATCATAGACAAAGCTGGATTAAGCCATGGTTGCATGCCTGTCGTCATATTCGAGCATACCCAGAAGCTAATCGACATCTAATATTTCAGAAGTATATATCGTTAGAGAAATTGCCAAGAGCACTTGCTGAAAATTTGATCAATAGGCCAGGGTTTCTTCTGAGACCGTTAACTGAGAGTGGGGGAATCACAGAAGAGTTGGGTACTCCATTGGGTACGTTTCCAATAGCGGAAACTGCCGATTCCGTCAAAACTGGTTCCATAGAGTGGCATAAATTATTGGTCAATAAGGGCCAATTCAGTGTGTTTCAAAATCCGTCATTCTCACCTCCTATTCAACCAATAAACTTATTCAAGGATAATAATAGCAAATTGAGCAGGGTGGAAAGTTCGGAAAATATATTTAGGAGAGACGCAGACTATATTAACAAACGATTAAGTGTCACATTGTCAAATTCAATGACGACGGGAGGTCCAACGGTTCCCATAGCAGTACAAATGGGTACTGTGAGTGATCGCACAACTAGCGTGGCTCCATTACCTACCTTTAGGGGTTTTCCGGGTGCGGATCCAGATCAACATTTGTCGCAGTTTTTGACAGCATGTGTCGCCAATAATGGGAGAACCGAGGATATTTGGTTACGATGGTTGCCAGCAACCTTAAAGGATACGGCGTTTGAATGGTATAACCGTCAACCAATTAGTCAATTTTCGAACTGGGAAGCATTGAAGAATGCATTTTTGACCCGTTTTCGACCAATTGGTTTTGAAGACCGTCTTCGAGGAAGGTTAATGAACAGCAAAATGATCCTAGGAGAGGCGGTGGAATCGTTCTATGGCCGAGTGGCTGATATACTTAGTAAGTGGCCGAACCACCAAATGCCGGAGGCATTTATATTATCTATATTAATAAATGGTTTGCACCCACCAGAGCTAAAAATGTTTGTAAAAGAAGCTCAACCAGTTACGATATCTACATCCCTTGATAGAGCCAAGGTTTGGGAGGAATGCCATTATGATCAGTTTTTAACTGCGTGTGCCACGATGATACCAGTTCAAAGCAATTATCAATATCCGGCTTTGAACGGATCAGTGGGTAGTTATCCACAGATGATCGAAACAGTTGCCCAGTCAAGTGCCAATACTCAGGGGCCAGTTAATGTTACCCCATTGCAAGCTTTACCACCGCAAGTAACAACAGCGTATGCTCCATATTTTCCATATCAAACACACGAGTCAACTTTGGCGGAAAAACAAATAATATCAGCTTCAAAAGATTCCAATGAAGCCTTGTTATTGAACCTGACGAAGAAAATGGAGGAAATGGCCGTTAATATGGCCAAAGATAAGGAGAAGAGGCAAAAGCCAACCAATACTAGGACCAATGTATGGTGCAGTAATTGTCAGGGCCACGGTCATTTGGTAACGGAATGCCCGTCACCTTCACAAGTGTTGGGTAAATGTACATTTTGTGGAGGCAAGCACTTAACCGCTAATTGTTGGAATTTGCAAAGACAACAACAATTCAGTAATCCGACCATGATTCCACCAACTCCATGGGATGTCAATCAAGTTCAAATAGGAAATACGTTTGGATGGCATGGAAATCGATCTAACCGACAAAATCGAGCAGTCAATGATTTTCAGAATTCCACTTATAGTGAGGGGTTTGTATCAAATCCTCGGAACTATGGTAAGGAGCAGCATGGGTATCAGCCATATGCTCCATCGATGCCATTGAACCAAGTACAACCGGGACAACCAGGATCGTTTTCTCAACCTACATGGAACAAACCTAGTAGGTATATACCGGTGGAGACACCCAATATGCCTGATGGGGGTGCAAAAAGGCCATTGCGTTGTTTCCGTTGTAGACAGATTGGTCATTATGCCAATGAATGTCCCAATCCAAGAGCCAGTGACGATTATGCCCCAGTTTGTGGGAATTGCAAGCAGTCAGGGCATACGTATCAGCAATGTAATGCTCCATTCAATTTCAATAATCGGGATCAGCAGATCCAGAGTCCAGGAAAAATGGAGGGAATAAATCGAGGACCTCAAGACTCTCCAGTAAATCGGGTGGAATGTGTCCATACCGTTCTTACTAGGAGCCAGCAAAAAGGGAAAGGCCCAATTAAACATTTGGAAGATCCTAAAGCGAAGGGCCAATCACACCCAATTACGGACCAATCCCATTCAGGCCCGGAAACTGGGAAAGTCTTGAGCCCTGATTTGGTTGCGAAGCCCAATGAGGTCCCAATTACGGAGTCTTCAGTTCCGTCTCGAACCGGTCTGTTCCCACCGCAGTTCCAAGAAGCATCATACCCGTTGAAAGATCCCCTTGGGAAAGGAAGTCCCAAGGAAGCTCAATCTGCTGTTCCAATTCCAAGTCCAGGGCGGCAGAATAAATTACCTCACGGAGTTAAGCTCAAACCCATGAAACGGAAGAGGGCATTGGAAATTACCCTAAATATGGAACCCTATGACATTTTAAAGGATTTGGACGCTATTCGGCCTTCAATCTCTATGAAGCAACTTCTAGCAGTCGCACCAGAGTGTCGTTCCACCTTGAATTCATCCCTAACAAGACATCGGCATCGTAATATGGAAGTTTGTGAAGTTAGTTTGAACCCTGATCCAGGTGCACCAACCATTGATGTTTCGATTGATGGTGTTCGGATCTCTGGCGTCCAGGTAGATGGAGGTTCCAGCGTCAATTTAATGAACGCTGATACAATGGATGCTTTAGGTCTGGAACAATTAGTCCCCACGACATTGGTATTACGGATGGCAGATCATAGCCGAGTTAAGCCAATGGGTATTGTACGGAGTGTTCAAACTATAATTGCAGGTATTGCCTATGAAATTGACTACATTGTCTTTCGCTTACAACGTTCGACTTTATCGTACCCTATTTTATTGGGACGACCCTGGCTGTATCAAGCGAAGGCCAAGAACGATTGGGGTCGAGGTACTTTGACAATTGGTAAGGGCGTAGATAAAATGGTGTTACAAATGTACCCAGTACGCTATCACGGGGAGTCTCAGTTGCCAGTATCTGAATTGACGTCGGACGAAGGGCTTAGCTCCGATGATGACACAGAAGTACCGAGTACGGAGGCCAATGTGGAGGCAGCACAGCACCCTGAGGTGGTGTACCAATGTGGAGGTCCGGGGGAGTACTTGATATACCCGAAGGATTCGGAAAACTCTGCTTATGTAAGTATTGACTGGAAACCTGGGTACGATGTGCACCATGTTAGTGCCCTCGAGACGGGATTCGTTACTTCGCATATGTCGGACATACCGAGTAACTTTAAATCACTGCGGGAATTGAAACAGAGTATTGTTGCTGACCCTGTATGTCAAACTATTAACTTAGCGACCACGGCCGAACCTCGGCTAATTAAGGTCTACGAAGGTATTAAGGAACAAGAGTTGAACTGTTGGACAGACTTTTTCTTACATCATAAATCCGCTTTTGCTTGGACTTATAATGATCTACAAGGTATCCCCGCTGATGTCTGTGAACATCGTATCATATTGGAAGAAAACGCTAAACCGGTACGCCAGAGGCAACATCGCCTTAATCCTAAATATTCCCTTATGGTGAAGGAAGAATTGGACAAGCTTCTTGCGGTGGGTTTCATTTACCCGGTACCGAATAGTGAGTGGGTTTCTCCAATTGTGATGGTGCCGAAAAAGAACGGAAAAATCCGAATTTGTCAAGATTTCCGAAAACTTAATGCAGCCACCAAGAAAGATTACTTTCCGTTACCATTCACGGATAGTATATTAGACGCCGTCGTCGGTCACGAATGCTATTCGTTTCTCGATGGTTTCTCCGGGTATAATCAAGTTCAAATTGCAAAAGAAGACCAGCTCAAGACAACCTTTACTACGGATTGGGGCACATTTGCTTATCGCGTGATGCCTTTCGGGTTATGTAACGCCCCAGCCACGTTCCAACGCGTGATGACTTAGGCTTTTCAAGATTATCTCCGACTGTTTATGGAGATCTTTTTAGATGACTTTTGTACATTCAGTACCAAACAAGATCATCTTCATTGTTTAGGCAAATGTTTGGCTCAGTGTGCCAAATTTGGAATATCGTTGAATTCGGAGAAGTGCCAATTTGGTGTTCCATCCGGAAAATTATTGGGCCATATTGTTTCCAGTCGTGGTATTGCTACAGATCCTGACAAAGTGCAGCATATCATGAACTTGCCCAGACCGGAGACAGTCTCCGGTGTTCGAGGGTTCGTTGGTCATGTCAGTTATTATCGACGATTTATAAGTTCGTTTGCGGTTATTTGTCAACCTTTAACGAACTTACTGAAGAAACCTCCGTTCGATGGTACTAGTCCCCTCTGGACCAAGGAGTGTACCGTAGCCTTCGAGGTCTTAAAGTCAAAATTGGTCTCTGCACCAATATTGGTGGCTCCTTGTTGGACAAAGCCATTTCATGTGTATGTTGATGCATCCAATGCTGCTATTGGCTCGGTGTTAAGCCAGAAGGATGATAAGGGATTCAATCATCCAATATATTATGCCAGTCGACAATTGGTGGCTGTCGAACGCAACTATACTACTACTGAACGAGAGGCGTTGGGTATGATATACTCGGTTAAAAAATTTCGGCACTATTTGCTTGGGTATCCGTTTGTATTTTATGTGGATCATGATGCCCTCAAATATCTGATTAATAAGCCTCAATTGAGTGGGCGCATTGCTCGCTGGGTCTTACTCCTCCAGGAGTTCAATTTTACGGTGGTTGTCAGACCTGGGAAGCAACATGCGAACGCAGATCATTTATCCCGGTTGTCTAATATTCTCGGCAACGAGCCTGTTCTCGATGATCTTTCTGACTTCGCATTATTTGTGGTGGATGTGATATCCCCCGAGTATAGCGAAATTATTCAGTTTCTGACCTTCCATACTTTTCCGCCGACTTTCACGGACAAGCTTAAGAAGCGCCTTATTCTGAAGAGTGCCCCATACACGATGATTCGTGATGCTTTGTATAAACAAGGACGCGATGGTCTTTTACGGCGCTGTATCTTTCCCAGTGAAGTACAGTCGATACTTACAGGTTGTCATTTGGATAGTTGTGGTGGTCATTTCGCGGGAGACAGCACTGCTCGCAAGGCTTTAATGGCCGGATATTGGTGGCCCACAATGTTTTCTGATGCCCACCAGTTCGTTCGCCGTTGTGATCCTTGTCAACGAATTGGTCGATGAAAAAGGTTGATGAAAAACTTTGACTTTAGTTGATGCATTTCTTAGATTCCTGGATGGCTCCCATGTGCATTCACTAATATCATATCCGCGCCAATGAACAAGATATTTCAGCTTATTTCGGCGCCGCCTTGAGTCTAATATCTCTTCCACCTCAAATTCTTCATTATTATCTACTTCTATAGGAGGCGGTGGCATTTGTCTTCTTCCTTGTATATCCACTGTCTTATATGGTTCAAGAAGAGACACGTGGAATACAGGATGGATCTCCATTGACTCCAGTAGATGTAACCGATATGCAACTGGGTTGATCTGTTCAGAAACAGAAAAGGGGCCAAGCCTACGATAGTCCAACTTGTCACAAGGTCGAGTAGTCTTGATATTGCGATGAAGTAGCCATACCTTATCACCCACGTTGATTTGTGGTTGCTCCTTACGATATAGATCTGCGTTTATCTTTTGTCGTTCTTGAGCTTCCTTCAATTGCGTCTTCATTATTGCATGTAACTCTAACAACCGATTTGCCATATCTTCTGCTGCAGGATTATCAACTTTTGAAAAATCAAAAGTATCAAGTCGTGGATGATAGCCATAATTGGCAAAGAAAGGTGTTTGTTGCGTGGAAGAATGTACCGTATTATTATAAGCAAACTCTGCCAATGGCAGAAAGGTTGTCCAATCATCTTGTTGGTAGTTGATAGTACACCTTAAATATTGCTCCAAGACTTGGTTTACGCGCTCTGTTTGTCCATCAGTTTGAGGATGGAAAGCCGAAGATAGCTTTATGTCCACTTTTAAAATCTTGAAAAGGGTCCTCCAAAATCTTGACACAAATTGAGTTCCCCTATCTGATATGATATCTTTAGGTAATCCATGATAGCGATAGATATTATCAATGAAAAGCTTAGCTGTTTCTTCACCTGTGATAGATTTTGTACATGGCACAAAATGTGCCATCTTGGTGAAACGATCTACTATCACAAATATAGAATCATAAGATCTTGAGCTTGGAAGATCTGTGATGAAATCCATAGAAACAGAAGACCATGGTTGTTCTGGTATAGGTAATGGCTGAAGAAGTCCGTAAGGTCGATGACGAGGAATTTTTGATCTTGAACAAATATCACAAGATTGTACAAAGTCTTTGACTGACTTCTACATTTGTGGCCACCAAAAATCTCTTGATATGAGTTCCAAAGTCTTATTATATCCAAAGTGCCCTGTTGCTGGAAAGTCATGACGTGCTTGAAGAACACGTAAACATGCTTCTCCTTCTGGAACATATAGGCGTCCTTCAAAATATAATAGATTATTCTTGAACTCGAACTTAGAAGGATCATGAGACTTGGAAGAATTATTCTCGATATCATAAACAAGAGGGTCTGAGGACATACTGGACTGGATTTGCTTGAGAAAAGTTAAATCAACAGTCAATGTTGATTTCATTGCTCGGAGATGAAATTGCTCCGGTTTCAAGAGGACCGTTCTTTGTTGCTCAAAAGCTACATCTCCTTCTTTTGGTGCAAAATAAGAACGTCTAGATAGGGCATCAGACAAACCTTGTTGTTTTCCTGGCCGATAAGTGATAATGAACTCGAATCTTGACAAAGACATACTCCAACGAGCTTGACGACGATTCAACACGCATGTTGACATGAAATACTCGAGGTTCTTGTGATCTGTATACACAGTGACTGGACTAGAAGCGCCTTCTAGATAATGACGCCATTCTTGAAAGGAATCCACGATCGCAAGAAGTTCTTTATCGTGGATCTCATAATTGATCTCGGCTGCTGAGAATTTTCTTGAATGAAAAGCTATCGGATGAAGTTTGTCATCTGTTCCCATTTGTGATAAAACTGCATCCAAGGCAAAATCTGATCCATCTATTTCCATAAAAAATGCCTTAGAAAAGTCAACACGATATAAGACTAGTGCAGAGACAAACGATGTCTTCAAGGCTTCAAATGCTGCTTCCGCTTCTTAATTCTATTGGAATTTATCTTTACTAGTCAAGCGTGTAAGTGGAGCTGCAACTCGTGAGAAATCTTTGATGAAGATCCGATAGTAATTGGCAAATCCCAAGAAACATTGGACATCTCTTACTGTCCTTGGAATCTTCCAATCCATGATTGTTTGGACTTTCTTAGAATCCATCATGAGACCATCATTTGAAATGATGTATCCTAAAAAATCAACTTGAGTAGTATGATATACACACTTTTCCATCTTGGCGTACAATTCTGCATCTCTAAGTTTTTGTAATACTTGACGAACATGTATTTCATGTTCTTCGACGTTCTTAGAATAGATCAGGATATCGTCTAGATAGCAGACGATAAAATTGTCTAAGAATTCATGAAATACATCATTCATGAGATGTTGAAAAGCAGCTGGTGCATTCGTGAGTCCAAAGGGCATGACATTATATTTGAAATGTCTATACTTCGTTCGAAACGCAGTCTTCCATTCATCTCCTTCTTTGATCCGTACTAGATTATATGCTCCTCTTAGATCTATTTTTGTATAGATCTTAGCTTGATTCAACTGGTCAAGGAGTCCTGATATCAAAGGTAATGGATACCTGTTCTTGATTGTGATCTTGTTGAGTCTTCGATAATCAACACACATTCGTAAAGATCCATCTTTTTTCTTTACGAATAGAATTGGAGCTCATGCTGGAGATTTTGAATGGCGTATGAAATTCTTTGCTAAATTCTCGTCAATATATGTCTTGAGTTCAGCCATCTCATCTTGCGATAAACTGTAAATTGGTCCAAATGGTGGCTGAGTTCCTTCCTTGAGGTTGATTGAACAATCATATGGACGATGCTCAGGAAGAATATCTGCATTTTTTTTCTCAAAAACGTCTTGATACTCCTGATATTGACTTGGAATGCCACTTGAAGTCTTTACGTTTTCAGAAACAGGTACAGCATAAATAGCAAAAGTTGATCCTTCTTTTGCTGCGTGTATAAATGCTTTTGCACCTATCAGTACGGGTTTTACTATATTAGACTTATAATTTTTTACTTGGTTGGTAGAACTATTAATAATACTTTGGGAAAAGTCAAGTTTACGTGAATTCCAATCTATTCAAGGGTTATATTTTTCTAGCCAGGGTAAACCTAAAATAACTGGATTGGACGGGGATTTAATTATGTTAAAAGCTATGTAGCTATCATGACTGTCTATTGTTACTTTTATAGGATGAGTTTCATGAGTGACATCTCCAGAAGACAAGGGACGACCATCTATGACTTCTACATGTACTGGTTTAGGTTTCTGTACAAAAGGTATTTTACGACTTTTAACAAATTGTTCATCTAAAAAACATGCTGAGGCTCTCGAATCTAATAAAACAGAGGCTTTGTAATTCTTAGGTCCTAAATATAAGTCTATTATAAAACAAGGAGAGGGTTTTGAGGAGAGGATAGGACCTTCATTAGGAATTGTACAAGGTTCCAGCTGCACGGTCCCTATTGTAGCTAGACGAATCCGTTTTCCGACATGTTGTCTTCTTTGACCGTCGTACCCCTCATTTTATAGTTGCGTCGTTTCTTTGGACAATGTTGAGCAATGTGCTTAGGTTCTCTGCAATATAAACATAATCCTTCTTAACGACGACGAATCTTTTCTTGCTCAGTTAGGGGTTTAAAACGTACCACGTCAATTTACATGTCTTCTACTTCCGAATGTACGTTTGGCAAAGATGTTGATGTTGCCATTGAGTAATAACATTGAGATTCCCGTGAATGATTCTCGGATCGAAATTCGAAAAGTCGATTATCACATTTTACCGCAAAATCGATTGCTTGACTCAAAGTTTGAGGATCAGGTAAGTTGAGCATCAATTTCTTTACTTCGTATTGCAATCCATAAAGAAATTGACTGATGAGTGCAGCATCATCTCACTTGATGTCAATTGCAAGTTGTCGAAATTGTGAAGCATACACTGTTACTGAGCGATTTCTTTGTCGCAGAATTCGGATCTTATTTGTTGCAACACGAGTTGCATCGTCTTCACCGTACATAGATCGAAAATCCGCCAAAAAAGCTTCCAAATTGTCCAATATTGAATTTCGTTGTTCAAGAAAAGACGAAAACCATAATAATGCAGAACCAGAAAGTAGAGTACCAATAAACCTGACTTGTGATCCTGGAGTTGGATAGCTTTGCGGTTGAAGTTCAATTGCCAATTGTACTTGATTGATGAACCCTCGAAACTTTGATCTCGTACCATCAAATTTCTCAGGTAAGGTAATTCTTGGTTCTCTAGTGCTTATAGGGTGTTGTACAATTGGAGAAGGAACGTGATTTGTTGTAGATGTTGAAGCAGCTCCGATCATCTCTATATCTCCACTTTCTGCTATTCTTGTTCTTTCCTGTGTTGGTGAATTGAGTTGATGCATCGCAAGCATTAACTCCCTCATTTGCTCTTGCATTTGTGCCATTGCACTCTTCATTTCAACAAGCTCTGCCATAATAACACTAAGAAGAAAAATTTGTTTGATATTGCTCAAGACAAAAGAAAAGAAAGACTCGATAACAAAGAAGATACTAAGAACAATATCAGTTTAGAAGTGGGTAATCCACAAACTTCTAATACGCTTATGTCTTGTCAAGAGAAAGGGGTAATCCACTCTTACTTAAGAAAAAACAAAGCTCTGATATTGTAAGTGTACTCTTGTCAATCTGTCAAGGACAAAGACTCGATGAGGGAAAATATACACAAAAAGGCTATCTCGATATAATAAGTCAAAATATAAATAAGTAGGTATATTAAAAGGAAACTGGAATGGCTATTGCCATAAGACAAGAAACTAAAGACTCTTGAACCTGGACTTGAAGCAAGAAAGGAGTTGACAAGAGTGAAGAAGCCTTCACTCTTGTCTCTATATATACTATCTAACTAGGGGCTACGTGGCGACGTTCTATAGGACCTCCAATATGTGTTGACTTTGTAGGACACATGCCTTGACTTACAAGGCAAGTTTTTCTACGTGTGGGCCATATAGTTAGCTTGATCTTCAAGCTAACAACATGTGTGGCACATGGCTAACTTGTTGACCACGTTTCTAATCCAAAAAGTCAATTAAAGACACCTATGAAGTCAAAGCAGCGTCTAGGAAGTTTCTAGGAAGCTTTTATATTAAATATTATAGAATTAACTTACTTTTATCTACTTTTACTTACTTCTACCTATTTCTATATGTAATTATTAGCTTACATGATTATGGCCGTGACAAAACAAAAGAATATATAACCTTTGATCTCATAGATTACTCTTATTAAGTGGCCTAAAAATCAATTAAAGCTTGCGAAAGCACCTCCACAAGTCAGTATTAATAAGATCCTAAATAAATGTGATGAGTACAAAGCAATAGACAACAACCAACTTCAAACAAAGTACCCAAAGATGGTTTATTTTTTCGACCTTGAAGAAGCACTTATTCTATGGATTTCCTAGCATCAATCTCAAAATAGGTTGTTGTCATCTTAGCTTATTAAGAAGCATGGTCAATACTTTACAAAGATGCTTATAATCTGTTAAGGCAAAATCAAATTTTTGAATAGTTGATTTGAAAATTTTCTTTCTTGCTACAAGCTGAAAGTTATCAAAATATATAGAAAGACATACTCAACTGATCAAGCTTGTATTGACGCAACAATGCTTTCTTTGCGCATTTACATTACAAGCTATAAATTCTACAATGTGTACAATATGAATGAAATGGGACTATTTTACACTATGGTTCTAGATTGAACTATCATTTAACAATAAATCACTAACTATAAGAAAGAAAATGCAAGAATCACTATTATATTCATAACAAATGCCAATGAAATCTACTAATTACCACATTTTGTTTTTATTAGCTATTTCTGCAAGCCTCTCTTGCTTTGATTGTTGTATAAGCAAATAATTAGATTTTTATTATTATTCCAATAAAAAAGTATAAATGACCATGATTTTTTTCAAGAATGGCTAAAAAAGCTCAATGAAGAAATGAGAAGGTCATATTAGCGAATACTTCTTATCATGGACTATGTACCATTGTATATTACAAATTACCAAATTTCTCCCAATATTGATATTTTTGTGCTTCTCTCAAATACCACTTCAAAGATCTAACTAATAGATGTTGAAATTATTGCACCATTCAAATAATACTATTGACGTTTCCATTTGTAGAATGCGTTGGACTAAGATGAATAAAATGAGTTCAACTTATACAAAATCAATTACCTAACGATAATATGTATTAAGGACATGAAACTTGAAGAAAAAAAAATTCTTAGTACACTCTTATGTCATTGAAAAGAACTAAAAAGTCACTCAAAGTTGATATAATATTCAACTATAATCGCTATTGCCAAAAACAAAAAGACTAGAAAATATTGAAACAAGACCAAAGACTAGAAAGGTATTGACAAGAGTAAAGAAGGCTTCACTTTTGCTTCTATATATATTCTTAACTAAGAGCTACATCGTGATGTTTTATAGGACCTCCAAAACATGTTGACTTTACAAGACATGTATCTTAACTTCCAAGACAAGTTTTTTTTATATATGCACCACATAGTTACCTTGTTCTGCAAGCTACCAACTTATGATTAACTTGTTGACTAAGTTTCTTACCTATCAATCAACTACAAATATATGTAAAGTCAAAGCAACATCTATGAAGCTTCTATAAAGATTTTCTATAAGGTATTATAAAATTAATCTACTTTTATTTATTTTTATCTACTTCTATGTAATCATATAGCTATTTATTAGAGTAGTTATGTATATTCGTGATATTATCCCCCTCAATGGACGAATTTCACAAAAAACAGTGTCGAGGTAGAGAGAGTTTGTCTCAAGAAAGTGCTTAGCTTCTCGTTGCCACTAAATGCTCAATTAAGACTAAGATATAAAAATACCAAGTTTATATATATATATATAATATTTTTTCTCTTAGGACAATTACATCAATACATAAGCCCAAGTACCAAAATAAAACATCCAAATGTATGATAAAGTATCTTAAAACCTTATAAATCCTTATGAGAAATATTTCTCAAACTTCAACAGCTCATATCTCAGGATCACACTATCCAAACAACTTAAAATTTTACATGAAGTACTAATATATTTTAAAAAACTATCACAAAAAAATTCAACTCCAAATTCATTATAGAACTTGAGATATCACCAAAATCCTAACAATAGCTTTAAATCCTAACTTACATACATCTGTGTGCTTATTTCTTCATATCTCACAAAATAAGTACTCATATACCATGAAACTTTAACCTATAGCTTCTTAACCTAATAACACACACTTCTAAAAACTTTGAGCCAAAAATCTGTCTAGAAACTCAAGATATGGCTCCAACTATTACTATCAACAAAATGACTCACTTACTGCCTTTGAACTACATGTGTTGTCTTCAATGCCCTATAACTCCTTCATCTAGACTTGGAATTCATCAAAAAATATATGTAAAGTGTAGCCAAGAAAGTTTTCTCTCCAATTCCAGTCGCCGATCTTTCATTGCTTTCTATATGCATATGTTATGCTTCAAAGAGTGACAGTAGGTATAAATTTGACACCTTAACTTTGAACATCTATAACTCCATTACAAAAATTCGAAATCATATAAAATTTTCACCCAAATTATACCCAAAATCTTGAACTTGCTGATCTTACCTCCAAAATTCAAATTTCTTTAAAAGTAAAACCCTAATTCCTAATAAGGCATTGGGTAGCTTCCTTGAAGCCTATTGGGCATGACATTCTACCAATAGGGATGAAGGTCCTCACCCCTTGCCTTCATCCAACCATACCTTGCTTTCATCCTTTTCAATAAGCGTCCTAATATTTTAGACTTTCATCTTTAAACTCCAACCTTCTCTTGAGCTTTGTACTAAATATCTAAATCTTACATAATATAAACACTATAATCAAAATAGATAAATCTCCAAATAAATTTTCTTATATCGATTCTCTTTAAATTTATTTACTAACTACTCTAATCTATATCAAGACTTATAAACATATTATATGTTTTAATTAATTTTTACATACTATAAGCAATTGTAGTATGACAATGGTCATCATGTGTTGATGAAATCTAAGATGCTGTAAATTATATTTTCCACATACTTTGATGTTTGTTTTCTTCAAAGATAGTTAATAGGTCCTCTTAGCTATTAATAGTATCATATACTAAGGCGAGAAGACCACCCTATTATTTAATTATTGTTGAGGTCGTCGTAACTTCTTTCAAATAAAACATTTGAAATACCTTCAAGAATTATTCTTACTTCTAATAAAATCATCAAACATCAAGAGTCTCTTCTAAGATTGTGATATCAAACATGTTATATCTCACCATTTATTCAAAGAAAGATATGTTGTTCTTGAGTGTCTTCATCTTCATTATGTCATCTTGAAGATTGTGAAAATTGTAATATCTCATCTAGTAAGTCAACAAATGAAAGCTCTTGAATTGAATCTGTTGGTTGTTGATTTTCCATCTCTTTAGTATCACAAATATACAAAAGCTATGAAGATGAATAAAAGATAGAGTGTTATCTTCCTTTGATCTTGTTTCTTTTATAATAAAGATTTGCTATTCTTTATCTTAATTTTATTAAATAAAGAATAACAAATCTTTATTATAATATAGCTCTAATAAATAATTTTTTAAATCATTTGCAACAAGATTATCAACTTTTGAAAGTCAAAAGTATCAAGTTGTAGATGACAACGATAATTGACTAAGAAAGATGTTTGTTGAATGCAAGAATGTACTAAATTATTGTATGCTAACTTTGCCAATGGTAAAAGAATTGTCCAATCATCTTGATGATAGTTGATGGTATACCTCAAGTATTGCTTCAAAACTTAATTCACCTATTTTGTTTGCCCATTAGTTTGAGGATGAAAAAGCCAAAGGCAGATTTAAATCCACCTTTAAAAGCTTGAAAAGGATTCTTAAAAATCTTGATATAAATCAAGTCCTCCTATCTGATATAATAACTTTAAGTAATCCATGATAGCAATAGATGTTGTTAAGAAAAAAAAAATTATCTATTTCTTTCTCTATGATAGATTTTATATATGATACAAAATATGCCATCTTGATAAAACAATCTACTACCACAAATATAAAATTATACAAACTTACGATTAGAAGATCTATAATAAAATCTATAGAAACTAAATATCATAATTTTTTTGAAATAGGTAATGGTTGAAAAAGTCCATAAGGTTGATGGTGAGGAATTTTAGATCTTGAATAAATGTCATATGATTGTACAAAGTCTTTGACTGCCTTTGACATTTGAGGCCACCAAAAATCTCTCAATATTAGCTTCAAAGTCTTGTTGTATCCAAAGTATTTGGGTGTTGAAAAGTCATGATAAAATTGAAGAACATATAATCATGCTCCACCTTGTGAAATATATAATTATCCTTTAAAATAGAATAGATTATTTTTAAATTCAAACTTTGAAATATCATGAAATTTAGAAGAATTATTCTTGATATCATAGACAAGAGGATTAGAAGACATACTTGATTGAATTTTTTCAATAAATATTGATTTTATTACTTCAAGGTGAAAATGCTCCGGTTTCAAAAAAATCATTCTTTATTGATCAAAAGATGTATTTCCTTCTTTTGATGCAAGTTAAAAATATCAAAAAAGGGCATATAACAAACCTTATTTTTCTTTGAATGAATAAGTAATCTTGAAATCAAATCTTAATAAAGACATGCTCCAACAAATTTGGCGACGATTTAAAATACGTGTTGATATGAAATACTTGAAGTTCTTATAATATATATACATTGTGACTAGATTTAAGGTGCCTTCTAAATAATGATGCCATTCTTGAAATGAATCCACAATTGCAAGGAGTTCTTTGTTAAGAATCTCATAATTAATCTTGGCTATTAAAAGTTTTTTAGAATGAAAAACTACTAGATGGAGTTTATAATCTCTTCCCATTTGTGATAATATTACATCATAGGCAAAATCTAATGCATCTATTTCCATAAAAGATTGCCTTAAAAAAGTCAATACAATATAAGATTAATCCAAAAGTGATTATTTTTTTTAAAGCATCAAATAATACTTCAGCTTTTTTACTCCACTCAAGTTTGTCTTTATAAGTCAAATATATAAATAGAGGTACAACTTGAAAAATATTCTTGATGAAGATCTGATAGTAATTGGCAAATACCAAAAAAAATTACACATCTTTTATTATTCTTAAAATCTTCCAAACCATGATAGTATGGATCTTCTTTGGATCCATCATTAGCCCTTTGTTGAAAATGATGTATCCGAAAAAGTCAACTTGAGTAGTGTGGAATACACACTTTTTTAACTTGACATATAATCCTACATCTCTAAGTTTTTTTAATATACAATAAATATGAGTTTATATTCTTATATATTCTTATAGTAGATTAAGTTGTCGTCCAAATTATAGGTAAAAAAATCATCAAAAAACTCATAAAATACATCATTTATTAGATATTAAAAAATAATTGGTACATTTATGAGTCTAAAAGGCATGACATTATATTCAAAATATCCATAATTGATTCAAAATGTAATTTTTCATTCATCTCATTGTTTAATACATACCAGATTAAATACTCTTTTTAGATCTATTTTTGTATAGATTTTTGTTTCATTCAATTAATCAAAAAGTCTTAAAATTAGAAGTAGAGGATATCTATTCTTGATGGTGATCTTGTTGAGTCTTTGATAGTCTATATACATCCACAGAGATCCATCTTTTTTCTTCACAAATAAAATAGGAGCCTCAACTAGAAATTTAGAATGACGTATGAAATTCTTAACTAAGTTCTCATCAATGTATTCCTTGAGTGCAAGCAACTCATTTTTGTAATAGGCTATAGATTGATCCAAATAGTGGTTGATCTCCTTCATGAAGTTCAATAGAATAATCATAAGAACAATGCTTTGAAAGAATATCTACATTCTTCTTTTCAAAAACGTCCTGAAAATCTTGATATTTGCTAGAATACCAATTCATGTCTTCTCACCATTAGAATTGAAGTGGCAAATAAAGCAAAAGATAATCCTTCTTTTGTAGCATGCATAAAATCACTGGCATGTATTAGTAAGGATTTGGATGTACTAGACTTATATATTTTTATTTGACTAATAGAATTTTGGATTAAAATATTAAAAAAATTAAGATTAAGAAAATTTCAATCTATTTGAGGATTACACTTTTTTAATCAAGATAATTCTAAAATATTTGGATCAGACAGAGATCTTATTACATTAAATATTATTATGCTATTATGATTTTTAATTGTTACATCTAGAAAAATAGTCTCATGCATAATATCTTTAAAAGATAACAAACAATCAACTATGACTTCTATATGTACATGTTTAATTTTTCTAAGTAACAATATTTCTTATTTTTTGATAAAAACTTCGTCTATAAAATAAGCTAAGGCTCTTGAATCTTACAAAGCTAAGACTTTATGATTTTTTGGTCCTAAATAATTTTCTATTATAAAATAAGGTGAGGAATTTGAAGAGAAAATAGAACCTTTGATAAAAATTATGCAAGATTTTTATTGCATAATCTCTATTGTAGCTAGAAAAACTCGTTTTCAGACATATTATGTTCTTTGGCAACCATTCTTCTTATTTTATGGTTACGTTGTTTCTTTAGACAATATTCAACAGTTTATTTAGCTTCTCTACAATATAAGCATAAGACCTCTTGATATTGTTGAGTCTTTTCTTGTTTATTCAGGAATTTAAAACATATCATATCAATTTGCACTGATGTTGGCCTTGATGAATGTATTTCTGAAAACTACGAAGCTACCATCATTATTTGACTTGTTCTACTACAGCCAAGTGTCAAGGACATGAATCTCGAAAAAAGAGAATCCTCAATACACTCTTCTATCACTGAAGAGAACTAGAAAGTCACTCAAAAGGTGATGTAATATTAACTAGAATGGCTATTGCCAGAAACAAGAAGTCTAGAAAGTCTCGAAATAAGACTAAGACTAAAAAGGCATTGATAAGAGTGAAAAAGGCTTCATTCTTGCCTCCATATATTTAACTAAGAGCCATATGGCAATGTCCTATAGGACCTCCAACATGTGTTGATTTTGCTAGCGACATGTCTATCTTGCAAGACAAGTTATTTATATATGTGCCACGTAGTTGGCTTGTTCCATAAGGTACTACACGGAGGTAACTTGTTCCACAAGCTACCAATATATGGTTAGCTTTTTGGCCAAGTTTTTAACCTACAAACACATTTAAAGTCAAAACTGCTATCGTACTATAAAAGCTTACAATATGTAAAAATTAGTTAAAATATATTATATGTTAATAAATCTAGATGTATGTTAGAATATTTAATAGATTAATTTAAAGAGAGTAGATTTAAGAAACTTTATTTTGAGTTTTATTTTATTTTATTTATTTATTATAATATTTAAAATAATTGTAAGACCTAAATATTTAGTATAAAGCCTTGATATGAGATTAGAGCCTAAAAAAAAAAACCTTAACTAATAGGAGGCTTATTGGGAGGGATGAAAGCAAAGCATGGTTGGATGAAGGCAAGGAATGGAAAACTTCATTCCTATTGGTCAAAGGCCATGCCCAATGGGCTTCAAAGAGGCTATCCGAGGCCTTATTAGGGATTAGGGCTTTTCTTTCGAAGTCATTCGAGCTTTAGAGGCTAGGATCAGTAAGTTTAGGGTTTTGAGTATAATTTGGATAAAGAGTTTGTGTAATTTCGAGTTTTTGTGAAGGAGATATAGGTGTTCAAAGTTAAGGTATCAAATTTGTACCTACTGTCACTCTTTGAAGCATAACATATGCATACGGAAAGCAATGAAAGATCGGCGACTAGAGTTGAAGAAAGCACTTTTTTGGCTACACTTTCTATATACTGTTTGATGAATTTCAAGTCTAGATAAAGGAGTTATAGGGCATTGAAGACAACACATGTAATTCAAAGGCAGTAAGTGAGTCATTTTGTTGATAGTAATGGTTGGAGCCATATCTTAAATTTCTGGACGAATTTTTGGCTCAAAATTTCCATAAATGTGAGTTACTAGGTTAAAAAGCTATGGGTCAAAGTTTCATGGTATTTGAGTACTTATTTTGTGAGATATGAAGAAAATAGCACACAAGTATATGTAAGTTAGGATTTAAAGCTATTGTTAGGATTTTGGTGATATCTCAAGTTCTATAATAAATTTGGAGTTGAATTTTTTTGTGGTAGTTTTTTAAAATATATTAGTACTTCATGTAAAATTTTAGGTTGTTTGGACGGCCCAATCATGAGATATGAGCTGTTGAAGTTCGGGAAGCATCTCTTATAAGGATATATAAGGTTTTAAGATCTTTATCATACATTTGAGTGTTTTCTTGATACTTGGGCTTATGTTTTGATATAATTGCATAAAAAAAGAAAATATTATATGTATAAACTTGGTTTTTTATATCTTAGATTTGATTGCATATTTAGTGGCAGCCATAAGTCCAACGCTTTTTTGAGGCAAACTCTCTCTACCCCGACATTGAATCTATGAAGATTCTAAGAAGCTTCTCTAAAAGACTTTATGAAATTATTCTATTTTACCTACTTCTATTTAATCATATAAGTAACTATTGAGATAAATATATATGTCCGTGACATTACCCCCCCTTCTAGGGACAAGTTCCACAAGGAGCAGTCTTCATATGTTGAGGCAGTCCAAGATGCGGCAAATTATATTTGCTACATACTCCGATCTTTGCTCTCTTTGAAGATGGTTGATAGGTCTTCTCAACCATCTATAGTATCCCATACCAGGGCGAGAAGACCACCCTATTATTTGATCATTATTAAGGCCTTCATAACTTCCTTCAAATAAAACATTTGGAACATCGTCAAGAATAGTTTCTACCTCTAATAAAATCACTAAACATCGGGATTCTCTTCCAAGGTCATGATACCTAACACGTTGTATCTCGCCATCTATTCAAGGAAAGACATGTCATTCTTGAGGATCTTCATCTTGATTTCATCACCTTCAAGGTCTCATCAAGTGAGTCCACAAATGAAAGCTCTTGAGTTGAATCTGCTAGTTGTTGGTACTCCATCTCATCACAAAAATTCACAAAAGCAACATTGAAAGATAGAAGATAGAATGTTATTTTTCTTTGATCTTATTTCTTTTATAGCAAAGGTTTGCTATTCTTTATCTTGGTTTTGATGGATGTCGTTGATGAAAGACTTCAACTTTCTTTGCTGTATTTACAAGATTCTTTGATGGCTTTAATGTACATTCATTAATATTGTATCCATGCTAATGAACAAGGTATTTCAACCTATTTCAGTGCCACCTTGAGTCTAAGATTTCTTCTATTTCAAACTCTTGGTTATTATCTACTTCTATCGGAGGAGGTGGCATTTTTCTTCTTTTCAAGATATTCACTATCTTATACGGCTCCAAAAGAGACACGTGAAATATAGGGTGGATCTTCATAGACTCCAATAGATGTAATCAATAGGCAACAGAATTGATTTGTTCACAAATAGGAAAAGGTCCGAGCCTACGATAATCTAATTTATCACAAGGACGAGTAGTCTTGATATTACAATGAAGTAATCATATCTTATCGCCCATATTATATTATAGTTGCTCCTTGCAATAGGCATTTACGTTGGTCTTTTGTCGACCTTGAGCTTCCTTTAATTGTATCTTCATTATTGTATGTAGCTCTGACAAGCGATTTGCTAAATCTTCCGTCCCATGATTATCAACTTTTGAAAAGTTAGAAGTATCAAGACGTGGATGATGATCATTATTGGCAAAGAAAGATGTTTCTGGAGTGGAAGAATGTACTGAATTATTATATGCAAACTCTGCCAATGGTAAAAGAGTTGTTCAATCATTTTGATGATAGTTGATGGTACATCTCAAATACTATTCGAAAACTTGATTCACCCATTGTGTTTGTCCATCAGTTTGACGATGAAAAGGTAAAAAAATCTTTATATCCACCTTTAGAATCTTAAATAGGATTTTTCAAAATCTTGATAGAAATTGAGTCCTCTTATCTGATATAATATCCTTTGACAATCTATGATAGCGATAGATATTGTTAATGGAAAGCTTAGCTGTTTCTTCACCTGTGATAGATTTTGTATATGGTACAAAATGTGCCATTTTGGTAAAACGATCTACTATCACAAATATAGAGTCATAAGAACCTGAGATTGAAAGATTCGTAATGAAATCCATAGAAACAGAAGACCATAGTTGTTCTGGAATAGGTAACGACTGAAGAAGTCCATAAGGTTAATGAAGAGGAGTTTTTGATCTTAAGCAAACATCACAAGATTGTACAAAATCTTTGACTATCTTCCACATTTGCGGCCACCAAAAATCCCTGGATATTAGTTCTTAAGTTTTATTGTACCCAAAGTGTCCTACTACTGGAAAGTCATGACGAGCTTGAAGAACACGTAATCGAGCTTCACCTTCTAGAACATATAGGCGTCTTTCAAAAAATAATAGATTATTCTTCAATTCAAACTTGGAAGTATCATGGAACTTAGAGAAAGTATCCTTGATATCCCGAATAAAAGGATCATAAGACATGCTTGATTGAATTTGCTTAACAAATATTGAATCAATAGTCAATGTTGATTTTATTGCTTGAAGATAAAAATGCTCAAGCTTCAAGAGAATTGATCGTTATTGATCAAAAGATACATCTCTTTCTTTTGGTGCATGATAAGAACGTCTAGAATGAGCATCTGATAGAACTTGTTATTTTTTGGATCGATAAGTGATCTTGAAATTGAATCTAGATAAAGACATGCTCCAACGGGCTTGACAATGATTCAAGACACGTGTTGACATGAAGTACTTGAGGTTCTTATGGTTTGTATACAAGGTAACTGGACTTGAGGTGCCTTCTAGATAATGACTCCATTCTTGAAATGAATCCACGATTGCAAGGAGCTCTTTGTCATGGATCTCATAATTAATCTCAATTGTTGAAAATTTCCTTGAATGGAAAGCTATTGAATGGAGTTTGTCATCTATTCCTATTTGTAACAACACGGCACATATAGAAAAATCTGACGCATCTATTTCCATAAAAAATGCTTTGATGAAGTCAATAGAATATAAGATTGGTGTAGAAATAAATTCCTTCTTTAAAGCATCAAATGATGCTTCTGCTTCTTTATTCTACTCAAGTTTGTCTTTACAAGTCAAACGTGTAAGAGGAGCTGCAACTTGTAAAAAATTCTTGATGAAGATTCAATAGTAATTAGCAAAGCCCAAAAAGTATTGCACATCTCGTACTATTCTTAGAATCTTCCAATCCATGATAGTTTGAACCTTCTTGGGATCCATCATAAAGCCTTTGTTGGAAATAATGTATCCTAAGAAGTCAACTTGAGTAATGTAGAATACATACTTTTTTAATTTGGCATATAATCTTGTATCTCTAAGTTTCTGTAAATCGCGACAAATATGAAGCTCATGTTCTTCTGTGTTCTTAGAGTAGATTAGAATGTTGTCTAAATAGCAAACAACAAAATCATCTAAAAACTCACAAAAAAATATCATTCATAAGATGTTGAAAAGCGGCTGGTGCATTCGTGAGTCCAAAAGGCATGACATTATATTCAAAATGTTCATACCTAGTTCAAAAAGCAATCTTCCATTCATCTCCTTTTTTGATATGAACTAAGTTGTATGCTCCTCATAGATCTATTTTGGTATAGAACTTTGCTTAATTAAGTTGGTTAAGAAGTCTTGAAATCAAAGGTAAAGGATACCTATTTTTGATGGTGATCTTATTGGATCCTTGTAGAATAAGTAGTTATTTGCTGAATTGTAGATACTTAGTTTATAGTGTAAACAGGGATAGATGACTATTGAAAAGGTAGTTCAGTAGGTAAAATAGATGAATAGTTAGGAAAAGCAGTTTTCATTAGAGATGTAGCAGTTGGTATCTCGTGGTAGCATAAGGAGGATGGAAGAGAAGAAGTAGAGGCCAGACTGTGATAGTGTGAGCCAGGATAAGCTTGGTGCTACCTCTTTTCTTTTATTTGTTATTTTCTTTGAATAAGAGGATTGAGAATTTCTGAATATTGTGAAGTGAATTATGGAATGGAAGTATGATTGTTATTAAATGGGAAGAAGAAAGATTGAATGCTAAAATCTGATTGTAGTTCAGTAGAGAGAATGAGTCTGTGTTTGTGTGAAACACTGTAATGTGAAGGCAGTTAATGGTGAAGAATTCCAGAGTTTGGATTATAGTATGATTATGTCCTATTATTTAGGATAGTGCGGGATTACTTGTTGTTGTTATCAATGATGGTGGAGTATTATTAGGAAGTGGAAAGCATTGTAGTGTTTCTTGGGTGTTTTAGATAATGCGGAATACAGTTAATTATGTGACCCTAACGTGTAAGCTCATGCGGTATTCTTTCCCTGTGTTCGAATCTCCCTATACATGTTTATTCTGATTAGATTAGTTAGAGTAAATAAAACGACAATCACATTTTGGCGCCGCTGCCGGGGAAATTGATAATAGCATGGAGTGTTAGGTATTAACTTCCGGTTGAAATAGATGGAAAATAGGTAGTAGTCACAGAAGAATATAATGAAAGAATATGGTTATTAAGAATGAGAACTTAACAGTAAAGAAAATACGACAGTCAAGAGAAAGAATAGAGAGATCGCAAGCAAGAAATTTGTTGCGAAACGAGCAACAAAGAAAGTTAAAAAGGAATCATAGACAAAGCTAGATTAAGCCATGGTTGCATGCCTGTCGTCATATTCGAGCATACCCAGAAGCTAATCGACATCTAATATTTCAGAAGTATATACCATTAGAGAAATTGCCAAGAGCACTTGCGGAAAATTTGGTCAATAGGCCAAGGTTTATTCTGAGACCGTTAACTGAGAGTGGGAGAATCACAGAAGAGTTGGGTACTCCATTGGATACGTTTTCAATAGCGGAAACTGCCGATTCCGTCAAAACTGGTTCCATAGAATGGCATAAATTATTGGTCAATAAGGACCAATTCAGTGTGTTTCAAAATCCGTCATTCTCACCTCCTATTCAACTAATAAACTTGTTCAAGAATAATAATAGCAAATTGAGTAGGATGAAAAGTTCAGAAAATATATTTGGGAGAGACGCAGACTATATTAACAAACGATTAAGTATCACATTATCAAATTCAATGACGACGGGAGGTCCAGCGATTCCCATAGCAGTACAAATGGGTACTATGAGTGATCGCACAACTAGCATGGCTCCATTACCTACCTTTAGGGGCTTTTCGAGTGCGGATCCAAATCAACATTTGTCGCAGTTTTTGACAGCATGTGTCACCAATAATGGGAGAATGAGGATATTTGGTTACAATGGTTGCCAGCAACCTTAAAGGATACGGCGTTTGAATGTTATAATCGTCAACCAATTAGTCAATTTTCGAACTGGGAAGCATTGAAGAATGCATTTTTGACCCGTTTTCAACCAATTGGTTTTGAAGACCGTCTTCGAGGAAGGTTAATGAACAGCAAAATGATCCTAGGAGAGGCGGTGGAATCGTACTATGGCCGAGTGGCTGATATACTTAGTAAGTGGCCGAACCACCAAATGCCGGAGGCATTTATATTATCTATATTAATAAATGGTTTGCACCCACCAGAGCTAAAAATGTTTGTAAAAGAAGCTCAACCAGTTACGGTATCTGCATCCCTTGATAGAGCCAAGGTTTGGGAGGAATGCCATTATGATCAGTTTTTAACTGCGAGTGCTACGATGATACCAGTTCAAAGCAGTTATCAATATTCGGCTTTGAACGGATCAGTGGGTAGTAATCCATAGATGATCAAAACAATGGCCCATTCAAGTGCCAATACTCAGGGGCTAGTTAATGTTACCCCATTGCAAGCTTTACCACTGCAAGTCACAACAGCGTATGCTCCATATTTTCCATATCAAACACAAGAGTCAACTTTGGTAGAAAAACAAATAATACCAGCTTCAAAAGATTCCAATGAAGCCTTGTTATTGAACTTGACGAAGAAAATGGAGGAAATGGCCGTTAATATGGCCAAAGATAAGGAGAAGAGGCAAAAGCCAACCAATACTAGGACCAATGTATGGTGCAGTAATTGTCAGGGCTACGGTCATTTGGTAACGGAATGCCCGTCACCTTCACAAGTGTTGGGTAAATGTACATTTTGTGGAGGCAAGCACTTAACCGCTAATTGTTGGAATTTACAAAGACAACAATAATTCAGTAATTCGACCATGATTCCACCAACTCCAAGGGATGTCAATCAAGTTCAAAGAGGAAATACGTTTGGATGGCATGAAAATCGATCTAACCGACAAAATCGAGCAATCAATCATTTTCAAAATTCTACTTATAATTAGGGATTTGTATCAAATCCTCAGAACTATGGTAAGGAGCAGTATGGGTATCAGCCATATGCTCCATCGATGCCATTGAACCAAGTACAACCGGGACAACCAGGATTATTTTCTCAACCTACATGGAACAAATTTAGTAGGTATATGCCAGTGGAGACACCCTATATGCCTGATGGGGGTGCAAAAAGGCCATTGTGTTGTTTCCGTTGTAGACAGATTGATCATTATGCCAATGAATGTCCCAATCCAAGAGCTAGTGATGATTATGTACCAATTTGTGGGAATTGCAAGCAGTCAGGGCATACGTATCAGCAATGTAATGCTCCATTCAATTTTAATAATCGGGATCAACAAATCCAAAGTCCAGGAAAAATGGAGGGGATAAATCGAGGTCCTCAAGACTCTCTAGTAAATCGGGTGGAATGTGTCCATACCGTTCTTACTAGGAGTTAGTAAAAAGGAAAAGGTCCAATTAAACATTTGAAAGATCCTAAAGCGAAGGGCCAATCACACCCAATTACGGATCCATGCCATTCAGGTCCTGACACTGATAAAGTCTTGAGCCCTAATTTGGTTGTGAAGCCCAATGAGGTCCCAATTACGGAGTCTTCAGTTCCGTCTCGAGCCGGTCTATTCCCACCGCAGTTCCAAGAAGCCTCATATCCGTTGAAAGATCCCCTTGGGAAAGGTAGTGCCAAGGAAGCTCAAGCTGCTATTCCAATTCCAAGGCCAGGGCGGCAGAATAATTTACCTCACGGAGTTAAACTCAAACCCATGAAACGGAAGAGGGCATTGGGAATTATCCTAAATAAGGAATCCTACGACATTTTAAAGGATTTGGATGCTATTCGGCCTTCAATTTCTATGAAGCAACTTCTAGCAGTCGCACCAGAATGTCGTTCCACCTTGAATTCATCCCTAACAAGACATCGGCATCGTAATATGGAAGTTTGTGAAGTTAGTTTGAACCCTGATCTAGGTGCACCAACCATTGATGTTTCGATTGATGGTGTTCTGATCTCTGACGTCCAGGTGCATGGAGGTTCCAGCGTCAATTTAATGAACGCAGATACAATAGATGCTTTAGATCTCGAATAATTAGTCCCCACGACATTGGTATTACGGATGGCAGATCATAGCCGAGTTAAGCCAATGGGTATTTTACGGAGTATTCAAACTATAATTACAGATATTGCATATGAAATTGACTACATTGTCTTTCGCTTACAACGTTTGACTTTATCGTACCCTATTTTATTGGGACGACCTTGGCTGTATCAAGCAAAGGCCAAGAACGATTGGGATCGGGGTACTTTGACAATTGGTAAGGATGTAGATAAAATAGAGTTACAAATGTACCCAATACGCTATCACGGGGAGTCTCACTTGCCAGCATCTGAATTGACATCGGACGAAGAGCTTAGCTCCGAGGATGACATAGAAGTACCGAGTACGGAGGCCAATGTGGAGGCAGCACTACACCTTGGAGTGGTGTACCAATGTGGAGGTCCGGGGGAGTACTTGATATACCCGAAGGATTCGGAAAACTCTGCTTATGTTAATATTGATTGGAAACCTCCGCACGATGTGCACCATGTTAGTGCCCTCGAGACGGGATTCGTTACTTCGCATATGTCAGACATACCAAGTAATTTTAAATCACTGCAGGAATTGAAACAGAGTATTGTTGCTGAACCTGTATGTCAAACTATTAACTTAGCGACCACGACCGAACCTCGGCTAATTAAGGTCTGCGAAGGTATTAAGGAATAAGAGTTGACCTGTTGGACAGACTTTTTCTTACATCATAAATCCGCTTTTGCTTGGACTTATGATGATCTACAAGGTATCCCCACTGATGTCTGTGAACATCGTATCATATTGGAAGAAAATGCTAAACCAGTACGCCAGAGGCAACATCGCCTTAATCCTAAATATTTTCTTATGGTGAAAGAAGAATTGGACAAGCTTCTTGCGGTGGATTTCATTTACCCGGTACCGAATAATGAGTGGATTTCTCCAATTGTGATGGTGCCAAAAAAGAACGGAAAAATCTGAATTTATCAAGATTTCCGGAAACTTAATGCAGCCACCAAGAAAGATTACTTTCCGTTACCATTCACGGATAGTATATTGGACGCCGTTGTCGATCACAAATGCTATTCATTTCTCGATGGTTTCTCCGGGTATAATCAAGTTCAAATTGCAAAAGAAGACCAGCTCAAGACAACCTTTACTACGGATTGGGGCACATTTGCTTATTGCGTGATGCCTTTTGGGTTATGTAACGCCCCAGCCACGTTCCAACGCGTGATGACTCAGGCTTTTCAAGACTATCTCCGGATGTTTATGGAGATCTTTTTAGATGGCTTTTGTACATTCAGTACCAAACAAGATCATCTTCATTGTTTAGGCAAATGTTTGGCTCAGTGTGCCAAATTTGGAATATCGTTGAATTCGGAGAAGTGCCAATTTGGTATTCCGTCCGGAAAATTATTGGGCCATATTGTTTCCAGTCGTGGTATTGCTACGAATTCTAACAAAGTGCAGCATATCATGAACTTGCCCAGACCAGAGACAGTCTCCGGTGTTCGAGAGTTCGTTGGTCATGTCAGTTATTATCGATGATTTATAAGTTCGTTTGCGGTTATTTGTCAACCTTTAACGAACTTATTGAAAAAACCTCCATCTGATGGTACTAGTCCCCTCGGGACCAAGGAGTGTACCGTAGCCTTCGAGGTCTTAAAGTCAAAATTGGTCTCTGCACCAATATTGGTGGCTTCTTGTTGGACAATGTCATTTCATGTGTATGTTGATGCATCCAATGCTGCTATTGGCTCGGTGTTAAGCCAGAAGGATGATAAGGAATTAGATCATCCCATATATTATGCCAGTCGATAATTGGTGGGTGTCGAACGCAACTATACTACTACTAAACGAGAGGCATTGGGTATGATATACTCGGTTCAAAATTTTTGGCACTATTTGCTTGGGTATCCGTTTGTATTTTATGTGGATCATGATACTCTCAAATATCTGATTAATAGGCCTCAATTGAGTGGGCGCATTTCTCGCTGGGTCTTACTCCTCCAGGAGTTTAATTTTACGGTAGTTGTCAGACCTGGGAAGCAACATGCGAACGCGAATCATTTATCCCGGTTGTCTAATATTCTCGGCAACGAGCCTGTTCTCGATGATCTTTCTGACTTCGCATTATTTGTGGTGGATGTGATATCTCCCGAGTATAGCAAAATTATTCAGTTTTTGACCTTCCGTAATTTTTCGTCGACTTTCACGGACAAGCTTAAGAAGCGCCTTATTCTGAAGAGTGCCCCATACACGATGATTCGTGAAACTTTGTATAAACAAGGCCGAGATGGTCTTTTACGGCGCTGTATCTTTCCTAGTGAAGTACAGTCGATACTTACCGGTTGTCATTTGGATAGTTGTGGTGGACATTTCGCCGGAGACAACACTGCTCGCAAGGCTTTAATGGCCGGATATTGGTGGCCCACAATGTTTTCTGATGTCCACCAGTTCGTTCGCCGTTGTGATCCTTGTCAACGAATTGGTCGACCTACGGGTACTTTCACCATGCCGTTAGTCCCAATCTTGGCCCAGGTCCCGTTTGAAAAATGGGGTATTGATTTTGTTGGTCCTATTGCACCTGCGTCAAAACCTGGTCAAAAGTGGAATATCTTAGTCGCCACAGATTATGTCACCAAATGGGCAGAGGCGATTGCTACCCACACCGATAATGCCAGTACGGGGGCAACTTTTCTGTATGAGAATATTATCACTCGCTTTGGGTGTCCCAAGGAATTGGTCAGCGATCGAGGCACCCATTTCATCAATGCTACCATCGCGGCCTTGATGACCACATATGAGATCAAGCATCGTAAGACCACTCCCTATCATCCTCGTGCCAATGGACAAACGGAAAAGACCAACGGTATTTTGTGCAAAGACTTCACTAAGACAATTTCAGGGGCGGTACTCATTGGGAGACCAAACTCTTTGCATCTTTGTGGGCTTATCGTACCGCCTATAAAGTAACTACCCACTCTACTCCATTCCAATTAGTTTACTGTAAAGAGGCAATTTTACCTATCGAATTGGAGGTTCCCAGTTTACATATTGCCTTAGACGAACGCCTCAGTGACACCGAGTCATTACACTCTCGGTTGATGAAATTTGAGGAATTGGATGAAATATGGGCTATCGCTCTATTCTATATGGAAGCCACTCAAAAACGGAGGAAGAGTTACTATGATAGTAAACTGCGGCCGAAGTGTTTTATGCCCAATGATTTGGTATTGCTGTATGACAGTCGATTCAATCATTTTTCGGGAAAATTTCAAGTTCACTGGCATGGGCCATATCGCGTAATTGAAGGATTTTCCAATGGGTCTGTTCAATTGGAGGATTTCAAGGGCCATCGTTTCAATACCCGCATTAATAGGAATCGTTTACGGTTATATAATACCTAAAATCCGGGACGGGTTTTATTTCATTTGAGGGGAGGGGACTTCGAATGGACTCAGGAGGGACCTAATTATGGTATAAGGCGTAGAGGCAACTGCAAGGATATTTAGTAATCACTATTGTGTCAGATGCGAAGGAAAAGAGAAATGGACAGTATAGGTACCATGTTGTCGTTCTCATCACTAGGTAATAGAATAGGAGTGGGGATCCTATTAAGGGTTAATCTATGGTGTTATATTCTGTTGTTGCTTATCTGTGTTTCATTTTAGTATTTCGGGCATACTGGAGAGTCACATTGACGGTTAGGACCTGTAAGCGTTTGAGTCCTGGTGATTGAAAGTACCAAGAGAGCTGTAGACAGAGATGAAAGTGGCCAAAATGTGAGAGCTAAACGCACAGCAAAACCACTGGCTGTGATAATCGTTACCAATATGGAGCCGATGAAGTTAGAAATCTGTTGAACGTAGAGAAAAATAAGGGATTTTCGGACTGCGAAGTTGTTCCAGTTTTTGCACCATTCAAAGCATTTACCATCAATCAATGTATCATTAGTGGAGGAATACATTAAGAATTACGACCCCGAGGATGGATCGAGTGTCGTTCAAGGACGAATTATTGGGATTGATGAAACAATCCTGGAAAAGATGTTGTTTCTTTCCATTGGAGAGATGGCAGTAGGGACTGATGAGTCAGGTGATTTCAGCCCAGGTAGATATTTCAAGGGAGGAATATCATCCTTTGAAAGGAGCCAAGGATGGCGAACTCAGGAGGCGATTACACCAGAATATGTGGAATGGTTGTGATTTGTGCTTAGGCGGTTAGGATTGTACCGACACCCCTTATATGTGTCAAAACGATTATTGTATGCAGCAGTAGGGGCGTTTGAAGGGAGGGTGTTCAACTGGGCGGCTTACGTAGCTACTCGTATTCATGCGGAGATAGGAGCCAAGTTCAAATTGGAAAAGTTCACATCCTTGCTTTGTTCAAATTATGTGTATGCTGTCATCGTGCACACATTGCGTCAACCACCATAAGAAGAGGAAAACCCTATACCAGTGTCAGCACCTTTGTAGAGAGAACGAAATCTGTTGGCACAGAATCACAATGTAGCAAATGTAATACACGAAATCGGAGAATCAAGTCGTACAATGGTTCTAGGGGTAGCTCTGGTTATCAAAGCGAGACAGGTTCTAAGTGGTATTGCGGTGGAAGAGGAGAATCAAGTTCCATTATTGATAGATATCAACCAGTTGGCATTTCCAGAAGATCGATTACCTGAAGGAATATCTCTTAAAAATGCCATATTGAAGCACATTTTGCAAATACATTGTATGGTACGAGCATTGGATGTAGAAGACAGAAGTAAATAAGATTGATAGGACAGTAAAAAAAAGATATCGGATCAAAATCAAAAAATTAGGGAGCAAGAACTGAGGATTCAAGAAATTGAAGAAGTCAAGTTGGTCCTGGAGCGGAAATTGGTTCTCCAATATGAGTCTTGGACAAAGGAAAAAGAACAGATTTCACGGATTGTGGAAGAACAACGGGACGAATTCATTCAGAATAGGAAGTCATGGGATTTGGAACGGAAGAAGTTCAAATGCCAGTTGCAAGCGGAAGTGGACAAGATAGAGTTATTGGCGACAGAGAAAGCGTTATTGTGTGACCAATTGAGATGTGAAACGGGGAAAATGATGTCTGAAATTGAAGTTTTACGAAATGAGGTATCAAAACTGACGGAAGAGTTAACTGTGAGGAGCTAATCTCAAGTGTCGATTGAAGATGTCCCAGAAGGGATGAGTCCGCAACAACATCAGTTGGAACTTCGCGATGCCCAGATCCTGAAACTGAAAGCTCAGGTCCGTGAATTGGGAGAATACAATGAAGATCTTTCAGTCCAGTTGAGAAAGGAGTGGCTTGAAATATTGGAAGAGGATGAAGACGTACCACTAGAGCCAGAATCAATGGAACCAATAACGGATAATGTAGTAATTGTTCAATTGGGTGTATCAGATAAATAGAAATTTTGGAGAAGTTTTTTTTAGTTATGTATCGGTTCTATGTTTGCGAGGACACTGCACAGATGGGAGTGGGGCTATGTAGAATAAGTAGTTATTTGTTGAATTATAGATACTTAGTTTATAGTGTAAACAGGGATAGATGACTGTTGAAAAGGTAGTTCAGTAGGTAAAATAGATGAATAGTTAGGAAAAGCAGTTTTCATTAGAGATGTAGCAGTTGGTATCTCGTGGTAGCATAAGGAGGATGGAAGAGAAGAAGTAGAGGCCAGACTGTGATAGTGTGAGCCAGGATAAGCTTGGTGCTACCTCTTTTCTTTTATTTGTTATTTTCTTTCAATAAGAGGATTGAGAATTTCTGAATATTGTGAAGTGAATTATGGAATGGAAGTATGATTGTTATTAAATGGGAAGAAGAAAGATTGAATGCTAAAATCTGATTGTAGTTCAGTAGAGAGAATGAGTTTGTGTTTGTGTGAAACACTGTAATGTGAAGGCAGTTAATAGTGAAGAATTCCAGAGTTTGGATTATAGTATGATTATGTCCTATCATTTAGGATAGTGCGGGATTACTTGTTGTTGTTATCAATGATGGTGGAGTATTATTAGGAAGTGGAAAGCATTGTAGTGTTTCTTGGGTATTTTAAGTAGTGCGAAATACAGTTAATTATGTGACCCTAACGTGTAAGCTCATGCGGTATTCTTTCCTTGTGTTCGAATCCCCCTATACAGGTTTATTCTGATTAGATTAGTTAGAGTAAGTAAAACGACAATCACAATCCTCAATAATCCACACACACTCGTAGAGACCCATTTTTCTTCTTCACAAATAAGATAGGAGCCTCAGTTGGAGATTTAGAATGGCGTATGAAGTTCTTTGCCAAATTCTCATCAATGTACTCTTTTAATGCAGCCAATTCATTCTGTGATGAGCTATAGATTGGTCTGAATGGTATTTGAGCTCCTTCTTGCAGATCTATTGAGTAATCATAAGGTCGATGCTCAAAAAAAATATCTGCATTCTTCTTTTCAAAAATATCTTGAAATTCTTGATATTGCTTAAGAATACCACTCGACATTGTTTCACCATTAAAAATGGGTATAACATATTTAGCAAAAGATGATCCTTTTTTTGCAGCATGCATGAAAGCTTTTGCACCTAATAGTAAAGGTTTGGACATACTAGACTTACATACTTCTATTTTTCTAATGCAATCTTGAATTATACTATCAAAAAAGTTAAGGTTATGAGAAATCCAATCTATTTGAAGGTTATATTTTTCTAGTGATGATAATCCTAAAATAACCAAATTAGAGGGAGATTTTATTACATTAAATACTACTACATTGTTATGATCTTTAATTTCTATATCTAAAAGAATAGTTTCATGGATAACATTTCTAGAAGACAATGAACGACCATCTATGACTTCTACATGTACAGATTTAACTTTCTTCACTAAAGATATTTTTTGATTTTTGACAAAATCTTCGTCTATAAAATATGCTTAGGCTCTTGAATCTAACAAGATAAAGACTTTGTGATTGTTAGGTCCTAAATATACTTCTATTATAAAATAAGGTGAGGAATTTGAGAAGAAGATAGGACCTTTACTAGGTGTTGCACATAATTCCAGCCGCACGGTCTCTATTGTAGCAGGAGAAAATCGATTTTTGACATATTATCTTCTTTGGTAATTGAGCTCCTCATTTTGTAATTGTGTTGCTTCTTTGAAAAATATTGAGTAGTGTGCTTAGTTTCTCTACAATATTTCTTCTAATGATGCTGAAGTATCCTTTATAGGTAATTCTTGTATAGCCGCCTCACGAGCCTTGTCTCCTTGAGTTTGCCTCTTATTAGAATTTCCTTCTCTTGTATCATCAAAATTTTCTCATCTCTTTTTTTCCATCAAAGCTTCATGTTGGCTCTTAGCAATATATGCATGAACTGAAAGAGACTCAACAGGATCTTCCCAACCTGTTGCACCTTGTATTGTAGCTGCAATCCTTAATAACGCTTCCCTAGGCATTTTTCTTTTTTATATTGTAGAAATGATAGAAGTCCAAAATTCACTAGTTTCTATACTTCCACCAAAGTCATCATCTACTCTAGCACCATAACTTGTACTTTCTTGTGTTGCTATTCCATGTTCTATTAAATAATCTTGAATCAATGTTTTCATACCTCTTTTGCCAAAATTGGTTGAAGGAGATCCTATATATCCTTTAATGCAATCTTTCTATCTTTCCAATAAATAACTCCTTGCTACACCATATTATTAAATTTATTGCAATCCTTCCTAGTATGTGAAGCGTCATCACACCAGATATATCTTTGTACATACCCTTGTTTTGAAACATTCTTCAAATTATTTATAGAAGTATTTTCTTCAAGTCTTACCAATTTGATTTGAAGATCTTGCATTCCATGTATAATTTCTTCAATCTTCATTTCTCCTTTCTTTGATAAAGATGTTGAAGGTTGAACAGTAGGTATTGTTGGTCGTATTTTATGTATTAGAATTTTAGGTGCTTGTACTGCTTTTGGAATATTATTCCTATCCTTCTTCCTTTTTCTTTTTGCAAGCAAACCCACTACATTTTCAACATTTTTTTTCTTTGTTGTCAATCCTTCATCTTCTTATTTGTCTTCAAGAAGCAACTCCAATTCTTCTTGTAATTCTCTATCAGCAGCTTAAAGAAATAATTCAACCTTATTCGGCTCTAATGTCAATTTTTCTACCTTCAATAATTGAGAATACTACCTCTCAAATTTCCTTAATAGCTCTATTGCTTGCAAATTCTTATTAGGCCACTCAATCTATTCTAAAAATAGTTTCTTAGTAACACAATCAGTGTCCTTCAAGAAATATTTGTCTTTTAATGCATGTAAAAAAATCTCCCATGAATTTCTATAATACTCCATAATTGATGTAATACGCTCTCTTATTTTTGGTATCATGGCAAGTCCAAATAATTCAACCCTCTTCTTCTCAAAAACTTGATTTAATCCCATTTCGTGAACATAATATCTTAAATACTTTGAAATATCCCTTCCATCAAATTGATCAATTTTATTGACTACTACTTGTAATGCTTTGGTAGCTAAAGCTTCTTTGCGATCATTGCTTTGTTGTTGCTGCATAGATAATGATAAAGCTTGAAACATACTAGCAATGGATGGATCCATGTTTATATCTTGTCCTTTAGAAGAAATCCCACTAGAAGCTCCTCTCAAAGCTCCTTCAAAATTTTTATTCTCGTTCTTCGTAAAATAAAAATAAAAATAAACGAATTCCAATACCTTCTACCTCAAGCGTTTCATGTCAAGTTCACCACTTATGTTGTAATACATACTATCTTGCTTGAAAACGCACCAGATATCTGGATGTGGAAGATAAAATAATATTTTGCAAGTATTCAAGTAGTCTAGTGGATTTCAACCATCTAAATACAAACTATTTTGGATTTCAATGTAAAAGCTTAATCCTAACATAAAGTACTTATAAACACTATTTTTTATAACTTCAAGATATTAAAAGTACAAATTTTTTTGTTATTTGTTAGTTTTATTTTATTTTATTTTATGTTATTAGTATTATTTTTTATTTATTTTATTTATTTTTTTATTTTAAAATCCTAATCCTAGAAATGAGCTTCGGCAAGCTATAATTCTCAATCTGATTGTCCGATTGTTGTAAAACTTCTACCACTAGTGTCTTTGAAAGTCTTCTAAATGTTCAAGAAGTTTTAATCCAATCCAACTTATATATTGTAAGAAAACGCCATAAATCCATAGTGATGTCCCTTGACTGCTGCTTAGTAAGTTGATGACAAACTTTGAATTGCAATTTTTCCTTCTCCAACCATTAATTCTCATTCAAACTTTGTGTGCAGCTCCGCTTTTAAGTTTTCAACTTACCATGCCAAAATTCACCTTATTCCAGCTAGTACATCTCCAGATATCGCAAAAATCCTAAACAACTTCAATCTTCCAACTTTTGATACCTCTTTACACTAACAATCAAATATCTTCTATCCATATTATTAGATTAATACAAGTTTTTGCATATGCTTGGCATACTCAACCATCTAGACACCTCTAAAATTTCAACTACATATGTTTCTCCAATTTCACAAAACAATGAAGAGTACTAGCCCTAACTTTATTACAAAAAATCCAAATCAACAATACAAACACTGACTTTCAACAACAATTACAAAACCTTGCCAAACCCCATGAAAAATAAGTCTTACACCTTTTGAAGGAGCTTGAAGCTAGCTCTCTGATCCCAAAAATCCCAATCTCCCCATGCCCTCTTCCTTTTCCTTTTTTTTTTTTTTTTTTTTTTTTTTTACTCCATGAGGTCCCCAATTCTTCTTAATTAGACTCAGAATTAGAACATCAGACCGCGCTTCAATGAAATTCTTGCTTCTAAGAGGATCTTTCCATAGAAAGGATATTTTTCCAAAATGGTATATAGAATGGAACAGCTTGAAATGGAATCGAAGCCTCCGTAATTGGGACCTCATTGGGTTGCCCAATCGAGTCAGATCTCATATTGAGTAAGAGGCATGTAACAAGACCTGGATTGGATGTCCTCATAATTAGGTCAAATTAGCCCTTTGCATCATCCTCACCCAAATATTGAATTGGTCCTTTTCCCTTTTGTCGACTCTTGTTAAGAACGGCTTGGACACATTCCACCCGATTTACCAAAGAATCTTGAGATCCTCGATTTATCTCTTCAATTTTTTTCTTGGCTTTAGATCTACTGATCCCGATTATTGAAATTGAACGGAGCATTACATTCCTGATAAGTATGCCCTGACTGCTTGCAATTTCCACACACTGGCGCGTAGTCATCACTCGCTTTGGAATTGAGACATTCACTAGCATAATGACCAATCTGTCTACAACAAAAATAATGAAGTGGTCTTCTTGCACTCCCATCAGGCATATTGAGTGTCTCCACTGATATATATCTACTAGGCTTGTTCCATGTAGGATTAGAAAATGATCTTGGTTGTCCCATTGGTAGGGAGGGTACTTGGTTTGATGACGCCGGTGGAGTATATTATTGATGTCACGTACAGTGGTATAGCTTGCAATAGGGTGACATTTACTGGCTCCTAAATATTGGCATTAGAATTTGCCACTGTTTCTAATATCCAAGATGACTAAATATTAATAAAATCTTTTTTATTTATATTTTTATTATATAATCATATTACAACACAACAACGTCAAGTCTTTTTCTGCTTTGTGAGAGATTTAAAACTTATCATATCAATTTGCATTAGTTTTGGCTTTGACGAATATATTTCAAAAAACTTGGGAGCTGTCACCATTACTTGACTTGTTCCTCTCCAACTAAATCTTTGTTCTTGAGGCCTTTTAAATAAATGATTGTCGTATGTAATGGCTTGAGTAATAAATTATTCCAAAGATTCTACTTTTAGTATTATTAATAACAAATCTTTGACACTATCCTTCAATCCCTATCAAAATTGGTTGATAAGTGCTTTATCATTCCAGTCCATGTCGTAAGTAAGATTTTGGAATTTGGCAGCATATGTAGTGGCTGATCGTAATCCTTGCCATAAAGATAGAAGCTTGGTCTCTGTTACTCATTTTCGATCACTTTGTCTAAATGTGGCCGTAAACACTTCAAGAAATGAATTCAAATCATAAAGGAGTCGTGAATCTTTTTCCATTAAAAGTGCAAACCAAGAGAGAGCACTTCCTCATAGTAGTGTGCTTATGAATCCAACTTGAGTAAATCCATTAGGATATTGGAAAGGGTGTAACCTTAGATAAAGCTTGACTTATTGTAAAAATCCTCAAAATTTTGATCTTGTTCCATTAAACTTCTTAGGCATACTAATCCTTGTCCCTACCATACTTGTAGAAGCAAAACTCCCTTGATTTCATTGTGACGTTGATCTACTTGCTTCTTTCAATTGCACAACTTCTTGTCATAGACTTTGAACTTCTTCCATAGACATAGACATAGTACTTCCATGATTCACATTGGAAATATGTGAGATTTCCACTCTTAGAGTATTGACGAGCTCGTGAAGATCTCCTATAGTTACAAATCTATTTTCACTTCCATTGAAAGTAGCATCGATAATTTTTCCTTCCATAGACAACTCAAACAAATTCAAAAATTAAATTAGAAGAGGGTAATCCACAACCTCCAAAAACAAATCCCACAAAGAGGGATAATCCACTCTCTTTAAAGAAAAGATCAGTGTTAGAAAATAAGATTTTTTGGTTAAAGGTAGGTAGTTCACAACCTCCAAAACACAATAATAGAAGTAGAATAATCCACTTACTTCTAGAACAAGACAGAAACAATATATTAGCACTCTTGTCAAACTGTCAAAGACTTAAATCTCGAAGAGAAGAAATCTTAAATACACTCTTCTATCACTGAAGAGAACTAAAAAATCACTCAAAAGGTGATGTAATATTAACTAGAATAGCTATTGCCAGAAACAAGAAGACTAGAAAGTCTTGAAACAAGACTAAGATTAGAAAGGCGTTGACAAGAGTGAAGAAGGCTTCACCTTTGCCTCCATATATACTATCTAACTAAGAGCCACGTGGCAATGTCTTATAGGACCTCCAACATGTGTTGACTTTGCTAGCGACATGTCTTATCTTACAAGGCAAGTTATCTATGTATGCGCCACGTAGTTGGCTTGTTTCCCAAGCTACTACATGGAGGTAACTTATTCCACAAGCTACCAATACATGGTTAGTTTTTTGGCCGAGTTTCTAATCTACAAACACATCTAAAGTCAAAACCGCATCTATGAAGCTTCTAGGAAGCTTCTCTAGAAGACTTTATGAAATTATTCTATTTTATCTACTTCTACTTAATTATATAAGTAACTATTGAGGTAAATATATATGTCCGTGACACCAAGTCTTTATTCTTGACATCTTTTAAATAATTGATTATTGCATGCAATAGCTTGAGCAATAAATTGTTCCAAAGATTATTTCTTTGATATTGTCAATAATAAATCTTTGAAATTATCCTACAATTCATATCAAAATTGTTAAATAAGGGGTTTTCTTTTTTCTAGTCCACATTGTAAGCAAGGTTTTGAAATTCAGTAATATATATGGTGGCTGATCGTGATCTTTGCTATTAAAATAAAAACTTGGTCTCTAATATTCTTTCTCAATTTTTTTTTCTAAATGTGGCCATAAACACTTCTAAGAATGAATTCAAATTATAAAGAAGTTGTAAATCTTTTTTCATTAAAAGTGCAAATGAAGAAAGAATACTTCTTCATAAAAGTGCGCCTATGAATCCGACTTGAGTAAATCCATTGGAATATTATCATGGAAATATATATTTATCCTAATAATTATCTAGATAATAAGAATAGGTAGAAGTAAGTCAAAGTAGATAAATATGATAATATCTTGTAGAAAGCTTCCTAAAAGCTTCATAAACGCTGTTTTGCCTTTATACATGTCTATAGGTGATTTGTAGGTTGAAAACTTAGCCAACAAAGAGGCCATGTGTTGACATGTTGACCACTTGTAGTATAAGTTGGACGTATGGCATACACCTAAGAAACTTGTCTTGTAAATTAGATATGTGTCCTGCAAGTTAGACATGTATTAGAGGTCCTATAGCATGTCGCCATGTATTCCTTAGTTAAGTAGTACATATAGAGGCAAGAGTGAAGCCTTCTTCAATCTTATCAACTCTTTTCTTGCTTTCAGTCCAGTTTCAAGAGTCTTATGTTTTCTAGTGTTTGGCAATAGTCATTCCAATTCTTCCTTGAATATACATACTTTCTTCTATTTTATCACTTTCTTTTTGATACAGATTCCACCAGTTTATGTATCTTCTTCCAGATTGTGTCTTTGACAGATTGACAAGAGTGTATATATATAATATTAGAGCTTTGTCTTTTCTTGATTAAGAGTGGATTATCCCTTTCTCTTGATAAGATATAAGCATATTAGAAGTTGCGGATTATCCTCTTCTAAATTGATATTGTTTTTAGATTTTTTTTTTATTCTTGAATATTATATTTTGTGAGAATATATATATATATATATATATATATATATATATATATATATATATATATATATATATTTCTTTTTATTCTGCTTGTATGGCAAAGCTTACTAAAACGAAGAGTGCAATGGCTTAAATATAAGAGTAAATAAGAAAATTAATGCTTGCAATGCATCAACTCACTGTGCCACCACAAAGAGTAATAAGATTATCATGCAATGAAGATAAAGAGATGATTGGAGTTGCTTCAACATCTACACCAAGCCATACTATTTTTTCTATAATAAAATATTGTTCAAGTTTCAAAGAACCAAAAATTGGATTGCTTAAGAAGTTTGATGGCACAAGATCTAAGTTTGGAGGGTTCATCAATCAAGTACAACTGATGATTGAACTACAACCTTAAAAGTATCTAACTGAAGGATCACAAGTCAGGCTTATTGGAACACTACTTTCAGGTTGTCCTTTATTATGGTTTTTATCATTTCTTGAATGACATGATCTAATATTGGATAATTTGGAAGTATTTTTAGTGTAATTTTGATCTATGTATGAAAAACATGATGCAATCCATATTACAACCAACAAGATTCATGTCTTGTAACAAGACAATCGACCAGTGATATTATACACTTCATAATTTTAATAATTAGTGATAGATATCAAGTGAAATGATGCAGCACTCATTAGTCAATTTCTCTAAAAATTACAATATGAAGTAAAGAAATTGATGCTTAATTTACTTGATCCTCATACATTGAGTCAAGCAATTGACTTTGCTGTGAAATGTGACAATCAACTTTTTGAATTTTGATTTGAAAATTGCACAAAGAAACCTCATTGTTATTACAATTCAATGACGACACCAACAACTTCTCAATCTAAGCATTTGAAAGTAGAAGATATATAAATTGATGCAGTATATTTTAAATCTCTTATTAAACAAGAAAAGACTCATTGTCATCAAGAAAGACTATGTTTATATTATAGAGAAGCTAAGCACACTGCTCAATATTATCCAAAGAAATGATGCAACTACAAAATGAGAAGTACTACTATCAAAGATGACAACATGTCAAAAAATAAATTTGTCCAAGTACAATAGGGACCGTTGTCATATTGTGATTTGGCTACCATGTGAAAATAATGTATTTATATATCTAATACATAATATACTAGACAACATGGTGAGAGTTATATTAGTAGATTTTTGTTGGTTGTAGGATGTGAATAGATTACAACTTCAAAAAGAGATAGTTTAAAAGGACTTCTATTAGAATTTATATAACTTTATTTTCTTTTGATAGTGACTTTGAAGTTGATCTTATTAGTAGTAAGTTTTAAATATTTAGAATCATCTTTGTTAGATATTGGTGATCCTTAAAGTCCTATTTTGTTTCTTTTATTTGGTATTTACGGCATATATTATGTAAACCTTATAATAAAAAAAAAATGATAAAGGGTCTTGGTAGCAAAAAAGAGAAGTTAGGGCATCTATATGGATGAATGGAGATGGATGATAAAAATCCTATTGGTCAAAAATCATGACCAATGGACTTCAAGGAGGCTATCCATGGCCATATTAGAGATTAGGGTTAGTATTTTGGAGAGATTCAAATAAAGGTTAAAGTCTATAGGTTCATGTTTTTGGCTATGGTTTTAGAAAAAATTCCTAATCATTTGGAGTTTTTATGAAAGAGATATAGGCATTCAAAGTTGAAGTATCAATTTTGTACTTACTGTCACTCTTTTGGGTATAATATATGCATATGGAAAGCAACTAAGGATTACCAACTGGGGTTGAAGAGAACACTTTCTTGACTATACTTTACAAATACTGTTTGATGAATTCTAAGCTAGGATGAAGGAGATATTAGAAGTTGAAGTTAGCATTTGGAATCATTTGAAAGTAATCCAAATTGCTAGTAGAAGTATTTTGATCTATATCTTATATAATGTCAAGATTTTGGCTAAGAATTTTTAAGAATGTATATTTTTATGTTACTAAAATTTAGTTTTGTGACATTTAGATTTTGGATTTGTGAGATATGAAGTAAATAGTACTTAGGTGCTTGTAAATTAGGGTTTTAGAGCATGTACTAGGATTTTTAAGATGCTAGATGATTGACAGAAAATTTACAGTTGAATTTTTGTAAGGTAAAGCTTAAAGGTGAATTCTATAATATCCATGAATTTGGAAAAATTGAACGGTTGGATCAAAAGATATAAAATCTAAACTTCAAGAAGAAAATTTTTTTTGTGGGAATATTATATTTTGAAGGGATTTTAATATAACTTGAGCATTTTATTCAAAGTAAAGGAGTATTTTGGAAGCCAAGACTATATATAAATATACATATATATATATATATATATATATATATATATATATATATATATATTGAAGATGGATATATAGAGCTATGGTTGAATTTTTGTATAAAGATGAGCTTTTGAGAGGACATTGTGGATTTCTTTTGAAGACATTGAAAATCTAATCTACCAGCAAAATGATTAGCTATGATTTGGTATAGCCATGAATGTTAGAAATTTCTAGATATTTTAGAAAGCCTTATGTACAAACCTTTTTAAATATAAAAGAATTTATTAGTACAATATCTTTTTGATATTGTAGTATTTATTTATCTTCTATTTTTAAAGTTAAATAATTTATTGAAGCTTGGCCAATAAGTTAAAATTAAACTCTCTACAGCTAGGTACCTAGTGTATTCTCAGATAGAAAACCATACAATATGATACCATGTGACTAGAATCTTATATAATTCCTAATAAAGGTCCTATTCTCTTCTCAAAACCTTCTCTTTGTTTTACAATAGATGTATGTTTAGGATCTAATAACCACAAAGCCTTTGTCTTAATAGATTCAGAAGCCCCTACTTTTTTTTTAGATAAAGAATTTGTTAAAAGTTATAATATACAATTAGTACAAAAAACTAAACCCGTATATATAGAAGTCATAGACTTTCATCCATTATCTTTTTGAGATATTATTCATGAAACACTTCCTATAAATGTAGTAATAAATGGTTATAATAGTTGTGTAATTTTTCATATAATTAAATCTCCATCTAGTTCAATCATTTTAGGTTTATCGTGGCTAAAAAAGTATAATCTTGTGATAGATTGGATTTTTCATAAACTTAACTTTTTTTTTAATATTATTAAGAGTTTTTTTAATCTAGTAGAAAGCTATGAGTCTAATATAGCCAAACTTATACTTGTAGGTCCAAAAGCTTTTTTGCATGCTACAAAAGAAGGATCGTCTTTTGTTATTTATGCCACATCCATTTTAAATGATAGAAAGATTTTAAGTAAAATTCTAAGTCAATATCAAGATTTTCAAGATGTTTTTTAGAAGAAGAATGCAAATATTATCCAAGAACATCGTCCATATGATTGCTCAATCAATCTTAAAGAAGGAACTCAGCCGCCATTTGGTCGAACCTATATTTTATCACAAAATGAGTTAGTTGAATTCAAGAAGTACATTGATGAGAACTTAGCCAAGAATTTTATATCTTATTTAAAATCTTTTGCACAAACTCCTATCTTATTTGTGAAGAAAAAAGATGGATCATTGCAAATACACGTGGATTATCGAGGATTCAATAAGATTACCATCAAGAATAGATATCCTTTGCTTTTGATGTCTGGACTTCTTGATCAATTAAATCAAGCTAAGATCTATATAAAAATAGATCTATGAGGAACATACAATTTGGTCCACATTAAAGGAGATAAATGAAAGATTGTATTTTGAACAAGATATGGAGACTTTGAATATAACATCATGCCTTCTAGACTCATGAATGCACCAGTTGGTTTTCAACAACTTATAAATGATATTTTTTGTAAGTTTCTAGATGGTTTTATTTTCTATTATTTAGTCGATATTTTAATCTACTCTAAGGATGCAAAAAAATATGAAGTTCATATTGGTCGTGTGTTAAAAAAATTTAGAGATGTGAGATTGTATGCCAACTTAAAAAAGTGTATATTTCACACTACTCAAGTTGACTTCTTAAGATACATCATTTCAAACAATGGTCTAATGATGGATCTTAAAAAAATTCATACAATTATGGATTAAAAGACTCCAAAAATAATAAGAGATGTATAATACTTTTTGAGATTTGTTAATTACTATCAGATTTTTATGAAGAACTTTTTTCAAGTTACAATGCCATTTACATGCTAAACTTATAAAGAAAAGCTCAAGTGGAGTAAAGAAGATGAAGCATCTTTTGAAGATTTAAAGAAAGCCTTTACTTTTGTACCAATGCTATATCACATTGACTTTTTCAAATCATTTTTTATGGAGACAGATACATCTGACTTTGCTTTTGGTTCAATCTTATAACAATAGGAGCAAATAGCAAACTTCATCTAGTAGCTTTTTATTTAAAAAGTTTTTTAGCAGCCGAGATTAATTATGAGATCCATAACAAGGAACTTCTTGCAATTGTGGATTCTTTTTAAGAATGGCATCATTATTTAGAAGGCACTTCAAGTCCAATCACCATATATATTGATTACAAGAACTTCAAGTATTTCATATTAGCACGTGTTTTGAATCATCGCCAAGCTCATTGGACTATGTCTTTGTCAAGATTCGAGTTTAATATTTCTTATTGGCTAAGAAAACAACAAGGTTTGTTTGATGCCCTTTCTAGACATTCTTATCTTACACCAAAAGAAAGAGAAGTATTTTTTTACTAACAAAAGATAATTTTATCAAAGCCAAAATAATTTCATCTCTGAGCAATTAAATCAACATTGACTATTGATTTGACTTTTCTCAAGCAGATCTAAGCAAGTATGTCCTTAGACCTTTTTGTTCATGATATTAAAAAAAATATTTTAAGACTCAAGATACTTTTAAATTAGAATTTAAGAAGAACCTACTCTATTTTGAAAGATTCTCATATGTTCTAGAAAGAGAAGCACAATTATTTACTCTTGAAGCTCGTCACAATTTTCCTACAATAAGATATTTTAGATATAATAAGACTTTGGATCTTATATCTAGAGATTTTTGGTGGCTTCAAATGTAGAAGGTTGTTAAAGAATTTGTGCAGATATGTAATATTTGTTCAAGATCAAAAATTCCTTGTCATCTACCTTATGGGCTCCTCCAACCATTACCTATATCAGAACAATCATGGTCTTTTATCTCTATGGATTTTATTATGGATCTTTTTATTTCAAATTCATATGATTCCATATTTGTGATTGTAGATTATTTCACCAAAATGGCATATTTTGTACTATATACAAAATCTATCATAGGTGAAGGAACAACTAAAGTCTTCCTTAACAATATTTATCGTTATCATGGATTACCAAAGGATATTATATCAGATAGAAGAATATAGTTTTTATCAAGATTTTAGAAAAATATTTTTAAGACATTGAAGGTAGATATAAAACTATCTTCGGCTTTCCACCCTCAAAGTGATAGACAAATAGAACAAGTAAATCAAGTTTTAGAGTAATATTTGAAGTATACCATCAACTATCAATAAGATGATTGGACAATTTTTTTGCCATTGGCAGAGTTTGCTTACAATAATTCGGTACATTCTTCTACTCAACAAATATTTTTCTTTGCCAATTATGGTTATCATCCATGATTTGATAATTCTGACTTTTCAAAAGTTGATAATCTTACAACAAAAGATGTGGCAAATCAATTGTCACAACTATATGCATCAATGAAGGTGCAATTAAAAGAAGCTCAAGAACAACAAAAAGCCAACAGAGATGCCTATCGTAAAGAACAACGTCAATTCCATATGAGAGATAAGGTATGGTTACTTTGTCATAATATTAAAACTATTCATCCTTGTGAAAAGGTAGATTATTATACGCTCAGATCATTTTCTATTTGTAAATAGATTAATCTAGTTGTTTATTGATTACACCTATCGAAATCTATGAAAATCCATCTTGTGTTCCATGTATCTTTATTTGAGCCAAATAAGACAATAGATATATGAGGAAGGAGACAAATGCCACTACCTTCTATAGAAGAGGACAATAATAAAGAATTTGAGGTGAAAGAAATCTTAGATGCAAGGCAGCACCAAAATAGGTTAGAATATCTAGTACATTGGCGTAGATATGACATTAATGAATAAACATAGGAACCATCCAGGAATCTAGTAAATGCATTAGCCAAAGTTAAAGCTTTTTATCAATGACATCCATCAAAACCAAAATAAAGAGTTAAAAAATTCTTTTCTATAAAGGAAAGTAAGCCTAATAGAAATTTCATTCTATCTTGTATTATTATTTCTTTGGATTTTTTAGTGCTTTTGAGATAGAGAACCAATAACCAGTAAATGTAATTCAAGAGTTAACATTTGTTGAGCTACCAGACAAGACATTGCGACTATCACAACCTTTGAGATGGTAAAATCAAGATGAAGACTCTCAAGAATAATATGTTCTTTTTTAAATAGATTGCAAGATACAATGCATTTAGTACCACGACCTTGGAAGAAATTTGTGATATTTAGTGATATTTTTGGAAATAGAAACCATTCCTGATGGTATTACTAATGTTTTATTTGAAGAAAGTTATGAAGGCCTCAATAATGATTAAATATCAAGGTGGTCTTCTTGCCCTAGTATGGAATATTATCAATGATTGAAGGAACTTATAAACTATCTTCGAAGGGAAAAAAGTTTAGAATACAAGACAAATAAAGTTCGATATATCTTAGACTTCATCTATATGTAATCACCGCTCTTCATGGAACTCGTCCTTAGAAGAGAAGATAATATTATGGACATATATATATTTATCTTAATAATTATCTATATAACAAGAATAGGTAGAAGTAAGTCAAAGTAGATAAATATGATAATATTTTGTAAAAAGCTTCCTAGAAGCTTCATAAACGTTGCTTTGTCTTTATACATGTCTATAGATGATTGATAGGTTGAAAACTTGGCCAACAAAGAGGCCACGTGTCGACATGTTGACCACTTGTAGTACAAGTTGGACATATGGCACACACCTAAGAAACTTGCCTTGTAAATTAGAGATGTGTCCTACAAGTTAGACATGTATTAGAGGTCCTATAGCATGTCGCCACGTATTTCTTAGTTAAGTAGTATATATAGAGGCAGGAGTGAGGCCTTCATCACTCTTATCAACTCTTTTCTTGCTTTCAGTCCAGTTTCAAGAGTCTTATGTTTTCTAGTGTTTGGCAATAGTCATTCTAGTTCTTCCTTGAATATACATACTTTCTTCTATTTTGTTATTTTTTTTTATACAAATTTTATGAGTTTATGTGTCTTCTTCAAGTTTGTATCTTTGTCAAATATTAAAAGGGATGAAACCTTAAATAAAACTTGGCTTGTTACAAAAATCTTTAATATTTTGATCTTGTAATAAGGTATAGATAAGATAATTGTATAGATAATTAGAACTATAGAAGTTTCTAGAATTAGAATTAAGTTAGTGGACTAGGTAGGATCCATCGTAGAACATTCTAAAAAGAGTTTAAGATAGTTATTTAGGTGGAGCCTACTATAAAACTTTCTAAAAAAAAAATTTAAAGCAGTTATTTATATGGGCCTACTATCTAAGAACATTATAGAAAGTCTAGTATGATAGGATAAGATATTAATAGAACTAGCTAGGGCCTTTTAGAGTATTTGATCAAGTATGGCTTTGGACCCTTTCTCTTAGTAAAGTTTGATTCTGTATCTTTCTGTTCAAATCTATTTTATTCTATTTTCATTTACTTAGTTCGTCTTTCATGTCCTATTTTGTAATGAATTTTTGTGTTGCTATGGAATAAAAAGATCTTAGATTTTTGAGATAATCTATTCTTGTTTCATTGGTATCAGAGCAAATATTACATTGTTCTTTGGTAGTATGCTGATAGTTATTATCTAGTCTAAGGTCAGTTGTTGAAGTCACATTAGTTCCCGTATTGAGGCTACCACAAGCTAGTCTTAAAAAGTCAATTGGGAAGTGAAAAGATATTACAATAGTGGAGTCCAGTAGAGAAATTATAGTATGGAAGATATAGCAGAGCAATCTTAGATAAAGGTTCAAATACAGTACCTCTTAAGCTAGATAGCTACTTTGTAAGTGCAAATAGAAGCCTCAAGGACAAAAAAAAGTCGACAATTGCGTAAGCCTAGTACATACTGTGGAACTTCAAGACAAGAAGATGTATGTCAATGGCTCTTCAATATGTGACAGTAATTCTAATTATCTAGGACAAATATCACTGAAGGAATTATATATGCAACCAACAATTTGAAAGATGTGACAGCTATTTTGTAGCAATATCAAGTTCAAAGTTATAGAGATCAAGGTGGATTTTGTGACTAGGAGGAGTTTGAGATTAAGTTTAAAAATAAATTTTGATCCATCAATGTAAAAAAGATAGCATGTAATTACTTGACAAATCTTATACAAACTAAGTCGGTCTAAGATTATGTCTCTCAATTCAATTCTTTATGTTTCTAAATTAGCAATGTTTTGGAGGCAGAGATGATGGATCAATTCCTATGAGGTTTGAAACCTGAAATCCAACGAGAGGTGGAGCTAAAGAATATATAAACATTGAAAGAAACAATTTGGATTACAGAGAAGGTCAATACTATGGATTTTAGAAATCATAGAACACGACTTATAGCACGAAGTCCTATGCCACTATCTAATATAACGCTACAACAACCAGCGCTGTCATAATAGATGAAGTCTTGCTTGAAAATGCTCAGAGCACCTAGCTGTGGAAGGTAGAATGGAAATTGCAACAACAAAATCCTAACTATAATATAATACTAACTAAACTCTAATTAGACCATAATAATGCTAAGCAAGCTTTAATCAAATTCAAGAAACCTCAAAGAAATTTCAAAGAAATAATAAAAAATCTTAAAGAAATATTAGAATAATCACAAATATATCTCAAATACATCTCAATTCAATCTTAATTTAATCCTAGTTAAAATCCTATTGTACTTCATTCAAAATTTAGGCCAAAACTAATTAAATCTTAAATCCTAAAAAAATCCTAAAAAAATCCTAATAAAATCTTGAATCCGAAATCAAATCCTAAATCCTAAAGCAAACCCTAAATCTTAAACCAAATCCTAAATTCTAAACCAAATCCTAACCAAATCCTAAATCAAATCCTAACCAAATCCTAAACCAAATCCTAAATCTTAACTCTAGATCCTAAATCAAATCCAAATCAAACCCTAATCCTAATCGCAAATCCTAAATCAATTCCTAACCAAATTCTAATTATTTCTACAAGAGAATTAAACCTCAATAACTAATGAATGAACCATTGATCTTAACTCAAAATTTTCACACTTTTTGAAAACTAAGTTAAAAACAAGCACAAAATTTTTGAAATGATTGGAATTACCAAATAGACGATAACCTCAAAAACGTGCTCGGGTATTGGCTGGCCTCCTTTTTTAATCTTAATGTCAATCTCTTAGAGCCAATATCTCTCTTCTCACCATTCGATTGATCTTAAAATTCTCATACACATAGAAAAATAAGTCTTATATCTTCTCACATAAATTTCACTCCAATCCAACTAGTAGATTGTAAGAAATCTTAAAAATCCTCACTAGACCTAAAATTCTACTTTCTGAGACCTTGATCCACTTAAACCTCAATAATCCTCAATTCAACTATTAAATTGAGTTCAAATTCACAAAACATATTGAACACAACTATAACCATTAACCCACAAAATTTCATCCATAGATCTATTACAAAACTCTTGAAATCACCCAAAATATAAACCCTGTCTTATTTCACAAAATCTAAGTCATCCAAAACAAACCTTGACTTTGCAAAGCTCTTACAAAGTCAACACACATTCAAATCATCCAAAATCAATGCCTATAGAGACTCTATCCAATCTTCTATCAAATCCTATTCTTTGATCTGCCAAAGAGTCCAGGAAATGTCGTCGAGACTCAGTTTTGTGCCTCAAGGTCTGATTTTAACCTTGGTTCATAACCGGCCTTCTCCGGATATCAATATCTAGTTTTTCTAAGTAAATTTTACTAGAATTTACTCTTAATTTCCTTCTAAAGATGCTTATATCATTTATTTTTTCAATCTACTTTGTTTTGCCTTATTTATGGCTCTACAAAATTAGTAGAAGTCACTTTTTGAAAAAGGCAGAATTATTACTAATAGTTTTACTACCTCCCTATCTTTTATCCATATTTTTCTACTTTATCTTTTAACTTGGCTCTTCTATAATAAGATCCATATTATCATCTTTCACTATATAGTCGTGTTACAATACGACAATGCTAATGGATATTGATGCCTTACAAGGATCACTGACACCACAAAGGCGACAAATATTGATCCAAAAAAGATTTTGTTTTTATAGTCAAGAGCCAAGCCATCAGATTAGAGGTTGTCCAAAACATCAAAGTAGAAAGTGCAAGACAAGATGAGTTCACAGTCTCAAAACTCATCAAGTCAATAATGAGTCAAAGCAAGAAAACGAGGCTCCCAAATAAAGGCATTAAGGGCTAATATTAGGAATAGCTATTGTCTCTCAGAGACAAATGGTATAGCCTTGAAAAACTATAAAAAGAGTTAATTGGTCCTTCTAATGGGACTACTAAGAAGACAATCATGTCGAATACTTGTAGATTATGAATCTAAAGAAAATTGCATCTCAATTAAAATTATTGACCGACTTGGAATTAAAACCAAGAAAATCAAAGGAAGAAGTATATATCTTATAGATGACTAAGAGAATATATTGAGTGAGATGTGTAAAGAAGAAACCTTAAGATTGATGGACACTTACATCTTAAGATAGAGATTTAAGATAAAAAAGCTGAGGTATGATGTTATCCTTAGTATGCCATGGCTGGAGATGGAAATAAGTAAGTTGATTGGATAGCAAAGACAATTTTTTTAAAGATGGTAGACACAATGTGACTCTTCGCACCTCCACATCAAGTAATGAAGAAAGACAATCTACAATTAAAGTCTTACTTGTAGATACGAGAATATCAAAATGTTTTTCCAACCAATCTATCTAGTAGCGTGCCTCTTGATCGAGGTGCTTTTTTTCAAATAAAACTATTACTTGGAGCCAAATCAATGAGTCAACCAGTTTATTGCCTAGCATCAAAAGAACTTAAAGAGTTACAAAAGACATTGGACAAACTTTTGGAGAAAGTCCTTATTCAAGAAAGCACATCACCATAGAGAGCGCTTGTACTCTTTTTACCTTAGAAAGATGGTAGACTTTGCCTTTGCATCAACTATCGAGATCTCAATAAGCAGATTATTAAAAATGCATATCCACTTTGATGTGTGGATGATCTTCTTCACCAACTTTAAGATGCAATCATCTTTAGTAAATTGGATCTTTGGAGCGGATATTGGCAAACATCTATTACAAAAGAAGATGTAAAAAAGACGGCATTTTGTATACGCTAGGGACATTTTCAATGGCTTGTTTTATCCTTTGGCCTCACCAATGCTCCAGCCTCTTTTATGGGTCACATGAACAAATTATTTCAAGACCTTGTAAATAAGTATATAGTTGTCTTCATTGATGATATCCTTGTATATAGTAAAATCTCTAAAGAGCATGAGTAACACCTATGAAAGATACTACATTGGTTGTAAGACAGTGGTTTTTATTACAAGCAATCAAAATGTGAACTTTGGAAGTCGGAAGACATCTTTTTGAGGCATGTGGTGTCCTCCAAAGGCATGCCTATGGATCAAAACAAGATGAAAGCAGTGGAGGTTTGACCAACTCCCAAAGATGCTTCTGAAGTTTGCTCATTTTTAGGCCTTGCTGAATACTATCATCATTTTTGGCAATTTGTTCACATTGATACCTCATTGAAAAATCTATTAGAGAAGGATGCCTCATTTGAATGGAAATTGGAGCAGCAAAATGCCTCTAATAAGTTGAAGAAGGTACTGATGACTGCTCTAATATTGCAACCATATGATCTTAATCTCTCTTGTATGCTTGACATTGATGCTTCTGACTTTGCTATTGAAGTGGTTCTTAAATAAGACTTTGGTAGGAACCTTCAATTTGTGGTGTATGAATCACACAAGCTCAGAAGGATAAAGGACAATTATTCTATACATGATCATGAGCAATTAGTAATTATACACAACACAAAGATGTAGTAATACTATCTATTGGGAAAGCCAGTAGTTGTTTGGACCAACCATTGATCCTTGCTATATGATTTGCATCTAGAAAATATGAAATCGCAACATCATCATTGGAAAGAACAATTGCAGCTTTTTGATATCTAGCTTGAATACAAACAAGGGTAACAACATACTATACTAGATAGTTTATCACAAAGACCAGGCTTGTAGAACAAATTGAAAGATAAGGTACAAATTTCTACCATTAATAGCATCATTTCAAATCTAATCAAAGAGGCATGACGGAAAGAAGGTACATAACAAGATACTTATTTCAAGATGATTAGCAATCAATTAAATGTAGATAATATATAATATCAAGATTATATTTTTAGTAAAGGGTTGTTCTATTTCAAGAAGTAAATTTATGTATCCAAAAATGCTAAACTCCAGATGTGCATACTTTAAGAGAGACATGACATCCTAATATTTGGACATCTGGGATAATAAAAAACCATAGAATGGATCTCAAGGACATGATTTTGGATAAGTTTGGATCATGATGTTCAAGCCTTTGTACGATCTTACGAGTCATGCCAACGTAACAAAGACACAATGTTGTATCTTCTAAACTATTGTAGCTAATTCCACTATCGATGGCACATTGACAACAGGTGACTATGGATCTCATGACATGTTTGTTGTTGTCATATTGTAAATGCTTACAGTATGTAAAAATTAATTAGAATATATAATATATTCATAAGTCTTGGTGTATGTTAGAATGATTTAATAGATTAATTTAAAGAGAGTGGATTTAAAAAACTTTATTTTGAGTTTTATCTTTTTAATTATAGCATTTCAAAAAAATTATAGAACCTAAATGTTAGTATGAAGCCTTGAGAGGAGATTAGATCCTAAAGAAGAAATTCTTAAGTAGTAGGAGGCTTATTGGGAGGGATGAAAGCAAGGCATGGTTGGATGAAGGCAAGGAATGGAGACCTTCATTCCTATTGGTTGAAGGCCATGTCTAATGGGCTTCAAGGAGGCTGCCCAAGGCCTTATTAGGGATTAGGATTTTTCTTTCGAGGGCATTCGAGCTTTGGATGCTAGGATTATTAAGTTTAGGTTTTTTGGGTATAAATTTGGTACAAATTTTGTATGATTTGGAATTTTTATGAAGGAGTTATTGGTGCTCAAAGTTAAAGTATCAATTTCATACGTATTGTCACTCTTTGAGGCATAACATATGTTTACATAGAGCAATGAAGGATCGACAATTGGAGTTGGAGAGAACACTTTTTTAACTACACTTTTTATATACTATTTGATGAATTTGGAGTTTGTATGAAGAAATTATAGAGGGTTGAATTTAGTGCATCTAAATCAAAGGCAATAAGTAAGTGATTTTATTTGTAGTAATGGTTTGAGCCATATTTTGAGTTTTTAGACGAATTTTTGGCTAAAACTTTTGAATTAGATAGATTATTGTATTAAAGAGCTATACATATAAACTTTGTGGTATTTAAGTGCTTAATTTGTGAGATATGAAGAAAGTTACATGCAGATGTATAAAAACTAGGGTTTGAAGCTATTGTTAGGATTTTGGTGAAAGATCCATGACAAATTTATAATTAAAATTTATTGTGGTAGTTGTTACAAGTACATCAATATTTCATGTAGAATTTGAGTATTTTTGGATAATCCAATTGGAAGATATAAGTTTTTGAAGTTCAAAAATAATACCCTATAAGGATATTTAATGATTTAGAGGTTTTATTATATTTTTGGTATTTTAGGAAACTTAAAACTTATATATTTAGTGTATTAGTACCTAAAGGTGTTATATGTATATATACAAACTTGGTCTTTCTTATCTCAAGAGTTGATTGAGCAATTAGTGGCAGCTAGGAGCCCAGTACTTTCTTGAGGCAAACTCCCTCTATCTTGACACTGCATTAGTAGAGGGGAATTAACTGTAACAAGATATAGATAATGTAATTATATAGATAATTATAACTATCGAAGTTTTTAGAATTGGAGTTAGGTTAGTGGACTAGGTATGATCCATCGTAGAACATTCTACAAAGGATTTAAGACAATTATTTAGGTAGAGTCCACTCACATAATCTTTTAGAAGAAAGCTTAGGGTGGTTATCCAAGTGGGCCTAACATGGAACCTTCTCAAAAAAGAATTTAAGGTAGTTATCTAAGTAGAATCCATCACCTAAATACATTCTAGAAAGACTTGGATAGTAGGACAAGGTATAAATAGGACTAGCCATGGCTTTTTAGAACATCTGGTCAAGTATGGCTTTCGGCCCTTTCTCTTAGTAAAGTTTGATTTTGCATCTTTTTATTTAGATCTACATTGTTTTGTTTTTATTTGCTTAGTTTGTCTTTCATGCTCTATTTTGTTTAGTTGTATTCATTTCTATTCTAGCTTATATTGTCCTATTTTGTGATGAGATTTTGTGTTGTTGTAGAATAGTAGGATTTTGGATTTTTGAGATAGTTTAGTCTTGTTTTAGATCTTATTCTATCAAACTTCTCAAGCATACTAATCCTTATCCTCATCATACTTGTAGAAGAAAAATTCCTTGGATTTGGTTGTAAGGTTGATCTACTTGCTTCCTTCAATTACACAACTTTTTGCTACACACCTTGAACTTCTTCCATAGGCATAGGAATAATACTTCTATGACTCACATTGAAAATATATAAAATTTCTACTCTTAAAATATTGACAAGCTCATGAAGATCTGTAATAGTTGCAAATCTATTGTCACTTCTAGTGAGAGTAGCATCCATAATCCTTTTTTTTATAGACAATTCAAACAAGTTCAAAAAATTAAATTAGAGGAGGATAATCTACAACCTCTAATATAAAATAAAAATTTCTACAATGAAGAATAATCGACTTTCTTTAAAGAAAAGATCAATATTAGAAAATAAGATTGTTTGTTTAAAGGTGGATAGTCCGTAACCTTCAAAACACAACAATAGAAGTAAGATAATCCACTCACTTCTAAAATAAGATAAAAATAATAAGTTAGCACTCTTATTAAATTATCAAGGACATAAATCTTAAAAAAGAAATCCTTAATACATTCTTATGTCATTGAAAAGAACTAAAAATTCACTCAAAGATGATATAATATTTAACTATAATTGTTATTGCCAAAAACAAGAAGACTAAAAAGTCTTGAAACAAGACTAAGAACTAAAAAGGCATTGACAAGAGTGAAGAAGGCTTTACTCTTACCTCCATATATACTCTTAACTAAGAACTATGTGGCAATGTCTCATAGGACCTCCAAAACATGTTGACTATGCAAGACATGTATCTTAACTTGCAAGGCAAGTTTATTATATGTGTGCCACATAATTAACTTATTCTACAAGCTATCAAGTTGCGGTTAACTTATTGACCAAGTTTTTAATCTACCAATCAACTATAAATACATGTAAAGTCAAAGCAATCTCTATAAAGCTTCTAGGAAGCTTCTCTAGAAGGTATTATAAAGTTAACTTACTTTTATCTATTTTTTCCTACTTCTATGTAATCATATAGGTGTTTACTAGAGTAGGTATGTATATCCGTGAATGTGTTGATTACTTGCAGCTTGGATAAAATTATTTCCAACAACAATACAAAATTACTTTAGGCATATTAGATTGTTTGAGTAGGCACCCAAAGTCATAGAAATTGACAATGGTCAAGAATCATTTGGAGAAGAGTTGGTGGACATAATTTAAAATCTTCTATAATAGAATCCTATATCAATTGAGAAGTTGGTCAATCCAATTGAAGAAAATGGTGCATATTTTGAGTTAGATGATCACAAGATTGTTGAGCTTATTTGTAATTTAAAAGCAAAGGAAGGTGAAGGTGTTGAAAATACCCTCTAGGAAGACTCAATGATAGTATTGTTTATTCACATGGAGAAGCTGAAGAGCCTTTCTATTGTTATTTCTATATTAGACATTAGGGATGTGAGTGAATACACTATTCACAAGATCTTTGCAACATTCAGCAAAAGTTATGTATATAAGGCCTCCAATAAAGCATACTTGATTCCTAGCTAAGCTAGATTCCCTACTATTTTTTTTCCTCCACAAAGTTATATTCTTTTGCCAAGGCTATAACTAATAACTTACAAGAATTATAACTTAACCACCATAGAACTAGGTAAATTCCTCTATTTCTTTATATTTTATTGGGGGTTATAACTTATTGGGAGATAACTTATTGGGAGATAACTTAGCAGAAGTAATATTGTATATACATTTTTATTAAAACACCCAAAATCATTGATATTACTAGAACAGTCATCTTAATCAAGTTTTGTTATTCACTGCGATTCTACAGAGTAATACTTCATGTGGTAAGAAAATATCACAGTTCAAGTTCTCTAGCTTAGGGCATGACATATAAATGGATGACATCTTATGACATAAATTATCCATATTTTTAAAGGAGGACGGAGGAAAGTTGTTTCAGATAGGCGCCGTCTGATGATTGATACCCGGGACCCTCACCTCGGCGTTATTTATACCCGAGACCCCTTTCGCACTCACGGGGGTCTCCTGTCTCCGCCCCTTACGAGACCAGAAAGCGAGAACGAGCGAGAGTGAGCTCCACATCTGCATATCTTCTTGGAAACTAGAACTCCGGGCACATTCTCGGCGTCGGCGACAGTTTTGGCTTCATTTTCAGAGTTGAATCACTCAGGTGAAGTGTGCATAGTTTTTCAGAGTCCGCCCCTCTTGCACCCATCTTGAAGTTTTCCATGATTCTCTCGTGGTTGTATACGCTTTTGAATTTTGACTAGTCTGAATGGTTATATCACAACAAAATAAAGTTCTGCGGTTCTCGTAGTTATTCTGTTATTTTTGCATATAGAATTCAGAGATTGATTTACTAGGATTTTGGGAAGATTTCGTGAAAATAGCACGTCAGGCTTTGTTTCGATAACGCTCCACACGATCTTGGTGCCCGTACCTGAATGTCATATGGTGGTCACTGTTAGTCGGCACATGCTGGGCTTGAGCCATTTTTGTGTGACCTCCACTTGCTCTCTGCAACGCTGATCGCACGATCTGATGCATTCTATTGCACTGAAACAGGGGCAGACGCAGGGAGTTTTATGGGTATCGTACATCGAGGCTGTGAAGGGAATAGTAAGTTGCCCTAGCAGGTGTAGCCTGAATTTCTTAACAATTTGGCAATTTCTGGCTCTGATGTTGACCATATTGAGCGGCTGAGCGGAATTAGCCACGCAAGCAATGGGTGCAGTTGTTTCTTCTGAAGCGGACATCGTAGATGAGCTGCACCAGGAGCCTGAGGCAGCTCCATGTCATCCATCTTCCTCTCCATTGTCACCGCAGCTGTCTCTCACTCGAGGAACATCATATCTTGGACCTTTGATTCGAGTGTCAGACCCTTACAATATCCTTAGTCCTAGCAGCTCTTCTCCAAGAGTGCATAGCTCTTCAAGACTTCAAAGTATGAGCAACGCAGCTTCTCCTCAGCGTTCACCGTCTTTCATCCCTCCCAGCTTTTCAGGTATGATCTCTTGATGTCCTCTCATTATTGTGAATAGAAAAAGCTCTTCGTTGATTTAGGAAGCAATTTTCCAGGTTCATGGTGATTTGCAAACATTGTTTTATGGGATGGATAGCAGGGGCTGTACTCTTCACTCTTTTCGTCACCTTTTACAATGAGCATTTGATTGGACGCCGCAATGCTTACGCTTACATGTGAAGCAATATGCAATATACAGCAAATGCTTATCCAGCCAGCTTCAATAGATCACCCATGTTTTTTGTGTTTTCCAGGGGCGACCATTTGCACGGAGATTCATTTTATCAGACATGCTGAGACCTCCATGAATGCTAAGCCTGAGTTAATAGCAGGAAGGAGTCCATCTGCGACGCTCACGAATTTGGGTAAACGACAAGCTCGAGCTCTAGGTATCCACTTGAGATCTGCAGGGATGGATTTTGACGCAGTGTACAGTTCTCCACTCGAACGGGCTAAGCAAACAGCGTATGCAGTGTGCCAGGTAATCAAGCGTTTGCAATTAGTTCTAGCTATATGTAGAGTTCTTTTTTTCTGTTAGCAGCTTACTTCTCAAGCTTTTCTTAAAACCCTATAGTTAACCTAAAAGATAAACGCCGCGTATCGAAATCTTAAATTAACTGTTTAAATAATTTCACCCCTCCTCTCCCCCCACCTCCCCTTGGACTAGAAAAAGCTGACTTGTTACTTTTGATTTTGAGGAGATGACGATCGGAACTGAATGACAGTCTCAAGGCAATAGCTGCAATGTCGCTACTACCATGTCTATTTCAAGTTTGTCCTAGATTCTGCTGCCTGGGATGTTGACAACTTTCATGCTTACAAACACTTGGTTTTGAATCTCCAGGAGCTGGATATACCCTGTGATACAGTGGAGCTGGCTGAAGCGGTGCAAGAGCTTAGTCAAGGGCAGTGGGAAGGCCGGAATCGCAGTGAAATCTACACTCCAACAGTGGTTCCTGTAGTGAACTCCACACAGCCAGATTTTCGAGCACCTGGGGGAGAGTCGCAACGGCAGGTGGAATTTCGAATGATAGAGTTCCTGAACAACGTAGTGCTTCCCCGAGCATCCTTGACTATGCAAAAACCAAGGCGTCAAAGAGGCAGTAGAGAGCACCTGAGCAAGATTCATCATACTTCCACACAGGTAAGCGACCATCTTGTATAAGCAAGCAAATGTCAAATTGTTTCCCTTCCATATTCTCAAATGTCATTCGCTGTACCTTTCTTTCGTTAATTTGTGTTGTGAGATTCGTTAAGTAGATCTTTTCTGTGGAATGCAGATTCATCCTCTGGAAGATATGGATGTCTCCCAAGCTAAGGACTGGGAAGAGTCGGAAGTAACTTCCGAAAACCACTCCAAGGCACCCATGGGATACATTCCGGACAGCACAAGTTCAAGTAGCCTGAGTGGGTCTCCAGAAGATTTGCATAGTGATTTGTCGAGCGTTCCCTTCACCGTCGCTGTGGTCAGTCATGGCATGGCAATTAAATGTATGTTGCGAGGTCTGACGGGGTCCGATCCCCAATTCACAACCCGTTGGTGTATCGATAATTCTTCGGTAACTGTAGTCCGGCATTCGACCAGGAAAGGATGGGAAATACAAAGAGTTAATGACACATCGCATCTTCGCCTTCTATAAGCTTTGTTTTAGTTTAACCGATTATATGGTTTCCCACTTGATATATGTCTACTTTGTACATACTCTCCTTTGTGTGCCTCGCCTTCTTCTCATATACAAAGACCTTTCCCACCAGATGGTTAAAATTACAGCTGCAATCCATTATATGCATGTGGATCACAAAGCGTTGGGTTTCTGTGAACCATAGAAAATCCTTAGATTGTTCAAGTCCTCGTGAACTTTTGATTTCTCACATTGCGAAATGGCAATAAATATTTTATTAGAAAGTAAGTCAGCATAGACCATTCCATAATGTTTGCACTGAAACATGCTCGATGGCTAGTTCATACGAAAAATGACTCTCCTGTATAGTCTTCATATCTTTGAGTCTGTCTGAAACTTTACCCGGTGACTTTTCTCTGCTTCTAAATACCTTTCGGCTCACAGTATTAGTCTAATCTTGAGATTTTCGAAGACAGTGCATCTCCGATCCATCTGAGCGATGTGCGTTTTGAGCGCTATAGTACATTCCGGTGGATAGGAAAAATGTGGTGAGTTTGGGTTGATCGAGACTGAATGATGACTGATAATCATCTATCGACAGAGACTTCACACAATGGGCATGCTTCGTAGAACCAACACTTCAAGAGTAAGACCTGGTCCAAATCCGATGAAGAAACCAAAGTCGTTGCCCTCTCCAGTGGTGGAAGCACCCATCTTCATTGACCGCTGGCGGATCTGGTCGAGAACAAACAACACGGACGAGCTGGACATGTTGCCAAACTCAGACAGAACATCTCGGCTACCTTGCATTTTGTCCTTTGAGAGCTTGAGCTTGGCCTCCACCTGGTCCAGGATGGCGGGGCCTCCAGGATGCACAGCCCAGAACATATCATTCCAGTCTGGGGAGCCCACGCACTTCCTCGCTTCGCTCAAGAATTTCTCGATGTTTTTAGATATCAGCCCGGGAACGTCCTTCATTAGGTGGAAGATGAGTCCAGCCTCGGTGAGATGGCCATCGATGGCGCCATCGCTCTCGGGGAGGATCGTCTCACCTGCCCAATGAACTTCGAACAGTGGCTTCTCCTCTGGCTTGGGATCCGCGCCTACAACGAACACAGCTGCACCATCACCAAACAAGGCGGATCCCACGAGGCCGTCGAGATGGTTTTCGTTGGGTGCACGGTACGTCACGGCGGTCACCTCACTGCATACTGCCAACACTCTGGCATTTTTGTTGTTCTCGGCGAGATCCTTGGCCACCCGCAACACAGTAGCGCCCCCGAAGCAGCCAGTTTGATAGAGCATTACACGCTTCACGGTTGGCTTTAGTCCGAGGAGCTTTGCCATGGCATGGTCGGCTCCGGGCATGTTTACACCACTGGTAGTGGCGAAGACGATGTGCGTGATCTCGGACTTGCGCCCGCCCCACTCCTTGATGGCCTTCACTGCCGCTTCGGCTGCGAGCTTGGGAACTTGGACCACCACAATGTCGTGACGCACATTGAGGGATGGCTCCATGTATGTGGCGATGCCGGGGTTGGCCTCCAACACCTCTTTGGTGAGGAACAAGTAACGCTTGCGGATTCCAGATTTGTCACCTGTCAGACACAATCCGCCCAATCATGAAAATCAGACATCGGTTTCCAAATTCTCCAGGAACCTGAAACGCTGCAAAATGTGTCCATGACTTTGTACACCTTTACTTGTCCACAAATCCGATCAACTGTGGCAGAAATGACGCCCTCACCTAGAGGCAAATTCTGTCATATTTTCCGTTCTGGACACGACCCAACCAGATGGAATTTCATACGATGAAGTAGCAGATGAGATGAATGAGCTCTTACAGATTCGCTTGAATTTCGCCTTCAAGGCTTCCTTCTCGCTGCACTTGGTGACTTCAAAGAAAAAATCAGGGTACTCGCTCTGCAGGAACTCAGTGGGGGGAACTGCAGTCCCTATGCCCAGCACTGAAGCTGGCCCTTCCGCCCGGGGTTGTCCCCTGGGGAGCACGCTCAACGCGATCGGCTCTTCAGCCGATGCACTGATGGATTCTCCACTTGGTGGCGCCATTGCTCGCTGGCACTAAACCTCTCAGCAAAGAAAAACACACACACACACCTCTCGAGGCGTGCAGAGATGCTGCTAGTAAGACCTGTGCAGACCCTGAGGAAATAACACTCGAAATAAAAATGCTTCGACAGATCTCTAGATGGTGACACCTTCAGGTCCAGCGCTGATACTCCACTGTGAGCTTGCGGGGCGGCAATATAAGTTGCACTGAGTGTGGAGAGTGGGTAGAGGTCCATGGCGTCGCCTCTAGTTGAAATCTGATATGACTCTGAACGCTTTGTCCACCTCTTTTTACCAGAAAATTCCACTTTGAGTCCCACTGCAATGGGAAAGGTGGTCAAAGCGATCTGCTGGGCTCACAAACTCAGTTGATCTGGGCCACTAGGGTCGTCGCGGATGCGCGCACTTTCTTCTTTCTTTCGGTGTTTCTGGTTGACTCCTTCCTTGTCGCAATTTTCATATTCGCCGTGCTCTTAGAATTTCTCAGCCGTCAACCACGCTGTGGACCTGCGACGAAGACCTCGACGACCAGAAAAATGGAGAAATTTCGCCGACTTTGCTCCCCCCTCTCCCCGGCAGTGTGAGATTTTAAAGCGTCAAGTGAAATATCATTATCAATCCCTTTCTGTTGTTCGATTTATAAAATAAATAAATAAATAAAATACTAAAATAAAAAAGAAGAGACTAAAGATAAAAATTAAAACTTTACAACTTTTTAAAAATACATGTATTATTTAGAAGAGTGTACATTTTAATGTACTTCATATATGATGTATAAAAAAGAAATTGCACGAGTATACATTTCATGGATTTTATTTTATCTTTTAAAATATTTTTTATTTTATTAGTAATTCTTGTATACAGTAATTGAATAAGTACTGTATAGACTCCAATTATTGGAATATTTTAGAAAGTTACTAATCAATTAAAAAATATTTAGTTTGTTCAATAAGCAAAAATGATATTAGTTATTTTTTATATTTCATTTTTATCTTAAAATTTTCAACTTTATAATTTAAATCTTACTAATCTTTTAAAAACTATATATATATATATATATATATATATATATATACAAAAAACTGTAAATGTATATAAGAATTTTTTTTAGATATTAATATAAAAAATAATTTTTATCAGATACAATTAAATTCTAAAAATATATATATATATATATGTATGTATGTATGTATGTATGTATGTATGTATATATGTATATATATATTCTTAAGTCTATATAGCAATAATAATCTATAAATAAATAAATAAAATATTTTTAAAAATATAAATAAACTATGTATAAATATATATATATATATATATATGTGTGTGTGTGTGTGTGTGTGTGTGTATATATATATATAATAAATTACTAACTGATTTATGTAAAATAAATTTTAAAAAATTTTAAAATAATTTCTACATTATTTATTATTTTAAGATAGAAAGTATCATTTATTATTATATTTGAAATTTAAAAAATAATTTGACATAATTAACTATGACTTCTAATAAATCATTTACAATTGTTTTATATTTTCAGTACTCTTAGTTTTGCCTCTAAGTATAAGAAGTTATGTGGTATGTTGTATATTTTCCAATCTATTAATGCTTTGAATATAATCTATTTTCATGTTAAAAAACCTAAATTTTATATATATTTCTATCTAAATATGAAATGATTCTCTGGTTTTTAATATTTCAGATTACATAATTCTTAATATAAAAAAACTTGATTATATATATTAGAAATAATGTAATATATTTTAAAATATATCACTTAAAATTAATGCTATTAATAGTTTATATATATAATTATTTCTTAACTTATAATAAAACTAAAATTATATATGACCAATAATTTTATTCTATTTTTATTAATATTTCTTTATTTAATTCTATAATTTTTAATATAAAACTTTTATTTCTTTTATTTATTATAAATTTTAAATTTTTTTAAAAAAATATATTTATATTTTACATAATATATTCTATAATTATGCATATTATTATTTTATTATAATTTATATAATATTAAAATAAGTAATATTATAAAGTAAGTTGTATTGTTAATTAAATACAATATAATTCTTTTAGATCTTAACAATCAATTAGCTTAGAAAATAGATTTTTTATTATATATATATATATATATATATCTTATTTTTAAAAAACTATTGCACATAAATAATAATAATAATAATAATAATAATAATAATAATATATCTAAGTATTTCTAATGCCTCTACAATTTTAGTTAATATTATCTTTTTGATACTTCCACCACAACTACTTTATTTTGATTAAATATGTTTATATTGAAAATATTAACATCTTTTTTTATTGTAATAAAAATAATTAAATGAACATGTCAAGTGGAAGGTGGATTATGCTAATAGTAGCAAAAATTGTGGTGGCATTAGTAAAACTATTTATATATATATATATATATATAGAATATAAATTACTACACAAATAAATACTAAAGGGCTTGATAAGTGTACATGGCTATTGACCAATGAGCCATGTACACATTGAGTAAATTTAAAGCAATATTGACATTTATTAATTAAACAATAAATGTCAATATTCTCAACAATATATGTTTTTTCCTAATAGTTAAGATAAAGGCAATTGGAAGAGTTTTTTCTATTGAATATATGCATTGTATTAGGATTATTTGTGCTTTTATATTAGAAGTATTTGCTAATATACATATATATATATATATATATATATATATATAATATTTTCTATCTATATTTTATTTTATATACGTATATATATATATAATCATTCAAAAGTATTATAAATTCAAAGAAATGATGTATATTAACAATGAGATTAAGAATGCTATTAAAAAAAGGTATCCTTAGTTTTAAGTGCCTCCTCATTAGAAATACCTAGATATATTATTATTGTTTTGCCTCAGCAAGAGTGGGTGTGAGAGTTGCTTGATAAAACCAAGAATACATTCTCAAAGGATACACATCCACTAATTAGAATCTAGAAAGGGTCATGTTTCCAAAAATCAGAAGAAGAGTAAACTTCTTCGCTTTTGAGATAGAAGTAAATCATGTAGGAAGTTTCACATGGAAGTACGAGCTGAATATTAGCATTTTTTGACTAGTAAGCAAGACATAGAAGAGTTTGCTAAGTTCTCTCAGCTAGCTCCCTGATGAACTTGTTTATGTGGATGTGACAATTTATCTTTGGTCCAATCCAAGCACATGGGATCCACATGACCACAAGTACTATAATGTTTTTAAACATTATATTTTCTAGATCGAAACATGTTTTTAAACACCGAATCACTGAGTTCATTTTGGCAAGGTTTTCAAGTTAGTGTTTAATTTTTGAGCTTCTACAATCTGAAAACAGCAAATGTTTACGAACCCTAAGAAGACCAATGCAAATGGAGGGCTGCGAATTTCTCAACAGTATTCAAGTCTATTTCGAAAGAGATTGCTTGATTTCATGAAAATTTTCAGATAATGCGGTAGATCAATTCTCAAAATCTCTGGGATTAAAAGGAGTTGCGCACCTTTGGTAGCGCAAGCAGCATTCATTTTCGCAAGAGCACATATTGCACAAATTCTCTCAAGGCGAGATTAAGTTGACTCGATTTCGAACTAGTTATCTTCAAAGTTTATCAACCCAACAGAATATACTGCACAAATTCAACTTTCAAAATCGTGCTTCTGGAACAGAACAATCTCAATGGTCCAGTAATCTTTTTCTGATTTCAAAAAATTTAATTTCCTTAATGTAGAATAACAATTTCCAATCATTAATACATATCACGATGTACCGGTCGTGGATTACCGCTTCTATACATAGGCCACGATTAAGTGTCCTAACTGACCATTTGATCAGAAAAATGAATCATATATGGTGTTTGAAGGTGGTGGTGATCAGATATTCGAGACAACTCCTGCAACCCCACAAACTCTGTCTGAATACCTAAACATGCGCTGTTTACATTTAGAATGGTTTCTTCTTAGGCATCGATGCAGCACCAGCTATGCCCTAAACTAATTCCGGATCTATTACAATCAAAAAGGTTCGAGGAACTAATATGTGGCGTGCATGTAGTAAGTATGAATTATGCTATAAATATTAAAAATTGAAAGGCAGATGAATCATAACAGGTTCTTGAATGTAAGGTGGGCTTCCACAGGTCGATGGTCAGAAGTCTTCACGGAGCTGATTGCATCGTAACTCCGCAGCTCCGCCTTGACGTTAGTGGTTTTATAAAGGATTCTATCAGTCCAAGAAGGTACACGTTCCTGCACATCATAAATGCATGTTGAGAACCTGAGGTAAACTTAACACCCACTCAAAATTCAATCAAGTCTGAACGGCTCCAACTGACTTCTATGCACAACGTTTTCTAAAAATGTTGGAAAATGAAAAGTGTCCAGAATTAACCTTGGGACCTGTGTCGTAGTTGTCTGTGCCAACATCATATTTGAATGTAGGTGCGAACAGAAGCGGTCCTTCATGAAACCCTTTGAAGGCCTGCCCCTTCCGCAGTGAAACAGATAACTGGTCTTTCGCCCACAACTGCTCAAGGATACATTACGGACTGAATGAGCCAAACAGATTGTAAATACACATCTGTCTCCCACAAATTCTGAGGGAATTGAAACAACACAGTGAAGTGAGATGAACGTGTTATCAAGCGATCTGTAACTTTAAAATCCTCTACGTACCTCCTGCAGGTTTTTGTTCTTGATCGAGTTTTGGACGAATCTTCGAGGCAATTCCAAACGGTAATTCAAGTCTCCGAGCCAAATTACTACATCAGACTCCTCCACAACGTTAGATGGCACTCCCGGCACCCGATAATTCAAGTCATCTGTATTCGTTCCAGGTTGGAAGCAGGAGTACACTGATGACCTTGCAAATAGGCTGTGACATATGTGTGCGCATTGAGCATTGCGAGCCTTCAAGTTGGATTCGTGCGCTGCAATCAGAACATACTCCGTCATTCCAAGATCAAAAAATTAAAATATAAATAAATAAATAAATAAACTCGTCCCTACCCAGCCCAGAACGGGGCTTCATGCGGACCAGAATGGAATGTATACCCTGCAGTAGATCAAAGATCAAATAGACACCCTCAAAGCAAGGTTCACAGACATACATCACGGGTACAACTGAGTTGTAAAAGACTTACCAGCCAGATGTGAAGTAATGAAGAGGAATGACTTGTCTCCAAAATGAAGGCGTACTGCTGCTGCTCCTTTTTGTTTACCCACGATACCACTTAGACCTTTTTCCCAAACTTTATCTACTTTTACCCCTGTTTAACACAAGCACACGATCAGAACATCCACCTTGATGATAAATAGTTTCAGGTAGAACGACTATGTATCGTTGATTAACATATGGATCTTCGAGCAAGGCATTGTTCTGAAATGATACCGGAACAGCTCCATGAAAACGAGATTTACCTGAAATAAAAGGCTTAAGAGATCGCTTGGAAAAAATAAATAGCTGAAGTGACATCAAAACAGATGACTCAACCAAGCTGTACACGCAAAACATAGTACTTAAGGGAAATAATCAACTTTTTTTTAATGAACATAAAAACCAACCGACGACGTACAACATATTTTTACTTCTCACAACTGACGTTATTCCTGTAGCGCAAGGAGATTAATGTAATCAGCATCTTGCAAAAAACCATTTCGAAGAGATGAAACGCAACATAGGAGAATGAGATTCGCACCAGTACTTATCACCCAATATCTCAGATATACAAGTTTTGGCGTCAAAATTCGGTGCTTCCTGAAGGCCAACGACGAAGAAGTCGTGACTTTCTCCAGATACATCAAAGAGATCGGCAAAGTTGTTGGGAACCTGAAATCGCAGGGCACTCGGCTTAAATGGTCTTGAATATGTGGAAGGGCGTCATTGAAATATCATTTCACAACAGTGACCTTGGTGATTGCAAGCAGTCTAGACCCAATTTGGACCGGCAACCGAAGAATACGCATCCCAGACCAATCTAAAGACGCATTAGACTGACATCTCAGAATGCCTTCAGAAGTAGACTCACAACTCTGATGAAAGGATCGAGTGATAAGAGCAGTAAAACCTAAGGAGGGCATACAGGACAAAACGTCACAATGTGAAGCTCACCTTGCCATTCATGTTCCACGTCACAACGTATACATTAAGATCGGCAGCGGTACTAGGAGCAGTCTCCCCTCCCCTAGGGAAAGACTTCTCCTTGGCGGAAATCACCTGCTTAACACCTGTTTGTTTCGCATCTCTTATCACCCTGTCGCCAATCAGCGGTTTCGGGACCTCAGGGACGACCGCGGCTCCTTTGGAAAACTTTCTTTCTGCCCCAAGCTTTTCGACAATCTTGGGATCAATCAATTTCAGCTCAGAAGGCAACGGAAAACAGGGATCAAAGCAATTGCTGTACAGATTCTTGTGGCAGGACAAGGCGGTTTCAGTTGCAGCATATTTTCTGTTGAAAGTCATCAGATTACTATTCTCACAGTCTAGCAAACCCCTCACAACTTGCTGGCCGTACTTCACAATCCACTTGTTTCGTTCGTGGTGAAGGACGTAGTCATCAGCTCTTCCCACACAATTCCCCATTTTCGTAGGTGGGGATCAAAATGCGGTAAGTTCCCTAATATTGCAGCTTATGTACGCCCCATCAGTATCCTGGAAAATATGAAAGAGGGGATCCAGATAGGTATAAATGCTTGCATACTTAGAAGCTGAAAGAAGTCATCCGGCTTAGACTCTGCATGTATTTGGCATTCGATAGCACAAGAAGATGATGCGATGACCTCGTTCAACCTTTCGAATGTCCAGATGTGATCAGATGCGATATTGGAACTACCCTGCCAGTATTCGAAATCCGTGCAACACGGCAACTTCAGGCCCTTAAACTGAATGTGTTCTATAGGGAAACATGAGATATTTCTGTTGTACCATAAAGGCCTTCTTGCCAAAATACGTTTCACAGAGGATGCATTCACTTAGTCGTCGAACTCCGCTCCACAAAGAGCACCTAGGGAACTTCTTCTGCGGTAAGCCCGTTGTCCAACCACGTGAACGAAACACTTCACAATGCAGGACCAAATTGCGCAGTTGCGCAGGCAAGTCGGCATATTCTACCTAAAACACCCTCTTCAATCGAGCCTGCAACTGCGATCCATTCGAGTTCCGCCTAAGCCCTGTTCCCATGATTCTGCTAGCCCGCCCTCGAACCCCAACAACACACGACGCACCATTTTCCCGGAACTACTAAACGAGAACAACTTGTCCTTCACGGCAGCAACGCGCAAACCCTCAAGACCGACACATCGTCAAACAATCTCCTGAAGCCCGAGCGGTGTCCCATTGAACCCATCCTACACACGAACACCACTGCTTCAAATGCAGTGACGACGACGACGACGACAATGGTAATGAAAGTTAGTGCAGTGATTGCCAACCGTTATTCTCTTCGAGGTCTCCACACTGTGCGCGTGGAGAAGCCATAAATAGAATTTGAAATGTCATCGCTCAGGAGACGCTGCTTCTGAAGCAACCGATCGTTGGAGGAGTTTGGTACGGGGGGGTCCGGGCCCACCACCATGAATCCGACCTCCCACTGACGCGGCCTGCGCATCTATTGCCTGGTTGCGCACGTCGCCCCTACACATTACGAGCCCAACGACATCATCATCCTCCCCCAGGGCTTGAGCTAGGGCAATGGCTGTGGCTATGGATGTTGCATCATCCCAGCAGAGTCCCTTCCTTCCTTCATCTCCTATTCTTCCTCGCCATGTGAGCTTCGCTGCGGCCAGCGACCTGCATTCATGGAGGCGTTGCGCTCTGCCATTCCAACTGACGGGTCTTCTGAGTCGGGGATGACGAGCTCCGCTCGCTTCGAGCGGGTTTGTTGGGATGACGGGCCGGAGAACCCGTGAGAGCAGTGCGGGAGAGAGAATCACGCTCTCTTATTATGAGCTCTTTGCCCTGCTGCTTCCTAAATTTGTTTCCCACCCTTTGACATGTTCGTAATTCAAATCCCAGAGTTCGAATCCTTTGGGAACGTGCTCTTTTAAGAATCGCCTCTGCCCGGAAAAACCATGACAGCCGCTTCCAAAATGCTTCGAAACTGTGCTCGACACAACACCCTCCAATGAATGAATAAATGAAAGTAGGAATAAGTGTTAACAGTGAGCAATTCATATCTAACAAAATGTATTGACCTTTTCATGTTAATTGTAAGCCGAAAGTGTTGGCAAAGATGGCCCTTACCACTTATATCAAAGCCCCTCAAAAGACTCAAAAGAACAGTAGTGAATAAAGCAGTTGGGATGTGTGTGTTATCCATTCAAAATGCCACCATAAGTGAGATGTGATGTATATTCTTGCAATGCAAACACATTCTCAAATGCACTGTTTTGATTTAGTTTAATTGTTGAAGAGGTTGGTGCTTCCTAAGGTAGTTAGGAATGCATCCATCCATCTAAACATAAAGTGCTGGTAAGCACAACCCACCTCAATATAAATATTAAAAATATCAATTGAGGGGGGGAATGTGATAGGCTCATCACACTCCATGTGGATTAATTGGTTTGATTGACACAAATAAGTTTTTTTTTTCAAAGAAGGAGGACGAATTCATAGACACCCTAGTCAAGAGGAAGAATAAAGGAGAAGAAGGAATGGAAGTGGGAAGCAGTGGGTAATAATCATCCATCCAAATATATCACACCAGCATTCATTAAATGTGATTGTGTGTGTACATATCCTGCAGCACGAGTACTGGACAAGAGAGAATGCATGGTGAGGAACAGACAAGGGATTGGAGGAGTCCACAATCACCCCGTCCAATCCTTCTCAATCCTTCTCCTTTGCTTCCTTCTTAATTGATTGCTATTATTAGTAAATCTACTGTTTTACATCACCTATTCTGGCACAAAAAGCTGCGGTGAAGGAAGTGAAAGCTGTTGACTTCCCGTCTACTCCACAATTATATACATATATATATATATATATATATATATAGTAATACACATAAATATGTATGTATGTATTTGTATGTGGGTGTGTGCATGTCTTCCGTTTTTTCCATTCTGGCTTCTCAGTCTTCTTTCATTTATGGAGAAACTAGACAACTGCTCTCCTACCACTACTCCAGGCCAGTTTCTAGTAAGTATTGAATGAAAGGTGGTGAGTGCCAAATTTGATCCTCATCGGGATCTTAGTTTTGCCACTCCTCTTCCTGTCACCGCTCATGTCCCCCACTCCACCCACTGAGAATATTTCGCTTACCAACAAAACAACCTCCAGGAATATTCATCACGAATTAGTTCTAGAAGAAATCACCTTCATATTGGTTTAGGAAATCCATTTTTAGGATTTCCTTCCACATTATGTTAAGGAGATGAAAAAGGCCGATAAGTATATAAATATAAGCTTATTATTTATTATTTCGTAATTTCACTATTTACACATGTTTAAAAAAATTATAGGTGATTTTACATCATATGTATTCTTTAAAACTATTAAATTTAAAAACAAAGAAAAATAGTTCCTTTTCACTTCTGGGCAAGGAAATGTAGAACATAAACACCTGATACACATTAGTGGATTTGATGTCCCACTTTGCTCAGTAAATTTCTATAACACTTAATGCTGAAATCAGAATAAGTTAAATTTGTAACTGAGTAACTTTGAAATTCGCCTTTATTGTTTACAGGTGTAATGCCCAAAAAGTATTTATTTCATAAGAATAATAAATTTTCATAATATTAAGAAGCCACAAATTTATTTTTTCTAGCAATGTTTCATACATTGCTTTAATTTTACATTTATTAAATAATGGCTAAAATAGCACTAAATTTGATTCATGTGTTTAAAAAAACTCTATGTTTATACATGGTAAAAAACTCATTTGATTATTTGGATATTTATAAACAAAATATAAAAATAAAAAAATGCGGTAGACATATATATATATATATATACAATGAATTAAAAAATAAATTAAAAATACTTATTTTATATCATGTTACTAAAGTTCTTACTGGTCAACACAATGAATTCACTTGCACATTTTTCAATATAACTACAATAGTTGCTAATAGGATGTACTTCAAATTCCACTATCATTCAAATGTAATATTGCACATAAAGTATACAATTATCTACCTTGGTAATGGTCGTCAATTTTTTTGTGTTGTCTTTTGTATAATATATATATATATATATATATATATACACATATTTTATAATTATAAAAGTTTGTAAATTTGTAAAAACATTTTGTAAACATACCAAATGTTTGTATGTATATATATATATATATACAATTTTAACAACTTAGAATGTTTTTTCATACTTGTTAGATATGTTAATATCCATGGATGCAGTAAAAATCAAAATAAGAGCTTATAAAAGAAACATTTGAATCTAAATAGCTATCATGGAAGTGATTTACAACTTAGTTAGTGAGTTAGTTAGTTAGCTTAGTATTTAAAAATCATATAGATAATCTTCTTATTAATTAATATATAATATACCACTACAATTTTTGGTATTGCTACCACAACTTCTTATTTTTAGCATGCCAATTGCATCCTTTGTCAATGCTAAATAAAAAAAAAGATATTTTTTTATTCATACATATATATATATATATATATATATATATATAGATTATTAATTTTTTATTATTTATCATGAACTAATTTTTTAAATTAAAAATATTATTAAAATAAATGAATAAATTCTTATTAATTTTAAAAATAAAATTTTAACATCATGAATTTCTTTATGAATTAAAAATCTAAAATAAAATATGAGAAATATTCTTATTATCATTCTTTTAAATAATTAATAAATAAAAAAGATATATTGAGTAAGTGACAAAAGTAAAAATTGCGGTAACATTAGTTATATCTTTTATTATATTCTAATCTTAGTTCAAGACTATTTAATCTCTTTTTTCTTTGTAGTAGTTTTTTTTATTATCATTATTATCTTGATCAATCCCTCTCTCTCTCTCTGTATATATATGAGATAACTTGGGTCTAATACAAAGAAACATAGAAGTCTTTTGCTTGGCTGTGAAGAAGAGAACTTAGAGAATCCTAAGAACATAGGAATAAGGAAACACTGGAACATGAAAATAACAAAACATGGAAATAATGGAACATGAGAATAATGAAACAAGCAAATAACGAAACATGGGAATAATGAAACAAAGAAAAAAATGTAATATGAGAATAAGAAAATATAGAAATAAGGAAACAAAGAAGTATTGATAATTAAGAAAATAGATGGATGTGCTAAAGATTGAAATGCTCAATGGCACAGGCTATGGTTAGTATTTATACAAGTATTGATTGGCTTTTTATAAGTTATTACATACATATGCTTCTAACAGTATAAATCAATTATATATATAATTTTAAAGCAAAAAAGACAATTTCCATAGAGGTACTAAATTAAGTTATAAATTTAAAACTATCATTATTTGAACATTATTTTTTAGAATTTATATTTTTATATTCATCTAATTAATACATATATTGCTTATGTAGAATTTTTTTTTGTGCATTGATAATATATATATATATATATATATATATATATGTAATAGCACAAAAAATATTAATAATGATTATAAGATTTTTTAATTATTTATTTTTTATTGTAGCAAACAACATTGGTATTTAAGATGTTAAAATAATGATACTTTGGCCACTTTATAGAATTTAAAAATAAACGCACATATATATATATATATATATATATAATCAAAAAATATATGTACTTTAAAATAGTTTTTACTTTTCTGAAATTTTCAAAAAGAAATTCATAGTCTTCTACAATCAATTATAAATATATGCAACATTTAAAAAAAGTTATTCAAAGATTGTTCTATATTTTAAAGATATTTATTTATTCATTTATTTATTCATTTATTTATTAGCTTTTGAAACCTCTTCTCAAACATTCTATAGAATATAATTTTCCTTGTTTAAATAAGAAAGTAGCAGAAAAAATACCATCATCTTGCCAATACAAATATTTAAAAATCTTTAAAAAAAAATAAAAATATATATAATTTGATGAAATATAAGTCAAGTCTCTTTAAACACAAGAATAAACTAAGGTATTAAGATAATTTATGCATAAGTTGTAAAAACACTAAGAATATTTCTTAATATTTTTAAAGAAGAAATTCAATCTTCCATTAAAAAGTATAGTTGCAAAAGTAGATTACATATTTAAGATTTTGTTCTTTAAGATACAATAGTAACTATACAGTTTGATTCTTGCACAAATTATCATTTACAAACTATAGAATATCATTAAGATAAAGTTTTTTAATATTCTATAAGTTGGTTTGAAAAATCATAGACTTTAACTAGTTCAATTAAAGGACATGGTTTATTTTTAGTCTTTGAATTATGATTAGTTTTAAGAAAATTAATTAACATTAATATAAATCTTATGAAATGAAATACAATGCAATATTTTTAAAACTTCATTAATTTATTAATTTAACATATTAATATATTAACATATCAATGCATTTAACATATTAATGGATTTATATGGTACATTTTTATAAAAAATCCAAATTAATACATATATAATATTTTTATTAACTATAGTAATAAACTATGGCAATGATATTTTAGTATTTCCTTCCTCTTCTTAAATATTTTGGTACGTCTTTTTAAATCCCTAGGCTTTTGTTGATGAAAATACTATTAGGAACTTGTTTTTAAGTTTCTAAATTGAACTCCCATCTTCTCAGTTGAGAAGAGCCTTAGATGATACTAAAATATCCAAGGGAGGATGATACTAAAAAAATGTGTGCAAAAATTATAATAAAATATATATTGTATTATCATCTTGTTCTAATAAATTCTTAATTCTAAAATTATTAGGTTGATATTTTACTTAATAAAAAAACCTAATTGTTGTTGAAATTATTTATTTTTAAAATGTTACTTACTATACATTATAATGTTTTTGGTATGATTATAATTTAAAAATTAAGTTTATTACCTTAATTGTAAAATTTAGATTATAGAGTTTGTTTGTTTGTTTGTTTTTTTCAAAAAATAAGAACACAATTTTTTTTTAGCATTATTTTTATTTTTTTTGTTTTTATTTAGAAATAAATCAAAGTATTCAAAAGTGCAGCATTTGACCATGGAATTGAATATTTGATGCTACACAATTTTGGATACTAATACCTTGTGTTCTTTTAGAATTTTACTAAAACAAAAATTTACTAGATGATGTTCAATACAAGATAAAGACTAGTGTTAGAACAATGGGATAAATTGTTTTTTTTGTGTACATGTGTAGAACATCATCACATCAGTAATTTTCTTTTTATAGAGAAAAGCCGTTTTTGCTAATAACAGATATATGGTTTTTTTATTTTTTTTTTACAACCAATGGATATGAAAAAGTTTAAATTATTACAAGCATTGAGTTCGAGGCTGCAGAAAATAATCCCTAAATAATAGAAACAGATCAATATTTAAATTTTTAATGTGTTTTGATGAATAAAATGAGATATATTTTAATCTTTAGGATATAAGATCTGGATATAAGACCCGGGTTGGAATGTTTTAGTATATTTTGGTAAAATTTTAATATTTAAAATTTTAAATCTTAAATATTATAGTCAATTAATGTAAATACAATGTCAAAATAGTTTAATAAATATTTTATTAAGAAAATTTATTTTATATGGCTAATTATGGTTGTGGTTGTCATTATTGTCATTGTTATTGGTTTTTTAATTTTTTTTAATTTTTTATGAATGATTCTTCTCCAGGGAATATAGTTTCATACAGAATTGTTGATTTTCATAAATTTTATCTTATTATATTTAGAAATAACTATTAACAGTTTTTATTAGAAATAAAGTGAAACGTGCTATATAAAACTATATTTCCTAGAGAGGAATTATTCATACAAATAAAATAATAATAAGAATGGTTAATAATTATTTTCATGTTGTGAATTTTATTACAGGTGACGTTGTTGGATGATTTTTGTGGAACTTTATTCACAACAAAGATGTTTTTACTATGTAATAACGAAATACATGTCTGCAAATATAACAAAACTTTTCTTCGTAACTATTACATATATTCAAGGAAAAACATTTATAATATCTTAACCTAATTCACTTAACAATTTATCTTCAAGGAGGTTCATCTATATTTTTTTAATATTTTCATAATATATTCAAGAATGATTCCATACTAAAGTAGTTATGCAATGTTATTAATATCCACATGTTAATAAATATAGAACTAATATGGTATTTTTCACAATATATTTTTTAGGAAAAAAGAACAGTGTATTAATTCAGAACGTAAAAGCATACAAAACGTTTTAACAAGCCAAATAAAATATACTACCTCATGAAATTATATTTGTGCTCGAGGGCCTAAACATGTTTTGGCAGGTTTGCTGTGTCTTGAAATGCAGGCAGCCTGGGTATCAGAGAGTATCTACGGATATCGCCAGTGTATCGTCCGGGTACAGGTAACCCTTACATGGACTTACTTTCAAGGCTCCTCCGCCCTCATTGAAACTCTCTTTGCGTCTCGCTGCGTAGCGTCACAGCCCCACAGCTCGGGTCGAGGATTAGACCATCGACAATGGCCACCCCCACGGAGTCAGTGCAATGTTTTGGCCGGAAGAAGACGGCTGTGGCCGTGACCTACTGCAAGAAGGGCAGAGGTTTGATTAAAATCAACGGGTGTCCTATCGAGCTCGTGGAGCCCGAGATTCTCCGATACAAGGCGTTCGAGCCCGTGTTGCTCTTGGGAAGGCAGAAGTTCGCTGGTGTGGACATGCGCATTCGCGTCAAGGGCGGAGGTCACACCTCGCAGATTTACGCCATCAGGCAGAGCATTGCCAAGGCGCTTGTGGCGTACTTTCAGAAGTACGTAGACGAGCAGTCGAAGAAGGAGATTAAGGATGTGCTTCTGAGGTACGACAGGACTTTGCTTGTGGCTGACCCCCGCCGCTGCGAGCCGAAGAAGTTTGGTGGTCGTGGTGCTCGCTCTCGTTTCCAGAAGTCTTACCGTTAAGCGGCGGGTCGATTGGAGTGTTTACAGTGGTCGTGGGGGCGGTGTACGTGATTCGTTGTCTCTGGTAGGGGGTTTTTTCCGGAGTTTTAGGTTTGGATCACCCAAAAGCTGTGTTCGTGGATCATATTTTTTCTGGAACGTTCCGTCTGCCGAAATGTTTAGAGCTGTCTGACCTAAAACTGGAAACGGAGCCTCCCTTGTTTTTCTTGCCTATGCCTCATTCAGGATGGAAACACTGCCTCCTTTACTTTAGCCTTACGCACTGTGTTGATCTTCTGCAGTCTTCTGTATGCATGTCAATTGCTTTTTTGCTTCATTTTCTCTTGTATGGGATACCGCTCCCTCTCAGTTATTTACCCTTCTTTTAGGGTTTGGGTGAAGTGACTTGTTACTCGTTTTGACCTTGATGACGAGTTAAGTTTACCTAGGGAATAATTATCAAAAAGTTTTATTTGATTCATGGGTGTGATAATATCACTGTGTACATCGCAGTATCTGCCCGTTAAGTTATTTTATACGCGTCTCTGGTTTCACTAAGCATTGCTTCCATGTTCATAGACGTATTCTAGCTAATTAAGGAACGGACGATTCAAAGCACAATACCTAACTATAGAGATTCTTACCTTCGCTGAATGATTTAGGTGTGTTGTTCGCCATTTAGGTCTATTTTTCACATGTGAAGGGGATACCATCAGTAGCCGTAAAAATTCTACCTTGTTTTCTTGTCGCCATCATAATGCTAGCTAATGTTTATTTTCATTTTTTAGAGGTTTCTAATTATTGAAATGCTTTAGTTCTTTGTCATGAACTTTAACCTAAACTTTGAATTCCTTTGTCTATGTTTAGTCTCTGTGGAAGGCCTACATTCTGATAATGAAATTCCAGTCTTCGTGTTATTGCTTCTTTCATCAAAGTAGGTTGGACATCATTGCTTCTTTCATCAAAGTAGGTTGGACATCGTGTGGTTAGTTGCATTAGGTCTTGATTGTTCGGAACTACGTAGTTGGTAACACATAATTTCCTAGTGTTGTTAAGCTTGTCTTGATACTTGGCAAGAATCTGCAGTTGTGACATTGTCATTGAAGGGAGAACTTGGCAGACTTAGTTGTTATAGATGGTTACTAGTCATATTGCGTTCTTCATCAAATTGTCAGTAATCCCTAGTGGTCTAAATAAATTTCCAACTTGCAGTCTTCTCATTTCTATGTAACAATTGTTGATGGACTATTGTGTGTTTGTTCCTCTTTTTCAACAAAGGAATGTACAAGCTACTTGTCACGGTTAATACTACAATATATACTACAGCTAGAGTATTTAGAGTCTAGTGGAGAAGTACTGTTTATCTTCTTTCTTTTTTTCTTCTTGTATACAAGATACAACTAGATCAATAGAATTTTTATGTGTGAAGCTCTCTCTCCTTAGAAACCCTCTTGTGTGTATGACTTACTACTATTCTTGCGTGTGTGTATTACTTACTATTATTCTTGTGTCTTTCTAAATATTCTCAACATGTTGTCAGCACGACTCTCTTTTACACACTATCACAATTTTTTTTGTTCTAGTCTTGACTTTTCTTGCTACTCTTTGCTCAATGTTTGCTTCATGATCTTGCTGTTCTTCTTGTTGGTCCCCGCACATTAGCTGCTTGTTTAGGGCACTTGTTCCACTCTCTGCCCTGCTTGCTTAGAATACTTGATTCAATCCAGCTTCACCTTGCTCCTGCTGTACCTCGCATTTGCTCAATAGCCATCGAATTGTCGCCAAACTATCGTCGTTGTTGTTGCTATACTATCGCCACTAACACTGCCGCTGTTGCCTACCCTGTCGTCGCTACCTGCTGTCGCCGTCCTATTGCTGTTTTGTTGCTTTAATCCACATTCTCTCCTTAAAAAAATTAAAAAAATAAAATAATATTTTTGTTTTTTAAGTTCAAGTTTATCATTTTATTTGACTTTATATTTAAAGGTACATTTTATTCAACTTTTCTACTTGATTTTGTATTTTCTTTACAGATTTATTTATAATGAATGGTTCAACATTTTTAACTGCTTCTACTATGGTTCCAACTATTACTAGTGCATCCCAATATTTTCAAGCTCTTTTATTTCTACCATTGACTATGGATGGAAACAATTATCTATTACAAGCAAAAATGGAAAAAATAAATTTATTTGTAGAACAACTCTCGAATGCCATTATGTTTGAAGAATCTCCTGCAATAAGTATTTCTATTCCTCCTGCTATTCGTTGGAAAGCACTTCTTTTCCTTCGTCGTCATCTTGTACCTACTGTCACGGCCATAATCATGTAAGTTAATAATTACATATAGAAATAGATAGAAGTAAATAAAAGTAGGTAAAAGTAAGTTAATTCTATAATATTTAATATGGAAGCTTCATAGAAACTTCCTAGACGTTGCTTTGACTTCATAGGTGTCTTTAATTGATTTTTTGGATTAGAAACGTGGTCAACAAGTTGGCCATGTGCCACACATGTTGTTAGCTTAAAGATCAAGCTAACTATGTGGCCCACACGTAGAAAAACTTGCCTTGTAAGTCAAGGCATGTGCCCTACAAAGTCAACACATATTGGAGGTCCTATAGAATGTCGCCACGTAGCTCTTAGTTAGATAGTATATATAGAGACAAGAGTGAAGGCTTCTTCACTCTTGTCAACTCCTTTCTTGCTTCTAGTCTGTTTCAAGGGTCTCTAGTTTTGTTGTCTTTTGACAATAGCCATTCTAGTTTCTCTTTCAATATATATACTTGTTTATATATATTATGTTACCTCTCTTTGAGTGAATGCTCACTTGTTTGAATTGTTTTTTCATCGATTTCTTGTCCTTGACAGATTGACAAGAGTGCACTTACAATATCAGAGCTTTGTTTTTCTTGAGTAAGAGTGGATTACCCCTTTCTCTTGACAAGACATAAGTATATTAGAAGTTTGCGGATTACCCACTTCTAAACTGATATTGTTCTTAGTATCTTCTTTGTTATCAAGTCTTTTCTTTTTCTTTTGTCTTGAGCAATATCAGACAAATTTTTCTTCTTAGTATCATTATGGCAGAGCTTGATGAAATGAAGAGTGCAATGGCACAAATGCAAGAACAATTGAGGGAGTTAATACTTGCGATGCATCAACTCAATTCACCAACACAGGAAAGAACAAGAATAGCAGAAAGTGGAGATATAGAGATGATCGGAGCTGCTTCAACATCTGCACCAAATCACATTCCTTCTCCAATTGTACAACACCATGTAAGCACTAGAGAACCAAGAATTGCTTTACTCAAGAAATTTGATGGTACAAGATCAAAGTTTCGAGGGTTCATCAATCAAGTACAATTGGCAATTGAACTTCAACCGCAAAGCTATCCAACTCCAGGATCACAAGTCAGGTTTATTGGCACTCTACTTTCTGGTTCTGCATTATCGTGGTTTTCGTCTTTTCTTGAACAACGAAATCCAATATTGGACAATTTGGAAGCTTTTTTGGCGGAGTTTCGATCTATGTATGGTGAACACGATGCAACTCGTGTCGCAACAAACAAGATCCGAATTCTGCGACAAGGAAACCGCTCAGTAACAATGTATGCTTCACAATTTCGACAACTTGCAATTGACATCAAGTAGGATGATGCTGCACTCATCAGTCAATTTTTTTATGGATTGCAATACGAAGTAAAGAAATTGATGCTCAACTTACCTGATCCTCAAACTTTGAGTCAAGCAATCGATTTTGCGATAAAATGTGATAATCGACTTTTCGAATTTCAATCCAAGAATCATTCACGGGAATCTCAACGTTATTACTCAATGGCAACATCAACATCTTCGCCAAACGTACATTCGAAAGTAGAAGACATGCAAATTGACGCGGTACGTTTTAAACTCCTAACTGAGCAAGAAAAGATTTGTCGTCGTCAAGAAGGATTATGTTTATACTGCGGAGAACCTAAGCACACTGCTCAACATTGTCCAAAGAAACAACATAACTATAAAATGAGGGGTACGGCGGTCAAAGAAGACAACATGTCGAAAAATGGATTTGTCCAGCTACAATAGGGACAGTGCAGCTGGAACCTTATACAATTCCTAATGAAGGTCCTATCCTCTCCTCAGAACCCTCTTCTTGTTTTATAATAGAATTGTATTTAGGACCAAAGAATTACAAAGCCTTTGCTTTATTAGATTCTGGAGCCTCAGCATGTTTTTTAGATGAACAATTTGTTAAAAGTCATAAAATACCTTTTGTACAGAAAACTAAACCCGTACATGTAGAAGTCATTGATGGCCGTCCTTTGTCTTCTGGAGATGTCACTCATGAAACTCGCCCTATAAAAGTAACAATAAATGGTCATGTTAGCTACATAGCTTTTAACATAATTAAATCCCCGTCCAATCCAGTTATTTTAGGTTTATTCTGGCTAGAAAAATATAATCCTCGAATAGATTGGAATTCTCGTAAACTTGACTTTTCCCAAAACATTATTAATAGTTCTACCAAGCAAGTAAAAAGTTATAAATCTAGTATAGTAAAACCTGTACTTATATGTACAAAAGCATTTATACACGCAGCAAAAGAAGGATCAACTTTTGCTATTTATACTGCACCTATTTCTGAAAGCGTAAAGACTTCAAGTGGCATTCCAAGTCAATATCAGGATTATCAAGACGTTTTTGAGAAAAAAAATGCAGATATTCTTCCTGAGCATCGTCCATATGATTGTTCAATCGACCTCAAGGAAGGAACTCAGCCACCATTTGGACCAATTTACAGTTTATCGCAAGATGAGTTGGCTGAACTCAAGACATATATTGACGAGAATTTAGCGAAGAATTTCATACGCCATTCAAAATCTCCAGCAGGAGCTCCAATTCTATTCGTAAAGAAAAAAGATGGATCTTTGCGAATGTGTGTTGACTATCGAGGACTCAACAAGATCACAATCAAGAACAAGTATCCATTACCTTTGATATCAGGACTCCTTGATCAGTTGAATCAAGCTAAGATCTATACAAAAATAGATCTAAGAGGAGCATATAATCTAGTACGAATTAAAGAAGGAGATGAATGGAAGACTGCGTTTCGAACCAAGTACGGGCATTTTGAATATAATGTCATGCCTTTTGGACTCACGAATGCACCAGCTGCTTTTCAACATCTCATGAATGATGTATTTCATGAATTCTTAGACAAATTTATCGTCTGCTACCTAGACGATATCCTGATCTATTCTAACAATGTCGAAGAGCATGAAATATATACTCGTCAAGTATTACAAAAACTTAGAGATGCAGGATTGTACGCCAAGATGGAAAAGTGTGTATTTCACACTACTCAAGTTGATTTTTTAGGATACATCATTTCGAATGATGGTCTCATGATGGATTCTAAGAAAGTCCAGACAATCATGGATTGGAAGATTCCAAGGACAGTAAGAGATGTCCAATGTTTCTTGGGATTTGCCAATTACTATCGGATCTTCATCAAAGATTTCTAACGAGTTGCAGCTCCACTTACACGCTTGACTAGTAAAGATAAATTCCAATGGAATCAAGAAGCGGAAGCAGCATTTGAAGCCTTGAAGACATCGTTTGTATCTGCACCAGTCTTATATCGTGTTGACTTTTCCAAGGCATTTTTTATGGAAACAGATGCATCGGATTTTGCCTTGGATGCAGTTTTGTCACAAATGGGAACAGATGACAAACTTCATCCGATAGCTTTTCATTCAAGAAAATTCTCAGCAGCCGAGATCAATTATGAGATCCACGATAAAGAACTGCTTACAATCGTGGATTCCTTTCAAGAATGGCGTCATTATCTAGAAGGCGCTTCTAGTCTAGTCACTGTGTATACAAATCACAAGAACCTCGAGTATTTCATGTCAGCACGCGTGTTGAATCGTCGTCAAGCTCGTTGGAGTATGTCTTTGTCAAGATTCGACTTCATTATCACTTATCGGCCAGGAAAATAACAAGGTTTGTCTGATGCATTGTCTAGATGTTCTTATTTTGCACCAAAAGAAGGAGATGCAGCTTTTGAGCAACAAAGAACGGTCCTCTTGAAACCGGAGCAGTTTCATCTCCGAGCAATGAAATCAACATTGACTGTTGATTCAACTTTTCTCAAGCAAATCCAGTCCAGTATGTCTTTAGACCCTCTTATATATGATATTAAGAATAATTCTTCTAAGTCTCATGATTCTTCTAAGTTCGAGTTCAGAATAATCTATTATATTTTGAAGGACACCTATATGTTTCAGAAGGAGAAGCACGTTTACGTGTTCTTCAAGCACGTCATGATTTTCCAACAGGAGGACACTTTGGTTATAATAAGACTTTGGAACTCATATCAAGAGATTTTTGGTGGCCACAAATGTAGAAGTCAGTCAAAGACTTTGTACAATCATGTAATATTTGTTCAAGATCAAAAATTCCTCGTCATCGACCTTACGGACTTCTTCAGCCATTACCTATACCAGAACAACCATGGTCTTCTGTTTCTATGGATTTCATCACAGATCTTCCAAGCTCAAGATCTTATGATTCTATATTTGTGATAGTAGATCATTTCACCAAGATGGCACATTTTGTGTCATGTACAAAATCTATCACAGGTGAAGAAACAGCTAAGCTTTTCATGGATAATATCTATCGCTATTATGGATTACCTAAAGATATCATATCGGATAGGGGAACTCAATTTGTGTCGAGATTTTGTAGGACCCTTTTCAAGATTTTAAAAGTAGACATAAAGCTATCTTCGGCTTTCCATCCTCAAACTGATGGACAAACAAAGTGCGTAAATCATGTCTTGGAGCAGTATTTAATGTGTACCATCAACTACCTACAAGATGATTGGACAACCCTTCTGCCATTGGCAGAGTTTGCTTATAATAATATGGTACATTCCTCCACGCAACAAACACCTTTCTTTGCCAATTATGGCTATCATTCACGACTTGATGCTTTTGATTTTTCAAAAGTTGATAATCCTGCAGCAGAAGATATGGCAAATCGGTTGTCAGAGTTACATGCAATAATGAAGGCGGAATTAAAGGAAGCTCAAGAACGACAAAAGATAAACGCAGATGTATATCGTAAGGAGCAACCACAACTCAACGTGGGTGATAAGGTATGGCTACTTCGTCGTAATATCAAGACCACTCGTCCTTGCGACAAGTTGGACTAACGAAGGCTGGGACCATTTTCTATTTCTGCACAAATCAATCCAGTTGCATATCGTTTACATCTACCGAAGTCAATGAAAATCCATCCAGTATTCCACGTGTCTCTTCTTGAACCATACAAGACAGTGGACATACCAAGAAGACGACAAGCTCCACCTCCTCCTATAGAAGTGGACAATAATGAAGAGTTTGAAGTAGAAGAAGTCTTAGATTCAAGGCGGCGTCAAAATAAAGTAGAATATCTTGTCCATTGGCGCGGATATGATTTTAGTGAACGTACATGGAAGCCAATAAAGAATCTTGCAAATTCAGCAAACACAGTGGAGGCTTTTCATCAATGACATCCATCAAAATCAAGATAAAAACCTTCTTTATAAAAGAAACAACGTCTAGGCAAGATAACATTCTATTTTCAATCATTGTTTGTAGCTTCTTTGTAGTTGTGATACTCAAGAGATGGAGAACCAACAACCAACGGATTTGACTCAAGAGCCTTCATTTGCTAACCTGCTAGACAAGACATTACGATTGTCACAACCTTCAAGACGATGCAATAAAGATGAAGATCTTCAAGAACGACATGTTCTTCCTCGAATAGATGGCAAGTTACAATGCATTTGGTATCACGATTTGGGAAGGGACTCCCGATGTTTGGTCATTTTGCTAGAGGTAGGAACAACTCCTGATGGTGTTCCAAATATTCTATTCAAAGGAAGTTACGAAGGCCTCAACAATGATCAAATAACTGGGTGGTCTTCCCGCCTTGGTATGGGATACTACCGATGGTTGAGAGGCCCTATCAATCATCTTCGAAGAGAACAGAGATCAGAGTATGTGGCGAATACAATTCGTCGCATCATAGATTTCCTCAACATATGATGACCGCTCCTCGTGGAACTCGTCCCTAGAAGGGGGGGTAATGTTACGGCCATAATCATGTAAGCTAATAATTACATATAGAAATAGATAGAAGTAAATAAAAGTAGATGAAAGTAAGTTAATTCTATAATATTTAATATGGAAGCTTCCTAGAAACTTCCTAGACGCTGCTTTGACTTCATAGGTGTCTTTAATTGATTGTTTGGATTAGAAACGTGGTCAACAAGTTGGCCATGTGCCACACATGTTGTTAGCTTAAAGATCAAGCTAACTATGTGGCCCACACGTAGAAAAACTTGCCTTGTAAGTCAAGGCATGTGCCCTACAAAGTCAACACATATTGGAGGTCCTATAGAATGTCGCCACGTAGCTCTTAGTTAGATAGTATATATAGAGACAAGAGTGAAGGCTTCTTCACTCTTGTCAACTCCTTTCTTGCTTCTAGTCTGTTTCAAGGGTCTCTAGTTTTGTTGTCTTTTGGCAATAGCCATTCTAGTTTCTCTTTCAATATATATACTTGTTTACATATATTTTGTTACCTCTCTTTGAGTGAATGCTCACTTGTTTGAATTTTTTTTTCATCGATTTCTTGTCCTTGACACCTACATTATAACATCGATACTTGAAATGGAAAATCATACAAAACTTTGGAAGAATCTTAAATCCAGGTTTGATCATCACAAGACCATTTTCCTTCCACGCACACATCATAATTGGACAAATTTATTTGTCTTGGATTTTCCAAATTTAAATGCTTTCAATAGTAAAATGTATAGTATTGTCTCAAAATTATGATTATGTGGACAAAGCATCTCTGAAGAAGAAATGATTGAAAAAACTCTCTCTACATTTTCTCCTATATCTGGTGTATTTGTACAACAAAATAGGAATATGAAATTTCAGAGTCATTCTAATCTCATGTCCTATCTACTTCTTGTGGAGAAGCAAAATGAGCTACTCTTGGGCAATGTAGAAGCTCATCCTATTAGAACTACAAGTCCAAAATCTCATGAACTTAATATTTTAAAATCTAAGAAAAAATTATATAAACATGAAAAACGTGCTTATAAGTATGAAGGTAGTCATAGTCATGACCATTTCTACCCATATGGAAAGAATAAATGTTCTACTATTAATTATAATAGAAAACAAAAATCAGAGATGCATTCTTGCCATAAGTGTGGAATGATTGGACATTTAGAACATGCGTGCCGTACTTCAGAATATTTTATTAAAATGTTCCAAGAAAATAAGAAACTACGAGCTGAGGCTCGTGAAGTTCATACCATGGATGCATCCATAGATTCAATTGGTGTTGATGACTTAGAAGCTTATATGAATGACAAAACCTCTAATGATGAATCAAATGATGCGTTCATTGATTCTGCAACAACACATACTATCTTGCGAGATAAACAATTTTTTATTAAAAAATCTTCAACTTCGCAAACTAAAAATATGATGACCATGGCTGGAACAAATGTGTTTTGTTTCTAAGAGGGCACATCGATGGTAAAATTATCTGCGGATTCTATCATAAAATGTAAACATGCGATGTTTGCACTCTCAACACCTCAGAGTCTGATTAACTATCGAGATGTGCATATTAATGGTTATCACCTCTCCATCGCCATTTTTAAATAGAAAAGAGGTTTTGGTTTGCAAAGAACCATAAAGTTGTTGAAAAAGATTTTGTTATATAAAATGGTTTATACCGAATTGTGATCTGGCCTCTTAATATATTTAATTTTGTATCATCTATAACAGAGAGTCGTGTTTCTCTCTGGCATGGACGATTGGAACATCCAGGATCCACATTATTTAGAAAGATCATTCCATGTATAACTGGGCACAATTTAAAGCGTGCGGATGTAGACTCTATGAAATTATGTCGTGCATACATGCAAGGTAAAATGATTACTTGGCCTTCAATTTAGAAACTTCCACAAGAATTACCACCAATGCTTGAAAGATTGCATGGTGATATTTGTGGTCCTATTAATCCAATATCAAGACCATTTTGTTATTTTTTGGTCTTTGTTGATGCATTAGGTAAACAATCACATATTTCATTATTATCAACTCGAAACATGGTGTTTGACAATCTTATATCTATGCTTATTCATTTTCGGGTACATTTTCTTGATTATCTTATAAAAACATTGCGTATGGATAATGCAAAAGAATTTGCATCAAAATCTTTTGAAGACTATTATAGTGTAACAAGAATCAAGTTGACATATTGTGTTCCATATGAACATACTCAAAATAGATTTGCAGAGTCATTTATAAATCGTATACAATTCATTACCCGACCACTCCTCCTTCACGTAAATTTATTTGCATTTATGTGGGGTCATGCAGTTTTACATGGTGTAGCATTAATACGCCTCCGCCCTTCTTCTCTTGAAATTGTTTCACTACATGAGCTCATTTTCGATCGTGTTCCAAATGTATCTCACTTACGAATATTTGGTTGCCGTACTTGGATTCAAGTACCAGAACCTCAATGACATACCATTGGAGCTCATCGACAAGAAGGCATATATGTTGGTTTTGATTCACCAAAATTATTCATATTGTTGATCCATCAACTGACACATTATTAAGTGCATGCTTCAAAATTGCCGTTTTGAAGAAAATATATTTCCATCTCTTCAAGGAGGAGTATCCGATCAACAAAGAAATAAAGTACTCATATTTGAAGCACCAAAAATGTTTACAATGAATCTCGATCCTACAACATCTTTGGCAAAAATTGAAGTTGCTAAGATTTTGTATCTAAAACGGATGGCAGATGAAACACATAATGGCTTCAATGATGTACCTAAAATTACAAGAATTCCTATTAATGAGGCTCAGAATGCACCTGCTGAGATTGCAGTGCCATTGACTACAATACCTCAAGTTATAATAACAACAACTAAAAGAACTCGTGGACCAGATAAGCAACCACATAAGTAGAAAGCTATAAAATTGACTAATCTTGGTATTATTTTTCAAGAAATTGCCACTCATCTTGCGGGACTACCAATTCATGATGATATATCCATACATAATGTACCTTCAATTCCTATGAAAAACAATCTTCGAATTGGAAGGAATAAGAACAAGTTGAGTAAGAATTATCTATTTTGTATTCTACTACAGATGATATTTGGGACAGACCATCTATTACGGTAGCTGAATCATTCGCATATATGATTATAGAAGCCCTTTCTTGCGAGGAAGACGATCTTAAATCTCAAACCATCAAGGAGGCGATGCGTCGCTCTGATTATTCAAAATAAAAAATTGCTATTGAGGAAGAGTATGCCTCTTTACGTAAGACAAAAGTCTTTGGTCCTATTGTAGACACTCTTACATCTCGCCTTATAGGATATAAGATGATATTAATATGCAAGCGAGATGCTCAAGGCCAAATAACCTATTATAAAGCTCATCTTGTTGCTCAAGGATTTACTCAACGATTTGGCATTGATTATGAATTCACATATTTTCTAATCATGGATTCAATTACATTTTGATATATTATTGGAATGATAGTTCATGCCACCCTTGAGATGCATCTAATGGATGTAGTAACTACATATCTATATGGTTCTCTTGATGCAAATATTTATATGAAAGTTCCACCTGGCTTAGAACATGAACTCTAAATCGACACGCTCTAGGACAATATCGTGGTATTAAATTATGTAAAGCCTTGTATAATTTAAAATAATCCGGACGCATGTGGTATCAATATCTTTAAACTTATTTAATTACAAATAATTTTATAAGTGATCTACTAATCCCTTGTTTGTTTATCAAACAAGATAAAACTGGTTTTGTGATCATCGTTGTATATGTTAATGATCTTAACCTAGTGGACACTACATCTGCATGTATTACAGCTATTAACCTACTTATATGTGAATTTGAGATGAAAATTCTAGGAAAAATAACTTTTTGCATTGGTCTTCAGATTATGCATGTAACAGATGGTAGCATTTTTATCTATCAATTAACTTATATTAGATGAATCTTTCAAAGATTTAATATGATTGATGCTTATTCATTGTTCACACCAATGGTTGGACATGATCGTGATAGTCATGATCCATACCATCCATGAGAGGAGGAGGAAGAAATATTGGGAGATCAATATCCATACCTCATAGCGGTTGGAGCACTTTTGTATTTAGCTACATCTATAAGATTAGATATTGCATTTGCAGTTAGTGTTCTTGCAAGACATAGTGCACGTCCAACACTACAACATTGGAATGACATCAAACATTTATTACGTCATTTAAAAGGTAGTAAAGACTTGGGATTATACTACACACAATCCGCAGATCCAAAATTGGTTGGATATTGTGATGCAAGATATAAATCTGATACTGCAATAGCTAAATCTCAAATAAGATATATATTTTTAAGACATAGAACTACAATATTATGGAAATCAATGAAACAAACAATAATTGTAATTTCATCTAACCATGCAAAAATTATTGCCTTACATGAAGCAACTCAAAAATGTATTTGGTTGCGATCAATTGATAAATTCATTCAAATAACATGTGGATTTTTATATGATGATTCTCCAACTATCTTGCATGATGATAACAGTGCTTGTATTGCACAAATGTAAGTTGGTTTTATTAAAGGCAACAAGACAAAGCATATTGATCCAAAGTATTTTAATTATACCCATAACTTGATTATTGATCAAGCACTTATAATTAAGAAAATTGAATCTACAAATAACCTTGCTGAACTCTTCACCAAAGCTCTCCCATTGTGCAACCATTGTCGACTTACTTATGGCATTGGTATGCAGTGAGTTGCTTTTCTTGAATAAGAAAGTTAATGAGCTCTTTAAATAATTAAAGAAAATGATGTACTCTTTTTTCTTCATCTATGGTTTTGTCCTTAAATACAATAAGGTTTTTCTAAATAAGGTTTTAATAAGGCAACAATTTTTGATCTTGCAAGATCAAAGAAAAGTATAGATCATAATTCTACACAAAATTTATATTATATAAATATTATGATGAGCGAGGAGGAGTGTTGAGATCATTAAATGTAGCCAGTGTTTTCCATAATATTTATTGTAAACTACAATAAATACTATAGCTACAGTATTTAGAATCTAGTGGAGAAGTACTATTTATCCTCTTCCTTTTTTTCTTCTTGTATACAAGACACAATCAGATCAATAAATTTTTTATGTATGAAGCTCTCTCTCCTTAGAAACCCTCTTGTGTGTATGACTTACTACTACTACTCTTGTGTATGTGTATATTACTTACTATTACTCTTATGTCTTTCTAAACATTCTCAACACTTCATACATCATTTCATTCTGCAATATCATAGAGAACCCCGAAATGCTCATTTTCAAATTAGCCCCAGTTGGTGAACTCAACAAAAAACTCACATTTTCAATATCTACTTTTACATGAAGCACTGATTCCCAATCATTACTTGATTATTCTAGTAATGCGTTTGAAACATCAAGCTTCAAGGACAGAAACTTGGAGTTTGTGAAGATTGCATGTACAACAATTCAGAGTTTTAAGAGAGAATTTTCTCATTCTTTGTGTTTCTCATGCTAGTATCTTGTCTACGTCTCTATATGCTGCAGTACCCTATCAACTTGACATGCTGTGTTGGCATGAAGTACTGTCCAAATCATCCGTAGCAAACCGTTTTATACCATGTTCTAAGCGGAACTAAATCTTGTCCACAACGGCAGCTGCAACCCAAAGTACTACAACAAGGCGAATATGGATTCCTACAACTAAAATTAAAAATTGCATTATAACTTTGAATCAATGGCAACTGCCACTTCCTTCTAATCGGAAGTACTCACAAACCAGACAGCTCAAATCAGAGCTCATCCTTATTACATTACTTATGAACCAGGTTCAGTGGTAGAAGCAATGACATTCCTGAGCCATGATCATGGCTGGTGGTTGTGAAGGACACCTACTTAAGGAGCCCCACTTTTCAGGATCGATTCTCTGGTCGCTTCAACTGGAACCTACAGAAAAATCCAACAAGACCTAACCACTGAAGAGCTAAAAGCATGGAGCAAATGCGCACCAAGCTCTACTAAAGAATACAGTACTAAATGTCATCTCCTGAGCTCGCTGACTCATCATCGTCACTTCCGCTCTCGCTACTACTGCTACCACTACCACTGTCACTACTACTGCTACCACTTTCACTTGAACTCTTCTTTCCACCTGCAGCGGCTGCCTGTGTTGCAGCAGGATCCGACCCAGACTTTCCACCTCCATCACCTTCCTCGTCCTCGCTGAAGATCTCATAATCACTGTGCTCCTCGATAACTTCTACAATTTCTTCGTATTCGTCCCCAACTACATCAACCTCTTCAACCGGAGCAGCTGCTTGTTTAGTTTTCTTGGGTTCCGGTTCCAATTCCGGTTCTCTCTCTAGTTCAGGCTCTGGTTCTGGTTCATGAATCTCGAGTTCGTCTATGTCTATTTCAGGAGAGGCCTCCTTGACATCAACAGCAGAATTTCTCTTATTAAAAGCTCTGGAAGAGCTTCCTTTCTTCTTTGCAGGCTTCTTTTGGGCAGATGCTGCACAAAACCAACACCATATCACAGATTGAAGTCAATTTGATGGAAGTCTTTCAGCCACACAACTCAATGTCAAGGTATTGTAAGGAGTACTCAGACTCATCCATAGACCCGAAGTTTTGAATTGATCTTCTTAGCATGTTAAGAAACCTTTCAATTTACTGATGGTACTATCTGTTAGGTACCTAGAGCTACTTCAGGCTTGGGAGCAGGATCAGGTTCATCTGTGATAGTCTCTGTGACCTGCGTAGCAACAGACACGAGGAATGTCAAAATAGATGCTCATAAAGAAGTTGGATGACCTGTAGATTGATACAGCCACCTTATCGTTGATATTTTGCAGCACTGGGCTTCTCATACCTTCTTACAACCTTCATTCGTCCTTCCGTTTCATGAACTTCACTTAGATGATATTCGGTTACATAAAAAGCAGAGGCATTGAGCAAACTTGACACAAGTACATGCCGAAGTTCAAATTTAGAGACATTAGCTTGCAATATACGCTCCTACTATCTAATCCATAAGTAAACTCTAGATTCTGAGGAACTTTCTGGACAAACAAGTAGGCCACAAGATTGATTCCTTTTTGTCTCTCTTACACGCAAGCGCGATCGTTATGGACCCAATAATGAATCTCTTTTTGTTCACAGATGACTGTTCAGATCGGAGATTTATAAGAGCCAGACCCCTGTTCAAGGACATGTTTCTGAACCTAATGCATCAACCACGACATAACGTCATCCGGATCGACAAAATAAGAGAATGTGATTAACAGGACTGAACACTATACATGATGAGCTTTGAAGGCGTTCTTCTCTGCATTGTTATATCCCCCATTTGAATGGATGGGAGATACCGCTCCCGAACCGCCGCATCCAGCTAAAGCCGCAGCCGTCTCTCCCTGCCTGAGATGCCGAAGGCTTTTCACAGCTCTATGCAACCGCTCCAGCCGAAAATTTTGTCCATCGAAGAAGATGACAGCATCCATATCCTTGCAGTCCTCAATGTTCCCTTGGAAAGCTACTTTGGGCTTCCCAGCCTGGTTATTCGAAAATTCCACTGTGACCTTGTTCTCAACACCCTTGTGAAGTGTGCCGGGACTGCCTGTGTCAATTGAGGCCGGTTTGAATTCATCTGCAAGATGATGGATACGTAAAATAGACATTATTGATCAGCTTCAATTGGTGGCATTCGCGTAGCGAAATAGATCCAGCAATAATGCTCCATAGACAATGAGGATGACACTGTAGTCATCTGAGCCAAACCATGCTAATTAGTTGGCAATGGTGTCGACTGAACATTGAATCTTTTCAAGATGATAGCAGATGCTATAGATGCTACCTCTATGAACACAATTAATAGAAAAGAATGGGGCATCGAAAATGAGCACGCAGAGGAGAATCTTACATCTCAAAGAATAAAATCGAGTCGAAGTCGACTCCAATATGGTAGGCCCCAATATTAGAGGGAAATACGTGTCTGCCGGTGGGGCGGTGTCTGGCTCCACAGTCCTCGCCATCTCTAACCCCTAAAACCCTAGCCTTAACCTCCACAATTCGACCAATTCGACCAATTCGACCGTCCTTTAGACGCTACTACACGTCATCCACAATTCAAAACCGTTGCTGAGCATGTGATCATCTGATTTCAGTTGTTCCGTGTTCCCGGCTTCAATTAAAACTGGACACTTCTTCGACGACACACCCAAAACAAGACGAGTAAAGCAGTCAACCTTACCCAACCCCAGCTACTACTCTCGGGGCCCATTTCACGAACCAGCTAGTGGAAAATAAACATGAAAGAAACGATTCATGTACCGATCGCGAAATCAACAATGGAACGAATGGATCCCACTCACACCCACAGATCAATGCAAAGCTTGGAGTGAGCAGCGGGAAGAAGCAGGGAGCTCACGCTACAAAACCTGCTGCAGAGAAAGGAAATTTTGCAGAAGTGAGACGATTTCCACTGTAAAACATCAGCAACATGAGCATCGACTGATGCGAATTACTTCAGAGACTACAACTGAGCGAGGGATGAATGGCCTTCAGGGTGGACATCGTCGACTCATTGCTTTGAGTGCGAGGTTGTGCGCTGATTGAATGACTGATCCGCGAACAATTCCGGATACCGGCACTGTTAGGAATCCGCGGGTCGGGTCGGTAACCTGGCCCGTGATGGCGTGGATGGTGTGCTGTCCCGATACCACGTCAGCAAAGGATATCAATCGTGCTGACGGTTATCGATGCACACAATGTTCCTGCTTTTATGTGTGCAAATCCTCACAATTGAAGTGGACCATGATACCACTATTCATTACAAAAACTGTAACATGGATTATAAATTTCAAATCCTTGTCTTGGTACTTCTATTTTCATATATATATATATATATATATACATATACAAATGTTAAAATGACCCACCTACTTATTAAATTTATCCACTCTATCATAACCACAATTAGAGAAATGGATCATCTCTTTAAACCAACTTTACAATTATATCCCTCATCCCAACCTCCCTTGATTCCTACAATTGGGTGGGTTGATTTATTAAATGGGTAGGTCATTATAATATTTTCCTATTAATATATAATATTTATAAATAAGTTCACTATTTGAACATATTATATTTACTTATTTTCTTTCTTCAAAAGAATTTTTGGTTTTCAATATGATGTGTATATTTTGTAATTTTTTAATATGATATATATACACACACACACGCACACACATATACATATATATATATATATATATATATATAAAACCAACATATTGGATACCACAATTATTTTGATTTTTGTTTTAACTTTTTTAGTCTTTGAAATTATTATTATTATTATTATATTCTCTTATTTTTATTCTATGTAAGTAATTCTATGATTGGCTTTTATTTTTAGTTTGATTGTGATCAAACCTTTTTTGACATAATCTCTATTAACAAAGTTATCTTTTGTAGTGTTTTTCTATTATTATCCTATAAGAATGACAGTGAAATAATATTCCAATATAATTATGTACATATAAAAGCTTTACAAAAAATAAAAAAATAATTTTTTTTCTATTTTATTTTTATGTGAATGTAAAAAAATTAATATTTGATTTCTTTCAAAATAGATGCAATCTTCTATCAATTATTACAAATAAAATAAAATATTGTAGATATAATGATTATTTATCTTGATTAAAAAATTAATCATATACATATTTTATTTTAAAAAATTTAAAATAGAATGATAGATATTTGTTAATTGTACAAGTGAATTTTTATATGTTGGATTTTAGTCAAAGAAATTTAATAATTTGTATTTTTATTTACTATATTTTATTATAATATTTTGAAACTAATGAATGATTCTTAATAACTTTGTTTGATTTTAGGATTAAAAAAAATCTTTAAAAAATAAAAATTTAGGCATTAGGATTAATGTTACTAAATTTTAATATTACAACCATGGTTTAAATATCTTTTTAGAAAATTCTCTGCTAAATTTATCTAAACATGGTTATATTTGATATTCAAAAGGTTTTGCTTGATCTTGCTGATATGAAGGAGAAGAACCTTTTGAATTATAATATAATTCAAAACATTTAGATAAGTCATTAGACTTGTGAAAAGTCTTAGAAGTAAAGTTGAGAGTGTTTTTGAGAGTAAGAATACTAATTTGTTCACAAAGAAGGATTATGATTCTAAGGCATCAATACTTTCTTACTGATTTTGAGAGCATTAGGACTTCTTCTTTCAATATTTTTTGATATATCGCTTCCTTAGACATGGCTTCAAGTGAGGATGAAGGATTGAGAGTAATTGAGAAGTTTTGAGGTAGAAATTTCTACCATTGGAAGGTAAAAATGGAGCTTTTGTTGGCATCTTTGGATCTTTGAGATATTCTAGATGAAAGTGAAGAGGCTCCAAGCATAGATGTTGATATGAAGGAGAAGAAGGAGTTCAAACATCATGAAAAGAAGGCTTTTGGATTAATTATAATCAATGTGGATGAAGCCAACTTCTCCCACATTATCTATTATAAAAAACTAGCAGAAGCATGGAAAACTCTTTGTAACATTTATGAGAGCAAGAACTTATCTAACATCATCTATTGTCGAGGATAAGAACTCGATGAAAAAAGTAATTGAGACAAGTGAGCCTTCACTCAGAGAAAGCTAACAAAATATAAATAACCAAGTATGTATATTGAAAGAGAAACTAGAATGGCTATTGCCAAAAGACAAGAAAACTAGAGACCCTTGAAACTAGTCTGGAAGCAAGAAAAGAGTTGACAAGAGTGAAGAAGCCTTCACTCTTGTCTCTATATATACTATTTAACTAGGGGCTACGTGGTAACATTCTATAGGACCTCCAATATGTGTTGACTTTGTAGGACACATGCCTTGACTTATAAGGCAAGTTCTTCTACGTGTGGGCCACATAGTTAGCTTGATCTTCAAGCTAACAACATGTGTGGCACATGGCCAACTTGTTGACCATGTTTCTATTCCAAAAAGTCAATTAAAGACACCTATGAAGTCAAAGCAGCGTCTATGAAGCTTCTAAGAAGCTTCCATATTAAATACTATAGAATTAACTTATTTTTACCTACTTTTACTTACTTCCACCTATTTTTATATGTAATTACTAGCTTACATGAGTATATCCGTGACATTACCCTCCTTTCGAAGGATGAGTTCCACGAGGAGCGGTCATCATATGTTGAGAAAATCTATGATGTGACGAATTGTATTCGCCACATACTCTGATCTTTGTTCTCTTCGAAGATGATTGATAGGGCCTCTCAACCATCGATAGTGTCCCATACCAGGGCAAGAAGACCACCTAATTATTTGATAATTATTGAGGCCTTCATAACTTCCTTCGAATAGAACATTTGGAACACCATCAAGAATTGTTCCTATCTCTAGCAAAATGACCAAACATCGGGAATCCCTTCCCAAATCGTGATACCAAATGCATTGTAACTTGCCATCTATTCGAGGAAGAACATGTCGTTCTTGAAGATCTTCATCTTTATTGCATCGTCTTGAAGGTTGTGACAATCGTAATATCTTGTCTGGCAAGTTAGCAAATGAAGGCTCTTGAGTCAAATCCGTTGGTTGTTGGTTCTCCATCTCTTGAGTATCACAACTACAAAGAAGCTACAAACAATGATTGAAAGTAGAATGTTATCTTGCCTAGATGTTGTTTCTTTTATAAAGAAGGTTTTTATCTTGATTTTGATGGATGTCATTGATGAAAAGCCTCCACTGTCTTTGCTGAATTTGCAAGATTCTTTATTGGCTCCCATGTGCGTTCACTAATATCATATCTCGCCAATGGATAAGATATTCCAATTTATTTTGACGCCGCCTTGAATCTAAGACTTCTTCTACTTCAAACTCTTCATTATTGTTTACTTCTATAGGAGGAGGTGGAGCTTGTCGTCTTCTTAGTATGTCCATTGTCTTGTATGGTTCAAGAAGAGATACGTGGAATACTTGATGGATTTTCATTGACTCCGGTGTCGTGTTGTAACATGAGTATACAGTGAAAATAAAAAGAAAGAGGAATTTTATTAATATTCAGTTACCTCGAATATTGGGAGCATCAACCAACTCCAGTACAAATACTGAGTGGTCAGGTTCAGTCACTCCGTTACAATCAGCTGGGGCATACTGAAATGCTCCATTCGATTCCAATAATGGGAGTCAGCAGGAAGAGAAGGACCAATTCACACGACGGGTTCGAGGAGCCAATTGGATCCAATTTCGATAATCCAATCCGGGTCCTCTTATCCAATATGAGACCTGAATTGGCCGGTCAACCCAATGCAGTCTAATTACGAGAAATCCAGGTCTTACTACGGGTCTTAGCCAATCTGACGTGAGGACCAATTTGACCCAATTACGGGAACATCCAGGTTACTACGGGCATCTTTCCCAATATAGGACCTGAATTGGTCGGGCGACTCAATGTGGTCCCGTTTACGGGGTGCGATTCTGTTTCAGGCTGTCCTATTCTCTGTGTCGTTTCAGGAAACATTGTTTACGGTAAATGGATCTCTTAAAGGTAAAAACGGAGGAGAAGGCCTTGATGACGTGAGCCAATTTCAGATCTAAGCTCTGACGGCGGGAGCCAATTCCGGATCTAAGATGGAAGATTGAAGAAATTCAGAGGATAAGGTTAGGGGAGAATATAGTTTTAGGGGGGAAGGTTTTTTTTCGGGAGGAATCGGGGGGGGAGCGAGTTTTCAAGCTTTTGCAAGGTTACCAGTTCGGTTTTTCATTGGAGATTTTTGGAAGATCAGGGGAATTAGAGAGAGGAGCTTCATGCTTCGGGTCGGGGAAGGAAAGACATAGAATTTGGATTTTTCTTCTTCGTAGAGTTTTGAGACGACTGAGGCAATTGCTGCTGAAGTCAGTGTTGTAATGGTGAATCGGGATTTTTAAATGAAGTGGGTTTGAATACTCTTGACTGTTTTGTAAAATCGAGTTACGTCTGTGATTGAAGGATTAAAGGGGTGTCTATAGGATTGAGTATGCAGAGTGAATGAAATTTATTGGGTTAATCTAACAGGACAGTCAGTGGATACAAGATCGTAAGTACAAAAGGGTATTGAAGATTAACAGTTTGGGATGTTCGGGGTTCTCTGTAACGTCTAGAGACCTATCGGCTGGGAAAAAAAAAAAAAAAGACTTCGACAAGCAGTCGAAGAGCATCCGTATAGATTTACGGTACATTGTTGCAGTCGTTTATATTCCAGCAGTCAAAAACTGATAGACTGCTTGACTATCGGCAAATCTCCATACTACCTTCTACAGCCAGACGCCCGGCGCATTCTCGAGCAGGAAAGCACGTAATACGACACCGGTAGATGTAAACGATATGCAATTGGATTGATTTGTGTAAAAATAGAAAATGGTCCAATCCTTTGATAGTCCAACTTGTCACAAGGACGAGTAGTCTTGATATTACGACGAAGTAGCCAAAGCTTATCACCCAAGAAGAATGGTGGTTGTTCCTTTCGATAGACATCTGTATTGACCTTTTGTTATTCTTAAGCCTCTTTTAACTACACCTTCATCGTTGTATATAGCTCTAATAAATGAATCGCTAAATCTTTTGCAGCAGGATTATCAACTTTTGAAAAGTCAAAAGTATCAAGTCATGGATGATAATCATAATTAGCAAAGAAAGGTGTTTGTTTTGTAGAAGAATGTACAGTATTATTGGAAGCAAACTCTGTCAATGGCAAAAGAGTTATCCAATCATCTTGTTGGTAGTTAATGGTATATCTTAAATATTGCTCCAAAACTTAATTAACACGCTCTGTTTGTCCATCAGTTTGAGGATGGAATGTCGAAGATAGTTTTATATCCACTTTTAGAATCTTGAAAAGAATCCGCCAAAAACCTTGATAGAAATTGAGTTCCCGTATCTGATATAATATCCTTGGATAATCCATGATAGCGATAGATATTGTCAAAAAAGAGCTTAGCTGTTTCTTCACCTGTGATAGATTTTGTACATAGTATAAAATGTGCCATCTTCGTAAAACGGTCTACTATCACGAATATAGAGTCATAAGAACCTGAGATTGGAAGGTCCATAATGAAGTCCATAGAAACAGAAGACCATAGTTGTTCTGGAATGGGTAATGGTTAAAGAAGTCCGTAAGGTCGATGACGAGGAGTTTTTGATCTCGAGCAAATATCACAAGATTGTACAAAATCTTTGACTACTTTCTACATTTGTGGCCACCAAAAATCCTTGGATATTAATTCCAAAGTTTTATTGTACCCAAAATATCCTACTGCTAGGAAGTCGTGATGAGCTTGAAGAATATGTAAACGTACTTCTCCTTCTGGAATATATAGGCGTCCTTTGAAATAGAGTGGGTTAATCTTGAATTCAAATTTAGAGGGATCATGAGATTTAGAAGAATTATTCTTGATATCATGAACAAGAGGATCTGAAGACATACTTAACTGGACTTGCTTAAGAAAAGTTAAATCAACAGTCAATGTTGATTTTATTGCTCGAAGATGAAATTACTTTGGCTGCAAGAGAACCATTCTTTGTTGCTCAAAAGCTGCATCTCCTTCTTTTGGTACAAGATAAGAACGTCTAGACAAGGCATCAGACAAACCTTGTTGTTTTCTTGGCCAATAAGTGATGATAAACTTGAATCTTGATAAAGACATGCTCCAATAAGCTTGACGACGATTTAATATGCGTGTTGACATAAAATATTCGAGGTTCTTGTGATCCATATATACAGTGACTGGACTGGAAGCGCCTTCTAGATAATAACATCATTCTTGAAAAGAATCCACGATTGCAAAAAGTTCTTTATCGTGGATCTCATAATTGATTTCTATTGCTGAGAATTTTCTTGAATGAAAGGCTACTGGATGAAGTTTATCATCTATTCCCATTTGTGATAAAACCACACCCAGAGCAAAGTCTGATGTATTTGTTTCCATAAAGAATGCTTTGGAAAAATTAACACAATACAAGATTAGTGCAGAAACAAACACTATCTTCAAAGATTCAAAAGCAACTTCCGCTTCTTGATTCCATTGGAGTTTGTCTTCATAAGTCAAGCATGTAAGTGGAGCTGCAACTCGAGAGAAGTCCTTGATGAAGATCCGATAGTAGTTGGCAAATCTCAAAAAGTATTGGACATCTTTTATCGTTTTTGGAATCTTTCAATCTATAATAGTTTGAACTTTCTTAGGATCCATCATAAGTCCATCATTTGAAATGATGTAACCTAAGAAATCGACTTGAGTAGTGTGGAATACACACTTTTCTATCTTGGCATAGAGTCTTGCATCTCTTAATTTTTGCAACACATGATGAACATTAAGTTCATATTCTTCTGGATTCTTAGAATAGATCAAGATGTCATCTAGATAACAGACCACAAAATCGTCCAAAAACTCTCGAAAAACATCATTCATTAGATGTTGAAAAGCTGCTGGTGCATTTGTAAGTCCAAAAGGCATGACATTGTATTCAAAATATCCATACCTAGTTCGAAACGCAGTCTTCTATTCATCTCTTTCTTTGATGCGTACTAGATTGTATGCTCCCCAGAGATCTATTTTTGTATAGATCTTAGCTTGATTCACTTGATCAAGAAGTCCAGATATTAAACGTAGTAGATACCTGTTCTTGATGGTAATCTTGTTGAGTCCTCGATAATCAACATACATCCGCAATGATCTATCTTTTTTTTTCACAAATAGAATTGGAGTTCTTGCCGGAGATTTAGAATGGCGTATGAAATTCTTGGCTAGATTTTCTTCAATATACTCCTTGAGTTCAGTCAACTCATTTTGTGATAAACTATAGATTGGTCCGAATGGCGGTTGTGCTCCTTCTTGAAGGTCAATTGAACAATCATAGGGACGATGTTCCAAGAGTGTATCCGTATTTTTTTTTTGAATACATCTTGAAATTCTTGATATTGGCTTGGAATGCCACTTGAAGTCTTTCCACCAGTAGAAACAGGTGTGACATCAATAATATATAGTGATTCTTTCATAGCAGCATGCCAGAAATCTTTTGCACCTATAAATACGGGTTTAATTGAACTGGACTTATGACTATCTACTTAATTAACAACACTATTAGTTATACTTTTAGAGAAAGTAAGAGTTCGAGAAATCCAATCTATTTGAGGGTTGTATTTTTCTAACCACGATAAACTTAAAATGACTAGATTAGATGGAGATCTAATGATATTAAATACTACAAAGCTATTATGACTATTGATTATTACTTCTATAAGAAGGGTTTTATGAGTAATATCTCTAGAAGACAATGGACGGCCATCTATGACTTCTACATGAACTTGTTTAGTTTTCTTTACTAAAGATATGCTATGTCTTTTAGTAAATTCTTCATCTAAGAAAGATGCTAAGGCTCTTGAATCTAACAAGGCAGAGATTTTGTAATATTTAGGTTCTAAAATAACATTTAATGTAAAACAAGGAGAGGGCTCTGAGGAGAAAATAGGACCTTTACTAGATGTTGTGCAAGGTTCCAGCCGCACGGTCCCTATTGTAGCTGGACGAACTCATTTTTCGACATATTGTCTTCTTTCACAGCCATACTCCTTATTTTGTGATTGCGTCATTTCTTTGGACAATGTTGAGCAGTGTGCTTTGGTTCTCCATAATATAAACATAATCCTTCATGACGACAACAAGTCTTTTTTTGCTTAGTAAGAGGTTTAAAACGTACTGCATCAATTTGCATATCCTCTACTTCCGAATGTATGTGTTGAAGAGGTGTTGGTGTTGCCATTGATCTATAGTTTTGTTGAGGTCCACTTATATAATTCTCAGATCAAAATTCAAAAAGGCGATTGTCGCACTTCATAACAAAGTCAATTGCTTGACTCAATGTTTGAGGATCAGGTAAGTTGAGCATTAATTTTTTTACCTTCTATTGTAATCCGTAGAAAAATTGGCTAATAAGTGCAGCATCATCCCACTTGATATCAGTTGCAAGTTTTCAAAATTATGAAGCATATAATGTTAATGATCAATTGCCTTGTTGTAAAATACGGATCTTATTGGTTGCAACACGAATTGCATCATGTTCTCCATACATGGATCAAAATTCCACCAAAAAAGCCTCTAAATTATCCAATATTGGATCTCGTTGTTTAAGAAAAGATGAAAACCACGATAGTGCTAAATCTGAAAGAAGCGTACCAATGAATCTAACTTGCTATCCTGAAATTGGATAGCTTTGGGGTTGAAGTTCAATCATAAGTTGTACTTGATTGATAAATCCTCGAAACTTGGATTTGGTGTCATCAAACTTCTCGGATAGGGCAATTCTTGGTTCTTTAATACTAGAAGGACGTTCCACCATAGGAGAAAGGACATGATTTGGTGCAGATGTTGAAGCAGTTCCAACCATTTCTATATCTTCACTTCTTGCTAATCTTGTTACTCCTTATAGTGGTAAATTGAGTTGATGCAATCCAAGCATTAACTCCCTCAATTGCTCTTACATTTGTGTCATTGCATTCTTCATTTCAACAACTTCTGCCATGATAACACTTAGAAAAGAGAAGATATCTAATATCGCTCAAGACAAATAGAAGAGAGGACTTGAGAACAAAGAAAATATTAAAGACAATATTAGTTTAGAAGAGGGTAATCCACAACTTCTAATATGCTTATATCTTATTAAGAAAAATGAGTAAACCACTCTTAATCAAGATTAGACAAAGCTCTGATCTTGTAGGTGTACTCTTATCAATCTGTCAAGGATAAGAACTCGATGAGAAAGCAATTCAGACAAGTGAGCCTTCACTCAAAGAAAGGTAATAAAATATAAATAAACAAGTATGTATATTGAAAGAGAAACTGGAATGGCTATTGCCAAAAGACAAGAAAATTAGAGATCCTTGAAACTAGACTGGAAGCAAGAAAAGAGTTGACAAGAGTGAAGAAGGCTTCACTCTTGTCTCTATATATACTATTTAACTAGGGGCTACGTGGTGGCGTTCTATGGAACCTCCAATATGTGTTGACTTTGTAGGACACATGCCTTGACTTACAAGGCAAGTTTTTCTATGTGTGGGTTACATAGTTAGCTTGATCTTCAAGCTAACAACATATGTGGCACATGGCCAACTTATTGACCACGTTTCTATTCCAAAAAGTCAATTAAAGACACCTATGAAGTCAAAGCAGCATCTATGAAGCTTCTAAGAAGCTTCCATATTAAATACTATAGAATTAACTTACTTTTACCTACTTTTACTTACTTCCACCTATTTGTATATGTAATTACTAGTTTACATGAGTATGTCTGTGACATCTATACAAGGTAGAAGTTCTACACTTGCAAGATGGAAGAAGGTGAAGACCTCATGGCTTATGTCAATATGATAAATGTTCTTGTAAATCAACTATCAAGGACATGAACTAAAAGATGATGTATAAACCAATGAATTCCGTATCAAAGAAAGAGTGACAAAATAAAAATAAGGAAGTACATATATTAAAAGAAACTAAATAGGCTTATTGCTAAAAGACAAAAAAACTTGAGACTCTTGAAACTAGACTAGAAGTAAGAAAAGAGTTGACAAGAGTATAGAATAGATATTAATTCATTTTTGAAAGATATTGATAAAACATATTAATAGTCCATATAATAGGAAATTCAAGAGGACGGATGAGTGATTTAGTTCTTAAAAGCGGTTAATTACAAAATTATGATTAGAATCTGGAGAATCAGGGGAAAGTATATAAGAGTTGTAGAAGTTAATTAAGGTGCCATCGCTGTGATAGTTGTGAGCCGGGATAAGCTTGGTGCTATCTCTTTTCTTTTGTTTGTTATTTTCTTTAAATAAGAGGATTGAGAGTTTCTGAATATTGTGAAGTGAATTATGGAATAGAAATGTAATTGGTATTATTTGAGAAGAAGAAAGATTGAATGCTGAAATTTGATTGTAGTTCAGCAGAGAGAATGAGTCTGTGTTTGTGTGAAACATTGTAATGTGAATGGCAGTTCTGTGTGAAGAATTCTAGTGATTGGAATGAAGGTAATTGTGTGCTGAAAGTTGTGAGGGCATAGTATTACAGTTGGAGGTTATGAGGGTGAATATAGTTGTGGAAATAGCAGTTATTGGTATGATTGAATTGCTGTAAGGAAGAGATCGATAAGGTGAAGGAGGAGATTATAGTTTCCTTGTGTTTTCAGATATTAGAAATTGGAGACGATACATTCAGGAGGTAATTGATTGTGTGACCCTAACGTGAACGCTTAAGCAACTAGTCATTCTCTGTGTTCAAATCCCCATATACGGATTTATTCTGGGAGATTTCTTCTGGAATAAGTAAAATGAACAATCAGATTTTGACGTCGCTGTCGGAGAGTGATAATAGCTTTGAGTGTTAGGAATTAATTACCAAACGTGTGAGAAAATTAGCAATAGAAGATGATTTCAGTAGTATTTGAAGTAAGATTATGGTTAATAAGAACGAGAACATTGCATCGAGGAAAATAAATCAATTGAGAGAAAGACAAGGAAGAGCGCAAGGAAGGAACTTGCTTAGAGAGGAGCAAGAACTTAATCTTAAAAGGAAGCATCGTCAAAATTGGATTAAACCATAGTTGCAAGCTTGTCGACGCATCCGAACATATTAAGAATTGGACAGACTATTAATTCTGCAGTCGTATGTATTGTTAGAAAAACTGCTAAGAACACTTGCGAAAATTTTTGTTAACATTCCAATGGAAATCTTGAGGCCATTAATTGAAAGAGAAGGAGGCGTAAAAGAATTTGGTACTCTATTGGGTATTTTTCCAGTAGGGAGTACTGCTGAAACGAGTTAAATTCAAATCAATGAAAAGAAAGAAGGCATTGGAAATTATCCTAAATATGGAATCCTATGATATTCTGAAGGATTTGGATGTTATTCAGCCTTCAATTACAATGAAGCAACTTTTGGCTGTAGCACCGAAATGTCGATCTATATTGAATTTAGTGCTAATACAACGAAGATCTCGCACTAAAGAAATTCATGAAGTTAGCTTAAATCCAGATCTGAAAGCACCAACAATCGATGTATCAATCGATGGTATTTTAATTCTAGGGATACAAGTCAATGGTGGCTCTACTATGAATTTAATGAACGTGGATACAATGGAGGACTTGGATCTAAAGCAATTGCTACTTATGACATTGGTCTTGTCAATGAGAGACCATAGTCGGGTAAAGCCAATGGGAATCTTACGTAATATTGCCACTATAATCGTGAGTTTGACATACAAAATTGATTATATTGTATTCCAATTACAGAGTTCTACATTATCGTATCCTATTTTATTGAGCAGACCTTGGCTTTATCAAGCCAAAGCTAACAATGATTGGGGCCCAGGCACATTGACAATTGGAAAAGGCCGTGACTTGATTGTTCTATAGATGTACTTGGTACAATATCATGGAGAATCTCATTTGTCAGAATCAAAATTTACATCGGATAACGAGAGTCAATCGATTGAGATAGATGATGATGCTATAAGTTCACTACAATTTGGGGTAGGACCAAACACTTCAACAGCAAAGGCAGGAGTCTATCAATGTGGAAGTCCCGGTGAATATTTATTGCATTAGGAGGATGCTACTAACTCGAATCATGCTATTGTCGAATGGATGAACAATCCCGCAGTCAATAGAGTCAATACATTAGAACCAGATTTGGGTGGTTCTCATGTGTCGGATAATATAAGATATTTAGATCAAGAGAAGATAATTAAATCAAAGGTTGTTGAAGACCTTGTGTGTCAATCTATTAACCTGGGCACCAACGAAACGCCACAGCTAATTAAAATATATGTCGATATTATAGGTACAGAATTAGATGCTTGGAAATAGTTTTTCGTCCATCACAAATCTGCCTTTGCGTGGTCGTATGCAGATTTGAAAGGAATTCCAATTGACGTTGTCGGAGTAGAGAGAGTTTGCCTCAAGAAAACGCTAAGCTTCTGGCTGTCACTAATTATTCAATCAAGCTTGAAAATAAGGGAAGCCCTTAGTTTATATATAATTTTTTCTCTTTTTGAGTAATTACACCAAATACACAATCCTCAAGTAACCCACAACTTCGAAAATATGATAAAATCTTCTAAATCCTTGTTTATTCTTATATGGAGATTTTTCCAAACTTCAACACTTCATATCTCTTAATCCGACCGTCCAAACAAACTCAAATTTTACATGAGGTACTGATGTATTCTTATTATCTTCTACAAAAATTTTCAACTGCAAATTCATTGCAGATCTTGGGATATCTTGAAATCCCTAACAGCCGCTTCAAACCCTTGTCTTTATACATTTGCGTGCAATTTTCTTCATATCTCAAAAAATATAAGCTCAAATGCCACGAAATTTTTATATATAGCTTTTTAACACAACATTTTACATTTTCCAAAAAGTTTGAGCCAAAAATTCGTCCGAAAACTTAAGTTATGGCTTCAACCATTACTACAAACAAACCCGCTTACTTGCTGCCTTTGATTTGGAAGCATCGCCTTCAACTCTTTACAACTCTTTTATATAAACTTCAAAAGTAATAATTCTTTAGTTAAAGATGTAGGCCTTGAAATCGCCGTTCCAGTCGCACCTTCCGATCTTCAAAAGCTAGTGTAAAACTCTTCGTACTCTCAAAAGAGTAATAGTATGTCTTAAATAAAAACCTTAACTTCAAACGGTTATAACTTTTTCACTCTTATTCCAAATCCTCTAATTTTTGTACACAAATTGTTTTCCAAATCCTAAACTTTACAACCCTAGCTTTTAATCTCTGAATGCCCCAAAAGAAGAACCCTAATCTCTAATAAGGCCTCAGGCAGCCTCCTTGAAACCTATTGGGCATGGTATTCGATCAATAGGGATGAAGTTCTCCATTCCTTGCCTTCATCCGACCATGCCTTGCTTTCATCCCTTTCAATTAGCCTCCTACTAGTTTAGATTTTAATCCTTAGGTTTCCACCTTCTCTCAAGGCTTCATACTAAACATTTAGGTCCTATATATATATATATATATATATATATATATTTTAATATCAATATCAAAAGAAGTAAAGAAACAAAGTAAAGTTTCTTATACCAAATCTTTTTAATTTAATTTACTAGCCACTCTAATACACATCTAGATTTATCAACATATAATATGTTTTATCTAATTTTTACATACTGTAAGCATTTACAGTACGACAACGAGTGTGAGCACCAGATTATTTTAGAGGAGGGTGGTATGCCAGTATGTCAAAGACAACACCAGCTTAACCCAAAATATTTCCTTTTAGTGAAAGAAGAATTGGATAAACTTCTCGACGTGGATTTTATTTATTCTGTTCCGTATGGTGAATGGGTGTTGTCAATCTTGATGGTATCGAAAAAGAATGGAAAAATCCGAATTTGTCAGGATTTCTGGAAACTTATTGAGGCTACTAAGAAAGATTACTTTTCATTACCTTTCATAGACAGTATGGGTAACATTTTGTCATTATCACTAGGTAGTAAAAGAATAGGAGTGGGGCACCAGTTAAAGTTATTCTATAGTATTGTTTTGGATTGATTAGAGTGCCATTTTCTTATATTTCTTCTGTTTTCAAGAGTAGTAGTTCCAATTAAGAGTTAATAGTGAGGAACTGATCACAAGTATCGATTGAAGATATTTCAGAATGGATAAGACAGCAGCAACAACAATTGGAACTTCGAGATGTCCAGATCTTGAAATTGGAGGCTCAAGTTCGTGTATTGGGTGAGTAAAATGAAGACCTTTCAAACCAGTTGAGGAAGAAGCCGATGGAAGGATTGGAGGAGGAAGAAGATTTGCAGTTGGAACCAGAATCGGTGGAACCAATAACAGATAATACAAAAATTGACTAATTAGATAGGCCAGAGGGATCACAATTTTTGTAGAGTTTTGTTAGATAATTTTTAGATAGGTAACAATTGAGTGTTTGCGAGGATGCTGCACAGATAGGAGTGAGACTATGTAGAATAGATATTAATTCATTTTTGAAAGATATCGATAAAATATATTAATAGTCCATATAATAGGAAATTCAGGAGGACGAATGAGTGATTTAGTTCTTAAAAGCAGTTAATTACAGAATTACGGTTAGAATCTGAAAAATCAAGGAAAAGTATATAAGAGTTGTAGAAGTTAATTAAAGTGCCATCGCTATAATAGTTGTGAGTTGGGGTAAGCTTGGTGCTACTTCTTTTCTTTTGTTTGTTATTTTCTTTGAATAAGAGGATTGAGAGTTTCTGAATATTGTGAAGTGAATTATGGAATGGAAATGTGATTGGTATTATTTGAGAAGAAGAAAGATTGAATGCTGAAATTTGATTGTAGTTCAGCGGAGAGAATGAGTCTGTGTTTGTGTGAAACACTGTAATGTGAATGGCAGTTCTGTATGAAGAATTCTAGTGATTGGAATGAAGGTAATTGTGTGCTGAAAGCTGTGAGGGCATAGTATTATAGATGGAGATTATGAGGGTGAATATATTGGTAGAAATAGCAGTTATTGGTATGACTGAATTGCTGTAAGGAAGAGATCGATAAGATGAAGGAGGAGATTATAGTTTCCTTATATGTTCAGATATTAAAAATAGAGACGATACATTCAGGAGGTAATTGATTGTGTGACCCTAACGTGAACGCTTAAGCAACTAGTCATTCTTTGTATTCGAATCCCCCTATACGGATTTATTCTGGGAGGTTTCTTCCAGAATAAGTAAAACGAGCAATCACAAAGAATGAAGAAGGCTTCACTCTTGTCTCTATATATACTATCTAACTAAGAGCTACATGGCAATGTTCTATAAGACCTCTAATGTGTATTGACTTTGTAGGACATATGCTTTAACTTACAAGGCAAGTTTTTCTATATGTGGGCCATATAATTGGCTTGATCTTTAAGCTAACAATATGTGTGGCACATGGCCAACTTGTTGACCACGTTTCTAAACCAAAAGTCAATTAAAGACACCTATAAAGTCAAAGCAACATCTGTAATGCTTCTAAAAAGCTTCCGTAGAAGATATTATAAAATTAACCTACTTTTACCTACTTCTACTTACTTCTACCTATTTATACAGGTAATTATTAGCTTACATGCATATGTCCGTGATATTATCCTCTTTTCTAAGGACAAGTTCTATAAAAAGTGGTCATCATATGTTGAAGAAATCTATGATGTGACCAATTGTATTCACCACATATTCAAATCTTTATTCTCTTTGAAGATGTTTGATAGGGGTTCTCAACCATCGGTAATGTCCTATACTAGGGCATAAAGACCACCTTGTTATCTGATCATTGTTGAAGCCTTCATAACTTCCTTCAAATAAAATATTTGGAACACTATGTCACGGACATACATATAATTACCTATATGAATAGATAAAAGTATGTAAAAGTAGGTTAATTGTGTAATATCTTCTAGACAAGCTTCTTAGAAGCTTCATAGACGCTACTTTGACTTTATAGGAGTCTATAGTTGACTTTTAGGTTAGAAACTTGGTCAACAAGTTAGCCATGTGCCACGCATGTTGGAAGCTTAAAGAACAAGCTAACTACGTGGTCTATCCATAGAAAACTTGCCTTGCAAGCAAAGGCATGTGGCCTAGAAAGTCAACATATATTGGAGGTCTTATAGAACATCGCCACGTGGCTTCTAGTTAGATAGTATATATAGAGGCAAGAGTGAAGCCCTCTTCACTCTTGTCAACTCCTTTCTTGCTTCTAGTCTAGTTTCAAGGGTCTCTAGTTTTCTTATATTTTGGCAATAGCCATTCCAGTTTCTTTCTTAATATACATATTTCTATTTTGTCCTATTTCTTTTTGAGAAAAGTCTCACTTACTCTTTAGCTTTCATCGAGTTCTTGTCCCTGACAGATTGACAAGAGTACACTTACAATATCAGAGCTTTGTCTTTTCTTGATTAAGAGTGGATTACCCCTTTTTTTTGATAAGACATAAGCGCATTAGAAGTTGCGGATTACCCTCTTTTAAACTGATATTGTTCTTAGTATTTTCTTTGTTATCAATTCCTCTCTTCTATTTGTTTTGAGCGTTGTTAGACATCTTCTCTTTTCTAAGTGCTACTATGGCAGAGCTTGTTGAAATGAAGAGTGCAATGGCACAGATGCAAGAACAATTGAGGGAGTTAATGCTTGCGATGCATCAACTCAATTTACCACCACAAGGAGCAACAAGAATGGTAGGAAGTGAAGATATAGAGATGATTGGAGCTGCTTCAACATTTGCACCAAACCATGTCCCTTCTCCCAGAATGGAACATCCTTCGAGTGTTAGAGAACCGAGAGTTGCCTTGCCCGAGAAGTTTGATGGTACCAGATCCAAGTTTCGAGGATTCATCAATCAGGTCCAACTAGTGATTGAACTTCAACCCCAGAGCTATCCAACTCCAGGGTCACAAGTAAGATTCATTGGTACACTTCTTTCAGGTTCAGCATTGTCATGGTTTTCATCTTTTCTTGAACGACGAGATCCAATATTGGATAATCTGGAGGCTTTTTTGGCCGAGTTTCGATCCATGTTTGGAGAACATGATGCAATTCGTGTTGCAACCAACAAGATCCGTATTTTGCGACAAGGCAATCGATCAGTAACATTATATGCTTCGCAATTTCGACAACTTGCAACTGATATCAAGTGGGATGATGCCGCACTTGTGAGTCAATTTCTCTACGGATTACAATATGAGGTAAAGAAATTGATGCTTAATTTACCTGATCCTCAAACATTGAGTTAAGCAATTGACTTTGCTGTGAAGTGCGACAATCGACTTTTTGAATTTCGATCCGAGAGTCGCACAAGTGGGCCTCAACGTTACTACAATTCAATGGCAACACCGACGTCTCCTCAACACATACCTTCGGAAGTAGAGGATATGCAAATTGATGCGGTACGTTTCAAACCTCTTACTGAGCAAGAAAAGTCTCGTCGTCGACAAGAAGGATTGTGCTTATATTGTAGAGAACCTAAGCACACTGCTCAACATTGTCCAAAGAAGCGACGTAACTACAAAATGAGGAGTACGGCTGTCAAAGAAGACAGTATGTCGGAAAACGAGTACGTCCAGCTACAATAGGGACTGTGCGGCTGGAATCTTGTACAACTTCTAATAAAGGTCCTATCCTCTCCTCAAAACCATCTCCTTGTTTTATAATAGATGTACGTTTAGGACCTAATAATTACAAAGCCTCTGCCTTGGTAGATTCAGGAGCCTCATCTTGTTTTTTAGATGAAGAATTTGCTAGATGTCATAGAATATCATTAATACAAAAAACTAAACCTGTACACGTAGAAGTCATAGATGGTCGTCCGTTGTCTTCTGGAGATGTAACTCACGAAACACTTCCTGTAGATGTAGTAATAAATGGTCATAGTAGTTGCGTAATTTTTAATATAATTAGATCTCCCTCTAATCCAGTAATTTTAGGCTTATCATGGTTAGAAAAGTATAATCCTCGAATAGATTGGATTTCTCGTAAACTTGATTTTCCTCAGAGCATTAGTAACAGTTCTATTAACCAAGTAAAAAACCATGAGTCTAGTATAGTAAAACTCGCACCTATAGGTGCAAAAGCATTTATACACGCAGCAAAAGAAGGATCAACTTTTGCTATTTATGCTGCACCTATTTCTGAAAGCGTAAAGACTTCAAGTGGCATTCCAAGTCAATATCAGGATTATCAAGACGTTTTTGAGAAAAAGAATGCAGATATTCTTCCGGAGCATCGCCCATACGATTGTTCAATCGATCTCAAGGAAGGAACTCAGCCACCATTTGGACCAATTTACAGTTTATCGCAAGATGAGTTGGCTGAACTCAAGACATATATTGACGAGAATTTAGCGAAGAATTTCATACGCCATTCAAAATCTCCAGCAGGAGCTCCAATTTTATTCGTAAAGAAAAAAGATGGATCTTTACGAATGTGTGTTGACTATCGAGGACTCAACAAGATCACAATCAAGAACAGGTATCCATTACCTTTGATATCAGGACTCCTTGACCAGTTGAATCAAGCTAAGATCTATACAAAAATAGATCTAAGAGGAGCATATAATCTAGTACGGATCAAAGAAGGAGATGAATGGAAGACTGCGTTTCGAACCAGGTACGGGCATTTTGAATATAATGTCATGCCTTTTGGACTCACGAATACACCAGCTGCTTTTCAACATCTCATGAATGATGTATTTCGTGAATTCTTAGACAATTTTGTCGTCTGCTACCTAGACGATATCCTGATTTATTCTAAGAATGTTGAAGAACATGAAATACATGTTCGTCAAGTATTACAAAAACTCAGAGATGCAGGATTGTACGCCAAGATGGAAAAGTGTGTATTTCACACTACTCAAGTTGACTTTTTAGGATACATCATTTCAAATGATGGTCTTATGATGGATTCTAAGAAAGTCCAAACAATCATGGATTGGAAGATTCCAAAGACTGTGAGAGATGTCCAATGTTTCTTGGGATTTGCCAATTACTATCGGATCTTCATCAAAGACTTCTCACGAGTTGCAGCTCCACTTACACGCTTGACTAGTAAAGATAAATTCCAATGGAATCAAGAAGCGGAAGTAGCATTTGAAGCCTTGAAGACATCGTTTGTCTCTGCACCAGTCTTATATCGTGTTGACTTTTCCAAGGCATTTTTTATGGAAACAGACGCATCGGATTTTGCCTTGGGTGCAGTTTTATCACAAATGGGAACAGATGATAAACTTCATCCGATAGCTTTTCATTGAAGAAAATTCTCAGCAGCCGAGATCAATTATGAGATCCACGATAAAGAACTTCTTGCAATCGTGGATTCCTTTCAAGAATGGCGTCATTATCTAGAAGGTGCTTCTAGTCCAGTCACTGTGTATACAGATCACAAGAACCTCAAGTATTTCATGTCAGCACGCGTGTTGAATCGTCGTCAAGCTCGTTGGAGTATGTCTTTGTCAAGATTCGACTTCATTATCACTTATCGGCCAGGAAAACAACAAGGTTTGTCCGATGCCCTGTCTAGACGTTCTTATTTTGCACCAAAAGAAGGAGATGCAGCTTTTGAGCAACAAAGAACGGTCCTCTTGAAACCGGAGCAATTTCATCTCCGAGCAGTGAAATCAACATTGACTGTTGATTCAACTTTTCTCAAGCAAATCCAGTCCAGTATGTCCTCAGACCCTCTTGTTCATGATATCGAGAATAATTCTTCCAAGTCTCATGATTCTTCTAAGTTCGAGTTCAAGAATAATCTATTATATTTTGAAGGACGCCTATATGTTCCAGAAGGAAAAGCACGTTTGCGTGTTCTTCAAGCACGTCATGACTTTCCAGCAGCAGGGCACTTTGGATATAATAAGACTCTGGAACTCATATCAAGAGATTTTTGGTGGCCACAAATGTGGAAGTCAGTCAAAAACTTTGTACAATCATGTGATATTTGTTCAAGATCAAAAATTCCTCGACATCGACCTTACGGACTTCTTCAGCCATTACCTATACCAGAACAACCATGGTCTTCTGTTTCTATGGATTTCATCACAGATCTTCCAAACTCAAGATCTTATGATTCTATATTTGTGATAGTAGATCATTTCACCAAGATGGCACATTTTATGCCATGTACAAAATCTATCACAGGTGAAGAAACAGCTAAGCTTTTCATTGATAATATCTATCGCTATCATGGATTACCTAAAGATATCATATCGGATAGGGGAACTCAATTTGTGTCGAGATTCTGGAGGACTCTTTTCAAGATTTTAAAAGTGGACATAAAGCTATCTTCAGCTTTCCATCCTCAAACTGATGGACAAACAGAGCGCGTAAACCAAGTCTTGGAACAGTATTTAAGGTGTACCATCAACTACCAACAAGATGATTGGACAAACCTTCTGCCATTGGCAGAGTTTGCTTATAATAATACGGTACATTCTTCCACGCAACAAACACCTTTCTTTGCCAATTATGGCTATCATCCACGACTTGATACTTTTGATTTTTCAAAAGTTGATAATCCTGCAGCAGAAGATATGGCAAATCGGTTGTCAGAGTTACATGCAATAATGAAGGCGCAGTTGAAGAAAGCTCAAGAACGACAAAAGATAAATGCAGATGTATATCGTAAAGAGCAACCACAACTCAACGTGGGTGATAAGGTATGGCTACTTCGTCGCAATATCAAGACCACTCGACCTTGTGACAAATTGGACTATCGTAGGCTTGGCCCCTTTTCTGTTTCTGAACAGATCAACCCAGTTGCATATCGGTTACATCTACCGGAGTCAATGAAGATCCATCCTGTATTCCACGTGTCTCTTCTTGAACCATATAAGACAGTGGATATACAAGGAAGAAGACAAATGCCACCGCCTCCTATAGAAGTAGATAATAATGAAGAATTTGAGGTGGAAGAGATATTAGACTCAAGGCGGCGCCGAAATAAGCTGGAATATCTTGTTCATTGGTGCGGATATGATATTAGTGAGCGCACATGGGAGCCATCCAGGAATCTAGTAAATGCATCAGCTAAAGTCAAAGTTTTTCATCAACGACATCCATCAAAACCAAGATGAAAACCTCTCTTATAAAAGAGACAAGATTGAGGCAAGATAACATTCAATTTCCTATCCTTGTTTGCAACTTCTTTGCATTTTGTGACGCTAATTAGATGGAGAGCCAACAACCAGCGGATTCAACTCAAGAACCTTCGTTTGCTGACTTATCGGATGAGACATTGCGATTGTCACAACCTTCAAGACGACGCAACCGAAATGAAGACCCTCAAGAACGACATGTTCTTCCTCGAATAGATGGTGAGATACAACGCGTTTGGTATCACGACCTTGGAAGAGATTCTCGATGCTTGGTGATATTATTGGAGATAGGAACTACTCCTGATGGTGTTTCAAATGTATTATTTGAAGGAAGTTATGAAGGCCTCAACAGTGATCAAATAACAGGGTGGTCTTCTCGCCCTGGAATGGGACACTATCGATGGCTAAGAGGACCCATCAACTATCTTCGAAGAGAACAAAGATCAGAGTATGTAGCAAATACAATTCGCCGCATATTAGATTTTCTCAATATATAATCACCGCTCCTCGTGGAACTCGTCCCTAGAAGGGGGGGTAATGTCACGGACATACATATAATTACCTATATGAATAGATAAAAGTATGTAAAAGTAGGTTAATTGTGTAATATCTTCTAGTCAAGCTTCTTAGAAGCTTCATAGACGCTGCTTTGACTTTATAGGAGTCTATAGTTGACTTTTAGGTTAGAAACTTGGTCAACAAGTTAGCCATGTGCCACGCATGTTGGAAGCTTAAAGAACAAGCTAACTACGTGGTCTATCCATAGAAAACTTGCCTTGCAAGCAAAGGCATGTGGCCTAGAAAGTCAACATATATTGGAGGTCTTATAGAACATCGCCACGTGGCTTCTAGTTAGATAGTATATATAGAGGCAAGAGTGAAGCCCTCTTCACTCTTGTCAACTCCTTTCTTGCTTCTAGTCTAGTTTCAAGGGTCTCTAGTTTTCTTGTATTTTGGCAATAGCCATTCCAGTTTCTTTCTTAATATACATATTTCTATTTTGTCCTATTTCTTTTTGAGAAAAGTCTCACTTACTCTTTAGCTTTCATCGAGTTCTTGTCCCTGACACACTGTTAGGAATTGTTCCTACCTCTAATAAAATTGCCAAACATCAGGAGTCTCTTCCAAGGTCGTGATACCAAATGTATTATATCTCACCATCTATTCAAGGAAAAATATGTCGTTCTTGAAGATCTTCATCTCAATTGCATCGTCTTAAAGGTTGTGACAATGACAATGTCTCATCCAACAGGTCAACAAATAAAGGTTCTTCACTTAAATCTACTGGTTGGTGGTTTTCCATCTCTTTAGCGTCAGAACTACAAAGAAGCTACAAACAAGAATTGAAAGTAGAATGTTATCTTGCCTAGATCTTGTTTCTTTTATAAGGAAGGTTTTCATCTTAATTTTGATGGATGTCGTCGATAGAAAGCCTCCATTGCCTTGCTGCATTTACAAGATTCTTTACTAGTTTCTATAAGTATTCTTTAATATCATATCTGTGCCAATGAACAAGATATTCTAATTTATTTCAGCATCACCTTGAATCTAAGTCTTCTTCCATTTCGAACTCTTCATTATTATCTACTTCTATAGGAAGAGGTGGAGCTTATCTTCTTCTTCGTATGTCTATTGTCTTGTATGGTTTAAGAAGAGATACATGGAATACTGGATGGATTTTCATTGACTTTGGTAGGTATAAACGATATGCAACTAGATTGATTTGTGTAAAAATAGAAAATAGTCCAAGATTTTGATAGTCTAATTTGTCATAAGGACGAGTGGTCTTGATATTGTGACGAGGTAACCATACCTTATCACCCATGTAGAATGATGGTTGTTCCTTTCGATAGACATCCACATTGATCTTTTGTTATTCTTGAGCTTCTTTTAACAGCACCTTCATTGTTGCATGTAGCTTTGATAAATGATTTTCCAAATCTTTTGGTGTAGGATTATTAGCTTTTGAAAAGTCAAAATTATCAAGTTGTGGATGATAACCATAATTGGCAAAGAAAGGTATTTATTTTATAGAAAAATGTATCGTATTATAATAAGCAAATTTTGCCAATGGAAAAAGAGTTGTCTAATCATCTTATTGGTAGTTGATGGTACATCTTAAATACTACTCTAAAACTTGATTAACATGCTCCATTTATCCATCAGTTTGAGGATGGAATACGAAAGATAGTTTTATATCCACTTTTAGAATCTTAAAAAAAATCTGTCAAAATTTTAATATAAATTGAGTTTTCCTATCTAATATAATATCCTTGAATAATCCATGATAGCAATAGATATTATCAAGAAAGAGCTTAGCTGTTTCTTCACTTATCATAAATTTTGTACGTAGAACAAAATGTGCCATTTTGATAAAACGATCTACTATCACAAATATAGAATCATAAGAACTTGAGATTAAAAGATCTGTGATGAAATCTATAGAAACAAAAGACCATGGTTGTTCTGAAATGGGTAATAGTTGAAGAAGTCCATAAGGTTGATGACGAGGAGTTTTTGATCTTGAACAAATATCACATGACTGAATATAATCTTTTATATCCTTCTACATTTGTGGCCACCAAAAATCTCTAAATATAAGCTCCAAAGTCTTGTTGTACGCAAAATGTCATATTGTTGGAAAGTCGTGACATGCTTAAAGAGCATATAATTATGCTTCTTCTTTTGGAACATATAATTGACCTTCAAAATATAGTAGGTTGTTTTTAAACTCAAACTTAGAAGTATCTTAGGACTTAGAAGAAGGATTCTTGATATTGTGAATAAGAGGATCAGAAGATATATTTGATTGAATTTGTTTCACAAAGGTCAAATCAACAATCAACGTTGATTTCATTACTCGAAGATGAAAATGCTTTGACTTCAAGAGAATTATTCTTTATTAATCAAAATTTTCATCGCCTTCTTTTGATGCAAGATAAGAACGTCTAAAAAGGACATCAAATGAACCTTGTTGTTTTTCTAGTCGATATATGATCTTGAAATCAAATCTTGATAAGGACATACTCTAACAAGCTTAGCGTTGATTTAAAACACGTACTGACATGAAATACTCCATATTTATGTGATCCGTATATACGGTGATTAAATTAGAAGCACATTCTAGATGATGATGCCATTCTTGAAATGAATCCAAGATTGCAAGAAGCTCTTTGTCATGGATTTCATAATTAATCTTGATTGCTGAAAAGTTTTTGGAATAAAAATCTATTAGGTGAAGTTTATCATCTTTTCCTCTTTGTGATAATACAACACCTAAAGCAAAGTCTAATGCATCTGTTTCCATAAAAAATACCTTAGAAAAGTTGATGCGATATAAGATTGGTACAAAAATAAAGGTTGACTTCAAAGTTTCAAAAGATACTTTAGCTTCTTTACTCTACTCAAGTTTGTCTTTGCAAGTCAAATGTGTAAGTGGAGCTGCAACTCGAGAGAAGTCTTTGATGAAGATTAGATAATAGTTGGCCAAGTATCATGGACATATATATTTATCTCAATAGATACTTATATAATTAAGTAGAAGTAGATAAATATAGAATAATTTCATAAAATCTTCTAGAGAAGCTTTCTAGAAGCTTTTGTAAAGCTTTTATATGTACATATGATTTGGTTAAAAAAGAACAAGTCAAGTAATGGTGGCAGCTCTCAAGTTTTCTGAAACGTATTTGTCAAAGCTGGAATCAATGTAAATTGATATGATATGTTTTAAACCTCTCACAAAGTAGGAAAAGACTTGTTGTCGCCAAGAGGGGTTGTGTTTATATTATGGAGAAGCTAAGCACACTACTCAATATTATCCAAAGAAGAAACACAATTACAAAATGAGGAGCACAATTACCAAAGAAGATAATGTATCGAAAAATAAGTTTCTCCAGCTACAATAGGGCCGTGTAGTTGGAATCATGTGCAATACCTAGTAAAGGTCCTATCCTCTCCTCAGATCCCTTATCTTGTTTTATAATAGAAGTATATTTAGGACCTAATAATCACAAAATTTTTGCCTTATTAGATTCAGGAGCCTGAGTATGTTTTATAGATGAAGATTTTGCCAAAAATCAAAAAATACCTTTAGTGAAGAAAGTTAAATCCATACATGTAGAAATCATAGATGGTCATTTGTTGTCTTTTGGAAATGTTACCCATGAAACTATTCGTTTAGATATTGGAGTTGAAAATTAGAGAAAAAAAAAAAAAATTACAAGTGTATTAATTCAAGGCCAAATTACAATTGGGTCTTGGATTTGCTAAGAGTTTATATTTAAGGGAGTTTAAATTGAAGAATGGTAATCATGATGGCTTTGATGGCAAGAATCCTTGCTAATCTCTGAGTAGACTGATTAAAATTAAAATTATAGTTAAAACTTACAACTAAATTAATAAATTAATTAGTATTTATGATTTTGAACTCAAATTTAGGCTTGAGAATAGTCAACTCCAAGATAAAAATATATTTTAGAAACATTGGTGGTATTATTTTTGACAAAAAGATGTTAGTTTTTGAGTTATAGGCATTTTCAACTTTAAAATCGAGGTTAGGCTAAGAATAATTGTGGATCTTTGATCTTGATTAGGAAATTTTTAATTTGGATTGTGAGGATGTGGCTGCCACCTTTGAGCCTTCTTCTACCTGATTAAGAGGGTTTGGGTGGTTAAGCTCTCTCTCTCTCTTCCCCTTTTTGTAAGGCAAAGCCTTGCCAAATTGTTTGTACATTTTTAATTGAAGGAATTTTTTTCCACCTTGTCAGTGCCTAAGTATTTTTTTTCCTCTCAATCACTCAACTTTTTATGCTTTTAAGTAATATTTGATATTTATATTTTTCTAGTTACCAAATTTTTAACAACGTAAGTGATTTAAAGCTTGGACGGATTTTTGGCGAATTTCTAAGTGGCAGAGGATCTATTGCCCTTGGTAACATAAGAGCATCAACTTCAAAAATTTGTAAGTCAGTGATCTATAACTAAAATTTAATATAATTTATTATTGTGAATTCTATTTAAAGTCTAATTTATTAAAAAATTGAGTCACTAACTTCTAAGTTATAACAAATTTTTGATGATTTTTAAAATAAGGATGGATTTGCTGCCTTGGTAGTTTACAACAATTAACTTTCGAAAAACATTGCTTAATATCTATTGATGTTTAGTCATCAAATCTTTTTTTTGAAAAAGAAGCTTACTAAGTTCATTTTTAGAAAAAATTAGAGTTCTTAACTTTCAATCACTAACTAACTTTTAGTAAATTCTTAAGTAAAAGGGATATCTTACCAAGGTGGCCTAAGTGGCTCTACTTGAAAAAAACCATATCTTAAGTATTTTGGATTGGATTGGATTGGAGCAAGATTTGAGAAAATAGAAGCATGCTAGAGTTAACTTTGATTATACTAAATTTCACATTCATTGAAGTTTCAAGGAATTTTTGATGAATTTTTGAGTGACAAGGGTGGCTACCTACAACTTTATATAGTTAAGGTATGTTATTGTTTTCTTCTCTAATCGTCCTCTAATTACATTCTTTTAGCAACTAATTTATTATATTAGTTCTTATTTAATTTATTATTATTAATTAATATTATTTAATAATTATTAAAAACTTTTCTTCTATTCTTATAATTAATGGTAAAGTTTTATTTTTTTTATCTATCTTTATCTTTAAAAGATAAAAAAAATTAATCCTATATTTTTATTTTTAATTTTTATTTTTAATAATAGTTTATAATTTTTACTTTTACCTTTAATTTTTTATTTTGGTTATTTTTAAATTCTTCACTCAATTTTTAGTGATTAATTTTAATTATTTTATTTTATTTTATTTTATTTTTATTCACAATTTTTAGAATTTAAGCTTGATCAAGTAAATCTTGAAAGGTAGTTAACTTATTAGACTATAATATTTAAGAAATCATAAAAATTATATACTTTACTTGCTGTATTTGGTTGGATTAATTGTGATTATTATATCATTTATTTATTTATTTATTTATTTATTTATTTATTTTTTACATTTATGATTTAAGTGTCCATATTGATTAATATTGAATTTCAATGTAAGTTACAATTGAATCAAATTGAACTTAAGTGAGGGGAGAAAGAATCACTGATAATGATAATACTTAAAGAAGAAAAGATATCTAATATTATTTAAGACAAATAGAAGAAAAGACTTGAAAACAAAGAAAAAATACTAAAAAAAATATCAATTTAAAAAAAAATAATTTGCAATTCTTGATATGCTTAAATCTTATTAAGAAAAAGGAATAAATTACTCTTAATTAAGAAAAGATAAAGCTCTGATATTGAGTGCATTCATGTCAATTTATTAAAGACAAGAACTTGAAGAAAACAAATAAATAAGTGAGACTCTCTCAAAGAAATATGACAAAATAAAAATAAAAAAATACTTCTATATATCTATATATATATATCTTATTTTTATATATACTATCTACCTAAGATCTATATGGTGACATTCTATAGGACCTCCAAAAACATATTGACTTTGCATGATATATATCTTAACTTACAAGACAAGTTTTTTACATGGACGCCACAAAAATTAGCTTGTTTTATAAGCTACCAATACTTGTGGCACATGGTTAGTTTTTTGACCACGTTTCTAACCTATCAATCAATTATAAATATATATAAAGTCAAAAAAATATTATAAAAGCTTCTAAGAAGCTTTTTTAGAAGATATTTTAAAATTATTCTATTTTTACTTACTTCTATCTATTTATATTACCTAGGTATTATTTACAATAGATATATATCTATGATAGTAAGCTTCTATTCACTTTGTAAGATCATAAATAAGACAAAATAAGTTAGATTAAAAAAATAAAAAATATATGCATATATAAAAAGGAGGTAAAAGTTGATTTTAGCAAAAATTATCTTAAAAAGATAAAAATTGATATTTGAAGAGGACCAATTGTTAATCTAGGTTGAAATTATATCTTGAGATATAAAATCACATACATACAATGATTCTAGGATTTTTTGCAAATTAGAGAGTGGAATTTAGAAGAAGACTTTATAAGTTTTTTTTAAAGTATTAGTTTTGAGTGATTTGAGTTTGTAATGAATTTTTAAGAGCTTTACAAAATTAGAGTTATTTTAGGTAACTCCAAATTTTATGAAATAAAATATAATTTATAATTTGAGAAATTTTATAAGTTTTAAAGTAGATCTATAAGTAAAATTTTGTAGAATTTTGAGTGTAATTGTACTAAATATATGTTGTGAATTTAAGCTTAATCAAATAGTTGGTTTGGATGTTATTAAAATTCAAATAGATTAGGATCTTAGAAATCAGATTTTTAAATCTAATAAGGTCATTTAAGATTTGCAACAATTTTCTAATTCAATAGAAGTGATTTTTATTAAACATTTATACTTGACTTGTGTAGAATAAGTAGTTATTTTCAAAATGTAGATATCTAGAATATAGTGTAAACAGGGATAGATAACTGTTGAAAAGATGGTTCAGCAGGTAGAATGGATGAATAATCAAGAAAAGTAGTTATCATCCATAGTATAGGAGTTGGTATCTCAGCGTAGTATAAGGAAGATGGGAGAGAGGAAGAAAATGCCAGATTGTGAAAGTCATGAGCCGAGATAAGCTTGGTGCTATCTCTTCTTCTTAGTTTTCTTGTTTCTTTTGTGTTAGTGTTGATTCTAGTGAAGAGAATCGATTTAATGAATCAATGTTTGATTTATAAAGTTGTTTATGGATCACTGTTTATCAATTGTTGTGAAAGATTGATGATATATGGAAGTTTCCAGTCACTGTTTATCACAAGGTTGTGAGTTCAGTGGAGAGGAATTATAATCAAAAGAATTGTCTCGATCAGATTCTGTGGATTGGAAGTTGTTCGTTCCAGGGTTTGGGTTATGCTTGTGTGTTCGTGAATTACACATGGTACTGAAATTGATGTCATGGTTGTTATCGTATTGATATGAGAGAGTGGACAGTAGGAGAAAAAATTAAGTGTTCTTCGGTATTGTAAGCATTGAGCAGTCAATTAATTGTGTGACCCTTACAAGTGAAACTCATGAGCTTGGTCTTTCCCTGTGTTTGAATTTCCCCATACGGGTTTATTCTGGGAGGTTTCTTTCGGAATAAGTAAAATAATAATCACAATTTGGCACCACTGCCGGGAATTGACAACATTATTGAGTGTTAGGAATTAATTGCCGAAGCAATAAAAGAGATTAGGAAGCAAACTCAGTAGAAATAATGAAAGAGTATGGTTATCAAGAATAAGAATTTAACAGCAAAGAGAATAAAGAAATCAAAGGAAAGAACAGAGAGATTACAAGCAAGAATTTTTTTGCATAACAAGCGAGATCGTAAATTGAAAAAGAAATATCGATAAAATTAGATTAAGCCGTGGTTGCATGCATGTCGGCATATTCGATCATACCCAGAAGACGATCGACCTCTAATATTTTAGAAGTACATACTATTAAAGAAATTACCAAGAACACTCGCGAGGAGCACTGCTAATAGTCTAGTATACCTCTTAAAGCCGTTAACAGAAAGCAAGGAAGGCATAGAGGAATTAGGTATCCCATTGGGTATTTTTCTAATTGGAGATACGTTCGATTCTAACAAGACTGGTTCGAAAGATCGGCATAAATCACTTGCTAATAAAGACCAATTCAGAGTATATCAAAACCCATCATTTTCACCTCATATTCAACTAGTAAAATTATTTGGAGATAATAATAGTCAATCGAGAAGGCTTAGAAGTCCAAAAAAAACTTTTGCGAGAGACAATTTTTATTTTAATAAGGAATTGAGCACAACACCGACATCTTTAATGGCATCCGGAGGACCAATAGTTCCGACTGCAGTTCAAATGGGTGCAATGGGCGATCGAACGACTAGCATCGTGCCATTACCTACTTTTCGGAGTTTGCCAGGTGTGGATCCAGATCAACATTTGTTTCAATTCTTCATGACGTATATAGTCAATAATAGAAAGATAGAAGATATTTGACTGAGATGGCTACCAACGATATTGAAAGACACAACATTTGAGTGGTATAATCGCCAACCTCTGAGACAATTTATCAATTGAGAGGCATTGAAAAATATATTTTTAGCCCATTTTTGACCAATTGGTTTTGAAGAACGTCTTAGAAAAAAATTAATGAACAGCAGAATGGTACCAAGGGAAGCGATATAGTCATATTATGGTCGTGTAGCAGATATACTTCAAAAATGGCCAAATAACCAAATGCCAGAATTGTTTGTGTTGTCCTTATTGATTAATGGACTACATCCACTAGAATTGAAGATGTTTGTAAAAGAAGCCCAATCAGCTACCATTATATCATCTCTTGAGCGAGCAAAAGTATGAAAGGAATGTCACTATGACTAGAACTTAACAGTTGGAGCCATGATGATTCCATCTCAAGGAGATTATCAAATGACAAATTAGAATGACGCATCAGAAAGTTATCTAGAAAGGAATGATTATGGTACAATTCCACAGGGAATAGTGGATGCCATCCCATTGCAAGCTGTACCATGATCATCATCACATCCATATGCACCTTATTGTACATATCAAAAATCAATACCTACAAAGGAATTGTCAAATGTATTGATGTCAAGGGATTCCAATGAGTCATTGCTGTTAACATTGATGAAAAAAATGGATGAATTGGTTGCCAAGGACAAGGAAAAGAGATATAAATCAACCAATATGCATCCCAATGTTTGGTGTAGCAATTATAAGGGACAAGGTTATTTAGTAACAGAATGTCCTTCACCACCCCAAATAATTGTATAATGTATCTTTTGCGGAGACAAGCATATTACCACCAACTGTTGGAATTTACGGAAGCAATAATAACTCTGTAACCAGATAATGATTCAACCACCATCGTGGGATGTCAATCAAGTACAAACGAATAATAGGTTTGGCTAAAATAGAAATCGAGTGAATAAACAAAATAAGAATTATTCCAATTTCTTAAACTCCGAATTTCACCAAGAAGGTGTATACAATATTTATGGATTGGCGATGAACCAACCAGAATACCATCAATATCCATCCATGACAAAGCCAATGCTAGAGTCTACAGTAACTATGGGTTAACTAGGATCCTTTGCTCATCCGACATGGAACAGACCTAGCCGTTATATACCAGTAGAGACACCCAATATCCTTGAAGGAGCTGGCAGGAGACTACTTCGTTGCTATCATTGCAGACAAATTGGATATTATGCAAGTGAATGTCCTAATGTAAGGGCCAGTGATGAATATGCTTCAATATGTAAAAATTGTAAGCAGTCTGGTCACACTTATCAGTAGTGCAATGCGCCCTTTAATTATAATGATCGGGACCAGCAAATGCAAACAAGCCAATCAGTGGAGGACAAAGGTCCTATTCAACGAGACTCACCAGTACATCGTGTCGAGGTGGTGAATGTAGTGCTTACCAGAGGCCAACAAAAAGATAAGAATGTAATTCAGGACTTGGATGAACTAATCGCAGGAGAGCAAGTAGTATCGTCCACGGGGCTAAATGAACCAATATCAGTATTGGGACGTATCCCAATATTGAGACTTCAACAGACTAAGAAATCCAATTCGGTTCCACATGCCAATTTGCTTGGACCATCAAGATCGATCCCAATTGACCAAGTACCAATACTTTTATAGCCCAATAAAAGATCTTACGTATTAAAAGAACCTTTAGAAGTAGAAAAGTTGGCAAAGTTACCAACGGCAATCCCAATCGCCAGGAAGGAATTGCTACCGAATGGAATAAAATTGAAACCAATGAAATGTAAAAGAGCATTTAGAATTATTCTCAATATGGAACCTTATGACATTCTCAAGGATTTGGATGTTATTCAGCCTTCAATTACAATGAAGCAACTTTTGGCTATAGCACCAAAATATCGATCTATATTGAATTCAGCTTTAATACGATGAAAATCTTACACTAAAGAAATTCATGAAGTTAGCTTAAATCCAGATCTGAGAGCATCAATAATCGATGTATCAATCGATGGCATTTTAATTCTAGGGATACAAGTCAATGGTGGCTCCAGTGTGAATTTAATGAACGTGGATACAATGGAGGACTTGGATCTAAAGCAATTGCTACCTATGACATTGGTCTTGCAAATAGCAGATCATAGTCGAGTAAAGCCAATGGAAATCTTATGCAATATTGCCACTATAATCGTGGGATTGACATACAAAATTGATTATATTGTATTTTGATTACAGAGTTCTACGTTATTGTATCTCATTTTATTGGATAGACCTTGGTTTTATCAAGCCAAAGCTAAGAACGATTGGGGCCGAAGCACATTGACAATTAGAAAATATCATGATTTAATTGTTCTACAAATGTACTCGGTACAATATTATGGAGAATCTCAATTACCAAAATCAAAATTTACATCAGACAACGAGAGTCAATTGATTGAGGAAGATGACGATGCTATAGGTTCACCACAAATTGGGGTAGAACAAAATACTTTAACAGTAAAGGGAGGAGTCTACCAATGTGGAGGTCCTGGCGAGTATTTACTATATCAGGAGAATGCGACTAACTCGGATCATGCTATTGCCAAATGGATGAACAATCCCGCAGTCACTAGAGTCAGTACATTGGAACCAAAATTGGGTAGTTTTCATATGTTGGATAATATAAGATATTCAGATCAGGAGAAGACAATTAAATGAAAGGTTGTTGAAGATCCTGTGTGTCAATCCATTAACTTGGGCACCAACAAAATGCCATAGCTAATTAAAATATATGTCGGTATTATAGGTACAAAATTGGATGATTGAAAATAGTTTTTCATCCATCACAAATCTACCTTTGCGTGGTCATATGCAGATTTGAAAGAGATTCTAGGCGACGTGTGTGAGCACTAGATTATTTTGGAGGAGGGTGTTACTCCAGTATGTCAAAGACAACACCGGCTTAATCCAAAATATTTCCTTTTAGTGAAAGAGGAATTGGATAAACTTCTTGACGTGGGTTTTATTTATCCTATTTTACATAGTGCATGGGTGTTGCCAATCGTGATGGTATTGAAGAAGAATGGAAAAATTATGATATGTCAAGATTTTTGAAAGTTAAATATGGCTACTAACAAGGATTATTTTCCGTTACCATTTATAGACAATACTTTGGATGCAGTGGCTAGACATGAATGTTACTCATTTTTGGACGGATTTTTGGGGTATAATCAAATTAAAATTATCGAAGAGGACCAATTGAAGACTACATTTACCACAGATTGAGATACATTTGCCTGTAAAGTAATGCCATTTCGGTTATGTAATGCCCCGAGTACTTTTCAATGGATAATGACACAAGCGTGTAAAGATTACCTATGTTTATCAATGGAGATATTTCTAGACGATTTCTGCACCTTTAGTACAATGGCTGAACATCTAGCATGTTTGGATAACTATTTGAATCAATGCAATAAGTATGGGATATCTCTAAAGTCGGAGAAGTGTCAATTTGGCATACCATCAAGGAAGATATTGGGATACATTGTCTCTGTTGAAGGTATCGCTATGGATCCCGATAAAGTTATTCGTATATTGGATTTATCAAAGCTAGATATGTTGTCGAGCGTGCACGGTTTCATCAGCCATGTCAGCTACTATCGACGTTTTATTGAATCCTTTGTGGTTATCTATCAACTATTAATGCACTTGTTAAAGAAACCTTCGTCAGACGGATCTAGCACAATATGGACTGAAGACTGTACTTTCGCATTTGACAAATTGAAACGGAAATTGGTATCTGTCCCAATTCTTGTAACACCTTGTTGGACAAAACTATTTCATGTCTATGTGGACGCATTCAATATTGCTATTGGATCCATTTTTAGTCAAAAGGATAAAAAAAGATTAGATCATCCCATATATTATGCGAGTCAACAATTCGTTGCTGTAGAACAAAATTATAATACTATTGAGCAAGAAGCCCTCAGAATGATCTACTATGTACAGAAATTCCACTACTATCTACTTAGATACCCTTTTGTGTTCCATATTGATCATGATGCACTTAAGTACATGATAAATAAACCTCAATTGAGTGGACAAATTGTTCGATGGTTGTTACTTCTCGAAGAATTTAACTTTACGATTAACATTCGATCCGACAAGAAACATGCCAATACGGATCACTTACCCCATTTATCTAATGTATTAGGTAATGAGCCTATAAATGATGCTCTTCCGGATGCATAATTATTCGCTGTGGATGTCATTACACTTGAATATGGTGAATTGATCCAATATCTAATGTTTTAGACTTTTCTAATTTCTTATAATAAAAAATTAAAGAAGCGTTTGATTTTAAAAAGTATGCCGTATACCATGATTGGAAATGCCTTGTACAAACAACGGCAGGATGGAATTTTACACCGTTGCATCTTTCAAAGTGAAGTTTATATAATTTTGGAAGGATGTCATTTGGACAGTTGTGGAGGACATTTTGTGGGTGATAGCACCACACATAAGGCTTTAATGGCTGGATATTGGTGGCCAATAATGTTTTCCGATGCACACCAATATGTTCGTTGTCGTGATCTTTGCCAACGAATTGGTCGCCCTATTGGAACTTCTGCAATGCCATTGGTACCAATTTTAGCATAGACACTATTCGAAAAATGGAATATTGACTTTGTCGGACCAATTGCACCTACCTCTCAAAATGGACATAAATGTTATATTCTAGTAGCCACCGATTATGTTACCAAATGGGTGGAGGCCATGGCAACAAAAATTGATAATGCCAATATCATAGCAATATTTTTATATGAAAACATTATCATTCATTTTGGCTGTTCGAAAGAATTGGTTAGTGATCGCAAAACTTATTTTATTAATGCAACAATTGAAGCATTAACAGCAAAGTATGAGATCAAGCACTGCAAACTATACCTTATCATCCACGAGCCAATGGGCAGACAGAAAAGACCAACAGTATCATATGTAAGATCTTAACAAAGACTATTTCAGGAGCGGGAATTGATTGGGACACTAAATTGTTTACAACATTATGGGCATACCATACTGCGTATAAAGTAACTACCAATTCTATCCCATTTCAATTGATATATGGTTAGGAGGTAATTCTATTAATTGAATTGGAGGTCCAAAGTTTATGAATTGCGTTGGATGAACGTATGGGAGACAGAGAAGCTCTTCAATATAGGTTAGTCCAATTAGAGAAATTGGATGAGGCTAGGGCTACGGCTCTCTTGATCATGGAAGCTACATAGCACCATAGAAAGAGTTATTATGACAGTAAGTTATGGCCAAAATATTTTATGCCCAATGATCTAGTATTACTTTATGATAGTTCCTTTAACAACTTTCCTAATAAATTTCAAGTACAATGGCATGGGCCATATCGGATTGTGGAAGGTTTCCTTAATGATTCAGTTCAATTGGAAGTTTTTTTGGGAATCCACTTCACAACACGCGTTAATGAGAATCAGTTACGTCTGTATTATATGTAAACCCGGGACGGTGTCGTATGGCGTGATTTGCTATCTGGAAATACACTGGATATCTTGGCTGTAGAGAGTGTACCTTAAACCTTTATATGATTCTTTTCTTGGCTTCCAAAACTCCTTTATTTTTGTATAAAACTCCAAATATAACAAAATCCCTTCAAAACATATTTTTCCCGCAAGGGGTTTTTTTGCCCCAAACTTTAGAAAATCATAACTATTGATCTAACCGTTCAGTTTGTTTCAAATTTACAAGATACATAGAATTTATCCTTAACTTATACCTTAAAAAACACCAACCGCAATTTCACTCCCGATCTTCTGGCATCTAAGAAACCCTAGCAGACACTCCAAACCCTAATTTATAAGCACCCGAAAACTATTTTCCTTATATCTCAAAAATCCGAACTCCAAATGTCATAAAAATTATGCAAAAAGTTTACTAACATGCAATTACACATTCCTTGAAGTTTTGAGCCAAAACCTCACAAAATTGCTCAAGATATAGCTCAAGAGAAAAATACTAATAAATCGGTTTACTTACTACCCCTAGATTGCATGTGTTGACTTTAAAATCCAATAACTCCTTTATCTCAACTTTGAATCCAGTAAGCAGTATGTGAATAGTATAGCCGCAAAAGTTTTCTCTCCAGTCGCAGTTGCCGATCCTCAATTTCCGTCTATACGCGTGCGTTATGCCCAAAAGAGTGACAGTAGGTCTAAAACTAACACCTTAACTTTGAGCGCCTATAACTTCTTCATAAAAACCCCAAATGACACAAAACTTGCACCAAAACCTTAATCAAAAACCTAAACCTTTTGACCCTAGCCTTCAAAATTCGAATGGCCTCGAGAAACTAACCCTAATCCCTAATATGGCCTCGGGCAGCCTCCTCAAAGTCCATTCGTCATGATTTTTGACCAATAGGAATGGAGATTTTTATTTTTCATCTCCATTCATCTATATTGGTGGCCTAATTACTCCCTTTGCCACCAAAATCCTTCTTCAATCCTTTTTCTTATAAGATTTACATAATGTATGCTCTAAACACCAAATAAAAGAACCAAAATAAGTTTTCAAATGTCACCAATGTCTAACAAAGGTGACTCTAAATATTTAGAAGTTACTATCAACCAAAACCAATCTTAAAAGCTACTATCAAAAAGAAATTAAAGTTATACAAATTCTATAGTAATCTTTTTAAAAAACCTCTTTTCAAAGTAATAATCAAATTATATTCTACAACCAACTAAAATCTACTAACATGGCTCTTACCATGTTACTTAATAAATTATATATTAAGTACATAATTACATTATTTTCATATAGTAGCCAAACGACAACACGACAATGGATTTACTCAGTGGCAAGAGGGTGTCTCTGTAATAATGATTACCCGACAGGATTGGAAAGGTTATGATAGCTAGAAAACGATTGATGGTTACTTTTGGATACTGAAACTGACTAGTCAGGAAATTAGACATTCTCGATTAGACATGAGATTAAGGTACACTAGATTAGATGTTCTTGATTCAGACCCTAAGTAAGCAGTTAGGAGTGGAGCACTCATAGAAGATTTCATTATTACAAATTTCAGACATTGTGCTTTGAACTGTAAGCTTTACGATAGTAATCAGCAATAATATTAGTGCGAGGAAGTATTGAGAGTTTGATTTTCACAATATTGATGGAAAGAGCAAAGAGAGTACCAGAACGATTGGAAAGTCACCGCAATGTGAGGTCTAAGTATGATCTGAGATCGCTCTGTCTTATAGTTATCACTAACATGGAACCCATGAAGTTAGATATCTGTTGGTCATTGAAAAGGCAAAAAGATTTTAGAAATGCATAGTTATTTATATTTTTGTGAGGATCGGATAAACTACCACCAATTGATGTAGAACGAGTGGGAGAATATATAGAAAATTATGATCCAGAGGATGGTTCAAGTGTGGTAAGAGGAGTCCTGATTGGGATAGATGAGAATATCTTATACAAGGTCTTGCATTTACCAACCGGAGAGCTTGAGGTGGGAAGAGACACATCAAATGACTTCACGCAAGAAAGCTACTTCAAAAGAGGAATGTCGTCTCTCAAGCAAAATCAAGGATGGAAGGTACAGGAGGCACTTACGCCCAAACTTATGGAATGGATGCGGTTTGTTCTCGATCCTTTAGCTTTGAATCGGCATACCACCTACATGACGAAGCGATTACTATTTTCTGCGATAGGAATATTGGAAGGCATGGTATTCAATTGCGTAGTTTATGTGGCCACAAGGATACATGTAGAAATGGGAGCTAAGTGGAAGACGGGGAAGTTTGCTTTACTATTATGTTCCAATTATGTAAACTCAGTGATTGAGTATATATTGAAATAGGAATCTCAACTAGTAGTTCCAAGTTTACAAACGACAATAGTTAGTGTAAGGGTAATGGTGTATGAAGTGAAAGAATCCAACAGAGCGACAAAACAGGAAGCAAGACCAATATCTACACTAGAGCGAGTTTCAATTTGGCCAACAATAGAGATGACAACACGAATACTAGTTCCAAGGGAAAGCAACCAATTAGGGTTTCAATGGAGTATAACGGAAGGGTGGAATCTTAAGGAAGTTATATTGGGTCAAATTTCCTAGCTACAAGTTATAGTGAGTAAGTTCTAAGATGAGGGTAGCTTAAAAAAGTAAGTAGAAGCGAACAAGAAAATAATATTGGAATAAAATTACAAAATCAGGGAATAGGAATAAGTCATCAAAGTAGAATCCAAATCCAAAATACGAGTGAAGCATAAATTGGATGAGAGAGTGGAAAATTGGTCAAAGGGAAAACAGAGGGTTCAGCATATCTTGAAAAATTAAAAATAAGAATTACTACAAACTCACAAATTGTACAAATTGAAACAAGAGAAGATGAACACTCAGTTGAAGATGGAACGAGAGAAGAAGGAGGTATTGGAGCTTGAAAAGAAATAATTGGGTGACCAATATCAAAACAAAACGGATGAGCTATAGGCAGAAATTGTTGTTTTGAAGGAAACATTAATAAAATTGGAGAGTAATCTCATCAGTATTGGTCAGTCATAGACATCTGCCTCAACGGGAGTAAAAATTGGAAAATTGGAGAAGAAATTGCAACAACAACAACAACAACTGAAAGCTAAAGATGCCAAAATATTCTAATTAGAAGCTTAGGTTCGAGAATTGGGAGCATATAATGAAGATTTAACAGCTCAATTAAGTGCAGAGATTCAAGACAAGTTGGAAGAAAAAGATATAGTGTTGGAACAACACCAAATGGAGTGAGCGCCAAAAATTAAAGAGATTGAACAATCCAGTTGAAAAAAAAAAAAAAAAAAAGAATAAGAGGAGGATTGGTTTTTGTTTATCAATACTATGTTTGCAGGGATACTGCACAGTTAGAAGTGGGGCTATGTTGAATAACTAGTTATTTTCAGAATGTAGATATCTAGTGTATAGTGTAAACAAGGATAGATAACTGTTGAAAAGATGGTTCAGCAAGTAGAATGGATGAATAATCAGGAAAAGTAGTTATCATCTATAGTATAGGAGTTGGTATCTCGACGTAGTATAAGGAGGATAGGAGAGAGGAAGAAAATGCCAGATTGTGAAAGTCATGAGCCGAGATAAGCTTGGTGCTATCTCTTCTTCTTAATTTTTTTGTTTCTTTTGTGTTAGTGTTGATTCTAGTGAAGAGAATCGATTTAATGAATCAATGTTTGATTTATAAAGTTGTTTATGGATCACTATTTATCAATTCTTGTGAAAGATTGATGATGTATGGAAGTTTTCACTCACTATTTATCGCAAGGTTGTGAGTTCAGTGGAGAGGAATTATAATTGAAAGAATTGTCTCGATCAGATTCTGTGGATTGGAAGTTGTTCGTTCCAGGGTTTGGGTTATGCTTGTATGTTCGTGAATTACACAAGGTACTAAAATTGATGTCGTGGTTGTTATCATATTGATATGAAAGAGTGGACAGTAGGAGGAAAAGTTAAGTGTTCTTCGGTATTGTAAGCATTGAGCAGTCAATTAATTGTGTGACCCTTGCAAGTGAATCTCATGAGCTTGGTCTTTTCTTGTGTTTGAATTCTCCTATACAGGTTTATTCTGGGAGGTTTCTTCCAAAATAAGTAAAATAACAATCGCAACTTGGCTTCAAATACTTGTGCAAAATTTGGAAATAACTTAATTGTTCAAGTAGGAGTTATTACTATTAGGAGATCAACATAAAATCAAATGTGGAGACATGCTAACACCTAAATGGATTATGATGTTTTTTATTTTTTTTATTTTTTAAGTTTAATATTTTTCTAATTTTTTATGCTTATTATTAATTAAAAGATTGAAAGATGTGTAAAATTTTAAGTAAGATCAATGGTTTAATTGATAGATATTAAGGTCCTAAAACTATCTTAAGATTGATTTTAATTGATTAGGTTTTAGTTAGAATTTATTTAGGAGTTGTTTAGAATTTGATTCAGAATTTGAAATGTGATAAAGATTGATTTAGTATTTAAGATCTAGTTAGTATTGATTTAGAGTTCAAGATTTTTTTAGGTCTATTTTGGATTTTTTTAAAATTTCTTTAAATTTTTATAAAGATTCTTGTAGATTTTTTTTATATATCTTTTAGATTTCTTGAAAAATTATTATTTTTTTATTTATTTTAGATTTCTTTAGGCTTATTTAAAACTTCATTATTAATTCTTTATGATTTCTTTAAAAAATTGTTAGTATTTTTTTTTTTTATAATTTATTTAAAAATTAAATTAACTTAATTAATATTTAATTATGTTTATTAAGTTATAGTTAAAATTTATATATGATTCTATTAAAATTTTTAGGAATTATTGAAAATTTCTTTTATCTTCTACAGTCTAGTAGATGATGTATTTTTAAAGAAGACTTTACATAATACGACATATTTGATGAATTTGACTTGAAAAGCTTACAAAAGAAGGTATTTGGAATTTTTTTTGGATTTATTAGAAATATGAGAAGGAAGATAAGAAAATGAAAGCAAGAGCTTTTGGTGGTACTTTAGTTAGTACTTCAAGTAGAGTTAGAAGTGGAACTACAAGTGAAGAAAAAGATATGTATTTTGATTCCAACTCCACAATCATGTTCAAAGTTTTTTCCCTATTTATGCAAAAGTAATAGATTAAAGATTACAAAGAAGATATAGCAAAAAAAATATTATAAGAGCTTATGGGCAAGATTGATCAATTTGAAAGAAAGGGTATTAAAAAATATTTAATGTATTGTATAAAAGAAATGGAATTGAAGCATGTTTCAAAGAAAGAGATAGTTCAATTATTTGAATTGAATATTGCACTAGAGATAAAAAATCATGTGAGGTATATTATAGGATATTTTAGAGGTTTATGAAAAAAATTATTTCAAGCATTAAAGAGTAAATTGTTTTTAGAACCTATTGAGAAGATTACAAAGAAGTCATTTTTTGAATGGATTGAAAGGCCTAAGAAGGACCTTCTTATAAAAAAATTATTAAAATAATTTAAAAAGTAATATTCTTGTTTATTAAAGAAGAAGAAGCAATTATTGGATCCAAATAAAGTGGGGTTTTTTCTTCAAGCGACTAATAGAGAGTTGCAAGTAAAGTTAAAAACCTTACTTGAAGATAAAGACAAAGATAAAGAATTGACAACAGATTAGAAAGAACAAGAAGTTGTAAGATTGCTTGCAAAAAAAAGAAAAAATGATAGAATGGATATTCAAAGTCCATTGCAAGTATCTAAAGAAAACTACCTATTACCTATCCTACATCTATAATTCAATCTTTAATGGCTACATCAAAAAAAAAATAGTCATCAATGAAATTATATGAAGAATAAAAGATATACAAATAAAATTTACAAAACTTAAAAAAAATCAATTATTAGGAATATCAATAAGATAAAATTTAAGACCAATAGAAGATGTAATACATAGATACATGTGGTGTGATAGCATCGATTATTTAAGAAAGAAACGTGAGAATTTTACAAAAGTACTACGTAAAGGAGTTACTTTTTTCAAAGATGGTATGATACACTTAAAAGAAAGTAGAAAAAAATTGGAGAAAAATTTTAATAAAAAAAGAATGAAGGTATTTATGAGAGATACTTTTAAAGTACATATAATTTCAAACAATTAAGCATCAATATATTAGATGGAAGTAAATTCAAGCAAATACTTAAATATAAATTTAAAATTTCCAAGAGAATCTATTTTTATGGTCAAATACAATGAGTTGTGCTAAAAAAGAAAAATTTAGTATAGGTGATTCGAAACGTATTGGCAATAATATTTAACAAATTATTAGGTAGGATGATCTAATAGAGGGATTATTAGTACATTCTTATATTGCAAGGAATCAACATGAAGAACTAATAGTAGAAAAATAAAAGAGAGATGAAAATAATAAAGAGCCATTAAAAAGAATTACAAGAAAAAAAAACACAACAAAAAAAGAATCCTATACAAGAAGAAAAAACAAAGTATATTTCTACAAAAATATATATATATATAAAAAAAAAAACAAAGGCTCTTGTAACACGGCTAATAAATGATGTAACATGGTTAATAAATGAAAGAGAGAAGTCAACATTATATTATAGGGGATCTTAAAATATTATAAAAATTTATCTTAAAAAATAAATAATAGTAAAAAAGATGGTAAAACTAGAGGATACTATTACTATATTTTTACAAAATAGGCTTCTACTTACTTTGTAGGACCATAAATAAGATAAAATAAAGTAGATTGAAAAATAAAATGATATAAACATATGAAGAAGGAAAATAAAAGTAGATTTAAGCAAAATTTACCTTAAGAAGCTAAGAATTGATACTCGGAGAAACCAATTGTCAATATAGATCAAAATCAGACCACGAAGCATAAAACCATGCACCTACAATGATTTTGGGGTTTTTTGGTAGATTAAAGAATGGGATTTAAGAGCAAACTTGCAAAGAGATTTTTAGGCATTGGTTTTATGTCAATCAAGTTAATTTTCAGTTTTAGAGGAATTTTTAAAGTTAATAATGTTCTTAGTTGGTTTAGATTTTGAGAAATAAAACTATGTTTATACATTTAAGGTTTCTTGAGTTCTGTGGTATGTATACAAGTAAAATTTGGATAAAATATTTTCTGCTAGTTTTAAATGTGTGTACAAAATTTGAAGTCAATCAAAGGGTTAGATTAATTTGTATGAAGGTTCTTGTAGGTTGAAGTCTCAAAAATTAGAATTCAAGGATTAGTTAATATTTTTAAGATCCTTAGCAATCTCTCCATTGGATTGAAGTGAATTCTTTTTTTATAGAGATTAGAATTGATTTTTAATAGATCAAGTGAATTTTGGGAGAAATTCAATAGTTCAAAAAGAAGATATTGATGTTGGAAGTTTAGTATTCAGATTGGAGTAGGAGGCCAGCCAACACCCAAGTAGATTTTAGGATTTTTTTTTCATTTGGTAAGTACAATTATCTTCAAATTTGATACTTATTTTTAACTAAGAAGTTGAGAGGTATGTAAATTTTTAAGCAAGATCAATGGTTTAATCAATACATATTAGAATTTTAATCTACCTTAGGATTGATTTGAATTAGTTAGATTTTGATTAGAATTTGGTTTAGGATTTGGGATTTTTTTAAGATTTAAGATTTATCTAAGATTTGGTTTAGGATTAAGAGTTTAGTTAGGATTTGACCAAGGATTTAATTAAAGTCTATTAAGGTTTCAAATAGGATTAAAGTAAGTTATATTTAAGATTTATTTAAGATTTATTTAAAGTTTTTTTAATATTTCTTTAGGATTTCTTATAGATTTCTTTTGGATTTCTTTAAGATCTATTTATTATTTCTTTATTATTTATTTATAATTTCTTTAGAATTTCTTTATGATTTTTTCATGTTTCTTTTGTAATTTCTTTAAGATTTCTTTTGGATTTGATTAAAGCTTGATTAATATTATTAAGTTTTAATTAGAATTTATTTAGGATTCTATTAGAATTATTAGGATCTATTATTATAATTATCCTTCTATCTTCTAGAAATAGGTGCCTAGTATATTTTTAAGCAAGACTTCATATAATATGACATATTTGGTGAACCTAATATAAAAAGCTTGAGATGGAAGGTATTTGGAATTTTTCTTGGATTATTTAAATTTTAAAGAAAGAAGGTAAGAGAATTGAAGGAATTATGGATCGTACTTTGAATGGAGCTATAATTAGAGATATTTGTAGAAGGTAAGGTATGTATTTTGATCCCAACTCTGCAAGCATGTTTGAGGTTTTTGCCTTATTCATGCAACAACAAAAATTTAAAAGTACAAAGAGGATATAGCAAATAAAGCATTATAGGCGGTTGTGGAAAAGATTGATCAATTTGAAGGAAAGGGCATTACAAAGTATTTAAGGTATTATATAATATAAATTAAGTTAAAGCATATTCTAAAAAAAATCATTCAATTATTTGAATTAGCTATTACATCAAAGATAAGAAATCATATGAAGTTTATTATAGGATATTTTGGAGGTTTATAGGAGAAATTATCTCAAACATTGAAAGATGAGTTTTTCTTAGAAGAAAATGATTGGATTACAAAGAAATCATTTTTTAAGTGGATTGAAGGGCCTAAGAAGGATCTTCTAGTAACAAAATTATTAAGAGGGTTTCAAAAGCAATACTCTCATTTATCAAAGAAAGAAAGGTAGTTATTGGAGCCAAGTAAAGTGGAATTTTTTCTTCAAGTTGCTGATAAAAAATTACTAGAGAAGTTGGAAATTTTGCTTGAAGATAAAAAATAAAAAAATAAAAAAATAAAAAAATAAAAATAAAGAATTGACAAATAGTTGAAAGGAAGTAATAGAAGCAATAATATTCCTTACAAAAAGAGAAAGGAGAAAGGATAGGATGGATATTCAAAGACCATAGAAAGTATCTCAGGTAAAAATACCTACTACCAATTTTACATTTATGATTCAAACTTCAATAGTTACATCAAAGAAAGAAGAAATAAACATTGATGAAATTATATAAGAAATGAGTATTATAGACATATACATATGAATCAATAATTATCTATATGATTAGATAAAAATAAATAAAATTATATTAATTTTATAATATTTTTTATAGAATCTTCTTATAAACTTCATAGACGCTACTTTGACTTCATAAATATCTATAATTAATTTTTTAGATTAGAAACGTAGTCAACAAGTTGGCTATAAACCACACATATTGGTAGCTTAAAGAACAAGCTAACTATTTGGCTTACACATAAGAAACTTATCTTATAAATTAAATACATATCTTGGAACACTTCTTTCAAGTTTAACATTATCATGGTTTTTATCTTTTTTTGAATGACAAAATTTAATATTGAATAATTTGGAGATTTTCTTTGTAGAGTTTTGATTTATATATGGAAAACTTGATGCAACTCATGTTGCAACCAATAAGATCTATATAATGCAATAAGGCAATCAATCTATAACATTATATGCTTTATAATTTTAATAACTTGCAACTGATATCAAGTGACATGATGCTGCTTTTGTTAGCCAATTTCTCTATAGATTACAATATGAAGTAAAGAAATTGAATTTCAATTTACTTGATCCTTAAACATTGAGTCAAGCAATTGACTTTGTTGTAAAGTGTAACAATTGAATTTTCAAATTTTAATCTGAGAGTCGGATGAGTAGGCCTCAATGTTATTACAATTCAATAGCAACACCAATGCCTCCTGAACACATACATTCGAAAGTAGAAGATATGCAAATTGATGTAATACATTTCAAATCTCTTACTAAGTAAGAAAAGACTTATTTTTGTTAAAAAAGATTTTACTTATATTATAGAGAATCTAAGCATATTCCTCAACATTGTCCAAAGAAGCGACGCAATTATAAAATAACAAGTACAAATGTCAAAGAAAATAATATATTTGAAAACAAGTCTATCTAGCTATAATAGAGATCATGTAGCTAGAACCTTACATAATATCTTACAAAGGTCCTATTCTCTCCATAGAATTCTCTCCTTGTTTTATTTTAAATATTATTTTAAGACCTAAACATTACAAAGCCTTTAGCTTATTAGATTCAAGAGCCTTGGCATATTTTTTAGATGAAGAATTTACTAAAAGACTTAGCATATCTTTAGTGAAGAAAACTAAACTTATTCATATAGAAGTCATAGATGGTCATCCATTGTCTTTTAGAGATGTTACTCATGAAATCCATCCTATTGAAGTAACAACCAATAGTCATAATAGCTTTGTGGTATTTAATATCATTAAATCTATTTCTAATTTAATCATTTTAGATTATCATAGTTAAAAAATATAACCCTCAAGTAGATTGGATTTCTTACACTTTCAAATTTTCCAAAAGTATAATTAAGAATATAATTAATCAAGTAAAAAATCACATATTTAGTATAATTAAACTTATGTTTGTAAGTGTAAGAGCTTTTTTGCATGCTGCAAAAAAAAGATTACCTTATGTCATTTATGCCACACATGTTTCTAATGGTGCAAAGACTTCAAGTGATATTCCAAGCCAATATTAAGAATTTTAAGATGTATTTGAGAAAAAATATGCAGATACTCTTTTAGAACATTGTCCTTATAACTACTCAATTGACCTTCAAGAAGGAATATAATCACCATTTGGATGAATCAATAATTTATCACAAAATGAGTTGGCTAAATTCAAGGAATATATTAAAAAGAATCTAGTCAAGAACTTCATCTTTCTTTCTAAATTTCCAATAGTAGTTCAAATTCTAATATTAAAGAAAAAAATAGATCATTATAAATATGTGTTGATTATCAAAAATTCAACAAGCTCACCATCAAAAATAGGTGTAGAATAGATATTAATTTCTTTCTATAAGATATTGTTAAAATAGACTAATAGTCCATAGAATAGTCAGTTCAAGAAGTTGGATGATTGATTTAGTTATTAAAAGCAGTTATTTACACAATTATGATTCAAATGTGGAAATCAAGAGCAATTAGATAGGAGTTGTAGAAGTTTGTTGGAGTGCCAGACTATGATAGTCATGAGCCGGGATAAGCTTGGTGCTACCTCTTTATCTCTTTGTTTTTTTTCTTTGTTGTTGAAGAGTAATCGATAATTTTTGAATACTGAGAAATGAATCTATAGAATAAATTAGAGATTGATTTATGAATTATTGATTATGTGATTGGAGTATTAAGTGATTGAATTATATGAGGAGTTATTGGAAGATTATGATTGTTGTTTATTGAGAGCTGTGTGTGTTTTGGACAAAAGAAGTTGGTGATTACAGAAATTTTGTGAATTCAGATTGGTTGGAGTAAAGTCTGTTATTTCTGGTATTGGATGGAAATTATGTATTTTGAATGGTCTTTTGAGAGTGCAAGGTTGCACATTGTTATTATCAGTTGATGAAGGAATATTGTTACTAGGAGAAAGTATTGTAGTATTTTTTAGTATTTTAATAGTTCAGAATATGATTAATTGTGTGACCCTAACAAGTAAAATTCATGCACTTAGTCTTTCCCTGTGTTCGAATTCTCTTATATAGGTTTATTTTGAAAGGAATTGTAGAATAAGTAAAATGACAATTACATTTTGGCACCACTGCCGGGGATAGACAATAGCATTGAGTATTAGGAATTAACTACTGGTTTAGTTAGATGGGAGATACGAAGCAAATTTAATAGAATATAATGAAAGATTATGGTTATTAAGAATGAAAACTTAACAATAAAGAAAACATGGTAGTCGAAAGAAAGAATAGAGAGATTACAAGTAAGAAATTTGTTGCATAACGAGCAAGAACGGAAGTTAAAAAGGAATCATAGATAAAGTTGGATTAAACCATGGTTGCATGCCTGTTGACATATCCGAGTATATCCAAAAGCTGATCGACATCAAATATTTCAGCAGTATATATCATTAAAAAAATTGCCAAGAGCACTCGCAGGAAATTTGATCAATAGACTAGTATTTTTCTTGAGGTCATTAACTACGAGTGAGAGAATCACAGAAGAATTGGATATTCCATTGGATACATTTCAAATAACAAAAGCTTCCAATTCCGTCAAAACTGGTTCTATAGAGTGGCATAAAATACTAGTCAATAAAGGCCAATTTAGTGTATTTTAAAATCCATCATTTTTACCCCCAATTCAACCGACTAACTCAGTAAGGAGCAATAATAGCAAATTGAAGAAACTTGAAAATTCAGAACAATCAATTGGAGAAGGCATAAGTTATTTTGACAAAAAGTTAAGTGGAACATTATTCTCTTCAATGGCAACGAGTGGTCCAGTGGTTCCAATAGCAGTACAAATAGGTGACATGAGCGATCGCACAATGAGCGTGGCTTCATTACCTACTTTCAGGAATTTTTTGGGTGCGGATCTCGATCAAAATTTGTCTTAGTTTCTGACAGCATGTGTAGCCAATAATGGAAGAACTGAAGATATTTGGTTACGATAGTTGTTAGCAACCTTAAAGGACATGGCGTTTGAATGGTACAACCTTCAACCAGTGGGTCAATTTCTGAATTGAAAAGCATTGAAGAATGCATTTTTAATCCATTTTTGCCCAATTGGTTTTGACGATCTACTTCGAGAAAGATTAATGACTAGCAAAATGGGTCTAGGAGAGGCAGTGGAATCATACTATGGTCATGTAACAGATATACTCCGCAAGTGGCTAAATCACCAAATGCCAGAGGCTTTTGTATTGTCCATATTAATCAACAGATTGTACCTACCCAAACTAAAAATGTTTGTAAAAGAGGCTCAACCAAATATGATAACTGCATTTGTTAATAGAGCCAAGATTTGAGAGGAATGCCATTATGATCAATTTTTAACTATGAGTGCTACGATGATTTAAGTTCAAGGCAGCTATCAAAATCCGACTTCGAATGGATCAGTGGGTAGTTATCAATGAATGTTAGAAACAATGGCCAATTCCAATGCTAATATTCAAGGGCCAATTAATGTCACCCCATTGCAAGCTATACCACTGAACGTGACAACAGCATATGCTCCATATTTTCCATATTAATAACAAGCAGTAGACTTACTAATAATACCAATTCCAAAAGATTTCAATGAACCCTTGTTATTGAACCTAACGAAGAAAATGGAAGAAATGGTTGTTAATATGGCCAAAGATAATGAGAAGAGGCACAAGCCTATCAATACTAGGACCAATGTATGGTATAGTAATTGTAAGGGTCATAGTCATTTGGTAACAAAATACCCTTCACCCTCATAAATGATGGGTCAATGTACATTTTGTGGAGGAAAGCACTTAACAGCTAATTGTTGGAATTGACAAAGGCAATAACAATTCAATAATTAGACTATGATCCCACCGACTGAGTGGGATGTCAATCAAGTTCAAATGAGAAATACGTTTGGATGGAATAGAAATTGATCTAATTGACAAAATTGAGCATTCAATAACTTTTAAAGTTCTAATTTTAATCAGGGATTTGCATCAAACCTCCAGAACTATGGGAAGGAGCAGATATCAGCAATATCAGCAATGAGATATCAGCAATATGCTCCACCAACATTATCGAACCAAATACCCTCTATATCAATGGGACAACCAGGATCATTTTCTAACCTTACATGGAACAAGCCTAGTAGGTATATACCAGTGGAGACACCCAATATGCACTGATGAGGGTACAAGAAGACGACTTCATTCTTTCTATTGTTGTAATACGTGAAGTCTAGCTTGAGAATGCTCTGAGCACTTAGCTGTAGAAGAAAGAATGGAAATTGTAATAACAAAATCCTAATTTTAATAGAATACTAATAATGCTCTAATTAGATTATAATAATGCTAAGCAAATTTAATCAAATTCAAAAAAACCTCAAAGAAATTTCAAACAAACAATAAGAATTTTTAAAGAAACATTAAAAAGAACACAAATGACATTCAAATACATCTCAATTCAATCTTAATTTAATTCTAGTTAAAATCCTATTGAACTTCATCCAAACTAATTGAATCTTAAATCCTAATAAAATTCTAAATCCTAAATCAAATCCTGACCAAATCCTAAATCCTAAATCAAATCCTAACCGAATCCTAAACCAAATCCTAATCCAAATCCTAAATCTTAAACCAAATCCTAATCAAACCCTAATCCAAACCCTAATTCAAATCCTAAATCCTAAACCAAACCCTAATCAAATCCTAAATCCTAAATCAAATCCTATCCAAATCCTAAACTTTAAATCAAACCCTAATCCAAACCCTAAACCCTAAACCAAACCCTAACCAAATCCTAACCAAACCCTAACCAAATCCTAAACCAAACCCTAATCAAATCCTAAATCCTAAATCAAATCCTATCCAAATCCTAAATCTTAAATCAAACCCTAATCCAAATCCTAAACCCTAAACCAAATCCTAACCAAATCTTAAACCCTAAATCAAACCCTAATCTAAATCCTAAACTCCAAATCAAATCCTAACCAAATCCTAAACCAAATCCTAATAATTCGTACAATAGATTTAAACCTCAATAAATAATGAATAAACCGTTGATCTTAACTCAAATTTTGCACACTTCTAAAAAAATAAGTTAGAAACAAGCAAAAAAAAAAAAATGATAAGGATCGGAGTTACCAAATTGATGATATCCTCAAAAATGTGCTCGGATATTGGCCGGCCTCCTTCTCCAATCTTAATGCCAATCTTCTAGAGTCAATATCACTTCTTTGCACCTTTCGATTGTTCTCACAATTCTCATACACATAGAAAAACAAGTCTAATATCCTCTCACATAAGTTTCACTTCAATCCAACTAATAAATTGCAAGAAATCTTAAAAATTCCCACTAGACCTAAAATTCTATTTTCTGAGACCTTGACCCACTTAAACCTCAATATTCCTCAATTCAATTGTTAGATCAAGCTCAAATTTACGATACATATTAAACACAACTATAACCATAAATCCACAAAATTTCACTTATAGATCTAATACAAAACTCTTGAAATCACCCAAAACGTAAACCCTATTTTATTTCATAAAACCCAAGTTATCTGAAACAAACCTTGAATTTGCAAAGCTATTACAAATTCAATACAGATCCAAATCACCCAAAACCAACATCTATAGAAATCCTATCCAATCTTCTATCAAACCACACTCTCTGATTTACCAAAGAGTCCTAGAGTTGTTGTCGAGACTCTGTTTTGTGCTTCAGGATCTGATTTCGACCCTGGTTCATAACTAGCCCTCTTCGGGTATCAACTTTCGTCTTCTTGAGGTAATTTTTACTAATTTGCACTCCTAACTCCTCCCTAAATATGCCTTTATTCTTTATTTTTCTAATCTACCTTGTTTTGCCTTATTTTTGGCCCTATAAAGTAAATAGAAGTTATTTTTTTCTAATAGAGCAGCATTACTACTAAAAGTTTTACTACCTTCCTATCTTTTATCCATATTTTTCTACCTTTTCTTTTAACTTGGCTCTTCTATAATAAGATCCATATTATCATCTTTCACCATATAGTCATGTTACAACACGACACAGTTGCAGACAGATTGGTCATTATGCCAGTGAATGTCCCAATCCTAGAGCCAGTGATGATTTTGCACCAGTGTGTGGATATTGCAAGCAATCGGGGCATACTTATCAGCAATGTAATGCTCCATTCAATTTTAATAATCGGGATCAGCAGATTCAAAGCCAAGAAAAAGTTGAGGAGATGAATCAAGGTCTTCAAGATTCTTTAGTAAATCGGATAGAATGTGTCCAAGCTATTCTTACCAGGAGTTAGGAAAAGGAGAAAGGACCAATTCAACATTTGGGTGAGCTTGATGCAAAGGACCAATTTGACCCAATTACGGGGACATCTAATCCAAGTCTTGTTATGGACCTTTTACACAGTATGAGACCTGACTCGATTGGGCAACCCAATGAGGTCCTGATTATGGAGGCTTTGGTTCTATTTCAAGCTGTTCCATTTTCTACGCCCTTTTGGGAAATGTCCCATATATTGAAAGATCCTCTCAGGGGTACAAATTCCAAGGAAGCTCCGGCTTCTGTTTCAATTCTAAGTCTAGGACAAAAGAATATCTGACCTCTCATAGTTAAATTCAACCCAATGAAAAGCAAGAAGGTTTTGGAAATTATCTTAAATATGAAATCCTATGAAATTTTGAAAGATCTGGATGCTATTTGGCCTTCTATTTCTATAAAGCAACTTCTAGCGGTCGCACTAGAGTGACGTTCTATATTGAATTCATCGTTAACACGGCACAGACAACACAATAAAGAAATTTGTGAAGTCAGTTTGAACCCTGATCTAGGTGCACCAACCATGGATGTTTCGATTGACTGTGTTATGATCTCGGGTGTTCAAGTGGATGGTGGTTCTAGCGTCAATTTAATGAACGTTGATACAATGGATGCTTTAGATTTAGAACACTTAGTACTCATAATATTGGTGTTAAAAATGGGAGATCATAGCCAGATTAAACCAATGGATATTTTATAGAGTGTTCAAACTAAAATTGCCAATATTACATATGAAATTGACTATGTTGTCTTTCGATTATAACGTTTGATTTTATCATATCCAATTTTATTGGGACAACCGTGGCTTTATCAAGCGAAGGCTAAGAACAATCAGGGTTGGAGTACTTTGACAATTGGCAAGGGCGGAGATAAAATGGTGTTACAAATGTACCCAGTACACTATCACGGGGAGTCTCAATTGCCAGCATCTGAATTGACATCGAACGATGAGCTTAGCTTTGATGATGACATAGTAACACTGATTTTGGAGGCGTCCATGGAAGCAGTCCAACATCCTAGAGTGGTGTATCAATGTGGCGGTCCAGGGGAGTACTTTATATACCCGTCGAATTCAAAAATCTCTACTAAAGTTAGTATTGATTGGTTGACCGAGTATGATGTGCATCATGTGAGTACTTTAGACACATGATTCAGTACTTCACACATATTGGACCTATCGACTCATTAAAAACCTTCGTGGGAGTTGAAACAGAACATCTTCGCTATACCTTCATATCAAACTATTAACTTGGCAACCACAGCAGAGCCTCAGACAATTAAGGTCTACAAAGGTATTAAAGAACAGGAGTTGACCTACTGGACAGAATTTTTCTTACATCATAAATCCACTTTTGCTTGAACTTATGATGATCTAAAAGATATCTCCATTGAAGTTTGTAAGCATCATATCATTTTAGAGGAGAGTGCTAAATCGGTACGGCAGAGGTAACATCACCTTAATCTTAAATATTCTTTCATGGTGAAGGAGGAATTGGATAAGCTTCTTGTGGTTGGTTTTATTTACGCAGTACCAAATAGTGAGTGGGTTTCTTCAATCATGATAGTGCCAAAAAAAAAATGAAAAAATCCGAATTTATCAGGATTTCTAAAAACTTAATGTGGCAGCCAAGAAAGATTACTTTCCATTACCTTCCATGGATAGTATGGATAATATGTCATCATTATCACTAAATAGTAAAAGAATAGGAGTGAGGTACTAGTTAAAGTCATTCTGTGGTGTTGTTTTGAGTTGGTTGGGGTGCCATTTCTTGTATTTCTTATATATTCGAGAGTAGTAGTTCCAATTAAGAGTTAATAGTGAGGAGCCGGTCACAAATGTCAATTGAAGATGTTCTAGAATGGATGAGTCAACAGCAACATTAGTTAGAACTTTGGGATGTTCAGATCTTGAAATTGGAGGCTCAAATTAGTGAATTGGGAGAGTATAATGAAGATCTATAAAACCAGTTGAGAAAGGAGTCGATGGAAGGATTAGACGAGGAAGAAGATTTGCATATAGAACCAAATTCAGTAGAACCTACATTTGATAATGCAACAAATGATCAATTGGGTGGGCCAAAAGAAATAATAACTTTGTAGAGTTTTGTTAAATAGTTTTTAGATAGGAATTAATTGTGTGTTTGCGAGGACGCTGTATAGTTAGGAGTAGGGCTATGTAGAATAGATATTAGTTTGTTTTTGTAAGATATTGATAAAATAGACTAATAGTCCATAGAATAGTCAGTTCAAGAAGTTGGATGATTGATTTAGTTATTAAAAGCAGTTATTTACACAATTACGATTCAAATATGGAAATCAAGAGCAATTAGATAGGAGTTGTAGAAGTTTGTTGGAGTGCCAGACTATGATAGTCATGAGCCGGGATAAGCTTGGTGCTACCTCTTTATCTCTTTGTTTTTATTCTTTGTTATTGAAGAGTAATCGATAATTTTTGAATACTGAGAAATGAATCTATAGAATAAATTAGAGATTGATTTATGAATTATTGATTATGTGATTGGAGTATTAAGTGATTGAATTATATGAGGAGTTATTGGAAGATTATGATTGTTGTTTATTGAGAGCTGTGTGTGTTTTGGACAAAAGAAGTTGGTGATTACAGAAATTTTGTGAATTCAGATTGGTTGGAGTAAAGTCTGTTATTTCTGGTATTGGATGGAAATTATGTATTTTGAATGGTCTTTTGAGAGTGCAAGGTTGCACATTGTTATTATCAGTTGATGAAGGAATATTGTTACTAGAAGAAAGTATTGTAGTATTTTTTAGTATTTTAATAATTCAAAATATGGTTAATTGTGTGACCCTAACAAGTAAAATTCATGCACTTAGTCTTTTCGTGTGTTTGAATTCCTCTATATAGGTTTATTCTAAAAGAAATTATAGAATAAGTAAAACAAAAATCACAATAGGTACTTGATATCTTTAATATTTAGACTTCTTAATTAATTAAATCAAGCTAAAATCTATGTAAAAATAAATCTACAAAGAACTACAATCTTTTACTCATCAAAGAAGCAGATGAATGGAAGACTATATTTTGAAGCAAATACGGACATTTTGAATATAATGTTATGCCTTTTGGACTTAGAAATGCTCTAGTAGCTTTTCAACATTTTATTAGTAATGTTTTTCAAGAGTTTTTAGACACTTGTATTGTCAATTATCTAGATGATATCTTGATCTATTCTAAGAACATAGATAAATATAAACTTTATATTTGTCATATATTACAAAAATTAAGAGATATAGGACTCTATATCAAGATAGAAAAATATATATTTTATACTACTTAAGTTGACTTTTTTGTTTACATCATTTCAAATGATGGATTTATGATGGATATAAAAAAATTTAATTATTATAGATTAGAAGATCTCAAAAACGGTACAAGATGTCTAATATTTTTTAAAATTTTTCAACTATTATTAAGTCTTTATCAAGGACTTCTCTCGAATTGCAACTCCACTTATACATTTGACTTGTAAAGACAAACTTCAATAGAATCAAGAAGTGGAAGCAATATTTGAAGCTTTAAAGATAACCTTTGTTTCTACATCAATCTTGTACTGCATTGACTTTTGTAAGGCATTCTGTATGGAAACAAATACGTTGGATTTTACTTTGCTTGCTATATTATCACAAATAGAAAAAAATGATAAACTTCACCCAATAGCTTTTTATTCTAGGAAATTTTCAATAGCCAAGATTAACTATGAGATCTATAACAAAGAGCTTTTTATAATTACAGATTAATTTTAAGAATGGTGTCATTTTTTAGAAGGCACTTCCAGTCTAGTCATCATAAATATAAATCACAAGAATCTTCAATACTTCATGACAATACATGTTTTGAATCACCTTCAAGTCTATTAGAGTATGTCTTTATCAAGATTTGATTCCAAGATCACATATTGACCAAAAAAATAATAAGATTTATTAAACGTCCTTTCTAGACATTCTTATCTTATATCAAAAGAAGGAGATACATCTTTTGATCAATAAAGAATAATTCTTTTGAAGCGTGAACATTTTCATCTTTAAGTAATAAAATCAATATTAATTGTTGATTCAACCTTGATCAAAATAATTAAATAAAATATGTCTTTTGAGCATCTTATTCATAATATCAAGAATCCTTCTTTCAAGTTTTATGATGCTTCTAAATTTGAATTAAAAAACAACCTATTCTATTTTGAAAGATGTCTATATGTTCCAAAAAGATAACCATATTTATGTATTCTTCAAGTATGCCATGATTTTTCAATAATTAGATATTTTAGATACAACAAGATTTTAGAGCTGATATCTAGAAATTTTTGGTAGTTGCAAATGTAGAAGGTGGTCAAAGATTTTGTTCAATCATGTGATGTTTGCTCAAGATCAAAAATTCTCTATCATCAACCTCACGGATTTCTTCAATCATTGCTTATTCTATAGATTTTATCACAAATCTTTAGTCTTAGGTTCATATAATTCTATATTTTTGATAGTAGATTTTTTCACAAAGATAGTACATTTTGTACTATGTACAAAATCTATCATAGGTGAAGAAACAGCCAAGCTTTTTTTTGACAATATCTATTGATATTATAGATTTTTCAAGGATATCATATCAAATAGGGAGACTCAATTCATATCAAGTTTTTAGAGAATCCTTTTCAAGATTCTAAAAGTAGACATGAAATTATCTTTGGCCTTTCAATCTCAAATTAATGGAGAGACAAAGCATATAAATTAAGTTTTGGAGCAATATTTAAGATGTATGATTAATTATCAACAAAAAAATTGAAAAAAAATTTTGCCATTGGTAAAGTTTGCTTATAATAATACAATATATTCTTCTATGTAACAAATATCTTTTTTACCAATTATGGTCATCATCTATGACTTGATACTTCTGACTTTTTAATAGTTGATAAGCTTGCAATAGAAGATTTGGAAAATCGTTTATTACAACTACATGTAACAATGAAGGCACAATTAAAAGAAGCTCAAGAGTAATAAAAGATCAATGCAAGTGTCTATCAAAAAGAACAACTATAATTCAACATTGGTGATAAAGTATGGTTATTACATTGTAATATCAAGACTACTTGTCTTTGTAACAAGTTGGACTATCATAGGCTTAGACTTTTTTTTTTTTTTTAAACAAATCAATCCAATTGCATATTGATTACATCTATTGGAATCAATGAAAATCCATCATGTATTCTATATGTTTCTTTTTGAACCATATAAGATAGTAAACGTATTAAAAAAAAGACAAGTGTCACTTTCTCCTATAAAAATAGATAATAATGAAGAATTCAAAATAAAAAAATTTTTAGATTCAAGGTAGTACTAAAATAGGTTGGAATATCTTATTCATTGGCATGGATATGATATTAGTGAATGCACATAGGAGCCAACAATGAATCTTATAAATGTAGTGAAGAAGGTGGAAGCTTTTTATCAATAGCATCTATGAAAATTAAGATGAAGAACTTTTCAATAAAAAAAATAAGATATAGGTAAGATAACATTCTATTTTCTATCCTTATTGTAGCTTCTTTGTATTTGTGATGCTAAGAAGATGGAGAATCAACAACCTATTGATTTGACTTAAGAGCCTTTATTTGTTGATTTGTCGGACGAGACATTACAATTGCCACAACCTTTAAGAAGATGTAATCAAGATGAAGTTCCTCAAAAACAACATATTCTTCTTTGAATACATGGTAAGATACAATGTATTTGGTATCACGACCTTGAAAGGGACTTCTAATATTTGGTGATTTTACTAGAGATAGAAATAACTCCAAACAGTGTTTCAAATATTTTATTTGAAGGAAGTTATGAAGGTCTCAACAATGATCAAATAAATAGGTGATCTTCCTATCTTAGTATGGGACACTATTGACGATTGAGAGGCCCTATCAACCATCTTCGAGGAGAACAAAGATTAGAGTATGTAGAAAATATAAATTGTCACATCTTAGATTCTCTCAACATAAGATGATTGCTTTTCATAGAACTTATTCCTACAAAAGAGATTACTATTATGGAGATAAATATTGAAATCACTAATTATCTATATAATTAGATAAAAAAAGGCGAAATTAGATTAATTCTATAATAACTTTTATAGAAGCTTCTTGTAAGCTTCATAGATGCTACTTTCATTTCATGGTGTCTATAATTGATTTTTTAGGTTTAAAATATGGCCAACAAGTTAGCTATGTGCCACACATGTTGGTAGCTTGAATAACAAGCTAATTATATAGCATACACATAAAAAACTTGCCTTGTAAGCTAACGCATGTATTTTATAAAAACAACACATATTAGAGATCCTATAAAATATTGCCAAGTAACTCTTTGTTAGATAGTATATATAGAAGTAACACTAAAATCCTCTTCAATCTTGTCAATTCCTTTCTTGTTTCTAATTTAGATTCAAGAGTCTCTAGTTTCTTTGTCTTTTGACAATAGCAATTCCAGTTTTTTTTTAATATACATACTTCTTTATTTTGATTTTATTATACTTATTTATTTATTTTTATGAAGTTTTTATTCCTAACAATGAAATATTTTAAAATAAAATTTTAAAATTTTAAAAAAAAAAGTCAATCATAAAGAGTATTAACAAAATAAAGGTTAGAACCAATAGAAGGTATAGTACTTAGGTACATATGGTGTAATAGTATAGATCATACAAGAAGAAAATGTAAAGATTACAGAGAGGCATTATGCAATGGAGTTATTTTTTTTAAAGATGGTATGATACATTTAAAAGAGAGTAGAAAAAAATTAGAAATAAACTTTGATAAAGAAGGATGGAGGTATTTATAAAGGAAGAATATTGATTATTGCAAGTATATTATTGATCATATACAAGATTGTGAAAAAATATTGACTTAGCTTAAAGAAGTTCATCTTCCATTATTAAGTATAAAATCTACATTAAGAATATAAGAGGTTGTATTTGTAAGACATTTATGTAGATTTTATGAAAAAAAACCAAATCCAACTAAGGTTAATATAAAAGAAAGAATGAAAGAGGATTATAATTTTTTAACAAAAATATGTAGATTTTTTAGTGCATGTATATTTAATGTCTTCGACATACACATATAAGCCAATAATTATATGTATAAATAAGAAGAAATAAGTAAAAGTAGATAAAAGTAAATTAATTCTATAGTATTTGATATAAAAGCCTCCTAGAAGCTTTATAGACACTGCTTTGACTTTATAAGTGTCTTTAATTGACTTTTTGGAATTAAAAACATAATCAACAAGTTAGCCATGTACCACACATGTTATTAGCTTGAAGACCAAGCTAATTATGTTGCCCACACATAGAAAAACTTGCCTTGTAAGTCAAGGCATGTGTCCTACAAAGTCAATACATATTGGAGGTCCTATTGAACGTCGCTATGTAGCTCCTAGTAAGATAGTATATATAGAGACAAGAGTGAAGCCTTCTTCACTCCTATCAACTCCATTCTTGCTTCTAGTCTAGTTTCAAGGATCTTTAGTTTTTTTGGCTTTTGGCAATAGCCATTCTAATTTCTTTCTTAATATACATATCAAGTTATTTCTATTTTGTCATCTTTTTTTGAGAGAAGTCACACTTATTTATTTGTCTTTATCATGTTCTTGTCCTTGGCACATTGACAAGAGTAAACTTATAATATCAAAGCTTTGTCTAATCTTAAATAAGAGTGGATTATCCTTTTTTTCTTAATAAGACATAAGTATATTAGAAGTTGGGGATTACCCTCTTCTAAATTGATATTGTCCTTAGCATTTTCTTTGTTCTCAAGTCCTTTCTTTTATTTGTCTTGAGCGATATTAGATATCTTCTCTTTTTTAAGTGTTATCATAACAGAACTTGCTGAAATGAAGAGTGCAATGGCACAAATGCAAGAGCAATTAAAAAAGTTAATGCTTGTGATGCATCAACTCAATTTACCACCACAAGGAGTAACAAGATTGGCAAGAAGTAAAGATATAGAAATAATTGGAGCTACTTCAACATCTGTACCAAATCATGTCCCTTCTCTTCTAGTAGAACACCCTTCTAGTATTAGAGAACCAAGAATTATCCTACTCGAGAAGTTTGATGGCACTAGATCAAAGTTTAGAGGATTTATCAATCAAGTACAACTTATGATTGAACTTCAACTCCAAAGCTATTCAACTCTAGGATCACAAGTTAGATTCATTGATATGCTTCTTTCAGATTCAATATTATCATAATTTTTATCTATTCTTGAATGATAAGATCCAATATTAGATAATCTAGAGGCTTTTTTGGTGGAGTTTGGATCCATGTATGGAGAACATGATGCAATTCGTGTTGCAACCAATAAGATCTATATTTTGTAACAAGGCAATTAATCAATAATATTATATGCTTCACAATTTTGACAACGAAATGATTTCAAGTGGGATGATGCTGCACTTATTAGCCAATTTTTCTACGGTTTACAATATGAGGTAAAAAAATTAATGCTCAACTTACTTGATCCTCAAACATTGAGTCAAGCAATTGACTTTGCTGTGAAGTGCGACAATCGCCTTTTTGAATTCCAATCTAAGAACTATATAAGTGGACCTCAGTGTTACTATGATTCAATGGAAACACCAACATCTCTTCAACACATACATTTTGAAGTAGAAGATATATAAATTGATGTAGTACGTTTCAAATTTCTTACTAAGCAAGAAAAGTCTTGTCATTGTTAGGAAGGATTATGCTTATATTGTGGAGAACCTAAGAATACTACTCAACATTCCTCAAAAAAATGACGCAACCATAAAATGAGGAGTACAGCAATCAAAGGAGATAGCATGTCAAAAAATGAATTTAACTAGCTACAATAGGGACCGTGTGATTGGAACCTTATACAATGCCTAGTGAAGATCCTATCCTCTCCTTAGAACCCTCTCCATGTTTTACGATAAATATTATTCTAGGACCTAAACATCACAAAGCCTCTGTCTTATTAGATTCAAGAGCCTCAATATGTTTTTTAGATGAAAAATTTACTAAAAGACATAGCATATTTTTAGTAAAGAAAACTAAACATGTTCATGTAGAAGTCATAGATGGTCGTCCGTTATCTTCAGAAGATGTTATCTATAAAATCCTTCCTATAGAAATAGCAACTAATGGTCATAGTAGCTTTGTAATATTTAATATTATTAGATCTCCTTCTAATCTAGTTATTTTAGATTTATCATGGCTAAAAAAATATAATCCTAAAATAGATTCTACTTCTCGTAGTCTTGACTTTTCAAAAAATATAACTAAGATTGTAATTAATCAAGTAGGAAGTCATAAGTCTAGTAAACCTATATTTGTAGATGCAAGTACTTTCTTACATGCTGCAAAAGAAGGATCACCTTGTGTCATTTATGCCACACTTGTTTCTACTAGTGGAAAGACTTCAAGTAGCATTTCCAGCCAATATCAAGATTTTTAAGATGTATTTGAGAAAAAGAATGTAGATACTCTTCCAGAACATTGTTCCTATGACTGCTCAATTGACCTTCAAGAAGGAGCACAACCACCATTTGGACCAATCTACAATTTATGTCAAAATGAATTGGCTGAACTCAAGGAATATATTGAAGAGAATTTGGCCAAGAACTTCATACGCCATTCCAAATCTCCAATAGGAGCTTCAATTTTATTTGTGAAGAAAAAAGATGGATCATTGCGGATGTGTGTTGATTATCGAGGACTCAATAAAATCACTATCAAAAATAGGTACCTGCTATCTTTGATATCTAGACTTCTTGATCAATTGAATCAAGCTAAGATCTATACAAAAATAGATCTATGGAGAGCATACAATTGAAGGAGATGAATAGAAGACTCTGTTTCAAATAAGGTATGGACATTTCGAATACAACGTTATGCCTTTTGGACTTATAAATGTACGAGTAGCATTCCAACATCTAATAAATGATGTCTTTCAGGGAGTTTTTAGATAATTTTGTTATCTGTTACTTAGACAACATCTTAATCTATTCTATGAATTGGAAGATCTCAAAAATGGTAAGAGATGTTCAATACTTTTTGGGATTTGTCAACTACTATCGAATCTTCATGAAAGACTTCTCTCAAGTTGTAGCTCCACTTACACGTTTGACTTATAAAGACAAGCTTCAATGAAATCAAGAAGCAGAAGTAGCATTTGAAGCTTTAAAGATAACCTTTATTTTTGTACCAATCTTGTATTGCATTGATTTTTCTAAGCCATTTTTTATAGAAACAATGGCATCAAACTTTGCTTTAAGTATCATATTGTTACAAATGGAAACAGATGATAAATTTCATCCAATAGCTTTTCATTCCTAAAAATTTTCAGCAATCAAGATCAACTATGAGATCCATGACAAAAAACTTCTTGTAATTGTGGATTCGTTTCAAGAATGGCACCATTATCTAGAAGGTGCTTCTAACCCAGTCACCGTATATATGGATCATAAGAACCTTAAATATTTTATGTCAACACATGTTTTGAATTGTCGCCAAGCTCGTTAGAATATGTCTTTGTCAAGATTCAAATTCAAAATCACTTATCAACCAGAAAAACAACAAGGTTTGTTAGATGTACTCTCTAAACAATCTTACCTTGTACCAAAGGAAGGAGATGCTGCTTTCGATTAATAATGGATAATTTTCTTGAAGCTAGAGCATCTTCATCTTTGAGCAATGAAATCAATACTAATTATTGATTCAACTTTCATTAAGAAAGTTCAATCAAGTATGTCTTTTGATCTTCTTATTTATGATATTAAGAAAAATCCTTCAAAGTCTCATAATACTTTTAAGTTTGAATTGAAGAAAAATCTACTATACTTTGAGGGATGCCTATTTATTCTAGAAGATAAAGCTCGATTACATGTTCTTCAAGCTTATCATGACTTTTGAGTAATAGGACATTTTGGATACAATAAAACTTTGGAACTAATATCCAGGGATTTTTGGTGGCCCCAAATGTAGAAAGCACTCAAAGATTTTGTACAATCTTGTGATATTTGCTCAAAATCAAAAACGCCTTGTCATCGACCTTACAGACTTCTTCAGCCATTATCTATTCCAGAACAACTATGGTCTTCTGTTTCTATGGATTTTATCATGGATCTTTCAATCTCAGATTCTTATGATTATATATTCATGAAAGTAGATCGTTTTACCAAGATGGCACATTTTATACCATATATAAAATCCATCATAGGTGAAGAAACATCTAAGCTCTTTCTTGATAATATCTATCGCTAACATTGATTACCCAAGGATATTATATCAGATAGGAGAACTTAGTTTGTATCAAGATTTTGGTGGACTCTTTTTAAGATTCTAAAAGTGGATATAAAACTATCTTCGGCATTCCATCCTTAAATTGATAGACAAACGGAGTATGTTAATCAATTTTTTGAGTAGTATTTAAGATGTACCAAGAACTACCAACAAGATGATTGAAAAACTCTTTTTCCATTGATAGAGTTTGCTTATAATAACACAGGTTATTCTTTTATAAAAAAAATAATTTTTTTTGCTAATTAAAGTTATCATCCATAATGTCGGGGTAGAGAGAGTTTGCCTCAAGAAAGTGCTTGGCTTCTAGCTGCCACTAAATACTCAATCAAGTCTAAGATATAAAAATATCAAGTTTATATATATAATATTTTTCTTTTTTGAGCAATTACATCAATACATAAGCCTAAGTACCAAGAAAACATCCAAATGTATTATAAAGTATCTTAAAACCTTAAATATCCTTATGAGAAATGTTTCTAAACTTCAACAACTCATATCTCACGATCAAACTATTCAAACAATCTAAAATTTTATATGAAGTACTGATATACTTTTCCAAACTATCACAAAAAAAATAAACTACAAATTCATTATATATCTTGAGATATCACCAAAATCCTAATAGTAGCTTTAAATCCTAGCTTACATACATATGCATGCTATTTTCTTCATATCTCACAAAATAAGTATTTAAATACAATGAAATTTTAATTTATAGCTTTTTAACTTAATAATACATATTTATAGAAATTTTGAGCTATAAATTCGTTCAAAAATTCAAGATATGGCTCCAACCATTACTATCAACAAAATGACTCACTTACTGCCTTTGAATTACATGTGTTGTCTTCAATGCCCTATAACTCCTTCATCTAAACTTAGAATTCATAAAATAAAATACGTAAAGTCAAAATCACACAAAGTCTTCACCCAAATTATATCCAAAACCTTGAACTTGTTGATCCTAGCCTCAAAAGCTCGAATGACTTCGAAAAAGAAACCCTAATCTCTAGTAAGGCCTCGGATAGCCTCCTTGAAGCCCATTGGGCATGGCCTCCGACTAATAGGAATGAAGATTCCCATTCCTTGCCTTCATCCAACCATGCCTTGCTTTCATCCCTCCCAATAAGCCTCCTATTAGTTAAAAATTTCTTCTTTAGGCTCTAATCTCCTGTCAAGGCTTCATACTAACATCTAGGTTCTATAATTTTTTGAAATGCTATTATTAAAAAGATAAAATGTAAAATAATGTTTTTAAAATTTGCTCTCTTTAAATTAATCTATTCACTATTCTAACATACACCAAGACTTATGAACATATTATATGTTCTAACTAATTTTTATATACTATAAGCATTTACAGTATAACAATGACTTGATACTTTTGACTTTTCAAAAGTTGATAATCTTACAGCAAAAGATTTGACAATTCATTTGTCTGAGCTATATGCAATAATGAAGGTACAGTTAAAGGAGCTCAAGAACAACAAAAGATCAATGCGGATGTCTATCGAAAGGAACATCCACTATTTCACATGGGTGACAAGGTATGATTACTTCATTGCAATATCAAGACCACTCGTCCTTGTAACAAGTTGGACTATCGAAGGCTTGGACCATTTTCTATTTCTACACAAATCAATCCAGTTGCATATCGTTTATATCTATCGGAGTCAATGAAAATCTATCCAGTATTCCACATGTCTTTTCTTAAATCATACAAGACAATAGACATACCAAAAAGAAGACAAGATCCACCTCCTCTTGTAGAAGTAGATAATAATAAAAAGTTCAAAGTCAAAGAAGTCTTAGATTCAAGGCGACGCCAAAATAAATTAGAATATCTTGTCCATTGGCACGGATATGATATTAGTGAATGTACATGGGAGCTAGTAAAAAATCTTGCAAATACAACAAAGGAGGTAGAAGCTTTTCATTGACGACATCCATCAAAATCAAGATAAAAACCTTCCTTATAAAAGAAACAAGATCTAGGCAAGTTAACATTGCACTTTCAATCCTTGTTTGTAGCTTCTTTGTAGTTGTGATGTTGAGGAGATGGAGAACTAATAACCTAAAGATTCTACTCAAGAGCCTTTGTTTGCTAACCTGCCAAATGAGACATTACAACTATCACAACCTTTAAGACGATGTAATCGAGATGAAGATCTTCAAGAATAACATATTCTTCCTTGAATAGATGGTGAGATACAATTTATTTGATATCACGACCATGGAAGGGACTCCCGATGTTTGGTGATTTTACTAGAGGTAGGAACAACTCCAAATGGTGTTCCAAATGTTTATTTGAAAAAAGTTATGAAGGCATCAACAACGATCAAATAATTGGGTGGTCTTGCGGCCTTAGTATGGGACATTGTCGATGGTTGAGAGGCCTTATCAATCATCTTCGAAGAGAACAAAGATCAAAGTATGTGGTAAATATAATTTGTCGCATCATAGATTTTCTCAACATATGATGACCGTTCTTTATAGAACTCGTGCCATGAAGGGGAGATAATATCTTAGATATATACATGTAAGCTAGTAATTATATGTATAAATAGGTAGAAATAAATAAAAGTAGATAAAAATAAATTAATTCTATAATATTTGCTATGAAAGCTTCTTAGAAGTTTCATAGACACTGCTTTGACTTTATATGTGTCTTTAATTGACTTTTGGATTAGAAACGTGGTGTCAAGGACAAAAACTCGATGAAAAAATAATTCAGACAAGTATGCCTTCACTTAAAGAAAGGAAACAAAATATAAATAAACAAGTATGTATATTGAAAGAAAAACTGGAATGGCTATTGCCAAAAGACAAAGAAACTAGAGACCCTTGAAACTAGACTAGAAGCAAGAAAGGAGTTGACAAGAGTGAAGAAGGCTTCACTCTTGTCTCTATATATACTATCTAATTAGTGGCTATGTGGCGATGTTCTATAGGACCTCCAATATGTGTTGACTTTGTAGGACACATGCCTTAACTTACAAGACAAGTTTTTCTATGTGTGAGCCACATAGTTAGCTTGGTCTTCAAGCTAACAACATGTGTGGCACATGGCCAACTTGTTGACCACGTTTCTAATCCAAAAAGTCAATTAAAGACACCTATGAAGTCAAAGCAACATCTATAAAGCTTCTAGGAAGCTTCCATATCAAATACTATAGAATTAACTTACTTTTACCTACTTTTATTTACTTCTACATATTTGTATATGTAATTATGAGTATGTCCGTGACATGTGGTCAACAAGTTGGCCATATGCCACACATGTTGTTAGCTTGAAGACCAAGCCAACTATGTGGCCTACACGTAAAAAACACTTGCCTTGTAAGTCAAAGCATGTGTCCTACAAAGTCAACATATATTGGAGGTCCTATAGAACATCGCCACGTAGCCTCTAGTTAGATAGTATATATAGAGATAAGAGTGAAGCCTTCTTCACCCTTGTCAACTTCTTTCTTGTTTCTAGTCTAATTTCAAGGATCTCTAGTTTTCTTGGCTTTTGGCAATAGTCATTCCAGTTTCTTTCTTAATGTACATATTGAGTTATTTCTATTTTATCATCTATTTTTGAAAAAAATCTCACTTGTTTATTTTTTTTTATCAAGTTCTTGTCTTTGACAAAGAGAGTGTTTATACTTTATTATAGCTTCTTTAGTTCTTCCAATTCTCTCTTCCCTAACTAGTCATTGACTTTATTTCATAGATTCTACAAAGTGTATGAAGATCTTCAAAGATATTGTTTTGCATGCCCTATGGAGAATTATCAATAAAATCTATAGGATGAACAAAATTAATTCCATGTATATTGAAGATGACATGTACAATTAGATAATTACCTTACAATTGAAAACTCAATAAGTAAAAATCAAACAATAACACTCTACCATTAAAATTACCTTCACTAAATCCTTGAGGCATTCTACAATTTTCAATTATGCTAATTGGTGTCAAATTATCTATATTACAATAAGGGATTGAGTTGAAGGGAGATATTGATAAAACTTCCAAACATCTCATAAAAGTGGCATCTACATCATCTTTACTATAACACTTATCTCATATCAATTCACCCACAATAAATCATTTCATCTATAGTACTTATCTCTCATCATTTCACCCACTAAATAAATTGAGAATAGATTATTAATTTAGGGTTAAACCAATAATACATACAAGCATATAGTATGAGGCATTGTAGCTATATTTGTAGTTGAGCTTTGCTTGCTTAAGTGTATTGAACTCTGTTTTAATCTACAAGTACGCCCATTCCTACGAGTTTCCACAGCATAGTCTTTTAGGATGTTGGAAGAACATATGTTATAAGTGGTTTGATGAAAGTGGTTGGGGTTAAGTTGCAACCCACAAGTTGTACTCATCAAGTACAGCACGCGGCCTACCAACACGTCTCACAGCATGAACCTCCCACGCCTCTGCAAATCCACGCTCACCAACTCAACTGCCACCGACACACGTTCACATGGGACGACCTCCCCACCATCTCAAATTACTGCAACTTCAGCTGATGTTGCCAGACACGACGGTTATGTCGTCCACAAGTCAGCACCCACAGCAGAACACCCCATTTCCTCAACACAACCTTGTACCTCACCATCGATGTTTGTGCAGAATTCCACACCCAGTATGTCGTCGTTCTAGACTACAGTCCTGTATCCGTTGTTCGCATTGAAGCTCAATGATCCCTGACCTGCCGATGCTCTTCGAGAGCCTCACGGATGGCATTGTGTGCAATTGTTGCCCCAACCTGACTTGCCCGAGCACCTCCTCCAAGTGAGACCTCCACATAGTACTGCATGGTCCCAGCTTGTCGCTCCACATGTTGCACAGTCTACAGATCCATGTCCAAGGCGTAGACAGGGCGACGAAGCACGAGGACGACAATGTACATCAGGATTACCATGGCTGGCATACCTAGGCAGCAGTGCCACACCTTCACACACAGCCTACAAGTGCTGCTGCGAGTGCGGCAAGTCCTCTTCCGAGACTCAGCCTCTCCAACCACATCCCTGGTAATGCTAGAGGAACATGGTCTCTCTGTTCCAGCCCAGCCACCTGCCTTCTTTGTTTCTCTCTTCTGCAAAGACAACTGCTGGGGCAGATGCACTCAGTGCGGCGTAGTAATTCATAGAAAGGTGAATGCGGGAGCAACATTCTACTGCAATCACTTCAAATGGACATCACATTCATTTAAAACTTATTCGATTATATTCAACTTTTGCTTATTAGTTTTAGTGCTTTCGAAACATGTGCGTTTTGATCATATTCGCTTACATAAAACTTGCCGTAAAATTGTGACGTATTCATTTCTTTCCTTTTTTTATTTATTCTTTATTTTTAAATAATTACTTGTCATTTCAGGCACAGTTTTTTTTATAACACTTGTAAATCACTGCATTTGTAAACACATTTCTTCTAATATGTCAGTATGTACAAAAAATTAGTAAGTTAGTTTGTTTTTTATTTAACATTTCAAAACTGTTCTTTTGGTGGATATTGGTAATTGTGCGGCATATACATTGCCCTTGGTCAGATTGTGTTGTAAATTACTTGAAACAAAGCCAGATTTTATGCCCATAGTTTAGGCATTTGCAATAAATGTACACAAGTTCTTTATATGACATTAAAGTATTTAAAATTAAACTTATAGCTAATGTTTAAGTTATAAAAAAAAAAACTTGAATTTATCTATGAAGTTTTTGTAATCTTTAATGACTTAAACATGCCATTTTGATTGAAAATGTAAAAGGCATAACATAACAACTTTAGTTTAGTCTTTATTTAAAGACAACACTTATGGTTAATCTTTTAATTTAATTCTAATTTTATCATATTTTGATTTTAATACATATTAAAATACTATAAATAAATAAATAATCATATAAAGTCCTAATATTGTTCACATATTATATATATTTGATATTTTGAAATAATTTTTAATATAGTTTTTAAATTATTAATTTTATGTTTAAATATATTTATACTTAAATAGTAAATTTACTATTAAAATAATTATACAATGTGATTCAATAATTTAATCTAGTTTTTTTTATATTTTTTTTAATGAACTTAAGAATTTATAAATGTTTTCTAGTAATATCATATGATATATATGTTACTAATATATTCTAGTAATCATTATATGATGTTATTTTATGTTCATGATATTCAACCATAAGGTTAATTGATGCATCTGTTATTGTTACATGCATTATATATGTAAGAATGTGGGTATGTGTAGATAGAAAGGAATAAATAATATTCCAATATCAAGTTGGTATTTTTCTAATAATAGTTTGAAACATTATAATAAACAAAAGAATAATATATCAATGTAAGGAGAAATATGAGAAAATCTAAGAGTAAGGCACTATTCCTGGAAACTATATTCCTCAAACAAAATAATTTTTTGAAAAATTGTGTGGGTAAAACGGGCCATGGAGCCTTAATTCACACCGTGGTGCGGGCAAAGGGTCCTAAACCCCGGGGAAGTGCCGTGACCTAAAATCCTCCGAGATAGAGCGATGTCGCGGGGTCGTCGCGTGGGCGTGAAATTTTGCGGTGCTGGTTGTAGATTGTGGGCGACTACGATGCTGGTGTCGAAACAGGAAATACGATGACAGGAAAGGTCTCCTTCTCCAACTTCTGCTCTTAATTTGTTGGTGGAATTGGCGAACGGCGTCGAATTGCCATCGACGAAGCTGGCATTCGAGCGTTGATGGAAGAATTCGTAGTTTTCCTCGTTGCATTGAATAGGGGTTGGCGTTTGTGATTGGTGATTGATATCCCAACTTTCTTAGAGTGGTGCTCCACAATTTGGTCGCTTCCCTGTACTTTTTGAATTCGTGAGAGATTTTGGGGTTACGATGATCTGCAGCATGGCTATGGCGCAGGCCTCTGTAAACACATATCCTCAAACAGTTTCCGGAAGCAGCTTCAGCAGCAAGCTGCAACGGCCTATTGTTTTAGGGGTTGAGTCGCCCTGGACTTCCACCAAGGGCCTCACACTAAAGTCGTCACAACTATCGTCCAGAAAAAGTATGTGGATCCTGAAACCCTTGTGTCACCCATTCATGTTTTGTACACCATTCCATAGTTCATCGACTGTGCCAGGGTTGTTGTGTGAGTTATCTGACTGTGGTTGCATTTTGTATAAGATTGTTCGGATTCTTTTGATTGTATAAAATTGATTGAAGCAATTTATCCATTTGCACTCAGATGTGACGAGCAGCTTCTTTGTGCTTCACGTTTCTCCATTTACCAAAGCTTATAAAAAGGGTTCAACAAAGTTCGGTATTTTATGGCAAAGACGAGTTTGCAGAAGAGTTAGGTGCCATTTGGAAGAAGTATCTCCTTCGCGGGAGGATGAATCTACTCCGGATGGAAATGACACTGTGAGCCATCGACCTTGACCTTCCAATTCAACCAGCTCGTTGTTTTCGTGAGGGTATTATCTTTCCTTTGTCTTTTGTTCGTACTGGATCGATGTTAACCTGGCTAACACAGGTGTTCCATACATTTGGTGAGCGTATGCTAGTGTTGTAGGTATTGTGACGGCTGTTAGTCTAAGTCGTTTGTGCCACTATCATTGAAAGAGATTGGCAAAATAGTTGAATTCTCTGGATTAAATCGATTCTCTTTTTTAGGTTAATTGAAATTAGGTTTTTCCTGTGGTTGTGATCTGAAGGTTCAATTCGATTTGAACTTACCTCGAAGATCAGCACTTTTGGAATTCACATGTAATGTTTGTAAGGCTCGTACCCAGCGTATGATTAACCCAGAGGCATTTCGGCGGGGCACAGTTTATGTTCAGGTAGGGTTTATGGGTCTCTTTCTCACTCCCGTTGCTTAATTGCTTAAGTGCAAGTGCTTTCAGATTGTGAAGTTCCGTTGAATCCTGATTATGCAGTTCCATTCTTTCATGTCACATACAGCAAGATATGTCTCGTACTGAGGTTGGAAATGTTTGATATACCAGTGTGGAGGTTGCCAAGCTTATCATCAACTAGTGGATAATCTAAATCTTGTTAAAGAGTACCACTTCAGGAACGAGATTGATTCAATGAAAAATGATTTGGGTAGTTGATGTCATAAAAACTCTTCAAAGGTTGATTCTAGAGACAATAGATGACATTGGGATGAAGTTAATACTCTAGGTTGTTCTTTACAGCATGGCTTAGTTTCAAAAGTCAATGGCTGGCGTGGCCTGCTGTTCTTTTACGAAATGCATTTGTTGTAATAACTGGTTTTTGTCCGAAACTTGGGGTCACCAATTTTCTTCGATAGCACAGGTTGTGCACCCACTGTTGCCACATGCAAGGAATGTCTTGTATTCAAGTGGCATGGAATAGTCTACCAAACAGTAATATTGCAACTTCTGTTCACTAATCACTTCATGGACAATTAAGGAAAAAGTGGGCCATTAATGAAAATTTACATGTTCCAAACTTCATGAAACTCTGCGATCTAAATTGCTCTCAGGAAAGCAAGCTGCTGGGACAAAAGGTTTTTAATAGCTCCAAGCATCACGACCGAGCCATCTGCGACCTTCGATCCGCCACGCAAACCTTGAAAAGTTGGATTTGAAAACCTCCTATCGTGCTGCACTCTCTGGCATCCCTGCTCAGCAGTTCTTTACTGCAATGGATTTAAATCGTTAGATGAATGCTCCTGAGTTTTTGGTTCGACAAGGCGAATTCCGACCCAACAAGAGTTGTACAATTATTTGATTCGAAGTCATTCTTCATATTTCACATGAACAGGTTCATAAACCAACGAACCAGCTCTTTGCGCTGGAACGATTGCTGTGGGTTTCGACGCAGGTGAACTATTCTATTGTGTTCTTAATTTCACAAATTAATGTGTTTTCAATGAATTAAACACTTAATAAATTGACACAAGTATTGAAGTGTCATGCACTTTCATAATACTTATGCTACCAAGAAGGCAAGGGAGTTCTTAAGTACTATCAAAGAGTTGTACCTTCCAAAATTATTTGAATTTGTAAGTTAGAAGTTATATGACAATTTTCATATGATATATATGAAAATGAATTAAATACATGAAAAATAATAGTACCAATAAAATAGAGGGTTAGAAACAAAAATTTATAATGGATGGATAATAGATGGATGAGTTTTTGTGTCAATTTTTTAAAAGTATTAAAATGCTTGGCTAAAAATAAAAAAATTTACAATGAGTTTTGGTATTGAAATGCTTTTGTGAATGAAATTGCTAATTAAAAGCTTTATATATATATATATATATATATATATAGATACATATACTAGAAGGATGTTAATTTTTTAGTTGATTAATAAAAATTTAATATTTTTTGAGTTTTTTAATTCTATATATAATAGATTATATTTATATTGGAAAGTAGAGTATACCTCTTTTTTATTAATCGGCTTAAATCTATAATGTCTAATTGATCTTCATTGATCCAAGTCTTTTTAATCTTCTTTAAGTAAAATAATTCTTTTTAGATTCTTTACAAATTAAAGTTACAATCTTTTTTCAACTTGCTTGGCCACAATCTATTAATTTTAGCCATATTATTTCATTTATTTTATCTTCAATCCATATGTCTTGTATAAGAACAAATCATTTTGGTGCTCCTATGTTATCAAAAAATAAGCACTTCTAATTAGAAGTCATGATACTTTCACGTCTTTGATGTAATTAAAATATTAATTGTTAGAGTTAAAATACTCGTTTAATTGCATTTCTTGAGACTTTTCTATTCAAATAATACAAGTTGGTGTATTCCAAATTCCAAATTTTTTGATTTAAAAGAGAACTCCATAAAATAAAAATAAATATTCTAAAATGATTTTAGAATACAAATAAGACGTAATTTATCATTAGTAGTTTTAATATTTTGTCTCTATGTATTTATAACATATTCTATGTTAGACATATAAGAATTCTATATTCTATGTTAAATAAATTCTATAAAAAAAATATTTTTATTTTTTGTTTTATAATTTTCTAATTTATATGAAATTAGACAAAAAAAACCTTGTTAGATTTAAATATTTCGATAGATATTTTATTTTATTTTATTTTATTGATATTTCTTGATCTATAGAAGTTAGACATATAAGAATTTTATATTACAGCTAAATTTGGCTAGTTAATCTTAAGACCAAAAGGTATATTAAAAATATTGATAAAATTTATACTAATGTTAATATTTTTTTGTTTCCTTGGGAAATGTTGTGGTTAAATTTTTATAAAAATAAAATCTGTTGATTCAGTTTTAGACTTTGATAAAATATATAATTTGAATAAAATGAGGCTTTTCTTTAAAAAGTGGGTTCAATTGATAGTTTCATGACTTAATATATTGTCTAAGATGTATTTTAAACACATGACTTAATAATATGTTGTCTATGATATATTTTAAATATAGATTATTTGTCTAATTATGATTTATGATTTTATATAAAATTGATTGAACTTGCATTTAAAAGACTTTAAAAAATATCTTAAATATAGATTTACAAAAGATGATGATGTATTAATTTCTAAAAAACTCTCTTTAATATTGTTTTAAAGATTTGAGTAATTTAATCTTGTAAAACAAATTGGATTTTTTTTTTTTTTTTTTTTTTGAAAAATAATTAATAAATACTAATAAATATTTATGTTTAATATTCTAAAAGCTCTTAAAATTTTTAATTTTAATTTAGTTCTTAATATATCTTTAATTAATACTTTAATTTCCTTATGCATTTTATATAAGAAAAAAAAATTATTTGAATGTGGCGTGCATATAGCAAACTTATCTTGCAAGTTAAACACGTGTCTCACAAGTTGTATATGTATTAGAGGTCTTATAGAATGTATATTCTAAAAACTCTTAAAAATCTTTTTTTTTTTTGTTTTTTTTTAAAAAGAAAAATGAATATCCTTCTTTATAGAAACATTCATTTTATATGAGTGGTTGTAGATTACATTCCTTTAATTGAACTTGTAGATTTGTTAAAATTACCTATTACAAAGATGGAAAGAAAAATTATAGATCTTTTACTTAACAAAAGTGAGAATAGATTTACAACTATTGCAAATCTTCACAAGTATCAAGGACTTGAATTTCAAAAGAGTAATGGATCAATACACTCTTTTATTACTCAAAAAGATGAAAAAATCACTCAAAGGTGATATAATATTAAACTAGTATGGCTATTGCCAACAACAAGAAGATTAAAAAGTCTTGAAACAAGACTAATGACTAAAAAGACATTAACAAGAGTAGAGAAGGTTTCACTCTTGCCTCTATATATACTATCTAACTAGGAGTTATGTGATGATATTCTATAGGACCTCCAATACATGTTGACTTTGGAAGATATATGTCTTAACTTAGAAATCAAGTTTCCTATATGTTACAAGCTACCAACTTATGTAATACATGGCTATCTTATTGGCTAAATTTCTAACCTATCAATTAACTACAAACATGTGTAAAGTCAAATACGCAACTATAAAGCTTTTAAGAAGCTTTGCCATAAGATAATATCAAATCTACATATATTTATCTTTTATGTAATACTTTTTATTTAGATAAATATAAATGTCTAGGACAACAAGATTATCATCACTCTTAGAGTAGAAATTTCATGTATTATCAACGTCAACTATGAAGGTTTTATTTCTACATCTATGGAAGAAGTCAAAAATGAAGTTCAAAGTCTATGCCAAGAGATTGTGTAATTGAAAGAAGCAAGCAAGTCAACCTTATAATTAAATCCAAAAAGTCTTGCTACTGTAAGTATGACGGGATCAAAGATAAGTATGCTAGAAAAGTTTGATGGAACAAGGTCAAAATTTCAAGAATTTTTACAAAAAATGAAGCTTTGTTTAATATTACATCTTTCATAAAGCTAAAGTTAAGACTTTGTACTTTTTTGGTCTTATACAAAAATCTATTAAAAAATATTTATGAAATAAAAATTTAAAAAATATTATACAATTTTTTTTAAAGTAGATTGATAATTTTTATGGCTAATATAATTTAATTAAAAATAATTTATTCTATATTTTACTTATATTTATAAATATATTATCATTATATTCCTTCCTCTTTATAAATAAAACTAATTATCCTCCAAATAAATTTGATGCACTTAAATTAAGTGCATATAGCAAGGTATGGAACTCTGGTGCAAGTTAATAATATTATTAAGATTACGTCTTGCAATCAAAAAACATATTAGATTTATTTTTATCATCGATTGAAAACTTTTCAAAGAAATTTGTAGTCCAAATGGAAGAAACTTTCATTCATAAAACTAATCATTATCAAGCCCATTAATATCCTAAAAGAATGTAGTTTTTTTTTTTTTTTTTTTCACAAATACAAATAATTAGTAATATTTGGACTTAAGATCTAAAATATCTTTATATAAAGAATAATATCTGTTTTAGTATTGGCATATCATATTTGTATGACTTTATATGCTAAGTCATTTGATCAAAACCTTAGCACATTTATTTTTAATTTATTTATATTATTTTTTATTAATATTATTAATTTTAATATGTCTTATTTTTTTGTGTCACAATTTGCATCAACTTGTTGACATTGTAATGATTTCATCTAATAGTCTTTGCAATATTATTTTGTCATTATAATAAAATTTAGGATCTTTAGACATCAAGGTTTATAATTCAATTCTATATGTATAGTAGGAACACCACTGTAAAGTTTATAAAATGGTTGAAAATTCTATAAATACATTACATATTAAAGTTGGTACACATTATCTTTGGCTATTTCATCTTATCTTTTGATTCTTTTATTTTTTAAGTTTTATTTTTTATTTATTCTTTATATTTTTTTCTTATTATTTTATTTATTTATATATTATCTTTTAATTTCTTCTTTGTATATTTAAATAGTTTCATATATAGATTCAAATAAAAAACCAAAAATTTAAATTCACCTCAACATAATTTAATATTTTAACATTTTAGCAACTGATAAAATCAACAAGTTGGAAAAATTATGATATTTAGATTGTTATTAAATATAAAGAAAATAATAAGTTTTGATTAATTATTATTAAAAATATCTATAATTGAGTCCCAGACTGCAAGTTATTATTAAAAAAAATTAAAATTAAAATTATAAATCTATAATATATAATAACTACATATATATAATAGGATAATAATTAGACAAAGTTTGGTTTGATCAAGAGATGAAGTAATGTTATTAAAGATTTAGGCCATTTATACAATCTCAATCCTATCTATGAATAAGATGGAAAATATTTGAAGTAAGTAAGAATCTAAAGATATTTGATATGAATAAAAAAATATAAATAAATAATATATATAAAAATAGTATTTATAATATATATGATGAGACCATATATATACTACTCTATACACCCGATTCTTTCTTTAATTCAAATGTTCTACTAGTACTAAAATATTTACATTCTTCTTGACCTAGATAAATCAATCTACCTAAAATGACTATAAATGTAATATTTGATAGACCTCTTTTGTAATAATTTTCTATATTTTTCTTTTGTTTTCAAATAATTAATCCAAAAGCATTTCTTTTTAGCAATCATATTATATTTTTGTAATAGAAAATTCAAAGATGTTCATATTCATTACATTATAATAAGTAAGATTCAAGCTCTTGTTGACAGTAGTTGTGGACAATGGCCTAAGATATTCAATGGTATTCAATGCTATTATTATATAATACAAAGCAAAATCGTGCATTTAGACATTGACAACAATATAAATCAATAATGCTTCCAAGATTAGCTCAAGTCTAAATTTGATAAAGATCTCAAATTTACTTTCTTTTCCTAACATCAATGATCTCATCTTTATCAACCTCTGTTAAATCTAATCTAGTACAAATAGTATTAATGAGCTAGACATATTATTGTACTTCAACAATATGTCTTAGCTACTTACAACTTGTCTATGTCCAGCTTCAAATTTGTTTCTACTTAGTCTAAAATGGTTGGATCTTTGATGTGCATTGTCCAAAACATATTTTTTTTATTATAATGAGCTCATACACTTCTTTTCCTTATTCAAAAACTTCTTGATATTTTTAAAAATCTATTTGGAGATGTCCTTCATGATGTAGAAGATCAACTCTATTTTTGTGAGGTACGTACAATGGTACTATCATTATCTAATAAGATCAACTCTCTTATCCAATACACTTCAAATAATCATTTCTTTACCTTTGACTTAAAGTTGGATCCTACAATGTATTTGCCTACATCATTGTCAAATAGAGCTGAGCCCACAAGTCCATTCAAGTGATCCTTACTTGCAACATTGTCATGTGATAATACAACTATATAGTAAAAAATAAAAATATGGATGTTATTATAAAAAAGCCTAATAAGAAGATAATAAAAGATTAAGGATAAATGATAGAAAGATAGTAAATTTTTTAGTTTTAATGCTACTTTTTTATAGAAGAAACTTCTATTTACTTTGTAGAGGCATAAATGAGCCAAAATAAAGTAAATGAGATAAAAAATAATATAATCATGTATAAAAATGAGTTAATAGTAGATTTTAATAAAATTTACTTCAAAAAGCCAAGAATTGATACTTAGACACGATTAGTTGTCAACCTGGATTAAAATCAAAATTTGAAGCACAAAACCATGCATCTATGGTGATTTTGGAAATCTTTGGTAGATCAAAGAGTGGAATTTGAGAGAAAACTTAAAAAAAAGATTTTTGAACATTTGTTTTATGTCAATTGAGTCAATATTGAATTTTTGAAGGATTTTCAAAGTTAGTGATATTTTTGGTTGGTTTAAGAAATAAAAATATGTCTACAAATTTAAAGATTTTTTTGAGTTCTTTGGTATGTATATGGATGAATTTTGGAGAGTGTATTGATTTTCTAGTTATTAATGTGTGTGCAAATTTTGAAGTCAATTAAATGGTTAGATCAAAGTATGTAAAGATTTTTGTGGGTTGAGATCTCAAAAATTGGAGTTTGAGGGTTAGTGATTATTTCTAAAATCTTTAGCAATCTATCAATTAGATTGAAGTGAATTTTTTTTGGATGGATATTAGACTCAATTTTCAATGATTAACATAAAATTTGGAAGCAACTCAATGGTTAAAGAAGGAGATATTAGTATTGAAAGTTCACCATTTAAATTGAAGTAGGAGGCCAACCAACATCCAATTGGATTATCTTATTTTTTTCTCAATTGATAAGTACAATTGATTTCATCTATCTTGTGCTTATTTATAACTAAGACATTAAAAAGTACACAAAATTTGAGTTGATATCAATGATTCAATTATTATTTGTTGAGGTTTTATTTGTTATAGAATTTGTTGAGAGTTTGTTTAAAATCTAGGATTTGAACAAGGTTGGTTTTGAATTTGGTCTAGGGTTTGCTTAGGATTTGGTTTTGAATTTGGTCTAAGATTTGCTTAGGATTTGGTTTAGAATCAGTCTAGGATTTGTTTAGGATTTAAGATTTCATTAGGATTTGATCTAGAATTTAATTAAAGTTTAATTAGAAATTTAATTAATATTATATTAGAATTCTATTTTTAATATTTATTTATATTTATTTATTTTTTTAAAAATTTTTTTTATTTATAATTTTAGTAATTTTTATCTAATTTATTTTTGATTGGTAAAACTTTGATTAGAATTATTAAGGTCTATTTAAGGTTATTTAAGATTTTATTAGATTTGATAGAATTATTCTTGCATTTTTACTTATTTTCCATAGTTAGGGGCCTGATGGGTTTTCATGCAAGAACACACGTAATATAACAATGTGATATGTCATTGTAGTGACTTTATTGTACACTACCAACACCTATATGCCTTTGTTGTTCTTTGCAAAATTCTTGAGGATTGATACCTTCCTAAAGCACCTGATTTGGTACATCATCATTTGCTTCACTATGGTCTTTAGTCTCAATAGCTTGGTTAGTTCATAGTTCATTCCAAGCATGTTGACGCCATTGGTGGTGGCAAACACTATATAAGTGATATCCAATTTGTGGCCATTCTATTCCTGGATGGCTCTTTATATGGCCTCAATGGCAAGCTTGGGCACTTACATCACTACAATATTGTGGCAGATGTTTAGCAAGGATTCTATATGAGTGAAGCTGAAATCCTAAGTGCAATAGGATTAAATCTTAATAATGCTAATCATTCTTTAATAAAACTCAAAAGAATTTAAATTTTAAAAAATTACAAAAGAAATATAAAAAAATTATAAATTAACCTTCAAGAAATATATATAATAAAAAATCTTAAAAAAATAAAAAAAAATCTACAAGAAATATTAAAAATAAAAATCTGAAATGAACTCAAATCAAATTTTAATATAATCTTAAATAAATCCTAATGAAATCTTAAATCAATCTTAACCAAATTCTAATAAAATTCTAATGAAATTTCAAAACAATCCTAATAAAATCTTAATAAAATTCTAAATAAATCCTAATAAAATTTTATACCAATTTTAACCAAATCTTAATAAAATTGTAATCAAATCTTAATCAAATTCTAAACCATTCCTAATTAAAACTTAAATCAATCCTAACCAAATCCTAAATAAATTGTAATGAAATTTTAAATAAATCCTAATCAAATCCTAATATAATTTGAAACCAATTCTAATCAAATCCTAATCAAATTTTAATAAAATCCTAAACCAATTCTAATCAAATCCTAAATAAATCCTAAATAAATCCTAATGAATTTTTAAACCAATTCTAATCAAATCCTTATGAAATCTAAATGAAATCCTAAACCAATTCTAACCAAATCCTAAATTAATCCTATATCGAATCTAAATCAATCTTAATAAAAATTTAATCAAATCCTAATAAAATCCTAATGAAATCCTAAATAATTCCTAACCAAGTTCAAATCAAATCTTAACAATATCCTAAATCAACTCTAATAAAATCCTAACAAAATCCTAATCAAATCCTTAATCAATTCTAATAAAATTCTAAAAAAATCTTTAATCCTAATGAAATTCTTATTAAACTCTAATTAAATCCTAAAATATCTTAAATAAATCCTAAAAAAATCCTAAAAAATTCAAGTAAATCCTAACCAATTCCTATAGCTGTTTTAAAATCTCAATAAATATTAATCAAATTTTTTATTCCAACTCAAATTTCATCCACATTTCAAACCACAAGCAATTAACAAGTATGCAAAATTTGAAAAAAATCAAATACACTAATTCAAAGAAAAAATTCCTAAATTTCTTAAACATTGGCCAACTTCCTTCTCCAACCTACTTATTGATCTTCTAGTAGTGATTTCTCTTTGCTGAACTATTCAATTGCTTCAAAAATTGCTTGGTGTGTAGAAACCCAAGTCTAAATTTTTTTCACCAATTTTTCCTTCAATCAAATTGGTGGATATTTTACAATTATAAAACCCCTCACTAACCTTAAATTTTAAGTATCTCAGATCTTAATCTTATAAAACTCTCATATCCCTCAAGTTAATTATTTAATTGATATAAAACTTTTCAAATACATTAAAGACAAGCACAATAACAAACTCACAAAATTTCACTCATAAATGTGCTACAACACTCACAAAATATTCAAAATTATAAAATTCTTTTTATTTCTTAAAATCCAAAACTATTAAGTCCATCATTTATTTTCAAAAGTCCTTAAAAATTCAATATGACTTCAAATTACATGAAACCAACCCTCAAAAAACTTCACTTATCTACTCTCAAATTTTTTTCTTTAATCAACTAAAGAATCTTAAAATTATTATTGGTGTATGATTTTGTACCTTATAATTTCATTGTAATCTTAGTTTACAATCAATCCTCTCTGGATACCAATTCTTAGTATTTCAAAATAATTTTTATTAAATCTTATTTTTAATTCTTTTTTAAAGATGCCTATATCAATTTTTTATCTTATTTACTTTGGTTTTATTCATTTATACCTCTATAAAATAAATAAAATTCTCTTCTATAAAAAAAAAATATTAAAACTAAAAGTTTTTACTACCTTCTTATCATTTATCCTTGTTTTGTTATTACATCTTTCTATTAAGCTCTTTTATAATAAAATCCATATTTTTTTTTATCTTATATCATATAATTATGTTATTATAGAATACTAGACTTGTTATAGATATACTTAAATTTGGCCTTAAGTAAAATTAGACTAAATTCTTTAAGGTCTAAAACCTTACCAATTTCATAACAATAAAGATTTTGACACAACATAAGACCAAACATATTAGAATAAAATTGAAAGTAATTAAACAAAATGGAACATAAAAGATAGGAATAAATAAAAGAAAATAGATCTAAAAAAAATCAAATAAAACTAAATAGAATAGAACAAGAAAAAACAACCAAAATTTATTGAGAAAAAGAGTCTTAAGTCATATATGACAAAATTTTCAAATGGCCTCAGCTAGACTTATTTATGCTTTGATCAAATATCTTTAGAAGTTTTTAGAATGTCTATAATGGTAGGTCCTACTAAGATTATTTCCCTTCTAAAAGACTCTAGAAATGGACTCTATTATATTAACCGCCTTAAGCTTTTCTAGAAGATTATATAGTGGATCCCACATGAACCACCACCCTAACTTTAATTTTAGAAACTTTCCAAAAATGACTTCAACTACATATCTCTATGTGGAAATAATACAAATATCTTATTAATGCCTTATTACAACTAATCTCCCTCCACTCATGTAAAACATCCTTATTTCACTCTCGATGGTATTTTCGAATGATTTTTTGATAATAAGTGAGGTTTTGTAAAGGTTCTTAAGTTGCATTGTAGATAGAATCACTCTCTTAGAAAACTTTATATTAAAGTTGTGAATATCTATCACCATAGCAAAGGTAACAATGCTCCAAAATATTTTCTACTTCATATTCATGTTGGTCATCAATTACAACTAGTGGTAGTCGTGGTGGTTGGTGTTGATTCAAAAAGCATTGTTATATTGTAACATGATTATATGGTGAAAGATAATAATATGGATCTTATTATAAAAGAACCAAGTTAAAAAATAAAGTAAAAAAATATAGATGAAAGATAGGAAGATAGTAAAACTTTTAGTGGTAAAGCTACTTTTTTAGAGAAGTGACTTCTATTTAATTTTTAGGGCCATAAATAAGGCAAAATAAGATAGATTAGAAAAATAAAAGATATAAGCATACGTAGAAGAAAGTTAGGAGTTGGTTTTAGTAAAAATTATCTAAAAAAACTAGATATTGATATTCAAATTGGGCCAGTTATGAATCTAGATTGAAAATAGTTCCTAAGGCACAAAACCAAGTCTCAATGACTATTCAAAATTTTTTTGTTGATAAGAGAATGGAATTTGAGAGGAGACTTGATAAGATTTCTATAAGCACTAATTTTGGAGGATTTAAGTGGATAATGACCTTGAAAGAGCTTTACAAAGTTGAGGTTGTTTTTGGTGACTCTAGGTTTTTAGAAAATAAAATAGTATCAATGTTTTGAGCAATTGCAAGAGCTTGGTAATAGATCTATAAGTTAAATTTTCTAAATTTATAGATATAATTGTGCTTTATATGTGTTGTGAACTTGGATTTGATTGAGTAGTTAGATTAAAAAACATGAAGGTTTTTGTGGGTTATGGTCTTGGAATTCAAAGTTTTGAGGACTAGTGAGATTTTCTTAGATATCTATGAATTTGCTAGTTACATTAAAGCAAGTTTTTCTGATAAAAGTAGTCAATTTAATTTCTAATAAGTATGTAAAGTTTGAAAGCAAAGTAATAGTTCAATTAGGAATAATTGGCTTTGAAAGATTGGCATTAAGATCAGAGAAGGAGGTCAGTCGATATTCAAGCTCATTTTTGAGATTATCATCTATTTGGTAATTTTGATATTTTTTAATTTTTTTATGCTTATTATTAACTTAATTAGTGAAAAATGTGTAAAATTTGAGTTGAAATTAAGAGTTCAAACATTAGTATTTGAATTTCAAAATCTGTTGTAAGGTTGTTAAAAATTTGTTTGAAATTTAAAAAATTGATTAGGATTTGATTAGGATTAGGATTTGGTTAGGATTTAGGTTTTTATTAGGATTAGAATTTGGTTAGGATTTAGGTTTTGATTCAGGTTAGGATTTGGTTAGGATTAGAATTTGGTTAAGATTTAGATTTTGATTAAGATTAGGATTTGGTTAGAATTAGGATTTGGTTTGGATTTCTTTAGAATTTCTTTAGGATTCTTTTAAGATTCTTTGAAGATTCTTTTAAATTTTTTTAGGATTTTTTTAGGATTCTTTAAGTTTTTTTAGAATTTTTTTATATTTCTTTTATAATTTATTTCAAAAAATAAAATAAAATAAAATAAAATAATAATAATTAGACTTAATTGATACTTGATTATGTTTTTTAAGCTTCTATAGCAATTTATATTCAATTCTATTAAAGCAATTAGGACTTGTTGTTACAAATTCCTTTTATCTTCTACAACCAAATACCCAATGCATTCTTAAGCAAGAATTTATGTAATATGACAACGCCTTGGTTTAATATGAAACTCCTTGAGTTGTAAAATATGGAAGACTTGATGGATCCAAATATGTAACAATAACTCAAGGCAGTATACAACATCAAAAATTATTGCAAAAATGAAAAAAGATTTAAGCTATTGAAGCGCTAGCTTATGGACTTGAATTGATGTAGTAAGTGGAAGGTTGGCATTGGAGATTAATACTTGGTCATCCTCTGTGAAGGTCTTGTATTGATGGTGGTTATCTGCATATTGCCTCTATTGATTCTATACAATAAAGAAACGATGTCATGCCTCTTACAAGGTTGTTGTAAGCCATTGTTAGATTCTTAGTATTCATGAGACAATAGAAAGTTATTAGCATAATCGAATATTAATTGATATTAAAGAAGAATGGTAAATGATTAGTACTTGTTTGAATATTATTATTATTATAGGTAAATTCTAAAAGTATTAAATTTTTATTCTAATTATTATTATAAATTACTACAAATGCTCATAGTATATCTTCTAAGGTCCAATTTGTATGCTTCATTTGTCCATTTGTTTAAAAATAGAAGGCCATAGATATGGCAAGTCATGTACCTAATAACTTGAACAAGGCTTGACGAAAACTCCTTCAAAAGCACAGAACCTAATTTGAAATGATGACAAGAAGTAATCCATGGTTACAAAAGATAGTATCAAAGAAGACTTACGCAAGTGCTAGGGCATCAATATCAAAATGCACTGTAATCAAGTAAAGTTACTTTGAGAGTCGATCTACAAAGACAATAATCATAGTGTAATTATGAGGCATCTACAATAAGCACGTAATGAGATCTATGGTCATATACTTTCAATATGGTATAAGTAGTAGAATTGGCTACAATAGCCAAGAAGATGCCATGTTATGCTTGCATGATTTACAAAAATACACAAAAGCTCAAATATCACAATTCAAACTTATCCAAAATCATGTCCTTGAGATCTATTCTAGAATCTTTTTGCACCTTAGTTGTCCAAATATTGGAATGGTATGTCTCTCTTGTAGTATGCACATTCAAAGTATAGTATCATCAAATATATAAATCTACTTTTTGAAATAGAACAAGCCATTACTAATACAATAATTTTGATATTCTATATTATCTATATTTAATTTATTAATAACCATCTTAAAATAAGCATCACAATGTGTAGCTTCTTTTTATTCTGCTCCTCTTGTTAAGTTTGAAATGATACTACTAATCGTAGCAACTTCTACCATAACATCTTATTTGAATTTTAAATTGGATCTGCATTATAAGATGTTTGGTATGGTGTGTTATCACCTTTGCTTATACTCAAGCTGAATATTAAAGAACTACAATTGCTCCACCTAACAATGATGTCATGATTTCATATTTTTTAGATGCAAAATATTTAGTAAGGATTGGTGGTCAGTCCAAACAATCATTGGCTTTTCCAAAAAATAGTATCATTATATCTTTGTGGCATATATAGTTGCTAGTTGCTCTTGTTAAACTTGAAAAATAATTATGCTTTGTCTTTTCAAGTTTGCATGATTCATATACCACAGATTGAAGGCCTCTACCAAAGTCTTGTTGAAGAATCGTGCCAATAGCAAAGTTGGAAGCATCAATGTCAAGTGTATATTGAAGATTGGGATCATATGGTTACAATATTAGAATAGTAATTATTCCTTCTTTCAACTCCTTGAAGGCCCTTTTTTGTTCTAGTTTCTATTCAAATGAGGCACCTTTTTCTAATAAGCTTTTCAATGAGGCAACAATGTATACAAATTGCTAAATAAAATGGCCATAATATCTAGCAAGGCTTAAGAATGAACAGATTGTAAAAGCATCCTTCGGAGTTGGCTAATCTTCCACTGCTTTCACCTTGCTTTGCTCTATGTGTATGCCTTTTAAAGACATTATATGCCTCAAAAAGGTGATCTCCTACTTCCAAAGTTCACGCTTTGGTTTTTTATAATAAAAGCGACTATTACATAGTCAATGCAATACTTTTTATAGATATTACTCATACTCTTGAGGGATTTTATTATAGACCTAGAATGAAGACGACCACATACTTATCCAAAAGGTTCTAAAATAATTTGTATATGTAATCAATAAAAGAGGTTAGAGCATTGGTGAGGCCAAAAGATAATACTAGCTACTCAAAATGTCCATAGTGCATATAGAATGCCATCATTTCAATATCTTCATTGGCAATAGGAATTTGCCAATAATCAATCTGAAGGTCTAATTTGCTAAGGATGCTTATACCTTGAAGTTAGTCAAAAAGATCATCCACACTTACAAGTGGATATGCATTGATTATTTGTAATTACTAGTAAGCTCTTAGGCGCAAATTTTTTTGCTATTCCACTCAATACACGGGTACAAAGAGTCATTATGCATCCTCTAGCTTTGAAAAAAATCACCCTTACTAATCAATTGACTTATTTATTCTCCACCTCTAGCCATAGTATATCAAAGATAACATCATATATAAGCTTTGTTACTTTGAACTTCTCTCTCAAGGCATATATGTCACATAGTCTTAGGATTTTTCTTCACTTGTCTCATTCAACATGTTCTTTTGGTCATTTTCTAGATATATACTCTCTCTTTTAAACACCTTTATATTAATTCTAAATCAATTGTTAATTATTGTTGAGATGTAATTTTTTTTAGAGCTGCAATCTACAAACACTTAACATGGCTATCCTCTCAGTCAATCCATTAGACACATAAATCAATTCTTTTAATAATTATTAAATACCATATCATTTATCTTTGAGAAACATAAATTATTTTTAGTATTAGCCTTTGGTGCCTTTACTAAGGAGCCTCTTTTTTTTGCTCCATTTCTTCATCGATTTAGTAGCTCTTGAAATTGTGAATCCACCATAATTTATTGGTACTTAAATTTTGATGTTTTGGATAATTTTTAATCTAATAATTTAATTCTCAATACTAAAAATATAAATTCTTTTTTACCAATATTTGTTATCTTTGTAATATCAATAGTCCTTGCACAACATCAATCTATATTTGCACTAGTTGTTATACCATAGTATTAGCTAGTGGCATGGAATCTCATACTATAGGTTGTACTCCATAATTTTTAAAATTTATAGCATCGACCTTCTCTAAAATCCTAATTATATCTTCAAATGTTTGTAGATTCTTTGATTCCATCTCTTAATAGACCACAGGTTTCAACCTTCATACAAATCAATCCATTATCTTTATCTCTAAAATATTGATAATTTAGAGACATGTAGACTTGAACTAGGAGACATAATCTTGTACTAACATGAATAGTATAAGTTTAGTCAATTGATTGCATGCTAATTTTCTTACATTGATGGGCCAAAACTGACTCTCAAGCTTAGTTTCAAGCTTAGTCACAAAATTCGCCTTGAATTCCATAGCTTTGAGCTTGATGTGACTACCAAATGGCTGCTACACCTCTCAAATAACTAGAGGCATATATAATTCCATCGCTAGTTTTTACTTTAGATAATTAGACATATTGTTACATATTGAAGAGCCACTGCCATATATCTTCTTGCTTTGAAGTCCCTGAATATATATCAAGCTTGCTCAATTTTAAGCTAACAAATGTAAACTCTCTTGTCTTCAAAGCTTCTATTTGTCCTTGCAAAGTAGCTATCTGGCGCAAAAGATATTGTATCTAAGTTTCCATTTGGAGTTACTCCACAATATCTTCCATGCTGTAATTTTCTTATTAAACTTTATTATTGTAATATCTTTTTTCTTTCCAGTTTATTTCTTAAAGTAGCTTATCATAGCCCCAAAATAGTATGTAATGTGATTACAATAATTGAATTTTAACTAAAAAGTTGCTATCAACACGCTACTAAAGAATAAACTAATATTTGCTCTGGTACAAATGAAACAGGACTAGATTCTTTAAGGTCTAAAATCTTACTAATTTCATAACAATAAAGATCTCAATACAATGTAAGACTAAGCAAATAAAAAAAAAATATAAAGTAATTAAATAGAATGAAATATGAAAGACAAGATTGAGTAAAAGAAAATAGAACCAAACAAAATCAAATAGAAAAAAACAAGAAAAAGTAACCAAACTTTATTGAGAGAAAGAGTTTGAAGCCATACTCGACTTGATGCCCAAAGGGCCTCACCCAGTCCTATTTATATTTTGATCAAATATCCTTAGAACTTTTTAGATTGTCTTTAATGGTGGGCTCTATTAAGATAATTGTCTTAAGCCTTTTTAGAGGATTCTATGGTAGATCCTATATGAACCACCACCCTAATTTCAATTCTGGAGACTTTTCAAAAATGACTCCAACTACATAATTCTATGTACAAATAATATAAATATTCTATCCATACCTTGTTACATTGAGGACCTCCTTGTTGGTGATATTGGTAGTTTTGAATAAAAAGTTTAAATAATCACTTTAAAAAAAATTTAGTTAAGAGAATGGTATCATATTGTGATTTCGCTACTATATAAAAATAATATACATATATATTTAATATCCAATTTATTATACAATATAGTGAGAGAAATTTAATTATTAGATTTTTAGTTGATTATAATATGTGATTAGATTACTACTTTGAAATAGTTAATTTAAAAAGGCTATTATTGACGTAAATTATATATTGATAATAATTTTTATACATTTAGATCTACCTTCATTAAACATTGGTGACTCTTGAACTTTTGATTTGTTCTTTTTATTTGGTGTTTAGAGCACGTACTATATAAAAATTAATAGAAGAAGTATTAAAGAAGGATTTTTGTATAAAAAGGAGCAATTTGGCCAATCATATGGATGAATAGAAATAGATGATAAAATCTCCATTCTTATTGGTCAAAAGTCATATCCAATGGACTTTAAGGAGGCTATATGAGGCCATATTAGGGATTAGGATTATTCTTTCAATACCATTTAAACATCAAAGGTTAGGATTGTTAAATTTAAGATTTTGAATATGGTTTTGGTAAAAATTTTGTGTGATTTGGAATTTTTGTGAAGAAGATATAGGCTCTCAAAGTTAAGGTGTTGATTTTATATCTGCAATCATTCTTTTGAGCATAGAGTATGAAGAGCTTTTGAAGATTGGATTATGTGGTTAAAAAGTTGGTTTAAAGAGATATATTTTGCATACAAAATATGCAAGGTTTGGAGTTGATTTAGAAGAGAAATGACTGCTTGAAGACATCACTTCTAAATTGAAATTTTTCAATAAACCATTTTTATGAGGGATTTGATTCTAGTCATATCTTGGGTATTTGGACAAATCTTTGGTTAAATTTTTTATAAATATATATTACTAAGTTGTAAAGTTATACACCAAATTTTATGCTATTTGGATTTTGGATTTTTAAGATATGAAGAAAATAGTATTTGGATGCTTATAAATTAGGATTTAAAGTACCCGCTAGGATTTCAAAGATGCCAAATAGTTTGTAGTTGATTTATGGTTCATTTTTTTGTAGTAAAGCTTAAAGATAAATATTATATTATCTAGAAATTTAAAAAAAATTGAATAATTAGATCAAGAGATATGATATTCTAAAGTTCTAGGAGAACAAATCTTTTGTAGGAGAAAAATAATTTGAAAGGATTTTTCTACAATTTGGATATTTTATGCAAGGTAAAGAGATTTTTGGGAGTCAAGACTTTAAATATATATTAAAAATAGAGATATGGAGCTATGGAAAAATTATGATATAAATATGGCTTTTTACACAAAGAATATGGATTTTCTTTGAGCTTATAGGAAATCTAACTTATTGGCAAATAATTAGTTATGATTTAGTATAGTTAAGGATGTTAGGATATTTTTAAATGTTTTAAAAAGCCTTGTATATAAATCTTCTTAAATATAAAATATTTTTATTATTAGAATATCTTTCTATATTTCTATATTTATTTATCTTTTATAAGAATAATAAATCACTTATTAGAGCTTAGCCAATAAGTTAAAGCTAAACTCTCTACAACTAAGTACTCAATGTATTCTTAGATAAAAAATCACACTATATAACAATGGTATCATATTGTAACATGATTATATAGTAAAAAATAAAAATATGGATTATATTATAGAAGAGCCTAATAGAAAGATGTAGTAGAAAAATAAGGATAAATGATAGAAAGATAATAAAGATTTAGTCTTAATGCTGTTTTTTTTAGAAAGAACTTCTATTTATTTTGGTGAGGCATAAATGAGCCAAATCAAAATAAATGAGATAAAAAATTGAAATATACATATTTAAAAGAAAATTAAAAATATATTAAAATAAAGCTTATATCAAATTATCAAAAATTAATACCCAAAATAGATTGGTTATCAATTAGAATTGAAATCTAACTCTGAAGTACAAAACTATGTCCATATAGAAACTTCGAGGTTTGTTTGTAGATCAAAAAAAAGATTTGAGACCAAACTTGAAGAAAGATTTTTAGGCATTAGTTTCATATCATTTAAATCAATATTAATATTTTGAGAAATTTTTAAAGTTAATTTTATTCTTGGTAGGATGGAGGTTTGATAAATAAAAATATATTTATAAATTTGAGGATTTCTTGAGTTCTATGGTATATGTACAAGTGAAATTTGGATAGTATGTTGATATGCTAGTTGTAAATGTGGGCAAATTTTGATGTCAATCAAATGGTTAGATTAAAGTATATGAAGATTTTTGTAGATTGATATTTCAAAAATTGGAGTTTGAAGATTAAAGAATATGTTTAAGATCTTTAGAAATCTATCAATTAGATTGATGTGAATTTTTTAATATAAATATTAGACTTGATTTCTAATATTTGAGTGAAAATTAAAAGAAATTAAATTATTCAAGAATGTTAGGGACATAATCCTTAGAACCTTCTAGAGACAAGTCTCTAGAACCTTCTAGAAGCTTCTTAGTTGATAGAAGATATTAGAGATATAGTCCTTAGAACCTTCTAGAGATAAGTTTCTAGAACCTTCTAGAAACAAGTCTCTGGAACCTTCTAGAAGCTTCCTAGTTGGTAGAAGTTGCTTGAGAAGCTTCCTAAATAGAAGTATATATTGGAATCGAGGCTGGAGAGTTCTTTAGTCTCGACAACACATCTCTTTGAGCTCTAGCTCACCTCTTTGGTGTTGTTCTCATCTGATTAATCTAGTTCTTGCCAGTTTTTCTTGAACTTCTTGTTAGATCTCGAGTCTGTATTTCTGTATCCGTGACAGTTTATCGAGACTGCACTCACCTCAGATATTAGAGCTAGTTTCTTCTTTGTTAGAGTGTGGATTACCCCTCTGCTTGGAAGTGTACTAGCATTTTAGAGGTTGCGGATTACTCTCCTCTAAACTGATACTCCTTTTGTTACAATATTGGAGTCTTATTCTTCTTGGAGAGAGTGGATTACCCCTTTTCTTGAAGCTCTTAAGGCATTTTAGAGGTTGTGGAGTATCCTCCTCTAAACCAATATTGTCTTTTTGTAGAATCATTTCTGTCCTTATCTTAGAATGGCCGAGGGCCAAGACATTAGTATGACAAAAATCTCGGAGTCCAAGTTAGATGCTATCATGAATGCCCTCGCTATGTTATCGCAAAGAACTGCAGAGATTGAAGGAGTCGTGGCAAAGCTTCATAATGATGGAGCATCTGGGATGGCACAATCTAGGTTACACCAGCCTCAAACTTCTGCACTTGAAGAAGCAACTTTGCCTGAGGTTCGACAAGCATCGCTGGTTCTACAATATAAGGAGCCCCGAGTTAGCCTTCCGGACAAGTTCGATGGTACGCATTCCAAGTTCCGAAGATTCGTCAATCAAATCAGGTTGATAACAGTTTTACAACCCGAATGCTATGGAACGGAGGAGTCATGTGTTGGGCTTGTTGGAACCTTACTTACAAGACAAGCTCTATCATGGTTTGCTCTTTTATTTGAGAAACGATCGTCCATACTAAACAACTTTGAAACCTTTTTAGAGGCGTTTGCGGAAGCATTTGGTGAACACGATAAGGTTCGATGGGCTACAACAAAGATCCGGTCACTACAACAAGGGATGCGCTCTACATCAGTCTATGCATCGAACTTCAGGCAATTAGCATGCAACATCAATTGGAACGAAGAAGCATTGATGAGTCAATTCTATTGGGATTTAAGGGACGATGTGAAGGATTTGCTGTTAACTCTTTCTGATCCACAAATGCTCAACAAAACTATTAGCCAAGCTGTGAAGTGCGATAACTACCTATTCCAACGCTGCCAAGACCAATGTTCAAGATAACATACGATTTGCCACGTCCCAACTATATCGGCAAGTAACATGAATTCACATTCAGAGGTAGAAGACATGCAAATTGATGCGGTACAAGTCAAATCCCTTACTCTAGAAGAAAAAAAGCAACGTATGGAGGAAGGTCTATGCTTGTATTGCGGTGAAGAAGGCCACAAAGTTGGAAACTGCCCTAAGAAGCAAAATCAATGTATTGTCAAGACTAGGAGCACGTTTATTCAGGAAAACAAGGATGCTCAGCCACAATAGGAACCGTGCGATTGGACAGTGAAATATCGCAACAACAACCAGGTTCCTTTCTTTCCACTCAACTTGTCCTTTGTTTTACAATCTCTTTGCTTATTGGCCCTCAGAAACTAAGAACCTTAGCATTATTAGATTCAGGATCATCTGCTTGTTTCTTAGACAAAGAATTTATAAAGCATCATAAGATCCCTTTAGTATAAAAATCCAAACATGTTCACGTTGAGGTCATAGATGGGTGACCTTTATTGTCTGGTAGTGTCACCTATGAATCAGAACCTATAGAAGTGACGTTTAAGGGCCATAGTAGTCATATTATTTTCAATATTATTAGAATCCCATCAAATCCTGTTATTCTTGGTCTTTTCTAGTTGGAAAAGCATAACCCATCTATAAATTGGAAGTTGCGGAAGATGACCTTTCCCACAAAACCACCCAAGAGCAAGCCTAGTAGAAAATCTCAAATAGAAAAATCCTTATTAATTGGAGCAAGAGTGTTTATAAGATCGTCCAAGGAAGGCACACTGTTTGTCATTTATGCGGCTCCAACTACCGAGAAAAAGATCTCGATAATAAGTATATCCGAGCAATATAAGGATTTTAAAGACGTGTTTCAAAAGAAAAATGCCGACATGCTATCGGAACATAGACCATATGATTGCGCCATAGACTTACATGAAAGAATACAACCGCCTTTTGGTCCAATCTACAATCTATCGCAGATGGAGTTGGCGGAGTTGCGGAAATACATCAATGAGAATCTAGCCAAGAACTTCATCCGTCATTTAAAATCGTCAGCTGGAGCATCCATCTTATTTGTGAAGAAGAAAGATGGCTCATTGCGGATGTGCGTGGACTATCGAGGCCTCAACAAGATAACAAAGAAGAATCGTTACCCATTACCCTTGATTTCTGGTCTCTTAGAACAACTTGGACATGCAAGGATTTTTACAAAAATTGATCTAAGGAGAGCTTACAACCTCATACGAATCAAGGAAGGAGATGAATGGAAGACAGCGTTCCGTACAAGGTATGGCCATTTTGAGTATAATGTCATGCCCTTTGGTCTTACCAATGCTCTAGCGGTCTTTCAACATATGATGAATGATATTTTTCGAGAGTACCTTGACGATTTTGTTGTCATCTATTTGGATGATATTTTGATATTCTCCAAAAATGAGAAATAGCATAAAAAGCACGTTCATTTGGTCTTAGAGAAACTATGTGAGCGAGGACTATATGCCAAGTTCGAGAAGTGTTTATTTTACCAAATAGAGATGGAGTTTTTAGGATTCATTGCGACTATGGAAGGCTTAAAGATGGACCCCAAGAAAGTGGAAGCAATCATGTCTTGGGAGGTTCCGAAGACGGTGAGAGACATACAATGCTTTCTTAGCTTTGCCAACTTCTATCGGATCTTCATCAAGAATTACTCTCAAGTTGCTGCTCCTCTCATTCGGTTGACATGCAAGGATAAGCTGGAATAGGAACCTCTAGCGGAAAAGGCATTTCAAGACCTAAAAATCACATTTACTATGGCTCCAATCTTGGTACATCCGGACTTTACAAAGGCCTTTTATTTAGAAACTGATGCTTCGGATTTTGCTTTGAGAGCTGTACTTTCACAAATGGGAGAAGATAAGAAGCTCCATTCGGTTGCATTCTATTCTCGAAAGTTCTCTGCTACTGAAATCAATTATGAGATCCACGATAAGGAACTTCTTGCTATAGTGGATTCTTTCCAAGAATGGCATCATTTTCTTGAAGGAGCTGCACACCCAGTGACCGTATACACAGATCACAAGAATTTGGAGTATTTCATGTCGGCTCGAGTTCTAAATCAACGTCAAGCTCGGTGGAGTATGTTGCTATCTAGGTTCGATTTTGTTATCACTTATCGACCTGGAAAGCAACAAGGACTATCTGATGCCTTATCGAGGAGATTGTATCTTGTACCAAAGGCTGGAGAAGCAGCATTTGATCAACAATGTATGACGTTGTTGAAGCCAAAGTAATTTTGGCTTTGCGCTACTATTGTGTCAATTGATGCTGACTTCTTGAATCAAGTACATGCCTCAAACATTAAAGATTCAATAGCCATTGATATCAAGCAGCGTGCCAATGACGAAAAATTCAAGGTGGAGGGAGATCTTTTATACTTTAAGGAGCGGTTGTATATCCCAAAAAGACTAGCACGACTCCAAGTTCTTCAATCTTGCCACAATTTTCCAACTGTGGGATATTTTAGATTCAACAAGACCTTGGAGCTTATTTCTCGAGATTTTTGGTGGTCCCAAATGTGGAAGGATGTGAAAGATTTTGTCCTCTCATGTGACATCTGTTCAAGATCCAAGAATCCTCGGCATCGCCCTTATGGACTTCTACAGCCATTATCGATTCCACGTCGACCATAGTCTTCAGTTTCCATGGACTTCATCACAGACCTTCGATCATCGAACTCATTTGACAGCATCTTTGTCATGGTAGATCGGCTTACAAAGATGGCGCACTTTGTTCCTTGCAAGAAGACATCGTCCACTGAAGTCACAGCAAGGCTCTTTCTTGATAATCTGTATCGATATCATGGACTATCAGATGATATCATATCAGATCGAGGAACCCAGTTCGTATCAAAGTTTTGGAGATCTCTCTTTGAGATACTGAAGGTGGATATCAAGCTTTCTTCGGCTTTTCATCCTCAAACTGACGGCCAAACGGAACGGGTGAACCAAGTCTTGGAACAATACTTACGATGCAGCATCAACTATCAGCAAGACGATTGGACCACATATTTGCCGCTAGTCGAGTTTGCATATAACAACACCCTCCATGCGTCGACTCAATACACACCATTCTTTTTCAACTATGGGTATCATCCGAAGCTTGATTTATTGAGTCCGTCAACAAATAACAATCAAGCAGCTGAAGGATTTGCAAAACAACTATCAGAGCTTCAAAATACGTTGAAGCTTCAATTACAATCTGCTCAAGAATCCTATAAGGTGTCCACAAATAGATTTCGGAATCAAGCACCTACTTTCAAAATTGGAGATAAAGCATGACTTCTTCGATGGAATATCAAGACCAAGCGACCATGTAATAAGTTGGACTATCGAAGATTGGGACCATTTATCATCCAGAAGCAAATCAATTCAGTGGCGTACCGTGTGGATCTACCGGCTTCTATGAAGGTACATCCAGTCTTTCATGTTTCTCTATTGGAGCCTTATCGAGAGTCATCTTTTTCTAGAAGAGTACAATATCCGCCACCTAGTATTGAGATCAAGAACCACGAGGAATACAAGGTTGAAAAGATGCTGGATTCATGGCAAAGGTGGGGCAAGTTGGAGTATCTTGTTTATTGGTGCGGCTACGACATTAATGAGCGAACGTAGGAGCCACCTCAAAATCTCGCCAATACACCACAAAAGGTACATGAGTTTCATCAACAACATCCTCATAAACCTAAGCCGGTTCGACGATAGCTTCCTTCTGAAGCTTGCTCACCTAAGAATATAAGAAAGGGAGAGAGCACCACCAAAATTCATAGTTGATGTAGTTATTTTCTCCAAGATAAAATAGAATTTTTTTTCAGTAGCCATAGTTTGGTCTTCTGATAAGGATAGCCAAGAGATAGATACTATGTCAATCAGATTATCTCAACCGAGTAGCTCACGAAGGCGACCCCGAGATGAAGAACCCCCTAGACTGTAACGACGACGGAGGATACTGAGTAACCGATCACTGGTGATTGTATTTGAGTCCGAGCCTGCTTACGATGGTCAGCCAAAAGACGTGTTTGCAGGACAATTTCACAATGAAGACACGGAAGTTCATGCTTGGTCAGAAGTTGAAGGAGTGAGCCACTACCATTGACTTCAAGGGCCGATGAACCACTTGCCTTGTGAACAATAGTTGGAGTTCATAGTAGACGTTATGCGACAGATCTTCATTTTCTTACGTTGGTATTGATCAATAAAATTGCTTCTCAGAGACCTCGAAGCTAAAGAAGGGGATAATGTTAGGGACATAATCCTTAGAACCTTCTAGAGACAAGTTTCTAGAACCTTCTAGAAGCAAGTCTCTAGAACCTTCTAGAAGCTTCTTAGTTGATAGAAGATATTAGAGACATAGTCCTTAGAACCTTCTAGAGATAAGTTTCTAGAACCTTCTAGAAACAAGTCTCTAAAACCTTCTAGAAGCTTCCTAGTTGGTAGAAGTTACTTGAGAAGCTTCCTAAATAGAAGTATATATTGGAATCGAGGCTGAAGAGTTCTTCAGTCTTGACAACACATCTGTTGGAGCTCTAGCTCACCTCTTTGGTGTTGTTTTCATCTTATTAATCTAGTTCTTTCCAATTCTTCCTGAACTTCTTGTTAGATCTCGAGTTTGTATTTCTTTATCCATGACAAAGAAGGAGAAATTGGCATTTTGGTTGGAATAAGAGGCCACCTAACACATAATTGGATTATCTTATATTTCTCTTAATTAATAAGTATGATCAATTTCATCTTTCTTGTACTTATTTCTAACTAAGATAAGAAAAAGCGTGTAAATTTTGAGTTGATATTAATAATTTGATTATCAATTTTTGAAGTTTTAATGTGCTATAGGATTTTTTAAGAGTTTGTTTAAGATTTAGAATTTGATTAGGATTTTATTAGGATTTAATCTAAGATTTGGTTAAGGTTCAATTAGAATTTTAATTAGGATTTGATCTAAGATTTGACTTGGAATTTAGTTAAGGTTCAATTTGGATTTTAATTAGGATTTGATATAGGATTTGATTAAGATTCATTAAGATTTTAATTAGAATTAAATTAAGATTTTATCAAAATTTATTTTTTAAAATTATTTTTAGTATTTATTAAGAAATATTTATTTTTTCTTTAATATTTTTTATTTCTAATATTTCTTTAAGATTATTACTATTTCTTTAAAGATTTATTTTTATATTTTTTTTAAGATTTCTTGTTATTTTTCTTTGAAATTAGTTTAGTACTTTTTTGTATTTCTTTTACAACTTCTTTTAAATTTATATTGGATTGATCAAAGTTTGATTAGAATTATTAAGATTTACTTAAATTTTATTTGAGATTCTATTAAAATTAGTAGAATTGTTGCTACATTTCTACTTACCTTTTGTAGCTAGGTACCAAATGTATTTTCAAGTAAGAATACATAATACAACAATAATAGTATCTATTTTCAATACACATATAAGGTCTTCTATATGAGATTGATTTCTTGGAAGTAAGGTCCTTGTCGTACAAATCTCCTCCTCCATCTCTTCTACTAGAGTCATTTCACAACCTTGATTGATTACTTCATCTAATTATCTTCAACTTATATAGTACAACCTGTACTTCCACTTTCTCTCTTTCTTAGTTTAGTAATAATATACAAGTTTATATCTTTTAAATAATTTTCTTTATTTACAATAAGAGCTATTCTGTATTTGTAACTAAATTCAATTTAAAAATTACAGAAATGGCTGTACAACTCATGGATTATGTGATTAAGTAGCAACTTTTATTTTGAAGGAGCTCTTATATCTATAGCATGCATCACTAAAAAGTAATGTCATGTTGCCATTTTCACCAACATAAAGCATTGATGCTTGATCAAAATATGTTTACTTTAACTATAGCTTAATATATGCAACAATAAAGAAAGATGTTGACTTCATTGGACCATGTTTTCTTTGTATAGAGTTGTTGCTATTGAAAGGTGTTGAAAGCTATTGAAGGTTTTTGTACTTCTACTCCACCACTTTGCAATCCAAAGTCAGTATATGATAATTAAAAGGTATTTATGCATTGTTTAATGTACATGTTTGACAAAAAATATGGTATTGACTCAATTCTTTTGAGATTGCAAATGCATTGCATTTTTGTCAATTTTGGTATCAATGAAGTGATTCATTATAATCCAAGGACTTTCAAAATTAATCTAAATTAAGTACAAGATACAAAGAATTATTATACTTTTATCTTTTCAAACAAGAAGGTACATCTACTTTTCTTCTAATAAAAGGTAGATCCACTACAAATAGGCACATTTAAAAACTAAATAATTTCATATTATTGTGTAAAAAAGATGGCAAAAAAATCACAATATTTTACCTTTTTACTATATACCTTAAAATGCAATATACTTGGAAGAAATCAAACTTAGATTCAAATATGTTTAAAAAGATTTTTATAAAGTTAAAAAGATTTTTTTAGATCTAAAAAGATTCTTTTAAATTTAAAACGTTTCATACCAATTTTGAAAGATTTTTATATCTCTTATTCCAAGCAACCATAAAGCCAACATCATAGGCTCCTTTAAGTTTGTACATCTAAAGTATACTTCACCTTGTTTGACTTATAATGCTTCTTCTAGATCCGCAAACAAAATTCAAATATAAGTTGATGAAATATTAAAATATTATAATAGTTTCAAACCAAATTTTATTAACTTACATTGTTTTGAATAATTATTATTAAAAATTTATGATGAACTTCTTTGAAGTTGCCATTCTATTTACTTATTTAACTTTCAAAGATAAATTAAAATAGAATAAGATGTAAAAATAATATTTTAAGGTTTTAAAATGGCATTTATCTTAGCTCTTATTTTATATTACCTAAGGTTTTTTTAAACAATTTTTTATGGAAATAAATACATCAAACTTTATATTAGATAAAATTTTATTAAAAATAGATATAAATAATAGGCTCTATTCTATCACTTTTATTTAAAACAAATTTTATTAGTAAAGATTAATAATAAGATCTATCACAAAAATTTCTTGCTATAATAATTTTACTATGAAAAGCTCATGCTTCAAGCACATTCCAATTTGATATATACACTCCTATTATATCTATATGCACATCCATTATGTCTATACACACATCCAAGGCCTTTGATTAGTTGCTCTAGATTTCTTTTTCTTTGTCTAGATATAGGTCTTTGACCTCCTCTCTCTCTCCTTTGGTCCAATGTAGGTCCTAGTTCTTTCTTTTCCCACTTCTTTATTCTAATACAAATCCCAATTTCTTTTCTTTCCTCTTTTTTGCTCCAATATGGATTCCAAATGAAAAAGAAAGATATGAAAGAATATTAACTAGCAATTTAGTGGACTAATAACTTAGGCTAGTAAAAATATCATAATAAAGATAAATCTTAGATAAATTATTACACAAATTGTAATAATTGTGTTTCATTAATTGGATGAAGATCTAGTTAGAGTAAAAATTAGAATTAGGATGGCTATTAGGATTTGGATATAAAGAAGAAGGATTTAAGGGCTTTTATCTCTCTCTCATCATCGATTCTTGTATATGTTGTTGATATTTTTTATATTGTTATTGTTGTTAGAGAGTTATAGGAATAAATAGGAGATTAGAGATAGAATTATAAAGGCCAAAAAGGGCTATGAATGCTAATTTAAAGCCAATATATATTATTTATATTAATATATATCCAATGTTGCAATCCTTGTTTTTGAAGGAGGTGAAATCTTATATTATTAGATCTTACATTATATGGATAATTTTGGATTAAAATAGTAGATATATTCTATAGATCAGGTGATTGTATGTATAAATCTATATCAAATCTAAGTAAAAAGATTAATTTTTTTTGTAGATCTGGATTTCAAAGGTTCAAGATTAAAGATAGATGTATGGACCAAAAATAGTGTCTAGGATAATAATTCAATTTTTTGAAGGTTTGAAAAGTAGGTGGTTGTTACCACCTTTCATAGAGATATAAAAATCTCTTATTCATAACAACCTAGGAACATACTAAAATTTTAAAAAAAATGAGGAAGAAGTCCGAGATCCATGCTGGGATAAAGAATAGGGATTCAAAAACAATTAAATAGAGGCTTTAGATGTATATAGATATAATAAATGTGCACATAGTAATTTAGAGGGTCTTTGTAGCTTAAGCCATTTTAAAAATAGCATCACTATCTAAAGATCACTTCTTTATGTTAATTTCAAGAATCACATTTTATATTAATTATAGGAAGCTTCAATGTTTTATGTTAGTATATGTATTAGATTATTGCCAAAACATTTGGAACATGTATATCACAAGCACAACATGACTTTTGAGTAGTATACTACTTTGGATATAATAAAATGTAAGAAATAATTTCAAGAGATTTTTTATGGCCTCAAATATAGAAAAAAAATAAAAATATTTTTTCAATTATGTTATAGTTGTTTTAGAGCAAAGACTCTATCTTATCAATCTTATGGACTTTTTAATCCTTATTTATTTTAAAGAAGCTCTAATCATTTTTTTCATTAGATTTTATTATAAATCTTCTGATTTCAAATTTTTATGACCTTATCTTTGTAATAGTAGATTATGTTATCAAAATGACATATTTGTACTATATTCAAAAACCATAATTGATAGAAAAACATCTGAATTCTTCTTAGATAATATTTAATAATATCATAGACTTTAAAATGACATTATATCTAATTGCAAGTCTCAATTCATATCAAGTATTTTGAAAATATTCTTTAACATATTAAAAATTGATATCATATTATCTTCAGCATTTTATCTTTAAATTGATATATAAACAATTGATGTAAATCAAATATTGCTCAAATATTTGAATTTCACCATCAATTATTATAAAGACAATTGAATAATTTTCTTTCCATTAATAATTTTTTTATATAATAATATAGTATATTATTATTTTTTAAAAAAATTATATGTTATATTTATCATCCATAATTAGATACTTTTGATTTTTTAGAAGTTAAAAATCTGATAGTAGAAGATTTAGCAAGTTGAATAAAAGATCTTTATACAATAATAAAGATATAATCAAAAGAGGCTCAAGAAGAATAAAAACTAATGTAAATATTTTTATAAAAAATAAATAAATAAATAAATAAAAATCGTTATTCAAAATTGGTGATAAGACTAATCAACCTATCAACAAATTTATCTTGATATTATCAATTTAAAGATATCAACAATACAACAAAGTTGATATTATCAATTTAAAGATAACAATATCAAGACTAATAAATCTATTAACAAATTTGATTATCAAAGACTTGGTCTATTTATTATAAAAAAATAAAATAAAAAATTAGTGGTATATCAATTTTAATTAATATTATTAATAAAGATCTATCATATATTTCACATGTCTTATTTGAGGTATGTACTATACTTGATAAAATATAAAATATATTATTTGAAGGTAAATATAAAATATATTATTTGAAGGTAAATATAAAGGCATCAATAATAATCAAATAACTAAGTAGTCTTTTTGTCTTGATATAGGATATTATCAATGATCAAAGAAACCTATCAATTGCTTTCTTTTAAAATAAAGATCAAAATTTGTTGCCAATACTATTTGATGGATCTTGGATTTCAACAATTTATAAACCAATGATCCAACTTTTAGTAGAACTTATTATCTAGAAAGAAGGATAATATAATGGATAGCCATATTTATTATTATTATTATTATTTAAATAAATATATATATATATATATATATATATATATAAAATAGAAGGAAGTTAAATTATTGATATCTTATTGGAAAGTATCTTAGAAGTTTTATATTCTTTATATATATATTTATAAATGATTGGTGGATTAAAAATTCGGCCAAAAAGATGGCCACATATTGCACACTTAGCTACTTAAAAACAAGTTGACCATGTAGCGGACATGTCAAAAACTTGTCCTATAAATTTGAAATGTATTTTAAAATATGAACAAATTTTTATGTTATAATACAACTATTTGGTAAATGATAAATAACAAGATTATATTAAAGATAAGCTTATAGTAGAAAATCACTCTAAAAATATAAATAAATATTAAAGAGGTAATTAAAGAATTTAATATTAATCTTGTATTATAACAAAAAATTTAAAAATATATATATTTTTAGATTGGATTCTCTTTAAATTTTGTATACTTAATATCAACTAATAAATTAAGATTTATGATAAATTTGAATCAAGATTAATGGATATTATAATGTTTATTGAGGTTTAAAATCTAATGTGGTGTTTATTTAGGATTTGAAAGAGGCCATCCTCTATATTCAATATTATATATGTTTTATAGGTAATAGAAATCTAAAAGCCTTAAATAAATAAGTTAAGTGAGATTAGAATCTCTTTACATTATAGTATATTCTATTGTCTATTATAATTTAATAAGGGCAATTATAGAATGCTATTAATATTAGAAGGAAAAAAGACCAATACTAAAAAGTTGAACATTAATAATACATATGGTTTCTATATAATATGGTTATATGATACCTATAGTTTTTAATATTTAGTAATTTTTACAAAAAAATTGTGTCACTTATTTATCACATTATAAAAATTAAGAAGAGCTTAATCTCCTTAAGAGGCACAATAACATGAGTACAAGGATGACATAATATTATTATATATAAGTAATACTTATGTTTATCAACAATGATGGTTTTAAGACTCAATTAATCATCTAAGATTAATAACATGCTATTGATAAGTAGAAGTATAATTAGAGTAATAAAGATTTTTAGATAAACAATAACATTTAAAATAAAGCTACAATAGATGGTCCATAAGTCTTCTAAATATGTTTATTTTAGTTCTATATGAACAATCATTAGAATTTTTAGCTAAAGTATTCTACCTAAATTAAAATTCTTAACAATTTAATAATTTGTAACAATAACAAACAAGCAAAGAAATTCCACTAAAATTGACATACAAATTGAATTCTAATACAAAAACATTTTGGTATATCCATATTATATATATATATATATATATATATATAGAATTAAATTAAGCCTATATATTTTTTAAAAAGCTATTAATACAAACACATTTTGGTATATCCATGTTATGTATATATATATATATATATATATATATATAGAACTAAATTAAGCCTATATATTAAAAAAAAACTCCTGAGATTTATAGACATAATTAAAAAAAAAAAAAAAAAAACAAAACAAAACAATATTGTGTTTGTGTTCTTAAAAACATGATAAAATAAGTCAAACAATTGTACAAAGATAATTTCACAAACTAAATATTAGAATAGCAGTAGTGATGCTTCAAAAGTTACATGAATAAACTAACATGTATAATTTGCCAATGTAACAACGTTTCAAACCAAACAATAGCTGGACTCTTTTTACACATAACAATATTAAACTATGACCATAATTAAAATTATTATTGGGTTAACATACTTTAAAGTCCCCACTGACTTGTAAAGTCTCCAATTTTTTCAATGACCTCCATAAACAGCAGGAATGACCGAATGGGGTTCCCCTAGATTCAGATTCTATATCCACGTTGTTTTTCTTTTTAGTGACAATCTTTTCTGAAAGAGTTCAAACGAAATTGACATTCATCATGACATTCAGCACGAAAGTATATCAGCCGTTGAGTGGCGATCGATGTTTGAATCGACGTTGGGGTTCATATTTCCTTAGAAGGGGGACGGAGAAATTTGAATAAATTCAGCAGAGAGGAAGGATTACGTAGCTCCAACGTGGCTATATGTTTGGCCACCAACGGATTCAACTACGAGTCTAAGGGGAGTCTCCCTCTTCTGCTTGATATTCACATGTCCATGACGGTCCAGTGTTGAATTATTGCCAACGTGTCTCACGGCGTGGGAGTAACCCAGTCGAGACGCCGCTTTCGATGCATCTCGCTTGCCCAACGAACTCACCTCATCAATTGGCAGCAGCCGCCTCGGAAATTCATGGTGCACCATTTCTCCCCGTTGCCGATGCTCCTTCCACTACCTCGGCGCGTCTCCGGATTTTCCACGCGCCGAAACGTTCCTCTCAAGGTTCAGTCGACGGCCAGCGCATGAAAATTCATCGTCACTCCACTCGCCATGGCATACATATCACGCGCGGTGCCTGCACACTCGAACACAACATAACAAACACTTCTGCAATCTGCAAGCTCACCAGCTGTGGAGTACGATTGCTTTTCACCAAGTCAAGCGAAATTTTTTCGAGAAAAGCCGAGGCAGCTGATGGACACTGCCACCAATTGGGATTGGGTCGAAGCAGAAGCATGGGCAGATTGACCATGTGGTGCTTGAGGGCCGTGCTCCTCTACGCCCTGCACATGGTTTCTGTGCTGGATTTATTACCCAACTGCTCCTATCCGGCGATTTACGGGTTCGAAGACTCTTTCACCAACGTCGGCATCAACATCTCTGCCTTTCCTGACAAGTTCCAACAGTCCGAGATGGACCCCTACGACGTCACTTTTCCCATGCACGCTGCAGATCGATACACGGACGGCAAAATATTCATCGACTTCCTTGGTGCGTCGGTCCGAACTCTCTTCTCCCAAGTCGTTCTTTTCTGGCGGAAATTTGTTTGCTGAAAGGCCCAATATCGAACCATCCAGGCTCGTGTCGCTCCAGGCCCCAGAAGGTCGGGGTTCTGCTGTCTCATCGACGCAAGGATATGTCAATCGTGTTGTTGAATCACCTCCTCGAGCGTGAAAGGATGAGAATTGGATAAATTCATGTTTAACGTGTAATGTGGGGCAGGAGCTTCATTAGGCGATTACGAATTGGCGCTGTCATGTTTGTTTAGGATAGTTCACTGATGTGGGGAGATGTGCTGGTGGTGGTGCAGCTTTGAAGGTGAGGAGGCGCCCCAACTATGCCATCTTGAGATCAACCGCCAGAGATTTCACCTATGGCTCCAACTTCGCCGCGTCCGGAGGTTCCGTGAGGCCTGTCAAGGGGTGGAACGCGGAGGACAAGTTCAGCACTCCGTTCTCCTCGGATTTGCTGCAGCAATGGTTCCAGCGGTACAAAATTCGTCTGTGGTACTACTAGTCTCCAGGGTACAACCCGGACAGGAGACTGGTGCAGGGCCTCCCGAAGCTGGCCATCGTCAACTCGTTGCTGTACACAGTGTGAGCCCGATACTAGGACTACTTCTTCAGCCTATACGACAAGAAGCTGACCGTGAGTCAGACCCGGAAGATCGTGCCTGAGGTGGTGAAGGCCATCGAGGAGCACATCGAGAAGATGCTGGCAGTGATGGAGTTCACACCTCCCGGATTCCCCACTATGCTGATGCCCCTAGCCACGGAGATCCTGATCCAGAACCAGCCTCCTCTGGGTTGCATGCCCGCCATGCTGATTGTGCACGGAGGATCTCAAGCCAAGTACGATGAGTACGGGTATTTGAGCGAGCTGAACAAGATATCGCAGGCCCACAACAACTTGCTCGGCGAAAGAGTGGAGGCGCTGTGCCAGAAGTACTCCGCCGCGAAGCTGTACTACGCAGATAGGTACGGAGTGTACAAGGACATGCTGAAGAAGCCAGCGCAACAGAGTGAGTGTATCCGCCACGAACGCGAGGCCAATGGAGTCGACTGTTGTAGTATCTCTTGAATGCTAACAGATTTTCACTCTGTAAAGTTTTCAGTGATATTTTTTTACTGCCAGTGAGGTGTAGATTTACAAGTTCCTTACATGCTCGGTTGTTTTGCATCATTGTGAGTGAAGGTTTTTACGGATGTCAAATTCTGTGATGGTGATTGTTTTTTGATGTTTAAATTTATGATGAATTGGTTTCTTATATGCATGTGTGGACTATATATGATTTTTTATTCAAATACATAACACAAAATTTAACAATTTGAAAATATTCATGTTAGTATATGTAAAATAGAATGTGATTGTAACTTTTAACCTTCAAATCTTGCCTTTGAAAACCCTGTTTTGTGCTTGATTAGAGGGGATTATTGTAGGATTTTGTTGGTCTTCCATTAATCAATGATAGATTGGGTGGCAATGCAATTGGGTAAGTTTTTCTACAAATTGGTGTGAATTGATTACAAAGAATTTTTTTGTATTATAATGTTTTGTTGTGAACTATATAGTGGATAATTCTCCAACAACTTTAGTGTGAAGGAAGAAAAAATATGGAGGATCCTTGCTGACACAGTGATGAATTTTCTTTACATTAGTATTGATTAGGATCACTACTATATAAGATTGTTCTATATAATAATCAATAAAAAAAGATATTGCTTAGGATGATACTGAAACAAGTATTCTTTTTTTAAATTATTTTTGTTGTGCTTTCCTTTCTTGTTGGAAGAAATCATTTTTAAGTAGGATAAAAGTTGAGATAAGTGTAAATTCTAACCAAATTAAAAGATAGTACTTATGAATCATATCACAATTACTTAAGCAACACTTTTTTAAATTAAAACATGTTTGAACAAGCTTTATTAGAGAAATTTTGGCCAAAAGTGAAGCAACGTATTATTTTAATTTTTTATCCTGGATTAGACAAAAAAAAAAAAGATGAAGATATTATTTCTTACATCTGGCGCTTTGAATCAGTTATAACAATGTTTGTAGGAACCTAGCTTACAAATATTATTTATAAATATTTATATATCCCAGGATTTTCTAAAGAAGAAGTTATTAAAAAAAACATTCCATGTGCATCATAAAGATTTGATAGTAGCCAAAATTATGAAAAGAAAAGTCGAGTAAATAAACAAAAAACAAGAATAGTTGTGGTACTAGAAAGATCATTACATCTTTAGTTTCATATCTATTCATCTTACAATTCTACATGCATCAAGTTCTCATGTGCATGAATAATGTACATTATTCCTTTCAACTATAAATCTTTATCTTTAATCCTTTAATACTTGAAGCCCACCTCTTCAATAAGTATTGATATATCTTTTTGGTAATAATAGATAAAAATAAAATGTACAAAAAAAAAATAGATCATCTCAATAAGAATTCCAAAATCAAATAGCTCATTAAATCAAATTGATGATAGAAAAATTGACAAGATTAGTTAAAAACTCTAATTTAAATTTATTTCTTCTATCCATTGAATCAAGAATATATGCTACTGATTTATAGTACATCCGTTGTAGTCAACCAAGGCATTTGACTCAATTTTACAATTCTATGCTCTTGCAAAAGCAACACTATCAATTATATATGTTTCCATATAAAAATCAATCTTTTCAACATTATAAATCTAAGCAATAATATTATATCTCTTGTAACTAAGGCCCTTAAGGTCAATTATAATAAAGTCCAAAATTCCATGCTTTTTATAAAAAGAGATACCTATTTGGTCAATATTTGAAAGAAAACCAATTAAAATATGAAAATTGTGATAATAATCATCTTACAAAATTTTGTTAGAAACTAGATCAAGTTATTTCTTTACAACCTCTACTTGAAAACTATGTGCAATAATCATATGATAATTTTCTAGGAGCAAGACAACCACTTAAGGTTCTAAAATCTATATTATGATTATGACAATAATAGGCAAAATAAAAATACACCCAATGGATTCCAAATAAATTTCTAATATATTCCACTTAATCCTAATGAAGGCCAAAATCAAGATCGAGCTCTACCTAATTAACTACAACATAGTCAAGGCTCTCAAAATATGAGATCTATAATTAAATCTATAAGAAAATTGAATAAAAATAATAATACTTTATCTACAATAATTAATTAATCCATTCCTTGTGAATTAAATTTTATCATATATGAAAAGAGTTGACCAAAGAAGCAAGGTTTATAAGTAGTATTTGCCCTTATCATAATGACTAGGTCTAAACCTGCAACTATACTCATCCATCAAAATGAAGAAGATGATACTTCAAAGAACTCATTTTTTTTTTCAAAATTAGAATGGATTATTCAATAGACCATCAAATCAACTTGTGATAATATAATTATATTCCTGAAATTTTATTTTTTGGTGGAAGACTTATTCTTCCAAATTCTTGATATTAAATATGAATCAAGTACCAATCTTCATAATCATATTTGAGAAGGTCTTAAAATTTCAACCTCCAAATTTCTTAAACCAAACAAATAGGTAGATAATCTTAATTCATGGTATTATGACTTATGGATTGATCTTATTAGATTGAAAGAAAATATTATATTTCCTCAATTATTAGAAATTTTTCCAAGAATTAGAAAGATACTTAAAATATAGATTTTAATTAGAAATAAAAAGAAGTCCAAAATAAGAGTGACAGCTAAAATAGATGCTTACTCAAAATAAAGTGATGTGAAAGGAATAGAAATTAAAATTACTATTATATTTAAAATTATTCCATATATTATAATAAAAGGTGGAAGTAGTTTAAATATTATGCCTTTTCAAATAATTGAAAAATTGATATCAAGTGTCATTAGTCTATTATTTTTTGTTATCAAAATGGCAAATTAAATTCCATCTATACCAGTTGGTCAAATTAAGAATTGAAAAATATTAATTGATAGAAAAGAATATATTTTGATATATCATATTATTCAAATGCATACATCAAAAGATTAGATCGGCCTTAATTGAGGGATTCAAAACCCTTAATAAATTTAAGAAGAGAAAAATGCTACATCACCTTAGGCCTTTGGAATAAAAAAACCAAGATCTTCATACAACCAATCTTAAATAAATATAATATTAATCCTATTATTACTTCATATGATGGAGTATTCTATTAGACTCAAATTAAAGTTGTTCAATTGAAGAAGAATCTAAAAAAATATAATATTTAGATTCAAACTTTTATCATTGAAAGGATGATGAAGAATTTAAAAAATAGTTGTATGACCATCCAAATTCTAATTTTGATTATTATGAAATAATTAATATTTTAAAAGATATAATTAAGATTATAAAGGTTAAAAAATTCCAAGTCTTTGGAATAAATATGGATGGAACCTTAAAAAAATACATTGAAGTCTTTAAATTAGATAATAATTTAGTTTAATTTCTTTGACTTTAAAATATCTCATTAAAAATAATTATTTAAAATATAATTATAAACTACCTTCCTATACAAATTAATTGATATAAAAACTCTTTTGAATAATCTCTAATACAAGAAAAAAAATAAAAGATCATAAATATATCATATAATGGAAAAGAAACCAAAAATATTAAAATTGGTGCTCACTTAAGTTAAATTGAGACTTCTAAATATCAAAAATTGATCAAAGAGTATTAAGTTGTATTAGGTTAATCATAAAAAGATTTAAAGAGTGTACCACTTAAAATGGCTTAATATTATATATCTTTGATTCTTGATGCCAAAAAAATTAGGCAAAAAGAATGGCATATAAATCTCCAACTCCAATTAATAGAAAATAAAAAATTTAAATAAATATTACAAGTTAGTTTTATTAAATCAATAAAAAAAATATCATTAAGCTATTATTATACCACATTTGTGTCAACTTGCAAGTCATAATTGTATCATATCATATCTTCAAATATATGAATTTTTTAATATATTTTGTACTTCTAGATCTAATCTTATTTAATATTAAAAAATTACATATTCTATTAGGATTATCATCTTTTACAAATATAGTGGCTTTAAAAAAATATTTAGTATTTCTCATGAATATAAATAAAAATAGATGAAGGTTTTGAAGAAGAATAAAGCTACTTCTTTTGAAGATAAAAATTTTGTGGCTAAAGAAATTTAAATACTTTTGAAGAGGCTGTAATTGAAAATAATTTGATTTTCTATGTATTTTGGAATATTTTTTTTTTCTCCTCTTGTAGTTAGTGTTGTAGCATGCAGCTTATATTGTAGTCACTCCTTGTGTTTTTTCTCTAATTCTTCTATAATAACTTGCGGCAATATCAAAAAGTTTGTTGTTAATCCAAGAAAGCTTAAAGCATCTTGTTTTAGAAATCTTTGTTGCTTATATATATCTTAGTTAGTTTCTACACTCTCTTTTGTACTTATTTATACTAAATTATAACCAAATCCTTTACTTATACCTATCATAATCTACCTCACTTTGAACTTATATAACTCAATATAAAATCAATGGAATAATCTGAAACCTTTTGCAAAAAATCACATATCTTATCTCTACTTGAAATTATAATTTTAAAAGTAATTGATGACTTAAAACATTTATAGTGAGAAAATCCATTAAGCTAACTTTCTAGTCTCTACTTTTTCTTCACAATTTTATACTTAATTAATCTTTAGTTTATTTCTCCTAAAAAATATATTATAATATCATAAAATATTTCATCTATTTTTTTGACTTGATAAAAATAAATATACTCTAAGTTTCATTACCATAGAGACTAAGTTCTAATCCCTCAAAGTTGTAGCACTTTGTTTCTCCATAACTTGATTAGTTTTTGTCGTCGAATATTATGAAAATATGGATAGACTTGTTTTAAATATTATCTTGGAAGTTTATTCTAATTAAAGACTCTAATTAATTACAATAAATTCCAAATTGAGACCTAAAACCTACCTTCTTTATTAGCCAAAATAATAGATATAATAGCAATGTCCTTTGTGCCTCTCCTCACTTCCTTAAATCACATTAATACTTCAAAAATATTACTAAGATTTTACTAAGATCTCATCAAGATTTCTCCAAGATGTCTCTCAGTTGTCTCTAAGATGACTCCCATTTATCTCCAAGATAACTTCTAGTTGTCTCCATGTTGATAAGCCATTACATATAGTCTATCCTATCCTTGTCCTAATCCTTATTACTAAACCTTCTTAGTTGTCAATCTAATAGTTGGTCTTCTACTAATGCAAATAAATATATAAACTAAAACAACATCATATTAATATCAATCTAATTGTATACTTAAAGTAGACAAAATGCATATGAATTCCTATTGTTTAATAATTTAGTGGTCTACATCACAATAATGGTATTCTTTTTGGAATATCTCTTTGTTTCTCTTCAAGTTGTTAGTCAATACTTGTATGGATTCTAACTCAATGTTGTCTTTGTATGGCAGTTGTTGTCAATGCTTTCCATATTGGTGTTTGTGATTAATAATTATTATTTTTGTGACTAATAATTGTCATTCTTATTGATTTTAGATTTCCATCTTCAATAATCTCTATTATGATTCTTTCAAGTCATTAATTTAAGTGAACTCAATATTTTTCTATTATGATTAATACTTATGTTCTTCTTGCAATCTTAACTACAAGTGTGTGATCTCCCTTTTTATGGGATGGAGGTACTCTTTAAGTCTAATTAGTGTTATTTTAGCACTATTTCTTTGTTTTCTTGTGTTGTTATTTCAACCCTCTTTTGGTCTTATTGTCTTTGGTTATATGCTTGTATCTAGTCAATCTATAGTTAATCAATATTTATAGGTAAATTTTTAATCATAATTCAACAAAAAAAAAAAGTTTTGATGACATTTTTATCTTCTTAAAGTGTTAGTTATATGTTCCTATTCCTTCACACCTAAGATAGCCTATGTAAGTTTTTCTAAAGAATTAAATGTTGTAATGAAAAAAAAGAGTAGATTTCAAGCAAGATTAGATAACACTTTTTAATATTTTATAATAATTTTAACTATCTATGAAACTTGAAAACCTTACAACTACATATTTTTGGTCACAAGAAAAATATTTTGCTTGATTACTACCTCTAGTATGGATTTAGTACCTTTGTTGTTTGCAAGCATAGGTGTTTATCTACTTTGAATAAGTGTCTCAAAAACCAATACTATTCTAATGTTTTGTATCTTAATATTTTGTATTCGAATATGCCATTCATAATCTATTTAACAAGATTTCCTTCCTTGTTGCTCGACAATTGTCTTCCTTCTATTCATGCTCATCTTCAATGTCCTCTACTTTTTATGAGAATTTTTGAGTAATTGAAGTTTAATATTGAGTGAATATTTTATATAGATGAACTTCTATTTTAGATAAATATTTTTACTAATGGATGAACTTTTGTATTAGAAGAATATTTTAGGATGAATAATTCTAACATATATGATATGAAATTATTTTATTGATTGAATTACATTGAATGAATTTAGGATGATTATATAAATGGATTCCAAGTGCAAATGCAATTAATTAAACAATTCAAGCATGATGAATTATTATATGTTTTTTTAATAAAATACCAATTACAAGGAATCTATTTTAGCTCCCAGGTAGTAAAAAAGAGGTAGAAGAATTTATGTATCTATCTTTGAAATCCTTATATCATTGTATTGATCAAATATATTATAATATTCTTATTTTAATTTTTTTCACATAAATAATTAAAAGGTAATATTTAAATATTACTAATATCTTTCTACACATAAGTCTACAAAAAAAAACTCTATCTATTCTTATAATATGTATGTGAATTTTACAATTCTAAGACAAAAATATTTTTTTAACTATTTCTTATTTTAAAATAAGAAATAAATAATATATATTGATAAATTTAATTTATGATCTTTTAATTATAATAAAAATATAAATATAAGTATAAATTTTAATTTTCAATAAAACTATTTAAAACATATATATGTTAACCTCATTGCATGGTAATACAGAAAGAAGGAAATGTGAACAACTTTTCTGTCCTGAGCAGTTGGTTGCAACGTAGTCACAATATGACAATTGTTTCCACAGAACAAAATCTAGTCTGTAGAGGTCGAAGGGTACATCCTATGAGCATGGCAGCCCTTTTCGAAGACGGATCCTCATAGAATCTTGATACTTCATTAACGATCTAAATGCAACTTGCGCATCTGTGAACAATATACACGATCTACGAGAAAATTCTTGTCGTTAGTCATTAACGATTACCAAGTCCTTAATCCGCTATCAAATTAAACCATGCATAATTCGAGCTTCGAGACTTTCTGGCAAGGTACAACTGATGTATAGCTTTGAGTCTGGCATTGTTGAAGATCAGGCTACTACAGCATCCAAACATTTTTACAAAAGCAGCTCTACCAGCTCTACCAGCTCTACCAGCAGAATTATGCGATGCGCTTCTTCTTTGCACCAAACCTCCATCTATTAGATTCAAGGATTTCCTTGAAGTAAAGTTGAACTTTCTTCAAAGAAGTTTGCTGGTTCTTCCGAAAGTCCCAGGCTACCGCCATCAAAGGCCGACCACTAGCGTTGTATTCCTCCATCTCCATGAGTGCAGTTGTCACTGTTTGCAGAACCTCCATCCCCAAATTCTGGTTCAGCTCCTTCAGGAATTTATCATTCTTATTAATGATTCGCTGAACAGTTCGAAAGCCGCCGCAAATCGTTTTCAACTTCCCCTCAGTCCATTCAAAACAATGCAATTTACCATGCTTAGGCTTTCAACTCGAGCATAAAAATACTCATCCAGAACTTGCAAAATCACCTTCCAGTTGTCCCCTCCAACGCCCACCGTCGTAAATGGGTGACACTTCGGATCCTTCAACCGTTGTTCCCATTCAGATATCATTTTTGACGCTGCCTCTTCACAACTGTCAGGATGGTATTTCCTCTTGCAAGCAGCTATCCATGGTGCTTTTTTGATTGATCCCGCGTACTTGATGCCAACAATAGTCTCGTCTCCATACGTTTTCAACAACTGATGTAGGGTTAGAGATACGAAAGGCTGGTACGTCATTCACCCCAAAAGAGAAGTCTTATTCTAAACTAAGAGAAACTCACGTCTACGGCGACTTTATTTGCCTCCTCGAGTCCATTCGCTGTTCGCTCAATCGTGGACAGCGCATTGACCATGACTTGATTCATCTCCAGCTCAGCTTCAAGCTCGGCAAGCTTGTCCTTGTCCGATTCTTCCGATTTTTCCATTTCAAGCAATCCCTTGACTTGATGCTTCTCCAGCTCAAGCAGTTGCTTCTGCATCGGCTCCATTATCTTCCTCTGAACGGCAAGCTCCAGCTCCATGCTCTCGCCCTACATGAGCCACAGCTAAAAAGTTTACGCCTCGTTCTCATGTGTGTCTATTTGGCACAGTGAGCTGGCTAGGCACTTAACAATGGAAACTTAATCGGAACTAGGATAGCAAACCTCGTATATTTGGATTAGCTCTTTCTGTTCCACCGTTTGCTTGCACCGCATTGCTGCATGCAATTCCGCCTGCTAGCTGGCCTCCTTTGCCAGTCTTTGTGCCTGTCGAATGAATCTTCATGATTTAAAGCCCAGCTTGCAGAGCCAAAGTTCACTGATAATCCTATCCTGACTGTGAAGTCCATTCAACTTCGGTTAGATGTTTTCAATCCTCTAACCGCTGTTACCATCAAAACGTTAAGAACAGATTCGATTTTACATTTTCCATTTCCTTCTCGAATTGAAGTTGCACAGCTTCTTTGCTGCGCCTCAGTTTCGTCTCGGTATCTCTTAGCTCCACGCAGCGGCTCTCAAGCGTCCGCAACTTGTTTGTGAGCGCCACTTGGCGTGGCATGACTATCTCATTGTGGGTGCTTCCTTTTTATGCGCTTTTAAGATCATTTCCTCCAGATCTGCAGTAAATCTCAGGACGATCATTCCATTCTTGAAGAAAGTTGCAGACTAATCTGAGACAGAACACAAATTGATTGCCAACTACCTCGTATGTGCGGTACTTCCATGTTCCTTATCTCCTTCGCGGCCTTCAAACGCAACGCTTCGACGTCAGCTACCATATTCTGCAGCGTCACGAACTGGGTGTGCGAAGCTGCCACCATATCGTTCATTTTGTTGACGATCTTCACCAAATCCTCGACAATCTGCTTGTTGAATCTCTCATTTTCTTGTACCATATCTTTGACAGTCTTCACGTCGCAGTAATTCTTGATCTGCTTCGCCAAGCGACCCGAATTGGATTCCAAATCCTGCGCAAGGACCGCGCACATCCCCCCCAGCGATCAGCAATCGGACCTGGTGGTTCTTACACGCAGCACAAGCAAATAAGCTCCTCAGTATAGAGCATACTTGTCTCATATTTTCGGCTGCGGGAGAAGGGGCAGGATGTGAAAATTTCTGTCCGCTAGAGCCCATCGCGCCGGGTCACAATCGGACATGACCATGAACTCCTTTTCGTGCGCCGGCAATCCATGATCCGGTGAGCCTGTCCCGTCAGAGAGGCGCTTGAATGATGCCCTGCGGCTCGCCGGCGCTGCTCATGACGCGATGCATCGCTCAGTGCTAACAAGCCCCACAATCTCTCATCCACTCACGAGGTAGTAAATGCTCTTGAATGAAATGTTTTATAAGTCCCTTTCTTGTGAAAGTTATTGTCACAGTATTAAAATCTGTAATATCAAATAACACTTTTATAAAATGTCTTTGAAATATTAAATCAACCCCACCAGTCTAAATCAATCCACCCATCATAACCAACATTGTACCCCCTTCCCCGGTTCCCCGTTTCTAGCCCTCATCCCCATTCTTGATCCCATCTCCCGTCCCATGTTCTTATTCACACAACCTCAGTCTTTTCTTCTTGTTCCCAACGTGTGCCCCCGTCCTTTATCCCAATCCCCCAAATGGCGGACGGTGGCTTTGTTGAACTTGTTTTTTCTGTGGGAGCATATATTGTGCTCTCTCTCTTTTTCTCTGTCTCCAAGTGTGTTGAATTCCTCCTTCTTCTCTTCATGTTGTCATTATTTTTGATGCTCTCTCCAATAAGTCTCTTCTATTGAGCCGGTAAAGGATGTCATTTGTAAAATAAATATAATACTAGGATTAAAGACCAATTTCTAGATCTTACTATTACTTTCTACAAAAACAACACAATTATAAAGAAGTGATGGGAGCTAATTAGTATACTCAATTATAGCAATTGTTCCAACTATGTTTCATTAGTAGAGATTTGGACATCATTTAATATTTTATAATATAATTTTTAACCTATATTATCATATTTTAACAAAAATTGACTTCTACCAAAAATCATGTTTTTTTCTTTTCCATGATGGTTTGATTTTAATGTGTTTTTAACATTATAATCATCTTTGATATGTTATGTGGATTTCTTTGAGAGGATAAACTTGACATGTTAAACAATGGGGCCATGATTTCTTCTACTTATGTGTCATTACATGGATAATTTGAAAGCTAATGTAACAATGGATGTTAATTATTTATATATAACCTATTGTTTCTCAAATAACAAATGTGGGAGCATTTTTTTGGAGTCACGTTTTGCTTTGTACACATTGCCATATTTTTTTATTTACAAAGTTATGTTAAATTATTTAATATGTTAATGTCAAATTTAACATACATTGTTTTATTTTAAATTCAATCTTGTTACTTATGCATGTTTAAAATAAAAGTGTTATATACATTGATTGAAACATAAAATAATCATACAAATTTATAAATATTATAGACAATTACTATAGACTCTTCATAACAATTGGAAGAATCATGAAGGACCAATACTAGAATATGTCAATGGTTTAAAATTTTAATTACAATCATAATTGTATTATTCAAATAAGGTTCTAAACCATGCAATGATACCCTTACAAAGTACTAAAATTAAGTAGTTGGATAAACATGATATAACATTGTATGTACATTATAAAAACTTTGTTTAATATTCCAAAATTTGTAAAGAAAAGTCCAAAATTACTTCTTATTTACAAATATCCCTATGGAACAAATTACTTAAACTTTTTTTATCACAATTTATAATCATGTCTTTAATTAAATAAATTTCAAAATCTTTCAATTGAATTACCATTTCAAAAATAGATCTACGGGGAGTATACAATCTAGTATGTAATAAAGAAAGAGATGAATAGAAGACTGCATTTCGAACTAGATATGGGCATTTTAAATACAACGTCATGCCTTTTGAACTTAAAAATGTAATGATGTTTTTCAAGAGTTTTTAGATAATTTTGTTGTCTATTATCTGGACGACATCTTGATATATTCTAAGAACACAGATGAACATGAACTTCATGTTTGTCGTGTGTTACAAAAATTAAGAGATGAGGGACTCTATACTAAGCTAGAAAAGTGTGTATTCCACACTACTCAAGTCAACTTCTTAGGATATATCATTTCAAATGATGAACTTATGATGGATCCTAAAAAAATTCAAACAATTATGAATTGGAAGATTCCAAAAATTGTAAGATATGTCCAATGCTTTTTGGGCTTTGTATTAAGGACATGAATCTTGAAGAAAGAGAATCCTCAATACACTCTTCTATCACTGAAGAAAACTAGAAAGTCACTCAAAAGGTGATATAATATTAACTAGAATGGTTATTGCCAAAAACAAAAAAGCCTAGAAAGTCTTGAAACAAGACTAAGATTAGAAAGGCGTTGACAAGAGTGAAGAAGGCTTCACTCTTGCCTCTATATATACTATTTAACTAAGAGTTACGTGGCGATATCCTATACGACCTCCAACATGCGTTGATTTTGCTAGCCATATGTCTTATCTTGTAAGGCAAGTTATCTATGTATGCACCACGTAGTAGGCTTGTTCTACAAGCTACTATACAGAGATAACTTGTTCTATAAGCTACTATACGGAGATAACTTGTTCCACAAGCTACCAATACATGGTTAGCTTTTTGGCTAAGTTTCTAACCTATAAACACATCTAAAGTCAAAACCGCATCTATGAAGCTTTTAGGAAGCTTCTCTAAAAAAATTTATGAAATTATTTTATATTTATCTATTTCTACTTATTCATATAAGTAACTATTGAGGTAAATATATATGTCCGTGACATTATCCCTCTTTCTAGGGACGAGTTCCACGAGGAGGGATCTTCATATGTTGAAAAAGTCTAAGATGCAGCGAATTACATTTGCTACATACTCCGATCTTCGCTCTCTTCAAAGATGGTTGATAGGTCTTTTCAACCATCTTTAGTGTCCCATATTAGGGCAAGAAGACCATCCTATTATTTGGTCATTGTTAAGGCCTTCATAACTTCCTTCAAACAAAATATTTGGAACACCATCAAGAGTTGTTCTTACCTCTAATAAAACATAGGGAGAGAACAATAGATCCTCACAACCATCTATAGTATCTCATACCACGACGAAAAGACTACCTTGTTATTTGGTCATTGTTGAGGCCTTTGTAACTTCTTTCAAATAAAATATTTGGAACAGCGTCAAGAATTGTTCCTACTTCTAATAAAATCACTAAACATCGAGAGTCTCTTCCAAGGTCGTGATATCAAACACGTTGTATCTCACCATCTATTCGAGGAAGGACATGTCGTTCTTGAAGATCTTCATCTTGATTCTGTTGTCTTGAAGGTTGTGATAATTGCAATGTCTCATCAGGTAAGTCTACAAATGAAAGCTCTTGAGTTGAATCTATTGGTTGTTGGTGCTCCATCTCATCACAAATACACAGAAGCTACAATGAAAGATAGAAAGTAGAATGTTATTTTCCTTTGATCTTGTTTCTTTTATGGCAAAGGTTTGCTATTCTTCATCTTAGTTTTGATGGATGTCATTGATGAAAGTCTTCAATTTTTTTTGCTATATTTGTAAGATTCTTTGATGGCTCCCATGTGCATTCACTAATATCATATCTACACCAATGAACAAGATATTTCAACCTATTTCGGTGCCACCTTAAGTCTAAGACTTCTTCTACCTCAAACTCTTAGTTATTATCTACTTCTATAGGAGAAGGTGGCATTTGTCTTCTTCCCAAGATATTCACTATCTTATATGGCTCCAAAAGAGACACGTAAAATATAGGATGGATCTTCATAGACTTTAGTAGATGTAATCAATAGGCAAAAGGATTGATTTTTTCACAAATAAGAAAAGGTCTCAGCCTACAAAAATCTAATTTATCATAAGGACAAGTAGACTTGATATTACAATGAAGTAACCATATCTTATCATCCATATTATATCATGGTTGTTCCTTATGATAGGCATCCCAATTAGAATTTTTACGTTCTTGAGCTTCCTTTAATTGTATCTTCATTATTGTATGTAGCTTTGACAAGAAATTTGTTAAATCTTTCATCGTAGGATCATCAATTTTTAAAAAGTCAAAAGTATCAAGACATGGATGATAACCATAATTGAGAAAGAAAGGTGTTTGTTGAGTGGAAGAATGTACCAAATTATTATATGCAAACTCTGCCAATGGTAAAAGAATTGTCCAATCATCTTGATATTAATTGATGGTACATCTAAAATATTGCTCCAAAACTTGATTTACCCGTTCTGTTTGTCTATTACTTTAACAATGAAAAGCTGAAGAAAGCTTTATATCCACCTTTAAAATCTTGAATAGAATTCTTCAAAATCTTGATATAAATTGAGTCCCCCTATCTAATATAATATCTTTTGGCAATCCATGATAGCAAATGATATTGTTAATAAAAAGCTTTGCTGTTTCTTCACTTATGATGGATTTTGTACATGGTACAAAATGTGCCATCTTGATAAAATGATCTACTATCACAAATATAGAGTCATAAGAACCTGAGATTGGAAGATCCTTGATGAAATCTGTAGAAACAGAAGATCATAGTTGATCTAGAATGGATAACGGCTCAAGAAGTCCATAAGGTCGATGACGAGGAGTTTTTGATCTTGAGCAAATATTATAAGATTGTACAAAATCTTTGACTGCCTTCTACATTTGTGGCCACCAAAAATCCCAGGATATTAGTTGCAAATTTTTATTGTACCCAAAATATCTTGCTACTAGAAAGTCATGACGAGCTTGAAGAATACGTAATCGAGTTTCATCTTCTGGAATATATAGGAGTCCTTCAAAATATAATAGATTATTCTTGAATTCAAACTTGAAAGTATCATGAGACTTAGAAGAAGTATCCTTAATATCTTGAATAAGAGGATCACAGGACATACTTGATTGAATTTGCTTCACAAATGTTGAATCAATAGTCAATGTTGAATCAACAGTCAATGTTGATTTTATAGCTTGAAGATAAAAATGCTTGAGCTTCAAGAGAATTGATCTTTGTTGATCAAAAGATACATTTCTTTCTTTTGGTGCAAGATAAGAATGTCTAAAAAGAATGTTTAATATACCTTATTATTTTTTGGGTCGATAATTGATCTTGAAATTGAATCTAGATAAAGACATGCTTCCACGAACTTGACAATGATTCAAGACACATATTGATATGAAGTACTTGAGGTTCTTATAGTCTGTATATATGGTAATTGGACTTGAGGTGCCTTCTAGATAATGATGCCATTCTTGAAATAAATCCATGATTGCAAGGAGCTCTTTGTCATGGATCTCATAATTAATTTTGGCTGCTAAAAATTTCCTCAAATGGAAAGTTATTGGGTGGAGTTTATCATCTATTCCCATTTGTGACAACTTGACAACTATAACAAAATCTGATGTGTCTCTTTCCTTAAAAAATGCCTTAGAAAAGTCAATACAATATAAGATTAGTGCAAAAATAAATTCTTTCTTTAAAGCATCAAATGATGCTTTTGCTTCTTTATTCCACTCAAGTTTATCTTTACAAGTCAAACGTGTAAGTGGAGCTACAACTTGAGAAAAATTCTTGATGAAGATTTAATATTAATTAGCAAAGTCCAAAAAGTATTGCACATCTCATACTGTTCTTGAAATCTTTCAATCTATGATAGTTTGAACCTTCTTGGGATCCATTATAAGGACTTCATTGGAAATGATGTATCCTAAGAAGTCAACTTAAGTAGTGTGGAATATACACTTTTTCAACTTGGCATATAATCTTGCATCTCTAAGTTTCTGGAACATGCAATGAATATGAAGCGTATATTCTTTTGTGTTCTTAGAGTAGATTAGAATGTTGTCTAAATAGCAAACAATGAAATCATCTAAAAATTCATAAAAATATCATTCATTAGATGTTGAAAAGTGACCAATGTATTTGTGAGTCCAAAAGGTATGACATTATATTCAAAATGTTCATACCTAGTTCAAAAATTAGTCTTCCATTCATCTCCTTCTTTGATACAAACTAAGTTGTGTGCTCCTTGTAGATCTATTTTGGTATAGATCTTTGCTTGATTGAGTTGGTCAAGAAGTCTAGAAATCAAAGGTAAAGGATACTTATTTTTGATGGTGATCTTGTTGATTCCTCGATAATCCATACACATTCATAGAGATTCCTCTTTCTTCTTTATAAATAAGATAGAAGCCTTGGCTGGAGATTTAGAATGGCATATGAAGTTCTTTGCCAAATTTTTATCAATGTACTCCTTTAATACAACCAACTCATTCGGCAATAAGCTATATTGGTCCGAATGGTGGTTGAGCTCCTTCTTATAGATCAATTGAACAATCATAAGGTCGATGCTCAAGGAAAATATGTGCATTCTTCTTTTCAAAAACGTCTTGGAATTCTTGATATTACTTAGAAATACCACTTGACTTTGTTTCACCACTAAAAATGGATGTAGCATATATAGCAAAAGATGATCCTTCTTTTGTAGCATGCATGAAAGCTTTTGCACCTACTAGTAAAGGTTTGGATGTTCTAGACTTACATACTTTTACTTTGCTAACGTGATCTTGGATTATACTATCAAAAAAGTAAAGATTAGAAGAAATCCAATCTATTTGAGGGTTATTTTTTTAGTGATGATAATCCTAAAATAATCAGATTAGAAGGAGATTTAATTACATTAAATACTACTATGCTGTTATGATCTTTAATTGCTAAATAGTGATTAAAATCACTAAAAGAGGAAATTCCACCACAAAAATCAGCTCACCTCTATGTTTTAGAAATCATCATTAATTTAAGAATTAGGCTTTATATTTTTAATCCATTTAAATTGTCATATGAAATTTAAGCTTAAAAAATCCTAAAATTAAATAGGAAGATAGAGAAATTAGTCTTAAGGAATTTTTTAACCATTTTCAAATTAGGAATTAGCCTTGGAATTAAAAAATAAGATTGTGGATCAATTTAAGATATAATTTCTAAAACTTAAAAGAAAAATTCTACTAAAATTCTAATTTTAGCATTAAAAGAGAATTTAAATCAGATAAAAAAATCATAAATATTCTAAATTTATTATTTTTAGAATTTTAAATAATTTCTCAATCTAATAATTAGAAGTATCTATCTAATTAATAACCTAAAAATGCAAATAAATTCATAGTTAATCAAAAAAATTACTTTAGATTAATAAATTAATCATTTTAGCATTAAAATCAGTGAAAATATGGTAAAAATTACAAAAATGATTATGACTAATCATTAGAGCTATTAATTGTGCTGACAATCATTACATAACTTCTTAAAATGAAGAGTACAATGGCAAAAATGTAAGAGAAATTGAAAGAATTAATGCTTGTGATGTATCAACTTAATTTATTACCACATGGAAGAACACAAATGGTAGGGAGTAAAGATATAGAGATGATTAGAGCTACTTCAACATCCATACCAAATCATATTCATTTTCTTATGGTAGAACACTTTTTTAATGTTAAAAAACCAAGAATTGCAATGTCTACAAAGTTTGATGGCATAAGATTCAAGTTTTGAGGATTTATTTATTAAATATAATTTGTAATTGAACTTCAACTCTAAAGCTATTCAACTCTAGGATCACTAGTTAGATTCATTGATTTATTTCTTTTAAATTAAGCATTATCATAATTTTCATCTTGTTTTGAATGATAAGATCTAATATTGAATAATTTGGAGGATTTTTGGCAAAGTTTTGATCCATGTATAAAAAATATGATGTAATTTGTTTTGTAACCAATAAGATCTATATTTTGTAACAAAGCAATCAATCAATAATGATATATGCTTCATAATTTTGACAAGTTACAATTAACATCAAGTAGAATGATGCTGCATTTATTAATCAATTTCTCTATGGTGTCATGTGGTGTGATTTGCAATCTAGAAATACACAACGTATTTAGCTATAGAGAGTTTAGTTTTAATTTATTGGCTAAGCTTCATATTCTTTGATCCAACCATTCAATTTTTCTTAAATTTTCATATAATGTAGCTATTACTCTCAAGCTTTATTATAAAAGAAATGAATTATAAAATCACTACCAAACTTCTAGAATCTTAGAAATCCTAGGAAGTGCTCTAGATCCGAACTTACAAGCACTTGAGCACTATTTTCTCCATATCTCAAAAATCCAAAACTCAAATACTACAAAATTTATGTACAAACTTTACGAACATGTCTATATACATTCTTGAAAAGTTTTAGCCAAAAACTTGTCAAATTACTTAAGATATAGCTCAAAACACAACCACTAGTAGATCAGATTATTTACTGTCATTAGATTATAAGTGTTGACTTTAACCTCCAATATCTCCTTTATCTCAACTTGGAATCCATAGAATAATATGCCAAAAGTATAGCCAAAAAAGTGATTTCTAATCTTAGTCACCAATCATTTATTGCTTTTTTTACGTCCATATTATGTCCAAAAGAAAGATAATAAGTACAAAATCAACACCTTAACTTTGAGTACCTATTTCTCTTTCATATAAATTTCAAATCTTACAAAAATTTTACCAAAACTATAGCCAAAAATCTAAAATTACTGATTCTAACCTTTATAATTCAAATGCCTTCAAAAGAATATCCTTAATTCCTAATAAGGCTTTGGATAGCCTTCTTGAAGTCCATTGGATATGATTTTTGGCCAATAGGAATGGAAATTTTTATTGTCCATCTCCATTCATCCATATAGATGCCTTAACTTCTCTTTTTGCAATCAAGATCCCTCTTCAATAATTTTTTTAATAAAATTTACATAATATATGTCCTAAACATCAAATAAAAGAAATAAAATAAGATTTCAAGAATCACCAATGTCTAATAAAGATGACTTTAAATATGTAAAAGTTACTATAGAATAAGTAGTTATTTTTAGAATATAGATATTTAGTATATAGTATAAATAGGGATAGATAACTATTGAAAAGGTGATTTAACAAGTAGAATGGATGAATAGTTAGGAAAAGTAGTTATCATCCGTAGTATAGGAGTTGGTATCTCGGGGTAGTATAAGGAGGATGGAAGAGAGGAAGAAAGGGCCAGACTGTGATAGTCATGAGCTGGGGTTAAGCTTGGTGCTTCCTCTTTGTTTCTTTTGTTTTCTTTGTTGTTGAAGAATAGTGAATAGATTCTGAATACTGAGAAGTGAGTCTGTGGAATAAATTTGAGATTGATTTATGAGTTATTGATTATGTAATTGGAGTACTGAGTGATTAAATTATATGAGAAGTTATTGAAAGATTGATTATGGATGGAAGATTATGATTGTTGTTTATTGAGAGTTGTGTGTATGTATTTCGACACAGGAAGTCTGTGATTACAGGAATTCTATGAATTCAGATTGATTGGAGTGAAGTCTGTTATTCCTCGTATTGGATAGAATTTATTGAATTTTGAGCAATCTTTTGAGAGTGTAGGGTTGCACATTGTGGTTATCAGTTGATGAAGGAGTATTGTTATTGGGAGGAAGCATTGTAGTGTTTCTTAGTATTTTAGTGGTTCGGAATATAGTTAATTGTATGACCCTAAGAAGTGAAATTCATGCGCTTAGTCTTTCCCTATGTTTGAATTTTCCTATACAGGTTTATTCTGGAAGGAATTGTAGAATAAGTAAAATGACAATCATATTTTAGCGCTGTTGCCAGAGATTGACAATAACATTGAGTGTTAAGAATGCAGATACTAAAAAGGACTATTTTTTGTTACCGTTTATAGATAATATTTTGGACGCAATGGCCGGACATGAATATTATTTATTTTTGGATGGATTTTTAGGATATAATCAAATTAAAATTGTCGAAGAAGACCAATTGAAGACTACGTTTACCACAGATTGGGGTATATTTGCCTGTAAAGTAATGCCATTTGGGTTATATAATGTCCTAGCTACTTTTCAATGAGTAATTACAGAAGCGTTTCAAGATTACCTACGTTTATCAATGGAGATATTTTTGGACGATTTCTACACATTTAGCACAACAATTGAACATCTAGCATGTCTGGATAACTGTTTGAATCAATGCGATAAGTATGAGATATCTCTAAATTCAAAGAAGTGTCAATTTGGCATACCATCGGAGAAGCTATTGGGACACATTGTCTCTGTTGAAGGTATCGCTATGGACCACGATAAAGTTACTCCTATATTGGATTTACCAAAGCCAAATATGGTATCAAGCATATGCGATTTCATCGACTATGTCAATTACTATCGACATTTTATTGAATCCTTTGCGGTTAAATGTTAACTGTTAATCCACTTGTTAAAGAAACCCCCATCAAACGGATCTAGCCCAGTATGGACTAAAGACTGTACTTTTGCATTCGACAAATTGAAACGAAAATTGGTATCTGTCTCAATTCTTGTAATACCTTGTTAGACAGAATCGTTTCATGTCTATGTGGACGCGTCCAATGTTGCTATTGGATCCATTCTTAGTCAAAAGGATGAAAAAAGATTAGATCATCTCATATATTATACGAGTCGACAATTCGTTGCTGCAGAACAAAATTATAATACTATCGAGCGAGAAGCCCTCGGAATGATCTACTCTGTACAGAAATTTTGCCACTATCTACTTGGATACCCATTTGTGTTCCACGTTGATCATGATGCGCTTAAGTACATGATAAATAAACCTCAATTGAGTGGACAAATTACTCGATGGGTGTTACTTCTTCAAGAATTAAACTTTATGATTAACGTTCGACCCGGCAAGAAACATGCCAATACGGATCACTTATCCTATTTATCTAATATATTGGATAATGAGCCAATAAACGATACTCTTTTGGATGCATAATTTTTCACTGTGGATGTCATTACACTTGAATATGTTGAATTGATTCAATATCTAACATTTCAAATTTTTTTAATTTCTTATAATGAAAAATTAAAGAAGCGTCTGATTTTAGAAAGTATGCTATATACCATGATAAGAGATGCCTTGTGCAAATAAGGGTAGAATAGAATTTCACGTCGTTGCATCTTTCAAAGTGAAGTTTGTATAATTTTGGAAGGATGTCATTTGGACAGTTGTGGAGGACATTTTGCAAGTGATAGCACTGCAGGTAAGGCTTTAATGGCTAAATATTGGTGGCCAACAATGTTTTCGGATGCACACCAATATGTTTATCATTTGGATCCTTGTCAATAAATTGGTCGCCCTATTGGAACTTCTGCAATGCCATTGGTACCAATTTTGGCACAAGCACCATTCGAAAAATGGGGTATTGACTTTGTAGGACTCATTGCACCTGCCTCTCAAAATGGATATAAATGTTATATTCTAGTAGCCACCGATTATATCACCAAATGGGCGGAGGCCATGAAAACGAAAACTAATAATACCAATACCGTAGCAACATTTTTATATGAGAACATTATCACTCGTTTTGGCTGTCCGGATGAATTGGTTAGTGATCGTGGAACACATTTTATTAATGCAACATTTGAAGCATTAATAGCAAAGTATGAGATCAAGCATTGCAAAACTACACCTTATCATCCACGAGCCAATGGGCAGATAGAAAAGACCAACATTATCCTATGTAAGATCTTAACAAAGACTATTTCAAAAGCGGGAATCGATTGGGACACTAAATTGTTTGCAGCTTTATGGACATACCATACTGCGTATAAAATAACTACCAATTCTATCCCATTTCAATTGGTATACGATCAGGAGGCCATTCTAGCAATTGAATTGGAGGTCCAAAGTTTACAAATTGTGTTGGATGAACGTATGGGAGACAAAGAAGCTCTTCAATATAGATTAGTCCAATTGGAGAAATTAGATGAGGCTAAGGCTACAGCTCTCTTGATCATGGAAGCTACATAGCACCGCAGAAAGAGTTATTACGACAGTAAGTTATGGCCGAAATTTTTTATATCCAATGATTTGGTACTACTTTATGATAGTCGCTTTAATAACTTTTTCGATAAATTTTAAGTATGATGGCATGGGCCATATCGGGTGGTGGAAGGTTTTCCTAATAATTCCGTTCAATTGAAAGATTTTCTGGGAACTCATTTCACAACACGCGTTAATGGGAACCGGTTATGTCTATATTATATATAAATCTAGGACGGATTTACTTAGTGGCGGGAGGGAGTCTCCATAATAATGATTACCCGACATGATTGAAAAGGTTATGATAGCTAGGAAACGATTGATGGTTAGTTTTGGATACTAAATCTGACTAGTCAAGAAATTAGACATTCTTGATTAGACGTGAGATTAAGGTACACTAGATTAGACGTTCTTGATTTGGACCCCAAGTAAGTAGTTAGGAGTGGAGCACTCATAGAAGATTTCATTGTTACAAATTTCAGATATTGTGCTTTGAACAGTAAGCTTTACAACTTTAATCAGCAATAGTATTAGCGCGAGGAAGTATTGAGAGTTTGATTTTCATAATGTTGATGGAAAGAGCAAAGAGAGTACCGGAACCATTGGAAAGTCACCGCAATGTGAGGTCTAAGTGCAATCTGGGATCGCTCTATCTTGTTATCACCAACATCGAATTCATGAAATTAGATATCTGTTGGTCATTAAAAAGATAAAAATATTTTAGAAATGCACAGTTATTTATATTTTGGCGAGGATCAGATAAACTACTACCAATTGATGTAGAACAAGTAGCAAAATATATAGAAAATTATGATCCAGAGGATGGTTCGAGTGTGGTAAGAGGAGTCTTGATTGGGATAGATGAGAATATCTTACACAAGGTCTTGCATAAATCAACTGGAGAGCTTGAGGTGGGAGGAGACGCATCAAATGATTTTAGGCCAGAAAGCTACTTCAAAAGAAGAATGTCGTCTCTCGAGCGAAATCAAGGATGGAAGGTACAAGAGGCACTTATGTCCAAACTTAAGGAATGGATGCGGTTCGTTCAGAAGTGGTTAGCATTGAATCGACATACCACCTACATGGCAAAGCGATTATTGTTTTCCGCGATAGAAACACTGAAAGCATGGTATTCAATTGGGCAGCTTATGTGGCCACAAGGATACATGCAGAAATAAGAGCTAAGCGAAAGATGGAGAAGTTTGCTTCACTATTATGTTCCAATTATGTAAACTCAGTGATTGAGTATACATTGAAATATGAATCTCAACCAGTAGTTCCAAGTTTACAAATGTAAATAATTAGTCTAGGAGTAATGATATATGAAGTGGAAGAATCCAGCAGAACGTCAGAATGGAAAGCAAGACCAATATCTACACCAGAGCAAGTTCCAATTTGGTCGACAATGGAGATGACAACACCAATGCCAATTCCAAAAAAAAGCAACCAATTAAGATTTCAACAGGGTGGAATGGACGGATGGAATCTTAAAGAAGTTATATTGGGTCAAATTTTTCAGCTGCAACTTATGGTGAATTAGCTTGAAGATGAGGGTAGCTTAAAAAGGCAAGTGGAAGTGAACAAAAAAAATAATATTGGAGCAAAATTACAAAATTAGGGAACATGAACAAGTCATCAAGGTAGAATCAGAATCCAAGATGCAAATGAAGCGTGAATTGGATATGAAAGTGAAAAACTGGTCAAAAGAGAAATAGAGGATTAAGCATATTCTGGAAAATCAAAAGTAAGAATTACTACAAACTCACAAATCATATAGATTGGAACAGAAGAAGATGAACCCTCAGTTGAAGATGGAACAAGAGAAGAAGGAGGCATTGGAGCTTGAAAAGAAATAATTGGGTGACCAATATCAAAACAAAATAGATGAGCTACAAACAAAAAATTTTATTTTGAAGGAAACAATAACAAAATTGGAGAGTGATTTGGACAATATTGGTTAGTCACAGACATCTACTTCAACGTGAGTAAGAATTGGAAAATTGGAGGAGAAATTGTAACAGTAGCAACAACAACCAGAAGCTAAAGATGCCAAAATATTCCAATTGGAAGCTGAGGTTCGAGAATTGGGAGTGTGTAATGAAGATTTAACAGCTCAATTAAGGACAAAGATTCAGGACGAGTCAAAGAAAGAAGATATAGTATTGGAATAAGACTAAATGGAACCAGCGCCAGAAATTGAAGAGATTGAACAATCTAGTTAAAAAAAAAAAAAAAAAAAAAAAAAAAATAGTTTTTGTTTATCAATATTGTGTTTGTGGGGACGCTGCACAGTTAGGAGTGGGACTATGTAGAATAAGTAGTTATTTTCAAAATGTAGATATCTAGTGTATAGTATAAACAGGGATAGATAACTGTTGAAAAGGTGGTTCAGCAGGTAGAATGGATGAATAGTCAAGAAAAGTAGTTATCATCCATAGTGTAGGAGTTGGTATCTCGGAGTAATATAAGGAGGATGGAAGAGAAGAAGAAAGGGCCAAAATGTGATAGTCCTGAGCCGAGGTTAAGCTTGGTGCTTCCGCTTTGTTTCTTTTGTTTTCTTTGTTGTTGAAGAATAATAGATAGTTTCTGAATACTGAGAAGTGAGTTTGTAGAATAAATCAAAGATTGATTTATGAGTTATTAATTATGTAATTGGAATACTGAGTGATTAAATTATATGAGAAGTTATTGGAAGATTGATTATAGATGGAAGATTATGATTGTTGTTTATTGAGAGTTGTATGTGTGTATTTCGACAGAGGAAGTCTATGATTACAAGAATTTTGTAAATTCAAATTGGTTAGAGTGAAGTTTGCTATTCCTCGTGTTGGATGAAATTTATTGAGTTTTATAGTTTTGAGCAGTCTTTTGAGAGTGTAGGGTTGTACATTGTGGTTATCAATTGATGAAGGAGTATTGTTACTAAGAGGAAGCATTGTTATATTTCTTAGTATTTTAGTGGTTTGGAATACAGTTAATTGTGTGACCCTAACAAGTGACACTTATGCACTTAGTATTTTCCTATGTTCAAATTCTCTTATACATATTTATTCTGGAAGGAATTGTAGAATAAATAAAACAACAATCATAGTTACCATCAACCAAAATCAATCTTAGAAGCAACTATCAAAAGAAAATAAAGTTATATTAATTCTAATAGTAGTTCTTTTAAACAATCTCCTTTCAAAGTAATAATATAATTATATTCTACAATTAATTAAAATCTATTAATATGGCTCTTATCATATTACTTTATAAATTATATATCAAATATATAAATAGAATATTTTCATATGATAGCCGAATCACAATATGACAAGAGATTACAATATGAGGTAAAAAAATTGATGCTCAATTTATAAGATACATAAATATTTAGTGAAATAATTGACTTTATTGTGAGAAGTGACAATTGACTTTTAAAATTTCAATCTGAGAGTCATATAATTATACTTCATTGTTACTATAATTCAATGATAATGCCAACATCTTTTCAACACATACATTCAAGAGTAGAGAATATGCAAATTCATATAATATGTTTCAAACTTTTTATTGAGTAAGAAAAAATTTGTTATTATTAAGAAGGATGGTACTTGTATTGTGGAGAAGCTGAACACACTACTTAATATTGTCCAAAGAAGTGACGTACCTACAAAATAAAGAGTATAGCCATCAAAGAAGATTATAGATTAAAAAATAGGTTTGTCCAACTATAATAGAGATTGTATGGTTGGAACCTAATACAATACTTATTGAAGGTCATATTCTTTTTTTAGAATCCTTTTCTTATTTTATAATAAATATTATTTTAATATCACAGATGTATACATGTAAATTAATAATTGCTTATATGATTTAGATAATAGGAAGTAAAAGTAGGTCAATTCCATAATATCTTCTATAGAAGCTTCTTAGAAGCTTTATAGATATTGCTTTGATTTATAAATGTCTTTAATTGACTTTTTAGGTTAAAAACGTGGTCAACAAGTTGGTCATGTACCATACATATTGGTAGCTTGAAGAATAAGTAACTATATGGCCCTCATGTAGAAAACTTGCCTTATAAGCTAAGGCATGTATCCTGCAAAGTCAAGACATATTAGAGGTCCTATAGAACATTTCCACATAGCTCCTAGTTAGATAGTATATATAGAGGCAAGAGTGAAGCCTTCTTCACTCTTGTCAATTCCTTTCTTGTTTCTAGTCTAAATTTAAGAATCTCTAGTTTTCTTGTTATTTGGCAATAGCCATTCTAGTTTTCTTTTAATATACATATTACTTTATTTCTATCTTTTCACTTTTCTTTTGATATAGATTTTTTAATTTTATGCATCTTCTTTCAGTTCATGTCCTTGACAACTTGACAAGAATATACTTATAATATTAAAGCTTTGTCTTCTCTTGATTAAGAGTGGATTACTTCTTTTTTTTGATAAGACATAAGCATATTAGAACTTGTAGATTACCTTCTTTTAAACTAATATTATTCTTAGTATCTTATTTGTTCTCAATTCCAAGATGACAATTTAGATTCATTGGTATACTTCTTTTAGGTTCTGTATTATCATGGTTTTTATCTTTTTATGAATGATGAGATCTAATATTAGATAATTTAGAGGCTTCTATTGTAGAATTTTGATCCATGTATGGAGAATATGATGCAACTTCTGTTGCAACCAACAAAGATCCATATTTTATAATAGAGAAATCGATCTGTTGTCGTACTATAATTGCTTATAGCATATAAAAATTATTTAGAACATATAATTTATTCATAAGTCTTGGTGTATCTTAAAATGGTTAATAGATTAATTTAAAGAGAGTGGATTTAAGAAATTTAATTTTGAATTTAATTTTTTTTAATTATAACATTTAAAAAAATTATAGAACCTAAGTATTGAATATGAAGCCTTGAAACAAGATTAGAACCTAAAGATGAAAATCTTAACTAGTAGGAGGTTTATTGGAAGATATGAAAGCAAGATATGATTAGATGAAAGCAAGGAATGGAGTTCTTCATTCCTATTGGTCGAAGGCCATGCTCAATGGGCTTCAAGGAGGCTGCCCGAGACCTTATTAGGAATTAGAGTTTTTCTTTCGAAGTCACTTGAGCTTTAGAGGCTAAGATCATGAAGTTTAGGTTTTTGGATATAAATTGGATGTAAATTTTGTATGATTTGGAATTTTAATGAAGGAGTTATTGGTGCTCAAAGTTAAGGTGTCAATTTCATATCTTCTGTAACTCTTTAGAGCATAACATACATTTACAAAGAGCAACAAAGGATCAACGATTTAGATTTGAAAGATCACTTTTTGGCTATACTTTTCATATATTTTTGATGAATTTAGAGTTTGGATAAAGATGTTATAGAGAGTTGAAGTCAATACATCCAAATCAAAGGTAATAAGTGATTCTCTTCATAGTAATAATTAGAGCCATATCTTCAATTTTTGGATGAATTTTGGGCTCAAATCTTTTGGAGAAGATAGATTATTGTATGAAAAAGCTATACATATAAATTTTGTGGCATTTGAATGCTTAGTTTGTAAGATATGAAGAAAATTGCATGTAGATATAAATAAATTAGGATTTAAAGCTATTGTTAGGATTTTGGTGATATCTTAAGATTTACAATGAATTTACAATTGAAATTAGTTGTGGTAGTTGTTAAAAGTACATTAGAATTTTATGTAATATTTGAATGTGTTTGAATGGTCCGATTAGAAGATATGAATTATTGAAGTTCAAGGATAATATTCCATAAAGATATATAAGGATTTAGAATTTTTTATTATATTTTGGATATTTTTGAGAACTTAAGACTTATATATTTGATATAATTGCTCTTAAAAGTATTATAATATACATACACTTGGTCTTTCTTATCTGAAGACTTCATTGAGTAATTAATGGCAGCCAAGAGCCCAATGCTTTCTTGAGGCAAATTCTCTATATTCTGACATATTGATGCTTCCACTGAGAGAGCCTTAAGACACAAATTTTTTCAAAAAGTTGAAATAGAGGATTGTAAAATGGACAGGATTTTTTTTCTGTTTTATAATACATAGTATGTAAGGTTAAGAGAAACTAGAAAACTAATGAATGGATAATTTAGAAGGCATGATGAATGATGTAGTGAAAAAAATTAGTTATCATCAGTTATGTAGTGGTTGGTATTTAGAGGAAAGCATAATTAGTTTTAAGAAGAAGTAGACGGGGTCGAGATTGTAATAGTCATGAACCAAGGTAAGTTTGGTGCTACCTCTTTATTTTTTTTGTTTCCTTGGTAGAAAAAGAGTAATAGATAGAATTTGAATGATATGAAGTGAAATACTAGAATAAAAGAAAGATTTGATTTATATGATATCAAATGAGAAGTTGAATTTATTTTATGCTAAATTATAAGTGGAGGATTGGAAAGTTGATAATAGAAGATGTTTATAAAGTATGGATATGACTGAAAGAATTATAATATATTGATTTTTGAGAGTTGAAGGTGCCACAAGAAGAAGTCTCTGGAGTTTGGAATTGTATGAAGCAGATTACTAGGAATGACAATTAATTTTAGAAAATTCTAGTGATTGAATTATGAAATATTTTATGTAGTCTTTTATGATAGTACAATACTATATATTATTGTTATAATTTAGGAGAAGAGAAGAGACAGTAAATTCATAAGATAGAATTTTGATTATAATATTTTATTTGATAGAATGTGGAAGGCATCATAGCTTTCTTTGTTGATTTAGTTAATCAAGAGACAGTTAATTGTGTGACCCTAATATAAAAATCTTAACTAGTAGGAGGCTTATTGGAAAGGATGAAAGTAAGACATGGTTGGATGAAGGCAAGGAATGGAGAACTTCATTCCTATTGGTCAAAGGCAAGGAATGGAGATCTTCATTCCTATTGGTCAAAGGCTATATCCTATGGGCTTCAAGGAGCCTATCCGAGGCCTTATTAGAAATTAGAGTTTTTTTTTCAAAGTCATTTGAGCTTTAGAGGCTAAGATCATCAAGTTTAGGTTTTTAGATACAAATTGGATGCAAATTTTGTATGATTTAGAGTTTTTATGAAGGAATTATTGGTACTCAAAGTTAAGGAGTTAATTTCATATCTATTGTCACTCTTTGGGAAATAACATATGTTTACAAAGAGCAACAAAGGATTGGCAACTAGAATTGAAGAGATCACTTTTTCAACCATAATTTTCATATATTTTTTGATGAATTTTGAATTTTAATGAAGAAGTTATAGAAGGTTGAAATAATCACATCTAAATCAAAGGCAATAAATAAGTGATTTTATTCATAGTAATAGTTGGAGCCATATCTTGAATTTTTAGACGAATTTTGGACTCAAACTTTTTAAAAAAGATAGATTATTGTGTAAAGAAGCTATATACAAAAAATTTATGGCATTTAATTGCTTCATTTGTGAGATATGAAGAAAATTACACATGGGTGTATAAAAACTAGGATTTGAAGCTATTGTTAGAATTTTAGTGATATCTTAAGATTCGCAATGAATTTGTAGTTGAAATTTATTGTGATAGTTTTTTGAAGTACATGAGTACTTCATGTAAAATTTGAATGTATTTGAATGGTCCGATTGAAAGTTATGAGTTTTTGAAGTTTGGAAAAAATAACCTCATAAGGATATTTAAAGATTTAGAGATTTTATCATATTTTGGGTATTTTTGGAAACTTGAGACTTATATATTTGGTACAATAGTACCTAAAAGTGTTATATATATATATATATATATATATATATATATATATATATATATTTTCAAATTTAGTCTTTCTTATTTCAAGACTTAATTGGGCAATTAGTAGGAGCCAGAAGTTCAATGTTTTCTTGAAGCAAACTCTTTCTATCCTGACAATGTGAAAATTTATGCAAGTAGTCTTTTTCCATGTTCAAACCTTCCTATAGAAGTTTATTCCGATTGGATTAGTCTTGAGTTAGTAAAACAATAATCATATTTTGGTGTCGCTACTGAAGAATTGACAATAGCATTAAGTGTTAAGAATTAATTGTTAAATATGTGGTTGTGGATATTACATGAAGAGGTTACAAAATTGATGTTGGTTCAAAAATAAAGCCAAATATGTAGTTAGATTGGACCTAGAAAGTAATTTCAGTATTATATGATGAATGATTATGGTTTATAAGAATGAAAACATTGCACTAAGAAAAATATGCCAGTTGAAAAGAAGACAAGAGAGAACACAAGCAAGAACATAATCTAAAAAAAAAAGTGTTGACTGAGTTGGATTAAACTATAATTGCATGCATATTGGCATATCCAAGCATACCAAAAATCTGATAGACCATTAATATTTTAGACATATATACCATTATAAAAATTACCAAGAGCACTTGTAAGAAATTTTGTCAAAAATCTAGCATATTTCTTAAGTCCATTAATTGAAAGTGAAGGAGGCATAGAAGGATTGGATACTCCATTGGATACTTTTTCAACAGCGAATACAATCGATTTTAGCAAAGCTGATTCTTTAGAATGGCATAAATTACTTTTCAGTAAGGGCTAATTTAGCATGTTTCAAAATCCATCATTTTTATCTCCAATTCAACTAATAAAATTATTTATGAATAATAATAGTAAATTGAATAGGCTAAAAAGTCTAAAAAAGATAATTGAAGAATATAATATTTATTTTAATAAGAAATTAAGTAGAACATTGATATCTTCAATGGCGGCGGAGGGCCTAGCAATTCCAATTGCGGTTCAAATGGGTGCAGTAGATGATTGCATAACTAGTATAATTCTATTACTTACTTTTAGAGATTTGCCAGGTGTAGATCTAGATCAATTGTTGTCTTAGTTTTTGACTACATGTATAGCCAATAATGATAGAACTGAAGATATTTGGTTGAGATGGCTATCAGTGACCTTGAGAGATACAATATTTGAATGGTATAATCGCCAGCTTGTGGGCCAGTTTTCTAATTGGAAGGCATTGAAAATATATTTTTAATCCATTTTTGATCAATTGGATTTGAAGAAAGTTTCAAAGAAAGATTAATGAATAGTAGAATGGTACTAAGAGAAATAATGTAGTCATATTATGGAGAAGTCACAGATATCTTTTGTAAATGGCCAAATAACCAAATACCAGAATCGTTTGTTTTGTCTATATTAGTAAACAAAAAATATCCACTAGAATTGAAGATGTTTGTAAAAGAGGCTCAATCAGCCATTCTTGCTTCCTCACTTGATCGAGCTAAGATATGGAAAGAATGTCATTATGACCAATTCCTAACCACAACAGCCACAATTATTCTATCTCATGGAGGTTATCAAATGCTAGTTTGAAATGAAGCAGTGGAGCGTTATCTAAGAATGATTGATTATAGTACAAATCTTAGTATTAATCCACAGAGAATAGTTAATATTGTCCCATCGCAAGCTGTACCACCAATAGCAATAGTTCCATATTTGCCATACCTCCCATATCAAAAACCAATACCTACAAAAGAGTTACATGATGGAATAATTTTGAAGGATTCAAATGAGACCTTGTTGTTCACTTTGACAAAGAAGATGGACGAATTTGCTGTTAATCTGGCAAAGGATAAGAAAAAGATGCATAAATTGACCAAAATATGATTCAATGTTTGGTGCAATAATTGTAAAAGAAAAAGCCATATAGTAACAGAATTTTTTTCACTACCCTAAATGATTGTGCAATGTATATTTTGTGGGGATAAGCATGCCACCACCAATTATTGGAATTTACAAAAGTAAGAACAATTTGATAATCAAACCATGATTCAATCAACTTCATGGGATATTAATTAAGTCCAAATAAGAAATAGATTTGATTGGAGCAAGAATCATTCAAATAAATAAAATAGGATTTTTTCTAATTTTTAGAATTTTGTGTATAACTAAGAATGTGGATCCAATTTTCAATGTATTGAGCATAATCAGCAACAATATTCTCAATATCTATACATTCAAAAATCAATTTTGAATTCTACAGTACCAATTGGACATTCGGAATCATTTACCCATCTAACTAGGAATAGATCTAATCAATATATACTAGAAGAAACATCCAATATTCTTGATGGAGTTGGAAGAAAACCACTTGAATGTTATTATTGCAGGCAGATAAGATATTATATTAGTAAATGTCCCAATCTACGACCTAGTGATGAATATGCTCTAATATATAGAAATTGTAAGTAGTTTGAATATACTTACTAGCACTACAATTTTTTATTTAATTTCAATAATTGGGATCAACAGATGTAGTCAAGCTAGCAGTTAGATGATAAATATTGTATTCAACAAGAATCCCCAGTACATCGGGTTGAGGTGGTTAATGCAGTGCTTACATGGGGTTAGCAAAAAGAAAAAGATTCAATTCAACAATTGGATAAATTAGTTGCAAAGAATCACTTCATACCAATTATAGAAACTCCAAATCTAGTACCTGTATCAAAAACATTATCAATAATGGAACTTGGTCCATTTTGCAACTCGATGATGTTCTTAGTACTAAGGTATTGGTTTAATGTAAATCTATACCATTATCTGAGAAGTTTGAAGAGCCATCTTATTCATTAAAGGATCTTCTTATGGACGGACATTTCAAAAAAGTTCATTAAGCTATTTCACATCCAAATCCCATAAAAAAAGATATATTATCTTAAGGAATTAAGTTGAAATCCATGAAAAAGAAGAAGGCCCTGAGAATCACTACCAATATGAAACCGTATGATATTTTGAAAGATTTGGATGTAATTCAGTCCTTTATTACAATGAAGCAACTTTTGGCAGTAGTCCCAGAATATCATTCTATATTGAATTCTTCATTGATAAGATGTAGGTCCTATAATAGAAAAATTTGTGAAGTTAGTTTAAATCTTGATCTGGGAGCATCAATTATTGATATATCCATTGATGGTATTTTTATTTTCAAAGTTCAAGTGGATGGTGGCTCTAGTGTGAATCTATTGAATGTTGATACAATGGAAGACTTGGACTTAAAAAAATTATTATCCATGACATTAATATTGAAAATGGTACATCATAGTCGAGTGAAACTAATGGATATTTTATGCAGTATTGATAGTGTAGTTGCTAAAATTGTATACAAGATTGATTATATTATTTTTTAATTATAGAGCTTTACATTATCCTATTCAATCTTATTGGGTCGATCATGGCTATATTAAGCCAAAGCTAGGAATGATTGGGGCCATGGAACATTGACTATTGAGTAAAAAAAAGATAAGATTGCGTTACAAATGTACCCAATTCAATATCATAGGGAATCTCAAATTTTGGGTTCAAAGTCAATATTTGATGATGAAGGTCAATGTGATGCAGAATATAATGAAGTCACCAATATAATACAAGTTGGTGATAATGGACTTCACGTACAAAAACAATGCATATTATATCAATGTAGAGGTCCTAAAAAATATTTAGTATATCTAGAGGATACATCAAACTTTGATCATACTATTGCCGATTGGATGAATAATTTTGCGATTAATGAAGTTACTGTATTGAAACTAGAATTTGATAGTTCCAATTTATCAAATTATATGAAAGATTACATGTTGAAGAAGAAAATCAAATTGGATGTTGTCAAAGAATTTGTGTACCAATCCTTCAACTTAGGCATCAATGAAACATCAAAGGTTATTCAAGTATGCAATGGAATTAAGGATATCAAGTTGGAAAACTAGAAGGCTTTCTTCTTAAATCATAAATCTTCTTTTGCATGGTCCTATGTAGATTTGAAAGGTATTCTTATTAAAATTTGTGAGCATCAAATTATTTTAGAGGAGAATGCTATACTAATTCATCAAAGATAATATTGCCTCAATTCAAAATATTTCCTTATGATAAAAGAAAAATTAGACAAACTTCTTAATATAAATTTTATTTATCCAATTTCATGTAGTGAATGAATTTCACCAATTGTAATGGTACTAAAGAAGAATGTAAAAATCTAAATCTGTTAAGATTCTTATAAATTAGGTGGAAATACTAAGAAAAATTATTTTCTTTTACCATTTATGGATAGTATCTTAGATGTGGTAGTTGGGCATGAATGTTATTCCTTTTTGGATGGATTTTTGAATTGCAGTTAAGTTAAAATTACTGAAAAAGACTTGTTAAAGACTACTTTCATTATAGACTGGAAGATCTTTGCTCATAAAGTTATGCCATTTGAATAATGTAATACCCTAGCCATGTTTCAAAGGATAATGATGTAAGCTTTTCAAGATCATTTATGATATTTGATAGAAATACTTTTAGATAACTTTTACAAATTTAGTATGACGGTCGATCATTTGAAATGTATTGGTAAGTATTTGAATCACTGTAGCCATTTTAAGATCTCTTTGAATTTGACAAAATACCAATTTAGAGTACCGTTGTCGTATTACGTACTTTCTTGCTCGAGAACGCACCGGGCGTCTGGCTGTAGAAGGTAGTATGGAGATTCGCCAATAATCAAGCAGTCTATCAATTTTTGACTGCTGGAATATAAACGACTGCAAGAATACACCGTAAATCTATACGGATGTCCTTCGAGTGCTTGTCGAAGTCCCTTTTGCCCCAGCCAGTAGGTCTCTAGATATTACAGAGAACCCCGAACAACCCAATCTGCTAATCTCCGATACCGCTTTGTACTTATGATCTTGTATCCACTGACTGTCTTGTTAGATTAACCCAATAAATTTCATTCACTCTGCATACTCAATCCTATAGACACCCTTTTAATTCTTCAATCATAGACGTAACTCGATTTCACAAAACAGTCAAGAGTAATCAAACCCACTTCATTAAAAAATCCCGATTCACCATTACAATACTAACTTTAGCAACGATTGCCTCAGTCTTCCCAAAACTCTATGAAGAAGAAAAATCCAATTCTCTGTCTTTTCTTCCCCGATCCGAAGCATGAAGCTCCTCTCTCTAATCCCCCCTGATCTTCAAAAACCTCCAATGAAACCGAACTAGTAACCTTGCAAAAACTTGAAAACCCCCCTGATCTTCAAAAACCTCCAATGAAACCGAACTAGTAACCTTGCAAAAACTTGAAAAATCCCCTGATCTTCAAAAACATCCAATGAAACCGAACTAGTAACCTTGCAAAAACTTGAAAAATTCCCTTCCCCCCGATTCTCCTTCAAATTTATTCTTCCCCTAACCTTATCCTCTTGAATTCCTTCAATCTTCCGTCTTGGATCCGAAATTGGCTCCCGCCGTCAGAGCTTAGATCTGAAATTGGCTCACGTCATCAAGGCCTTCTCCTCCGTTTTTACCTTTAAGAGATCCATTTGCCGCAAACAACGTTCCCTGGATGTTCCCGTAATTGGGTCTGCATTGGGTTGCTCGGCCAATTCAGGTCTCATATTGGATAAGAGGACCCGGATTGGATTCTCGAAATTGAATCCAATTGGCTCTTCGAACTCGTCGTGTGAATTGGTCCTTCTCTTCCTGCTGACTCTTATTATTGGAATTGAATGGAGCATTTCAGTATGCCCCGGCTGACTGTAACAGGGTGACTGAACCTGGCCACTTAGTATTTGTACAGGAGTTGGTCGTTGCTCCCAATATTCGAGGTAACTGAATATTAATAAAATTCTCCTTTCTTTTTATTTTCACTGTATACTCGTGTTACAACACGACACTGTCTACTAAATTATTGGAACATATTGTCTCAATGGCTTGTATTGCTATTGATGCAAATAAAGTTACTCATATATTGGCTTTATCAAAGCCAAAAATAGTGTTAGGTGTTTGTAATTTTATTGGCCATGTTAATTATTATTAATGATTTATTCATTCATTTGCAGTCTATAATTATAGTTTTACTTATTCTATAAATTCTTTTTAGAATAAACATGTATAAGGGAATTCGAACTTAGGAAAAGACTAAGTGCATGAGCTTACAAGTTAGGGTAGCTCAATTAACTGTAATCCAAACCACTAAAATACCAAGAAATACTACAATGCTTCCTTCCAGGAATGATATTCCTTCATCAACTGATAACCACAATGTGTAATCCTGCACTCTCAAAAGACTACTCAAAACACAATAATTTCCATCTAATACCAGAAAAATAAACTTCACTCCAACTAATTTGGATCCACACAATTTTCGTAATCATAGACTTCCTCTGTCCAAAATACACACAACTCTCAATAAACAACAATCATAATCTTCCAATCATAATCAATCTTCTATTAACTTCTCATATAATTCAATCACATAATTCTCCAATTACATAATCAATAACTCATAAATCAATCTCTAATTTACTCCATAGACTCACTTCTCAGTATTCAAAAATTATCCATTACTCTTCAATAACAAAGAAAACAAAGAAACAAAAAGGTAGTACCAAGCTTAACCCCGACTCATGACTATCACAGTCTGGCATCCCGACAAACTTTTACAACTCCTATATAATTCCTCCTGATTTCTAGATCCTAACTATAATCCTTTAATTAACCACTTTTGATAACTGATTTAACCATCTGACTTCTTGAACTGACTATTCTATGGACTATTAATCTATTTTACTAATATCTTATAAAAACAAACTAATATCTATTCTACATAGCTCCACTCCTATCTATGCAGCGTCCTCGCAAACACAATTATTACCTATCTAAAAACTACTTAACAAAAATCTATAAAACTATTATTTCCTCTGGCACACCCACTTGATCATTTGCAACATTATCAAATGTAGGTTCTACCAATTCTGGTTCTAAATTCAAATTTTCTTCCTCCTCCAATCTATCCATCAGCTCTTTCCTCAACTCGTTTCATAGATCTTCATTATACTCACCCAATACATAGACTAGAGCCTCTAGTTTCAAGATCTGGGCATCCCAAAGTTCTAATTGATGGTGCTGCTGACTCATCTATTTTGGAATATCTTCAATTGATAATTATGACCGGCTCCTCACTCTTAACTCTGAACTAGAACTACTACTCTCGAATATACAAGAAATATAAGAAAATGGCACTCCAACCAACCCAAAACAATACCACAGAATGACTTTAAGTGGTGCCCCACTCTTATTCTTTTACTACCTGATAATAATGATAATATGTTATCCATATTGTTTGTGAAAGGTAATGGAAAGTAATCTTTCTTGATGGCCGCATTAAGTTTCGAAAAATCTTGAAAAATTCAAATTTTCTCGTTCTTGTTTGACACCATCACAATTAGAGAAACCTACTCACTATTTAGTATCAGGTAAATAAAATCAACTGCAAGAAGCTTGTCCAATTCCTCCTTCACCATGAGGGAATATTTAGGATTAAGGCGATGTTGCCTTTGCCGTAGCGGTTTAGAGTTCTCCTCTAAAATAATACAATGCTCATTGACTTCAGCAAGTATATCTTTTAAATCATCATAAGTCCATACAAAAGCTGATTTATGATACAAGAAAAATTCTGTCAAGTAGATCAACTCCTATTCCTTAATACCTTTGTAGACCTTAATTGTTCAAGGCTCTGATGTGGTTACCAAGTTGATACTTTGACATAAAGGTGCAGCGGTAATGTTTTGTTTCAACTCCCATGCTGGTTAAAAATTAGTCGGGAAGTTTGACATGTACAAAGTACTAAATCCTGTGTCCAGAGCACTTACATGGTGCACATCATACTTGGTTATCCAATCAATATTAACATACTCAGAGTTTTCTGAATCCGTCGGGTATATCAAGTATTCTCCCAGACCTCCACATTGGTACACCACTCTAGGGTGTTGTGCTGTCTCCACTGATGCCTTCGTAATTGGTACGACTGCATCATCATCGGAGCTGAGTTCATTGTCTGACGTCAATTCAGATGCTGGCAATTGAGACTCCCCGTGATAGCATACTGGGTACATTTGTACTACTATTTTGTCTCCACTCTTGTCAATTATCAAAGTACCCCAACCTCAATCGTTCTTGACCTTTATTTGATAAAGCCATGGTCGTCTCAATAAAATTAGATATGATAAAATTAAATGTTGTAACTGAAAGACGATATAGTCAATTGCATATGCAATACCAGCAATTATAGTTTGAACACTCTGTAAAATATCCATTGATTTAACCCGACTATGATTTGCCATCCATAATACCAATGTCATGGGTACTAAGTGTTCCAAATCTAAAGCATCCATTATATCAACGTTCATTAAATTGATATTGGAACCACCATCCACCTGAACACTCGAGATCACAACATCGTCAATCAAAACATCAATGGTTAGTGCACCTAGGTCAGGGTTCAAACTGACTTCACAAACTTCCTTATTACATTGCCTATGCTCTGTTAACAATGAATTTAATATAGAATGGTACTCTGGAGCGACCACTAGAAGTTGCTTCATAGAAATAGAAGGCCAAATAGCATTCAGATCTTTCAATATGTCATAGGATTCCATGTTTAGGGTAATGCCCAATGTCCTCTTTCTTTTCATTGGTTGGAATTTAACTCCGTGAGGTAAGATATTCTTCCGCCCTGGACTCGAAATTAGAACAGCAGACGAAGCTTCCTTGGAATTCATGCCTCCTAGAAGATCTTTCAACAAAAAGGACGTTTCCTAAAACTGTATAGAGAATGGAATAGCTTGAAATAGATCCGAAGCCTCCGTAATTGGTACCTTATTGGGTAGCCCAACTGAATCAGGTCTCATACTGGATAAGAGGCCCATAACAGGACCTGGATTGGATGTCCCCATGATTGGGTCAAATTGGCCCTTTTCTTCAAGATCATCCAAATGTTGAATTGGTTCTTTTTCTTTTTGCTGACTCTTGGTAAGAATGACTTGGACACATTCCACCCGATTTATCAGAGAATCTTGAAGATCTTGATTTATCTCCTCTATTTTTCCTTAGTTTTGGATCTGCTGATCTTGATTATTGAAATTAAACGGAGCATTACATTGCTGATAAGTATGCCCCAACTGCTTGTAATTTCTACAAAATGGTGCATAATTGTCACTGGCTCTGGGATTGGGACATTCACTAGCAAAATGGCCAATCTATCTACAACTGAAACAACAAAGAAGTCTTCTTGTACTCCCATCAGGCATATTGGGTGTCTCTATCGGTATATACCTACTAGGCTTGTTCCATGTAAGGTTATAAAATGATCCTGGTTGTCCCATTGGAATGGAGGGAACTTAGTTTGATGATGCTAGTAGAGCATATTACTGATACCTCTCCTACTCCTTCTCATAGTTCTTGAAATTTGATGCAGACCCCTAATTAAAATTGGAACTTTAAAAGTTATTGAATGCTCCATTTTGTTAATTAGATCGATTTCCATTCAGTCCAAACATCTTTCCTGATTGAACTTGATTGATGTTCCTATGAGTTGGTGGAATCATGGTCTAATTATTGAATTGTTGTTGCCTTTAAAAATTCCAACAATTAGCTGTTAAGTGCTTTCTTCCACAAAATGTACATTGATCCATCATTTGTGAGGGTGAAGGATATTCTATTAGCAAATGACCGTAGCCCTTACAATTACTGTACCAAATATTGGTCCTAGTATTGGTAGGCTTTTGCCTCTTCTCCTTATTTTTGGTCATATTGACGGCCATTTCTTCCATTTTCTTTATCATGTTCAACAACAAGACTTCATTGGAATCTTTTGGAGCTGATATTATTGGTAACTCTACTGCTTATTATTGATATAGAAAATATGGAACATACGTTGTTTTCATGATCGGTGGCATAGCTTGCAATGGGATGACATTAACAGGTCCCTGAATATTGGCACTGGAATTGGCCCTTGTATCTAACATCTGTGGATAAGCATCCACTGATCCGTTCCAAGTTAGATTTTGATAACTACCTTGAACTGGAATCAACGTAGCTCCCGCAATTAAAAACTGATCATAATGGCATTCCCTCCAAACCTTGGCTCTACTAAGGGATGCAGACACCGTAACGGGTTGAGCTTCATTCATAAACATTTTTAACTGTGGTGGTTGCAAACCATTGATTAATATGGATAAGATAAATACCTCTAGTATTTGGTGATTTGGCCACTTACTGAGTATATCAACCACCCGGCCATAATACGATTCCACTGCCTCCCCTAGGATCATTTTGCTGTTTATTAACCTCTCTCAAAGACGATCCTCAAAACTTATTGACCAAAAATGGATTAAAAATGCATTCTTCAATGCTTTCCAATTCGAAAATTGATCCACTAGTTGGCGGTTGTACCATTCAAATGCCATGTCCTACAAAATTGCTAACAACCATCATAACCAAATATCTTTGATTCTACCATTGTTGGCTACACATACTATCAGAAACTGAGATAAATGTTGATCAGGATCCACACCTGAAAAGCTCCTAAAAGTAAGTAATGGAGCTACGTTATCATATTACGTGCTTTCCTCCTCGAGAATGCGTCGAGCGTCTGGCTGTAGAAGGTAGTATGGAGATTTGCCAATATTCAAGCAGTCTATCAGTTTTTGACTATTGGAATACAAACAACTGCAAGAATACACCGTAAATCTATACGGATGCCCTTCGATTGCTTGTCAAAGTCTTTTTTGTCCCAGCCGGTAGCTCTCTAGACATTACAGAGAACCCCGAACAATTCAAACTGCTAATCTTCGATACCGCTTTATACTCACGATCTTGTATCCACTGACTGTCTTGTTAGATTAATCCAATAAATTTCATTCACTCCACATACTCAATCCTAAAGACACCCTTTTAACTCTTCATCACAGACGTAACTCGATTTCACAAAACAGTCAAGAGTAATCAAACCCACTTCATTAAAAATCCCGATTCACCATTACAATACTGACTTCAGCAACGATTGCCTCAGTCTTTCCAAAACCCTATGAAGAAAAAAAAAATCCCAATTCTCTGTCTTTTTTCCCTGCCCGAAGCATGAAGCTCGCTCTCTGATCCTTCTCAAACCTTCAAAAAAAAACTCCCTCCCCTCCTTTCTTAACCTTAATTCTGAATTTCTTCAATCTTCCGTCTTGGATCCGAAATTGGCTCTAGTCGTCAGAGCTTAGATCTGAAATTGGCTCTCACCGTCAGAGCTTTCTCTTCCGTTTTTACCTTTAAGAAATCCATTTACTGAAAATAACATTCCCTGAAACGGCACAGAGAATAGGACAGCCTGAAACAGAATCGAAACCTCATACTTGGATCCACATTGAGTCGCCCGACCAATTCAGGTCTCATATTGGATAAGATGCCCATAGTAACTTGGATGTTCACGTAATTGGGTCAAATTGGTCCTCGTGTCAGATTCGCTAAGAGGCCCGTAGTAAGACCTAGATGTTTCTGTAATTGGATCAAAATGGTCCTTCGTGTCAGACTGGCTGAGGCCCGTAGTAAGACCAGGATTTTTCCGTAATTAGACTGCATTGGGTTGTCCGGCCAATTCAGGTCTCATATTGGGTAAGAGGACCCGGATTGGATTCTTGAAATTGGATCCAATTCGCTCTTCAAACCAGGCTCACCCGTCGTGTGAATTGGTCCTTTCACTTCCTGCTGACTTCCGTTATTGGAATCGAATGGAGCATTTCAATATGCCCCGATTGACTGTAACGGGGTGACCGAACCTGGCCACTCAGTATTTGCACTGGAGTTGGTCGTTGCTCCCAATATTCGAGGTAACTGAACATTAATAAAAGTCCCCTTTCTTTACATTTTCACAGTATACTTGTGTTACAACACGACATCCACCCCCTCTGAACCTGTGCATCCTCCGGTATGCACCAATTTATCCAATTGCTGTTTGATTCAGAATATATCCTCTACGTCTTTGCTCAATTCATCTTCGTCATCTTTATTATCTAAATCACTTTCATCTTCTTGCTGCGGAATCTCTATACCTTCATTAAGGTCTTTCATATTCATCTCTGCGTGTCTTCGTTTAAATATTTTTACTCGCTTCCCTGCAATTGGTATTTTCAATTTTGTACCATCTAACTTTTGTAACGAGTAAGTCGCATTATCATGAACTGTTGTTACTACATATGGTCCAAACCAACGTTTTGAAAATTTTCGCAAAGTACTATGTTGATTATCCACACTATTGTCATAAACAAGTACCCAGTCACCTTCTTCGATTGCTTTTGGTCTCAATCGATGTTGCTTATCGAATCGTGCCTTGTTTTGTAACCTTGCTCTTTTTAACCTTCCCAATGCTATTTGGACATCTTCCGTTCTTTGCTCTAATTGTCGAATCCTAATAGCCAGAAGTTCTTCTCTTGTCAATCCATCTTCCCATAGTAGCATACTCCAAGTAAGTACCTTTTCTTCAATTGACATAATTGGTTTTTGACCTGTCATAAGTTCTACTAGCATATATCCTGTCACCGAACTATGTGTTGTTCGATCAGCCCATAATGTAAATGACAAAAGCCGTGGCCACTCTTTAGCTTTCCTATTACAAGCTTTAACTAATGCTTTCACAATTCGTGGGTGACCGAGTTCGCTTTTTGTATTCCCTTCTGGATTATAAGCAATAGTTAGTGATAGTTTAACTCCACATCTTTCAAAGAACTTACGAGCTTCTTGTGCATTTAATTCTCCATGATCTGTAGTGATTTTTCCTACGCATCTGTAGCGGCAAATGACATCTTTAAGCAAAAACCTACAAATCCCCTCTGTAGATTTTGTCCTCAATGCTCTTCCTTCTACTTGATTTGATAAATCTTCGCGAGCTAAAACCAAATATCTCATCTGCCATAACCCAACCGGCATAATAACCAAATCAACAACCCATTTAAAATGAATAGCCAAAGAATACGTAGGATGAAGACCATCTGGATGTCGGATATTAGAATACGATTGACAGATTTTACATGACTCTATAAATGAGAGTACATCTCGATACATATTTTTCCACCAATATCGTTCCTTGAGTTTAGCAAAAGTAGCCCAGATTCCTCTATGCCCTGCCCATAAACTATCATGAAACTCTTTTAATAATTTTAGTTTTTCTTTCCTTTTACCTATCACTCATCATGGCATCCCTATTCCTTTCTTCGGTCTCTTCCATAAGAATCCATCTCGAAGTAAAAATCCATATGTTTTTTTTCTTATTTGTTTGAATTTTTCTGTAGACCAATTCCCTTGCTTAGTTAAGGTATTCAAGTAATGACCAATATCCAATAATTCTCTTTCATAAGATTCTTTAAGAAATAGCTTATCTTCTCTGTTGAGATTTGATATTGAATAGAATTTCAATCCGACGTCATCAATGTCTTCAACCATTTCGTCCTCCCTCTCGTATCTTGCTCGAGATAGCATGTTTGCTAATAAATTTTCCTTTCCAGTAATATGCTTAAATTCTGGATTTAGTGACTTAATATAAGCAATCCATCTCAACATTGCAATATCTGGCATTGAACAGTTAGTAATCATTCCAAGCAATGGCAAGCAATCTGTTTCAATTACTATTACTGTCCAATCAAATAGTCCTTTTCAGCTTTTATAGCCGAAACGACTCCCCAAAGTTCTCTTTTGACTTGCGAATATACATGCTGACGAATACTTAAAACTATAGCTCCAAATCGAACTGCAAATCTATTCCCACTTGAATCATCTTGACCCACAGCCCATCCAATGGCAATTGAACTAGCGTCCACAGTAAGAAGCACTGGTCTATTGCACTTATAATCAATCTTCCTCAATATTGGAGGTGACATCAATAATTTCTTCAATCTTTGTATTACCTGAATATGCCATTCTCTCTATTTAAATCGGTAGCCCTTGCGTAACAATTCATATAATGGATCCGCTATGTGAGCATAATGAGGGATCCAGATTTGATAAAATACACACGCACCTAAAAACCTGCAAACCTCTGTTAAAGAATCACAATCTTCTTTCATCGTTCTAATTGCATCAACTTTAGTCGGATCTGGTTTTCTTCCGTAAGATCCGCATAAATGTCCAACAATCACAACCTCTCGTACTCCAAATACGGATTTCATACTCGATAATGTAAGATGAACTTCTCCAAGCCGAGTTAAAATCTTTTCACAGTCTTGTATATGATCAACAACATATATGCGACACCCCCTCTTATCTAAAGTTTCATCCTTGACTCCTTCTCTGCACCCTTTTATAGGAACATCATCCAAAAAAGGCATAGTCTTTTCCGGAATAAAATCTCTCAATACCTTATTCATCCCATTCATCATATGCGCAACTGAGTTGGTCGCGCCTTGAGGAAGAGTGGACATTCTAACTAATTGTTAGGGACATAGTCCTTAGACCTTTCTAGAGATAAGTTTCTAGAACCTTCTAGAAAGAAGTCTCTAAAAACTTCCAGAAGATTCCTGAAATATTCTCTTAGAATATTCTTTAAAGATTCCCTAAAGATTTCCTAAAGATTCCCTTAGAAGGCTCTAGAAGATTCTTAGAATATTCTAGTAGATTCTAGGAAGTTACTTGAGAAGCTTCCTAGCTCTTGGGTAGTTGCTCGAGAAGCTTCATAATTCTTCGGAAGCTTCTTGATGCGCTTCCTTAGAACCATAGGCCAGTAGTATATATAGGAGTTGAGGCTGAAGAGTTCTTCAGTCTCGACAGCACATCTCTTGAAGCTCTAGCTCAATTCTCTTGGCGTTGCTCTTGTACTCATCTGATAATTTAGTTCTTGTCATTTCTTCTTGAACTTCTTGTTTAGATTTCTTGTTTGTATTTTTGGTCCGTGACAGTTTGTCGAGACTATCTTTATCTTAATATCAGAGCTGAATCCTTCTTGTTTGAGAGCGGATTACCACTCTTCTTGAAGGTATTCTAGCGCTTTAGGGGTTGCGGATTACCTTCCTCTAAACTGATATTTTCTCAATCACAATATCAGAGCTTAGTTCTTTGAGGCAGAGAGTGGACTACCCCTTTCCTTGGAGATACTGGAGCGTTCTAAGGGTTGCGGATTACCCTCTCTTGGACTAATATTAATTTCTTCTTTTTGTTTAGCATAGCTAGTAAAAAAGACTGTTAACATCGATTTCAGAGCTTTGCCTTCTTGATAGAGTGCAGATTACTCCTCTTCTCGAAAGCATTGAGGTATTTTTAGAGGTTGCGGATTACCTTCCTCTAAAACTGAAATCGTTTAGTGTTTTTTTTCTTTTCTCCGAGTAGGTTTTAGTGACAGGTAGTGCTACAATTTTCTCCAAGAGACTTAGCAATTTCTTCTTCTCTCAAAATTTTAATCCATCTATTCTCTAAATATGGAAGTAGACCAGGTCATAGACAGTGCATCTCCACAAGTAGACAATAGAGTGGCAACTCTTGCAGATCTTCAAGCTCTTTTGAATAGTGTACGAAACGAGATTGTATTTCTTCGCAATCCAAGTAAAGAACCTCAAATTGATCTAGTGACCGAAGAAGCTAGACGCGAAATTCATAGCCTACAACAAGAGATTATTCGACTGAGAGAAGCAAGACATGTGTCACATACGACCCCTATAGATACTTCAAGGATTAGTATGAAAGAACCAAAAGCGAGTATGCCAGACAAGTTTGACGGAACAAGAGCCAAATTCTGAGGTTTTGTGCAACAAGTACGGCTTTACCTATGCCTATACCCTTCTCGTTATCCGAATGGATTTACCCAGGTTACTTTTATAGGTACTCTTCTATCAGGAAATGCTCGCTCTTGGTTTGCTCCACTATTGAAGAAGGATTCTTTAATATTGTACGACCTAGAGGCTTTCATAGAGAGACTTACTGCTGCGTTTGGAGATAGCGATCGAGAAAGAGTGGCTGAAAGAAAGATACAAAATCTGTGACAAGGATCACGTTCTGCTGCAATCTATGCTGCAGAATTTCAACAGCTTACATGTGATCTTGATTGGAATGATAAGGCGTTGATGACACGATTTCGATATGGACTGAGAGATGATGTCAAGCACTTATTGATCACCATGCCTAAGGCGGATACTTTAGAAGAACTTATATCTCAGGCAATTATTTGTGACAACCGCCTCTTTGAATTACGACAAGAAAGACGATCAGGCTGGAGAAATGATGGAGCATTTGCTACATTTTCAAAAGGTCCAGAGAATCACTCCACAGATCCTGAACCCATGCAAATTGATGCGGTACGTTTCAAACCCCTCACAGCTAAGGAAAGGAAGCGACGGTTTGAACAAAACTTGTGTTTATATTGTGAAGAAGCGGGCCATAAAGCTGTAGATTGTCGGAAGAAACAGAAGCCTCAAACAACAAGACTCAGGAGTACAAGCATGCAGGAAAACAAGGACGCCCAGCCACAATAGGGACCGTGCGGCTGGACATCTCAACATCCAAAATTAATCAAGGTTCCTTTCTCTCAGCTCAACCTTCAGATTGTTTTATGGTACCTTTACATATGGGTATTTAAGAACTACAAGTCGATGCTTTATTAGACTCGGGTGCATCCGCTTGCTTTATAGATGAAGAGTTTGCCAAGATTTACAATATTTCTCTTGTAAAGAAACTTAAACCTGTCCATGTAGAAGTCATAGACGGACGACCATTGTCTTCGGGTAATGTTATCCATGAAACTAAACCATTGAAGGTACGTCTTGAAAACCATGAGAGCAATATTGTGTTTAATGTTATCAAGACCCCTTCATGTCCTATCATTTTGGGACTATCTTGGCTTGATAGATATAATCCATTGATAGATTGGAAGTTGCGGAAAGTGACATTTCCAACAAACTCCTTGAAGGTGGAATCTGCCAAGACAATGTCTAGAAACAAATCCTTGTTTATAGGTGCAAGGGCTTTCATGAAGGAAGCCAAGCAAAATACACCTCTTGTCATCTTCGCAACTCCGACTCGAGAAGATGCAACTCCGACTTTGGTTATTCCAAAGCAGTATGAAGAATTCAAAGATGTCTTTGAAAAGAAGAATGCTGATATGCTGCCAAAGCATCGACCCTATGACTGTGCCATTGAATTGTAAGAAGGAGCACAACCACCTTTTGGACCAATCTATAATTTGTCGCAGACGGAGTTGACTGAGTTGCGGAAGTACATTGATGAGAATCTAGCCAAGAACTTCATCCGTCATTTGAAGTCGCCAGCTAGGGCACCAATCTTATTTGTGAAGAAGAAGGATGGCTCACTACGGATGTGCGTGGACTATCGAGGTCTCAACAAGGTGACAAAATAGAATCGCTACCCACTGCCTTTGATCTCTGGTCTTCTAGAATAACTTGGGCGTGCAAGGATCTTTACAAAGATTGACTTAAGGGGAGCTTACAACCTTGTGCAAATTAAGGAAGGAGATGAATGGAAGAGAGCGTTTCGAACAAGATATGGCTATTTTGAATACAATGTCATGCCATTTGGTCTTACTAATGCTCCAGCGGTCTTTCAACACATGATGAATGACATCTTTCAAGAGCATCTAGATGATTTTGTTGTCATCTATCTAGATGATATTTTGATATTTTCTAAGAACGAGGAAGAACATGAGAAGCACGTTCGTCTGGTACTCAAAAAACTACGGGAGCGAGGACTCTATGCCAAATTGGAGAAGTGCTTATTTCACCAAACTGAGATGGAGTTTTTGGGATTCATCGCGACTACGGAAGGCTTGAAGATGGATCCAAAGAAGGTGGAAGCAATCATGTCTTGAGAAGTTCCGAAGACGGTTAGGGACGTACAATGTTTTCTTGGATTTGCTAACTACTATCGGATCTTCATCAAGAATTATTCTCAAGTTGCTGCCCCCTTCACTCGGTTAACGTGTAAGGACAAGCTCGAATGGGGACCTATCGCAGAAAAAGCATTTCAAGATTTGAAGATAGTATTTACTACAACTCCAATCTTGGTACATCCGGACTTTACAAAGGCCTTTTATTTGGAGACAGATGCTTCGAATTTTGCTTTGGGAGCTGTATTTTCACAGATGGGCGTAGATGAGAAGCTCCATCCAGTTGCGTTCTATTCTCGAAAATTCTCTGCTGCTGAGATCAACTATGAGATCCACGATAAGGAACTCCTTGCTATAGTAGATTCTTTCCAAGAGTGGCGCCCTTTTCTCGAAGAACTGCACATCCAGCGACCGTATATATGGATCACAAGAATTTGGAGTATTTTATGTCGGCTCGGATTTTGAATCGGCGTCAAGCTCGATGGAGTATGTCGCTATCTAGGTTCGACTTTGTTATTACTTATCGACTTGGGAAGCAATAAGGGTTGTCTGATGCATTATCAAGGAGATCATATCTCGCGCCAAAGGCTGGAGATGCAGCATTTGATGAACAGTGCACGACATTGTTGAAGCCAGAGAAATTTTGGCTCAACGCAGCTATTGTATCAATTGATGCTGACTTCCTTGACCAGGTACGGGCCGCAACCATTGAAGATTCTCTAGCCCTTGATATCAAGCAACATGCTAGTGATGATAAATTCAAGATGGAAGGAGATCTAGTATATTTCGAAGAGCGGTTGTATATCTTAAAAGGGCCAACACGACTCCGAGTTCTTCAATCTTGTCATGACTTTCCAGCTGCGGGACATTTTGGATTCAATAAGACCTTGGAACTTATTTTCCGCGATTTCTGGTGGCCTCAAATGTGGAAGGATGTGAAAGATTTTGTTGTATCTTGTGACATTTGTTCAAGATCCAAAAACCCTCGACATCGGCCTTATGGACTTCTACAGCCATTGCCTATTCTGCGCCGACCATGGTCTTCGGTTTTCATGGACTTTATTACGGATCTACCACCATTGAATTCATTTGACAGCATTTTTGTTGTGGTAGACCGGCTTACAAAGATGGCACATTTTGTCCCTTGCAAGAAGACATCGTCAAGCGAAGACACAGCAAGACTCTTTCTTGATAATGTGTATTGATATCATGGTCTACCACATGATATCGTATCGGATCGAGGAACCTAGTTTGTGTCAAAGTTTTGGAAATCTCTTTTTGAAATATTGAAGGTGGATATCAAGCTTTCTTCGGTATTTCATCCTCAAATGGACAGCCAAACAAAACGGGTGAATCAAGTTTTAGAGTAATATTTACGTTGCACCATCAACTATCAACAAGATGATTGGGTTGCATATCTACCGCTAGCCGAGTTCACATATAACAACACCCTCCATGCGTCAATTCAACAAACGCCATTCTTTTCCAATTATGGATACCATCCGAAGCTTGACTTATGGAGTTCGTCAACGATTAACAATCTGGCAGCTCAAAGATTGGTGAAGGAGCTTTCGCAGCTTCAAACTATATTAAAGCTTCAATTGCAAACTGCCCAAGAATCTTACAAGGCGTCCGCGGACAAATTTCAGAATCAAGTACCTAAATTCACGATTGGAGACAAAGTTTGGCTGCTTCGACAAAATATTAAGACCAAGCGGCCATGTGACAAATTGGACTATCAGAGATTGGGACCATTTGTTATCCAGAAGCAGATCAATCCTGTAGCGTATCGTCTGGAGTTACCAGCTACTATGAAGGTACATCTTGTCTTTCATGTTTCTTTGTTGGAGCCTTATCGAGAATCGTCTTTTCCTGGAAGAGTACAATGTCCACCACCTAGCATAGAAATAGAGAACCATGAAGAATACGAGGTGGAAAAGGTCCTGGATTTACGACAAAGACGGGGTAAATTAGAATACTTTGTGCATTAGAGCGGTTACGATATTAATGAACGAACATGGGAGCCGGCCGAAAATCTCACGAATGCGCCGCAAAAGGTACAGGAGTTTCATCGACGATATCCTGAGAAACCCAAGCCGGTTCAACGCTAGCTTCTTACTGAAGCTTGTTCATCCAGAAAATAGAAAAGAGAAGAAAGCACCACCAAAATCCATAGTTGATGTAGTCATTCTCTCCAAGATAGCGTAGAACTTTGTTACTAGCCCAAGTTTGTTCTTATTGTTTTAGCCTTTGAATATGGATAGCCAAGGTACTACACTTGTCATGTCATCTCAAGCAACTAGTTCACGAAGACGACCACGAGATGAAGAACAGCTTGCACCACGACGACGTCGAAGGATTCCGAGCAACAGATCGCTGGTGATTGTATTTGAGGTCGAGCCTGCCTACAATGGTCAGCTAGAAGGAGTGTTTGCAGGACAATTTCACAATGAAGACACGGAGGTTCATGCTTGATCAAAAGTTGAAGGCGTGGGCCACTACCGTTGGCTTCAAGGACCATTGAATCACTTGCCTCGTGAACAACAATTGGAGTTCATAGCAGAGGTTATGCGACAGATCTTCATTTTCTTGCGTTGGTATTGATTGACGAAAACATTGCTTCTCGGAGACCTCGAAGCTAAAGGAGGAGGTGATGTTAGAGACATAGTCCTTAGACCTTTCTAGAGACAAGTTTCTAGAACCTTCTAGAAAGAAGTCTCTAAAAACTTCCAGAAGATTCCTGAAATATTCTCTTAGAATATTCTTTAAAGATTCTCTAAAGATTCCCTAAAGATTCCTTTAGAAGGCTCTAGAAGATTCTTAGAATATTCTAGTAGATTCTAGGAAGTTACTTGAGAAGCTTCCTAGCTCTTGGCTAGTTGCTCGAGAAGCTTCATAGTTCTTCGGAAGCTTCTTGATGCGCTTCCTTAGAACCATAGGCCAGTAGTATATATAGGAGTCGAGGCTGAAGAGTTCTTCAGTCTCGACAACACATCTTTTGAAGCTCTAGCTCAATTCTCTTGGCGTTGCTCTTGTACTCATCTGATAATCTAGTTCTTGTCATTTCTTCTTGAACTTCTTGTTTAGATTTCTTGTTTGTATTTTTGGTCCGTGACACCAATCCAAGTGGTATCCTCATCGTTGTGATATCTCTACTTCCTTCGGCAAGTTGAAATTGATCATAACTTGAATACAAATCACCCATTGAATAGATCGCCCTTCCAGCAAACGCCTCAGCAAATTCATCCACAATAGGTCCCATTCCTGCATTCCTGACAGTTACTGCATTCACTGATTGCATATCTTGAATAAACTGTAGTGACCCATTCTTCTTAGGTACCGTAAACCATCAACTAGAATACGGCGCAAATGAAGGTTCCAATATTTTCATCTTTATCTTTTCTTTTAATAGTTCCACCAATTTAGGTAAATGTGCCCTCGGTATTGGAATCGGTCTTAGATTCCAAGGTACATGTGGTACACTGAAGATAACCATAGGTGTTATAATATTCGGATCCATACATCCAATTTCATGAGATTCGAAAGCAAACGATCTACCTTGTTTAGCCAACATCTTTTTGAAGCAAGTAATTTCCTCCAGCAATAAAGAACCATCAGAACTAATCTTCAATTCTTCAAAAGTCTCTTTAATAAACTAATGTCCAATACTCATTGGATCTCTTAAACTTGCTTCTTTTGATGCTTCTCCCATTTGTTCTTTAGAATCTTCTGGTAATGGTCCGGCAATAGGCTTTACTTTCTTATCTGTAGTTTTATATTTCCTCTCTACAGTGACTTCTGGTGCTTGAAAAGATTCAAGTATGGTATAAACCTCTCTTGAATGAATCTCAACAATCTTATCATCATCCCCTAACCCAGTAGATGTAATCAATTCCAATGAATCTTCCAGTCCATTTTCTTCATAAACACCTAAAATCCTCTCATCATCTTGCAATGTACCTAATTTGAGTAATTCTCTTTCAATATTATATAATCTTTTTCTTTCTTTTCTCTTAAAATCATCAACTTTCTTATACATAATATTTCCATTCTCCAATATACCAATAAAACTCGCATCAAAGGCACCTTCATCTCGCGAGAGTACCTCCTCTTTTGTACCTCCATAATCTCGCTTTACAGTGGTACCTCCCCAAAATCCTTAAATCCTTCAACAATCTTTGGCAATGGTTTCTCCCTCAACCTATCTCGATTCCGTTCATCGTTAGGGGGTGCTGTTAGAAATTGTACAGCTTTCCTCCCATCCTCGCTACGTACTCTCGCATAAGCAGAACCATCGTGAAGTACTTTTGTTTCTATCCGTGTTGCCGTAATGTAAGGTTGTCCTAAAATCAATGGATAAGACGTTGTATCTTGAACAAAGAAATGTTGCTCCGTCGCAACATCCCCAATCCGAATTTTGACATCTAGACAAGCTCCATATAATTCGCCCCGTGTGTTATTAGCTGCTCGAATTGCCCATCCATATTCCATATCAATTGGCCATTTTTGCTTCTTATAAAGATCTTTAGACATGAGATTTATTTCAGAACCATAGTCGACTAAAGCAACTATTGGTTCTTCTATATCTCCTACTTTCACCAATACCTCAGTAGTTGCCCTTGCCCAATGCTTCCGAGTATAATGGCTCAAAGTTTCCATTTCCTTGTCACTAGAATCTTAAAAATGTACTCGTTGATTATACCCATTCTTTTTATTTGTTGGTTGCTTGTAACCAATATCGACCTCTTCTTCATCTCTATATATTCTTGCATCAATAGCATGACTCATTCTAGTTTCGCCTATTAATTGCCTCTTTCGCTTAATGCTGTCAATGATAACATCATGAAACTCCTTTTTTGTAATTTTCAAGACTTCTTTCAATGTGAATTCCACCTTAGCGTTTAATATACGTTCTTCCAACACCCCTTTCAAATTTGTTGCCGCTTCAATGTCAGAAAGTAGCTTATAAGCAATTGATTTGCCCTTATCTTTTGTCTCCTTTGTTTTTTTTCCCAATGATGCTGAGGTATCCTTTACAGGCAATTCTTGTGAAGCTGCCTTCTGAGCCTTGTCTCCTCGAGTTTGCCTCTTGGAAAAATTCCCTTCTCTAGTATCATCAAAATTTCCTCGTCTCTTTTCTTCCATCAAGGCTTCATGTTGGCTCTTAGCAATATATGCATGAACTGAAAGAGACTCAACAGGATCCTCCCAACCTGTTCTACCTCGTATTGTAGCTGCAGTTCTCAATGATGCTTCTCGAGGTAATTTCCCTTCTTGCATTGTAAAAACGACAGAAGCCCAAAAATCACTAGTTTCCGTATTTCCACTAATTTCATCATCTATTCTAGCACCATAACTTGCACTTTCTCGTGCTGCTGTTTCATGCTCCTTTAAGTAATCTTGAACTAATGCTCTCATTCCTCCCTTGCCAAAATTGGTTTGAAGAAGATCCTTCCTATCTTACAATACTATCTTCCCATCTTTCCAGCAAATAATTTCTTGTCGTATCATATTATTAAATTCATTGCAATCTTTTCTAGTGTGTGAAGCGTCATCACACCAAATGCATCTTTGTACATATCCTTGTTTTGAAACATTCTTCGAATTATTTATAGAAGTATTCTCTTCAAGTCTTGCCAATTTGATTTGAAGATCTCGCATTCCTTGTATAATTTCTTCCATCTCCATATCTGCTTTCTTTGATAAGGATGTCAAAGGTTGAATTGTAGGCATTGTTAGTGGTTTTGTATGTACTGGAGCTTTGGGTGCTTGTACTGTTTTTGGAATATTGCTCCTATCTTTCCTCCTTTCTCTTTTTGTAAGCAACCCCACCGCATCTTCAACGTTCTTCTACTTTGTTGTCAATCCTTCATCTTCTTCTTTGTCTTCAAGAAGGAGTTCTAATTTTCCTTACAATTCTCCATCAGCAGCTTGAAGAAATAGATCAACTTTGTTCGGCTCCAATGTCAATTTTTCTACCTTCGAAAATTGAGAGTACTGCCTCTCAAATTCCCTTAGTAGCTCTGTTGCTTGCAAATTCTTATTGGGCCATTCAATCCATTCCAGAAACAGCTTTTTAGGAACGCGATCAGCGTCTTCCAAGAAATATTCGTCTTTCAATGCATGTCAAAAAACCTCCCATGAATTCCCAGAACGATCCGTAATCAATATAATATGGTCTCTTTTCTCCAGTATCATGGCAAGTCCAAATAGTTCAACCATTTTCTTCTCAAAAACTCGATTTAATTCCATTTCACGAACATAACATCTTAAATACCTTGAAATATTCCTTCCCTCAATTTGATCAATTTTATTGACCACTGCTTGCAATGCTTTGGTTGCCAAAGCTTCCTTTCGATCATTACTTTACTGTTGCTGCATTGATAATGAGAAGGCTTGAAACATACTAGCAATAGACGGATCCATGTGCATACCTTGTCCTTTAGAAGAATCCCCACCAGAAACTCCTCCCAAAAATCCTTCAAAATTTTTATTTTTGTTTTCCATAAAATAAAGATAATATCAACCAAAATCCAATACCTTCTACCTCAAGCTTTTACGTCGGGTTCACTACTTTTGTCATATTACGTGCTTTCCTGCTCGAGAACACGCCGGGCGTCTGGTTGTAGAAGGTAGTATGGAGATTCGCCAATATTCAAGCAGTTTATCGGTTTTTGACTATCGGAATACAAACAACTGCAAGAATATACCGTAAATCTATACGGATGTCCTTCGACTGCTTGTCGAAGTCCTTTTTGCCCCAGCCGATAGGTCTCTAGACATTACAGAGAACCCCAAAAAATCCAATCTGCTAATCTTCGATACCGCTTTATACTCACGATCTTGTATCCATTGACTGTCTTGTTAGATTAACCCAATTAGTTTCATTCACTCCACATACTCAATCCTATAGACACCTTTTTAACTCTTCATCACAAACGTAACTCGATTTCACAAAACAGTTAAGAGTAATCAAACCCACTTCATTAAAAATTCCGATTCACCATTACAACACTGACTTCAGCAATGATTGCCTCACTCTTCCCAAAACCCTATGAAGAAAAAAAAAACCCCAATTCTCTGTCTTTTTTTCCCCGCCCGAAGCATGAAGCTCGCTCTCTGATCCTTCTCAAATCTTCAAAAAAAAACTCCCTCCTCTCCTTTCTTAACCTTAATTCTGAATTTCTTCAATCTTCCGTCTTGGATCCAAAATTGGCTCCAGCCGTCAGAGCTTAGATCTGAAATTGGCTCTCGCCATCAAGGCTTAGATCCAAAATTGGCTCTTGCCATCAGAGCTTTCTCCTCCATTTTTACCTTTAAGAGATCTATTTATCGAAAACAACATTCCCTGAAACGGCACAGAGAATAAGACAGCCTGAAACAGAATCAAAACCTCGTACTCGGGTCGACATTGAGTCGCGCGACCAATTCAGGTCTCATATTGGGTGAGATGCCTGTAGTAACCTGGATGTTCACGTAATTGGGTCAAATTGGTCCTCGCATCAGATTGGCTAAGAGGCCCGTAGTAAGACCTAGATATTTTCGTAATTGGATCAAATTGGTCCTTCGCATTAGACCGGCTGAGGCCCGTAGTAAGACCTAGATTTTCCCGTAATTAGACTTCAATGGGTTGCGCGGCCAATTCAGGTCTCATATTGGATAAGAGGACCTGGATTGGATTCTTGAAATTGGATCCAATTGGCTCTTCGAACCAGGCTCACCCGTCGTGTGAATTGGTCCTTTGTCTTCCTGTTGACTCCCATTATTCGAATCGAATGGAGCATTTCAGTATGCCCCGGCTGACTGTAACGGGGTGACTGAACCTGGCTACTCAGTATTTGCACTGGAGTTGGTCGTTGCTCCCAATATTCGAGGTAACTGAACATTAATAAAAGTCCTCTTTCTTTTTATTTTTACGTTATACTCGTGTTTCAACACGACAACGTTGGTTGTGCGATCACTCACGTCACCTATTTGGACTGCTATTAGAACTGCTGGATCGCTCGTCGACATTGAAGAGGACAATGTGTCCCTTAATCTCTTATTAAAATTACCACTATCTTCTCCAATTATCTTTTTCAGACTTTTCAACCTCCTCAATTTACTATTATTATCCTTGAATATGTTTATTAGTTGAATGTAAGGTAAAAATGATGGATTTTGATATACGCTAAATAAGCCCTTATTGACAAGCAATTCATACCATTCTATAGAACCAATTTTTATAAAATCAGTAGTTTCCGCTATTTGGAAGGTACTCAACGGAATATCCAATTGTTCTGTATTTCTTTCACTTGCAGTTAACAAGCTCAAGAAATACATTGGGCTGTTGATAAAATTTCTTGCAAGTACTCTTGGCAATTTTTTTAATAGTATATATGTCTAAAATATTAGAGATCGGTGAGCTTTTGGATATGCTCAGATATGTCGACAGACATGCAACCATGGCTTAATCCAACTTTGTCAATGCTTCTTTTTTAATTTACATTCTTGCTTGTTTCACAATGATTCTCTTGCTTGCGCTCTCTCTTATCTTTCTTTCGACTGGCATGTTTTCTTTACTGTAATGTTCCCATTCTTAATAACCATAATCTTTCATTATATACTGCTGAATTTGCTTCTTATTTCTCATCTACTCATCCGATAGTTAATTCCTAACACTCAATGCTATTGGCAATCCCCGACATCGGTGCCAAAATGTGATTGTTATTTTACTTATTCTATAAACTCCTTTCAGAATAAATCTGTATAGGGAAATTTAAACTCAAGGAAAGATTAAGTGTATGAACTTACAAGTTAGGATCACACAATTAACTGTAATCCAAACCACTAAAATACCAAGTAATACTACAATGCTTTCTTCCAGGAAGAATACTCCTTCATCAATTAATAATCATAATGTGCAACCCTGCACTCTCAAAAGACTACTAAAAACACAATAATTCCCATCCAATACCAGGAAAACAGATTTCACTCCAACCAATCTAGATCCACATAATTTCTATAATCACAGACTTTCTCTATCCAAAATACTGACAACTCTCGATAAACAATAATCATAATCTTTCAATCATAATCAATCTTTCAATAACTTCTCATATAATTCAATCACTCAGTACTCCAATTACATAATCAATAATTTATAAATCAATCTCTGATTTATTTCACAGACTCACTTTTTAGTATCCAAAAACTATCCATTACTCTTCAACAACAAAGAAAACAAAGAAACAAAAAGGTAGCACCAAGCTTAACTCTGACTCATGTCTATCACAGTTTAGCACTCCCACAAACTTCTACAACTCTTATATAATTCCTCCTGATTTCTAGATCCTAACCGTAATCTTGTAATTAACTACTTTTAATAATTGATTTAACCATTTGTCCTCCTAAACTGACTATTCTATCGACTATTAATTTATTTTACCAATATCTTATAGAAACGAGCTAATATCTATTCTACACAGTCATATATCACTCTTTAACTAATCTCTTATAAAAATCCACGTGGGATGGATCTAGTCCAATTTGGACTGAGAAATGTACAATTGCATTTGAGGAATTGAAACAAAAATTGGTGTCAAGACCAATATTGGTTGCACCTTATTTGACGAAACTATTTCATATTTATGTTGATGCATCTAATGTTGCTATTGGATCTGTATTGAGTCAAAAAGATCAAAAAAAATTTGAATCATTTAATATATTATTCTAATCGACAATTAGTTGCAACTAAATAAAACTATACCACGACTGAACAGGAAGCTTTGAGAATGATTTATTCTATTAAAAAAAATTTGGCATTATTTTCTTAGTTATGACTTTGTGTTTCATATTGATCACGATGCTCTTAAGTATATAGTTAATAAACCTCAATTGAGTGCATGTATTATTCGATGGATGTTACTACTTTAAATATTTAACTTTACTATCAATATCAAACTAAGAAAGAAACATACCAATGCGGACTATATGTCTCGTTTATCCAATATATTGGGTAATGAGCCTATCAATGATATCCTACCTGATGTGAAATTATTTACTATTAACGTGATTACACTCAAATATAGTGAATTAATTTAATACTTGACATTTCAAATATTTTTACCTACTTATATTGAAAAACTTAAGAAATCATTGATTTTAAAAAGTGTGCTATATACAATAATTGATGATGCCTTGTATAAGCAAGAGTACGATGGAATTTTATGTCATTGTTGTATTATAATTACTTATAGTATATAAAAATTAGTTAGAGCATGTCATATGTTCATAAGTCTTGGTGTATGTTTGAATGGTTAATAGATTAATTTAAAGAGAGTGGATTTAAGAAACTTAATTTTGAATTTTACCTTTTTTGATTATAGCATTTAAAAAAATTATAGAACCTAAATATTGAATATGAAGCCTTGATACGAGATTAGAACCTAAAGATGAAAATCTTAACTAGTAGGAGGTTTATTGGAAGAGATGAAAGGAAGACATGGTTGGATGAAGGCAAGGAACAAAGATCTTCATTTCTATTGATCAAAGGCCATGTCAAATGGACTTCAAGGAGATTTTTTGAGACCTTATTAGGAATTAGGGTTTTTCTTTCGAAGTCATTTGAGCTTTAGAAGCTAGGGTCATCAAGTTTAGGTTTTTGGATATAGATTGGATGCAAATTTTCTGTGATTTGGAGTTTTTATGAAGGAGTTATTGGTGCTCAAAGTTAAGGTGTTAATTTCATACCTACTGTCATTCTTTGGGATTTAATATATGTTTACACAAAGCAAGAAAAGATTAGCAACTGAAGTTATAGAGAACACTTCTTTAACTATACTTTTTATATATTGTTTGATGAATTTAGAATCTAGATGAAGTTATAAAGGGTTGAAGTCAATGCATCCAAATCAAAGGCAATAAGTAAGTCATTTTATTCATAGTAATAGTTGGAGCCATATCTTGAGTTTTTGGACGAATTTTAGACTCAAACTTTTTGAAAAAGATAGATTATTGTATGAAGAAGCTATATATAAAAATTTTGTGGCATTTAAGTACTTAATTTGTGAGATATAAAGAAAATTATACATAGATGTATAAAACCTAGGATTTGAAGCTCGTATTAGGATTTTAGTGATATCTTAAGATCTGCAATAAATTTATAGTTGAAATTTATTGTGATAGTTTTTAGAAGTATATTAGTACTTTATGTAAAATTTGAGTATATTTAGATGGTCCAATTTGAAGATATGAATTTTTGAAGTTTAGAAAAAATAACCTCATAAGGATATTTAAAGATTTAGAGGTTTTATCATATTTTGGATATTTTAGGGAACTTAAGACTTATATATTTGGAGTAATAGAATCTAAAAGTATTATATATATATATATATATATATATATATATATATATATATATATAAACTTGGTCTTTTTTATCTCAAGACTTGATTGAGCAATTAGTGGCAGCCAAGAGCCTAGTGCTTTCTTGAGGCAAATTTTCACTACCTTGACATATTGGTGCTTCCACTGAGAGAGCCTTAAGGTATTATTTATTTCAAGAAGTTAAGATGGAAGATCAAAATCTTTGATTTGCATTACCAAGTAAGATGGGTGCCTATAATTTATTCAAGGCATTTGTTTAATTTATGGAAGAATGGCAACAAATATATGGATAAGAAAGGAGCACTACTAAGGCCGTATAAGTAGTAGTGAACAAAGTTGGGAGGTTTGATGGAAGGAATATTATCAAGTTCTTAAGGATTTATACTTGTGAAATAGAAGTGCATCTAGTTTCAAAAATTAAGATGATTACTACCTTTGATTTGGCAGTGATACCAAAAATTAGGAAAAGGATGTAAGAATTGTATGCAGAGACTATATCATCGAAGAGATTTGAAGAACTCTTGAAAGATGAATTTTTTGGAGAAGATTCAGAAAGAATAAAAAAGGTAACTTTTTTGGAATGGATTGAACAAAGACTAGGTAATCAAATGGCTCCAAATGAATTAATTAAAAAATTTGAAACTAAATTTGGCCAATTACCATGACAATAAAGGAAGTTCTTAGAAACATGGAAAATTGGATTATTCTTACAAGCAACTGATGAATACTTAGAGGACAAGTTGCTCTTTTATCTAGCAGATAAGACATCTAAGAGTGGTTATATAAATAATTAAAATTTAGTAAAAGAGACAATGAGACTTTTGATTAAACAACAAAAGATTAAGACTCGTGGTTTAATATCAACATTGGAACAAGTGCCTACATCACAAAAATCAAGTACCACTTCAAAAGATGATCAAGTTTATCAAAGATGGTACTCTTGAAGAATTGATCAAGGGCATATAGGATTTGAAGGTAAAAATGACTGAATTAAAAAATTCCAAATAGTAAATCCATCAAAGATATTTGAAGGCTCAAAGAGATTTGTAGAGTGATGTATGTAGTATGATAATCCAAAACATAAGCATAGTGAATGTAACAACCATAAAGCTGCAATCAAGGATGGTATTATATATTTTAAAGAAGGTAGGATAAGACTCATAAGGTTAGATGAGCCTTTGAAGATTAATTTTGGAAAGGGTGGCATGAAAAAATTGATAGAAGAGAAAATATTAAAGAACAATTCCATACAAGGAAAAGAAATTGAGTCTTATTTTGCTACATTTGAGCAAAAAGTAGTTAAGGCTAATTCTTTATCAGCTATAGTAGCCATGATCAGGGAAGCTAAAGCTATTAAAAAAATAATTGGATGAAATGATCTACTTGTTGTTATTAGCATTAAAGTATTTTTACATGAAGACAAACATGATGGTTTGCATGATGCTATAGTTGAAGAAAAAAATGGTAAAGCTCTTTTGTGAAGAAGATGCTACTAAAATTGGAAGTAAGAAAAGATCTCCAAGTAACAAAGAAGCTTATGAAGATGAAGAAAAACCAAAGAAAGTACCTACTTCTAATCATCTTGGAGATATATCAATATTAAAGGAATGGTGGAAAAAAGACAAATTGAAGGAGAAGGATGATGTTAGCAAAGCCAAAGTTGAAGCTATTATGGAAAAAGTATTGAATATTCAAATAAATATGAATAAAAAAAAAGAGATTAGTGAGGTATTTTTTCTATATTAAGGTACTATAAATTTTATAAAAGAAACACAATAAGCAAGATACAAGTAAGTAGAAATCAGCAAGATTAGACATAAGAGAAGTGTAGAATGAGATACCTCTCACTTCTAATATAGGTAGAGATTACATCTATTTTGGCTAATATTCATCTTACTTTCATCCAACTAAATCCTAAATTCCTCTTAACTTAGCCGGCACTTTAAATCCTAGCCACCACCTTGGTAACTTTCCTTCATCCTTTTGCTGCCCTTTGACCATAAGCAACTTATCTAAGATAATAACTTTTACCTTCTAACTTATTAACACTCCCACTTTGCTATTGGTTAAAGGCTAATAAACCTAATCTCTTGGTCAATTTGTAATGTCTATCCTTCACCAATACTTTTGTGAGTAAATTAGCAAGCATGTCTTCCGTTGCACAATATTTCATATCACTTACTTCCATCTCAATCTTCTCTCATATGAAGTGATGTTGAATGTCAATGTGCTTTGTCCTTAAATGATGCTTTGGATTCTTGGCAAAAGCAAGGCATCTTTGATTGTTACACTTCACTGGAGTTGCTTCCAATTGCATAAGTCCACTGTCTTCTAAAACTTGTCTTAACCATATTGCCTCCATTACACCATGACTTGCTGCCATGTATTCTGCATCCATTGTAGACATTGTAATTGTTGGTTGTCTCTTACAATTCCATGAAATTGCTCCCATTCCAATAAAGAATACATGTTCCATTGTTGATCTTCTATCATTTGCATCTCTAGCCCAATCCGCATCACAATATCTATACAATGTAATATTATCATGTCCAATACACAATTTGAAGTTCAAAATGTCTTTTAAGTACCTCAAGATCCTCTTAATGGTTGTCCAATGAATTGGTCCACCCTTTGACATGTGTTGACTCACAACACTCATCGCATATGTAAGATCCACCCTTGTACCAACCATTGCATACATAAGTGAGCCTACTACTGCTTTGTGTGGAATATCTTTCATTTCTTCTTCAACTTCAGCAAATTCTTAATCCGTGAGCTTCATCAACTTCAAATTTGCCTCCAAAGGTGTTTCAATGGACTTGCACTCCTCCATGTTAAACCATTTCAACACTTCTTCAATGTACTTCTTTTGACTCAATGTAATGATCTTCTTAGCTCAATCTTTCCAAAATTCCACTCCTAAGCAATAGTGGAGCTCTCTCAAATCACTCATTTCGAATTCTTTTACTAACTTTGTCTTCAACCAATCCATCTTTTTGAAAGTATTGGTCAAAATGATCAAATTATCATTATAAAGAATAACAATCAGCAAGAAGGATTTTGATTGCATTACATACATAGAATGATGAGCGTCACTCCTTACAAATCTCTCATTCACAAAAAAAATGTCAAAATATTGATACCTTGTCTTTGATGATTGTTTGAGTCCATACAAGGATTTCTTCAACTTACACACAAAGTGTTGTTTTCCTTCTTCAACAAATCCTTGGATTTGATCTATGTAGATGTCTTTTTCAAATTTTCCATTCAAAAAAACCGTTTTCACATCTATTTGGTGCATCTCCAAGTCCATTGTTGCCCCAATTGCCACAATGGTTCTAATGGTGGTGAATTTGGCCACGGGAGCAAATGTCTAATTGAAATCAATACCAACAACTTGTAAGTAGCCTTTGGCTATCAATCTTGCCTTATATCTCATAATATTACCCATTACAACCCTTTAGGTTCTAAACACCCACTTACAATCAATTGAAGTTCAATTTGGTAGAAGTTGAGTCAATTCCTATATTCCATTATCAATGAGTGATTTGTAATTTTCTTCCATAGCATTCTCCCACTTCATAACATCCGTGGACTTCATTGTATCACATAAACTCAACAAATCAACAAAAAGTGCAACATTGATATGTTCTTTACTTACTTGAGGAAAAATATGGTCCTTCCACCATTCACCATGTTGTTTTCTATCTCTCAAAGGATATCTCCTTTCATTTAAAGAAGACTTAACTTGTTGCACTCCATAGTCACCTCCAACCTTCTATTCTTTTGAAGATAGTCTTTTCTCACTCAAAGGTTCATAATCCTCATCACCATCATCATCAACATCTTCATGCTCTTCATTGCTAGTCTAAGCAATTATAGAGGCCTTCTTGTCCACCTTCTTTGCTTCTTCATCTTCATTTCCACCTTTACAACCATCATTGTCTTTGTCTTCTTCCTTCTTTGCTGAATTTGAAGATGTGTCCACAAACATACCATTACTCCCACTTGGAAACATCTCCAAGTGCTCACAAGCACTCTTGTACTCCAAAAACTCAACATCATGACTTTTGATGATCTTTTTAATCTCCAAACACATGAGCCTATAAGCCTTTGTACCTTCACAATATCTAATAAACACATATTTTGTACCTTTTGCATCAAATTTTGATCTCATACAATCTAGTATCTTTGTATATGCTATGTATCCAAAGGTCTTCATGTGAGAAACACAAGGTTTTCTCCCTTTTCAAGCTTCTTTCGGCATCATTGATGTAAGTGCACTTGTAGGACATCTATTTCTTATGTACATTGCATTTACAACTGCTTCCACTCAAAACTCATGTCCAAGGTGTTGTGCATAAAGCATACTCCTTACTATCTCTACAATGGTCTGATTTACTCTTTCAGCAAATCTATTTTGTTGTGGAGTGTAAGAAGTGGAGGTTTGTCTTGCAATACCATGCATCTTCAAGAAATCATTGAATTACTTTGACATATACTCACCTCCATTGTCAGTACACAATACCTTGATTTTGTATTCACATTGCTTCTCGACAAGTGCCTTAAACTCTTGAAACCTTGTGAAATACTTACTCTTTGCTTTGAAGATGAAAATCCACACCTTCCTTGAAAAGTCATCAATGAATGTGACAAAATATCTTGTACCTCCTATTGATGGCATCCTTATAGGTCGACAAATATCAGAATGGACAATCTCCAATAACTTGGTTGCATGTGTTGGAACTCTATTTGAAAATGAGGCCTTTTTTTGTTTGCCTTGAATACAACCTTCACAAGCAAGTGTCATAGCATTGTAGCTTATATGACCAAGATCTAAGCCACTTACCATGGATTGGAGTTCCTTCATGCTCTTAGCATTCAAATGACCAAGGCGTCAATATCAAATGCCAAACTTCTCTTGATCTTGAAGAAATTCAGCAAATGTTGCTACTTCAACTCCATTCACCTTCTTACACTTGATGAAGTAGAAGTTGCTATCTCTAAAGTCCTTTGTAATATGATCTCCTTCCAATGTGTTCACAAAACACCCATTCTTATCAAATTACACTTTATAACCATGTGAAACAAGTTTACTCACCAAAAAGAAGTTTTTCTTCATCTTTGGTACATGTAAGTCGTCCTTCAATCTGATCATCTTGGTTTGGACCTTCACAACAATCTCTATAATGATGGAGCCTACTCTAATAGCTTGTACTATGCCATTGTATTCCATGAGGATATTTCTTGTTGAAATCTCTTCATAAGTGTCAAATAAACTTTTGTATGGAATTATGTACTTGGTGGCACCAAAATCAATGATCTACTTAGACATAGCAGCCATGGAAGTGCCTTCACTTGCCATGAATGCATAATCATTACCTCCATATTCATCACGAGCATTGTTTGCACTTTCTCTATTTCTTTTCTTAGCCTTGTAGGAATTTCGAGCAAAGTGACCTGGTTATCCACAAATGAAGCAAATTCTCACAATGCCACATTAAGTGGGATGATTTCCCTTGCCTTGCCTTGAAAAGAGAGCCGAATCCTCACTTTGGGAATCTTTTTCTTTTCTCTTGATTATTTCATGGACAAGTCTTACCGTAACATAATCCATTGTGAGTTCTTTTACTTTGATGGATTCCGTTGCCTCAATGAGGTAGTTGTAGGACTCGAGAAGGGTCATGTGATTGTCATTTTACTTACTCTAACTAATCTAATCAGAGTAAACCTGTATAAGGGAATTCGAACACAGGGAAAGAATACCGCATGAGCTTACACGTTAGGGTCACACAATTAACTGTATTCCGCACTACTTAAAACATCCAAGAAACACTACAATGCTTTCCACTTCCTAATAATACTCCACCATCACTGATAACAATAACATGTAATCCCGCACTATTCTAAATGACAAGACATAATCATACTATAATCCAAATTCTGGAGTTCTTCACCATTAACTGCCTTCACATTACAGTGTTTCACACAAACATAGACTCATTCTCTCTGCTGAACTACAATCAGATTTAAGCATTCAATCTTTCTTCTTCCCATTTAATAACAATCATACTTCCATTCCATAATTCACTTTCACAATATTCAAAAACTCTTAATCTTCTTATTTAAAGAAAATAACAAACAAAAGAAAAGAGGTAGCACCAAGCTTACCCCGACTCACACTATCACAGTCTGGCCCCTACTTCCTCTCTCCCATCTTCCTTATGCTACCACGAGATACCAACTGCTACATCTCTAATGAAAACTGCTTTTCCTAACTATTCATCCATTTTACCTACTGAACTACCTTTTCAACAGTCATCTATCCCTGTTTATACTATAAACTAAGTATCTACAATTTAGCAAATAACTACTTATTCTACATAGCCCCACTTCCATCTGTGCAGCGTCCTCGCAAACATAAAATCGATATATAACTTAAAAAAAACTTCTCTAAAATTTCTATTTATCTGATACACCCAATTGATCAATTATTCCATTATCCGTTATTGGTTCCACTGATTCTGGCTCTAGTGATACATCTTCATCCTCTTCCAATATTTCAAGCGACTCCTTTCTCAACTGGGCTGAAAGATCTTCATTGTATTCTCCCAATTCACGGACCTGAGCTTTCAGTTTCAGGATCTGGGCATCGCGAAGTTCCAACTGATGTTATTGCAGACTCATCTCTTTTGGGACATCTTCAATCGACACTTGAGATTGGCTTCTCACAGTTAACTCTTCCGTCAGTTTTGATACTTCATTTTGTAAAACTCCAATTTCAAACCTAATTTTCTCTGTTTCACATCTCAATTGGTCACACAATAACGCTTTCGCTGTCGCCAATAACTCTGTCTTGTCCACTTCCGCTTGCAACTGGCATTTGAACTTCTCCCGTTCCAAATCCCATGACTTCCTATTCTGAATGAATTCGTCCTGTTGTCCTTCCACGATCCGTGAAATCTGTTCTTTTTCCTTTATCCAAGACTCATATTCGAGAACCAATTTCTGCTCCAGGACCAACTTGGCTTCTTCAATTTCTTGAATCCTCAGTTCTTGCTCCCTAATTTTTTGATTTTGATCCGATATCTTTTTTTTACTGTCCTACCAATCTTGTTTACTTCTGTCTTCTATATCCAATGCTCGTACCATACAATGTATTTAAGAAATGTGCTTCAATATGGCATTTTTAAGAGATATTCCTTCAAATAATCGATCTTCTGGAAACGCCAACTGGTTGATATCTATCAATAATGGAACTTGATTCTTCTCTTCCACCATAATACCACTTTGAACCTGTCTCGCTTTGATAACCAGAGCTACCCCTTGAACCATTGTACGACTTGATTCTCTGATTTCTTGTATTACATTCGCTGCATTGTGATTCTGTGCCAACAGATTTCGTTCTCTCTGCAAAGATGCTGACACTGGTATAGGATTTTCCTCTTCTGATGGTGGTTGATGCAATGTATGCACGATGATAGCATACACATAATTTGAACAAAGCAAGGATGTGAACTTCCCCAACTTGAACTTGGCTCCTATCTCCACATGAATACGAGTAGCTACGTAAGCCGCCCAGTTGAACACCATCCCTTCAAACGCTCCTACTGCTGCATACAATAATCATTTTGACACATATGTGAGATGTCGGTACAATCCTAACCGCCTCAGCACAAACCGCAACCATTCTACATATTCTGGTGTAATCGCCTCCTGAGTCCGCCATCTTTGGCTCCTTTCAAAGGATGACATTCCTCCCTTGAAATATCTACCTGGGATGAAATCGCTTGATTCATCAGTCCCTACTGCCATCTCTCCAATGGGAAGAAACAACACCTTTTCCAGGATTGTTTCATCAATCTCAATAATTCACCCTTGAAAGATACTTGATCCATCCTCGAGGTTGTAATTCTTAATGTATTCCTCCACTAATGATACATTGATTGATGATAAATGCTCTGAATGGTGCAAAAACTGGAACAGCTTTGCAGTCCGAAAATCCCTTATTTTTCTTTGCGTCCAACAGATTTCTAACTTCATCGGCCCCATATTGGTAACGATTATCACAGACGGTGGTTTTGCTGTGCGTTTAGCTCTCACATTCCGGCCACTTTCATCTCTGTCTATAGCTCTCTTGGTACTTTCAATCGCCATGACTCAAACGCTTACAGGTCCTAACCGTCAATGCGACTCTCCAATATGCCCGAAACACTAAAATGAAACACAGATAAGCAACAATAGAATATAACACCATAGATTAACCCTTAATAGGAGCCCCACTCCTATTCTATTACCTAGTGATCAGAACGACAATATGGTACCCATACTGTCCATTTCTCACTTCCTTCGCATCTGACACTATAGTGATTACTAAATATCCTTGCAGCCGCCTCTATGCCTTATACCATAATTAGGTCCCTCCAGAGTCCATTCGAAGTTCCCTCCCCACAAATGAAATAAAACCCGTCCCGGGTTTTAGGTATTATATAACCATAAACGATTCCCATTAATGCGAGTACTGAAACGATGGCCCATGAAATCCTCCAATTGAACAGACCCATTGGAAAAGCCTTCAATAACACGATATGGCCCATGCCAACGAACTTGAAATTTTTCCAGAAAATGATTGAATCGGCTGTCATACAGCAATACCAAATCATTGGGTATAAAACACTTCGGCCGCAGTTTACTATCATAGTAACTCTTCCTCCGTTTTTGAGTGGCTTCCATGTAGAATAGAGCGACAGCCTGTATTTCATCTAATTCCTCCAATTTCATCAACCGAGAGTGTAATGACTCGGTGTTACTGAGGCGTTTGTCTAAGGCAATACGTAAACTGGGAACCTCCAATTCGATAAGTAAAATTGCCTCTTGACCGTAAACTAATTGGAACGGAGTAGAGTGGGTAGTTACTTTATAGGCGATACGATAAGCCCACAAAGCTACAAAGAATTTGGTCTCCCAATCAATACCGGCCCCTGAAATTGTCTTAGTTAAGACTTTGCACAAAATGCCGTTGGTCTTTTTCGTTTGCCCATTGGCGAGAGGATGATAGGAAGTGGTCTTACGATGCTTGATCTCATATGTGGTCGTCAAGGCGGCGATGGTAGCATTGATGAAATGGGTGCCTCGATCGCTTACCAATTCCTTGGGACACCCAAAGCGAGTGATAATATTCTCATATAAAAAAGTTGCCACCGTACTGGTTTTATCGGTGCGGTGTCGTATTACGTGTTGTCTTGTTCGGGAATACATTGGGTATCTGGCTGTGGAAGGTATAGTTGTTTTTGCAGATAACAAGGAAACCCTAATAGATTTTATCCATGTATGAAGAATATAATTGAAATATCAATTTCCAAGTATTTAAAAACACTCTTCATAGTCATTTTAACCATACAATATTCCAATTGCTTTATTTCTTTTATAATTAAGTTGTTTTTGTTTTTCTTAATAAGCCCTAATCCTAGCCAATGAGCTTTGACAAGCTGTAACTTTTGATCCAACCGTCCACTTAGTGTGAAATTTTGCACCCAAATACCAGTATAAGCCTTCTATATGCTCAAAAAATTTCAGCCCAACCCAACTTACAGATTGCAAGAAAACGCCCAAAAACCGCACTGATGACACTTGGCCGCAACCTTTAAATTTGATGTAGAAACTCTAGAAGTGATTTCTCCTTTGTCAACCATTAACTCCAACTCAAAATTGAATAGCTGCTTGATCTCCAAATCTTCTATTAGCAAGCCAAAAATTACGTCAATCCAACTAGTAGATCTTCAGATATCACAGAAATCCTATCCAACCCTAGACTGCCAACTTCCGACAACCCTTTGTACTAAAACCCAGATATCTCTTGATTGCATCGTTAGATTAACACAAATTTTTGTATACACTTAGCACACCCAACTATCCAAACAATATCAAATTTTGATCCATAGATGCTACACGACTTGCACAAACCAATTGAGAATGCAAACCATTAATGTTTTATATAAAATCCGAAACACCAAAATAAACACTGACTTTGAGCAGCGATTGCTTTCCCCTCACAAACCCTAATAAAACCAAACTAGTGACCTTAAAAAGAGCTTAAAGCTAGCTCTTCGATCCAAAAAATCCAATCTGAAAAAAAAACCCTCCACTGAAAAAAACCCCTATCTCTTAACCTTCCTCCCCTTTAACCCTAATTCTCCCCTCTTTCAAACCCTAGCCTCTGAATTTCTTTAATCTTCCGTCTTGGATCCGAAATTGGCTCTCCCCGTCTTTGATCCGGAATTGGCTCCTTTGTCTTGGATCTGGAATTGGCTCTCGCCGTCAGAGCTTTTTCCTCCGTTTTACCTTTAAGAGATCTTTTTACAGAAAACAATGTTCCCTGAAACGGCACAGAGAACAAGACAGCCTGAAACAAAATCAAAACCCCGTAATCGGGACCACATTGAGTCGCCCGACCAATTCAGGTCTCATATTGGATAAGAGTCTAGTACTAAGACCCGGATGTTCCCGAAATTAGATCAATTTGGTCCTTCGCGTCACATTGGCTGAGGCCCGTAGTAAGACCTAGATTTTCCCGTAATTAGATTGCATTGGGTTGCCCGACCAATTCAGGTCTCATATTGGGTAAGAGGACCCGAATTGGATTCTTGAAATTGGATCCAATTGGCTCTTCGAACCAAGCTCACCTGTCGTGTAAATTGGTCCTTTCCCTTCCTGCTAACTCCCGTTATTGGAATTGAATAGAGCGTTTCAGTATGCCCCGACTGATAGTAACGGGGTGACTGAACCTAGCCTCTCAGTATTTGCACTGCAATTGGTCGTTGCTCCCAATATTTGAGGTAACTGAACATTAATAAAAATCCTCTTCCTTTATATTTTCACAGTATACTTGTGTTACAACACGACAGCGAGTAGCAATCGCCTCTGCCCATTTGGTGACATAGTCTGTGGCGACTAAGATATATCACTTTTGACCAAGTTTTGACCCAGGTGCAATGGGACCAACAAAATCAATATCCCATTTTTCAAATGGGACCTGGGCCAAGATTGGGACTAACGGCATGGCGAAAGTACCCATAGGTCGACCAATTCGTTGATAAGGATCACAACGACGAACGAACTGGTGGGTGTAAGCCAAAGAATTGGCTCGCATAGTAACTTGAGTGAAAAAATCCACCAATTAGGATTAGTTAGCACCGAGGAGAGTGATTAGGATAGTTACAAGCCAATAAATTGTGGCTAAGGGGTTTAAATTATGTTTAGAACGAGTTCTCACAAGTTAGGAGCAAGGAAAAAATCATAAATTAAGAATCTAACGGAATACAATCTAATTCAAAAGGGTGGAGACTTATTTTCACCATCAAAACCCCGAATCCATCATGTGTTTTCAACACAGTGAAGGAAAAACTTAAATATTAAGAAGGGTTTAGTAAAAGCAACCACATGAAATCGGCCTATGACCACGATAACAAATTTTGTCGCGACACTAAAATTATGACTCACCTAATTGTCTTACAATTAACGAATTTAAAACCTAAATCAACTCTCGGAATTTGTAAATTCCTTAGGGGCCCTTGATTAGATAAATTCCGAACAATTCATGGTTATATCTAATGGATAAGAAGTAATTGATTTCTTAAGGTCCTTGACTATTCCAAAGGCCATGAGGAAATAAATAAATAAATAAATAGACAAAAGAACCGCAAGTCATAAGTTGGAGGAGCAACCCAATAATTGAGGTGGAAGAAAAATAAAGAAAAGAAAAATAAAATTAAATAAAAATAAATATAAATATAAAAGTAAAAAAATTGAAGGATATAGAGGCCGAGCACGGCTGGCCATGTGGGCGAGTACTATTTATTTCCAATTTGGTTTTGATTTTTCTATTTTATCCCTTCCCCCGAGCTGGCGAGGGGGGATTTGGGGCTTTCCTAGGGAATATTCCCCAGAATTAGACTGGTCCCGGAGGACCAGCCGCGCCGTCCAGGCAGGCAGCGCAAGTGGGGTAGGCGGGGCCAGAGGGGAGTCGATCGGAGAGAGGAGGAGGAGACCAGGGATCGACGCGGGAGGGGGGAGTAGTCGCGGAAGCTGGCTGGAGGACGCAACGGAACTACGAGCAGGGGGAAGAGAGAGACGGCGGTCTGTAGGGAGGAGACCCAGTCGCGGAAGGGTGGTAGGAGAGAAGCGCTAGGGAGTAGGGGATAGAGGTCCACCAAGAAGAGAGTCTCGGGGGAATCGCGCCAATGCAACGGCGAAGAAGGGAGCCGCGGAGTGAGTCGGCCAGGGAAAAGAATAGGGTAGAGGTCGGAGGATGGAGTGAGGGGGTCTGGATGGCGGTCTTGTGTGTGATGTCTCGGCGGGGTCTCGGGAAGATGGGGTCTATCTGAATCGGGGTGATCGAGAGGCCGCAGCGGTGAAGGAGGTAGGATTGCCGTTGAACGGGAGCTGGGAGTCTATGAGGGAAGAGCCCGGACCCAGAAGGAGGGAACCCCCAGGTCAACAAGGCGGAGACCGGTAGGATTGCGATCGGAGCAAGACGAAGCCCGCACGGAAGTCAGCCGCGCCTGGGCAGATCGGGAGCAGGCAGGCGCCGTTCCGAGAGGAGAGAGCTGATCGGCGGGGGTTCTGTCCGCACGGACTCGGAGGTAGGAGAGAACGTGGAAGCGACGGTGAAGGAGGCCGCGCCTGGGCAGATCGAGAGAAGGCCACCGTGAGGCCGTCAGCAAGGCCTGTGTAGACGCCTGAGGAAAACAAGCAGCAGCGGGGTAGGGGTGGAGAGAGCGGAGGCGACTAGTGCGAGGAGGGTTGCAGCCACAACCAGAATCATGACCTTGGTAGCTAAGGAGGTTACCAACTTCCTTCCTCTTTTCCCTTCAATTGATGATGGTTGGTGATGCACAGTTGAGCTGCTAGGAGTTGTAGTGCCAGAACCGGAATTTCCGATTGACGCGGAAGCGCTGGCCAAATTGCTTAGGATTAGGTCAAAATCCTTGGATCTCCCCTTGCGTGACAAGTCATGAATTCCATGCAATCTTGGTAGTTGTATGGTCTTGAATCTGAATGTATCCTCCTTGGAAGTTGAGTGCTCACAGTCTAGTTGAGATTGAACATGAGGCATGAAGTGAAGGCATGCTGTCCCATCAAGTTGATTATTGAATTTAATAACATTAGACGTAAAAAACTTTAAATTCGGACGTAAACTCGCAAGGATATAGTCATCTGAAGTTGGAAGGTTAATCCAAAAATTAAAATAAAAATAAAATAATAATAATAAAAATAAAATAAAATAAAAATAAAATAAAAATGAATTTAAAAACAAATAATCAATAAAATAAACTAAAAAATATTTAAATAATAATTAAATGATAATTAAGCGACACAATTGGGTAATTCCAGGGTTCAAGAATGGTGAAGGATTTAAGTAAAAGAAAACTACAAAAATAAAAATAAAAATAAATAAAAATAAATAAAAAAATCAAGATAAACATAAGGATAAAGATAGAAATTAGATTAATGAATTAAGCAATTAACCAGGAAATCAACATAAGTTATAAAATTCCAAGGTTGGACTATAATTAGAATCTTGTGATTAGAATTAGCCTCTTCACTAAGGGGGGGTTATTTCTGTTCACAGTGGGCATCAGAAAACATTGTGGGCCACCAATATCTGGCCATTAAAGCCTTGCGAGCAGTGCTGTCTCCCGCGAAATGACCACCACAACTATCCAAATGACAATCGGGAAGTATCGACTGGACTTCATTCGGAAAGATACAGCGCCGTAAAAGACCATCTCAACCTTGTTTATACAAAGCATCACGAATCATCGTGTATGAGGCACTCTTCAGAATAAGGCGCTTCTTAAGCTTGTCCGTGAAAGTCGGCGGAAAAGTATGGAAGGTCAGAAACTGAATAATTTTGCTATACTCGGGGGATATCACATCCACCACAAATAATGCGGCGTCGGGAAGATCATCAGGAACAGGCTCGTTGCCAAGAATATTAGACAACCGGGATAAATGATCCGCGTTCGCATGTTGCTTCACAGATCTGACAACCACCGTAAAATTGAACTCCTGGAGGAGTAAGACCCAACGAGCAATGCGCCCACTCAATTGAGGCTTATTAATCAGATATTTGAGAGCATCATGATCCACATAAAATACAAATGAATATCCAAGCAAATAGTGCCGAAATTTTTGAACCGAGTATATCATACCCAACGCCTCTCGTTCAGTAGTAGTATAGTTGCATTCGGCACCCACCAATTGTCGACTGGTATAATATATGGGATGATCTAATCCCTTATCATCCTTCTGGCTTAACACCGAGCCAATAGCAACATTGAATGCATCAACATACACATGAAATGGCTTTGTCCAACAAGGAGCCACCAATATTGGTGCAAAGACCAATTTTGACTTTAAGACCTCAAAGGCTATAGTACACTCCTTGGTCCAAAAGAGACTAGTACCATCGGATGGAGGTTTCTTCAGTAAGTTTGTTAAAGGTTGACAAATAACCGCAAACAAACTTATAAATCGTCGATAATAACTGACATGACCAACAAACCCTCGAATATCGGAGACTGTCTCCGGTCTGGGCAAGTTCATGATATGCTGCACTTTGTCAGGATCCATAGCAATACCACGACTGGAAACAATATGGCCCAATAAGTTTCAGGACGGAACACCAAATTGGTACTTCTCCGAATTCAACGATATCCCAAATTTGGCACACTGAGCCAAATATTTGCCTAAACAATGAAGATGATCTTGTTTGGTACTGAACGTACAAAAGTCATCTAAAAAGATTTTCATAAACATCCGGAGATAGTCTTGAAAAGCCTGAGTCATCATGCGTTGGAACGTGGCTGGGACGTTACATAACCCAAAAGGCATCACGCGATAAGCAAATGTGCCCCAACCCGTAGTAAAGGTTGTCTTGAGCTGGTCTTCTTTTACAATTTGAACTTGATTATACTCGGAGAATCCATCAAGAAATGAATAGCATTCGTGACCGGCAACGGCATTCAATATACTATTCGTGAATGGTAACGAAAAGTAATCTTTCTTGGTGGCTGCATTAAAATTTCGGAAATCTTGATAAATTCGAATTTTTCCATTCTTTTTCGGTACCATCACAATTGGAGAAACCCACTCACTATTCGGTACCGGATAAATGAAACCCACCGCAAGAAGCTTGTCCAATTCTTCCTTCACCATAAGGGAATATTTAGGATTAAGGCAATGTTGCCTCTGGCGTACCGGTTTAGCGTTTTCTTCCAATATGATACGATGTTCATAGACATCAGCGGGGATACCTTGTAGATCATCATAAGTCCAAGCAAAAGCGGATTTATGATGTAAGAAAAAGTCTGTCCAACAGGTCAACTCTTGTTTCTTAATACCTTTGTAGACCTTAATTAGCCGAGGTTCGGTCGTGGTTGCTAAGTAAATAGTTTGACATACAGGTTCAGCAACAATACTCTGTTTTAATTCTCGCAGTGATTTAAAGTTACTCAGTATGTCTGACATATGCGAAGTAACGAATCCCGTCTTGAGGGTACTAACATGGTGTACATCGTGCGGAGGTTTCCAATCAATGTTAACATAAGCAGAGTTTTCCAATTCCTTTGGATATATAAAGTACTCCCTCGGACCTCTACATTGGTACACCACTCCAGGGTGTAGTGCTGCCTCCACATTGGCCTCTGTACTCGGTACTTCTGTGTCATCCTCGGAGCTAAGCTCATCGTCGGACGTCAATTCAGATACTGGCAATTGAGACTCCCCGTGATAGTGTATTGGGTACATTTGTAACACCATTTTATCTACGCCCTTACCAATTGTCAAAGTACCTCGACCCCAATCGTTCTTGGCCTTTACTTGATACAGCCAAGGTCGTCCCAATAAAATGATGTCATTTGAGAATGCTTTATTGAAGTATATTTCATAAATATATTGTATGGTGCGAGCATTGGATGTAGAGGGCAGTAGCAAACAAGATTTAGAGGATAGTAAGAAGGTGATATTAGAGCAAAACCAAAGAATTAAAGAGTAAGAATGGATGATAAATGAAATTGGGGAATCCAAGCTGGTATTAGAGTAGAAATGGATTCACCAATATGAGACTTGGATGAAAGAAAAAGAACACAATTTACAGATTGTAGAAGGACAACGGGACAAATTGATCCAGAATCGCAAGACATGGGATGTAGAATGGGAGAAACTCAAATGTCAATTGCACGTGGAAGGAGACAAGGCAAAGTTATTGATGAAAGAAAAAGAAGCATTGAGTAATGAATCCAGATACAAAATGGAGAAGTTGAGGTTCGAAATCAAAGTTTTACAAGCTGAGGTGATAAAATTGACGGAAGAGTTAACAATGAGAAGTCAGTCTCAAGTGTCAATTGAAGATGTTCCAGAATAGATGAGTCAACAGCAGCATTAGATAGGAGTGAGGCTATGTAGAATAGATATTAGTTTGTTTTTGTAAGATATTGGTAAAATAAACTAATAGTCCATAGAATAGTGAGTTTAGGAGGACAGATGATTGATTCAGTTATTAAAAGTGGTAATTATAAGATTTTGGTAAGAATCTAGAAATTAATAGCAATTATATAGGAGTTGTAGAAGTTTTTCGGGGGACGAGACTGTGATAGTAATGAGCCGGGATTAAGCTTGGTGTTTTCTCTTTGTTTTTTTTCTTTTCTTTGTTGTTAAAGAGTAATGGATAGTTTTTGAGTACTCAGAAGTGAGTCTGTGGAATAAATCAGAGATTGATTTATGAGTTATTGATTATGTAACTGGAGTACTGAGTGATTGAATTATATGAGAAGTTATTGGAAGATTTATTATGGATGGAAGATTATGATTGTTATTTATTAAGAGTTGTGTATGTGTGTTTCGACAGAGGAAGTCTGTGATTACAAGAATTCTGTGAATTCAGATTAGTTGGAGTGAAGACTGTTATTTCTGGTGTTGGATAGAATTTATTGAGTTTTGAGTGATCTTTTGAGAGTGCATGGTTGCACATTGTAGTTATCAGTTGATGAAGGAGTATTGTTATTGGAAGGAAGCATTGTAGTATTTCTTAGTATTTTAGTGGTTCAGTATACAGTTAATTGTGAGAATCTAACAAGTAAAACTCATGTGCTTAGTCTTTCACTGTATTTAAATTTTCCTATACAGATTTATTCTGGAAAGAATTGTAGAGTAAGTAAAACAACAATCACAAATATCTAAGCCACATCTTCAATATGACTATTAACAAACTTTCTACAACCTTCAACTCCTATTGTCTCATCTTTGTTTTTTTTTCTATCTCTTTTTATAGATATATCATCTAAAAATAGAATATTTTTTTCAAAGTATAAATTCTTTTAATATTTGATTTATAGTATTTTGCATATGAGCCATTGAGTTGGTTGTACCTTGAGGTAAGGTACATATCCTCATGAAATCCAAAGGAGTCTTCATCATACTTGAATTCTTACTCTTTTTAATCAATTGAAATTTATCATATCCAGAATATCATTCTCTAATAGAATAAGTAGCATGACTTACAAATTTCTCAACCACTTCATCTACTACATGACTTGATGCCATCTTCCAAATAGTTATTCTCTTTGTAGGTTACATATCTTGAATAAAACTTAATGCCCCTGACTTTTTAGGTATTGTGAACCATCTATTAGAATAGAGAGCAATTGAAGGTTCTAAAATATCCATCTTCACCTTTTCTTTTAAAAGTTTTATCAATTTTGGAAGCAAAGCTCTAGGTACAAGTATGGATTTTAAATCTCATGGAACATGTGATATAATAAAGTTTACAATAGATACTATAATATTAGGATCCACACATCCAATTTCATCAAAAGTTAACAAAAATATCTTACCATGTGTAGAATAAGTAGTTATTTTCAGAATGTAGATACCTAGTGTATAGTATAAACAGGGATAGATACCTGCTGAAAAGGTGGTTCAGCAGGTAGAATAGATGAATAGTCAGGAAAAGTAGTTATCATCTGTAGTATAGGAGTTGGTATCTTGGGATATTATAAGGAGGATGGGAGAGGAAAAAAAAATGTCAGACTGTGATAGTACTGAGCTGAGGGCCAGACTACGATAGTGCTGAGCTGAGGGCCAGACTGCGATAGTATTAAGCCAAAGGCCAGACTGTGAGAGTTGTGAGCCGAGGTAAGCTTGGTGCTACCTCTTTTCTTTTGTTTGTTATTTTCTTTGAATAAGAGGATTAAAAGTTTCTGAATATTGTGAAGTGAATTATAGAATGGAAATATGATTGGTATTATTTGAAAAGAAGAAAGATTGAATATTGAAATCTGATTGTAATTTAGCAGAGAGAATGAGTCTGTATTTGCGTGAAACACTATAATATAAATGGCAGTTTTGTATGAAGAATTCTAGTGATTGGAACGAGGTTAATTGTGTGTTGAAAGCAGGGAAGGCACAATATTACAGTTGGAGATTATGAGGGTGAATATATTGGTGGAAATAGCAGTTATTGATATGACTAAATTGCAGTAAGGAAGAGATCGATAAGTTGAAGGAGGAGATTATAGTTTCCTTGTGTATTGAGATATTGGAAATAGAGACGATACATTCAAGAGGTAATTGATTGTGTGACCCTAACGTGAACACCTAAGCAACTAGTTATTCCCCATATTTGAATCCCCCTATATGGGATTATGTTGGGAGGTTTCTTCTGGAATAAGTAAAACGAGCAATCAAATTTTGGCGCCGCTGCTGGGAAGTGATAATAGCTTTGAGTGTTAGGAATTAATTACCAAATATGTGAGAAAATTGGCAATGGAAGATGATTTCAATAGTATTTGAAGAAAGAGTATGGTTATTAAGAATGAGAATTTAAAAGCAAAGAGAATAAAGCAATCAAAGGAAAGAACAGAGAGATTGTAAGCAAGAAATTTGTTGCGTAATAAGCGAGATCACAAATTGAAAAAGAAGCATCGACAAAGTTGGATTAAGCCATGGTTGCATGCCTCTCGGCATATTCGATCGTACTCAAAAGACAATCGACCTCTAATATTTCAGAAGTACATACCGTTAAAGAAATTACCAAGAGCACTCGCGATGTCATACTGTAAATGCTTACCGTATATAAAAATTAGTTAAAATATATTTTATGTTGATAAATCTAGATGTGTGTTAGAGTGGCTAGTAGATTAAATTAAAAGGAGTTGGTATAAGAAACTTTACTTTGTTTCTTTACTTCTTTTGATTTTGTCATTAATATATATATATATATATATATATATATATATATAGGACCTAAATATTTAGTATGAAGCCTTGGGAGAAGGTGGAAACCTAAGGATGAAAATCTAAACTAGTAGGAGGCTAATTGGGAGGGATGAAAACAACGCATGGTCGAATGAAGGCAAGGAATGGAGAATTTCATCCCTATTGGTCGAATACCATGCCCAATGGGCTTTGAAAAGGCTGCCCGCGATCTTAAGAAGGGTTTCGGCGACTTCAAAGGGGGCATTCGAAGATTAGAAGCTAGGATTGTAAATTTTAGGATTTGGAAAACAATTTGTATACGAAAATTAGAGGATTTGGAGTTAGAATGAAAAAGTTATAACCGTTTGAAGTTAAGGTATTTATTTAAGACATACTGTTACTCTTTTGAGAGTACAAGGAGTTTTACAGCAGCTTTTGAAGATTGAATGGTACGATTGGAACGGCGATTTTAAGGCCTACATCTTTTATGAAAGAATTATTGCTTTTGGAGTTCATATGAAGGAGTTGTAAGGAGTTGAAGGCGACACTTCCAAATCAAAAGCAGTAAGTAAGGGGGTTTGTTTGTAGTAAAGGTTGAAGCCATAATTTGAGTTTTCGGACGAATTTTTGGCTCAAACTTTTGTAGAATATAAAATTTTTTGTTAAAAAGCTATACATATAAATTTCGTGGCATTTGAGGTTATATTTTGTGAGATATGAAGAAAATTGCATGTAGATGTATAAAGACAAGGGTTTGAAGTGACTATTAGGGATTTCAAGATATCTCAAGATCTGCAATGAATTTGTAGTTGAAAATTGTTGTAAAAGATAATAAGAATATATCAGTACTTCATGTAAAATTTGACTTTGTTTGGATGGTCGAATTAAGAGATATGAGGTGTTGAAGTTCGGGAAAATCTCCACATAAGAATAAACAAGGATTTAGAAGATTTTATCTTATTTTGGAAGTTGTGGGTTACTTGAGGATTGTGTATTTGGTGTAATTACTCAAAAAGAGAAAAAATTATATATAAACTTAGGGCTTCCCTTATTTTTAAGTTTGATTGAATAATTAGTGGCAGCCAGAAGCCTAGCATTTTCTTGAGGCAAACTCTCTCTACCCCGACAACGGGGAGCGCTGCTAATAGTCCAGCAAACCTCTCGAAGCCGTTAACGAAAAACGAGGAAGGCACAGAGGAATTAGGTATCCTATTGGATATCTTCTCAATTGGAAATACGTCCGATCTTAACAAGACTGGTTCTGAAGATCGGCATAAATCACTTGCCAATAAAGACCAATTAAGAGTATACCAAAACCTGTCGTTTTCACCTCATATTCAACCAGTAAAATTATTTGGAGATAATAATAGTCAATCGGGAAGGCGTAGAAGTCCGAAAAAGACTTTTGTGAGAAACAATTTTTATTTTAATAAGAAATTGAGTGGAACATCGACATCTTTAATGACGTCTAGAGGACTAGCAGTTCCAATTGCAGTTCAAATGGGTGCAGTGGACGATCGAACGACTAGCGTCGCGCCATTACTTACTTTTCGGGGTTTGCCAAGTGCGGATCTAGATCAACATTTGTCTCAATTCTTGACGGGGTGTGTAGCCAATAAAGGAAGAACAGAAGATATTTCGCTGAGATAGCTACCAACGACATTGAAAGACACAACGTTTGAGTGGTATAACCGCCAACCTGTGGGACAAATTATCAATTGGGAGGCATTGAAAAATGCATTTTTAGCCCATTTTTGACCAATTGGTTTTGAAGAACGTCTTAGAGAAAAATTAATGAACAGCAGAATGGTACCAAGGGAAGCGGTACAGTTATATTATGGTCGTATAGTGGATATACTTTGAAAATGGCCAAATAACCAAATGCCAAAATCATTTGTGTTGTCCATATTGGTTAATAGAGTACACCCACCAGAATTGAAAATGTTTGTAAAGGAGGCCCAATCAGCCACCATTGCATCATCTCTTGAGCGAGCAAAAGTATGGGAGGAATGTCACTATGACCAGAACTTAACAATTGAAGCCACGATGATTCCATCTCAAGGAGGTTATCAAATGATAAATTGGAATGAGGCATTGAGAAGTTATTTGGGAAGGAATGATTATGGTACAATTCCACAAGGAATAGTGGATGCCGTTCCATTGTAAGCTGTACCACCATCATCATCACACCTTTATGCGCCTTATTCCGCATATCAGAAATCAATACCTACGAAGGAATTGTCAAATGCATTAGTATCAAAGGATCCTAATAAGTCATTGCTATTAACATTGACGAAAAAAATAGATGAATTGGCTGTGAATTTAGCCAAGGATAAAGAAAAAAGGCATAAACCAACCAATATGCATCCCAATGTCTGGTGCAGCAATTGTAAGGAGCAAGGTCATTTAGTAACAGAATGTCCTTCACCACCCCAAATGACTGTACAATGTACCTTTTGCGGGGGCAAGCATATTACCACCAACTATTGGAATTTACAGAAGCAACAACAACTCAGTAACCAGATAATGACTCAACTAACTTCGTGGGATGTCAATCAAATACAAACGAATAATAGGTTTGGTTGGAATGGAAATCAAGCAAATAAACAAAACAGGAATTATTCTAATTTTCTAAACTCTGATTTTTACCAAGAAGATGTATCCAATACTCATGGATTGGCGATGAATCAACCAGGATATCATCAATATCCACCCATAACGAAGCCAATGCCAGACTCTACAGTAACAATGTGTCAAGCAGGATCCTTTACTCATCCGACATGGAACAGACCTAGCCGTTATATACCAGTAGAGACACCGATTATCCCTGAAGGAGTCGGTAGGAGACCACTTCGTTGCTATCGTTGCAGACAAATCAGACATTATACGAGTGAATGTTCTAATCCAAGGGCCAGTGATGAGTATGCTTCAATATGTGGAAATTGTAAGTAGTCTGGTCACACTTATCAACAGTGCAATGCACCCTTTAATTATAATAACCTGAACCAGCAAATGTAAACAAGCCAACCGGTGGAGGACAAAGGCCTTGTTCTACGAGACTCACCAATACATCGTATTGAGGTGGTGAACGTAGTGCTTACCAGAGGCCAACAAAAAGACAAGAATCGAATTCAGGACATGGATGAAGCAATCGCAGGAGAACAAGTAGTACCTTCCACGGGGCTAAATGAACCAATATCAATATTGGGATGTATCTCAATATTGAGTCCTCAACAGACTGAGGAACTCAATTTAGTTCCATGTGCCAATTTGTCGGGACCATCAAGATCGATTCCAATTGACTAAGTACTAATACCTGTATAGCCCAATAAAAGATCTTATGCATTAAAGGAACCTTTAGTGGTAGACAAGTTGGCAAAGTTACCAACGGCAATCCCAATCGCCAGGAAGGAATCGCTGCCGAATGGAGTAAAATCGAAACTAATGAAATGCAAAAGAGGATTGGAAATTACTCTCAATATGGAACCCTACAACATTCTGAGCAATTTGGATGTTATTCAACCTTCAATTATAATGAAGCAACTTTTGGCTGTAGTATCGGAATGTCGATCTATATTGAATTCAGGATTAATATGATGAAGATCTCGCACTAAAAAGTTTCATGAAATTAGCTTAAACCCAGATCTGGGAGAACCAATAATCGATAGCATTTTAATTCCAAAGGTACAAGTTGATGGTGGCTCCAGTGTGAATTTAATGAATGCGGATACAATGGAGGACTTGGATCTAAAGCAATTGCTACCTATGACATTGGTATTATGAATGGCAGATCATAGCCGGGTTAAACCAATGGGTATCTTAAGGAGTGTTCAAACTATGATTGCCGGTATTGCATATGAAATCGACTATATCGTCTTTTGGTTATAACATTCGACTTTATCATATCCAATTTTATTGGGACGACCCTGGCTTTATCAAGCAAAGGTCAAGAATGTTTGGGATCAGGGTACTTTGACAATTGACAAGGACAGAGACAAAATGGTGTTACGAATGTACCCAGTACACTATCACGGGGAGTCTCAATTGTTAGCGTCTGAATTAACGTCGGACGATGAGCTTAGCTCCGATGACGATGCAGTAGCACCAATTACGGAGGCGCCCGTGGAGGCAGCACTACACTTTGGAGTGGTATACCAATGTGGAGGTCTGGGGGAATACTTGATATACCCGACAGACTCAAAAAATTTGGATTATGTTAGTACTGATTGGATGATCAAGTATGATGTACACAATGTTAGTACCCTGGACACAAGATTCAGTACTTCATACATGTCAAACTTACCAACTGACTTTAAACCAGCGCAGGAGTTGAAATAGAACATTGCCGTTGCACCTTTATGTCAAAATATCAACTTGGCAACTACAGCAAAACCTCAGACAATTAAGGTCTACGAAGGTATTAAAGAACAAGAGTTGACCTACTAGACCGAATTTTTCTTGCATCATAAATCTACTTTTGCTTAGACTTATGATGATTTAAAAGGTATTTCCGCTGAAATCTGTGAGCATCGTATCATTTTAGAGGAGAATGCTAAACCGGTACAGCAGAGACAACACCGGCTTAATCCAAAATATTTCATTTTAGTGAAAGAGGAATTGGATAAACTTCTCGACGTGGGTTTTATTTATCCTGTTCCGCATAGTGCATGAGTGTCGCCAATCGTGATAGTATGGAAAAAGAATGGAAAAATCCGAATTTGTCAAGATTTCCAAAAACTTAATGCGGCCACCAAGAAAGATTACTTTTCATTACCTTTCACGGACAATATGAGTAATATATTGTTATTATTACCACTAGGTAAAAGAATAGGAGTGGGGCACCAGTTAAAGTCATTCTGTGGTGTTGTTTTAGGTTGGCTGGAGTGCCATTTTCTTGTATTTCTTATATTTTTGAGAGTAGTAGTTCTAGTTAAGAGTTAACAGTTAGGAGCCAATCACAAAAAAGAGAACGCATGGTAGAGATCCAAAGGCAAGAACTATTCTGGGCTCGCAGTCATTCAATTTTTGAACTGGAAAAAGTGAAGGGTTACTTGGTAATAGAACGAGAAAAGATCGAGTTATTGGCGCAAGAGAAATTGGTATTGAGTGACTAATATAGATGTGAAACGGAGCAATTAAGGGCTAAAATTGAGGCCTTGAATGTCGAGGTGACAAGATTGGCAGAGGATTTAGTTAATATTGGTCAAGTACAAGTATCGACGTTGCCAGTTTCCGAAGTTCCAGAAGAGAGGAGTCACTTTCAGCGCCAGTTGGAATTGAGAGATGCCCAGATCCTGAAATTGGAAGCTCAAGTCTTTGAACTGGGCGAGTACAATGAAGACCTTTCAGCTCAGTTGAAGCAGGAGCCGATGGAAGGATTAGAGGAGGACGAAGATTTATAGTTGGAATTGAAATCAGTGGAACTAATAACAGATACTGCGGCAATTGATTTATTAGATAGGCCAGAGGGATCGTAATTTTTGTAGAATTTTGTTAGATAATTTTTAGATAGGTATCAATTGAGTGTTTGCGAGGATGCTGCATAGTTAGGAGTGGGGCTATGTAGAATAAGTAGTTATTTTTAGAATGTAGATACCTAGTCTATAGTATAAACAGGGATAGATAACGACTGAAAAGGTGGTTCAGTAGGTAGAGAAGATGAATAGTCAGGAAAAGTAGTTATCATCTGTAGTATAGGAGTTGGTATCTCGGGATAGTATAAGGAGGATGGAAGAGGGGAAGAAAATGCCAGACTGTGATCGTGCTGAGCTGAGGGCCAGACTGCGATAGTACTGAGCCAAAGGCCAGTACTGTGAGAGTTGTGAGCCGCGGTAAGCTTGGTGCTACCTCTTTTCTTTTGTTTGTTATTTTCTTTGAATAAGAAGATTGAAAGTTTTTGGATATTGTAAAGTGAATTATGCAATGGAAATGTGATTGGTATTATTTGAGAAGAAGAAAGATTGAATGCTGAAATCTGTTTGTAGTTCAGTAGAGAGAATGAGTCTGTGTTTGTGTAAAATACTGTAATATGAATGGCAGTTCTGTGTGAAGAATTCCAGTGATTGGAACTAGGTTAATTATGTGCTGAAAGCTGGGAGGGCACAGTATTACAGTTGAAGATTATGAGGGTGAATATATTGGTGAAAATAGCAGTTATTGGTATAACTGAATTACTGTAAGGAAGAGACCGATAAGGTGAAGGAGGAGATTATAGTTTCTTTGTGTGTTCAGATATTAAAAATAGAGACGATACATTCAAGAGGTAATTGATTATGTGACCCTAACGTGAACGCTTAAGCAACTAGTCATTTCTCATGTTCAAATCTCCCTATACGGATTTATGCTGGAAGGTTTCTTCCGAAATAAGTAAAATGAGCAATCACACCATGCCTAATAAACATTTCATGAAACATATTTTTCTCTGTTGATGTTTAATTGCTTGCTTAATATGTTCCATAGTATCAATTCGTAATTGAGTAGCTATAAGCTTTATCTTTCTTGCCAAATTTTTTTATTTAGTTTGTAGTCTAGCCTCATGTTTCAATCGATAACTTTTACCAAGTCTACCATTTGTTACTATCTTTTCTAATTTTTCACTCTTTTTAAGTTTTTTTCTTCTTTTTTTAGTTTTCTTTTATTTACAAAATCTAAATCTTTAATCTTTTGAATACTTACAAATCCATTACTAGTCAAGTTCAAAAATCTAAAATTCATATTATCTACATTAAAATTTACCAATGACTTATTTATACCGATGTATCTCTATTCTATAGGGGTACTTTCTAAAAATCTACAAAGTTATTTTTTGGCTCCAGAGGCATCTCTTTTAATTGGTCTCTGTGCCTTTCATAGATAGGTTTCACAATAAAAAATTACACAACTTTTCTTCTATCCCAACTATGAATCTAGGTATAATATGAACCATCATCAAAGACTCTAGTTTTTATTTTAATAATTATAATATAAGGTTGATCAAATATTATCAAATATGTAGTAGAGTTTTGTATAAAAATATATTTTTTCACTTCTACATCTCCAATCTTAGTCTTTAGAGTTGGACAAGCTCCAAATAAATTACCTTATTGATTGTTTGCAGCTTTAATTATTCAACCATGATTAGTATCAACTTGCCACTTGTACTTCTCATATATCTGCCTTAATATAATGGTGATTTCAGATCCATAATAAATTAAGGCCAAAATTAGATCTTTAGAGTCTTTTAATCTCACATATATTTTTATAGTAGTTCTAGCTTAATAAAGAACTGAATAGCTGTAGAATAAGTAGTTATTTGCTGAATTGTAGATACTTAGTTTATAGTGTAAACAAAGATAGATGACTGTTGAAAAGGTAGTTTAGTATGTAAAATGGATGAATAGTTAGGAAAAGTAGTTTTTATTAGAGATGTAGCAGTTGATATCTCGTGGTAGCATAAGGAGGATGGGAGAGAGGAAGTAGGGGCCAGACTGTGATAGTGTGAGCCGGGGTAAGCTTGGTGCTACCTTTTTTTTTTGTTTGTTATTTTCTTTGAATAAGAAGATTAAGAATTTTTGAATATTGTGAAAGTGAATTATGGAATAGAAGTATGATTGTTATTAAATGAGAAGAAGAAAGATTGAATGCTGAAAACTGATTGTAGTTCAGTAGAGAGAATGAGTCTGTGTTTGTGTGAAACACTGTAATGTGAAGGTAGTTAATGGTGAAGAACTCTAGAATTTGGATTATAGTATGATTATGTCTTGCCATTTAGGATAGTGCGGGATTACATGTTGTTGTTATGAGTGATGGTGGAGTATTATTAGGAAGTGGAAAGCATTGTAGTGTTTCTTGGGTGTTTTAAGTAGTGCGGAATACAGTTAATTGTATGATCCTAACGTGTAAGCTCATGCGGTATTCTTTCCCTGTATTCAAATTCTCCTATACAGGTTTACTCTGATTAGATTAATTAGAGTAAGTAAAACAATAATCACATTTTGGCGCGGCTGCCTGGGAAATTGATAATAGCATGGAGTGTTAGGTATTAACTGCCAGTTGAAGTACATGGGAAATAGGTAGCAGTTATAGAAGAATATAATGAAAGAGTATGGTTATTAAGAATGAGAACTTAACAGTAAAGAAAATACGGCAGTCAAGAGAAAGAATAGAGAGATTGCAAGCAAGAAATTTGTTGCAAAATAAGCATCAAAGAAAGTTAAAAAGGAATCATAGATAAAGCTGGATTAAGCCATGGTTGCATGCCTGTCGTCATATTCGAGCATACCTAGAAGCTAATCGACATCTAATATTTCAGAAGTATATACCATTAGAGAAATTGCTAGGAGCACTTGCGGAAAATTTGGTCAATAGGCCAGGGTTTTTTCAGAGACCGTTAACTGAGAGTGGAGAAATCACAGAAGAGTTGAGTATTCCATTGGGTACATTTTCAATAGCAAGAACTGTCGATTCCATCAAAACTGGTTCCATAGAGTGGCATAAATTATTGGTCAATAAGGGCCAATTCAGTGTGTTTCAAAATCCGTCATTCTCACCTCCTATTCAACCAATAAACTTGTTCAAGGATAATAATAGCAAATTGAGTAGGATAAAAAGTTCAAAAAATATATTTGAGAGAGACGCAGACTATATTAACAAACGATTAAGTGTCACATTGTCAAATTCAATGATGACGGGAGGTCCAGCGATTCTCATAGCAGTACAAATGGGTATTGTGAGTGATCGCACAACTAGCGTGGCTCCATTACCTACCTTTAGGGGCTTTCCGAGTGCGGATCCAGATCAACATTTGTCGTAATTTTTGACAGTATGTGTCGCCAATAATGGGAGAACCGAGGATATTTGGTTACGATGGTTGCCAGCAACCTTAAAGGATACGGCGTTTGAATAGTATGACCGTCAACCAGTTGGTCAATTTTCGAACTGGGAAGCATTGAAGAATGTATTTTTGACCCATTTTCGACCAATTGGTTTTGAAGACCGTCTTCGAGGAAGATTAATGAACAACAAAATGATCCTAGGAGAGGCGATGGAATCGTACTATGGCCGAGTGGCTGATATACTTAATAAGTGGCAGAACCACCAAATACCAGAGGTATTTATATTATCTATATTAATAAATGGTTTGCACCCACCAGAGCTAAAAATGTTTGTAAAAGAAGCTCAACCAGTTACGGTATCTGCATCCCTTGATAGAGCCAAGGTTTGGAAGGAATGCCATTATGATCAGTTTTTAACTGCGAGTGCCATAATGATACCAGTTCAAAGCAATTATCAATATCCGGCTTTGAACGGATCAGTGGGTAGTTATCCACAGATGATCGAAACAGTGGCCCATTCAAGTGCCAATACTCAGGGGCCAGTTAATGTTACCCATTGCAAGCTTTACCACCGCAAGTCACAACAGCATATGCTCCATATTTTCCATATCAAATACAAGAGTCAACTTTGGCAAAAAAACAAATAATATCAGCTTCAAAAGATTCCAATGAAGCCTTGTTATTCAACTTGACAAAGAAAATGGAGGAAATGGCCGTTAATATGGTCAAAGATAAGGAGAAGAGGCAAAAGCCAACCAATACTAGGACCAATGTATGGTGCAGTAATTGTCAGGGCCACGGTCATTTGGTAACGGAATGCCCATCACCTTCACAAGTGTTGGGTAAATGTACATTTTGTGGAGGCAAGCATTTAACCGCTAATTGTTGGAATTTGCAAAGACAACAACAATTCAGTAATCTGACCATGATTCCACTAACTCAATGGGATGTCAATCAAGTTCAAACAAGAAATACGTTTAAATGGCACGAAAATCGATCTAACCAACAAAATCGAGCAGTCAATCATTTTCAGAATTCCACTTATAATCAGGGGTTTGTATCAAGTCCTCAGAACTATGGTAAGGAGCAGCATGGATATGAGCCATATGCTCCATCGATGCCATTGAACCAAGTACAACCGGGACAACCAGGATCGTTTTCTCAACCTATTTGGAACAAACCTAGTAGGTATATACCGGTGGAGACACCCAATACGCCTGATGGGGGTGCAAAAAGGCCATTGCGTTGTTTTCGTTGTAGACAGATTGGTCATTATGCCAATGAATGTCCCAATCCAAGAGCCAGTGACGATTATGCGCCAGTTTGTGGGAATTACAAGCAATCAAGGCATACGTATCAGCAATGTAATGCTCTATTCAATTTCAATAATCAAGATCAGCAAATCCAAAGTCCAGAAAAAATGGAGGGGATAAATCGAGGTGCTCAAGACTCTCCAGTTAATCGGGTGGAATGTGTCTATACCGTTCTTACTAGGAGTCAGCAAAAAGGGAAAGGCCCAATTAAACATTTGGAAGATCCTAAAGCGAAGGGCAAATCACACCCAATTACGGATCCATCTCATTCAGGTCCTGACACTGGAAAAGTCTTGAGCCCTGATTTGGTTGCGAAGCCCAATGAGGTCCCAATTACGGAGTCTTCAGTTCCGTCTCGAGCCGGTCTGTTCCCACCATAGTTCGAAGAAGCTTCATACCCGTTGAAAGATCTCCTTGGGAAAGGTAGTCCCAAGGAAGCTCAAGTTGCTGTTTCAATTCCAAGGCCAGGGCAGCAGAATAATTTACGTCACGGAGTTAAATTCATACCCATGAAACGGAAGAGGGTATTGGAAATTACTCTAAATATAGAATCTTATGATATTTTAAAGGATTTGGATGCTATTCGGCCTTCAATTTCTATAAAGTAACTTTTAGCAGTCACACTAGAGTGTCGTTCCACCTTGAATTCATCCCTAACAAGACATCGACATTGTAATATGGAAGTTTGTGAAGTTAGTTTGAATCCTAATCTAGGTGCACCAACCATTGATGTTTTGATTGATGGTGTTCTGATCTCTGGCGTCCAGATAGATGGAGGTTCCAGCGTCAATTTAATGAACGCAGATACAATGGATGCTTTAGATCTCGAACAATTAGTCCCCACGACATTGGTATTACGGATAGCAGATCATAGCCGAGTTAAGCCAATGGGTATTTTATGGAGTGTTCAAACTATAATTGCAGGTATTGCATATGAAATTGACTACATTGTCTTTCGCTTAAAACGTTCGACTTTATCGTACCCTATTTTATTGGGACGACCTTAGTTGTATCAAACAAAGACCAAGAATGATTGGGATCAGGGTACTTTGATAATTGGTAAGGGCGTAGATAAAATGGTGTTACAAATGTACCCAGTACACTATCACGGGGAGTCTCAGTTGCCAGTATCTGAATTGACGTCGGACGAAGAGCTTAGCTCCGAGGATGACACAGAAGTACCGAGTACAGAGGCCAATGTGGAGGCATCACTACACCCTGGAGTGGTGGACCAATGTAGAGGTCCGAGGGAGTACTTGATATATCCGAAGGATTTGGAAAACTCTGCTTATGTTAACATTGATTGGAAACCTCCGCACGATGTGCACCATATTAGTGCCCTCGAGACGAGATTCGTTACTTCGCATATGTTGGACATACCGAGTAACTTTAAATCACTGCAAGAATTGAAACAGAGTATTGTTGCTAAACATGTATGTCAAACTATTTACTTAGCAACCACGACCGAACCTCGGCTAATTAAGGTCTACGAAGGTATTAAGGAATAAGAGTTGACCTGTTGGACAGACTTTTTCTTACATCATAAATCCGCTTTTGCTTGGACTTATGATGATCTACAAGGTATCCCCGCTGATGTCTATAAACATCGTATCATATTGGAAGAAAATACTAAACCGGTACGCCAGAGGCAACATTGCCTTAATCCTAAATATTATCTTGTGGTGAGGGAAGAATTGGACAAGCTTCTTGCGGTGGGTTTCATTTATCCGGTACCGAATAGTGAGTGGGTTTCTCTAATTGTGATGGTGCCGAAAAAGAACGAAAAAATCTGAATTTGTCAAGATTTCCGAAAACTTAATGCAGCCACGAAGAAAGATTACTTTCCGTTACCATTCCCGAATAGTATATTGGATGCCGTCATCGGTCACGAATGCTATTCATTTTTTGATGGTTTCTCTGAGTTTAATCAAGTTCAAATTGTAAAAGAAGACCAGCTCAAGACAACCTTTATTACGGATTGGGGGACATTTGCTTATCGCCTGATGCCTTTTGGGTTATGTAACGTCCCAGCCACGTTCCAATGCATGATGACTCAGGCTTTTCAAGACTATCTCCGGATGTTTATGGAAATCTTTTTAGATGACTTTTGTACATTCAGTACCAAACAAGATCATCTTCATTGTTTAGGCAAATGTTTGGCTCAGTGTGCCAAATTTGGGATATCGTTGAATTCGGAGAAGTACCAATTTGGTGTTCCGTCCTGAAACTTATTGGGCCATATTGTTTCCAGTCGTGGTATTGCTATGGATCCTGACAAAGTGCAGCATATCATGAACTTGCCCAGACCGGAGACAGTCTCCGATATTCGAGGGTTTGTTGGTCATGTCAGTTATTATCGACGATTTATAAGTTCGTTTGCGGTTATTTGTCAACCTTTAACAAACTTACTGAAGAAACCTCCATCCGATGGTACTAGTCTCCTTTGGACCAAGGAGTGTACCATAGCCTTTGAGGTCTTAAAGTCAAAATTGGTCTCTGCACCAATATTGGTGGCTCCTTGTTGGACAAAGCCATTTCATGTGTATGTTGATGCATCCAATGTTGCTATTGGCTCGGTGTTAAGTCAGAAGGATGATAAGGGATTAGATCATCCCATATATTATGCCAGTCGACAATTGGTGGGTGTCGAATGCAATTATACTACTACTGAACGAGAGGCGTTGGGTATGATATACTCGGTTCAAAAATTTCGGCAATATTTGCTTGGATATTCATTTGTATTTTATGTGGATCATGATGCTCTCAAATATCTGATTAATAAGCCTTAATTGAGTGGGCACATTGCTCGTTGGGTCTTACTCCTCCAGGAGTTCAATTTTACGGTGGTTGTCAGACCTGGGAAGCAACATGCAAACGTGGATCATTTATCCCGGTTATCTAATATTCTCGGCAACGAGCCTGTTCCCGATGATCTTCCCGACGCCGCATTATTTGCGGTGGATGTGATATCCCCCGAATATAGCAAAATTATTAAGTTTCTGATCTTCCATACTTTTCCGCCGACTTTCACGGACAAGCTTAAGAAGCGCCTTATTCTGAAGAGTGCCTCATACACGATGATTCGTGATGCTTTATATAAATAAGGCCAAGATGGTCTTTTACGGCATTGTATCTTTCCCAGTGAAGTGCAGTCGATACTTACCGGTGTCGTGTTGTAACACGAGTATAGAGTGAAAATAAAAAGAAAGGGGAATTTTATTAATATTCAGTTACTTCGAATATTGGGAGCATCAACCAACTCCAGTACAAATACTGAGTGGTCAGGTTCAGTCACTCCGTTACAGTCAGCCAAGGCATACTGAAATGCTCCGTTCGATTCCAATAACGGGAGTCAGCAAGAAGAGAAGGACCAATTCACATGACGGGTTCCAGGAGCCAATTGGATCCAATTTCGATAAACCAATCCGGGTCTTCTTATCCAATATGAGACCTGAATTGGCCGGTCAACCCAATGCAGTCTAATTACGGGAAATCCAGGTCTTACTATGGATCTTAGCTAATCTGACGCGAGGACCAATTTTTACCCAATTACGGGAACATCCAGGTTACTACAGGCATCTTTCCCAATATAGGACCTGAATTGGTCGGGCGACTCAATGTGGTCCCGATTACGGGGTTCGATTCTATTTTAGGCTGTCCTGTTCTCTGTGCCGTTTCAGGGAACGTTGTTTTCGGTAAATGGATTTTTTAAAGGTAAAAACGGAGGAGAAAGCTTGACGGCGAGAGCCAATTTCGGATCCAAGCTTGAGGTGGGAGCCAATTCCGGATCTAAGACGGAAGATTGAAAAAATTCAGAGGATAAGGTTAGGGGGGAATCGGGGGGGGGGAGAGCGAGTTTTTTCAAGCTTTTGCAAGGTTACCAGTTCGGTTTTCATTGGGGGTTTTTTTGAAGATCAACGAAATTAGAGAGAGGGCTTCATTCTTCGGGTCGGGGGAAGGAAAGACATAGAATTTGGATTTTTCTTCTTCGTAGAGTTTTAGAAAGACTGAGGCAATCGCTGCTGAAGTCAGTGTTGTAATGGTGAATCGGGATTTTTAAATGAAGTGGGTTTGAATACTCTTGACTGTTTTGTAAAATCGAGTTACGTCTGTGATTGAAGGATTAAAGGAGTGTCTATAGGATCGAGTATGCGGAGTGAATGATATTTATTGGGTTAATCTAACAGGACAGTCAGTGGATACAAGATCGTAAGTACAAAGGGGTATTGAAGATTAACAGTTTGGGTTGTTCGGGGTTCTCTGTAACGTCTAGAGACCTATCGGCTGGGGCAAAAAATAAAAAGACTTCGACAAGCAGTCGAAGAGCATCCGTATAGATTTACGGTACATTGTTGCAGTCGTTTATATTCCAGCATTCAAAAACTGATAGACTGCTTGACTATCTGTGAATCTCCATACTACCTTCTACAACCAGACGCCCGGCGCGTTCTCGAGCAAGAAAGCACATAATACAACACCGGTTGTCATTTGGATAGTTGTGGTAGTCATTTTACGAGAGACAGCACTGCTTGCAAGGCTTTAATAGTCGGATATTGGTGGCCCGCAATATTTTCTGATGCCCACAAGTTCGTTTGTCGTTGTGATCCTTGTCAACGAATTGGTCGACCTACGGGTACTTCCGCCATGCTGTTAGTCCCAATCTTGGCCCAGATCCCGTTTAAAAAATGGGGTATTGATTTTGTTGGTCCCATTGCACCTGCATCAAAACCTGGTCAAAAGCGGTATATCTTAGTTGCCACAGACTATGTCACCAAATGGGCAGAGGCGATTGCTATCCGCACCAATAATGCCAGTACGGTGGCAACTTTTCTATATGAGAATATTATCACTCGCTTTGGGTGTTCCAAGGAATTGGTCAGCGATCGAGGCACCCATTTCATCAATGCTACCATTGCCGCCTTGACGACCACATGTGAGATCAAGCATCGTAAGACCACTTCCTATCATCCTCGTGCCAATGGGCAAACGGAAAAGACCAATGGCATTTTGTGCAAAGTCTTGACTAAGACAATTTCAGGGGCCGGTACTGATTGGGAGACCAAACTCTTTGCAGCTTTGTGGGCTTATCGTACCGCCTATAAAGTAACTACCCACTCTACTCCGTTCTAAGTAGTTTACGGTCAAGAGGTAATTTTACCTATTGAATTGGAGGTTCCCAGTTTATATATTGCCTTAGACGAACGCCTCAATGACACCGAGTCATTACACTCTCGGTTGATGAAATTGGAGGAATTAGATGAAATACGGGCTGTCGTTCTATTCCACATGGAAGCCACTCAAAAATGGAAGAAGAGTTACTATGATAGTAAACTGCTACCGAAGTGTTTTATACCCAATGATTTGGTATTGCTGTATGACTGCCGATTCAATTATTTTTCGAAAAAATTTTAAGTTCGCTGGCATGGGCCATATCGCGTTATTGAAGGCTTTTCCAATGGGTCTGTTCAATTGGAGGATTTCACGGGCCATCGTTTCAGTACCCGCATTAATGGAAATCGTTTACGGTTATATAATATCTAAAACCTGGGTCGGATTTTATTTCATTTGTGGGGAGGGGACTTCGAATGGACTCAGGAGGGACCTAATTATGGTATAAGGCGTAGAGGCGGCTGTAAGGATATTTAGTAATCACTATTGTGTCAGATGCGAAGGAAGTGAGAAATGGACAGTATGGGTACCATATTGTTGTTCTGATCACTAGGTAATAGAATAGGAGTGGGGCTCCTATTAAGGGTTAATCTGTGGTGTTATATTCTATTGTTGCTTATCTGTGTTTCATTTTAGTGTTTCGGGCATACTGGAGAGTCGCATTGACGGTTAGGACCTGTAAGCGTTTGAGTCATGGCGATTGAAAGTACCAAGAGAGCTGTAGACAGAGATGAAAGTGGCCGGTGTCGTGTTGTGGTTTGGCTACTATATGAAAATAATGTAATTATGTACTTAATATATAATTTATTAAGTAACATAGTATGAGCCATGTTAGTAGATTTTAGTTGGTTGTAGGATATAAATTGATTATTACTTTGAGAAGAGGTTGTTTAAAAAGATTACTTTAGAATTTTTATAACTTTAATTTCTTTTGATAGTGGCTTTTAAGATTGGTTTTGGTTGATAGTAACTTCTAAATATTTAGAGTCACCTTTGTTAGACATTGGTGACATTTAAAAAACTATTTTGGTTCTTTTATTTGGTGTTTAGAGCATACATTATGTAAATCTTATAAGAAAAAGGATTGAAGAAGGATTTTGGTAGCAAACGGAGGAATTAGGGCACCAATATAGATGAATGGAGATGAAAAATAAAAATCTCCATTCCTATTGGTCAAAAATCATGACCAATGGGCTTTGAGGAGGCTGCCCGAGGCCATATTAGGGAATAGGGTTAGTTTCTCGAAGCCATTCGAGTTTTTGAAGCTAGGATCAGAAGGTTTAGGTTTTTGGACATGGTTTTGGTGCAAAATTTGTGTCATTTAGGGTTTATATGAAGAAGTTATAGGTGCTCAAAGTTAAGGTGTAAGTTTTCGACGTATTGTCACTCTTTTGAGCATACCGCACGCGTACGGACAACAAACGAGGATCGGCGACCAGATTTGAAGAGAGCACTTTTTCGGCTACAGTTTGTGCATACTGTTTATCGAATTCCAAGCTTTTATAAAGGAGATATTGGCAGTTGAAGTCAGCGCTTGATATCTAAGGGTAGTAAGTAGCCCGAATTACTTGTGCTTGTGATTTGAGCTATATCTTAGACAATTTGATGAGGTTTTAGCTCAAAATTTTCAAGATTGTGTGTGACCTTGTTATAAATCTTTCTATATAAGTTTTGTGTGATTTGGAGCTTGGGCTTAAGAGATATAAGGAAAATAGTTTTCGGGTGCTTGTAAGTTAGGGTTTTGTGCACCTGCTAGGGTTTCTAAGATGCCGAACGATCGGTGATAGATGTACGGTTCAATTTTTTTTTAGTACAAGTTAAGTATAGCATCTAGCTTAGGTAGGAATTTGAAACAAAGTGAACGGTTGGATCAACATATATGAATTTCCAAAGTCTGATGTTAAAAAGTCTTTGGCGGGAAGAAATATATTTTGAAGAATTTTAATATATTTTGAGTTTTTATACAAAACAAAGAGCTTTTTTTTTGGGAGCTAAGGCATTATATACAAAGGAAACCTAAACTCTCTACAACTAGATACCCTTTGTATTCCCAGATTGTAAATCACGCCACACGACACCGGAATGTGAGAGCTAAACGCACAGCAAAACCACCAGCTGTGATAATCATTACCAATATGGAGCCGATGAAGTTAGAAATCTGTTGGACGCAGAGAAAAATAAGGGATTTTCGGACTACGAAGCTGTTTCAATTTTTGCACCATTCAGAGCATTTACCATCAATCAATGTGTCATTAGTGGAGGAATTCATTAAGAATTACGACCCCGAGGATGGATCAAGTGTCTTTCAAGGGTGAATTATTGAGATTGATGAAACAATCCTGAAAAAGGTGTTGTTTCTTTCCATTGGAGAGATGGCAGTAGGGACTGATGAATCAAGCGATTTCACCCCAGGTAGATATTTCAAGGGAGGAATGTCATCCTTTGAAAAGAGCTAAGGATGGCGGACTCAGGAGGCGATTACACCAGAATATGTGGAATGGTTGCGGTTTGTGCTAAGGCGGTTAGGATTGTACCGACATCCCACATATGTGTCAAAATGATTATTGTATGCAGCAGTAGGAGCGTTTGAAGGGATGGTGTTCAACTGGGCGGCTTACGTAGCTACTCGTATTCATGTGGAGATAGGAGCCAAGTTCAAGTTGGGGAAGTTCACATCCTTGCTTTGTTCAAATTATGTGTATGCTATCATCGTGCATACATTGCATCAACCACCATCAGAAGAGGAAAATCCTATACCAGTGTCAGCATCTTTGCAGAGAGAACGAAATTTGTTGGCACAGAATCACAATGCAGCGAATGTAATACACGAAATTAGAGAATCAAGTTGTACAGTGGTTTAAGGGGTAGCTCCGGTTATCGAAGCGAGACGGGTTCCAAGTAGTGTTGCGGTAGAAGAGGAGAATCAAGTTCCATTATTGATAGATATCAACCAATTGGCGTTTCCAGAAGGTCGATTACCTGAAGGAGTACTTCTTCAAAATGTCGTATTGAAGCACATTTTGCAAATACATTGTATGGTACGAGCATTGGATGTAGAAGACAGAAGTAAACGGAATTGGTAGGACAGTAAAAAAAAGATATCGGATCAAAATCGAAAAATTAGGGAGCAAGAACTGAGGATTCAAGAAATTGAAGAAGCCAAGTTGGTCCTGGAGCAGAAATTGGTTCTCCAATATGAGTCTTGGACAAAGAAAAAAGAACAGATTTCACGGATTGTGGAAGGACAACGGGATGAATTCATTCAGAATAGGAAGTCATGGGATTTGGAACGGGAGAAGTTCAAATGCCAGTTGCAAGCGGAAGTGGACAAGACAGAGTTATTGGCGACAGCGAAAGCGTTATTGTGTGACCAATTGAGATGTGAAACGGAGAAAATTAGGTTTGAAATTGGAGTTTTACAAAATGAAGTATCAAAACTGACGGAAGAGTTAACTGTGAGAAGCCAATCTCAAGTGTCGATTGAAGATGTCCCAAAAGAGATGAGTCTGCAATAACATCAGTTGGAACTTCGCGATGCCCAGATCCTGAAACTGAAAGCTCAGGTCCGTGAATTGGGAGAATACAATGAAGATCTTTCAGCCCAGTTGAGAAAGGAGTCGCTTGAAATATTGGAAGAGGATGAAGATGTATCACTAGAGCCAGAATCAGTGGAACCAATAACGGATAATGGAATAATTGATCAATTGGGTGTATCAGATAAATAGAAATTTTAGAGAAGTTTTTTTTAAGTTATATATCGATTTTATGTTTGCGAGGACGCTGCACAGATGGGAGTGGGGCTATGTAGAATAAGTAGTTATTTGCTAAATTGTAGATACTTAGTTTATAGTGTAAATAGGGATAGATGACTGTTGAAAAGGTAGTTCAGTAGGTAAAATGGATGAATAGTTAGGAAAAGCAGTTTTCATTAGAGATGTAGCAGTTGGTATCTCGTGGTAGCATAAGGAAGATGGGAGAGAGGAAGTAGGGGCCAGACTGTGATAGTGTGAGCCGGGGTAAGCTTGGTGCTACCTCTTTTCTTTTGTTTGTTATTTTCTTTGAATAAGAAGATTAAGAGTTTTTGAATATTGTGAAAGTGAATTATGGAATGGAAGTATGATTGTTATTAAATGAGAAGAAGAAAGATTGAATGCTTAAATCTGATTGTAGTTCAGCAAAGAGAATGAGTCTATGTTTGTGTGAAACACTGTAATTTGAAGGCAGTTAATGGTGAAGAATTCTAGAATTTGGATTATAGTATGATTATGTCTTGTCATTTAGGATAGTGCGGGATTACATGTTATTGTTATCAGTGATGGTGGAGTATTATTAGGAAGTAGAAAGCATTGTAGTGTTTCCTGGATGTTTTAAGTAGTACGGAATACAGTTAATTGTGTGACCCTAACGTGTAAGCTCATGCGGTATTCTTTCCCTGTGTTCGAATTCCCTTATACAGGTTTACTCTGATTAGATTAGTTAGAGTAAGTAAAACGACAATCTTAATACACATAATTGGAACAACGCAAATACGTGAATTTTCTCAATTTCTACTTGGTTCCTATCTCTTCATGAATACGAGTAGCTACGTATGTTGCCTAGTTGAATACCATCACTTCCAGCACCCCTTCTGCTACATACAATAACCGTTTAGACATATATGTGGGATGTCGGTACAATCCTAATTGCCTCACCATAAAACGGAACCATTCTACGAGTTTTAGTGAAATTGCATCAACAGTCTGTCAACCTTGACTCCTCTCAAAGGCCGACATACCTCCTCTGAAATATCTTCCTGAACTGAAGTTGCATGAGTCATCAAGTCCTATCGTAATTTCTCTAATAGAAATATACAACACCTTTTCCAGGATTGTTCAATCAATCCCGATAATTCGCCCTTATATCACACTCGATCCATCCTCTGGATCTTAGTTCGCGATATATTCCTCCACTAATCATACATTAATTGATGGTAAGCAAACTGATAGGTGCAAAAACTAGAAAAACTGCGCATTCCAAAAGTCTTTTATTTTTTTCGACGATGTCGTATTGTAACACGTCTATATGATGAAAATATAAATGAAGAAGATTTATTAATATTTAGTCAGCTTGGATGTTAGAAGGGGCGGCCAATTCCAGTGCAAATATTGAAAGGACAGGTTCAGTCACCCCATTACAATCAACCGGGGCATACTCACTAATAACAAAATGCTCCGTTCGATTCCAGTAACGAGAGTGAGCAAGAAGGAAAAGGACCAATTCAACATCGAGTGAGCTTGGTTCAGAGAGCCAATTGGATCCAATTTCATAAGACATTTAATCCAAGTCCTATTACAGGCCTCTTACCTAGTATGAGACCTGACTTCGTCGGGCAACCTAATGCGGTCCAATTACGGGGCTTCGATTCCGTTTCAGGTTGTTCCATTCTTTGTGTCGTTCCGGGAACATCTTTTTGGTAAAAAGATCTCTTAAAGGCAAAAATGGGGGAGAGAAAGTGGGGGGGTGGGGAAGGTCGACTGTTCCAATTCGGAGGAGTCCAAAGTCGAAGAATAGGATCTTCTCAAGGTAAAAGAGGAGGATAGGTTAAGAAATGGATTTTTTTTTCGAGAATTGAGGTTTTAGGTCGGAGAGCTAGCTTCATGCTTTCGGAAAAAGATAGAGAATTGGGGTTTTTTTTTTATATATAGGATTTTAGGGACACTGAGAGGGAGGTTGCTGAAAGTCGGTGTTATATTGGTGAAGTGGATTTTTCCGTAAGAAAGGAAAGGCTGATACTCTTGATTATTGATGGAATGGGAGATACTTCTGTGGTTGAAATTCACAGTTGTCTAGAAGGTTGAGTATGCTGAATGCATGCGTGGTTGTGTTAATCTGACTGTACGGATAGAGGATATCTGCCAACAGTTTAAAGAAGTATTGAGAGTTGATAAATTGGGGATTGTTTAGGATTTCTATGATAACAGGGGACCTACCAACAGGGATAAGAGGAATATCGACAAGCGGCCAACGGACATCGGTGCGGATAGCAACATAGCTTCACAATCTATAAGTGGGGTTGAACTAGAACTTCTTAAGCATTCAAAAGGGCTTACAGAGATACTAGCGATAGATGTTTCATAATAAGTCGAAAGAACAAATTGAGGATCACAGCTTGCCGAAGTTCACAGTCTAGGATTAAGGTAATTAACGATAAAGATAAAATAAAAAACATAAAATAAATAAAATAAAATAAAAATAACAAAAGAGATTGAAGTAATATAGGGTCTCTAGGCATTTTATCTTGGAATTAAGCTTTTACATTGCAATTCGATATAGATTGTATTTGGATAGTCAATAAACCGATAGACTGCTTGAATACTAGCGAAACACCATACTACCTCTTATAACCAGAGGTCCGACGCATTCTCAAGCAAGATAGTATGTAATACGACATAAGTGGTGAATCCCACGTGAAAGCTTGAGGTGGAAGGTATTGGATTTTGTTTGATTTTATTTTTATTTTTATGGATAATGAAAATAAAAATTTTGAAGGATCTTTGGGAGGAGTTTCTGGTGGGGGTTCTTCTAAAGGACAAGATATGCACATGGATCCATTTATTGCTAGTATGTTTCAAGCCTTCTCATTATCAATGCAGCAACAGCAAAGCAATGATTGAAAAGAAGCTTTGGCAACCAAAGCATTACAAGCAGTGGTCAATAAAATTGATCAATTTGATGGGAGGAATATTTCAAGGTATTTAAGATGTTATGTTCGTGAAATGGAATTAAATCAAATTTTTGAGAAGAAAATGGTTGAATTATTTGGACTTGCTATGATACCGGAGATAAGAGACCATATTACATTGATTACGGATCGTTATGGGAATTCATGGGAGGTTTTTTCACATGCATTGAAAGACGAATATTTCTTGGAAGATGCTGATCACGTTACTAAGAAGCTGTTTCAGGAATGGATTGAACAGCCTAATAAGAATTTGCAAGCAACAGAACTACTAAGGGAATTTGAGAGGCAGTACTCTCAATTATCGAAGGTAGAAAAATGGACATTGGACCCAAACAAAGTTGATCTATTTCTTCAAGCTGTTGATGGAGAATTGCAAGAGAAATTAGAACCCCTTCTTGAAGACAAAGAAGAAGATGAAGGATTGACAACAAAGTAGAAGAACGTTGAAGATGCAGTGGGGTTGCTTACAAAAAAAGAAAAGAGGAAGGATAGGAGCAATATTCCGAAAACAGTACAAGCACCCAAAGCTCCAGTATGTACAACACCACCGACAATGCCTACAGTTCAACCTTCGACATCCTTGTCAAAGAAAGCAGATATGGGGATGGAAGAAATTATACGAGGAATGCGAGATCTTCAAATCAAATTGGCAAGACTTGAAGAGAATACTTCTAGAAACAATTCGAAGAATGGTTCAAAACAAGGATATGTACAAAGATGCATTTGGTGTGATGATGCTTCACACACTAGAAAAGATTGCAATGAATTTAATAATATGATACGACAGGGAATTATTTGCTGGAAAGATGGGAAGATAGCATTGAAAGATATGGAGGATCTTCTTCAAACCAATGTTGGCAAGGGAGGAATGAGAGCATTGGTTCAAGATTACTTAAAAGAGCATGAAATAGTAGTACGAGAAAGTACAAGTTATGGTGCTAGAGTAGATGATGAAATTGGTGGAAGTACGGAAACTAGTGAGTTTTGGGCTTCTGCCGTTTCTACAATACAAGAAGGGAAATTATCTCGAGAAGCGTTATTGAGAACTGCAGCTACAATACGAGCAAGAACCGGTTGGGAGGATCCTGTTGAGTCTCTTTCAGTTCATGCATATATTGCTAAGAGCCGACATGAAGCTTTGATGGAAGAAAAGAGACGAGGAAATTTTGATGATATGAGAGAAGGAAATTCTTCTTAGAGGCAAACTTGAGGAGACAAGGCTCGAGAGGCAACTTCACAAGAATTGCCTATAAAGGATACCTCAGCATCATTGGAAGAAAAAGCAAGGGAGACAAAAGATAAGGGCAAATCAATTGCTTATAAGTTACTTTCTGACATTGAAGCGGCAACAAATTTGAAAGGGGTGTTGGAAGAACGTATATTAAACGCTAAGGTGGAATTCACATTGAAAGAAGTTTTGGAAATTGCAAAGAAGGAGTTTCATGATATCATCATTGACAGCATTAAGCGAAAGAGGCAATTAATGGGCGAAACTGGAATGAGTCATGCTATTGATGTAAGAATATATAGAGATGAAGAAGAGGTTGATATTGGTTACAAGCAACCAACAAATGAAAAGAATGGGTATAATCATCGAGTACGTTTCGAAGATTCTAGTGACAAGGAAATAGAAACTTTGAGCCATTATACTCGGAAGCATTGGGCAAGGGCAACTACTGAGGTATTGGTGAAAGTAGGAGATATAGAAGAACCAATTGTTGCTTTAGTCGACCATGGTTCTGAAATAAATCTTATGTCTAAAGATCTTTATAAGAAGCAAAAATGGCCAATTGATATGGAACATAGATGGGCAATACGAGCAACTAATAACACATAGGGCGAATTATATGGAGCTTGTCCAGATTTCAAAATTCGGATTGGGGATGTTGCGACGGAGCAACATTTCTTTGTTCAAGATACAACGTCTTATCCATTGATTTTAGGACAACCTTACATTACGGCAACACAGATAGAAACAAAAGTACTTCACGATGGTTCTGCTTATGCGAGAGTACGTAGCGAGGATGGGAGGAAAGCTGTACAATTTCTAACAGTATCCCCTAATGATGAACGGAATCGAGATAGGTTGAGGGAGAAACCATTGCCAAAGATTGTTGAAGGATTTAAGGATTTTAGGGAGGTACCACTGTAAAGCGAGATTATGGAGGTACAAAAGAGGAGGTACTCTCGCGAGATGAAGGTGCCTTTGATGCGAGTTTTATTGGTATATTGGAGAATGGAAATATTATGTATAAGAAAGTTGATGATTTTAAAAGAAAAGAAAGAAAAAGATTATATGATATTGAAGGACAGTTACGCAAGATAGGTACATTGCAAGATGATGAGAGGATTTTGGGTGTTTATGAAGAAAATAGGCTGGAAGATTCATTGGAATTGATTACATCTATTGGATTAGGAGATAATGATAAGATTGTTGAGATTCATTCGAGAGAGGTTTATACCATGCTTGAATCTTTTCAAGCACCAGAAGTCACAGTAGAGACGAGATATAAAATGGCAGATAAGAAGGTAAAGCATGTTGCCGGACCATTACCAGAGGATTCTAAAGAACAAATGGGAGAAGCATCAAAAGAAGCAAGTTTAAGAGATCCAATGAGTATTGGACATTAGTTTACTAAAGAGACTTTTGAAGAATTGAAGATTGGTTCTGATGGTTCTTTATTGCCGGAGGAAATTACTTGCTTCAAAAAGATGTTGGCTAAATAAGGTAGATCATTTGCCTTTGAATCTTATGAAATTGGGGGTGTGGATCCAAATATTATAACACCTATGGTTATCTTCACTGTACCGCATGTACCTTGGAATCTAAGACCGATTCCAGTACCGAGGGCACATTTACCTAAATTGGTGGAACTATTAAAAAAAAAGATGAAGATGAAAATATTGAAATCCTCATTTACGTCGTATTCTAGTCAATGGTTTACGGTACCTAAGAAGAATGGGTCACTATGTTTTATTCAAGATATGCAACCACTGAATGCAGTAACAGTCATGAATTCAAGAATTGGACCTATTGTGGATGAATTTATTGAGACATTTGCTACAAGGGCGATCTATTCAATGGATGACTTGTATTCAAGTTATGATCAATTTCAACTTGCCGAAAGAAGTAGAGATATGACAATGATGAGGACACCACTTGGATTGGTTAGAATGTGCATTCTTCCTCAAAGCACAACCAACTCGGTTGCGCATATGATGAATGGGATGAATAAGGTATTGAGAGATTTTATTTCATAAAAGACTATGTCTTTTCTGGATGATGTTCTTATAAAAGGGTGCAAAGAAGGAGACAAGGATGAAACTTTAGATACGAGGGGGTGTCGCAAATATGTTGTTGATCATATACAAGATTGTGAAAAGATTTTAACTCAGCTTAGAGAAGTTTATCTTACATTATCGGGTATAAAGTTTGTATTTGGAATACAAGAGGTTGTGATTGTTGGACATTTATGTAGATCTTACGGAAGAAAATCAGATCCGACTAAAGTTGATGCAATTAGAAGGATGAAAGAGGATTGTGATTCTTTAATAGAGGTTTGCAAGTTTTTAGGTGCATGTCATGGACATACATTAGAAGATTCTTCGAATATTCTTCTAGAATATTCTCTAAAGATTCCTTTAGAAGGTTCTAGAAGATTCTTAGAATATTCCCTAAAGATTCTCTTAGAAGGTTCTAGAATATTCTTAAAAGGTTCTAGAATATTCTGATAGATTCTAAGAAGTTGCTCGAGAAGTTTCCTAATTAGTAGAAGTTGTTGGAGAAGCGTCCTAGTTAGCGGAAGTAGCTCGAGAAGCTTCCTATTCAGTAGTATATATAGGAATCGAGGCTGAAGGGTTCTTCAGTCTCGACAACACATCTCTTGGAGTTCTAGCTCACTTTTCTGGTGTTGTTCTTGTACTCATCTGTTTAATCTAGTTCTGCCACTTCTTCTTGAACTTCTTGTTAGATTTCAAGTCTGTATTTTGTGTCCGTGACAGTTTGTCGAGACTGCATTTTCACTGGTATCAGAGCTAGTTCCTTCTTGTTAGAGAGTGGATTACCCCTCTTCTTGAAGGTGTGCTATTGTTTTAGAGGTTGCGGATTACCCTCCTCTAAACTGATATCTCTTCTTTCTCAATATTGGAGCCTTATTCTTCTTGGAGAGAGTGGATTACCCCTCATCTTGGAGTCTTAAGGCGTTTTAGAGGTTGCGGAGTATTCTCCTCTGAACCAATATTGTCCTCTTGTCAAAACTCTTTTTTCTTCTTTCTGAAGGTTAGCCGAAGGTTAAGACGTTAAAATGGCTGAAAGTTTGGAATCCAAACTAGACGCCATCATAAATGCTCTTGCCTCGTTGTCACATAGGACAACAGAGATCGAAGGAGTCATGGTAGGACTCCATAACAATGGAGCATCTGGGATAGCGCCATCTAAAGCATATCAGCCTCAAACTTCTGTGCCAGAAGAAGCAGTTCTACCTCCATTTCAACAAGATCGAGTAGTCCTACAATGAAAGGAGCCTCGAGTTAGTCTTCCGGATAAGTTTGATGGAACTCGTTCCAAGTTTCGAGGTTTTGTCAATCAAATCAGGTTGATAACAATTTTACAGCCCGAACGTTATCCGACGGAGGAAGCGCGTGTTGGGCTTGTTGGAACCTTGCTTACAGCACAAGCTCTATCTTGGTTTACTCCCTTGTTCGAGAAGCGATCGCCAATCCTGAGCAACTTTGAAATGTTCTTGGAGGCGTTTGCAGAAGCATTTGGCGAGCATGATAAAGTTCGATGGGCTACAACAAAGATCCGATCGCTACGACAAGGAACACGCTGTGCATCAGTCTATGCCTCAGATTTCAGACAATTGGCAAGTGACATTAATTGGGGTGAAGAGGCGTTGGTGAGTCAGTTTTATTGGGGCTTGAAGGATGATGTGAAGGACTTGCTGTTATCTCTTCCTGATCCTCAAACGCTCAACGAAGCTATTAGCCAAGCTGTAAAGTGTGACAATCGCCTATTCCAGCGTCGCCAAGACCAACGTCCAAGACACCAAATGACTCGTTACGACGTGACTATGTCTGCAAATAGCTTAAACTCACATTCGAAGGCAACAGACATGCAAATCGACACGGCGCGTGTCTGATCTCTTACTCCAACAGAGAAGAAACGGCGTATGGAGGAAGGGTTATGTTTGTACTGTGGAGAAGAAGGTCACAAGGTTGGAAATTGCCCAAAGAAGCAAAATTGGCACCCTGTCAAGACTAGAAGTGCGATGATTCCGGAAAACGACGACGCCCAGCCACAGTAGGAACCGTGCGACTGGACAATCTAATATCACGACAACAATCAGGTTCCTCCTTCTCTGTCCAACCTGCCCGTTGTTTTACAATTCCTTTGTTTTTAGGCCCTCAAAAACAAAAAACTTTAGCTTTATTGGATTCGGGGGCATCTACTTGTTTTTTAGATGAAGAGTTTGCTAAACGCCACAAGATCCGTTTAGTACAGAAGTCCAAACCTGTTCACGTAGAGGTGATAGATGGACGACCCTTATTTTCAAGCAACGTTACCCACGAATCAGAACCTATAGAAGTGGTGTTTAAGGACCATAGTAGTCACATTATTTTTAATATTATTAGAACTCCATCAAGCCCTGTTATCCTTGATCTTTCTTGGTTAGAAGATCATAATCTGTCCATTGATTGGAGGGTACGAAGGATAACATTTCCTGAAAAAAATAATAATAAACCTGTTGGTAGAACCTACATGAAGAAATCCATGTTTATTGGAGCAAGAGCGTTCCTAAGATCGTCCAAGGAAGGCGCACCATTTGTCATTTATGCAGCTCCAACTAGCGGCGAGAATATCTCAACATCGAATATACCAGAGCAATATAGGGATTTTGAAGACGTATTTCAGAAGAAGAACGCCGATATACTGCCGCAACATCGACCATATGATTGCGCCATAGACTTAGAGGAAGGAGCGCAACCACCTTTTGGTCCAATATACAACCTATCGCAGACGGAGTTGGCAGAATTGCGAAAGTACATCGATGAGAATCTAGCCAAGAATTTTATTCGACATTCAAAGTCGCCAGCTGGAGCACCAATCCTATTCATGAAGAAAAAAGATGGCTCACTGCGGATGTGCGTGGACTACCGAGGACTCAACAAGGTGACCAAGAAAAATCGCTATCCCTTACCTTTGATCTCCGGCCTCTTAGATCAACTTGGACGTGCAAGGATTTTTACAAAGATTGATTTAAGAGGAGCCTACAACCTTGTGCGAATCAAAGAAGGAGATGAATGGAAGACAGCCTTTCGTACAAGGTATGGCCATTTTAAGTACAATGTCATGCCTTTTGGTCTTACCAATGCTCCAGCGGTCTTTCAGCATATGATGAACGACATCTTTCGGGAGTACCTCGATGACTTTGTTGTCATCTATCTGGATGATATTTTGATATTTTCCAAGAATGAAGAAGAACATGAGAAGCACGTTTGTTTGGTTCTTGAAAAACTACGCGAACGAGGACTCTACGCCAAGTTGGAGAAGTGTCAATTTCACCAGAATGAGATGGAATTTTTGGGCTTTATTGCGACTACAGAGGGCTTGAAGATGGATCCAAAAAAGGTAGAAGCAATTATATCTTGGGAAGTTCCGAAGACAGTTAGAGATGTTCAGTGTTTTCTTGGATTTGCTAACTTCTATCGAATCTTCATCAAGAATTATTCTCAAGTTGCTGCACCACTCACGCGTCTAACAAGCAAAGACAAGCTCGAATGGGGATCACAAGCAGCAAAAGCATTTCAAGATCTCAAGACGACATTCACTACGGCTCCAATCTTGGTACACCCTGACTGTGCAAAGGCTTTCTATTTAGAGACCGATGCTTCAGATTTTGCTTTGGGAGCTGTGCTTTCACAGATGGGCATAGACAAGAAGCTTCACCCAGTTGCGTTCTATTCACGGAAGTTCTCTGCTGCTGAGATCAACTACGAGATCCACGACAAAGAGCTGCTTGCTATAGTGGATGCCTTCCAAGAGTGGCGTCACTTCCTCGAAGGAGCTGCACATCCAGTGACTGTTTATACGGACCACAAGAATTTGGAGTACTTCATGACAGCTCGAATTTTGAATCGTCGTCAAGCTCGATGGAATATGTCTCTATCACGATTTGACTTTATTATCACCTATCGCCCTAGAAAACAGCAAAGATTATCTGACGCATTATCGAGGAGATCGTATCTTGCGCCAAAGGCTGGAGAAGCAGCGTTTGATCAACAATGTACAACATTATTGAAACCAGAAAAATTCAGGATTTTTGCTACTGTTGCAACTATCGATGACGGCTTCCTCAGCGAGGTACGTACTGCGACCATTGAGGATTCTATAGCTCTTGACATCAAACAACGTGTTGATAATGACAAGTTTAAGGTGGAGGGAGATCTTTTGTATTTTGAGGAGCGGTTGTATATCCCGAAAGGACCAACTGGACTCCGAGTACTTCAATCTCGCCACGACTTTCCAGCTGCGGGACATTTTGGATTCAACAAGACTTTGGAGCTCATTTCACGAGATTTTTGGTGGCCCCAAATGTCGAAGGATGTGAAGGAATTTGTCCTTTCTTGTGATGTTTGTTCAAGATCCAAGATCCCTCGACATCGTCCGTATGGACTTCTCCAACCATTGCCTATTCCGCACCGACCATGGTCTTCAGTTTCTATGGACTTCATTACGGACCTACCGCCATCGAATTCATTTGACAGCATCTTTGTTGTGGTGGATCGATTTACAAAGATGGCGCATTTCGTGCCTTGCAAGAAAACATCGTCAAGTGAAGACACTGCAAGACTCTTTTTTGATAACATATATCGTTATCATGGCCTACCAGATGATATCGTGTCGGATCGAGGTACTCAGTTTGTATCCAAGTTTTGGAGGTCCCTCTTTGAGATATTGAAGGTGGATATTAAGCTCTCTTCGGCTTTTCATCCTCAAATTGACGGTCAAACGGAGCGGGTGAATCAAGTTTTTGAGCAATATTTACGATGCAGCATCAACTATCAACAAGATGATTGGACTGCATATCTACCGCTTGCTGAGTTCGCATACAACAACACTCTTCATGCGTCAACTCAACAAACACCATTCTTCTCCAACTACGGATACCACCCCAAGCTCGATTTATTGAGTTCTTAAGCAAATAACAACCCAGCAGCTGAAGGATTTGTGAAGCAACTATCGGAGCTTCAAGCGACGTTGAAGCTTCAATTGCAATCTGTCCAAGAGAGTTACAAGGCATCTGCAGATAAATATCGAAATGAGGCGCCTACTTTTAAAGTTGGAAGTAAAGTATGGCTTCTTTGACGGAATATCAAGACCAAGCGGCCATGTGACAAATTGGACTATCGGAGATTAGGGCCATTTGTTATCGAGAAGCAGATCAATCCGGTGGCATATCGTCTGGAGTTACCAGCTACTATGAAGGTACATCCAGTCTTTCACGTGTCTTTGTTGGAACCTTATCGAGAGTCAGCTTTTCCCCAAAGAGTACAAAGTCCGCCACCAAGTATCGAAATTGAAAACCATGAGGAATACGAGGTGGAAAAGGTACTAGATTCATGGCGTAATAGGAGAAAATTGGAGTATTTAGTGCATTGGAGTGGATACGACATCAATGAACGAACGTGGGAGCGTGCTGAAAATCTTGCCAATGCACCAAAAAAGGTACAAGAATTTCATCAACGATATCCTCATAAACCTAAGCCGATTCAACGATAGCTTCTTGCTGAAGCTTGCTCATCAAGTAGCATAAAAAGGGAGGAGGGCACCTCCAAAATCCATAGTTCGATAGTGTAGAACTTTGTTAGCAACTATAGTTTGCTCTCATCATTTTAGCCTTTGGACATGGATAGTCAAGATACTACACTTGTTATGTCATCTCAAGCGACTAGCTCACGAAGACGACCGCGAGATGAAGAACCGCCTGCACCACGACGACGTCGGAGGATACCGAGCAACAGATCACTAGTAATTGTATTTGAGGTCGAGCCTGCCTACGACGGTCAACCAGAAGGTGTGTTTGGAGGACAGTTTCACAATGAAGACACAGAAGTCCACGCTTGGTCAAAGGTTGAAGGTGTTGGTCACTACCGTTGGCTCCAAGGGCCGATGAATCATTTGCCTCGCGAACAACAATTGGAATTCATAGCGGATGTGATGCGACAGATTTTCATTTTCTTGCGTTGGTATTGACTGATAACAACATTGCTTCTCGGAGACCTCGAAGTTAGAAGAGGAGGTGATGTCATGGACATACATTGGAAGATTCTTCGAATATTCTTCTAGAATATTCTCTAAAGATTCTCTAAAGATTCTTTTAGAAGGTTCTAGAAGATTCTTAGAATATTCCCTAAAGATTCTCTTAGAAGGTTCTAGAATATTCTTAGAAGGTTCTAGAATATTCTGATAGATTCTAAGAAGTTGCTCGAGAAGTTTCCTAATTAGTAGAAGTTGTTGGAGAAGCGTCCTAGTTAGCGGAAGTAGCTCGAGAAGCTTCCTATTCAGTAGTATATATAGGAATCGAGGCTGAAGGGTTCTTCAGTCTCGACAACACATCTCTTGGAGTTCTAGCTCACCTTTCTGGTGTTGTTCTTGTACTCATCTGTTTAATCTAGTTCTGCCACTTCTTCTTGAACTTCTTGTTAGATTTCAAGTCTGTATTTTGTGTCCGTGACAGTGCATGTGTATTTTATCGAATGTAGATCCATCATTATACTTACATAGCGGATCCATTATATGAAATGTTACACAAGGGCTACCGATTTAAATGGGAAGAAAGGCATATTCAGGCAATACAAAGATTGAAGAAATTATTGATGTCACCTCCAATATTGAGGAAGGTTGATTATAAGTATAATAGACCAGTGATTCTTACTGTGGACACTAGTCCAATTGCCATTGGATGGACTGTGGGTCAAGATGATTCAAGTAGGAATAGATTTGCAGTTCGATTTGGAGCTAAAGTTTTAAGTATTCGTCAGCGTGCATATTCGCAAGTCAAAAGAGAACTTTGAGAAGTTTTTTTGGCTATGAAAGTTGAAAAAGACTATTTGATTGGGGCAGTAGTAGTAATTGAAATAGATTGCTTGCCATTTCTTGGAATGATTACTAACTGTTCAACGCCAGATATTACAATGTTGAGATGGATTGCTTATATTAAATTACTAAATCCGAAATTTAAGCATGTTACTGGAAAGGAAAATTTAGTAGCAGACATGCTATCTCGAGTAAGATATGAGAAGGAGGACAAAATGGTTGAAGACATTGATGACGTCGGATTGAAATTCTATTCAATATCAAATTTCAATAGAGAAGACAAGCTATTTCTTGAAGAATCTTATGAAGGAGAATTATTGGATATTGGTCATTACTTGAATACCTTAACTAAGCAGGGGAATTGATCTATAGAAAAATTCAAACAAATAAGAAAAAAAGCATATGGATTTTTACTTCGAGATAGATTCTTATGGAAGAGACCGAAGAAAGGAATTGGGATGCTACAATGAGTGATAGGCAAAAAAGAAGAAAAACTAAAATTATTAAAGGAGTTTCATGATAGTTTATGGGCAGGGCATAGAGGAATCTGGGCTACTTTTGCTAAATTCAAGGAACGATATTAGTAGAAGAATATGTATCGAGATGTGCTCTCATTTATAGAGTCATGTGAAATCTGTCAATCGTATTTTAATATTCGACATCGAGATGGTCTTCATCCTACGTATCCTTTGGCTATTCATTTTAAATGGGTTGTTGATTTGGTTATTATGCTAGTTGGATTATGGCAGATGAGATATTTGGTCTTAGCTCGCAAAGATTTATCAAATCTAGTAGAAGGAAGAGCATTGAGGACAAAATCTATAGAGGAGATTTGTAGGTTTTTGCTTGAAGATGTCATTTGCCGCTACGGATGCATAGGAAAAATCACTACAGATCGTGGAGAATTAAATGCACAAGAAGCTTGTAAGTTCTTTGAAAGATGTGGAGTTAAACTATCACTGACTACTGCTTATAATTCGGAAGGGAATGCAAAAAGTGAACGTGATCACCCACCAATTGTGAAAGCATTAGTTAAAGCTTGTAATGGAAAAGTTAGAAAGTGGCCACGGCTTTTGTCATTTGCATTATGGGCTGATCGAACAACACATAGTTTGGTGACAAGATATATGCCAGTAGAACTTATGATAGGTCGAAAACTAATTATGCTGATTGAAGAAAGGGTACTTACTTGGAATATGCTACCATAGGAAGATGGATTGACAAGAAAAGAACTTTTGGCTATTAGGATTCGACAATTGGAGCAAAGATCGAAAGATGTGTAGATAGCATTGGAAAGGTTAAAAAGAGCAAAGTTACAAAACAAGGCGCGATTCGATAAGCAACATTGATTGAGACCTAAAGCAATTGAAGAAGGTGATTGGGTACTTGTTTATGATAGTAGTCTGGACAACCAATATAGCACTTTACGGGAGTTTTCAAAACGTTGATTTGGACCATATGTGGTAACAACTGTCCATGATAATGTGAAAGTTAGATGACACAAGGTTAAAAATACCAATTGTAGGGAAGAGAGTGAAATTATTTAAACAAAAATATGCAGAAATAAATATAGAAGACCTTAATGAAGACATAGATATTTTGCAATGAGAAGATGAAATTGATTGGATAGCAGAGATGATGAAGATGGACTAGACGAAGATTTGGAGATCATATTATGAATCAAACGGCAACTAGGTTAATTGGTGCATACCGGAGGATGCACAGGTTTAGAGGGGGTGGATGTCGTATTGTAACACGTCTATATGATGAAAATATAAATAAAAAAGATTTATATATAGGATTTTGGGGAGACTGAGAGGGGGGTTGCTGAAAGTCAGTGTTATATTGGTGAACTGGATTTTTCTGTAAGAGAGGAAAGGCTGGTACTCTTGATTGTTGATAGAATGGGAGATACTTCTGTGGTTGAAATTCAGAGTTGTCTAAAAAGTTGAGTATGCTGAATGCATGTATGGTTGTATTAATCTGACTGTACGGATAGAAGATATCTGCCAACAGTTTAAAGAGGTAGTAGGAGTTGGTAAATTGGGGGTTGTTTAGGATTTCTATGATAACTGAGGACCTACCGATAGGGATAAGAGGAATATTGGTGAGCGGCGAAGGGACATCGGTGCAGATTGCAGCATAGCCTCACAATCTATAAGTGGGGTTGAACTGAAACTTCTTGAGCATTCAAAAGGGCTTGCAAAGATACTAGCAATAGATATTTCATAATAAGTCAAAAGGAAAAATTGAGGATCATAGCTTGCCAAAGTTCACGGTCTAGGATTAAGATAATTAACGATAAAGATAAAATATAAAATATAAAATAAATAAAATAAAATAAAATAAAATAAAAATAACAAAAGAGATTGAAGTTATATAAGGTCTCTAGGCGTTTTATATTGGAATTAAGCTTTTACATTGCAATCCGATATAGATTGTATTTGGGTAGTCAAGAACTCGATAGACTGCTTGAATACTAGTGAAACACCATACTACCTCCTACACCCAGATGCCCAGCACGTTTTCAAGCAAGATAGCACGTAATACAACAACATAGCTCTCACAATTAAAAACTGATCATAATGGCATTCCTTCCAAACCTTGGCTCTATTAAAGGATGCAGACACCGTAATAGGTTGAGCTTCCTTCACAAACATTTTTAACTGTGGTGGTTGCAAACCATTGATTAATATGGATAGGATAAATGCCTTAGGTATTTCGTGATTCGGCCACTTACTGAGTATATCAACCACCCGGCCATAATACGATTCCACCACCTCTCCTAGGATCATTTTGATGTTCATTAACCTCTCTTGAAGATGATCCTCAAAACCTATTGGCCAAAAATGGGTTAAAAATGTATTCTTCAATACTTCCCAATTTAGAAATTGATCCATTAGTTGGCGGTTGTACCATTCAAATGTCGTGTCCTTTAAGGTTGCTGACAACCATCGTAACTAAATATCTTTGATTCTTCCATTATTTGCTACACCTGTTGTCAAAAACTGAGACAAATATTGATCGAGATCCGTACCTGGAAAGCCTCTAAAAGTAGGTAATGGAGCCACGCTCATTATGCGATCGCTTATGTCTATTAAAGTAAAAGTAGAAAATATTACCTTGTATAGGATATTACCTTAGGTAAGTTACTAGTGGTCAAAGGTTTGACTCTTAGTATATGGTAAGGGCATCCAATGGATATAGGATGAAGTCATGGACCAAGAGTCAAAGTCAAAAGGATAAAGTATTAACAAGGGAATATCCAAAGACTAAGTATGACTCATTAGTATGTGTCATAGGATATCCTCGAAGTTCGTGAGATGCCAAAGGATCCTAAGAGCATGTGTATAAGACGTAAGAGTAATTAGTATTGGACATAAGATACTCTTGGGACTCGTGAGATGCCAAAAGGATCATAGGGCCATGTGTATAAAAGTCAAAGAGTGGACATTGTCTTTTAAGGCAGCAACTACCACCTATAAATAATAGATGTTGGAAGTGAGAAATATCTTACTCTATACTCTTTTTGTGTGTAACCTTGCTAATGCTAAGTGTTGTGTCTTCTAAGTATTTATTTTTTTAATAGGTTATGGGCCCACTCACCTTTACTTGTGAGTTTTGAAGTACTTTGAAGTCTTTCTTGTTGTAAGCAGTAGATCTTATGGTTATTGCTGAAGTTTGAGTTTGTTATCTTCTAATCTTTTTTATGCATCTAATTGTTGATGTAATTTTGCTCTTATTTATTGTTAAGTGTATTCATAGTATTTGTTGATGTTAGACTCCATATAATGATGTTTTAGAACTCTATTGTTATATTTCTTTGCTGAAATTTATCATTGATGTTTTAACTTTGTAGTTTCATATACTTAACTTCTTAAGAAATTGTTCTATTTTCACAAGAAGTATTTTTTGTGAGGTTAGAAGTATTTTGTGAGAAAAGAGGAATGATTGAAGAGTGGCAAAGCTTATATAAGAGGCTCAGATAGAATATGAGACTTGAGGGAAGTCTTATATGTAAAGTTGAGAGTGATATAAGAGTGAAATCACTTGTTTACTTACAAAGAGGGCATCTTGGGTTTCTAAGGCAGCAACACCTTCTTGTTGATTTTGAGAGTTCTATATCTTCTTTTTTTGAATTTCTTTCACACATCCCTTCCTTAGACATGGCTTCAAGTGAGGGTGAGAGCTTGAGAGTGATTGAAAAGTTTAGAGGTGACAACTTTTACCATTGGAAGAAGAAAATAGAGCTTTTGTTGGCTTCATTGGACCTTTGGGATATTGTTGATGAAAGTGAAGACCCTCCAAGTGACAATGCTGATATCAAAGTAGAGAAGGAGTACAAACGTCGTGAAACAAAGGCTTTTGGGATGATTGCAATAAACCTTGATGATGCCAATTTTTCACATGTTATAGCTTGCAATGGACCAGCAGAAGCATGGAAGACTCTTTGCAACATCTATGAGAGTAGAAACCTTGTCAACATCCTTTGGACAAGGACAAAATTCTTGACTGTAAAGATGGAAGAAGAAGATGACTCCATGGCTCATGTTAACAAGGTAAAAGCACTTGCTAACCAACTAGTAATTATTGACAAACCAGTTGATGATAAGGACATTGTGTTGACATTGCTCATGATCCTTCTTGAATCCTATAACTACTTCATTGTGGCATTGGAGTCCATCAATATGAAGGAGCTTACCATGAACTATGTCACGTCAAGACTTGCCCATGAAGTAATCAAGAGGAAAGAAAATGAGCATAAAAGTGATGCTTTGGCTCTATTTTCAAGACAAGATAAAGGTAGTTATTCTCACCAACATGATATATCAAAAAGCAACATGAAGAATTATTATATTTTTGGGAAACCATGTCATTTTGCTAGAAATTTCTACAAGGCTAAGAAGAGAGATAGGGAGAATGCAAACAATGCTAGTGATAGTTTTGGTGGAGATGAGTATGCTTTCATGGCAAAGAAAGGAGCCTCTATGGTTGCCATGTCAAAGTGGATTATAGATTCAAGTGCTACTCAGCACATGACACCATACAAGTGTTCATTTGACACTTATGAAGAAATTTCAACAACAAAAGTGTGGTTGGGAGACAATGGCATGGTACAAGCCATTGAAATTGGCTCCATTGTAGTGGAGATTGTTATGAAGGACCAAATGAAGAGGATCACATTGAAAGAAGTCCTTCATGTACCAAAAATGAAGAAGAACCTCCTTTCGGTGAGCAAACTTGTATCATATGGTTGTAAGGTTCAATTTGACATGAATGGATGTTTTATCAAGACATTTGATGGCCAACATGTTGCCAAAGGCCTTAGAGATGGAAATCTCTACTTCATCAATTGCAAAAAGGTGAATGGAGTTGAAATGGTGGCATTTGTTGATTTTCCACAAGATCAAGACAAGTTTGGAATTTGGCATCAACCACTTAGTCATTTGAATGCCAAATGCATGAAGGAGCTCCAATCCATGGTAAGTGGCTTGGATCTTGGTCAATTCAGCTATAATGCCATGACACTTGCTTGTGAAGGATATATACAAGGCAAATAACAAAGGGCTTCATTTTCAAGTGGAGTTACAACATGTACATCAAAATTATTGGAGATTGTACACTTTGATGTTTTTGGACCAATGAAGACACCATCAATTGGAGGAGCAAGGTAATTTATCATATTCATAGGTGACTTTTCAAGAAAGGTATAAATTTACATCATTAAAGCTAAAAGTGAATGTTTCTCAAGGTTTAAGGAGTTTAAGGCTCTTGTAGAGAAATAATGTGAGTGCAAGATCAAAGTGTTGAGAACAGACAATGGAGGTGAAGACATGTCAAAGCATTTTGATGACTTCATGAAGATTCAAGGTATTGCAAGATAAACCTCTATTCTTTACACTCCACAACAAAATGGAGTTGTTGAAAGAGAAAATCATACTATTATAGAGATAGCAAGGAATATGCTTCATATACAAAACCTTGGGCATGAGTATTGGATAGAAGCTGTGGTAAATGCAGTGTACACAAAGAATAGATGCCCTACAAGTGCACTTACATCAATGACTCCACAAGAAGCTTGGAGTGAGAAGAAACCTTGTGTTTCACACATGAGGATTTTTGGATGCATTGCTTATGCAAAGGTACCAAATTGTATGAGGTCCAAACTTGATGCAAAAGATACAAAATGTGTATTTGTTGGATATTGTGAAGGTACCAAAGCATATAGGCTAATGTGTTTAGAAACCAAGAAGATCATCAAAAGTCGTGATGTAGAGTTTTTGGAGCATAAGAGTACTTTTGAGCACTTAGAAGAGTGTCTAAATGGAAGTAAAGGTATGTTTGTGGACACATCTTCAAGTTTAGCAAAGAAAGAAGAAGAAGGAGATGATGATGACAATGAGGATGGAGGAAATAGAAGTCAAGATCAAGTGCCAAAGAAGGTAAATCATAGTATGCCTTCAATTGCTAGAACCAACAATAAAGACAATGAAGATATTGAAGGTGATGATGATGATGAAGAATATCAACCTTTGAGTAAAAAAAGACAAGCATTAAGGAAGAAGAAGGATGAAATGCAAGAAGAAGGGTCTTCTTCAAATGAAAGGAGATATCCTTTGAGAGAAAGAAAACCACGTGGTGAATGGTGGAAGGACCATATCTTTCTTCAAGTAAGTGAAGAATATGCCAATATTGCACTTCTTGTTGATCTATTGAATTTATGTAATGCAATGAAGTCCACGGATGTATTGAAGTAGAAGAATACTATGGAAGAAGAATACAAATCACTCATGGACAATGGAACATGGAAATTGACTCAACTTTTACCAAATCAATCTTCAATTGGTTGTAAGTGGGTGTTTAGAACCAAAAGGGATGCAATGGGTAATATCATGAGATACAAGTCTAGATTGGTTACCAAAGGCTACTCACAAGTTGCTGGTGTAGATTTCAATGAGACATTTGCTTCCATGGCCAAATTCACCACTATTAGAACCATTGTGGGAATTGAAGCAGTAATGGATTTGGAGATGCATCAAATGGATGTGAAGACGGCTTTCTTGAATAGAAGTTTGGAAGAAGACATCTACATGGATCAACCTCAAGGATTTGTTGAAGAAGGCAAACAACACCTTGTTTGTAAGTTGAAGAAATCCTTATATGAGCTAAAGCAATCACCAAGGGTATGGTACCAACGCATTGATACATTCTTTGTGAGTGAAGGATTTGTAAGGAGTGAGGCTGATCATTCCTTATATGTGATGCAATCAAATGAGTTCATATTGATTGTCATCCTCTATGTTGATGATTTGATCAACTTAACCAATACATTGAAGATGATAGATTGGTTGAAGGCAAAGTTAGAAAAGGAGTATGAAATGAGTGATTTGGAAGAGCTTCACTATTATTTAGGAGTGGAATTTGTAAGAGATCGTGCTAAAAAGACCATTACAATGAGCCAAAGTAAGTACATTAAAGAATTATTGAAACGATTCAACATGGAGGAGTGTAAGCCTATTGGGACACCATTGGAGGCAAACTTGAAGTTGATGAAGCTCACCGATGAAGAGTTTGCTGAAGTTAAAGGTCAAATACAAGGTGTTCCATACAAGGCAGCAGTGGGCTCTTTTATATATGGTATGGTTGGCACAAGGGTGGATCTTACATATGCGGTGAGTGTTGTGTGTCAACACATGTCAAGGGCTGGACCAATCCATTGGACAACCATCAAAAGGATCATGAGGTACTTAAAAGGTACTTTGAACTTCAAATTATGACTTGGAGGTGATAACATTAGTTTGCATGGTTATTGTGATGTAGATTGGGCTGAAGATGCAAATGATAGAAGGTCAACAACGGGCTATGTATTCTTTGTTGAAGTGGGAGCAATTTCATGGAATTTTAAGAGATAACCAATAATTTCAAGGTCAAAAATGGAGGCAGAGTATATGGCAGTAAGCCATGGTGCAATAGAGGCAATATGGTTAAGACAACTTTTGGAGGACATTGGAGATGTGCAAATGGAAGTAACTCCAATGGAGTGTGACAATCAAGGATGTCTTGCATTTACAAAGAATCCAAAGCATCATTCAAGGATCAAGCACATTGACATTCAACATCACTTTATAAGAGAGAAGATTGAAATGGGAGTGATTGATATGAAGTATTGTGCAACGAAAGACATGCTTGTTGATTTGTTGATAAAGGCATTAGTAAAGGATAGACGCCACATGTTGACAAAGGCATTAGGCTTAAAAGGCATTTGATCAATAGCAAAATGAGAGTGTTAAAATAAAAGTAAAAAATATTACCTTGTATAGGATATTACCTTAGATAAGTTACTAGTGGTCAAAGGTTTGACTCTTGGTATATGATAAGGGCATCCAATGGATATAGGACAAATTCATGGACCAAGAGTCAAAGTCAAAAGGATAAAGTATTAACAAGAGAATATCCAAAGACTAAGTATGACTCATTAGTATGTATCATAGGATACCCTTGAAGTTTGTGAGATGCCAAAGGATCCTAAGAACATGTGTATAAGACATAAGAATAATTAGTATTAGATATAGGATACTCTTAGGACTCGTGAGATGCTAAAAGGATCCTAGGGCCATGTGTATAAAAGTCAAAGAGTGGACATTGTCTTTTAATGCAACAACTACCACCTATAAGTAATGGGTGTTGGAAGTGAAAGATATCTTACTCCATACTCTCTTTGTATACAACCTTACTGATGCTAAGTGTTGTGTCTTCTAAGTACTTATTTTCTTAATAACGTCACCTATTTGAATTGCTATTGGAACCTCTAGACCACCTATTGCTATTATAGAGGACAATGTGTAGCTTAATCTCTTATTAAAATTACCACTGCCTTCTTCAATTGTCTTATCTAGACTTTCTAACCTCTTCAATTTACTATTATTCTCCTTGAATAAGTTTATTGGTTGAATTGGAGGTAAAAATGACGGATTTTGAAATACGCTAAATTTGCCCTTATTGGCAAGCAATTTATGCCATTCTACTGAATCAATTTTTATAGAATCGATAGTTTCCACTATTGAGAAGGTACCAAATGGAGTACCCAATTCTTTTGGGTTTCCTCCACTTACAGTTAACGAGCTCAAGAAATACGCTGGACTGTTGACAAAATTTTTTGCGAGTGCTCTTGGCAATTTTCTTTTCAATATATATTGCTGAAATATTTGATGTCGATCAGCTTCTGGATATTCTCGGATATGCCAACAGACATACAACCATGGCTTAATCCAACTTTGTTGATGCTTCTTTTTTAACTTGAGTTCGTACTTATTTCACAATGATTTTCTTGCTTATGCTCTCTCTTGTCTTTCTTTCGACTGGCGTATTTTCTTTACTATAATATTTTCATTCTTAATAACCATAATCTTTGATTATATACTACTGAATTTGCTTCCTATTTTCCATCTACTCATTTGGCAGTTAATTCCTAACAATTATCAATCTCCAGTAGTGGCGCCAAAATGTGATTGTCGTTTTACTTATTCTACAATTCCTTCTAGAATAAACTTGTATAGGAGAATTCAAACATAGGGATAGACTAAGCGCATGAGTTTCACTTATTAAGGTCACATAATTAACTGTATTCCGAACCACTAAAATACTAAGAAATACTACAATGCTTCTTCCCAGTAACAATACTCCTTCATCAATTGATAATCACAATGTACAACCCTACACTCTCAAAAGACTGCTCAAAACTCAATAAATTCCATCCAACACCAGGAATAACAAACTTCACTCCAACCAATCTGAATTCACAGAATTCTTGTAATGACAGACTTCCTCTATCGAAATACACATACACAACTCTCAATAAACAACAATCATAATCTTCTATCCATAATCAATCTTCCAATAACTTCTCATATAATTCAATCACTCAGTACTCTAATTACATAATCAATAACTCATAAATCAATCTCTGATTTATTCCACAGACTCACTTTTCAATATTCAAAAACTATCCATTACTCTTCAACAACAAAGAAAATAAAAAAAAAAACAAAGAGGAAGCACCAAGCTTAACCCTAGCTTATGACTATCACAGTCTGGCCCCCCGACAAACTTCTACAACTCCTATATAATTGCTACTGATTTCCAAATTCTAACCAAAATCTTATAATAACTGCTTTTAATAACTGAATCAATTATTCGTCCTCTTAAATTGACTATTCTATAGACTATTAGTTTATTTTACCAATATCTTATAAAAATGAACTAATATCTATTCTACAATATTAAAGAAATAAGACTCAATTAATCTCATATTATCTTTTGAAAAATCATGCTTTGGAGTTGATGAGATTCTAGTGGTGGGACATATGTGTAGTATCATAAGAAATAAAACCCAGATAAAATTGATCCTATATCTAGAATGAAGGCTTATAAAAATATTAGAAAAGTCAAAAGGTTTTTAGGAGCATGTGTATTCTATCACATTTTGGTGCCTCACTTTGTCCATATTTGTGAGCCACTATATAAGTTATTAAGGAAGAGTACGAGATTTGTTTGAAAAGAAGAATAAGAAGAAGCTATGAAAAATCTGAAAAAGATGTTGAGTTCATCACTTGTACTTAGAGAAGTGGATTATCAATGTGGAAGACTGTCAAGGACAAGAACTCGATGAAAGCTAAAGAGTAAGTGAGACTTTTCTCAAAGAAATAGGACAAAATAGAAATATGTATATTAAGAAAGAAATTAGAATGGCTATTGCCAAAATACAAGAAAATTAGAGACCCTTGAAACTAGACTAGAAGCAAGAAAGGAGTTGACAAGAGTGAAGAGGGCTTCACTCTTGCCTCTATATATACTATCTAACTAGAAGCCACATGGCGATGTTCTATAAGACCTCCAATATATGTTGACTTTCTAGGCCACATGCCTTTGCTTACAAGGCAAGTTTTCTATGGATGGACCACGTAGTTAGCTTGTTCTTTAAGCTTCCAACATGTGTGGCACATGGCTAACTTGTTGACCAAGTTTTTAGCCTAAAAGTCAACTATAGACTCCTATAAAGTCAAAGCAGCGTCTATGAAGCTTCTAAGAAGCTTTTCTAGAAGATATTACACAATTAACCTACTTTTATCTACTTTTACATACTTTTATCTATTCATATAGGTAATTATATGTATGTCCGTGACATTACTCCCCCTTCTAGGGACGAGTTCCATGAGGAGCGGTGATTATATATTGAGAAAATCTAATATGCGGCGAATTGTATTTGCTACATACTCTGATCTTTGTTCTCTTCGAAGATAGTTGATGGGTCCTCTTAGCCATCGATAGTGTCCCATTCCAGGGCGAGAAGACCACCCTGTTATTTGATCACTGTTGAGGCCTTCATAACTTCCTTCAAATAATACATTTGAAACACCATCAGGAGTCGTTCCTATTTCCAATAATATCACCAAACATCGAGAATCTCTTCCAAGGTCGTGATACCAAACGCGTTGTATCTCACTATCTATTCGAGGAAGAACATGTCGTTCTTGAGGGTCTTCATCTCGGTTGTGTCGTCTTGAAGGTTGTGACAATTGCAATGTCTCATCCGGTAAGTCAGCAAACGAAGGTTCTTGAGTTGAATCCGCTGGTTGTTGGCTCTCCATCTAATTAGCATCACAAAATGCAAAGAAGTTACAAATAAGGATAGGGTATTGAATGTTATCTTGCCTCAATCTTGTCTCTTTTATAAGAGAGGTTTTCATCTTGGTTTTGATGGATGTCGTTGATGAAAAACTTTGACTTTAGCTGATGCATTTGCTAGATTCCTGGATGGCTCCCATGTGCGCTCACTAATATCATATCCGCGCCAATGAACAAGATATTTCAGCTTATTTCGGCGCCGCCTTGAGTCTAATATCTCTTCCACCTCAAATTCTTCATTATTATCTACTTCTATAGGAGGCGGTGGCATTTGTCTTCTTCCTTGTATATCCACTGTCTTATATGATTCAAGAAGAGACACGTGGAATACAGGATGGATCTTCATTGACTCCGGTAGATGTAACCGATATGCAACTGGGTTGATCTGTTCAGAAACAGAAAAGGGGCCAAGCCTACGATAGTCCAACTTGTCACAAGGTCGAGTAGTCTTGATATTGCGACGAAGTAGCCATACCTTATCACCCACGTTGAGTTGTGGTTGCTCTTTACGATATACATCTGCATTTATCTTTTGTCGTTCTTGAGCTTTCTTCAACTGCGCCTTCATTATTGCATGTAACTCTGACAACCGATTTGCCATATCTTCTGCTGCAGGATTATCAACTTTTGAAAAATCAAAAGTATCAAGTCGTGGATGATAGCCATAATTGGCAAAGAAAGGTGTTTGTTGCGTGGAAGAATGTACCGTATTATTATAAGCAAACTCTGCCAATGGCAGAAGGTTTGTCCAATCATCTTGTTGGTAGTTGATGGTACACCTTAAATACTGTTCCAAGACTTGGTTTACGCGCTCTGTTTGTCCATCAGTTTGAGGATGGAAAGCTGAAGATAGCTTTATGTCCACTTTTAAAATCTTGAAAGAGTCCTCCAGAATCTCGACACAAATTGAGTTCCCCTATCCGATATGATATCTTTAGGTAATCCATGATAGCGATAGATATTATCAATGAAAAGCTTAGCTGTTTCTTCACCTGTGATAGATTTTGTACATGGCATAAAATGTGCCATCTTGGTGAAACGATCTACTATCACAAATATAGAATCATAAGATCTTGAGTTTGGAAGATCTGTGATGAAATCCATAGAAACAGAAGACCATGGTTGTTCTGGTATAGGTAATGGCTGAAGAAGTCCGTAAGGTCGATGTCGAGGAATTTTTGATCTTGAACAAATATCACATGATTGTACAAAGTTTTTGACTGACTTCCACATTTGTGGCCACCAAAAATCTCTTGATATGAGTTCCAGAGTCTTATTATATCCAAAGTGACCTGCTGCTGGAAAGTCATGACGTGCTTGAAGAACACGCAAACGTGCTTTTCCTTCTGGAACATATAGGCGTCCTTCAAAATATAATAGATTATTCTTGAACTCGAACTTAGAAGAATCATGAGACTTGGAAGAATTATTCTCGATATCATGAACAAGAGGGTCTGAGGACATACTGGACTGGATTTGCTTGAGAAAAGTTGAATCAACAGTCAGTGTTGATTTCACTGCTCGGAGATGAAATTGCTCTGGTTTCAAGAGGACCGTTCTTTGTTGCTCAAAAGCTGCATCTCCTTTTTTTGGTGCAAAATAAGAACGTCTAGATAGGGCATCGGACAAACCTTGTTGTTTTCCTGGCCGATAAGTGATAATGAAGTCGAATCTTGACAAAGACATACTCCAACGAGCTTGACGACGATTCAACACGCGTGCTGACATGAAATACTCAAGGTTCTTGTGATTTGTATACACAGTGACTGGACTAGAAGCACCTTCTAGATAATGATGCCATTCTTGAAAGGAATCCACGATTGCAAGAAGTTCTTTATCGTGGATCTCATAATTGATCTCGGCTGCTGAGAATTTTCTTGAATGAAAAGCTATCGGATGAAGTTTGTCATCTGTTCCCATTTGTGATAAAACTGCACCCAAGGCAAAATCCGATGCGTCTGTTTCCATAAAAAATACCTTGGAAAAGTCAACACGATATAAGACTGGTGCAGAGACAAACGATGTCTTCAAGGCTTCAAATGCTGCTTCCGCTTCTTGATTCCATTGGAATTTATCTTTACTAGTCAAGCGTGTAAGTGGAGCTGCAACTCGTGAGAAGTCTTTGATGAAGATCCGATAGTAATTGGCAAATCCCAAGAAACATTGGACATCTCTTACAGTCTTTGGAATCTTCCAATCCATGATTGTTTGGACTTTCTTAGAATCCATCATAAGACCATCATTTGAAATGATGTATCCTAAAAAGTCAACTTGAGTAGTGTGAAATACACACTTTTCTATCTTGGCGTACAATCCTGCATCTCTAAGTTTTTGTAATACTTGACGAACATGTATTTCATGTTCTTCAACATTCTTAGAATAAATCAGGATATCGTCTAGGTAGCAGACGACAAAATTGTCTAAGAATTCACGAAATACATCATTCATGAGATGTTGAAAAGCAGCTGGTGCATTCGTGAGTCCAAAAGGCATGACATTGTATTCAAAGTGTCCGTACCTGGTTCGAAACGCAGTCTTCCATTCATCTCCTTCTTTGATCCGTACTAGATTATATGCTCCTCTTAGATCTATTTTTGTATAGATCTTAGCTTCATTTAACTGGTCAAGGAGTCCTGATATCAAAGGTAATGGATACCTGTTCTTGATTGTGATCTTGTTGAGTCCTCGATAGTCAACACACATTCGTAAAGATCCATCTTTTTTCTTTACGAATAAAATTGGAGCTCCTGCTGGAGATTTTGAATGGCGTATGAAATTCTTCGCTAAATTCTCGTCAATATATGTCTTGAGTTCAGCCAACTCATCTTGCGATAAACTGTAAATTGGTCCAAATGGTGGCTGAGTTCCTTCCTTGAGATCGATTGAACAATCGTATGGGCGATGCTCAGGAAGAATATCTGCATTCTTTTTCTCAAAAACGTCTTGATAACCCTGATATTGACTTGGAATGTCACTTGAAGTCTTTACGCTTTCAGAAATAGGTGCAGCATAAATAGCAAAAGTTGATCCTTCTTTTGCTGCGTGTATAAATGCTTTTGCACCTATAAGTGTGGGTTTTACTATACTAGACTCATGGTTTTTTACTTGATTAATAGAACTATTACTTATGCTCCGAGGAAAATCAAGTTTACAAGAAATCCAATCTATTCGAGGATTATACTTTTCTAACCATGATAAGCCTAAAATTACTGGATTAGGGGGAGATCTAATTATATTAAAAATTACGCAACTACTATGACCATTTATTACTACATCTACAGGAAGTGTTTCGTGAGTTACATCTCCAGAAGACAACGGACGACCATCTATGACTTCTACGTGTACAGGTTTAGTTTTTTGTATTAATGATATTCTATGACATCTAGCAAATTCTTCATCTAAAAAACAAGCTGAGGCTCCTGAATCTATCAAGGCAGAGGCTTTGTAATTATTAGGTCCTAAACGCACATCTATTATAAAACAAGGAGATGGTTCTGAGGAGAGGATAGGACCTTCATTAGAAGTTGTACAAGATTCCAGCCGCACGGTCCCTATTGTAGCTGGACGTACTCGTTTTCCGACATACTGTCTTCTTTGACAGCCGTACTCCTCATTTTGTAGTTACGTCGCTTCTTTGGACAATGTTGAGCAGTGTGCTTAGGTTCTCCACAATATAAGCACAATCCTTCTTGTCGACGACGAGACTTTTCTTGCTCAGTAAGAGGTTTGAAACGTACTGCATCAATTTGCATATCCTCTACTTCTGAAGGTATGTGTTGAGGAGACGTCGGTGTTGCCATTGAATTGTAGTAACGTTGAGGCCTACTTGTGCGACTCTCGGATCGAAATTCAAAAAGTCGATTGTCGCACTTCACAGCAAAGTCAATTGCTTGACTCAATGTTTGAGGATCAGGTAAATTAAGCATCAATTTCTTTACCTCATATTGTAATCCGTAGAGAAATTGACTCACAAGTGCGGCATCATCCCACTTGATATCAGTTGCAAGTTGTCGAAATTGCGAAGCATATAATGTTACTGATCGATTGCCTTGTCGCAAAATACGGATCTTGTTGGTTGCAACACGAATTGCATCATGTTCTCCAAACATGGATCGAAACTCCGCCAAAAAAGCCTCCGGATTATCCAATATTGGATCTCGTCGTTCAAGAAAAGATGAAAACCATGACAATGCTGAACCTGAAAGAAGTGTACCAATGAATCTAACTTGTGACCCTGGAGTTGGATAGCTCTGGGGTTGAAGTTCAATCACTAATTGGACCTGATTGATGAATCCTCGAAACTTGGATCTGGTACCATCAAACTTCTCAGGCAAGGCCACTCTCGGTTCTCTAACACTCGAAGGGTGTTCCATTCTGGGAGAAGGGACATGGTTTGGTGCAGATGTTGAAGCAGCTCCAATCATCTCTATATCTTCACTTCCTACCATTCTTGTTGCTCCTTGTGGTGGTAAATTGAGTTGATGCATCGCAAGCATTAACTCCCTCAATTGTTCTTGCATCTGTGCCATTGCACTCTTCATTTCAACAAGCTCTGCCATAGTAGCACTTAGAAAAGAGAAGATGTCTAATAACGCTCAAAACAAATAGAAGAGAGGAATTGATAACAAAGAAAATACTAAGAACAATATCAGTTTAAAAGAGGGTAATCCGCAACTTCTAATGCGCTTATGTCTTATCAAGAAAAAGGGGTAATCCACTCTTAATTAAGAAAAGACAAAGCTCTCATATTGTAAGTGTACTCTTGTCAATCTGTCAAGGACAAGAACTCGATGAAAGCTAAAGAGTAAGTGAGACTTTTCTCAAAGAAATAGGACAAAATAGAAATATGTATATTAAGAAAGAAATTAGAATGGCTATTGCCAAAATACAAGAAAACTAGAGACCCTTGAAACTAGACTAGAAGCAAGAAAGGAGTTGACAAGAGTGAAGAGGGCTTCACTCTTGCCTCTATATATACTATCTAACTAGAAGCCACATGGCGATGTTCTATAAGACCTCCAATATATGTTGACTTTCTAGGCCACATGCCTTTGCTTACAAGGCAAGTTTTCTATAGATGGACCACGTAGTTAGCTTGTTCTTTAAGCTTCCAACATGTGTGGCACATGGCTAACTTGTTGACCAAGTTTTTAGCCTAAAAGTCAACTATAGACTCCTATAAAGTCAAAGCAGCGTCTATGAAGCTTCTAAGAAGCTTCTCTAGAAGATATTACACAATTAACCTACTTTTATCTACTTTTACATACTTTTATCTATTCATATAGGTAATTATATGTATGTCCGTGACAAAGACCACTGGTTGTAAGAGTGGATATAAGCTCCATAGCAATTGAATGGGCTATTAGACAAGATGATGTAGAAAAAAGAAGATTTGCCATAAGATTTGTGTAGAATAGATATTAGTTTGTTTCTATAAGATATTAGTAAAATAGACTAATAGTCCATAGAATAGTCAGTTCAAGAGGAAGGATGATTGATTTAATTATTAAAAGTAGTTAATTATAAAATTATGGTTAGAATCTCGAAATCAAGTGCAGTTATATAAGAGTTGTAGAAGTTTGTTGGATGCCAAATTGTGATAGTCATGAGCCGGGGTAAGCTTGGTGCTACCTCTTTATCTCTTTGTCTCTTTGTTTCTTTGTTGTTGAAGAGTAATGGATAATTTCTGAATATTAAGAAGTGAATTTGTGGAATGAATCAAAGATTGATTTATGAGTTATTGATTATGTAATTGGAGTACTGAGTGATTGAATTATATGAGGAGTTATTGGAAGATTATGATTGTTATTTATTGAGAGATGTGTGTGTTTTGGACAAAGAAAGTTGGTGATTACGAAAATTCTGTGAATTTAGATTGGTTGGAGTGAAGTCTGTTATTCCTAGTGTTGGATAGAAATTATTGTGTTTTAAACGTATTTTTAAGAGTGCAGGGTTACACACTATTGTTATCAATTGATGAAGGAGTATTATTACTGGAAGAAAGCATCATAGTATTTCTTAGTATTTTAGCAGTTCGAAATATAGTTAATTGTGTGATCCTAACAAGTAAAATTCATGCGCTTAGTCTTTCCCTGTGTTCGAATTCTTCTATACACATTTATTCTGAAAAGAATTGTAGAATAAGTAAAACGACAATCACAGTTTGGGATTAGGATTCTTATAAAGTGACAAAGGACTTATCTTAGAGTTAAAAGGGAGCTTTGAAGAACTCTCATTACTCTAAATGCTTAGAAGAATTATTTGATTGAAACAAGTATGGTTTTATAATAGATTGTTTATTATTACTTAGAATAATAATTAAGTGTACTACTCCAGATATTTCTATATTAAGATGGATAGCATGTATAAGAACATTGAATCTTATTTTAGTACATATTATTGGTAAAGAAAACTTGGTAGCAGATATGTTGTCTAGAGCTAGATATATCTTTGAAGAGGAGATGATGACACATGAAAGAGGTAAAGATCAAGAAGAAAAGAGTTATAGAAATTTATTTACTACTAATAGAATGGATTTTGGTAATAAGGTTCAAAATTCCTATGAAGGTTTATATGAAGGTAAATTGAAGGATATTAGAATTTATTTAAGCACAATGAAGAAACAAGAAGGATGAATAGATAAAACCTTCAAAGATATTAGACATCAATCCTATGGTTATTTACTTAGGGATGAATTTCTATAGAATATGCCAATAATAGGTGACAAAATTCTATTGAAGATAGTAGGAGAACTTGAATTAAATTTAAGATTTTAAGAAAATATCATAATATACTTTGGATAGGATACAGAGAGGTTTAGGCTACATATATCAAGATCAAGGAAAGATATTGATAGAAGAATTTATACAAAGATATAGAAGACTTTATGAGCTCATGCACAATGTGTCAACTATAATCTAAAGTTAGGTACAGAGACGAATTATATCTTATTTATCTACCTTTAATACATTTTCAATAGATAATTGATTTGGTAGCTATGCTAAGAAGACTTTTGGATATAAAATATTTGATTTTAGGAAGAGAAGAGCTATCAAATTATGTCGAAGGGAGGGCTTTGAGAACCAAGACTACTAAGGTAATATGTAGATTTATAATAGAAGGCATCTTTAGTAGATATGGTAGCATTGGAAGGATGAGAGGTAATAGAGAAGAATTGGATGCTATTAAAGTAAAAAAATTTATGAACATGTATAGAGTTTAGTTGAAGTTGACTACTTCTTATAATCCTAAAGCCAATAGAAGGAGTAAAAGGGATCATCCTCTTATCATTTATGTATTGGTTAAGGTATATAAGGGTATGTCAATTCAATGGCCTAAACTGCTTCCATTTGTTTTATGGGCTAATAGAACTACTCACAATATTATCACTAGTTATATGTCCATGGAGTTAAGGTTAGGACAAAAATCTGTGATGCCACCTGAAAAAATCTATCTTATATGGATATTTTTATCTTAAAAAGATGACATTAATAGAAAAAGATTATTGGAGCTTTGAATTCAACAATTGAGTAAGTTATCTGAAGACTTACAAATTGCAATTGAAAAGTTAAAAGAAGCAAGATTAAAAAATAAAAAAAGATTTAATAAGACTCATAGGTTGAGACCTAAGCCTATAGAGATTGAAAATTAGGTTTTAGTTTATGATAGCAGCCTTGAATATTAGCATAGTATTGAAAAGAAATTTGTAAAAACATGGTTTGGACCATATGTAGTAGTTACACTCTATGATAATATCACATATATCTTACATGAGTGAGACGGAGCTATCAATAGAGTTCCAATAGCAGAGAAGAAGGTGAAGGCTTTCAAGAGAAGACATAGCCGATTTTAAATAGAAGATCTTGAAGAATTCTTACCTCAATATTTAGACCAAGAACATAAAGAAGAAGATGCAGAAAGAGATGAAGATGAAGAAAATAGAGATAGTAAGATTATATGCCACATGTTGTGCACATTTGGAGAGGGTGGATATCGTACTATAATTGCTTATAGTATGTAAAAATTAATTAGAACATATAATATATTCATAAGTCTTGGTGTATGTTAGAATAGTTAATAGATTAATTTAAAGAGAATGGATTTAAGAAATTTTATTTTGAGTTTATCAATTTTTATTATAGCATTTATAAAAAATTATAAGACCTAAATATTTAGTATGAAGCCTTGAGAGAAGATTAGAGGCTAAAAATAAAAATTTTAACTAATAGGAGGCTTATTGGGAGGGATGAAAGCAAGGCATGGTTGGATGAAGGCAAGAAATGGAGATCTTCATTCCTATTAGTCAAAGGCTATGTCCAATGGGCTTCAAGGAGGCTGCCCTAGGCCTTATTAGAGATTAGGATTTATCTTTTGAAGTCATTCAAGCTTAAGAGGCTAGAATCATTAAGTTTAGATTTTTGGATACAAATTGGATATAAATTTTGTGTGATTAGGAGTTTTTATGAAGGAATTATTGGCACTCAAAGTTAAGGTATCAATTTCATACCTTTTATAACTCTTTAGGACATAACATACGTTTACAAAGAGCAATAAAGGATCGGCAATTGGAATTGGAGAAATCACTTTTTTGGCTATACTTTTCATATATTTTTTGATGTATTTAGAATTTGAATGAAGAAGTTATAGAGAGTTGAAGTCAGAACATCCAAATCAAAGGTAGTAAGTAAGTGATTCTATTCATAGTAATAATTAGAGTCATATCTTGATTTTTTAGAAGAATTTTTGGCTCAAATCTTTTGAAGAAGTTAGATTATTATATTAAAAATCTATACATATAAATTTTATGACATTTGAATGCTTAATTTGTGAAATATAAAGAAAATTACACACATGTATAAATAAACTATGGTTTGACGCTACTATTAGGATTTTAGTGATATCTTAAGATCTGCGATGAATTTGTAATTAAAATTTGTTGTAATAGTTATTAGAAGTACATCAATACTTCATATAAAATTTGAATTTGTTTGAATGGTTCAATTGGAAGATATGAGTTGTTGAAATTCAAGAATAATACTCTATAAGGATATATTAGGATTTAGAGTTTTTTTTTATCATATTTTGGATGTTTTTGGAAAGTTAGACATATATATTTGGTGTAATTGCCCCTAAAAGTGTTTTACATATATTTAAACTTGGTCTTTCTTATCTCAAGACTTGATTAAGTAATTAGTAGTAGCTAAGAGCCTAGTACTTTCTTGGAACAAACTCTCTCTACCGTGACATTATAATATTATATGCTTCGTAATTTTGACAACTTGCAACTAATATCAAATAAAATGATGCTGAACTGATTAGCCAATTTTTCTATGGATTATAATATGAGGTAAAAAAATTGATGCTCAACTTATATGATCCTCAAATATTGAATCAAGCAATTGATTTTGCTTTAAAATGTGATAATTGAATTTTTGAATTTCAATCTGAGAATTAGACAAGTGGGCTTCAACGTTACTATTATTCAATGGCAATACCAATGCCTCGTCAATACATATATTTGGAAGTAGAAGGTATACGAATTGATGTAGTACATTTCAAACCTCTTACTAAGCAAGAAAGGACTTGTCGTTGTTAAGAAGGATTGTGCTTACATTGTAGAGAACCTAAGCACACTACTTAACAATGTCTAAAGAAGCAATGCAATTATAAAATAAGGAGTAAAAATGTCAAAAAAGATAATATATTAAAAAATAATATATTAAAAAATAAATTTGTTTAGCTACAATAAAGTTCATGTGGCTGAAATCTTTTATATTACCTAATGAAGGTCTTATTTTTTCCTTAGAACCTTCTCCTTCTTTTACATTAAATATTATTTGAGGACCTTTACTTTATTAGATTCAAGAGCCTGAGCATGTTTCTTAGATGAAGAATTAATTAAAAGATTTAATATATCTTTAATAAGGAAAACTAAACCTATTCAAATAGAAGTCATAGATGGTTGCCTGTTGTCTTTTGGAGATGTTATTCACAAATTTCTTTCCATAGAAGTAATAAATAATTATCATAATAGCTTTGTGATATTTAATATCATTAGATCTTCCTCTAATCTAATCATTTTAGGTTTATCATGGTTAGAAAAATACAATTCTTGAGTAGATTGGATTTCTTGTACTCTTGACATTTCTGAAAGTATAACTAAGAGTGTAGTTAATCAAGTAAAAAATCACAAGTCTACTACAATTAAACATATGTTTGTAGGTACAAGAACTTTCTTGCACGTTGTCGTATTACGTGCTTTCCTGCTCGAGAACGCGCAGGGCGTCGAGCTGTAGAAGGTAGTATGGAGATTCACCAATAGTCAAGCAGTCTATCAGTTTTTGACTGCTGGAATATAAACGACTGCAAGAATACACCGTAAATCTATACGGATGCCCTTCGACTGCTTGTCGAAGTCCTTTTTGTCCCACCCGGTAGGTCTCTAGACGTTACAGAGAACCCCGAACAACTCAATCTGTTAATCTCCGATACCGCTTTGTACTTACGATCTTGTATCCACTGACTGTCTTGTTAGATTAACCGAATAAATTTCATTCACTCTGCATACTCAATCCTATAGACACCTTTTTAATTCTTCAATCACAGACGTAACTCGATTTCACAAAACAGTCAAGAATAATCAAATCCACTTCATTAAAAAATCCCGATTCACCATTACAACACTAACTTTAGCAACGATTGCCTCAGTCTTCTCAAAACTCTATGAGGAAGAAAAATCCAATTCTCCATCTTTTCTTCCCCGACCCGAAGCATGAAGCTCCTCTCCAATCTCCTTGATCTTCAAAAACCTCCAATGAAACCAAACTAGTAACCTTGAAAAGAGCTTGAAGCTAGCTCCCCGATCCAAAAAAATCCCCCCAAAAACTTATTCCCCCCCTAACCTTATCCTCTGAATTTCTTCAATCTTCCGTCTTGGATCCAGAATTGGCTCCCATCATCAGAGCTTTCTCCTCCATTTTTACCTTTAAGAGATCCATTTACCGAAAACAACCTTCTTTGAAATGGCACAGAGAATAGGACAGCTTGAAACAGAATCGAAATCCTATACTCGGGTCCACATTGAGTCGCCCGACCAATTCAGGTCTCATATTGGGTAAGATGCCCGTAGTAACCTGGATGTTTTCATAATTGGATCAAATTGGTCCTTCGCGTCAGACTAGTTGAGGCTCGTAGTAAGATCTAGATTTTCCCATAATTAGACTGCATTGGGTTGCCCGACCAATGTAGGTCTCATATTGGGTAAGATGTCCGTAGTAACCTGGATGTTCCTGTAATTAGACTGCATTGGATTGCCCGACCAATACAGGTCTCATATTAGATAAGAGTCCAGTAGTAAGACCCGGATTTTTCCATAATTAGACTGCATTGGGTTGCCCGACCAATTCAGGTCTCATATTGGGTAAGAGGATCTGGATTGGATTCTCGAAATTGGATCCAATTGGCTCTTCAAACGAGGCTCACTCGTCGCGTGAATTAGTCCTTTTCCTTCCTGCAGACTCCCGTTATTGGAATCAAACGGAGCATTTCAGTATGCCCCGGTTGACTGTAACGGGGTGACTAAACCTGACCACTCAGTATTTGCACTGGAGTTGGTCGTTGCTCCCAATATTCGAGGTAACTGAATATTAATAAAAGTCCCTTTTCTTTATATTTTCATGGTATACTTGTGTTACAACACGACATCTACCCCCTCTGAACCTGTGCATCCTCTGGTATGCACCAATTTACCCAATTGCTGTTTGATTCAGAATATATCCTCTACGTCTTTGCCCAATTCATCTTCGTCACCTTCATTATCTAAATCACTTTCATCTTCTTGCTGCGGAATCTCTATACCTTCATTAAGGTCTTTCATATTCATCTCTACGTGTCTTTGTTTAAATATTTTTACTCGCTTCCCTGCAATTGGTATTTTCAATTTTGTACCATCTAACTCCTGTAACGAGTAAGTCGCATTATCATGAACTGTTGTTACTACATATGGTCCAAACCAACGTTTTGAAAATTTTCGCAAAGTACTATGTTGATTATCCAGACTATTGTCATAAACAAGTATCCAATCACCTTCCTCGATTGCTTTTGGTCTCAATCAATGTTGCTTATCGAATCGCGCCTTGTTTTGTAACCTTGTTCTTTTTAACCTTCCCAATGCTATCTGGACATCTTCCGTTCTTTGCTCCAATTGTCGAATCCTAATAGCCAGAAGTTCTTCTCTTGTCAATCCATCTTCCCATGGTAGCATACTCCAAGTAAGTACCTTTTCTTCAATCGACATAATTGGTTTTTGACCTGTCATAAGTTCTACTGATATATATCCTGTCACCGAACTATGTATTGTTCGATCAGCCCATAATGCAAATGACAAAAGCCATGGCCACTCTTTAACTTTCTCATTACAAGCTTTAACTAATGCTTTCACAATCGGTGGGTGACTGCGTCCGCTTTTTGCATTCCCTTCCAGATTATAAGCAGTAATCAGTGATAGTTTAACTCCACATCTTTCAAAGAACTTACGAGCTTCTTGTGCATTTAATTCTCCAATATACCAATAAAATTCGCATCAAAGGTACCTTCATCTCGCGAGAGTACCTCTTCTTTTGTACCTCCATAATCTCGCTTTACAGTGGTACCTCCCCAAATTCCTTAAATCCTTCAATAATCTTTGGCAATGGTTTCTCCCTCAACCTATCTCGATTCCGTTCATCGTTAGGAGGTACTGTTAGAAATTGTACAGCTTTCCTCCTATCTTTGCTCCGTACCCTTGCATAAACAGAACCATCGTCAAGTACTTTTGTTTCCATCCGTGTTGCCGTTGTCGTGTTGTAACACGAGTATACAGTGAAAATAAAAAGAAAGGGGAATTTTATTAATATTCAGTTACCTCGAATATTGGGAGCATCGACCAACTCCAGTACAAATACTGAGTGGTCAGGTTCAATCACTCCGTTACAGTCAGCTGGGGCATACTGAAATACTCTGTTCGATTCCAATAACGGGAGTCAGCAGGAAGAGAAGGACCAATTCACATGACGGGTTCCAGGAGCCAATTGGATCCAATTTCGATAATCCAATCCGGGTCTTCTTATCCAATATGAGACCTGAATTGGCCGGTCAACCCAATGCAGTCTAATTACGGGGAATCCAGGTCTTACTATGGGTCTTAGCCAATCTGTTGCGAGGACCAATTTGACCCAATTACGGGAACATCTAGGTTACTACGGGCATCTTTCCCAATATAGGACCTGAATTGGTCGGGCGACTCAATGTGGTCCCGATTACGGGGTTCGATTCTGTTTCAGGCTGTCCTGTTCTCTGTGCCGTTTCAGGGAACATTGTTTTCGGTAAATGGATTTTTTAAAGGTAAAAACGGAGGAGAAAGCTTGACGGCGAGAGCCAATTTCGGATGCAAGCTTGAGGTGGGGGCCAATTCCGGATCTAAGACGGAAGATTGAAGAAATTCAGAGGATAAGGTTAGGGGGGAATCGGGGGGAGCGAGTTTTCAAGCTTTTGCAAGGTTACTAGTTCGGTTTTTCATTGGAGGTTTCTGGAAGATCAGGGGAATTAGAGAGAGAAGCTTCATGCTTCGGGTCGGGGAAGGAAAGACATAGAATTTGGATTTTTCTTCTTCGTAGAGTTTTGGGACGACTGAGGCAATCGCTGCTGAAGTCAGTGTTGTAATGGTGAATCGGGATTTTTAAATGAAGTGGGTTTGAATACTCTTGACTGTTTTGTAAAATCGAGTTACGTCTGTGATTGAAGGATTAAAGGGGTGTCTATAGGATTGAGTATGCGGAGTGAATGAAATTTATTGGGTTAATCTAACAGGACAGTCAGTGGATACAAGATCGTAAGTACAAAGGGGTATTGAAGATTAACAGTTTGGGTTGTTCGGGGTTCTCTGTAATGTCTAGAGACCTATCGGCTGGGGCAAAAAAAAGGACTTCGACAAGCAGTCGAAGGGCATCAGTAAAGATTTATGGTGTATTCTTGCAGTCGTTTATATTCCAGCAGTTAAAACTGATAGACTGCTTGACTATCGGCGGATCTCCATACAACCTTCTACAGCCAGACGCCCGGTGCGTTCTCGAGCAGGAAAGCACGTAATATGACATAAGTGGTGAACCCGACGTGAAAGCTTGAGGTAGAAGGTATTGGATTTCGGTTGATTTTATCTTTATTTTTATGGAAAACGAAAATAAAAATTTTGAAGGATTTTTGGGAGAAGTTTCTGGTGGGGAGTCTTCTAAAGGACAAGGTATGTACATGGATCCGTCTATTGCTAGTTTGTTTCAAGCCTTCTCACTATCAATGCAGCAACAGCAAAGCAATGATCGAAAGGAAGCTTTGGCAAGCAAAGCATTGCAAGCAGTGGTCAATAAAATTGATCAATTTGGTGGGAGGAATATTTCAAGGTATTTAAGATGTTATATTCGTGAAATGGAATTAAATCGGGTTTCTGAGAAGAAAATGGTTGCACTATTTGGACTTGCCACAATACCGGAGATAAGGGACCACATTACATCGATTATGGATCGTTGTGGGAATTCATGGGAGGATTTTTCACATGCATTGAAAGACGAATATTTCTTAGAAGATGCTGATCGCGTTACTAAGAAGCTGTTTCTAGGATGGATTGAACGGCCCAATAAGAATTTGCAAGCAACAGAGCTACTAAGGGAATTTGAGAGGCAGTACTCTCAATTATCGAAGGTAGAAAAATGGACATTGGAGCCGAACAAAGTTGATCTATTTCTTCAAGTTGTTGATGGAGAATTGCAAGAGAAATTAGAACCCCTTCTTGAAGACAAAGAAGAAGATGAAGGATTGACAACAAAGTAGAAGAACGTTGAAGATGCAGTGGGGTTGCTTACAAAAAAAGAAAAGAGGAAGGATAGGAGCAATATTCCGAAAACAGTACAAGCACCCAAAGCTCCAGTATGTACAACACCACCGACAATGCCTACAGTTCAATCTTTGACATCCTTGTCAAAGAAAGCAGATATGGGGATGGAAGAAATTATACGAGGAATGCGAGATCTTCAAATCAAATTGGCAAGACTTGAAGAGAATACTTCTAGAAACAATTCGAAGAATGTTTCAAAACAAGGATATGTACAAAGATGCATTTGGTGTGATGATGCTTCACACACTAGAAAAGATTGCAATGAATTTAATAATATGATACGGCAGGGAATTATTTGCTGGAAAGATGGGAAGATAGCATTGAAAGATAGGGAGGATCTTCTTCAAACCAATGTTGGCAAGGGAGGAATGAGAGCATTGGTTCAAGATTACTTAAAAGAGCATGAAATAGTAGTACGAGAAAGTACAAGTTATGGTGCTAGAGTAGATGATGAAATTGGTGGAAGTACGGAAACTAGTGAGTTTTGGGCTTCTGCCGTTTCTACAATGCAAGAAGGGAAATTATCTCGAGAAGCGTTATTGAGAACTGCAGCTACAATACGAGCAAGAACCGGTTGGGAGGATCCTGTTGAGTCTCTTTCAGTTCATGCATATATTGCTAAGAGCCGACATGAAGCTTTGATGGAAGAAAAGAGACGAGGAAATTTTGATGATATGAGAGAAGGAAATTCTTCTTAGAGGCAAACTTGAGGAGACAAGGCTCGAGAGGCAACTTCACAAGAATTGCCTATAAAGGATACCTCAGCATCATTGGAAGAAAAAGCAAGGGAGACAAAAGATAAGGGCAAATCAATTGCTTATAAGTTACTTTCTGACATTGAAGCGGCAACAAATTTGAAAGGGGTGTTGGAAGAACGTATATTAAACGCTAAGGTGGAATTCACATTGAAAGAAGTTTTGGAAATTGCAAAGAAGGAGTTTCATGATATCATCCTTGACAGCATTAAGCGAAAGAGGCAATTAATGGGCGAAACTGGAATGAGTCATGCTATTGATGCAAGAATATATAGAGATGAAGAAGAGGTTGATATTGGTTACAAGCAACCAACAAATGAAAAGAATGGGTATAATCATCGAGTACGTTTCGAAGATTCTAGTGACAAGGAAATAGAAACTTTGAGCCATTATACTCGGAAGCATTGGGCAAGGGCAACTACTGAGGTATTGGTGAAAGTAGGAGATATAGAAGAACCAATTGTTGCTTTAGTCGACCATGGTTCTGAAATAAATCTTATGTCTAAAGATCTTTATAAGAAGCAAAAATGGCCAATTGATATGGAACATAGATGGGCAATACGAGCAACTAATAACACATAGGGCGAATTATATGGAGCTTGTCCAGATTTCAAAATTCGGATTGGGGATGTTGCGACGGAGCAACATTTCTTTGTTCAAGATACAACGTCTTATCCATTGATTTTAGGACAACCTTACATTACGGCAACACAGATAGAAACAAAAGTACTTCACGATGGTTCTGCTTATGCGAGAGTACGTAGCGAGGATGGGAGGAAAGCTGTACAATTTCTAACAGTATCCCCTAATGATGAACGGAATCGAGATAGGTTGAGGGAGAAACCATTGCCAAAGATTGTTGAAGGATTTAAGGATTTTGGGGAGGTACCACTGTAAAGCGAGATTATGGAGGTACAAAAGAGGAGGTACTCTCGCGAGATGAAGGTGCCTTTGATGCGAGTTTTATTGGTATATTGGAGAATGGAAATATTATGTATAAGAAAGTTGATGATTTTAAAAGAAAAGAAAGAAAAAGATTATATGATATTGAAGGACAGTTACGCAAGATAGGTACATTGCAAGATGATGAGAGGATTTTGGGTGTTTATGAAGAAAATAGGCTGGAAGATTCATTGGAATTGATTACATCTATTGGATTAGGGGATAATGATAAGATTGTTGAGATTCATTCGAGAGAGGTTTATACCATGCTTGAATCTTTTCAAGCACCAGAAGTCACAGTAGAGACGAGATATAAAATGGCAGATAAGAAGGTAAAGCATGTTGCCGGACCATTACCAGAGGATTCTAAAGAACAAATGGAAGAAGCATCAAAAGAAGCAAGTTTAAGAGATCCAATGAGTATTGGACATCAGTTTACTGAAGAGACTTTTGAAGAATTGAAGATTGGTTCTGATGGTTCTTTATTGCCGGAGGAAATTACTTGCTTCAAAAAGATGTTGGCTAAACAAGGTAGATCGTTTGCCTTCGAATCTCATGAAATTGGGGGTGTGGATCCAAATATTGTAACACCTATGGTTATCTTCACTGTACCACATGTACCTTGGAATCTAAGATCGATTCCAGTACCGAGGGCACATTTACCTAAATTAGTTGAGCTATTAAAAGAAAAGATAAAGATGAAAATATTGGAACCTTCATTTGCACCGTATTCTAGTCGATGGTTTACGATACCTAAGAAGAATGGATCACTACGGTTTATTCAAGATATGCAGCCGGTGAATGCTGTAACTGTCAGGAATGCACGAATTGGACCTATTGTGGATGAATTTGCTGAGGCGTTTGCTGGAAGGGCGATCTATTCAATAGGTGATTTGTATTCAGGTTATGATCAATTTCAACTTGCCGAAGGAAGTAGAGATATGACAACAATGAGGACACCGCTTGGATTGGTTAGAATGTGCACTCTTCCTCAAGGCGGGACCAACTCGGTTGCGCATATGATGAATGGGATGAATAAGGTATTGAGAGATTTTATTCCGGAAAAGACTATGCCTTTTCTGGATGATGTTCCTATAAAAGGGTGCAGAGAAGGAGACAAGGATGAAACTTTAGATACGAGGGGTATCGCAGATATGTTGTTGATCATATACAAGATTGTGAAAAGATTTTAACTTGGCTTGGAGAAGATCATCTTACATTATCGGGTATGAAGTCCGTATTTGGAGTGCGAGAGGTTGTAATTGTTGGACATTTATGCGGATCTTACGGAAGAAAACCAGATCCGACTAAAGTTGATGCAATTGGAAGGATGAAAGAGGATTGTGGTTCTTTAACAAAGGTTCGCAGGTTTTTGGATGCATGTGTATTTTATCGAATCTGGATCCCTCATTTTGCTCACATAGCGGATCCATTATATGAACTGTTACGCAAGGGTTACCGATTTGAATGGAAAGAAAGGCATATTCAGGCAATGCAAAGATTGAAGAAATTATTGATGTCACCTCCAATATTGAGGAAGGTTGATTATAAGTGCAATAGACCAGTGATTCTTACTGTAGACGCTAGTCCAATTGCCGTTGGATGGGCTGTGGGTCAAGACGATTCGAATGGGAGTAGATTTGCAGTTCGATTTGGGGCTAAAGTTTTAAGTATTCGTCAGTGTGCATATTCGCAAGTCAAAAGAGAACTTTGGGGAGTCATTTCGGCTATGAAAGCTGAAAAGGACTATTTGATTGGGACAATAGTAGTAATTGAAACAGATTGCTTGCCATTGCTTGGAATGATTATTAACTGTTCAACGCCAAATATTGCAATGTTGAGATGGATTGCTTATATTAAGTCACTAAATCCAGAATTTAAGCATATCACTGGAAAGGACAATTTAGTAGCAGACATGCTATCTCGAGCAAGATACGAGAAGGAGGATGAAATGGTTGAAGACATTGATGATGTCGGATTGAAATTCTATTCAATATCGAATCTCAACAGAGAAGACAAGCTATTTCTTGAAGAATCTTATGAAGGAGAATTATTGGATATTGATCATTATTTGAATACCTTGTCTAAGCAGGGGAATTGGTCTACAGAAAAATTCAAACAAATAAGAAAAAAAGCATATGGATTTTTACTTCGAGATGGATTCTTATGGAAGAGACCGAAGAAAGGAATTGGGATGCCACAACAAGTGATAGGCAAAAGGGAAGAAAAACTAAAATTATTAAAGGAGTTTCATGATAGTTTATGGGCAGGGCATGGAGGAATCTGGGCTACTTTTGCTAAACTCAAGGAACGATATTGGTGGAAAAATATGTATCGAGATGTGCTCTCATTTGTAGAGTCATGTGAAATCTGTCAATCGTATTCTAATATCCGACATCGAGATGGTCTTCATCCTACGTATCCTCTGGCTATTCATTTTAAATGGGTTGTTGATTTGGTTATTATGCCGATTGGGTTATGGCAGATGAGATATTTAGTTTTAGCTCGTGAAGATTTATCAAATCTAGTAGAAGGAAGATCATTGAGGACAAAATCTACAAAGGGGATTTGTAGGTTTTTGCTTGAAGATGTCATTTGCCGTTACGGGTGCGTAGGAAAAATCACTGCAGATCGTGGAGAATTAAATGCACAAGAAGCTCGTAAGTTCTTTGAAAAATGTGGAGTTAAACTATCACTGACTACTGCTTATAATCCAGAAGGGAATGCAAAAAGCGAACGCGGTCACCCGCCGATTGTGAAAGCATTGGTTAAAGCTTGTAATGGGAAGGTTAAAAAGTGGCCACGGCTTTTGTCATTTGCATTATGGGCTGATCGAACAACACATAGTTCGGTGACATGATATATGCCGGTAGAACTTATGACAGGTCAAAAACCAATTATGCCGATTGAAGAAAAGGTACTTACTTGGAGTATGCTACCATGGGAAGATGGATTGACAAGAGAAGAACTTCTAGCTATTAGGATTCGACAATTAGAGCAAAGAACGGAAGATGTCCAAATAGCATTGGGAAGGTTAAAAAGAGCAAGGTTACAAAATAAGGCACGATTCGATAAGCAACATCGATTGAGACCAAAAGCAATCGAGGAAGGTGATTGGGTACTTGTTTATGACAATAGTGTGGATAATCAACATAGTACTTTGCAAAAATTTTCAAAACGTTGGTTTGGACCATATGTAGTAACAACAGTTCATGATAATGCGACTTACTCGTTACAAGAGTTAGATGGTACAAAATTGAAAATACCAATTGCAGGGAAGCGAATAAAAATATTTAAACGAAGACACGCAGAGATGAATATGGAAGACCTTAATGAAGGTACAGAGATTCCGCAGCAAGAAGATGAAAGTGATATGGATAATGAAGGTGACGAAGACGAACTGGACAAAGACGTAGGAAATATATTCTGAATCAAACAGCAATTAGATAAATTGGTGCATACCTGAGGATGCACAAGTTCAAAGGGGGTGGATGTCGTGTTGTAACACGAGTATACAGTGAAAATAAAAAGAAAGGAGAATTTTATTAATATTCAATTACCTCGAATATTGGGAGCATCGACCAACTCCAGTACAAATACTGAGTGGTCAGGTTCAGTCACTCCGTTACAGTCAGCCGGGGCATACTGAAACGCTCTGTTCGATTCCAATAACGGGAGTCAGTAGGAAGAGAAGGACCAATTCACATGACGGGTTCCAGGAGCCAATTGGATCCAATTTCGATAATCCAATCCGGGTCTTCTTATCCAATATGAGACCTGAATTGGCCGGTCAACCCAATGCAGTCTAATTACGGGGAATCTAGGTCTTACTATGGGTCTTAGCCAATCTGTTGTGAGGACCAATTTGACCCAATTACGGGAACATCTAGGTTACTACGGGCATCTTTCCCAATATAGGACCTGAATTGGTCGGGCGACTCAATGTGGTCCCGATTACGGGGTTCGATTCTGTTTCAGGCTGTCCTGTTCTCTGTGCCGTTTCAGGGAACATTGTTTTCGGTAAATGGATTTTTAAAAGGTAAAAACGGAGGAGAAAGCTTGACAGCGAGAGCCAATTTCGGATGCAAGCTTGAGGTGGGGGCCAATTCCGGATCTAAGACGGAAGATTGAAGAAATTCAGAGGATAAGGTTAGGGGGGAATCGGGGGGAGCGAGTTTTCAAGCTTTTGCAAGGTTACTAGTTCGGTTTTTCATTGGAGGTTTCTGGAAGATCAGGGGAATTAGAGAGAGAAGCTTCATGCTTCGGGTCGGGGAAGGAAAGACATAGAATTTGGATTTTTCTTCTTCGTAGAGTTTTGGGACGACTGAGGCAATCGCTGCTGAAGTCAGTGTTGTAATGGTGAATCGGGATTTTTAAATGAAGTGGGTTTGAATACTCTTGACTGTTTTGTAAAATCGAGTTACGTCTGTGATTGAAGGATTAAAGGGGTGTCTATAGGATTGAGTATGCGGAGTGAATGAAATTTATTGGGTTAATCTAACAGGACAGTCAGTGGATTCCAGGCGTAAGTACAAAGGAGTATTGAAGATTAACAGTTTGGGTTGTTCGGGGTTCTCTGTAATGTCTAGAGACCTACCGGCTGGGGCAAAAAAAAGGACTTCGACAAGCAGTCGAAGGGCATCAGTAAAGATTTACGGTGTATTATTGCAGTCGTTTATATTCCAGCAGTAAAAACTGATAGACTGCTTGACTATCGTTGGATCTCCATACTACCTTCTACAGCCAGACGCCCGGTGCATTCTCGGGCAGGAAAGCACGTAATACGACACCGTGATATAAAGTTGTCCTAAAATCAACGGATAAGACGTTGTATCTTGAACAAAGAAATGTTGCTCCGTGGCAACATCTCCAATCCAAATTTTGACATCTGGACAAGCTCCATATAATTCGCCTTCTGTGTTATTAGCCGCTCGAATTGCCCATCTATGTTCCATATCAATTGGCCATTTTTGCTTCTTATAAAGATCTTTAGACATGAGATTTATTTCAGAACCATGGTCGACTAAAGCAACTATTGGTTCTTCTATATCTCCTACTTTCACCAATACCTCAGTAGTTGCCCTTGTCCAATGCTTCCGAGTATAATGGCTCAAAGTTTCTATTTCCTTGTCACTAGAATCTTTGAAACGTATTCCTTGATTATATCCATTCTTTTCATTTGTTGATTGCTTGTAACCAATATCGACCTCTTCTTCATCTCTATATATTCTTGCATCAATAGCATGACTCATTCCAGTTTCGCCCATTCATTGCCTCTTTCGCTTAATGTTCTCAATGATAACATCATGAAACTCCTTCTTTGTAATTTTCAGGACTTCTTTCAATGTGAATTCCACCTTAGCGTTTAATATACGTTCTTCCAACACCCCTTTCAAATTTGTTGCCGCTTCAATGTCAGAAAGTAGCTTATAAGCAATTGATTTGCCCTTATCTTTTGTCTCCCTTGTTTTTTCTCCCAATGATGCTGAGGTATCCTTTACAGGCAATTCTTGTGAAGCTGCCTCTCGAGCCTTGTCTCCTCGAGTTTGCTTCTTAGAAGAATTCCCTTCTCTAGTATCATCAAAATTTCCTCGTCTCTTTTCTTCCATCAAAGCTTCATGTTGGCTCTTAGCAATATATGCATGAACTGAAAGAGACTCAACAGGATCCTCCCAACCTGTTCTTCCTCGTATTGTAGCTGCAGTTCTCAATAACGCTTCTCGAGGTAATTTCCCTTCTTGCATTGTAGAAACGGCAGAAGCCCAAAACTCACTAGTTTCCGTACTTCCACCAATTTCATCATCTACTCTAGCACCATAACTTGCACTTTCTCGTGCTACTGTTTCATGCCCTTTTAAGTAATCTTGAACCAATGCTCTCATTCCTCCCTTGCCAAAATTGGTTTGAAGAAGATCCTCCCTATCTTTCAATGCTATCTTCCCATCTTTCCAGCAAATAATTCCCTGCCGTATCATATTATTAAATTCATTGCAATCTTTTCTAGTGTGTGAAGCATCATCACACCAAATGCATCTTTGTACATATCCTTGTTTTGAAACATTCTTCGAATTATTTATAGAAGTATTCTCTTCAAGTCTTGCCAATTTGATTTGAAGATCTCGCATTCCTCGTATAATTTCTTCCATACCCATATCTGCTTTCTTTGACAAGGATGTCGAAGGTTGAACTGTAGGCATTGTCAGTGGTGTTGTACGTACTGGAGCTTTGGGTGCTTGTACTGTTTTCAGAATATTGCTCCTATCCTTCCTCCTTTCTTTTTTTGTAAGCAACCCCACCGCATCTTCAACGTTCTTCATCTTCGTTGTCAATCCTTCATCTTCTTCTTTGTCTTCAAGAAGGGGTTCTAATTTCTCTTGCAATTCTCCATCAGCAGCTTGAAGAAATAGATCAACTTTGTTCGGCTCCAATGTCAATTTTTCTACCTTCGACAATTGAGAGTACTGCCTCTCAAATTTCCTTAGTAGCTCTGTTGCTTGTAAATTCTTGTTGGGCCATTCAATCCATTCCAGAAACAGCTTTTTAGGAACGTGATCAGCATCTTCCAAGAAATATTCGTCTTTCAATGCATGTGAAAAAACCTCCCATGAATTCCCATAATGATCCGTAATCAATGTAATGTGGTCTCTTATCTCCGGTATTGTGGCAAGTCCAAATAGTTCAACCATTTTCTTCTCAGAAACCCGATTTAATTCCATTTCACGAACATAACATCTTAAATACCTTGAAATATTCCTTCCATCAAATTGATCAATTTTATTGACCACTGCTTGCAATGCTTTGGTTGCCAAAGCTTCCTTTCGATCATTGCTTTGCTGTTGCTGCATTGATAATGAGAAGGCTTGAAACATACTAGCAATAGACGGATCCATGTGCATACCTTGTCCTTTAGAAGACTTCCCACTAGAAACTCCTCCCAAAAATCCTTCAAAATTTTTATTTTCGTTTTCCATAAAATATAGATAAAATCAACCGAAATCCAATACCTTTTACCTCAAGCTTTCACGTCGGATTCACTACTTTTGTTGTATTACATGCTTTTCTGCTCGAGAACGTGCCGGACGTGTGGCTGTAGAAGGTAGTATGGAGATTCGCCAATAGTCAAGCAGTCTATCAGTTTTTGACTGTTGGAATATAAACGACTGCAAGAATACACCGTAAATCTATACGGATGCCCTTCGACTGCTTGTCGAAGTCCTTTTTGCCCCAGCCGGTAGGTCTCTAGATGTTACAGAGAACCCCGAAAAATCCAATCTGCTAATCTCCGATACCGCTTTGTACTTACGATCTTGTATCCACTGACTGTCTTGTTAGATTAACCCAATAAATTTCATTCACTATGCATACTCAATCCTATAGACATTCTTTTAATTCTTCAATCACAGACGTAACTCGATTTCACAAAACAGTCAAGAGTAATCAAACCCTCTTCATTAAAAAATCCCGATTCACCATTACAACACTGACTTTAGCAACGATTGTCTCAGTCTTCCCAAAACTCTATGAAGAAGAAAAATCCAATTCTCCATCTTTTCTTCTCCGACCCGAAGCATGAAGCTCCTCTCCAATTCCCTTGATCTTCAAATACCTCCAATGAAACCAAACTAGTAACCTTGAGAAAAGCTTGAAGCTAGCTCCCGATCCAAAAAAACCCCCCCAAAAACTTATTTCCCCCCTAACCTTATCCTCTGAATTTCTTCAATCTTCCGTCTTGGATCCGGAATTGGCTCCCATCGTCAGAGCTTTCTCCTCCGTTTTTACCTTTAAGAGATCCATTTACCGAAAACAACCTTCTTTGAAATGGCACAGAGAATAGGACAGCCTGAAACAGAATCGAAATCCTGTACTCGGGTCCACATTGAGTCGCCCGACCAATTCAGGTCTCATATTGGGTAAGATGCTCGTAGTAACCTGGATGTTTTCGTAATTGGATCCAATTGGTCCTTCGCGTCAGACTGGGTGAGGCCCGTAGTAAGACCTGGATTTTCCCGTAATTAGACTGCATTGGGTTGTCCGACCAATACAGGTCTCATATTGGGTAAGATGTCTGTAGTAACCTGGATGTTCCTGTAATTAGACTGCATTGGGTTGTCCGACCAATGCAGGTCTCATATTGGATAAGAGTCCAGTAGTAAGACCCAGATTTTTCCGTAATTAGACTACATTGGGTTGTCCGACCAATTCAGGTCTCATATTGAGTAAGAGGACCCGGATTGGATTCTCGAAATTGGATCCAATTGGCTCTTCGAACCAGGCTCACTTGTCGCGTGAATTGGTCCTTTTCCTTCCTGCTGACTCCCGTTATTGGAATCGAATGGAGCATTTCAGTATGCCCCAGTTGACTGTAACGGGGTGACTAAACCTGACCACTTAGTATTTGCACTGGAGTTGGTCGTTGCTCCCAATATTCGAGGTAACTGAATATTAATAAAATTCTCTTTTCTTTATATTTTCATGGTATACTCATGTTACAACATGACAATGCTACAAAAGAAGGATTATCTTGTGTCATTTATGCCACAGCTATTTCTAATGGTGTAAAGACTTCAAGTGGTATTCCAAGCCAATATTAAGATTTTTAAGATGTATTTGAGAAAAAGAATGCAGATACTCTTCTAGAACATGGTCTCTATGACTGCTCAATTGACCTTCAAAAAGGAGTACAACTGCCATTTGGACCAATCTATAATTTATCACAAAATGAGTTGATCAAATTCAAGGAGTATATTGAAGATAATCTAGGTAAGAACTTCATACACCATTCCAAAACTCTAGTAGGAGGTCTAATTCTATTTGTAAAGAAAATAGATAGATCATTACAGATATGTATTGATTATCAAGGACTCAACAAGATCACCATCAAGAATAGGTATCCACTACCTTTAATATCTCAACTTCTTAATTATTTGAATCAAGTTAAGATCTATATAAAAATAGATCTATAAGGAGCATATAATTTAGTACACATTAAAGAAAGAGATGAATAGAAGACTTCATTTTGAACCAAATATGGATATTTTGAATATAATGTCATGCTTTTTGGACTTAAAAATACATCAATAGCTTTTCAACATCTTATGAATGGTGTTTTTTAAGAGTTTATGGATGATGTCGGAGTAGAGAGAGTTTGCCTCAACAAAGCATTGGACTCCTGACTGCTACTAATTGCTCAATCAAGTCTCGAGATAAGAAAGACCAAGTTTTTATATATACATATAATACTTTTAGGTGCTATTATACCAAATCTATAAGTCTTAGGTTTCCAAAAATATCCAAAATATGATAAAAAAACTCTAAATCCTTATATATCCTTATGGAGTATTATTTTCAAACTTCAATATCTTATATCTCTTGATCTGACCGTCCAAACTTATAAAACTTTTACAAGAAGTACTGATATATTTTTAACAACTACCACAATATATTTCAACCATAAATTCTTTGCGGATCTTAAGATATCACCAAAATCCTAATAATAGCTTCAAACCCTAGTTTTTATATATCCATGTATAATTTCCTTCATATCTCACAAATTAAATACTCAAATATCAAAAAATTTATATGCATAGTTTCTTAATACAATTATCTACCATCTCCAAAAGTTTTGAGCCCAAAATTCGTCTAGAAACTCAAGATATGGCTCTAACCATTACTATGAATAGAATCACTTACTTACTGCCTTTGATTTGGATGCAATGACTTCAACCCTCTATAACTTCTTCATCAGAATTCCAAATTCATCAAACAAAATATAAAAAGTGTGGTCAAAAAAGTGCTCTCTTTAAGCCTAGTCTCCGATCTTTTTTTGCTCTCCGTAAACCTATGGAATGCCCGAAAGAGTGACAGTAGGTACAAAATTGACACCTTAAATTTGAGCGCCAATAACTCCTTCATAAAAAATCCAAATCACACAAAATTTGTACCCAATTTGTATCCAAAAATCTAAACTTGATGGTTCTAGCCTCTTAAGCTTGAATGACTTCGAAAGAAAAATCCTAATCCCTAATAAGGCCTCGGGCAGCCTCCTTGAAGCCCATTGGACATGGCCTTCAACTAATAGTAATGAAGATCTCCATTTCTTGCCTTCATCCAACCATGCTTTGCTTTCATCACTCCCAATAAGCCTCCTACTAGTTAAGATTTTCTTCTTTAGGCTCTAATCTCCTCTCAAGGCTTCATACTAAATATTTAGGTCCTATAATTTTTTTAAATGCTATAATCAAAATAGATAAAACTCAAAATAAAGTTTTTTTATATCCACTCTCTTTAAATTAATCTATTAACCATTCTAACATACACCAAGACTTATGAACATATTATATATTCTAACTAATTTTTACATACTATAAGTAATTACAATACAACAACGATTTTGTTGTCTATTATTTAGACAAAATCTTGATCTATTCAAAGAACAGAGAAGAATATGAATTTCATGTTTTTCATGTCTTACAAAAATTAAGAGATGTAGGACTCTATGCCAAGTTAAAAAAGTGTATATTTCATACTATTCAAGTTAACTTTTTAGGTTACATCATTTCAAATGATGGATTTATGATGGATCCTAAAAAAGTTCAAATAATTATGGATTGAAAGATCTCAAAAATAATTTGAGATGCTCAATATTTTTTGGGATTTGCTAATTATTACTAGATCTTCATCAAAGACTTCTCTCGAATTGCCATTCCACTTACATGTTTGACTTGTAAAGACAAACTTCAATGGAATCAAGAAGTGAAATCAATATTTGAAGTTTTAAAGACAACCTTTGTTTTTGTACCAATCTTATATTACATTGACTTTTCTAAGGCATTTTTAATAGAAACAAATGCATTAGACTTTGCTTTGGATGCCATATTATCATAAATATGACAAGATGATAAACTTCATTCAGTACCTTTTTATTCAAGAAAATTTTCAACAACTGAGATTAATTATGAGATCCACAATAAGAAACTTCTTATAATCATAGATTCTTTTCAAAAATGGCATCATTATTTAAAAGGCGCTTCAAGTCTAGTCATTGTATATATAGATCATAAGAACCTTGAGTATTTCGTGTTTGTTCATATTTTGAATCATTACTAGGCTCGTTGGAATATGTCTTTGTCAAGATTTAAGTTTAATATCACTTATCAGCCAAGAAAATAACAAGGTTTGTTTGATGTCCTTTCTAGACATTCTTATCTTGCACCTAAAGAAGGAAATGCAGCTTTTGATCAACAAAGGACAATTTTATTGAAGCCAAAATAATTTCATCTTCGAGCAATGAAATCAACATTGATTGTTGATTCAACTTTTTTCAAAAAAATTCAATCAAGTATGTCTTTTAATCTTCTTATTCATGATATCAAGAATACTACTTCTAAGTCTTATGATACTTCTAATTTTGAGTTCAAGAACAACTTACTTTATTTTGAAGGACATATATATGTGCCAAAAAGAGAAGCACATTTATGTATTTTTCAAGCATGTGACAACTTTTGAACAATTAGACATTTTGGATACAATAAGACTATAGAGCTAATATCTAGAGATTTTTAATAGCTTCAAATGTGGAAGATTGTAAAAGACTTTGTTCAATCATGTGACATTTGTTTAGAGTCAAACATTCCTCGACATCGACCTTATAAACTTCTTCAACCATTACCTATTCCAAAATAACCATGGTCTTCTATTTCTATGGATTTTATTATAGATCTTTCAATCTTAGGATTATATGATTTTATATTTGTAATATAGATCATTTTATTGAAATGGCACATTTTGTACCATATACAAAATCTATCACAAGTAAAGAAATTGCCAAGCTTTTTCTTGACAATATCTATTGATATTATGGATTGTTGAAAGATATTATATTAGATGGGGGGACTCAATTTGTATCAAGATTTTGAAGAACTCTTTTTAAGATTTTAAAGGTAGATATAAAGCTTTCTTTGGCCTTTTATCTTCAAATTGATGGAAAAATAAAGCGCATAAATCAAGTTTTGGAGCAATACTTAAGATGTACCATCAATTATCAATAAGACAATTGGATAACCATCTTGCTATTGACAGAGTTTACTTAAAATAATATGATGCATTCTTCTATACAACAAACACCTTTCTTTGCCAATTATGGTTACCATCTACGACTTGATACTTTTGACTTTTTAAAAGTTGATAATCATACAACAAAAGGTTTAGAAATTTTTTTGTTAGAGCTACATGTAACAATGAAGGTGCAATTACAAGAAGCTCAAGAACAACAAAAGATCAACGCAAATGCCTATCAAAAGGAACAACCACAATTTAATGTAGATGACAAGGTATGGTTGCTTTGTCATAATATCAAGACTATTCATCCTTGTGATAAGTTGGACTACCGCATGTTTGGACCTTTTCTTATTAGTGGACAAATCAATCTAGTTGCTTATTAGTTATATCTATCAGAGGCAATGAAGATCCATCCTACCTTCCACGTTAGTATATTGCGTGATTTTCTATCTGGGAATACACTAGATACCTAGGTGTAGCGACTTTAGTTTTAACTTATTTATCAAACTTCAATAAGTTATTTATCCTTTTAGGTAGAAGATAAATAAATACTACAATATCAAAAAGATATTGTACTAATAAAACCTTATACATTTAAGAAGGTTTGTACATAAGGCTTTCTAAAATATCTAGAAATTCTCTAACATTCTTGATTATACCAAATCATAACTAACCATTTGTTGGTAAGTTAGATTTTCAATAATTCCAAAGAAAATCCATAATCTCTTCTCAAAAATTCATCTTTATATCAAATTTAAACTATAGCTTCATATATCTATCTTCAAAATATATGTAAAGTCTTGACTTCCAAAAAATCCCTTTATTTTGTATAAAATGCTTAAATTATAATAAAATCCCTTTAAAATATATTTTTTCCACAAAAGAATTCTTCTTTTTAAATTTAAGAAATTCATATTTCTTGATCCAACCATTCAATTTTTGTCAAATTTACAAATAATATAGAATTTATCTTTAAAAATAATCTGATCTAGGATAGAAAACCTCGTGTTTTTGGATTAGCTCTTTCTGTTCCACCGTTTGCTTGCACCGCATTGCTGCATGCAATTCCGCCTTCTTGCTGGCCTCCTTTAGCAGTCTTTGTGCCTGCCGAATGAATCTTCATGATTTAAAGACCAGCTTGCAGAGCCAAAGTTCACTGTTAATCCTATCCTGACTGTGAAGACAATGCAACTTCGGTTAGATGTTTTTAATCCTCTAACCGCTGTTACCATCAAACCGTCAAGGATAGATGCGATTTTACATTTTCCATTTCCTTCTCGAATTGAAGTTGCACAGCTTCTTTGCTGAGCCTCAGTTTCGTCTCGGTATCTCTCATCTGCTCGCAGCGGCTCTCAAGCGTCCGCAACTTGTTTGTGAGCGCCACTTGGCGTGACATGACTATCTCATTGTGGGCTGCTTCCTTTTTATGCGCTTTTAAGATCATTTCTTCCAGATCTGCAGTAAATCTCAGGACGATCATTCCGTTCTTGAAGTAATATGCAGACTAATCTGAGATATAACACAAATTGATTGCCAACTACCTCGTTTGTGCTGTGCTTCCATGTTCCTCTTCTCCTCCTCGGCCTTCAAACGCAAAGCTTCGACGTCAGCTACCATATTCTGCAGCGTCACGAACTGGGTGTGCGAAGCTGCCACCATATCGTTCTTTTTGTCGACGATCTTCACCAAATCCTCGACAATCTGCTTGTTCAATCTCTCATTTTCTTGTACCATATCTTTGACAGTCTTCACGTCGCAGTAATTCTTGATATGCTTCGCCAAGCGACCCAAATTGGATTCCAAATCCTGCGCAAGGACCGTGCACATCCCGCCCAGCGATCAGCAATCGAACCTGGTGGTTCCCATACTGCACTTTACTAATTCATTTATTCGTTGAATTCTTTATGATGGCTTGAGCCTAATAATCAAACCTGGAATCAAGAATAATCCTCACCTTTTCAGCTGCTTGCCAACCATACAAATCCCGATTCGCGGAGCGCGCTTCTTCCCACCACGCTTTTCGTCCACGATTAGTGGCAGCGAAGCTGTGTTCAAATGCTTGGGCATCCTCCAGACCACGAATGTCGCTCCGGAACGTCAGAAGCGCCGTCCCCTGGTGCCCCCGGAAGTCATGAAAGACATCCACCCTCTCGGGCTTGTACTCCTAACCCGATTTACCACACGACATTCCCAGAACAGGTGAAAGTTAATTGTGCCCCAGATAACGGAAACCAACAAAACCCCTCAAACACACAAGCTCGGTTGGATTGCGTTCGCCACCTTGAATTTTTCCTTGATTTCGGCTGGCCCAGGTGCTAGTCTAAACCCATTCTCGTTGGTTCTGCTGTTGTCAATGTTGACAAGAATTCCCATCCACGGAGCAAGGAGTCTAGTTGCCCTGCCCTTTCGTTTCGGAACAACTTGATCCAGGTACAAGATTCTTTCTGCTTGTGGAATCATGGGCCTATCACCCAATTCTGCGAGCAGGTATTTCATTACAGCTCGATGACCGCCAGCTTTCACCGGCCCTTTCTTGCCTGTCGCTACGCCTGTGGCATGAGCGAGGAGTTCCCGGTACTTGTAGCTCTGTTTTTTCCTGCCAGGAGAAAGCGGGCACCTGTACGTGTTGTCACCATTCTTCACAACAATCGTCTTGTTTCGAAGTCCTTCCCATACAATTTCCTCATACAACTCCGTATCTTCGCTATCGGAGTCGCTGTGGTCATCACCGTCGGAATCGGACTCGTCCCAAAGCATGGCTGCCACGAGATGACAACAGCCCTGCACGCAACTCAGAAACCCTGGTTTGATAAAGCAAACTATCTTAGGGGACTGGAATCAAAACCTTCTCATGCAGGTGAAGCAAGCAGTTCAAGTAGACGCAGAGAGTACAGTAGCCGAGTGTTCATACTCTTAGTTCCTCCGCCGCAAGTCTTTTTCAGCAACCGCAGCGTGAATTTCCTCTCTGTTACGCTCTCAACACCAAATTCCGATTCTCACAAAACGTGCAAAACAAGACAAACTCCAAACGCAGCACAAGCCAATAAGCTCCCCAATGTAGAGCACACTTGTCTCATATTTTCGGCTGCGGGAGAAGGGGCAGGATGTGAAAATTCCTGTCCGCGAGTGCCCATCACGGCGGGTCACAATCGGACATGACATTGAGCGCCACCTCGTGCGCCGACAATCCACGATCCGGTGAGCCTGTCCCGTCAGAGAGGGGCTTGAATGATGCCCTTCTGCACGCCGGCGCTGCTCATGACGCGATGGATCGCTCAGTGCTAATAAGCCCCACTATCACTCATCCACTCATGAGGTAGTAAATGCTCTTGAATGAAACGTTTTGCAAGCCCCTTGCTTGTGAAAGTTATTCTCACAGTATCAAAATCTAAAATATTAAATAACACTTATTTAAAATGTCTTTGTCCATTTTTTTAAATTGTTTTAACATATTTAGAGTAATCTATAATTTTTCATGGATAATAAAATAAGTGATAATATTAATAAATTTAAATACTAAGTAATTTTTATCAACAGATTACCATTAACATATTTTCATCATGCAACTAATATTGCACATCAAATTGAGACTTGATAATACAAAGATAGGTTAGACTACATTTTTAATGTTTACATCACTTATCATAACACTTCATGAACTATTCTAACTTACAAATTTTATTTGCTTTATATGAGCACTTATAATGGCCTATTAGTTGGTTTCTTTTCAAATGGTTTCTTTTCAAATCACATGTAATTGATATTAATTGTATAAGTTTAGTCCATAAAAGTAATTAAAATCTCAATATTCAAGGTTTATTTAGGACATTCAAGTAGTCCTTAGTTTTAAGTAGTTTATATTCATCTAACCAATTATGGATGCATTAATAGAAAATTTAAAAGTATAAAATATAATATAGTCTTTTAATGGAGTAGTTTGGATCTCTTTTATTATAGGCTAGATGATATCTTAACCATGTAATATAAATCCTTACCACTTTATTTAATCTTACTTGTTGTAAGTTCAACCAATGCATCTTAATTAGTAGAATTATTAAAAGTATATATTTAATTTATTTAAATAAAAAATATTAGAATTATTATTATTATTTTTTAAAATATTTTTTAGAATTTAGAAGGATTTATAAGTTATAATAATTATTTAATGAAAAAATCATTAAAATAAAGTCTTAATAAGTCTAAGAAGTAATTATCTTAATTGATTTAGTATTTTTTTTATTGTTGAATATTATTATTTATTTCTTGAAACTAATGTCTATATTGGCCTTATATTTATATATGTTATTTATTAAAAACCTATAAATGTTAGTTAATAGTTAGGAGAAGCATAAAAAAGAACATCATATCTTTTTAATTATTTATGTAGAAAATAAGATTTTTAGTCAATTTAAATTGATTTTATTACTACAAAATATCACCAATGAAGAAAAAAATAACTTTGATTTGATATTAGCATTATAAAAATATTACAAAAGATTTTTTAGATTTATATAAAATTTATTTAAAATTCTTTAGTTATTTAAGTAAAAATTTAAGAATGGTGATGTTTTTAGTATCAAGGAGGTATATTGATTTTTTTATCTAGCCATTGTGTTTTTTTCATTAGAAAAATATTTCTATTTTTTTTCATAAAGAAGGTCGTGTCTTGATTTACTATAAAATTAATGATATCCAAGTTGAAGTAATGTTGTTATTTTTGATGTTAAGATGGTGTGTTGATTGTCACGTTGTAATTTTTCTTGTCAAATTGCTATTTCCTTATCAAGTTGGTATATTAATTCTCTTACTTTTGTTTTTTCTATTATAATTATGTTGTTTATGTCAAGGACATGAATCTCAAAGAAAAAAAATCTCAATTCATTCTTGTATCACTCAAAGATGGTAATATATTCAACTAGAATCGCTATTTTCAAAGATAAGAAGATTAGAAAGTCTTGAAACAAGACTAAGAACATAAAAGTCATTGATAAGAATGAAGAAGGCTTCACTTTTGCCTTCATATATAATCTTAGACTAAGAGCTACATGACAATATTCTATAGGATCTCCAACATGTATTGACTTTGTTAGACACATGATTTAACTTGCAAGATAAGTTGTTTGTATGTGCTCCATATAATTAGCTTATTTTATAAGCTATTAATATGTTATCATATTATAAATGCTTATAATATATAAAAATTATTTAAAACATATTTTGTATTCATAAGTCTTGATGTGTGTTAGAATGGTCAATAAATTAATTTAAAGAGAGTGAATATAAGAAACTTTATTTTGATTTTTATCTATCGACATATATTTGCAATGATCCATCATTTTTCTTCACAAATAAAATTAGAGCTCTTACAATAGATTTGGAATGAAATATGAAGTTTTTGATTAAATTTTCTTCAACCTACTCCTTGAATTTAACTAATTCATTTTGTGATAATCTATAAATTGGTCCAAATGGCAATTCAGTTTCTTCTTGAAGGTCAATTGAGCAGTCATAGAAGTAATGTTTTGATAGTGTATCTGCATTCTTCTTATTAAATACATCATAAAAATCTTCATATTGGCTGAGGCTTTTGAATCTAACTAAGTAAAGGCTTTGGGATGTTGAGGTCCTAAAATAACATTTATTGTAAAACAAAGAAACGACTTTAAGGAGAAAATACGACCTTCACTAGGTGTTATACAAGGTTCTAGCCACATGGTCCCTACTGTAGTTAGACAATTTTTTTTTTTCAACATATTATCTTCTTTGGTGGCTGTACTTTTCATTTTGTAATTGCATCGCTTCTTTGGACACTGTTGAGTAGTACGCTTAGGTTCTCCATAATATAAGCACAATCCTTCTTGATGACGATGAGTCTTTTTTTGCTTAGTAAGAGATTTAAAACATATCATAATAATTTGTATATCTTCAACTTCCAAATGTGTGTGTTGAAAAGATGTTAACATTGTCATTGAGTTATAATCATGTTGAGGTGCACTTGTGTGACTTTCAAATTAAAATTCAAAAAGTGAATTGTTACACTTCATAATAAAGTCGATTGTTGAACTCAATGTTTGAAGATCAAGTAAGTTGAACATCAATTTTTTTACCTCATATTATAATCCATAAAAACATTGGCTTATAAGTGAAATATCATTTTACTTGATATTAATTGAAAGTTATCAAAATTTTAAAGCATATAATATTATTGATTAATTGCTTTATTACAAAATATGGATTTTATTGATTGTAATATTAATTGCATCATGTTCTTGATATATAGATCAAAATTCTCCCAAAAAAGCCTCTAGATATCCATTATTGGATCTTGTCATTCAAGAAAAGATAAAAACCATGATAATAATAAACTTATAAGGAGTATAGCAATGAATCTAACTTACAATTTTAGAATTGGATAGCTTTGGGATTGAAGTTCAATCACAAATTGTACTTGATTGAAAAATCCTCAAAACTTAGATCTTCTACTATCAAACTTCTTGAATATTGCAATCTTTGGTTTTTTAATACTAAAAGGATATTCTATTATAAAAAAAAAAAAATATGATTTAGTATAATTCATGAAGCAGTTCTAATCATCTCTATATCTTTGTTTCTTACCATTCTTGTTGCTCTATATGGCAATAAATTGAGTTGATGCATTGCAAGTATTAATTTTTTCAATTAAACTTGAATTTATGCCAATACACTCTTTATTTCAAGTAGTTTTGCCATGATAACTCTTAAAGAAAGAAAGATATTTAATATTGCTCAAAATAAAAAATAAAAAAGACTTAAAAATAAAATAAAAAAAAAGAAAGAAAATATTAGTTTAGAAGAAGGTAATCCAAAACTTCTAATACACTTAAGTCTTATCAAAATAAAGGGATGTTCTACTCTTAATTTAAAAAAAAAAAAAAAAAAAAAAAAAAAAACAACAACAACAGCAACAACAACAACAACTAAATAAAATAAAATATATATATATATATATATATATTGTAAATGCATTCTTGTCAATCTGTCAAGCACAAGAACTTGATGAAAGCAAATAAACAAGTGAGATTGTCTCAAAGAAATATGATAAAATAGAAATAGAGAAGTATGTATATTAAAAAAGAAATTAGAATGGCTATTGCCAAAAGACAAGGAAACTAGAGACTCTTGAAATTAGAGTAGAAGCAAAAAAAGAATTGACAAGAGTGAAGAAGGCTTCATTCTTGCCTCTATATATACTATCTATCTAGGATCTATGTGACAACATTCTATAAGACCTCCAAAAACGTGTTGCCTTTGCATAATATGTATCTTAACTTGTAAGGCAAGTTTTTAATATGGACACCACTTAGTTAGCTTGTTTTACAAGCTACCAATATATTTGGTACATGGTTAGCTTATTGATCAAGTGTTTAACCTATCAATCAACTACAAATACATATAAGGTCAAAGCGATGTCTAAAAAAAATCTAGAAAGCTTTTCTAGAAGGTATTATGAAATCAATCTATTTTTATCTACTTCTATCTATTCATATTACCTAGATAACAATTACAATAGATATGTATCTATGACAAGTTTCTAAATCTAACAAGGTAAGGATTTTGTAATTTTTTGGTTTTAAAAAAATATTTATTGTAAAGAAAAAGAAAGAATGTTAAAAGAAAATAAGACCTTTATTAGATGTTGCACGAGATTCTAACCACAAAGTCTCTATTGTAATTAAAAAAAAACTTGTTTTTTAATACATCATCTTCTCTAACAACTATATTTCTCATTTTATAATTTTCTTTTTTTTTTGAATATATAAAATTATTTTTGATAATATCAAGTCTTATTTTGCTCAATAAGAAGTTTGAAATGTACCTTGTTAATTTGCATAGGTTCCAACTTTGATAAATAAGCTTTTAAAAATTTACAAGTTGTCACCATAACTTAATTTGTATCTTTCTAAAACTAATCTTTATTTTTAGCTTCTTTCAAAGAATCAATTATCACATGCAATGGCTTGAGCACTAAATTATTTTAATGAATTTATTTTTGGAATTATCAATAATAATTTTTTAACGTTATCTTTAAATTTATATTAAAATTAATTGATAAGAATTTTTTTCATTTCAATCTATATTACAAGAATGTTTTTTATTATTTTCACAATAGTGTTTATTTAAACACTCCTATAATATATTTTTTGGTATCATTCAAAAAAAAATACTCAAAATTAATATAATATTAAAATATGAATGGCTATTCCTAAAGATAAGAAGACTAGAGACTCTTAAAATAAGACTAAATATTAGAAAGGCATTGATAAGAGTAAAAAAAACTTTGATCTTACCTCCATATATATTGAATATTTAGGAGTTCTTTAGTGACATTTAATAGGATATTTGATACATGTCTAATTTAGAAGACATGTCTTTAACTTGAAAGACAAGTTTCCTACATGTACTCCATATAATTAGTTTCTATCACAAGCTACCAGTACATTGTTATATAACATAAATTCTAGCTTGACATTGTACTGTGCACCTAATTGTAAAAAATAAATAAATAAATGTAAGAATAAGATCCTAAGAAGTCTAATAGAATCTTAAATAAATTCTAATTAAACTTTCATAAATATAATCAAACTTTAATCAATTCAAAAGAAGTTTTAAAACAATTACTAAAAAAACATATATATATATATATATATATATATATATAAATTAATATTTAAATAAATACTATATTAATATCAAATAAATATTAAATAAATTAAAATTAAATTAAATAATCTTTAAAAATTAATAAGAATAGAAATCTTAAATAGATCCTAAATCAATTCTAGATAAATCCTAATCAAATCGTAATGTAGCCCTAAATAAATCATAATAAAATTCTAATAATTCTAAATAAATCTTAATAAAATATTTATCAATTTTAATTAAATCTTAATAAAACTTTCACAAATCTTAAGTAAATTCTAAATCAATTTCAATTAAATTCTAAGAAAATCTCAAATCTTAAACTAAATCCTAATAAAAACTTGATCAAATTCTAAATCCTAAATCAAATCCTAAAAAAATCCTAACCAAACCTTAATCAAATTCTAAATCCAAATCAATTCTTGAAAAAATCTTAAATAAATCCAAAAAAATCTTAAATAAATCATAATTAATTCTTATAATTATTTTAAAATTTCAATAAATATTAATTAAACCATTTATTTCAATTAAATTTTTATCTATATTTCAATTTACAAGTAATTAATAAGCATACAAAATTTAAGGAAAATTGAACTCACCAATTGAAAGAAAAAACTTCTAAACCTCTTGTATATTAGCTGCCTTCCTTCTACAATCTAGATGCTGATCTTTTAGCAATTATTTTTTCTTATTCAATTACTTCAATTACTTCAAATTTTAGCTAGTATACAGGTTTATAAATTTCAATTACTTTCATTGATTCTTACTTCAATCAAATAAGTAGATTTTGCTAGATTGTAAAATCTTCATTAATCCTAAACTTCAAATATCTAAGATCCTAATCCAATAAAACTCTCATATCTTTCAACATAACTATTTGATCCATTTAAAACAATTTAAACATATTTAAGACAATTATAATAGTATACTTACAAATTTTAACTTATAAATGTGCTAGAAAATTCAAATAATATTTAAAAATATAAAAAATATATATTTTTTAAAATCTAAATCCACTAAGTACATCTTTTACTTTTAAAAGCCTTAAAATTCAATATACCTCCAAATTAAATGAAACCAAATCCTCAAAAAAAATTCAGTGGTTTGATTTCAAACTTTGTGCTTTGATCAACCAAAGAATTCTAAAATTGTTGTAGGTGCACAATTTTGTGCCTCGAGGTCTGATTTTGATTCTAATTCACAATCAATCCTCTCTAAGTATCAATTCTTGATATTTTGACATAATTTTTGCTAATATCTATTCTTAATTCTTTTTTAAAGATATTTATATGATTTAATTTCTTAATATACTTACTTTTACTTTATTTATAGCCTTATAAAATAAATAGAAGTCTTTTTTATAGAAAGATAATATTAATATTAAAAAATTTTACTATCTTCTTATTATTTATCTATATTTTGCTATTATATCTTTCTAATAAGCTTTACTATAATAAAATTCATATTTTTATCTTTTACCATATATTTGTGTTATTACACAATAATATACGACATGTGATTAATTTATTGGCTAAGTTTTTAACCTAGTAATCAACTATAAATATATCTTAAGTTAAATTTGTATTTATAAGGTTCCTAAGAAGCTTTTCCATAAGATATTATCTAATATATTTAGATTAAACTTCTAACTAATACTTTTTGCCAGGGAGACAAAGTATACTTCAATGAGAATCGATACACACTTTGCATGAGAAATTTACAAGCTTTAGAAATCTGGGAATGAAATCCCATCAATGAATCTTTGCAGTGTACTTTTGACACGCTCGAGTGATTTTTCAATCAGGCAGAATCTGTGGTTTACCCCTCAACCGAGCAAGAGATTCTCAGTGCCGTTGCTGCTGCCGTGAGAGGCAACCAAAAGATAAAAGTATCCACCAGGTATGGACACAGCATAACGAAAATTGCTTGTCCAGGAACATCGTCAGGCGTGATCTTAAGTTCCAAAAATTACACTTCCATTGTGAATATTGACACAGAGAGTGGCACAGTAACAGCACAAGGTGGGATTCAGTTGCGGACACTGGTGGACCAAATTTCCACCCGGGGCCTTGCACTTCCCGTTGCGCCGTACTGGGATGGTGTAACATTGGCTGGATTACTTAGTACTGGTGCACACGGGAGTTCGCTCTTTGGCAAAGGCGGTGCAGTCCACGAGTATGTGATTGGTATGCGCGTCGTCACACCTGCGAGTCCAGCTGAAGGATATGCTACTGTCCGAGTTCTGGGTAGTCAGGATCCAGATCTAAACGCTGCCAAGGTGTCCCTAGGAGTGCTTGGTGTCATTTCCACTGTCACATTACAGCTTCAACCCATGTTCAAAAGAAATCTGACACTACGAATTGTGAAAGGCGACGTTGGGTCTGAGGACGAAACACTTCGGATTGCTAAAGAAGTGGAGTTTGGAGATGTCATATGGTACCCCTCGCTGGGTCAAGTTGTTTACAGATACGACTACCGCGCCTCACTAGTCGCTCCAGGAGAAGGCATCAACAACTTCATTGGATTTCAGCCCATACCACAGGCTGTGATAGCGAGCACAAGAGTTGCTGGTAAGCGGCCTTCTGAAGTAAACGTACGAGTTAAAATTAGAAGTTTAAAGCTTAATGTGTCTGCAGTGTGTGGTGAAAATGCTGATAAGTTCCAACGTAGTTACAAATTTAGGAAATAGTGGACTTGTCTGAATTGATGTTCGATGTCGAGCAGAGGAAGCAGCCGAATCAGCCCGAAACCGGCAGCTCAAGTGCGATCTTGCGTTCACACTTGTAACTGCAGAGCAAGCAATCGGCTATGGGTACAAGAAGAACGGCTTGATATTTTCTGGCTTCCCAGTCATTGGTAGACAAATCCTCATTCAGGCTGCTGGCGGATGTCAAAGGAGTGATTTGCCGGGCTTCTACTGCCCATGGGACCTGCGATCAGGAGGCAGCGTCTTCTTTGAATCATCCGCTGCGCTTCCACTACGAAACTTGAAGTCTTTTCTCCGCGACATCAGAGATCTGCAAGCAACAGTTCCATTGAGCCTCTGCGATCTTGATCTGTACACTGGGATATTGATTCGATTCGTCCGTAAGACTGATGCCTATCTTGGCTCTGGCCAGGAGGATGTAGCCATGCTTGACTTTACGTGGTCCCGTGGCAACGATGCAACAACACCAAGGCTGGACATGGACATATTTCAGGAACTTGAGCAGCTTGTGTTCGACAAATACGGCGCATGGCCGCATTGGGGAAAGAACCGCAACTACGTCTTTGAGGGTGCTGGAGAGGAATATGCGAACCTGACCAAGTTCCTTGATACAAAGAACCGTTTCGATCCTCAAGGCTTCTTCTCCAGCGAATGGTCCGATACTGTTCTAGGAATAAACAAGACCGGCGCGCCAGGAGAAGCAACGTATGCTCCATTCTGTGCCATGGAGGGGCTCTGTAGATGCCAGACGGACGAGCATTGTGCACCAGAGAAGAACACTTTCTGCCGCCCAGGGCGAATCTATCCTGCGGCAAGGGTCTGTCGCACGGAGTAAAGAAATCCTGTCCTGATCACGTTGCTCCGTTTCGATCTCCTCTAAGGGAATTGCGTCGGTGATTGTGATTAACTGTCATACCGTTTAATCCATGAAAGTACAAGTTCAGATTGATTCCAGCATACGATCCACATCTTTCGGTCCATGCGGTTCGAGATGCTCATGCAAGATACATGTCTAAGTTAAGAATTATTTTTAGCAAAGATCAGTAAAAAAAAGGTTAAATTAATATGCAAAGAGGATATTTTTCAAAATAGGATCAAAATTAGATGTTTAGGCACAAAAATGGGCATCCACAAAAAACATACATATATATATAGAAAAATATAGAAGGATTTTACAAATATTAGATGTATATATATATATATATATATATATATATTAGATTTGCAATATCTTTATGAGAACTAATAAAATTTAAGATTTTTATTTTAATGATACTATTTTAATCATTAAATTAGTATCTATAAGAATGAACTTGTAGAACTTCTATACAAGTATAGAAAATTCACAACTTATAGATTTATCTCAATTATCATTTAGAAAACTACTAGATAGAGTACTTAGATTATCTCAACTTGGATGACATTACTATTATGATGAAGATCTCATAGAAAGACATGTTTTTTTCTTGAATAGATGGCAAGCTACAACATGTTTGATACCAAAATCTTAGAAGACACTCCCAATATTTAGTGATATTGTTAAATTTGGATACTATATTTGATGGAATGTAAACTATGTTGTTTAAAAGTAACAATGAAAGCCTCAATAATAATAAAATAATTAGATGAACTTCTTACTTTATTATAAGACATTATTAATGGTTGAAAGGACTTATAAACCACCTTTGTACAAAATAAAGAATATAGCTTATTACGAATACTATATAATGGATTTTAGATTTTATTAATTTATTGAGTAATTTCACAATTTCTTGTGAAACTTTTTGACTAAAAAGTGAGATAATCTCACAAATATCTTTAAGTAAAGATTTATTTAATTAGATAATCAAAATTAGGTAGAAATAAGTAAAATAGATTTAATTGCTAATATCTTATTGCAAAGCTTTTAAAAGCCTTGTAAATTTTATAAGTGTTTATAGGTAATTGGTAGATTAAAAATTTAGCCAAGAAGTTAGCCACATATTGTTTATTTCTCTTTCTTGTATTATAAGTTGGTTACATGGCATACATGTCAAAAAATTGCCTTGTAAGTTAGACATGTGTCATGTAGTCTTTAGAACATAGCTCTTTAGATAGATAGTATATATAGAGATAAGAGTGAGACTTTTTTAAAATCTTGTGAATGCCTTTCTTGCTTCTAATCTAATTTTAAGAATCTTTGGTTTTTTTTTATCTTTAATAATAGCCGTTCCAATTTTATCTTGAATATATATATATATATATATATATATATTTGTCATTTCTCATTGAAATATGTTTTGTTTATTTAATTATATCTTTTGACTTCCTGTTCTTCACACTCTATATATTAGTTTTTTTTAAAAAAAAATTAATCTTGTTCTTAACTAGAAAATAAAAATCATAGAAAAATTTTAAATAAAATCAACAATAAATAATAATATAATCTTAAAGCTAATATTTATTTAAGAATTGGTTTGGATTTTTTTAGGATTTAATATGATTCTTTCAAGAATATTTTAATAATATTTTAGGATTTATTTTGGAATTTAATTTGAAATTATTTAAGAGTTGATTAGAATTTTATAGGCTTTTCTAGATTTTTTAGAATGTATTTAGGATTTTTTGGCATTTATTTTAGGTTTTTTTAGGATTTTATTGAAACTTGTTGAGGATTTTATTTGGGTAGTTTATGATTGTTTGGATCTGAAATCTAGAGTTGATAGGGTTTAAAATTGATTGAGTCTAGGATTTCTAATAAGATTAAGATAGTCAAGACAAGTGTTTTTATATACCACATTTATTTTTTGGATTATAAGAAGAATTTAAAAGATTAAATAAAACTCTTCTACAACTAAATACTTGACATATTTTTAAACTAGGATTCATATTACACAACAATTATACACAAAATAAAAGACAAATTTCAATTACTTATTAGGAAATAAAAATATGAAACAATACATTTAATAGAAATCATTGATTGCATGCTAAGAAATATTAGGTCTTTCAAATCTTGTAGAGGTAGTACAATTTTTTCAATATCTTTATCAAATGTACCTTTTTGACTAAGCATTGTAGCAATGTGCTTCATATTGTTTAATCTACATTATTAGAGAAATGAATATTCTTAAATTATAGATTTAAAAAATTTTAAAATTAGTTGTGATACAAAATATGCACATCTTATACTGAAAATGGAATTTCAGAGACAACATAAATATATGTTTTTATTTTTTGCAAATTGCTACTTTGTATTCTTTGCAAAAGCTAAATATTGTAGAAATTCTACTAAAACATAAAATTATTGTCTATCATTCAAACAAAGTTATAAAATTCATATACAAATGATATATTGGCTACCTTGCACTATAATAATTTATATATATAAAATCGTTAGATATTAAAATTTTGATTAACTTCCATAAAATTTTCAATGATCCAGGCATCTAAGATAACAGCAATAAAAATGTTTAACACTTTTAAGCAACCATATCATGTCTACAAATTAACTTTGTAAAATCTAACATTTTAAACAATATAAAATTGAATAAAAAAAAATTTAATTGACTAGCACAACAAACAGACAAAAATAAAATAAAATAGGTCATGAATATTAAAATAAAAATGTATCACATGAAGCCAATTTTCTATAAAAACACGTCATTCATTAAGCATAGCTAGTAAAGTATCCCCATTGCAGGATAATACAGAAAGAAGGAAATGTGAAAAGCTTTTCTGTCCTGCTCAGTTGGTTGCAACGCAGTCACAATATGACAATTGTTTCCACAGAACAAAATCTAGTCTGTAGAGGTCGAAGGGTACATCCCATGAGGATGGCAGCCCTTTTCGAAGACGGATCCTCATAGAATCCTGATACTTCATTAACCATCTAAATGCAACTTGCGCATCTATGTACAATATACACGATCTATGAGAAAATACTTGTTGTTAGTCTTTAACGATTACCAAGTCCTTAATCCGCTATCAAATTAAACCAAGCATATATTGAGCTTCGAGACTCTCTGGCGAGGCACTACTGATGTATAGCTTTGAGTCTTGCATTGTTCAAGAGCAGGCTACTGCAGCATTCAAACATTTATACAAAAGCAGCTCTTCCATCAGTATTCTGCGACGCGCTTCTTCTTTGCACCAAACTTCCATCTTTTAGATTCAAGTAATTCCTTGAAGTGAAGTAGAACATCTTTCAGTAACACTCGCTGGTTCTTACGAAAGTCCCAAGCTACCTCCACCACAAACCGACCACTAGCGTTGTATTCCTCCATCTCCATGACTGCAGTTGTCACGGTTTGCAAAACCTCCATCCCCAATTTCATTTTCAGCTCCTTCAGGAATTCATCATTCTTATTTATGACTCGCTGCACAGTTCGAAAGCCGCCGCCAATCGTTTTCAACTTCCCCTTCTCAGACCATTCAAAACAATGCAATTTAACATGCTTAGGCGTTCAACTCGAGCATAAAATTACTCATCCGGAACTTGCAACCTCACCTTCCAGTTGTCCCCTCCAACGTCCACCGTCGTAAATGGGTGATACTTCGGATCCTTCAACCGTTGTTCCCATTCAGATATCATTTTTGACGCCGCCACTTGATAACCGTCAGGATGGTTTTTCTTCTTGCAAGCAGCAATCCATGGTGCTTTTTTGATTGATCCCGCGTACTTGATGCCGACAGTATTCTCGTCTCCATACGTTTTCAACAACTGGTGAGTGAATTTAGGGTTAGAGATACGAAAGGCTGATACGTCATTCACGCCAGAAGAGGAGTCCGATTCTGAACTAAGAGAAACTCACGTCCAGGGCGACTTTTCTTGCCTCCTCGAGTTCTTCATTCGCTGTTCGCTCTTTCGTGGACAGCGCATTGACCATGACTTGATTCATCTCCAGCTCAGCTTCAAGCTCGGCAATCTTGTCCTTGTTCGATTCTTCCGATTTTTCCATTTCCAGCAATCCCTTGACTTGATGCTTCTCCAGCTCAAGCAGTTGCTTCTGCATCAGCTCCATTTTCTTCTTCTGAACGGCAAGCTCCAGCTCCATGTTCTCGCCCTACATGAGCCACAGCTTCAACAGTTTACGCCTCGTTCTCATGTATGTCTCCTTGGCACAGTGAGCTGGCTGAGCACTTAACAATGGAAACTTAATCGGATCTAGGATAGAAAACCTCGTGTTTTTGGATTAGCTCTTTCTGTTCCACCGTTTGCTTGCACCGCATTGCTGCATGCAATTCCGCCTTCTTGCTGGCCTCCTTTAGCAGTCTTTGTGCCTGCCGAATGAATCTTCATGATTTAAAGACCAGCTTGCAGAGCCAAAGTTCACTGTTAATCCTATCCTGACTGTGAAGACAATGCAACTTCGGTTAGATGTTTTTAATCCTCTAACCGCTGTTACCATCAAACCGTCAAGGATAGATGCGATTTTACATTTTCCATTTCCTTCTCGAATTGAAGTTGCACAGCTTCTTTGCTGAGCCTCAGTTTCGTCTCGGTATCTCTCATCTGCTCGCAGCGGCTCTCAAGCGTCCGCAACTTGTTTGTGAGCGCCACTTGGCGTGACATGACTATCTCATTGTGGGCTGCTTCCTTTTTATGCGCTTTTAAGATCATTTCTTCCAGATCTGCAGTAAATCTCAGGACGATCATTCCGTTCTTGAAGTAATATGCAGACTAATCTGAGATATAACACAAATTGATTGCCAACTACCTCGTTTGTGCTGTGCTTCCATGTTCCTCTTCTCCTCCTCGGCCTTCAAACGCAAAGCTTCGACGTCAGCTACCATATTCTGCAGCGTCACGAACTGGGTGTGCGAAGCTGCCACCATATCGTTCTTTTTGTCGACGATCTTCACCAAATCCTCGACAATCTGCTTGTTCAATCTCTCATTTTCTTGTACCATATCTTTGACAGTCTTCACGTCGCAGTAATTCTTGATATGCTTCGCCAAGCGACCCAAATTGGATTCCAAATCCTGCGCAAGGACCGTGCACATCCCGCCCAGCGATCAGCAATCGAACCTGGTGGTTCCCATACTGCACTTTACTAATTCATTTATTCGTTGAATTCTTTATGATGGCTTGAGCCTAATAATCAAACCTGGAATCAAGAATAATCCTCACCTTTTCAGCTGCTTGCCAACCATACAAATCCCGATTCGCGGAGCGCGCTTCTTCCCACCACGCTTTTCGTCCACGATTAGTGGCAGCGAAGCTGTGTTCAAATGCTTGGGCATCCTCCAGACCACGAATGTCGCTCCGGAACGTCAGAAGCGCCGTCCCCTGGTGCCCCCGGAAGTCATGAAAGACATCCACCCTCTCGGGCTTGTACTCCTAACCCGATTTACCACACGACATTCCCAGAACAGGTGAAAGTTAATTGTGCCCCAGATAACGGAAACCAACAAAACCCCTCAAACACACAAGCTCGGTTGGATTGCGTTCGCCACCTTGAATTTTTCCTTGATTTCGGCTGGCCCAGGTGCTAGTCTAAACCCATTCTCGTTGGTTCTGCTGTTGTCAATGTTGACAAGAATTCCCATCCACGGAGCAAGGAGTCTAGTTGCCCTGCCCTTTCGTTTCGGAACAACTTGATCCAGGTACAAGATTCTTTCTGCTTGTGGAATCATTGGCCTATCACCCAATTCTGCGAGCAGGTATTTCATTACAGCTCGATGACCGCCAGCTTTCACCGGCCCTTTCTTGCCTGTCGCTACGCCTGTGGCATGAGCGAGGAGTTCCCGGTACTTGTAGCTCTGTTTTTTCCTGCCAGGAGAAAGCGGGCACCTGTACGTGTTGTCACCATTCTTCACAACAATCGTCTTGTTTCGAAGTCCTTCCCATACAATTTCCTCATACAACTCCGTATCTTCGCTATCGGAGTCGCTGTGGTCATCACCGTCGGAATCGGACTCGTCCCAAAGCATGGCTGCCACGAGATGACAACAGCCCTGCACGCAACTCAGAAACCCTGGTTTGATAAAGCAAACTATCTTAGGGGACTGGAATCAAAACCTTCTCATGCAGGTGAAGCAAGCAGTTCAAGTAGACGCAGAGAGTACAGTAGCCGAGTGTTCATACTCTTAGTTCCTCCGCCGCAAGTCTTTTTCAGCAACCGCAGCGTGAATTTCCTCTCTGTTACGCTCTCAACACCAAATTCCGATTCTCACAAAACGTGCAAAACAAGACAAACTCCAAACGCAGCACAAGCCAATAAGCTCCCCAATGTAGAGCACACTTGTCTCATATTTTCGGCTGCGGGAGAAGGGGCAGGATGTGAAAATTCCTGTCCGCGAGTGCCCATCACGGCGGGTCACAATCGGACATGACATTGAGCGCCACCTCGTGCGCCGACAATCCACGATCCGGTGAGCCTGTCCCGTCAGAGAGGGGCTTGAATGATGCCCTTCTGCACGCCGGCGCTGCTCATGACGCGATGGATCGCTCAGTGCTAATAAGCCCCACTATCACTCATCCACTCATGAGGTAGTAAATGCTCTTGAATGAAACGTTTTGCAAGCCCCTTGCTTGTGAAAGTTATTCTCACAGTATCAAAATCTAAAATATTAAATAACACTTATTTAAAATGTCTTTGTCCATTTTTTTAAATTGTTTTAACATATTTAGAGTAATCTATAATTTTTCATGGATAATAAAATAAGTGATAATATTAATAAATTTAAATACTAAGTAATTTTTATCAACAGATTACCATTAACATATTTTCATCATGCAACTAATATTGCACATCAAATTGAGACTTGATAATACAAAGATAGGTTAGACTACATTTTTAATGTTTACATCACTTATCATAACACTTCATGAACTATTCTAACTTACAAATTTTATTTGCTTTATATGAGCACTTATAATGGCCTATTAGTTGGTTTCTTTTCAAATGGTTTCTTTTCAAATCACATGTAATTGATATTAATTGTATAAGTTTAGTCCATAAAAGTAATTAAAATCTCAATATTCAAGGTTTATTTAGGACATTCAAGTAGTCCTTAGTTTTAAGTAGTTTATATTCATCTAACCAATTATGGATGCATTAATAGAAAATTTAAAAGTATAAAATATAATATAGTCTTTTAATGGAGTAGTTTGGATCTCTTTTATTATAGGCTAGATGATATCTTAACCATGTAATATAAATCCTTACCACTTTATTTAATCTTACTTGTTGTAAGTTCAACCAATGCATCTTAATTAGTAGAATTATTAAAAGTATATATTTAATTTATTTAAATAAAAAATATTAGAATTATTATTATTATTTTTTAAAATATTTTTTAGAATTTAGAAGGATTTATAAGTTATAATAATTATTTAATGAAAAAATCATTAAAATAAAGTCTTAATAAGTCTAAGAAGTAATTATCTTAATTGATTTAGTATTTTTTTTATTGTTGAATATTATTATTTATTTCTTGAAACTAATGTCTATATTGGCCTTATATTTATATATGTTATTTATTAAAAACCTATAAATGTTAGTTAATAGTTAGGAGAAGCATAAAAAAGAACATCATATCTTTTTAATTATTTATGTAGAAAATAAGATTTTTAGTCAATTTAAATTGATTTTATTACTACAAAATATCACCAATGAAGAAAAAAATAACTTTGATTTGATATTAGCATTATAAAAATATTACAAAAGATTTTTTAGATTTATATAAAATTTATTTAAAATTCTTTAGTTATTTAAGTAAAAATTTAAGAATGGTGATGTTTTTAGTATCAAGGAGGTATATTGATTTTTTTATCTAGCCATTGTGTTTTTTTCATTAGAAAGATATTTCTATTTTTTTTCATAAAGAAGGTCGTGTCTTGATTTACTATAAAATTAATGATATCCAAGTTGAAGTAATGTTGTTATTTTTGATGTTAAGATGGTGTGTTGATTGTCACGTTGTAATTTTTCTTGTCAAATTGCTATTTCCTTATCAAGTTGGTATATTAATTCTCTTACTTTTGTTTTTTCTATTATAATTATGTTTTTTATGTCAAGGACATGAATCTCAAAGAAAAAAAATCTCAATTCATTCTTGTATCACTCAAAGATGGTAATATATTCAACTAGAATCGCTATTTTCAAAGATAAGAAGATTAGAAAGTCTTGAAACAAGACTAAGAACATAAAAGTCATTGATAAGAATGAAGAAGGCTTCACTTTTGCCTTCATATATAATCTTAGACTAAGAGCTACATGACAATATTCTATAGGATCTCCAACATGTATTGACTTTGTTAGACACATGATTTAACTTGCAAGATAAGTTGTTTGTATGTGCTCCATATAATTAGCTTATTTTATAAGCTATTAATATGTTATCATATTATAAATGCTTATAATATATAAAAATTATTTAAAACATATTTTGTATTCATAAGTCTTGATGTGTGTTAGAATGGTCAATAAATTAATTTAAAGAGAGTGAATATAAGAAACTTTATTTTGATTTTTATCTATCGACATATATTTGCAATGATCCATCATTTTTCTTCACAAATAAAATTAGAGCTCTTACAATAGATTTGGAATGAAATATGAAGTTTTTGATTAAATTTTCTTCAACCTACTCCTTGAATTTAACTAATTCATTTTGTGATAATCTATAAATTGGTCCAAATGGCAATTCAGTTTCTTCTTGAAGGTCAATTGAGCAGTCATAGAAGTAATGTTTTGATAGTGTATCTGCATTCTTCTTATTAAATACATCATGAAAATCTTCATATTGGCTGAGGCTTTTGAATCTAACTAAGTAAAGGCTTTGGGATGTTGAGGTCCTAAAATAACATTTATTGTAAAACAAAGAAACGACTTTAAGGAGAAAATACGACCTTCACTAGGTGTTATACAAGGTTCTAGCCACATGGTCCCTACTGTAGTTAGACAATTTTTTTTTTTCAACATATTATCTTCTTTGGTGGCTGTACTTTTCATTTTGTAATTGCATCGCTTCTTTGGACACTGTTGAGTAGTACGCTTAGGTTCTCCATAATATAAGCACAATCCTTCTTGATGACGATGAGTCTTTTTTTGCTTAGTAAGAGATTTAAAACATATCATAATAATTTGTATATCTTCAACTTCCAAATGTGTGTGTTGAAAAGATGTTAACATTGTCATTGAGTTATAATCATGTTGAGGTGCACTTGTGTGACTTTCAAATTAAAATTCAAAAAGTGAATTGTTACACTTCATAATAAAGTCGATTGTTGAACTCAATGTTTGAAGATCAAGTAAGTTGAACATCAATTTTTTTACCTCATATTATAATCCATAAAAACATTGGCTTATAAGTGAAATATCATTTTACTTGATATTAATTGAAAGTTATCAAAATTTTAAAGCATATAATATTATTGATTAATTGCTTTATTACAAAATATGGATTTTATTGATTGTAATATTAATTGCATCATGTTCTTGATATATAGATCAAAATTCTCCCAAAAAAGCCTCTAGATATCCATTATTGGATCTTGTCATTCAAGAAAAGATAAAAACCATGATAATAATAAACTTATAAGGAGTATAGCAATGAATCTAACTTACAATTTTAGAATTGGATAGCTTTGGGATTGAAGTTCAATCACAAATTGTACTTGATTGAAAAATCCTCAAAACTTAGATCTTCTACTATCAAACTTCTTGAATATTGCAATCTTTGGTTTTTTAATACTAAAAGGATATTCTATTATAAAAAAAAAAAAATATGATTTAGTATAATTCATGAAGCAGTTCTAATCATCTCTATATCTTTGTTTCTTACCATTCTTGTTGCTCTATATGGCAATAAATTGAGTTGATGCATTGCAAGTATTAATTTTTTCAATTAAACTTGAATTTATGCCAATACACTCTTTATTTCAAGTAGTTTTGCCATGATAACTCTTAAAGAAAGAAAGATATTTAATATTGCTCAAAATAAAAAATAAAAAAGACTTAAAAATAAAATAAAAAAAAAGAAAGAAAATATTAGTTTAGAAGAAGGTAATCCAAAACTTCTAATACACTTAAGTCTTATCAAAATAAAGGGATGTTCTACTCTTAATTTAAAAAAAAAAAAAAAAAAAAAAAAAAAAACAACAACAACAGCAACAACAACAACAACTAAATAAAATAAAATATATATATATATATATATATATTGTAAATGCATTCTTGTCAATCTGTCAAGCACAAGAACTTGATGAAAGCAAATAAACAAGTGAGATTGTCTCAAAGAAATATGATAAAATAGAAATAGAGAAGTATGTATATTAAAAAAGAAATTAGAATGGCTATTGCCAAAAGACAAGGAAACTAGAGACTCTTGAAATTAGAGTAGAAGCAAAAAAAGAATTGACAAGAGTGAAGAAGGCTTCATTCTTGCCTCTATATATACTATCTATCTAGGATCTATGTGACAACATTCTATAAGACCTCCAAAAACGTGTTGCCTTTGCATAATATGTATCTTAACTTGTAAGGCAAGTTTTTAATATGGACACCACTTAGTTAGCTTGTTTTACAAGCTACCAATATATTTGGTACATGGTTAGCTTATTGATCAAGTGTTTAACCTATCAATCAACTACAAATACATATAAGGTCAAAACGATGTCTAAAAAAAATCTAGAAAGCTTTTCTAGAAGGTATTATGAAATTAATCTATTTTTATCTACTTCTATCTATTCATATTACCTAGATAACAATTACAATAGATATGTATCTATGACAAGTTTCTAAATCTAACAAGGTAAGGATTTTGTAATTTTTTGGTTTTAAAAAAATATTTATTGTAAAGAAAAAGAAAGAATGTTAAAAGAAAATAAGACCTTTATTAGATGTTGCACGAGATTCTAACCACAAAGTCTCTATTGTAATTAAAAAAAAACTTGTTTTTTAATACATCATCTTCTCTAACAACTATATTTCTCATTTTATAATTTTCTTTTTTTTTTGAATATATAAAATTATTTTTGATAATATCAAGTCTTATTTTGCTCAATAAGAAGTTTGAAATGTACCTTGTTAATTTGCATAGGTTCCAACTTTGATAAATAAGCTTTTAAAAATTTACAAGTTGTCACCATAACTTAATTTGTATCTTTCTAAAACTAATCTTTATTTTTAGCTTCTTTCAAAGAATCAATTATCACATGCAATGGCTTGAGCACTAAATTATTTTAATGAATTTATTTTTGGAATTATCAATAATAATTTTTTAACGTTATCTTTAAATTTATATTAAAATTAATTGATAAGAATTTTTTTCATTTCAATCTATATTACAAGAATGTTTTTTATTATTTTCACAATAGTGTTTATTTAAACACTCCTATAATATATTTTTTGGTATCATTCAAAAAAAAATACTCAAAATTAATATAATATTAAAATATGAATGGCTATTCCTAAAGATAAGAAGACTAGAGACTCTTAAAATAAGACTAAATATTAGAAAGGCATTGATAAGAGTAAAAAAAACTTTGATCTTACCTCCATATATATTGAATATTTAGGAGTTCTTTAGTGACATTTAATAGGATATTTGATACATGTCTAATTTAGAAGACATGTCTTTAACTTGAAAGACAAGTTTCCTACATGTACTCCATATAATTAGTTTCTATCACAAGCTACCAGTACATTGTTATATAACATAAATTCTAGCTTGACATTGTACTGTGCACCTAATTGTAAAAAATAAATAAATAAATGTAAGAATAAGATCCTAAGAAGTCTAATAGAATCTTAAATAAATTCTAATTAAACTTTCATAAATATAATCAAACTTTAATCAATTCAAAAGAAGTTTTAAAATAATTACTAAAAAAACATATATATATATATATATATATATTATAAATTAATATTTAAATAAATACTATATTAATATTAAATAAATATTAAATAAATTAAAATTAAATTAAATAATCTTTAAAAATTAATAAGAATAGAAATCTTAAATAGATCCTAAATCAATTCTAGATAAATCCTAATCAAATCGTAATGTAGCCCTAAATAAATCATAATAAAATTCTAATAATTCTAAATAAATCTTAATAAAATATTTATCAATTTTAATTAAATCTTAATAAAACTTTCACAAATCTTAAGTAAATTCTAAATCAATTTCAATTAAATTCTAAGAAAATCTCAAATCTTAAACTAAATCCTAATAAAAACTTGATCAAATTCTAAATCCTAAATCAAATCCTAAAAAAATCCTAACCAAACCTTAATCAAATTCTAAATCCAAATCAATTCTTGAAAAAATCTTAAATAAATCCAAAAAAATCTTAAATAAATCATAATTAATTCTTATAATTATTTTAAAATTTCAATAAATATTAATTAAACCATTTATTTCAATTAAATTTTTATCTATATTTCAATTTACAAGTAATTAATAAGCATACAAAATTTAAGGAAAATTGAACTCACCAATTGAAAGAAAAAACTTCTAAACCTCTTGTATATTAGCTGCCTTCCTTCTACAATCTAGATGCTGATCTTTTAGCAATTATTTTTTCTTATTCAATTACTTCAATTACTTCAAATTTTAGCTAGTATACAGGTTTATAAATTTCAATTACTTTCATTGATTCTTACTTCAATCAAATAAGTAGATTTTGCTAGATTGTAAAATCTTCATTAATCCTAAACTTCAAATATCTAAGATCCTAATCCAATAAAACTCTCATATCTTTCAACATAACTATTTGATCCATTTAAAACAATTTAAACATATTTAAGACAATTATAATAGTATACTTACAAATTTTAACTTATAAATGTGCTAGAAAATTCAAATAATATTTAAAAATATAAAAAATATATATTTTTTAAAATCTAAATCCACTAAGTACATCTTTTACTTTTAAAAGCCTTAAAATTCAATATACCTCCAAATTAAATGAAACCAAATCCTCAAAAAAAATTCAGTGGTTTGATTTCAAACTTTGTGCTTTGATCAACCAAAGAATTCTAAAATTGTTGTAGGTGCACAATTTTGTGCCTCGAGGTCTGATTTTGATTCTAATTCACAATCAATCCTCTCTAAGTATCAATTCTTGATATTTTGACATAATTTTTGCTAATATCTATTCTTAATTCTTTTTTAAAGATATTTATATGATTTAATTTCTTAATATACTTACTTTTACTTTATTTATAGCCTTATAAAATAAATAGAAGTCTTTTTTATAGAAAGATAATATTAATATTAAAAAATTTTACTATCTTCTTATTATTTATCTATATTTTGCTATTATATCTTTCTAATAAGCTTTACTATAATAAAATTCATATTTTTATCTTTTACCATATATTTGTGTTATTACACAATAATATACGACATGTGATTAATTTATTGGCTAAGTTTTTAACCTAGTAATCAACTATAAATATATCTTAAGTTAAATTTGTATTTATAAGGTTCCTAAGAAGCTATTCCATAAGATATTATCTAATATATTTAGATTAAACTTCTAACTAATACTTTTTATCTAGTTTAATATATATGTTTGTGATAGCTATTGATTGACAATATTTGATATCGATTTGAGTTGTCCAAGCCTTGAAAATCCTATACTAGCACAATAATAGTCACAAGAAAGATATTTTTCTTGATTGCGACAATCTTTAGCATGGATTTAGTACCTCATTTGTTTGCAAGCATTGAAAAGATTGAAAATACAATATTGTCTATAATATCTATTCAATGTTGATGGTTGGTCAATTTTAATAGAAGATAGCATATAATTCGCTTATTGTGTCAAAGGAATTTGGAGCATATTGAAAATACTCTAATAGTCTATTAATTAAAATACTACAATGATGTATTGTTTAAAAGAACTTGGTAGATTATGAATTTGAAAATTATTTTGTTGCTTATGAATTTGGTAGAAGGTTGCAATATTTGCTCTTGCACAAATTCTTGCATTGTCAAGAATTTTGCAATTATTACCTAGAGACAGCTTATAAATATTAGGTTTAGATTATACGTTGGATTTTATTGATAAGTAAAAAGAGTATTTTAGAAGAATACCACTTTGTCTCTAAATTACATTTCTAAGGTATTATGATCCTTGATATAAGGGCAAAGTAAAAGAGTGTTCTTATCTTTGCTATTGTTTTCAAAGATCACAGCACAAAGGAGCAATTTAAAAGAAATGGATCTTAAAAGAGGTGCTTATATAGTGAATGATATTGATTCTTTAAAAACCAGTACAAACTACTTTCAAGTTCAAGAATCATATTTCCAACAAGGCAATAATCAAACTTTGGCAACAATGACAACAGAAATAGATTGTGACAAAGACAACATCAATCAAATTAGCTAAGTTTTTTAAGAACATCTTACCTAAGTATTTGAAGGTATTAAATGAATAGTTTAATAGTTAATAATTTTTAGGATGAATAATTATAATGTGGATGATATAAATTTATTATATTGATTGAATTATATTAAACGAATAAAAGATGATATTATATATGAATTCTAATAAAAAATATAATTAATTAAATAATTAAAGAATAATTAATTATTATATGAATCTTAGTTATCTACTAATTAGAAAGGATTTATTTTAATTCATATATAGTAAATAAGAAACTTATTTTAAATATAAGTATATATGTATGCATATTTATTTTATTTTATTTTAAAATACTATTTTAAATAAAATATCAATTATATTATATAATTTTTAAAAAAATTATTAAAAAATTAAAATTATTTATATTTTTTATTAATAATTATAATGTATAATAAATCTAAAACATTAGTATTAATATCTTGAAAAAAAAAAAAAAACTATCAACAAATAAATGGTTGATTGAAGCATTTAAATAAAATTATATAAGGTGGATCTTTGAATTTATACTAATTGAATTTCAATTTGATCAGTAGGACTATTTTGATTTATAAAATATGTTATTAAAAAATAAAAATAAAAATTATTTTGTAAAAGATTTAAAGTCCAAATTTTCTTACTTCAAGTACAAGCAAGTTTAAAACCAATTAAGTCATAAACTTCTTTTTATAATTAGCTTTAGTTTGGAGAGACTTTTTTAATCACTTTAAATTAATACTTACTAGCCTTTCATGATTAGATTTTAATTTTTAAGAATGAATTTAGAAAAAAATCTTCTTTACATCAAAGTTGACAAGTTATAGACATAATTCACAATATAAAGAATTATATATCAATTACTAGTTTGAATTAAATTAAAAAAAAATTAAATTCAATAAATAGTATAAAAAATAGACTTAAATTAAGAGAAAACTAATAATAATATAAAATAATAAATTATAAAATATCTAATATCTATAAGCAATTTTAAAAAAAACTTTTGTAGAAAAATTAGTAATAATACTTTTGGCCATGTATTGGATACTTGGCATTATTTGGATATTTTTTTTATATATGAATATCCAAAATCATTGGCCTTTGTAATTACTTATATTATTCTTATTAATTACATAGCATTAGATATCTTTCTATTAACATCTGATCTTATAGATTCTAACTTAGAATTTAAGACATTAAGTATTTACTTGTATTAAGTATTTTTAACTTATCTATTACTATATAGAATTTTTTAGTTTGATTCTTATCTAGATCAAATATCTCCAATTTAGTTTATTGAAGAAAAGAAGTCTAAAAGCTATAAACACTTAGCATCAGCAAGGTTTGCACACAAAGAGAAGTATAGATTAAGATGTTTCTCACTTCCAACATCCGTTACTTATAAGAGGTAGTTGCTGCCCTTATGAACAACTTCTATCTTTTGATGAATACATCCATCTAACATTCTACCCAGGCTATCCATTGCTATCTTATCTACTATAGTAAAAAATTTTAATCTTTTTTTATCTTTTTATTATTAGCAATTTACTATGATCTAACTTTATGTAGTGGCAATTATGTAAGATTTTCTTGATCTTCAAAACTTTCACTTTACTAATTGTCAATAGACTTTCAAGCCTTATGCCTCTATCACCATATCCATTCCATCTTTTTTAGTCCTAAACACCCACTTACAACCAACACTAGATTGATTTGTTGGAAGAGGTGCCAATTCCCATGTATCATTGTTCATAAGAGTTTGATATTCTTCTTCAATACCTTTCTTCCACTTCATTAAATCTTGGGATTTTATAGCATCACACAAAGACAACAGATCAACAAAGAGAGATGTAGTTCTTCCACCATTTGCCACAAGGTCTTTTTTTTCTCAAGAGATATCTTCTTTCATTTGAAGAAGATTCAGCTTGTTGTACTCTAAGCTGTCTTTCAAGCTTTTTTTCTCTTAAAGCTTTTCTTTTCTCACTTAAAGATTGATACTCATCATCATCATCATCATCGTCGTCATCATTATAATCTTCAACAACTTCATTTCATTTATTGTTGGTCCTAGCAATTATAGGAGCCTTCATCTTTTCAACCTTCTTTGATTTTTCATCTTCATCATCTTTATTGTCTTCATCTTCTTGTTTCTTTGTTGAATTCAAAGATGTATCTACAAACACACTATTACTCTCACTTGGACACATCACTAACTACTCATGCATAATCTTATGCTCAAAAAATTCAACATCATGACTTTTGATGATCTTCTTGGTTTTGAAGCACATTAGCATATATGCCTTAGTACCTTCACAGTATCCAAGAAATACACACTTTGTATCTTTTGCATCAAATTTGGACCTCATAAAATTAGATGTTTTTGCATATGCAATGCAATCAAAGGTCCTCATATGGAAAATGCAAGGTTGTATCCTACTCCAGGCTTCTTATGGTGTCATTGATGCAAGAGCACTTGTTGGATACTTATTTCTTATATATATATATTGCATTCACCATAACTTCTACCAAAAACTCATAGCCAAGGTTTTGAACATGAAGCATGCTCCTTGCCATCTCTACAATGATTCCATTTATCCTTTCAATAACACCATTTTATCGTAGAATATATGGAGTTGTAATTTGTCTAGCAATTCTTTCATTCTTCAAATAAACATCAAATTGCTTAGATATGAACTCACCTCCATTGTCCGTATGTAGCACCTTGATCTTGCATTCACTTTGTTTCTCAAAAGGTGCTTTAAATTCCTTAAACCCTCAAAAGCATTCACTTTTAGCTTTAAGAATATAGATCCAAATCTTTCTTAAATAATCATGAATGAAAGTGAAAAAATACCTTGATCCTCCAATATTTGTATTCTTTATAGATTCACATACATTCGAATGAAAAATCTCTAGCAACTTAGTAGCATGTATTGCTACACTACTTGGAAATGAGGTCTTTTTTTGTTTGCCTTGTATGCATCCTTCACATACAAGTTGTTTTGTATTTTGGCTTGTATTGCCAAGATTTAAGCTACTTACCATAGACTTGAACTCTCTCATGCTCTTCACATTCAAATGGCTAAGGCAATGATGCCATATATTCAATTTGTCTTGGTTTGATGTAAATTCAGCAAATGTAGCTACATCCACTCCATTCACCTTCTTACAAATGAAGTAGCATAAATTCCCCTCTCTAAAGTCTTTGAAGCCTTTGTCTCCACACAATATTCTTACAAAACATCTATTCATATTAAATTGAATTTTAAAACCTTCCATTACAAGTTTACTCACCGAAAGTAGATTTTGCTTCATTTAGGTATATGAAGGACATTTTTGAATTTGATCCTATTGTTTTGTCCATTCACAACTAACTCTACCATAATAGAGCCAATTTCAATAGCTTTACATGTGCCACTATCCACCAACACCACATTTGATGTTGGAATAGCCTCATAAGTATCAAATGAACACTTATAAGGTGTCATATGCTTGAAACAATCTGTATCTACAATCCATCTTGACATAGCAGCTATAGAGGTCCCGTTTGTTGTCGTGAATGCATAATCTTGTCCTCCAAAATCATCTTGCATATTATTTGCATACTCCTTCACCATCTTTTTGTCTTTGTAGCAATTTCGAGCAAAATGGCCTACTTTGCCACAAATGAAGCAAGATTTGATATAATCTCATTGATTTGAATAGTTGTTCTTACCTTGACATGAGTAGAGTGTTGGATCTTCACTTCGGGGCTCCTTTTCTTTCTTCTTGGTTACTTCATGGGCAAGTCTTGCCATCACATAGTCTATTATAAGTTCTTTTAGCTTAATGGACTCCAAAGCCACAATGAGGTAGTTGTAGGAATCGAAAAGGCTCATCAGCAAGGTCATAATAATATCACTTTCTTCTAAAGGCTTATTAACAATTGCTAGTTGGGATCATGGACATACACATGTAAGCTAGTAATTATCTATATAAATAGGTAGAAGTAAGTAGAAGTAGATAAAAGCAAATTAATTCTATAATATCTTCTATAGAAGCTTCCTAGAAGCTTTATAGATGCTACTTTAACATTATAGATGTCTTTAATTGATTTTTTGGATTAAAAATGTGATCAAAAAGTTGGCCATGTGCCACACATGTTGTTAACTTGAAGACCAAGCTAACTATGTAGTCCACATATAGAAAAACTTACCTTGTAAGTCAAGACATGAGTCCTATAAAGTCAATACACATTGGAGGTCCAATAGAACATTGCCATGTAGCTCCTAGTTAGATAGTATATATAGAGACAAGAATGAAGCCCTCTTCACTCTTGTCAACTCCTTTCTTGCTTCTAGTTTAGTTTCAAGAGTCTCAAGTTTTTTTTTATCTTTTGGCAATAAGCCTTTCAAGTTTCTTTTAATATACATACTTTCTTATTTATATTTTGTCACTCTTTCTTTGATACGGATTTCATTGATTTACACATCATCTTTTAGTTCATATCCTTGACAGATTGATAAGAATATACTTATAGTATTGGAGCTTTATCTTGTCTTGATTAAGAGTGGATTACTTCTTTCTTATGATAAGACATAAGTATATTAGAAGTGGATTACTCTCTTCTAAATTGATATTATTCCAAGTATTTTTTTTGTACTCATGTCCTTTCTTCTACTTATCTTAAGTAGTATTAGATATTTTTTTGAGTGTTATTATCACATAGCTTGTTGAAATGAAGAATACAATGGCACAAATTCAAGAGCAATTGTGGGAATTGATGCTTGTGATGCATCAATTTAGCTTACCACTACAAGGATCAACAAAAATGGCAGGAAGTGAGGATATAGAGATGATTAGAGCTACTTCAATACTTACACCAAATCATGTCCCTCTATCCACAGTGGAACATCTTTCAAGTATTAGAGAACAAAGACTTGCTCTATCTGAAAAGTTTGATAGTACAAGATCTAAGTTTTGAGGATTTATCAATCAAGTATAACTTGTGATTGAACTTCAACCTCAAAGCTATCCAACTCTAGGATCACAAGTTAGATTCATTGGCACACTTCTTTCAAAATCATCAATATCATGGTTTTCATCTTTTCTTAAACGATGAGATCCAATATTGGATAAACTGGAGGTATTTTTGGCAGAATTCTAATCCATGTATAGAGAACATGATGCAAGTTATATTCCAACTAATAAGATCTGTATTCTCTAACATGGCAATCGATCTATAACGTTATATGCTTCACAGTTTGGACAACTTTGCTTGATATCAAGTAGGATGATGCTGCATTATTAGCCAATTTTTCTATGGATTGCAATATGAAGTAAAGAAATTGATGCTCAACTTATCTGATCCTCAAACATTAAGTCAAGTAATTGACTTTGCTATAAAATGTGATAATCAACTTTTTAAATTTCAATTTGAAAGTCGTACAAATGGGCCTCAATATTATTACAATTCGATGGTAATACCAACATCTCTTCAACACATACATTCAGAAGCAAAGGATATGCAAATTGATGTCGTACGTTTTAAACCTCTTACTGAACAAGAAAAGACTCATCACCGTCAAAAAGGATTGTGCTTATATTGTGGAGAATCTAAACACACTGTTCAACATTATCCAAAGAAGCAACAAAATCATAAAATAAAGAGCACATCTGTCAAAGAAGACAATGTATTAGAAAACAAATTTGTCCAATTACAATAGGGACTGTGTGGCTAGAATCTTATATAATTTCTAATGAAGGTCCTATCCTCTCCTGAGAACCGTCTTCTTGTTTTATAATAGATGTGCAGTTAGGACCTAATAATTATAAAGCCTCCACCTTAATAGATTTAGGAGCCTCAGCTTCTTTCTTAGACATAGAATTTGTTAAAAGTCATAAAATACCGTTAGTATAAAAAATCAAATCTGTTCATGTAGAAGTCATAGATGGTTGTCCATTGTCTTTCAGAGATGTTACTCATGAAACACTTCCTATAGATATAGCAATAAATGGTCATAGTAGTTGTATAATCTTCAATATAATTAGATCTCCCTCTAATCTAGTGATTTTAGATTTATCATGGTTAGAAAAGTATAATCGTTGCATAGATTGGATTTTTCCTACCTTTGACTTCTCTAAAAGCATAATTAAGAGTGAAATTAATCTAGTAGAAAGTCATAATTCTAATGCAATTAAACCTATGTTTGTAGGTGCAAGAGCTTTCTTGCATGCTACAAAAGAAGGATCACCTTGTGTCATTTACGCCACACTTGTTTCTAATGATGCAAAGACTTCAAGTGGTATTTCCAACCAATATCAAGAATTTCAAGATATATTTGAGAAGAAGAATGCGGATACTCTTCTAGAACATCACTCTTATGATTATTCAATTGACCTTTAAGAAGGAGCACAATTACCATTTGGACCAATCTATAGTTTATCACAAAAGAAATTTGCTGCATTCAAGGAATATATTGAAGAAAATCTAGCCAAGAATTTCATATGTAATTTCAAATTGCCACAAGGAGCTCCAATCTTATTTGTAAAGAAAAAAGATGAATCATTGCGGATGTGTGTTGATTATCGAGGATTCAACAAGATCACCATCAAGAATAGGTACCTTCTACCTTTGATATCTGAATTTCTCGATCAACAAAATCAAGCTAAAGGTTTTGAATATCAAAAATATGTCTTTTAACTCTATGCCTTCATTGCTTAGTAGCCATGAGTATTATGTATCATCATTTGTGAAAGAAAATAATACGCAATTCTCTATTCAATAAATTCTAGTTATTATGTTTGATGTCTCTCCGATTTAGTGTATGTGAAATTATCAATGTCGTCCTACCAAAAAATTATCATACTACCTTAATTATAAAAAAATTCCTTTGTAAATAAGAAAAATAGAAAATAAAAATAAAAATAACCGTAATTAAAAGAAAATGCATCTATTGCATTGAATAATAACATGTAATTATATTTATCCCACCATGTCAATTCCTATCTTTACTTAATAATCTACTATTGTTTGTAGGTGTGGTAGCTTACATCCATGCAAAAAAAAGATAATCACTAACTTATTGCTGTCTTTCTCCTTTTTTCTATTGACTACAACAAGTTGACTCTATTTGTGAAAACATTAAAAATATTTATTTGCATCAATACTATATATTTAGTATATCCTTTGATGGATGTAAAATTTGAAAGATGGAAGTTATTAATAAAGGCAACAATCACTACTTATAAATAGTAGATATTAAAAGTGAGAGTTATCTTATTCCATACTTTTTTTTGTATGCAACCTTAGTGATGTTTTGTATTAGGGCTTCTAACTTATGGTTCTTCAATATCCAATTGCTACAATAATTCTAATATTAATGAATTTGGCCATAAAAGTAAATATCTCATTGAAATCAACACTAATAACTTGTAAGTACTCTTTGGCAACCAATCTTATGTTATATCTTATAACATTGTCTATTGCGTCTCTTTCAATTCTAAACATCCACTTACAACCAATTGAAGTTCAATTTAATAGAAGTATATCCTTTGGCATCTTATTTTCTATTAAAATATATCTTAAAATATACGTTATTCTCCTAGGATTTGTTGGAATTTTACCTATGATAATAATATTCTATAGTATTTATCTAATTCTTAATATAATTTTTTTCAGATCTTAAAAAAATTTCTATCATAAAACAAGAATAATTTTTTTAAAAAAAACAATAAAAGCTTTACAAAATATTGCATAAAAATCCAACCTTAGAATTCCTATTGTAATTAAACAAACTTATTTTTGATGCATTTTATTTATCAATAGCTATATTACTAAGTTTGTAGTTATGCTATTTATTTGGATAATATTAAGAAATTTTTTTAAGTTCTCTATAATATAAATATAATTCTTCAAGGTCATATTATTACATGACATGATTTTTAATCTAGAAATATACTTGGTACCTAGCTATAGAAAGCTTATCTTTAATTTATTGGCTATGTTCTATCAAATGATTTTTTTAATCTTAATATTACAAGCATTGACTTCAATTTATAATATCTCCTTCATTATAACTTAAAATGCATCAAGCCATATATATATATATATATATATATATATATATATTATAGGAAAAAAAAGTATTTTCTTTGATCTTACTTACCAATCTTTTATTCTTTTTTGAAAGAGTATATTATATACCTAAAAATGATAGTAGAATCAAAATCAATACCTTAACTTTGAACATGTATATTTCTTCTATTAAAACTCCAAATCATTTAATTTTGAGAGGCAACAATGAAGCCTTCTAAATTCTTATCAATACTTTTCTTGTGCTTTATTTTAGTCTAAATTATATATCTAATCTTTTAATTGTTTTTTTTTCTTGATAATATAAATATTTTAAATATGTTCTAATATTATTTAAAAAATAGAAAAATATCATATATCTCCTTGAAATATATTGAAATATTAAGAATATTTTTATATCTTTAATAATAATAAATATATTTCTAAAAGTATTGATAATAACATATTTATTCTTACATATGATAAGATATTTCCAATTTGACAAAGATACATCCATTCTTAATGATTCTATTATTTTATTTTTTTTATCGAGCACAAAGTTCAAGTAGTTGTGGCTCAATTGCTTGAAATCTCCTTGTCATCTATCCTTACAATGCTTATACCTTTATTGATTTCATGACAATGAAATGTTTATTGAAATTATATTTAAAAAGTGCAAAGTAACCAATTAGATTCTTACAATAACAATTCTATGTGAATGTAATGTAGGCAAGATAAAACCAAATTTTAAGGCTATATTTTGGCAAATAGTCATCAAATCTCTATTATTTACTTCAAAATGGCAACGTCTTATATTTTCATGGAAAGGAGACAAAAAAAGAAGGATTTGGCATGAAAAAAAGAGCCCATAAATTTGTACAATGGATTGCAAATATATATATATATTTTTTTCTATCTATGTATAGATGAATGAGCACTAGAAGGTAGATTATTCTAGCATGGTTGTGGCACCAAATTTGGTGGTGACCAAGTACCTACCATCACTACAACATAGACAAAAAGATTTATTTTTATTATGAGTAAGAATGAAGATTTTGGTATAAAGTTTTCAAGTTTTTTAAACTTTCATTAAAATTCATCTTATTCAATGTATATTGAAGGACTGGCAACTGTTGTACATTCATCTCTAGATTTTATTGGAATTGACACTAATTCTTGAATCCCTCAAAAACAAAATGGTACTAATTTGTGAAATTATGTTGAGCAAAGGGATGATAAGTAGCTTGATATGGCATAATTCTTAATTTTACTCTTAAGAAAGATCGACTTTTTCAACTCCATTGTTGAATGTATTTATTAAATTAGATCCAACATCAACAAATGCATCAAATCAATATAAAGATGGCTCTATTGCCACTATCAAGCTTGTCTTGATAGCCAATTAGGTTTTTTTTTTTTTCCTATGATTTTGTACTGCAAATAGTCTACAATAAGGATCGATTTGTTATTGCACTCTTAAAAAATATGATTTGCATGGCTTTCATTCAACAAGAAGTTCAAAGACATTACCTAATTTGAAGCCATGACTAGATGATCATCCATAGAATTGTATTGATGAAAACTTTCCATTCTTCTCATAGGACAAGAATCCTATCTCATCTACTAAAACTAAAGTTAGATGTATAATAATTGAATATGTCAAAGTAGTATTATCATATACAAAGACGTATTTTTTGTTATAACTATAAAAATGATATTGCACAAGATAAAAATCTAGAGTAAAGAATAAATACTTATATATAGAAGTAAGACTTTTTTGAATATTATTATTACCTATTGCTATAGAAATTGGTTTAGATCCAATAGCTATTTGATTGTAGTAGTACTCAAAATTAAAGTCTCTACTATTGATTAAATTCATGTAAGTAGTCAAGCCAATTATTAAGAAGCAACTTGTTTATAATCTTCGCCCTCACTAATGATAGATCTAATTTTATTGAATATATTGTTCTACTAAAAATTGGGACTTTTCTTATTGTGGAATTCATATATGATAGAAATTTAAGAGTGCCTAGCAACAAATAAGAAAATACAAAATGTTGGTTTGAAATACCAAAGAAAGTTATAATAGTAGCAAGGGGCCCAAAGTACAGTAAGATGTATAGCAAACCATGAGGTTGGGCTTTTTCACAAGATCATAGCAGATTTTGTCCATAGTTTAGTGTTGAGGTAGTTGCATTTTTAGACAAAATAAAACTTGGTTTGTATGGATAGAGTACCACTTTACAAGGTATTATTCAATACTAATAAGGATATAAGTGTTATGGGGATAGATGACAAGGGGGCTGCAAACAAGAGAGGTGCAATTGCTTGAACTTTGTATTCCATACAAAATTAAAAAATAATAATAGAATTTCCAAGAATAGATGCGCCTTTATCTGATTAGTGATACCTTATAATATTTAAGGCTATATTTGCTATTATCAAGAATGTATGGATATTTTTGATGTTTCAACATATTTCAAAGATAAATATAATATTTTTCCAAAAAAATACATTATAATAAGTTAGAATTTTTAAAATTGATATTAGACTTAAAATCATGTTGAATATTACTAAAAAGATCTAATATTTCAAAAATATTTCTTTGAAGTTTGGAATAATTATGTAGTTGTATTAACTTTTTGAATTTTTTTAATACAAATGTATAATAATTGCATTACAATGTATGTTGAAAAAACTATTTGGCAATATAAAACAATGATATTATTGTAGTTATATGCAAATCCATAGAGTTGTTGAACTAAATCAAGAGTTCTTTTTGCCAAATGTACTATTCTAATTCCTCACAATAATCAAGTTGTATTAATCAACCATCTCATAGCACCATTTCACAGCCTCTTTTTTATTTACACTATGCTGCTGAAGGAAAATTTCTCTTCATAAAGTGGAATCCCTTGATAAAACTTTTGAATATTTGAAAGATGGGATTCATTAATCAGACTTTTGAGCCTTTTAAAAGTAACTTTAAGAAATAAACACTCCTTAAGTAATAATTTATGACTGAAACATAGCCTGGTTTTGTAAACCCAAGCCTCAAGTTTAAGTCCATTGTTCATCAACTTATTGAATGTAATTTTAATGTTACATTAACATGCTTTACATCACAGCTAAATATAATTTTGAAAACGAAGAATCTATTTTTTCGTGCAATAAATTAAGAACTTGTGAATTATTCTACATATATATAGGTACAGATATACGAAACCTCCCAGTCTTTACTTCTTAGACAACCAGTCTCAAACATTGGACACAGTTCGAAATGTGAATGCTCACTAGGAAGCTGTCTAGAGCTTCAAAGCAATGAGATTTTGCTTGTTGACAGTCTTGAGGTCTTGAGGGTATAGCATCACCTACAACACATCAAAAAGAACTGAGTAATCACCAATCATCAGAGAAACTTTCCCACTTAGCTCGGTAAATCAGCGACAAGAATCTTGAGAGGAGTTCCATCGTCTTCGATCACAGCGGAATATATCTTTTCCTGACATAGCTTGACTCTCCTCCCAGTTGTCCTTGCTTGAAATCATGCGAGATACAGATTGACTTCCAAATTGAAAGAGTCCATTCGATCTTAGATTTTCTTTTCCAACATTTAGCTTCAAGTCAATATATGAAGCCAAGTCATCTGCGTCCTCATCACGGGACGGTAAAGAAACCCCCTGGTTAGCCCCTTCGTTGCCCTGTGAAGCGGTGAGTGAAGAGCTTGACCTTTTCATGTCGAAACACGCCATTCTAGCTGCAAATGGTGACATCCCCACAGGCCCAGGTCCAGAATGCATGTCTTGCTTAAGCATTGCACTGTTGGAACTTGCAACCAAAACAGACGGAGAATCCTCATCGGTTGGCCTTTTAGTTTGCACTTCAATGTTTCCATCGTCAGTAACATATCCATAATCCCTTTCGGTATTATAGGAATCTCCCAGCTCATTTGCTGCATCTTTCTTACGATCGGGTACTGTGTTTGATGAGTTCCCTGTGTGTGAAGAATTTTCAGGTTTAAAAAAAAGCCTTCTCAAGTTATCTCTATTTTCAGGGCCTACAGAAGCAGACCATGAGATAGTCGGTTGAGAATGAGACGAGGCGTGTGTGCAACTGCTAGAATAATCATGCTGAGCACCAACTTCAGTGCTCGTTTCCTGATCCGAAGCTTCGTGGATTTCCGGTCGGAACTGGAAATGCTCTGAGTTCGTAACGCTATCATCCGCCTCAAAATTGGTACGTCTAACGCTATCTGCGTCACCATTGGCAATGTGCGTAATCATAAAAGCTTGTCAGTAAACTACAGTGCAAATTCAATATGGCTCATTCTGACATATCAATCGGTGGTTAGAGGGCTACAGCGACTCAAGAAATGGAATCATAACACTTCTTTCACTGTCCAAAGTGATTTTCAAATTTAGGCTGTTAGTGAAGGCCAAAATATTAGTCTCTGAAAACTTGGGGAGAGAAACGCAACATGCTAAAAGTATAGAGTCTAATACCGGGACTTAAAAGAGCTTTAGATGCCGAAGGACGAAAAGAAAAGCCGCCTGTCACTTCTTCAGGGCTAAAACAAACCCTTCGAGTACTTTTCTGTACAATGGGCTTCTCCATGCCAGCATCCCATTTCAACCCAGTTCCGGGACCTTGATGAATTGCGGACTTTCGTAGTGAGCTATTTGCAGCCCCAAGATTCCCAGACTTGCGTGTTTTGATAGTAGGAAGTGGATCGAAAGCTCCTACTTGGAATTCATACACCTTATCTGGAAGTTTTTCTGGAGATAGCATAAGCGCATCTTCCTTGTGAGGTAAAGATGAGAACGAAATTTGACGATCAAAAAACCGGGAGGAGTAGTTGTCTGATTTTGGCTCCGGTGCAACATAACTGAACAAGACAATTTAAGAGAATAATACAATCAGACAACATTTACGAGCACTATGATAACATTGCAAGTATATCTACATATTCGAGAGGGTAAAAATGAAACATTTTGAGATGGTGATAAATCATCACCTAATCGGAGAGCCAATAATCCATTGACACAATCATAGAGGGACAATCGTTAATGCAGGTACTTCCGCTGCATCACTTGACAGAATAAAAAAGAAAAAGAAAAAAGAAAACATAGAAGACGAGGAAATCAATCACTTAAACTCACCTAGAGTCAGCAGAAGGACCAGGTGATACAGGAATGTCTTTGTGAACCACACAATTGCGGATAGAACCATCAGCATGTTTACCACATCCCTGAAGCATCCTTCGTAATTCTTGCTTCTGCACAGCAGCACATCCACAGATTCATCCTTCCACACAAGGGATTGCAAAGGCATGCTCCAAGAAATACAATCACACCAGCAAAACGCAATTTATACCTTCACCACCATGGATCTGTCAGATCTTCGTATATACAAGTTTGCGCAAATATGTTGATTTGAGCCTCCAACAGTAATATCGTATCTAATTAAACTTAAACTTGAGGTAATTTGATCACATTGAAGCCATTGAAAAGCCTCTAACGACAAGAACAAACATCCAAGAGAACACCGAGACGGGCACCTTGGAGCGAGGAACGTAAGGTGATGAAAGTTGAAGTGACATGGACAATTGTTGAATGTCCATAGATGTCTCTCGCACTCGTTCTTCCTGAGATAGCATGCAAAAGTAGAGAGGTGAATCTTGAGTGAAAGGATTAATAGTAATCGAATAACAATCACTCAGCTTGATGTGTGCGTCGGGTGCAAGTGTCGGTAGTCTGATGACATACGTTGAATTTAAGATTTGAGCAAAGTAAGAAAAATGACTTGTGCTCGGCAGACCTGAACATTCAATCTTTCAGCAACGTCTGAAATCATCCAAGCCACCCGAAGAGCCGATTCGTTGGATGACTCGTCCATTTTGGCGTTACTCTTTGCATTAAGTTTACTCAAGCGTGACCTTAATGCTCTAATTTTAGATTGATGTCTAGCAAGAGCTTCAAGTTCATCCTCCACTTGTTGCTGTTTAGCCACTTTCTCGAGCTTGTGGCTCAATCCTTGTAGCTGTGCCCATGACACCAGTTGATGATGGTTAACAATTCCAAACAATTAATTTGGAACCAAAAAAAGGCATCACCAATAAAACTTTGAACCCAAGAGGTCATTGATAAGAATTCAGTAGCAAGGAATATGCTGGGTATATGTGACGGAAAATTAATTGTGAAAATACACAGGGAGTGACCACCCACTGGTAACAAAGTGTGGTGCTCACTATCTGAAATCTTTGCTCTTCACAGTCAAAACCTACAGGAACACCAACCTGTTCTGTTGACGTGCCATCAGGCGAGAAACAGAGGACCTGTGAAAGGTATTCCCAATCATACTCATCTGGTCTGGAAATAGAAGTTGCTTGAGTTGCCTGCGCACACCCCCTGAACAAATTATACCTCCAGAGAAAAATTAAATCAAATCTCTGTGACTAACTATCCAGAACAGTGACTGGGGATCTAAGCGCGATCTTCAAACTAGAAATGAATTACTTCGATGTATTTCGAGCACACGTAGGCGAGGATTCCTCTGGTATTGTCAGTATAAAATGCATTTCTAGTGAAGATTAGAACAAGAGAATATAAGAAAATAAATTTGAATGAAACTAGAAAATATAGTATGCCATTATATTGTTTTATGATATATATTGACAGGATTTTTTCTCTTGTTTTATTCATATAAGTCAGTCAACTTCAAGTATTTCAGCGTCAAGGTTGAGTTCCAGTAACAAACCTGAAATTCAGTCAAAACACGGCTTGTCTCCAGCTTCTTCTGAGACACCTGCAAAATGCAAGGAATAAGAATTCAGGTCCAGAGAAAAATTGCAGTCATAATTTAATCTTCCCACATATTCAAATTGGGATAGACAACATACTGAACAAAGCACAAATACAGGTTCACTTTCAGAGGTAAAAAGGATTGCTTTCTGAAATAGTAAGAAAAAAGAAAAAAAAAAATCGTGAGCGATCAACTCACAGCTTTAGACTTGCTAGCCAGTGCATCTGAAAGCTGATACACTTCTTGCTGCAGAGTCCACACCAGACTTAGACTAGGAGTCTCATCGTTGTCACAATCTGGTCCATCATAATTCGGACTTCCATCACACATACTCTTGCACGTACATCCCGTAAGATTAGTCCTTGATCCTGGTTTAGAGACACTCCCATCGCTGTGTAATGGACTAGGACTTTGCCTGAACAGCGTATTGTACGATCGCACACAATCCCTGAAAGATTTTTGCGGTTGTAAGTACCAAATTTCTTATTCGATTTGAACACTGATTCTCCACAATCAATCACTACATATGACATTTAAGATAAGGATCAAAAGCGTAGCATCCGAGCAGCCCAAGTCTCCGTCGAGCACCACAAGCAACACAAGCCACCCCAAAAATTTGTAATCGAGATGAGAAATGTGATATTAAAATTCGTTAAAGATAGACATACCCAGCAAGTTGGTTGTCGCTATCAATAATATTTGGAGACCGTGGGCAATAGTCATCAGAGGTGTTGCAACTTACAGGCTGGTCAAAGGCATCACTCCAAGTGCCCCTAGAATTCTCACTTCGAGTATCCGATGCCCTGCTGACGTCGCTAATTCTTGTCCAGTCACTGTCTCTGTTCTATGATCCGGAAGCGAAGAGTATGTTCAACATAAAGGAAAAGTATAATTTGATTGCATCTGAAAATCGAGGTGAGTTTCTGCTCCATGGAGTAAGCAAACCCTAAACATGACGGATAGCGGATAAGATATTGATCTAGGACCAGACAACTGCATCATATGATAAAATGAGTAGTGTAGCATACTTCAGGGTGCGAGTTGCGCTGGAGGTTGACAAATGCGGCAGTAAGCTCGATCCACTCTTGTTCCTTAGCTTCAAGCATGAGTCCCTTTTCATTTATTAATTTCTTTAACTCCTCTCTCTCAGCATCTAATGCCGAGACTTTTCGAAAAAGCAACTCACATTCTCGCGAAAACGCTTGGACTTGAGACTTCAAGTCTTGTTTCTTAATTTGCAAACGTATAATCTTTTCTTTCAGCATGTTTGTTTCAAGCAATACAGCTTTCAAATTCTGCACGCGGTTGAAAAGTTAAACTCACAGATTATTGAAAAATGTATGCGAAAGAAGAAACCTTCTCACAGTAGAAATAATAATCACTCAAACATAAAACAGAAGAAAATCAAACAGAAAAAATAGTACATGCTCTGTAGACCACAAATCATCAGTACCGAAAAAAATATGCAAGAATTGCCTAAGAAAACACTAGCAAGTATTACAGCCCATGGTGTTATTTAAGATATCACAGGATCTTCACGAAGTCACAAACAAAACTTATGATGTCAGTTTCCAATTTGTATTGCGCATGACTTACAGTGTTTGTGAGCTGCTTCTTGTGGTCAGAAATATCACTTTCATTGAGATCTTCAATATCGAAGACAGGTTTTGCAACTATCATCCTCATTTCTTTACGTAACCTCTGCATCTCAAGGTTTGTATTAAATATTTCCGTATTAGTAGAATCCAGGCGCTCTTGCAGGTCCGCAGTTTGAGCACGATGCATTGCTATAACTTGATCTTGATCTGAAATTTGACCCTGCCGACAGAACCAACTAATCAGGCACACAAGTAGAGATTTGAGCTTCCAATTTCGAAATGGTAAGTTGATGAATACTTGAAAGTGTGTAGGTTGCTCGTAGGGATTAAGAGCATGAATCTAAGAAGTCACATTGCTGTTGAAGTGAGAAAGTGAAGAGATAAAATTCACCTGCAAGTCAAAAATAATCGTATCTCTGCTCCTCAATTGTTTCCTCAACCGTATCACCATTTCACGTTTGGATGCAAGACCAGCCCTCAAGGCCGAGGAGGAGTATGTGTCTGATGGGGGTTCTTCTCCACTACTAGTCTCATCTTTCATCTGGCGACACATTTTGAATGCTGGAAGAGAGGATTTATTTGGTAAAGTTCGCTTTGGTTTAGAGCTGTAAAAGTCAACCTGAGGTTGAAACGAAGCGGGAGTCCCTGAACCATCCCAATGAGCCATCACTCGAGGTGCCTTCCAAGAGAGCTTGGAGCCAGTGCCATCTGTAAAAGATGAAACATGCCTTAATTTTAAACATACACAGAAATCTTAGCCAAGAACAATCTATGAATTGAATAAATGAGAATCAATATACGTTTAGACTACGGCAGTAACAACACGACGTCCTGGACAAGAGAAAACGGACGGTTTTCAAGTACAAGGTCAAGAAAGTCTAAGCAGAGCTGACATCTGTAACTTGAAGCAAAAGAGTCACCAAAAATTTGTGATCGGAAGATGTACTAGGAAATAGAAACCTGGGGGAAGAAAGAATCTTGCAGACAACACATCTAAAGCCTTGAACAACGTTCAAAGCAAATTAGAGAGCTAATTCTGTTTGTGTCAATTCATAAGAGAACAAAATACCAGGTGAGAAATTGTCGTCGAATAGCTCCTTCACACGAGGAGCGTCAAACTCATAGTCTACGCCGCGAGAACCAGGTGTTCCTTTACTTGAAGTCACTTTGGGATCTGCGGCAACAGCGCAAACTACCTCAGCAACGGAGGTAAAAGGTCATGCAATGAAACGAGAAAACTTCTACAGGGTGCCATTCACGCCATCCATTGCATCGTACCTACGAAAGTTGAAATTTCTGCTTTCAAAAGATTTGAAGAACGGCCTCTGAATTGATCGCGTTGGCACTGGATCTGCTTGCGTCCGATTACGATTCCCACCGCCATGACGATGGCACCTCCAGCAATCATCACCCAATTCGGACCATCTCGTTTCGGACCCATGACCAGGGTCCTATCCCCTGAGACTTGTTGGGAATGCATCAGTTGTTGAGAGAATCAAAGGCTCCACAACTGATTTGAGTGTCTCAAGAGCTCAAAGCATGTCATGCCTGGAAGGACGATCCCATAAATCACCAAAACTCCGATCCATACATTCCTCCGAAGTCCTCCGGAATTGCATGACATTGGATCCAAATGACAACAGTCGTGACCACCGTACACGAAAGTGACAGATCTTACCTCCGACTACAAAGAACTTCCATTTACGGCACATGATAGAAATGACAAGGATCCAAAACACGTCTGAAGCGAAATCCTTCGATCCATGTCCAAGAAAAAACCAGCTCCTCAGCTAGCAAAACCTAAGATACCATTCAGTCCAGCACTTCTGTAAAAACCACTGCCCCAAAATCTTCACTTTTGCAAGTCCCGAAACCGAAACCGCCCAAGCAGCACCCATCAGCACACCCGATCAGACCCCCTCTTGAATCTCCAAGCTCGCGGTGAGATAATCAAATTTCGGAAACCACCTCTCCGAAGGACTTGTGCTACCGCAATGACGGTGGAGGCGATCAGAGTGTTGGTGCAATCGTCCTCTGTTTCCTCGTGCGAGGAAGTTGAAGAAGGGGCACGGACGGTGTCATTTCCCAGCGCGGAGGCGACGACTGAACAGAGAAGGGCAAGCGAGGGAGGGAGGAACGGAGGAGGGTGTGGTCCCGCGACGGCGAAGGATCCAAAGGTGGCCGTTGCCCACAATCAGTGCCTTCAAACCCACTAGCGGCGACCAGCAGTTCCTAGTGAGAGCCTGAACTGATGACAAATATACGCTCTCTTTTGTTTGTATTATTAGGCTTGCAATGGCGATGCTGCTCTTCATGTTCGCAACACCCTGAGTGTGCGCTGAAACTTGCTTGTGTAAACTGTCAGCTTTTCGAGGGTAATTGAGATTAATTAATTTGATCTACTTTGAGATCTAAATAACTGAGATGATTGCAAACTGGACTATATATATTTTATTTTATGATGTTGAAGTTTATTTTTTCAAAAGTATGCACAAATACAACGATTATAGAATCTTTATGGCTATATTATGTGCTATTTTGGCATGTATCATGCTTGTTCAGTACTTTGGATGTTTGAGGTTTATAATCGTAAAGTCTTAATCTACATATAAAATGCTATTTTGAGATTAGAATTTTAAACTTTAGATTAAGTTTAAATACCATCTGATAAATAAATGACACTTGTGTTGAGTTTCTTGACAATGCAAAATCGGGTTTTCATATATTATTGTCTTAAAATATCACATATCTTCAGTGAGTTTCTTTTAAAATGTCTCTATTACAAAATGTTTAAGTTATTTCATCAAAGTTTGAAGATAGACATCAAACATTGTGATTAATTTATTCTTTGTTGACCAATTTTTTTTCAATTTTCAGGGAATCTACTTCATGAATCTTACCTGCATAATAAGTTCTCACAAAACCAAGTACCATGAAAATAAACAAAATAAAACCACTGAAAATCATAAAATTATATAATTAATTGTGAAAACAATGTCAAAATTAATATTGTCTGTTCATCTAGAATGATCCAAAGACAATGAAAATCATAACAACAATCAACTAATCACGAAAATTAATAAAAAAAGAAAATAATGTAGAATATAAAGTCGATTCTACAGTCCTTTAACTTCTCATTTGTTGGGCAATGGAGGACGAAGAACTAGATTAGCTCAATTGGTGCAGCTGAGCAATTACAAGCACACAATCTAGTACGGAAAGCAATTCTACCCAAAAGTGACAACTATACGCATAATTGATTTAGATAAAACAGCTGAAGTATTGGAACGTTCCAATGGAGAAATATTACATGAAAACATGAAGTGTAGAGAATCCTGTGATTATGCTACAAATTCTATTTACGACCAAGGGATTTATTGAGATCAATTTTCGCCTACAAAAGCTGAAACTTATGCATGCAGAGAGAAGGAGGGCAGTTACGACTGCGGTACAAATGCCAGAGATGAGTATAGCTCGTCTTGGAGTGGATGCTGCGGGAGGTGCTGCTAAGGATGCTGCAAGAGCAGGCTCAGAGAAATTATCTCAAGCGATTCTGTGTCTGTTTCAGTTCCACCACCGAACCCAACGTACATACACTTATGGAAGGCATCATAAAAATTATATGTACAAAAATATGAAAATATAAAAACATTGTCCACAAGAAAATAATGAAAATAAAAGAAAAACCAAAAAATATATATATATATATATATATATATATGTATTTAAGTATATTATAAGTTTTGTTCTTTTAAAAAATTATGTTAGAAGCAACCTATAAATTGTGACTCAGTCAACAAGCTTTGTAATTCTTAAGAAGCTTCAATATAATCTTCTTAATGGCTAATATAAATGGAGGCAAGAGTGAGATCATCCTTAGTGTTGCTAATACCTCTCTTCTATTACAAACTTTATTCAATACTCTCTAATTTCTTTGTAATTAGTAGTAGTCATATTAGTGTTTTTTTATTTTTTAACTATTTATTCTTTTTTATTGTCATAGCTTAAATTTAGAAAAAAATTAAAAGATAATATAATTAATTATTATAAAAAATAAAAAAATAAAAAAATAAATTAAATAGATATAAGCTTAAAAAGAATTAGTATGACTGTTACTCATTACAAAGAAACTAGAGAATCTTGAAGCAAGATTGTAATACAAAAAATGCATTGACAAGACTAAAGTGGCAATACTCTTCTCTTTATAAATATTAGCTACTAAGATCTTATGGAAGCTTTTTGAGGATCATGATACTTATACTCCAAGTATAAAGTATTAAGTTATATGATACTTTTAATGTAGCCTTTTAAAGATAAGAAACTTACAGAAAAAAATTCTATATCTCCATGGAATATTTATAAAAATCTAAAGCTCTAATTTGCATCTCAAAAACTTTTTTAAAGTTTTATAAAAAATATATTATCTATTTAATATATTTTATTTTCTTCTATTTATTTTTATTTTTTTCTATTTACTTAAATAGTAAATATATTTTTACATTATTATTCTTTCAGTATACAAGAATATATTATCTTCTCAAATTTATTTTTTTATATTTATGTCCTTGATAATTAAGATTCTTTAGTTTCTTATCATTTAGCATAGATTCTCTAACAACTTTCTATCTTATAAAAATACTGTTATTATTAATTTTCATTAGCATTTGTAAATGTATGTTTTAATATTTTAAAAAATCATTATATAAATTTCTTTAACATTGTATGTAGATTTGTAATAGAAAATCTATCTTTGAAATCCAAAAGTTATTTTTGAAGTAAAGAATATTTTTAAAACATGGTTTTACAAAAAAAAAATAACAAATTTATTTAAAATTCAATAATACTTAAAGCACCAATTTTAATTACTTACAACCACATCTAGTTTACATATTTATAATTATAAAAAGCATGTATTTCATGTGAAAATTGTTTATTCTTAAAAACTAAGCATTTAGAATATGCCAAATACAATTTACTAATATCAAGTACTATCTTTTAAAAAAAACTTCACTATGCTTTACAAAAATAAATAATTATGAATTTATTAAAATATTTTTCTACAATAATTTAAACAACTGTATGTAATATATATTTTGAACACCATATGTATGTGTATGTTGGAATATATATATACATATATATATATATATATATATATATACACTGCACAAACCTTTGTATAGTATTTTAACACATATTCTAGGTATATAACATTTAGAAATTATTTACCTCATGATTTTAAAATCTACAAGTCTAAATTCACTTGTACAGTACAACCTTGAAAGTATTTTTTTTATCTTCTCTATTTACATTCAAGTTCAAGTATCAACGAAATAAATATTTGCATTCAAATTCTTCATTACTCATAAGTAAGCTTCATACATCACTGACCTCAAGTTTCATGTCCTCTCAAAAGCCATCTCCCAAACTGAGACTACCTTAAAACAATCAATTCATCATAAGTTGGTTCCTGTATGACCACCTAAAACAAACTTCAATTGTAATCACTTTCCGTAATATTTCATCTTGAAATTCAACTGACTGAATTGATTTCTCAAAGTTTGCTGCATATTCAAAAATTTGATTGTAATGAGTATGTTTCCACGATTCCACTTCCAGAAACCAACCACAAAAATACCATTTAATATCAAGAAAATCACTAGATTTGATTATGAAAACAATGTTACCCAATAGCCACATCCATAAATTGGACTTGCTCCAAAGATAAATGATCTTCAAGCATCCATCAACTGAATACCGATGGACGAGAATAGTACTTCGTTCGGCAATGGAAGAAGAAGGGTCCGCTTTGCTCCTCCGAGAGCCCTTGAGAACGAAGGATCACTATTCAAATTCCAAACTGAAGCTACCGAGATTCTGCAACATCACTCTTGATCGGCTCTGATGACGTGCTGGTGGCTGCGTCAGCGTTCACGAACCCGAAGAAAGCAAACTGGTCAGCAGGCTGGCTCAGTGGCAAAGACATCAGAGACGGGATGTTGTCCCCGACTTGCGAGTCGTTGCCGATTTGCTGCAACGTCTGGTGCACCACTCGCATCGATGGTCGAGAGCGAGGATTCGGAAGGCAGCACAACAGCCCCAAAAGCAAATGATGAACCACTATCTTTCGTTCTCGGTCAATTTCGTCCAGATCACATGGCGTAATGTCGGCTTCAGATTCCTCTTCTTTTGCGTGAACATGTGATGACCACTGCGGAAGTTTTCGATCCACCACGCTCAAGGGGTGGTTGCTCTCGATGGCACGCCGCACTTGGTGCACTAGCATCACATCCACCTTGTTGATGGCTTGTACATTCAGGGGCCGTCGCCCACATACAACCTCCAGAAACAGGATGCCGAAGCTGAAGACGTCGGATTCCTTCGTTGCCTTTCCGGTGTGGGGTAACTCGGGGGCCATGTAGCCGAGCGCGCCTGCCATCAGAGTTGTCCTCTCCAGCTTCTGGTGGTCGACCATGCATCGAGGCCGAATCCCCCACACGCGCGTTGAACTGATCGTCCAGCATCACGTTGCTGGACTTGATGTCGCAGTGGAGAACACATTGCAACCAATCTTCGTGAAGGTACTCAAGCGGGGGGGGCGACACCGGTGAAGATGGTGTTGCACAGTTGCAAGGACAGAACGCGGGATTCTGTGTTGGCTTTGCACGAAGCGATTTGTCGCCGACGGCTGCTGCGGATGAGCCACCCATCAAGGCTGCCATTGCTCATGTATTCACAGACAATCAGAAACCGATCTTTTTCAAGACACCATCCCAGAACCTGGATGAGGTTACGGTGCCGGATCTGGGAGATACTGGATGCCTCAGCGATGAACCCATATTCTGCAGACTCGCTGTCGTGTCGACTTCGTTTCACTGCGACAACAGTTCCCGACGGCTGCAAGACGCCCTTGTAAACTGTGGCACAGCCTCCACTTCCTAGCAACTCCTAGTCACTGAAATTCTTCGTCGCCTTGCTGAGTTCCCTGAACGTGAACGTCCTAGGTCCCACAAGCTGTGTTAGCAGTAGACGACCTAGGGGCAACCTTGAGATCAGTCTTCGTCTGCAAAACCTGTAACTTGTGCACGCAGAGAGTAGGAGTGCAGTCACGACTGCGGCACAAATGCCAGAAATAATTACGACCAGATATGATCTTCTAGAAGTGATTGGTGCCACGAGTGCATTCTCCAGCCTGCCGCTACTTGTGGAGGTCCGAGAATTAATCTCATGCTGCTCTGTGTACGCTCCAGTGCCACCACTGAATCCAACTTACATAAGCTCACTGAAGGCAGCATGAAGTTCAAGTTCCGAGACTCGCAACAGAGCATCGGCTGGCTTGACAATGTCGGCATCACTTAAGGAGCCATTTGCAAGCCGCACCTCCAATGTACGATCAGAGAAGTAATCTATCCACTTTGTTAACTTCCCCTTATTGCAAAAATAGGAGCATAAAGTTGTGTTTCCACCACACAAGTTTTATGAGACTGTGGAGTTCAGGCTATTGATGTTTATGCCAATATGATTGTTGCTCCATTCATTGAACAATTTTGTTATGAACATCAGTCTGGATGCTCCATTCATTGAACAATTTTGTTATGAACATCAGTCTGTTGCTCCATTCATTGAACAACAGTGATGTGGATGAACATCAATATGTATAAACAGTGCCACAGATGAATGTTAATTTGGATGATTATTTATTTAATTATTTATTTTTGGATGATCTGCTTGCTAGAGCTCTATTGTTGGTGAACTGTTACCAATTCCAAGAAGATGTTAGAATTGGAATTTAAATTCTATTGATGTTGGTTTTTACTTAATTAAATCTCATTTATTGCTGGTAGTGAAGATAAGTCTTTTTGCTCCAATATAGCTTGGTACTTCTACTCCCCAAATATTACACTTTATAGATTATTTGTTAATTGTTCCCTTATAGTTATTTGTTGCTATTGCATTAATTATATTTGGCAATGGCATCCTCAATAGTTCATTGCATTGATTAATCAAATGAAAAAAACTATGGCACATAGATATTTGTTATGAAATACTTAATGTGCATTTGCAAGCTCTATATGCGTATAGACAGGACATTAAAATGTCCTATGGATATTAATAAAAAATTAAAATAGAAATCAAGTGAAGTAAAAGCACAAGTATTGATTGCACTCAATATTAAACCTTTACAATTAACTCATATATGTAAATATAATATTGCAAAAGAGATGTGAGATGTATTGGCCAAGATCTACAAGTCTCAAGAGTTATTGGTAAGATATTTTTAATGGAAAAATTATATAATCTTTGATATGTAGATAGAGAATCTATGGTGATTTTTCTTAGAGAGATTTTTGATTTTAGGAATTAATATATTAAAGCCGATGATAAAATGAAAAAGCAAAGCATGGCATTTTTTATACTTATTACATTATCAAAATCTTAGGATCTATTTATTTAGTCAATTGCATCAAGAAAAAGAGAAGAGATCACAAAAAGGGTAATGCAATCTATTCTCTTTGAAGAAGAAATGCAAAGAAAAGAGAAGATTAGTTCTTTATTTTTTGCTTTAGCAATGCATGGAAGAAAAAAGAAAAAAAAGAAAAAAATCTTAAAGAAGCACAATCCACAACAAAAACAAAAGCCTAAGATTGATAAGTCTTGAAGTACTTGTAAGACTTGTAGACAGAATGGACATTGGCGAGGTAATGCAAAATGTCCTAAAACAAATAGCAATGATATAGTAAATGTTAGCATTGCTATTTTTTTTTTTAGTTCAAGATACATTATTTAATTCAAAAATAATAATTGCATTGTTGTCTCAATTATGACATTATGTATATATTGATAGTATAGCAGATGTACATATTTAAGAAAATGGGAATAAGTTCTCAATTTTGATAAAAATGCAACTATCTAACTCAAAGGCTATGATAGTGGCATTAGTAAATCACTAGGCTCAAGTAAGATGCATCTTATACTTTTAGATCCTACAAGAAAACACATTTCTATGGTTGTAAAGAATGTCCAATGGGTTCTTGGAAGACATGATATTTTATTATCAATTGCAACTTTATATAAGAAAGTTTGCAAATTTAACTTAGATGTCAATGGAGTTCATTAGATTCTACCTTCAGGTGACTTACTTTCATAAGGCATGCCAACAAATAAAGCTTACCTTATGCCTTGTGAAATTAAAGAGGTTGTTAGAATTTTTAGCTCATCTATTTCAAGCTATATACTTATTGAATGGCATCAAGTACTAGCTCATGTTTCAATGCATACAATAAAGGAGGCAAAGTAGATGAATTGTGTTGAAGGATTAAAGATAAAAGATGAGAAGGATAAAAGACATATATGTAAGTCATGCATTATTGGCAAGGCCTATAGGCAATCTTTTTTATACAAGCATAATCATGCCAACAATATTTTAAATGTAATAGTAGTTGAACTTAGTTATTTTGATGTGCCTACTTTTGGTGGTACCAAATAGTTAGTTGTATTGATTGATGAATATTTTGGCTATTGTAGCCTTGCATTTCTTCAAACTAAGAATCAAATACATGTTACTTATAAGACTTAGGAAGCAAAGACACAAAGAAGAACTAAAAGAAAGATAAAAACTTTTCTCATTGATTAAGGCATTGAATTCTTCAATAGTAAGCTTGGTTCTCACTTCAAAACTAAAGGCATTCAGCACATGATTACCCTTGCATATACACATGAAATTTTCGGTAGGATAAAGTATATGATGTATACTAGTTTTGAAAGAATACAAACACTCTTAGATAATGTCAAGCTAGATTGCTAGTATTTGGTATTTACAGTAAAATTTGTGACTTGGATTCATAATTACCTTCTACTTATAAGATTCGGTGGTAAGACTCCACATGAAGTTTGTTATGGTGAAAAATCTTTTCTTCAAAATACTCATTACTTTGGTATTTTTGCTTGGTATCATATACTAAAGGAAAAATGTCAAAAAATTAATACAAAGATAAGAAAGAGTATTTTTGTTGGATATACAAAAGTAGCAAATGAATATGAAATTTTTCTACTTGAAGAAAAGAAGGTGATTCTTAACCGAGATATGATCTTTTTCAATAACAAGGATGAATTATTTGATGAGCCATTAATCTCTCAAGAAAAAATTGGAGAAGATATGGATGATAGAAATAATCTTGATATACTAAATTTCCAACATCCAAATGAATTAGAAATATCTCAACTTCAAGCCTCAAGATTACATATGCACAATGGATTGGATGGAGAAATAGTTGAAGAAGAAGCAAAGCCTATACCAACAAAAGTAGTGGAATTCTATCAATCAAAAGTGGAGGCAACCACTCAAATTCTACCATTAAGGCATTGTTACATAGGTGGCATTGATTCAACAAATATTATAAGCAATAGTAGGATGCATTGCATGCCTTGGAAAGAAGACAATAATTTTATTTGAAGAGATTATGACTTCTTGATTGAAATAGTGGATGTGGTTCATGTGGATGAATATGTAAAACCAAAGACTATTGAACAAGCCACGAATTCACATTTTTGTAAAGAATGGAGGCATGCCATGAAAGAAGGACTTGATTTTTTGAAAGATTATGGTATATGGAAATTTTTATTTTAACTCAATGGTAGGAAGGCTATGGATTTAAATTGAATCTTTAAGAAAAAACTTGCTAGCAATAGCTTCATTGAATGTTAAAGGACAATTGGTTGCAAAATATTTTATATAAGTAAAGGTTCTTGATTACCAAGAAAATTTTGCACTAGTTGCTCACCTTGTAATAATTTATATATTTGTTGCAATTTTTACTATTCTTAATTGGAATATATTACAACTTGATGTTATTTTAGCTTATTTAAATAGAAAACTTAAAGAAGAGAACATTTATATAAAAAAATCAAAAAGATTTGAAAGTTCCATCAAAACACAAAGGCTAGGTGTTGTGATTGCTAAAGATTTTATACAATTTGAAGCAATCTAGATATAGATGGAATGAGAGTTTGAATGAATCTTTATTGAATCTTAGTTAGACACATTCAAAATAGATCCTTGTTTATACACAATATACATAAAAAGACTAGTTCTTGCACTAATTATCTATGTTGATGATGTACTTATTAGTGGCAAGAACTTTGAGATCCTTGTAAAATGCAAGGATGAATTGCAAGAATGCTATAAGATAAAAGGTCTTGGTGAATCTAGTGATTTTTTTTGCATTGATTTTTTACAGGATAAGAAAAATGGTACTATTATTTGAGCCAAATTAAGTATATTTGTTGAAAGTTGGAAGAATTTGGGATGAAAGATGTAAAGACAATTGCTACACCAATAGTACAATGTAATGTCATTAAACATAAGAATGATGATCTTTTGGATGTAGAAGGTATAAAGCTTTATCAAATAGCCTTAGATTTGTTATTGTACCTTGTAAATGGTACAAGGTATGATATTGTGTTTACTTGTCAATACTTTGCTCAATACATGGTACATCTACATGTTTCACATTAATAAGGAATCAAAAAAATATTTTGTTACTTCCAAGGAACAAAATATTTAGTATTGCAATATAGAAGAAAGGAAGCAAATTTGCAACTTACAGGCTATAATGATGCAAATGGAATAGGTTGTGTAGAAATGCACAATTTAGTAGGAGGTTATACATTTATATTAGACATAGCAATTATCACTTGATTAAGTAAGAAACAATCTTTAGTTTCTATTTTGTCAATGGAAGAAAATCATGCAACCTTCTTTGCTGCAACAAGGAAGACTTTGTGGCTTTATAAAATACTTAAGAATTATGACATTTCAGAATTGAAAAAGATTCTCATTTATGAAGATAACCTAAATGCCATTGCTATTGCCAAGAATCCAGCACACTATGGTCATACAAAACATTGGGATATAGAACATCATTTTATTAGACAATATATTGAGGAATGACAAATTGATTTGGAATATTATTCTACAGAACAGATGGCCATAAATATCTTCACAAAATCCCTCCCTAGAGATAAGTTTCTAACTTTTAGGGATATGTTAGGTCTTGTTTAAATAGAGAATTAAGTCCCACTTCTAAAGGTGAAGTGTTGAATATCCCATATTGTATGTACTGAAAGTTGTGACTTATCCAACTCTTAACTAAGACATTGGAAGTGAGCTTCCCTTGGCCTCTGGCACCTTTTGTAAGCAACAGATAATGACCATCCTACATTTATACTTTCATCCTGTTTTTGTAACAGATTCACTCTGAAACGTGTCAAATTTAACTGCAAAGACTATGTTGGTGGTTAGTTTGTTGTTGACTCTCTGCAGTAGACACAACGTTGAGCCTCCATCTGCATTTGCATCTGCCATGATCATGAAGGCAAAGCCATCCGCATGCATCCACAGGTAACTCTGTTCAGGGTAATAGTTGACATCTTCACCTGTGATTGAGAAGGTGAAGGAAGTGCTGAACCGGGCCACAATTGCGTTATTCATCATCTGCACTTTATCTTTGTAATAGATTCTGCCACAAGAAGGAAATCCCTGTGTCGTATTGTTCCCTCTAACATTAAGAAAGAAGGATTGACTACTGCTGTTGTAAACCACGTCTTGATGAACTTTGAGCTCGCCGGGTTGGTCGAAGCCAAGGAATGTCAAATTTGTGATCTGGCTATCGACAAAGCAGAAGTGCAGGAGTAGAACTACGAAACACGATCGAAAGAGAAAAAGACTCCTTCCTCTTCATCGCATAATACACACCTCATAGGCGAAGGAATCTAGATCGCTACGAGGCCATGGCTAGCAGGAACTAGAAAACTGTGATCACATAGAAATTCCAACACTTAAATCACTTGAAGTTGTTGGATCAAAAGATCATCATCCTGAATCCAGAATTGCAGAGGCTGGGGAAGCCGTGGCGGATTGCTACCCTCAAAGTAACTGTTTCTGGAGGACCTTCAGCACGAAGTTGGCAGTGACTGACGGTACACCTCAGTAGCAACTATCGCAATCTAGAAATAGAAAAAGAAATATGTCACGAGTTCCAACACTTACCTCACTGAGATCCTCTGCCTCATTCTAGTTGAGGTCGCGGCGAAAGTGCTGAGACCCCAAGGCACCAACAAAATTTTGATGACACGCATTGTAGCAGAAACTCCTCCCGTCAAGAAGGAACAGTTTCGAGATAAACTTTTAATAACTCTAAAGGAGACTACCAGATTGGATAGCAATGCCACAAAATGCATGCGAAAGAGAACGCAATGAAAAACGAATACAAGTTGTAAATCACGGAAGTGCTTGGACCTCACATGTTGGGATCCAGCTTGGGAAGCCTGGGAGCGTCGAGTGTCGGTAAACAACATCCTTCCCCTTCCACTCTCAGCGCAGGACCTAGGAGAATGGCGACGTGAGGTAGAAGGAACTATGCAGCAAAAATCGTCGATAGGTTTTTTCTTTTTTGTTGTACTTTGTCAAGGACGCAGTAGATTTTAGATAAATTGAGGAGCCAGAGTTTAAACATTGCTCCGTGAAGGCACTGAGAATGGGGTTCTAAGATCGTACAATGACACAATGAACGTCGAAAGATTGATCGGCTCTAGACTAGTGTCTATCTGACATGCTTCAGGATGTAGAGGTCCTTATAAGTCAAGCATATCTACAACATATGGCGCGTAAACACAATATTTTAATGAGACAGAATGGCCATATGAACATGGCATTGAAATGATTCGAAAGTGTTATATTTTGTTGTCAACAAACGGTGGTGGGTGTAAAAGTTGATCTCCTTTCTAGAAAATAAGTCGAGTAATCAATGAATTTATCAGTGATCATGATCAGACTTGGAATTCCTAGGCTTCCTCCTTGAAAGTGTAGGCTGTCTTGTTTCCATTACCAATTACTACTAAGAAGCAGAGTACGAGAAAACATTTTTAGACTCACCCTCCAAGCTTTCATTTAATGTTTATCAGATTGTGGTCAGATTACTAGCTTAATATGTTCTTCAGTGAATTCTATATTGATACTTTCTCATAGCTTCTCTACTCTTACAACATTTTGTTTTAAGCTATTCTTCTTCTCTACTGCATCCTTGTAACAACTCAAATTGGATTGTTTTTAAAATTTGCATAAGTCATGCATTGGTGGAGGTTAGAATTCATATTTTGTAAGTGTTTTTGTGTATTTTATTGCTGAGTTCGCATAGCTACAATAAGTTTTTCTTTTCCAGAAAGGTGAATTTTGATCAAAAAAAATGTAAGGTGTTAAAATAATTTCTATGTGGACATAAGCATAATTATTGTAAAAAATAAAATCAAGGTGTTTAGGTAAAGACTGATTATATGGTGGTTTTTGGTTGATTACATGTTGGTTACATACTGATTACATACTAATAAAGCTATTAATTTTGTAAAAGAATTTTTGAGCAGCAAAAAGAATAGAATCACATGTAATATTAAGCTTTAGTAAATTTTCAATGTTGAATCCAACTAAACTAGTGGTTTTCAACAACAAAGCTAAAAATATTTTTAACTAGTTTATTTTGATTTTTTCCTGTTATTCATTTTTTTAAATATAAAAATTGATAATATGTACATATCATATAAATCATATATAAATATATTATTTATTCAAATTTTATATTTTATATTTATTAATTTTAATAATATAATATTTTATTTAATTATGTAATAATTTAAATAGACATCCTTATAATATATTTCATGCTTAAAAAGATTCATTGAATTGCAATATTATCAAAATATATTATTAGTGAAATTGATATAGAATATTTTTGATGTGGAAATGTTTATTTTTAGAACTAAAAATATTAATATTTTGGATTCTTTATCAAATACAAGTGACAATATTATGATTAGTTATGAGAATACAAAAAATTTAAAATCTAAAGCTTTATTTGTAAATAGATTAGACTTTAAAAAACGTAAATATTTATTTAAAGTTATAAAGAAAATTTAGTCATTTACATTAAAATTGAGGTATATTGTATTAAAAATTCATCTTTTAAAACCACCATAGAATTTTTAAAAAATACATATATTTAAAAAAAATCTTAAACCTTTTAATAGAGTTTTGAGTAATATCAAAAATTCCTTAATTTAAAAAATATAGGCTTATTAAGTAAGGTTCATTCAAGATCTAATTGATTGTGGAATTATATAGATTTGGATATTATAAAAATAGAACTTTTTTATAATCAATTATAAATTTATTTAATATAAAAGCCAAAAGAATAAAAATCATATAAAAATTAGATAATAATTTTAATTATATCTATACAAATTTAACTTATGTAATAGCCAAATTTAATAAAAAAATAAAAAATAAAAATAAAAATAAAAAAAAATTATTTTATTATGTGAATCTGAGCTTCAAAATTCACTATGCATCTGGCTAACAAAGGATTTGATTTTACCTTGAAGTTAGGTTTACAATCCAAAAAAAATTCATAAAGTGTTTAAAATTATTTTTTTAGAAATTTTAAATAACCTAAAAGAACTTCTAAATATTCTTAGTATATTATATAATTCTTAGAAAAATCCTACATACATCCTATTAAACTTTAATCAATCTCAAAAAAAAACTTTTAATAATCCTAATAAAGTTCTAATAAGATCATAAAAAAATCTTGAATAGGCTCTAAATATATTCTAATAAAATCCTAAATATATTCCAACTAAACCCTTAAATAAATGTAATCAAAGCTTGAATAAATTTTAGTTAAGCTTTGAAAAATCCTAAGCAACTTCTAACTAAAGTAACAAAAATCTTAAGAATCCAAACAAAATCTTAATATTCTCTAATAAATTTTAATTAATCCCAATAAAATTCTAATAAATCTTAATCTATCCTATATTAATCATATATCAAATTTAAATCTTGATAATTATTAAGTTAATTATTAATTTTTATCCATATTTTTTACACATATCAACTTTTAATAGATAAAAAGCTAAAAAAAAAAATTAAAAATTAAACTTATAATTTGAGAAAAAAAAAAGATCTTTGTTTTTGGCCAACCCCTTTTTCCAACCTTGATGTTGAGCTTTAAGCACCAATTTTTTATTTCTTTTTACTATTCACTTGCTCTAAAATTGTATAAATATTTTAAAAATAAAGCCAATTAAAAGATCTCGAAGTTTTATTAACATCCAACAAGAAAATTTCTAAAAACCTTAGAAATCCTCATTGATCTTCAAACTCAAATTTCCAAGACCATAGTCCTCTTGGAATTTGATAACTTTTAATTTTACCATCAAATTAAGTCTAAATTTCTCACAAATATTTAGTAAAATTATATTTTTATATTTAAAAGTTTTTATTTTTAGATCTAATAAGCATTCCATGAAAATTTTTAAAATTTATAATTCTATATTATTTTATAATAATAAAGTCATGCTAATTTAACCTTGACTTTGCATAGCTTTCACACACTCATTACAAAACCTAGATCATCTAAAAATAATTTATAAAAATTTCATCAAGTTTTATTTCTAATTTCTCTTAACAATAAACAAACTAAATCTCTCACTTAATATAAACATGTATTGTGCCTTGGCATCTAGTTTTGCTCTTTTATCCTATAGTTGTCTTATCACATATTAACTTGTTATTAAAAATTATATTTAAAGTGTATATAGATTTTGATATATTATTGTATAATAAATAATAAAAAATAATAATTAAATTGATATAATTAGATAAGAATTATTGATATATAAAAAGATTTATATAAGAATTATCTTTACTATTTTATAATTACATGAAAAAGATGTTTTTTTTAATGTTTGATTTCTAAAGTATTTATTTATTTATTTATAATATAGTATTTGAAAATACTAAGATATATCCAATTTTATCCAAAACTATATTAAAAAAAAAAAATTGTTAAAGAAAAGTATCTTTGTGTTATATATTATAACTAGGGTATATAAATATTTCTAGTTCTTTAAACAAGGATAATAGTTATTTTAATGCTTTTTATGTATGTATGTATGTATGTATGTATGTATGTATGTATGTATGTATGTATGTATGTATGTAAGTTTTAAAAAATATTGTATCAAAATATTAATAGAAATATTGCAAAGTATTTAAAGTTTATAAATTTAATTTTGTAAGAAACAAAATAATATATGCACAATATATCATATGAGAATATGTTAATTTTTCACAAAATTTTTCTCAAAAATTACTACAAAATTATTAGAATAATAAAAGTCATAATTTTTTAAATATATGTAGTAAAATATAGTATATAGAATAACATAATTAACAAAAGTCAAAGTTTACAAATTATCTGAAATTAAAAGATTATAATATATGTAATTATAAAGTATATTTTTATAATATTTATTGTATACATAGCATAATTTTGTGGTTTTAATTCTTTAAGAAATAGATTTTACAATGTCATAAATATTTAAACAATAAATTATATTATAATATTTTTTAAATATATATTATTTTTAATATTTCATAAATACTGAAATTATTATGTTTTCTTATTTAATTTATAATATATCTTTATTATTATTATTGGTTAGAAAATATCATCAATAAAATATATAAATGTATTTATATATAAATAAAATAATTTTTTTATATCTTTGAATAATTTTTTTATTTTTCTACAAACATCCATATTAGTTTTATTTTTATTTTTTTAGTTTCTTTTAGTTGTATCTTCATTGTATCATAATTAACCATATTTATTCCAATAATTATCTAGATAATATGAGTAGGTAGTAGTAAGTGTAAGTAGATAAATTTTATAATGTAACAAGGTATAGATAAGATATTTGTATTATTGACACATAAGGATAGATAGTTGGAACCATGCTTGAGAAATGTAGAAGTTTCTAGAATTAAGGCTAGGTTAATGGACCATATAGGATCCACCGTGGAACATTCTAGAAAGAGCTTAAGGTGGTTATTTAAGTAGAGTCTACTATGGAACCTTCTAGAAAAGATTTGGGACGGTTATCTAAGTAGGATCCACCATAGAACCTTCTAGAAGGAATTTAGGGTGGTTATCTACATAGGGTCCATCATCTAAAGATATCCTAGAAAGTCTAGGATGATAGAATAAAGTATAAATAGGATTAGCTAAGGCCTTTTAGGCATCTAATTAGGTATGGCTTTGGACTTTTTTTCTTAGTAAAGTTTGGTTTTGCATCTTCCTATTTAATTTTGTTTTGTTTAGTTTCTATTTGCACAATTTTTTCTTTTGTATCCTATTCTCTTTACTTCTATTCAATTTTGTTCTAGTCCATTTTGTCCTACTTTGTGATGATGTGTTATGTGGCTCTGGATTAAAAGAGTCTTAAACTCTCAAATTAGATTGGTCTTGTTTCACATAATATCTTATAGAATAGCTTCTTAGAAGCTTTATAGACACACCTTTCTCTTTATACATGTCTATAAGTGATTAGTAGGTTGAAAACTTGACTAAATGTTGTATATGTTAGTGACTTATAGTACAAATTGGACATGTGGCCTACATATAGGAAGCTTGTCTTACAATCTAACATGTTTCTTACAAATTAGACATGTATTAGAGGTCATATAAAATATTACCATATAGCTCCTAATTTGATAGTATATATAGAGGTATAAGTGAGGCTTTTTTTATTTTTGTCAATTACTTTCTTACTTTTAGTCTAGTTTTAAGGATCTTTAGTTTTTTTATCTTTTAGCAATAGCCATTCTAGGTTATTCTTTAATATATATATATATTTTTTATCATCTTTCTTTAAAAAATATCTCACATTTTTATTTTTATTCATCAAGCTCTTATCCTTGATATAATGTTATTTGAAGTTCTATTATTTTACTTGTCAAATTTTTTTATTTTTAGATTTTTAATTATTAAAAAATTTAAAATATTAAATTCTAGATAAAAATTATAATTAAAAAATTATAGTTAAATAGTAATCATAATTGATAAAAAAATAATAAGAAAAATAAAGTCAACTATGATTATTATCCAAATATGATTGAAGAAGTGTATAGGATCAATGATGTAGAGTCTTTGTTCGAAAATAAGTATCACCAAATTTAATAGTTTTTTAGTAGATTTTTTTTTATTTAAGGCTACAAAAAATCTTTCAAAATAATCTCTAAAAATATTTATGTCCAAAATTTCATATTGCTAAAAATTTGTATTATGCTTGAAGTTGTCATGGATGTATATATTTACCTCAATAGTTACTTATATAATTAAGTAGAAGTAGGTAAAATAGAATAATTTCATAAAGTCTTCTAGAGAAGCTTCTTAGAAGCTTTATAGATGCGGTTTTGACTTTAGATGTATTTGTAGGTTAGAAACTTGGCCAAAAAGCTAACCATGTATTGGTAGCTTGTGGAACAAGTTACCTCCGTGTAGTAGCTTGTGGAACAAGCCAACTACGTGGCACATACATAGATAACTTGCCTTGCAAGATAAGACATGTGGCTAGCAAAGTCAACACATGTTGGAGGTCTTATAGGACATCGCCACGTGGTTCTTAGTTAGATAGTATATATGGAGGCAAGAGTGAAGCCTTCTTCACTCTTGCCAATGCCTTTCTAGTCTTGGTCTTATTTCAAGACTTTCTAATCTTTTTGTTTTTGGCAATCGGCATTCTAGTTAATATTACATCACCTTTTGAGTGACTTTCTAGTTCTCTTCAGTAATAGAGGAGTGTATTGAGGATTTTCTTTCTTTAAGATTCATGTCCTTGACAATTTGACAAGAGTGCTAACATATTGTTTGTGTCTTGTTCTAGAAGTGAGTGGATTTTCCCACTTCTATTATTGTATTTTGAAGGTTACAGACTATCCACCTTTAAACTAAAAATCTTATTTTCTAACACTGACCTTTTCCTTAAAAAGAGTAGATTACCCCTCTTTGTGGGATTTATTTTCAAAGGTTGTAGATTACCTTCCTCTAATTTAACTTTTGAATTCGTTTGAGTTGTCCATGGAAGCAAAGATTATGGATGCTACTCTCAATAGAAGTGAGAATAGATTTACAACTATAGCAGATCTTCATGAGCTTGTCAATACTCTAAGAGTGAAAATCTCACATATTTTCAATGTGAATCATGGAAGTACTATGCCTACCCCTATTGAAGAAGTTCAGAGTCTGCGACAAGAAGTTGTGCAGTTGAAAGAAGCAAGTTGATGAACATCACAACCAAATCCAGGGAGTTTTGCTTCTACAAGTATGACAGGGACAAGGATTAGTATGCTTGAGAAGTTTGATGGAACAAGATCAAAATTTTGAAGATTTTGGTGACAAGTCAAGCTCTATCTAAGATTGTACCCTTTCCAATATCCTGATGGATTTATCCAAGTCGAATTTATAGACGCACTACTATCAAGAAGTGCTCTCTCTTGGTTTGCACCTTTAATGGAAAAAGATTCACGACTCCTTTATGATTTGAATTCATTTCTAGAAGTGTTTACGGCCACATTTGGACAAAGTGATCGAGAATGAGTAACAGAGACCAAGCTTCTATCTTTATGGCAAGGATCACGATCAGCCACTACATATGCTGCCAAATTCCAAAATCTTACTTACAACGTGGACTGGAACGATAAAGCACTTATCAACAAATTTTGATAGGAATTGAAGGATAGCGTCAAAGATTTGCTATTAACAATGCTGAAAGTAGAATCTTTGGAACAATTTATTACTCAAGCCATTATATGTGACAATCATTTATTTGAAAGGCGTCAAGAACAAAGATTTAGTTGGAGAGGAACAAGTCAAGTAATGGCGGCAGCTCCCAAGTTTTCTGAAACATATTTGTCAAAGCCAAAACCAATGCAAATTGATATGATATGTTTTAAACCTCTCACAAAGCAGGAAAAGACTCAACGTCACCAAGAGGGATTATGTTTATATTATTGAGAAACTAAGCACATTGCTCAATATTGTCCAAAGAAGCAATACAATTATAAAATGAGGATCACAATTACCAAAGAAGATAGTGTGTCAAAAAATGAGTTTCTTCAGCTATAATAGAAACTGTGCGGCTAGAATCATATGCAATACCTAGTAAAGGTCCTATCCTCTCCTCAGTCCCCTCACCTTGTTTTATAATAGAAGTATATTTAGGACCTAATAATCACAAAGTCTTTGTTTTGTTAGATTCAAGAGCCTCAACATGTTTTATAGACGAAGATTTTGCCAAAAATCAAAAAATACTTTTAGTGAAGAAAGTTAAATCCGTACAGTCATAGATGGTCGTTCATTATCTTTTAGAAATGTTATCCATGAAACTTTCCTTTAAATATAGTAATTAAAGATCATAACAGTATAGTAGTATTTAATATAATAAAATCTCCCTCTAATCTAATTATTTTAAGATTATCATGGTTAAAAAAATATAACCCTCAAATAGATTGGATTTTTTGTAACCTTAACTTTCCTAATAGTATAATCCAAGATCATGTTAGCAAAGTAGAAGTATGTAAGTCCAATATGTTGAAATCTTTACTAGTAGAAGTAAAAGCTTTCATGCATGCTGCAAAAGAAGGATCATCTTTTGCTATATATGCTACATCCATTTCTAATGGTGAAACAACGTCAAGTGGTATTCCTAAGCAATATCAAGAACTTTAAGATGTTTTTGAAAAAAAGAATGCAGATATTATCTTCGAGCATCGGCCTTATGATTGTTCAATTGATCTACAAGAAAGAGCTCAACCACCATTCGGACCAATGTATAGCTTATCACAAAATGAATTAGCTGCATTAAAGAAGTATATTGAAGAAAATTTGGCAAAGAACTTCATACGCCATTCTAAATCTCCAATCGGGTCTCCTATCTTATTTGTGAAGAAGAAAGATGGATCTCTATGAATGTGTGTAGATTATCGAGGACTCAATCACATCAATATCAAAAATAGGTATCCTTTGCTTTCAATTTCAAGACTTTTTGACTAACTCAATCAAGCAAAGATCTATACCAAAATAGATCTACGAAGAACATACAACTTAGTTTGTATCAAAGAAGGAGATGAATGAAAGACTACTTTTCGAACTAGGTATGGACATTTTGAATATAATGTCATGCCTTTTGGACTCACGAATGCATCGGCCGCTTTTTAGAACTTATGAATGATATTTTTCATGAATTTTTAGATGATTTCGTCGTTTGCTATTTAGATGATATTTTAATCTACTCTCAGAACATAGAAGAACATACGCTTCATATTTTTTGCGTATTACAGAAACTTAGAGATGTGTCATGGACACAGAAATACAGACTTGAGATCTAACAAGAAGTTCAAGAAGAACTGGCAGGAACTAGATTAATCAAATGAATACAAGAACAACACCAAAGAGGTTAGCTAGAGTTCCAAGAGATGTGTTGTCAAGACTGAAGAACTCTTCAGCCTCGATTTCAATATATACTCCTATTTAGGAAGCTTCTCAAGCAACTTCTACTAACTAAGAAGCTTCTAGGAGGTTCCAGAGACTTGTTTCTAGAAGGTTCTAGAAACTTATCTCTAGAAGGTTCTAAGGACTATGTCCCTAACATCTTCTACTAACTAAGAAGCTTCTAAAAGGTTCCAGAGACTTGCTTCTAGAAGGTTCTAGAAACTTGTCTCTAAAAGGTTCTAGAAACTTGTCTCTAGAAGGTTCTAAGGACTATGTCCCTAACATCATCCCCTCCTTTAGCTTCGAGGTCTCTGAGAAGTAAAATTATTGTTAATTAGTACCAACACAAGAAAATAAAGATCTGTCGCATGGCATCTGCTATGAACTCCAACTGTTGTTCACAAGGCAAGTGGTTCATCGACCCTTGAAGCCAATAGTAGTGGTCCACTCCTTCAACTTCTGACAAAGCATGAACTTCTCTGTCCTCATTGTGAAATTGTCCTACAAACACGCCTTCTGGCTGACCATCGTAAGCAGGCTCAAACTCAAATACAATCACCAGTGATCGGTAACTTGGTATCTTCCATCCTCATCGTGGTGTAGGTGGTTCTTCATCTCGGGGTCGCCTTCGTGAGCTAGTCGGGGTCAGGGTAGAGAGGTTTTGCTTCAAGAAAGCACTGGGCTTTTGGTTGTCAGTAATTGCTCAATCAAGCTTAAAATAAGGAAATCCTAATTTTATACATATAAGTTCTCTTTTTGGGACAATTACACCAAATACTTAAGTCTTAAATAACCAACATCCAAAATATGGTAGAAGTACTTTAAAACCTTGTATATCCTTATGTGGAAATTCTCCCGAACCTCAACACCTCATAACTCTTGATCCAACCGTCCAAACAAGATCGAAATTTACATGAAGTATTGATATGTTGTTATTAATTTGTATAACAAATTTCAACCGCAAATTCGTTGCGGATCTTGAGATATCTTCAAAATCCTAACAGTCGCTTCAAACCCTAATCTTAATATATCCACGCGCAATTTTCTTCCTATCTCACAAACCATAAGTCCAAATGCCACTAAACTTATATAAATAGCTTCTTAACACAAATGTTTACATTCTTCCAAAGTTTGAGCCAAAATTTTATTCGAAAACTCAAGTTATGGCTCCTAACACTACTTTGAACAAAACCGCTCACTTATTGCCTTTGATTTGAATGTGCTGTCTTTAACTCCTTCACATAAACTCAAAATGCAAAATTTCCTTCGCAAAAGATGTATGTCTTGAAGTTGCCCTTCCAGCCGCACCTTCCGATCTCCAAAAGCATCCGTAAAACTCCTCTTAAACTCAAAAGAGTAACAGTAGGTCTCAAATTGACACCTTAACTTCAAACGGCTATAACTTATTCACCCTAACTCCAAACCCTGTAAAATTTGCACAAAAATTGTAGCCAAAACCCTAAAATTTACAACTCTTGCCTCTGATTTCCTAATGGCCTCTTTTAAGTCGCCGAAACCCTTATCAAGGTCGCGGGCAGCCTCGTAAAAGCCCATTGGGCATAGATTTCGACCAATGGGGATGAAGATCCTTATTTCTACCTTCATCCAACCATGCCTTGATTTCATCCCTCCCAATTAACCTCCTATTAGTTTAAATCTTCATCTTTAGGCCCCTATCTCCTCTCAAGGCTTCATAATTAATATTAAGGTTCTATAACTTTTATATACTATAATCAAACTAAGTAAGGAAAACAAAATAAAGTTTCTTCATACCAACTCTTTTTAATTTAATCTATTATCCACTCTAACATACATTTAGATTTATTAACATTTAATGTGTTCTAACTAAATTTTACATACTATAAGCATTTACACTACGACATCGGTTGAGATAATCTGACTGGCATAGTATCTATCTCTTGGCTATCCATATCAAAAAATAACTACATCAACTACGAATTTTGGTGGTGCTCTCCTCCTTTCTTATATTCTTGGGAGGGCAAGCTTCAGAAAGAAACTATCGTCGAACCGGCTTAGGTTTATAAGGATGTTGTTGATGAAACTCCTCTACCTTTTGTGACGCATTGGCGAGATTTTTAGTTGGCTCCTACGTTGTCGTATTACGTGCTTTCCTGCTCGAGAACGCGCCGGGCATCTTACTGTAGAAGGTAGTATGAGATTCGCTAATATTCAAACAATCTATCGGTTTTTGACTGTAAGAATATAAACAACTACAAAAATACACTGTAAATCTATACGGATGCCCTTCGACTGCTCGCCGAAGTCCTTTTTGTCCCAGCCGGTAGGTCTCTAGACGTTACAGAGAACCTCAAACAACCCAAATTGCTAATCTTCGATACCGCTTTATACTCACGATCTTGTATCCACTGACTGTCTCGTTAGATTAAACCAATAAATTTTAGTCACTTCGCATATTCAATCCTATAGACACCCTTTTAATTCTTCATCACAGACGTAACTCGATTTCACAAAACAGTCAAGAGTAATCAAACCCTCTTCATTAAAAATCCCGATTCACCATTACAACACTGACTTCAGCAACGATTGCCTCAGTCTTCCCAAAATCCTATGAAGAAAAAAAATCCAATTCTCTGTCTTTTTTTCCCTTCACGAAGAATGAAGCTAGCTCTCTAATCCTTCAAAAATCCTCCCAAAACTTATTCTCTCCCCTCATTTCTTAACCTTAATTCTGAATTTCTTCAATCTTCCATCTTAGAACCGAAATTGGCTCCCGTTGTCAGAGCTTTCTCCTCCATTTTTACCTTTAAAAGATCCTTTTACCAAAAACACAATTCCCAAAACGGCACAAAAAACGAAACAGCCTGAAACGAAATCGGAGCCCCGTAATCGGCACCACATTGACTCGCTCGACCAATTCAGGTCTCATATTGGCTAAGAGGCCCATAGTAAGACCTGGATGTTCCCGTAACTAGGTCAAATTGGTCCTTCACGTCAGATTGGTTAAGGCACGTAGTAAGAACTGGATTTTCTCGTAATTAGACTACATCGGGTTGTCCGACCAATTCAGGTCTCATATTGGGTAAGAGGACCCGGATTGGATGTCTTGAAATTGGATCCAGTTGGCTCTTCAAACTAGGCTCACCCGTCGTTGAATTGGTTCCTTCCCTTTCTGCTGACTCCCGTTATTGGAATCGACCAGAGTATTTCCGTATGCCCTGGTTGACTTTAACAGGGTGACTGACCCTGGCCTCTCAATATTTGCACTGGAATTGGTCGTAGCTCCAAATATTTCAGGTAACTAAATATTAATAAAAGTTTCCTTTTTTTTTATATTTTCATGGTATACTCGTGTTACAACACGACATCCACCCCCTCTGAACCTATGCATCCTCCGGTATGCATCAATTTATCCAATTGCTGTTTGATTTAGAATATATCCTCTACGTCTTTGTCTAGTTCGTCTTCGTCACCTTCATTATCCAAATCACTTTCATCTTCTTGTTGCGAAATCTCTATACCTTTATTAAGGTCTTCCATATTCATCTTTGCGTGTCTTCGTTTAAATATTTTTACTCGCTTCCCTGCAATTGATATTTTCAATTTTGTACCATCTAACTTCCGTAATGAATAAGTTACATTATCATGAACAGTTGTTACTACATATGGTCCAAACCAACGTTTTGAAAATTTCTGCAAAGTACTATGTTGATTATCCAGACTATTGTCATAAACAAGTACCCAGTCACCTTCCTCGATTGCTTTTGGTCTAAATCGATGTTGCTTATCGAATCGCGCCTTGTTTTGTATCCTTGCTCTTTTAAACCTTTCCAATGCTATTTGCACATCTTCCAATCTTTGCTCCAATTGTTGAATCCTAATAGCCAAAAGTTCTTCTCTTGTCAATCCATCTTCCCATAGTAGCATACTCCAAGTAAGTACCTTTTCTTCAATCGGCATAATTGATTTTCGACCTATCATAAGTTCTACTGGCATATATCCTGTCACCAAACTATGTGTTGTTCGATCAACCCATAATGCAAATGACAAAAGCCGTGGCCACTCTTTAACTTTTCCATTATAAGCTTTAATCAATGCTTTCACAATCAGTGGGTGACCGCATTCGCTTTTTGCATTCCCTTCTGGATTATGAGCAGTAGTTAGTGATAGTTTAATTCCACATCTTTCAAAGAACTTACGAGCTTCTTGTGCATTTAATTCTCCACGATCTGCAATGATTTTTTCTACGCATCCGTAGCGGCAAATGACATCTTCAAGAAAAAACCTACTAATCCCCTCTGTAGATTTTGTCCTCAATGCTCTTCCTTCTACTTGATTTGATAAATCTTCGCGAGCTAAAACCAAATATCTCATCTGCCATAACCCAACCGGCATAAAAACCAAAACAACAACCCATTTAAAATAAATAGCCAGAGGATACGTAGGATGAAAACCATCTCGATGTCGGATATTAGAATACGATTGACAGATTTCACATGACTCTACAAATGAGAGCACATCTTGATACATATTTTTCCACCAATATCGTTCCTTGAGTTTAGCAAAAGTAGCCCAGATTCCTCTATGCCCTGCCCATAAACTATCATGAAACTCCTTTAATAATTTTAGTTTTTCTTCCTTTTTGCCTATCACTCGTTGTGGCATCCCAATTCCTTTCTTCGGTCTCTTCCATAAGAATCCATCTCGAAGTAAAAATCCATATGCTTTTTTTCTTATTTCTTTGAATTTTTCTGTAGACCAATTCTCCTGCTTAGTCAAGGTATTCAAGTAATGATCAATATCTAATAATTCTCCTTCATAAGATTCTTCAAGAAATAGCTTGTCTTCTCTGTTGAGATTTGATATTGAATAGAATTTTAATCCGACGTCATCAATGTCTTCAACCATTTTGTCCTCCCTCTCGTATCTTGCTCGAGATAGCATGTCTGCTACTCAATTGTCCTTCCCAGTAACATGCTTAAATTTTAGATTTAATGACTTAATATAAGCAATCCATCTCAACATTGCAATATCTGGCGTTGAACAGTTAATAATCATTCCAAGCAATGGCAAGCAATCTGTTTCTATTACTACTACTGCCCCAATCAAATAGTCCTTTTCAGCTTTCATAGCCGAAACGACTCCCCAAAGTTCTCTTTTGACTTGCGAATATGCACGCTGACAAATACTTAAAACTTTAGCCCCAAATCGAACTGCAAATCTATTTCCACTGGAATCATCTTGACCCACAGCCCATCCAATGGCAATTGGACTAGCGTCCACAGTAAGAATCACTGGTCTATTGCACTTATAATCAACCTTCCTCAATATTAGAGGTGACATCAATAATTTCTTCAATCTTTGCATTGCCTGAATATGTCTTTCTTTCCATTTAAATCGGTAACCCTTGCGTAACAGTTCATATAATGGATCCGCTATGTGAGCATAATAAGGGATCCAAATTCAATAAAATACACATGCACCCAAAAACCTGCAAACCTCTGTTAAAGAATCACAATCCTCTTTCATCCTTCTAATTGCATCAACTTTAGTCGGATCTGGTTTTCTTCCGTAAGATCCACATAAATGTCCAACAATCACAACCTCTCGTACTCCAAATACGGACTTCATACCCGATAATGTAAGATGAACTTCTCCAAGCCGAGTTAAAATCTTTTCACAATCTTGTATATGATCAACAACATATTTGCGACACCCCCTCGTATCTAAAGTTTCATCCTTGTCTCCTTCTCTGCACCCTTTTATAGGAACATCATCCAGAAAAGGCATAGTCTTTTCCGGAATAAAATCTCTCAATACCTTATTCATCCCATTCATCATATGCGCAACTGAGTTGGTCGCGCCTTGAGGAAGAGTGCACATTCTAACCAATCCAAGTGGTGTCCTCGTTGTTGTCATATCTCTACTTCCTTCGGCAAGTTGAAATTGATCATAACCTAAATACAAGTCACCCATTGAATAGATCGCCCTTCTAACAAACACCTCAGCAAATTCATCCAATTGGGTCTAATTCCTTCATTTCTGACAGTTACTGCATCCACCGGTGTCGTGTTTTAACACGAGTATAACGTGAAAATATAAAGAGAGGGGACTTTTATTAATGTTCAGTTACCTTGAATATAGGGAGGAACGACCAACTCTAGTGGAAATACTGAATAGCCAGGTTCAGTCACCCCGTTACAGTGAGCCGGGGCATACTGAAATGCCCCGTTCGATTCCAATAACGAGAGTCAGTAGGAAGAGAAAGGACCAATTCACACGACGGGTGAGCCTGGTTCGAAGAGCCAATTGAATCTAATTTCAAGAATCCAATCTGGGTCCTCTTACCCAATATGAGACTTGCATTGGTCGGGCAATCCAATGCAGTCTAATAACGGGAAAATCCAGGTCTTACTACGGGCCTCAGCCAGTCTGATGCGAAGGACTAATTTGATCAAATTACGAGAACATCTAGGTCTTACTACAGGCCTCTTAGCCAATCTGACGCGAGGGCCAATTTGACCCAATTACGTGAATATCCAAGTTACTACGGGCATCTTATCCAATATGAGACCTGAATTGGTCGAGCGACTCAATGTGGACCTGAGTACGGGGTTTCGATTCTGTTTCAGGCTGTCCTATTCTCTGTGCCGTTTCAGGGAACGTTGTTTTTGGTAAATGGATCTCTAAAAGGTAAAAATGGAGGAGAAAGCTTTGACGACGAGAACCAATTTCGGATCTAAGCTCTGGCTGTGGGAGCCAATTTTGGATCCAAGATGGAAGATTGAAGAAATTCAGAAGATAAGGTTAGGGGGGTAATAAATTTTTTGGGAGGTTTTTTAGAAGGAGAGAGCTAGCTTCATGCTTCGGGCGAGGAAAGAAGACAGAGAATTGGGTTTTTTTTCTTCATAGAGTTTGGGGAGACTGAGGCAATCGTTGATGAAGTCAGTGTTGTAACGGTGAATCGAGATTTTTAATGAAGTGGGTTTGATTACTCTTGACTGTTTTCTGAAATCGAGTTAGGTCTGTGATGAAGAGTTAAAAGGGTGTCTATAGGATTGAGTTTGCGAAGTGAATGAAATTTATTGGGTTAATCTAACAAGACAGTCAGTGGATACAAGATCGTGAGTATAAAGCGGTATCGAAGATTAGCAGTTTGGGTTGTTCGGGGTTCTCTGTAACGTCTAGAGACCTACGCGCTGGAACAAAAAGGACTTCGAAAAGTAGTCGAAGGGCATCTGTATAGATTAACGATGTATTTTTTGCAGTTGTTTGTATTCCAACAGTCAAAAACCGATAAACTACTTGAATATTGGCGAATCTCTATACTACCTTCTACAGCCGGACGCGCTGCGCGTTCCCAAGCAGGAAAGCACGTAATACGACAAAAGTGGTGAACCCGATGTGAAAGCTTGAGGTTAAAGGTATTGGATTTTGTTTGGTTTTATTTTTATTTTTAAGGAAAACGAAAATAAAAATTTTGAAGGTCTTTGTGAGGAGTTTCTGGTGGAGGTTCTTTAAAAGGACAAAATATGCACATGGATCCGTCTATTGCTAGATTGTTTCAAGCCTTCTCATTGTCAATGCAGCAACAACAAAGCAATGATCGAAAGGAAGCTTTGGCAACCAAAGCATTACAAGCAGTGGTCAATAAAATTGATCAATTTGATGGAAGGAATATTTCAAGGTATTTAAGATGTTATGTTCGTGAAATGGAATTAAATCGGGTTTCTGAGAAGAAAATGGTTGAACTATTTGGACTTGCCACGATACCGGAGATAAGAGATCACATTACATCGATTACGGATCATTATGGGAATTTATGGGAGGTTTTTTTACATGCATTGAAAGACAAATATTTCTTGGAAGATGCTGATCGCGTTACTAAGAAGCTGTTTCTGGAATGGATTGAACGGCCCAATAAGAATTTGCAAGCAATAGAGCTACTAAGGTAAATTTTAGAGGCAGTACTCTCAATTGTCGAAGGTAGAAAAATTGACATTGGAGCCAAACAAAGTTGATCTATTTCTTCAAGCTGCTAATGGAAAATTGCAAGAGAAATTAGAACTCCTTCTTGAAGACAAAGAAGAAGATGAAGGATTGACAACAAAATGGAAGAATGTTGAAGATGCGGTGGGATTGCTTACAAAAAGAGAAAGGAGGAAGGATAGGAGCAATATTCCGAAAACAGTACAAGCATCCAAAGCTCCAGTACGTACAACACCACCGACAATGCCTACAGTTCAACCTTCGACATCCTTATCAAAGAAAGCAGATATGAGAATGGAAGAAATTATACGAGGAATACGAGAACTTCAAATCAAATTGGCAAGACTTGAAGAGAATACTTCTACAAACAATTCGAAGAATGTTTCAAAACAAGGATATGTACAAAGATGCATTTGGTGTGATGACGCTTCATACACTAAAAAATATTGCAATAAATTTAATAATATGATACGGCAGGGAATTATTTGCTGGAAAGATGAGAAGATAGCATTGAAAAATAGGGATGATCTTCTTCAAACCAATTTTGGCAAGGAAGGAATGAGAGCATTGGTTCAAGATTACCTAAAAGAGCATGAAACAGCAACACGAGAAAGTGCAAGTTATGGTGCTAGAATAGATGATGAAATTGGTGGAAGTACGGAAACTAGTGAGTTTTGGACTTCTGCCATTTCTACAATGTAAGAAGGAAAATTACCTCGAGAAGCGTTATTGAAGACTGCAGCTACTATACGAGGTGCAATAGGTTGGGAGGATCCTGTTGAGTCTCTTTCAGTTCATGCATATATTGCTAAGAGCCAACATGAAGCTTTGATGGAAGAAAAGAGACGAGGAAATTTTGATGATACGAGAGAAGGAAATTCTTTTAAGAAGCAAACTCGAGGAGACAAGGCTCGGGAGGCAGCTTCACAAGAATTGCCTGTAAAGGATACCTCAACATCATTGGGAGAAAAAACAAGGGAGACAAAAGATAAGGGCAAATCAATTGCTTATAAGCTACTTTTTGACATTGAAGCGGCAACAAATTTGAAAGAGGTGTTGGAAGAACGTATATTAAACGCTAAGGTGGAATTCACATTAAAAGAAATCTTGGGAATTGCAAAGAAGGAGTTTCATGATCTTATCATTGACAGCATTAAGCGAAAGAGGCAATTAATGAGGGAAACTGGAATGAGTCATGCTATTGATGCAAAAATATATAAAGATGAAGAAGAGGTTGATATTGGTTACAAGCAACCAACAAATGAAAAGAATGGGTATAATCAACGAGTACGTTTTGAAAATTCTAGTGACAAGGAAATGGAAACTTTGAGCCATTATATTCGAAAGCATTGGGCAGGGGCAACTACTGAGGTATTGGTGAAAGTAGTACCTTGGAATCTAAGACCGATTCCACTACCGAGGGCACATTTACCTAAATTGGTTGAGCTATTAAAAAAAAAGATAAAAATGAAAATATTGGAACCCTTGTTTGCACCGTATTCTACTCGATGGTGTATTGTACCTAAGAAGAATGAGTCACTGCGGTTTATTAAAGATATGCAACTGGTGAATGCAGTAACTGTCAAGAATGCAGGAATTGGACCTATTGTGGATGAATTTGCTGAGGCGTTTGCTGAAAGGGTGATCTATTCAATGGGTGACTTGTATTTAGGTTATGATCAATTTCAACTTGCCGAAGGAAGTAGAGATATGACAACAATGAGGACACCCCTTGGATTGGTTAGAATGTGCACTCTTCCTCAAGGCGCGACCAACTTAGTTGCGCATATGATGAATGGGATGAATAAGGTATTGAGAGATTTTATTCCGGAAAAGACTATGCCTTTTCTGGATGATGTTCCTATAAAAGGGTGCAGAGAAGGAGACAAGGATGAAACTTTAGATACGAGGGGGTGTCGCAAATATGTTGTTGATCATATACAAGATTGTGAAAAGATTTTAACTCGGCTTGGAGAAGTTCATCTTACATTATCGGGTATGAAGTCCGTATTTGGAGTACGAGAGGTTGTGATTGTTGGACATTTATGTGGATCTTACGGAAGAAAACCAGATCCGACTAAAGTTGATGCAATTAGAAGGATGAAAGAGGATTGTGATTCTTTAACAGAGGTTTGCAGGTTTTTGGGTGCATGTGTATTTTATTGAATTTGGATCCCTTATTATGCTCACATAGCGGATCCATTATATGAACTGTTACGCAAGGGTTACCGATTTAAATGGAAAGAAAGACATATTCAGGCAATGCAAAGATTGAAGAAATTATTGATGTCACCTCTAATATTGAGGAAGGTTGATTATAAGTGCAATAGACCAGTGATTCTTACTGTGGACGCTAGTCCAATTGCCATTGGATGGGCTGTGGGTCAAGATGATTCCAGTGGAAATAGATTTGCAGTTCGATTTGGGGCTAAAGTTTTAAGTATTTGTCAGCGTGCATATTCGCAAGTCAAAAGAGAACTTTGGGGAGTCGTTTCGGCTATGAAAGCTGAAAAGGACTATTTGATTGGGGCAGTAGTAGTAATAGAAACAGATTGCTTGCCATTGCTTGGAATGATTATTAACTGTTCAACGCCAGATATTGCAATGTTGAGATGGATTGCTTATATTAAGTCATTAAATCTAAAATTTAAGCATGTTACTGGGAAGGACAATTGAGTAGCAGACATGCTATCTCGAGCAAGATACGAGAGGGAGGACAAAATGGTTGAAGACATTGATGACGTCGGATTAAAATTCTATTCAATATCAAATCTCAACAGAGAAGACAAGCTATTTCTTGAAGAATCTTATGAAGGAGAATTATTAGATATTGATCATTACTTGAATACCTTGACTAAGCAGGAGAATTGGTCTACAGAAAAATTCAAAGAAATAAGAAAAAAAGCATATGGATTTTTACTTCGAGATGGATTCTTATGGAAGAGACCGAAGAAAGGAATTGGGATGCCACAACGAGTGATAGGCAAAAAGGAAGAAAAACTAAAATTATTAAAGGAGTTTCATGATAGTTTATGGGCAGGGCATAGAGGAATCTGGGCTACTTTTGCTAAACTCAAGGAACGATATTGGTGGAAAAATATGTATCAAGATGTGCTCTCATTTGTAGAGTCATGTGAAATCTGTCAATTGTATTTTAATATCCGACATCGAGATGGTTTTCATCCTACGTATCCTCTGGCTATTTATTTTAAATGGGTTGTTGTTTTGGTTTTTATGCCGGTTGGGTTATGGCAGATGAGATATTTGGTTTTAGCTCGCGAAGATTTATCAAATCAAGTAGAAGGAAGAGCATTGAGGACAAAATCTACAGAGGGGATTAGTAGGTTTTTTCTTGAAGATGTCATTTGCCGCTACGGATGCGTAGAAAAAATCATTGCAGATCGTGGAGAATTAAATGCACAAGAAGCTCGTAAGTTCTTTGAAAGATGTGGAATTAAACTATCACTAACTACTGCTCATAATCCAGAAGGGAATGCAAAAAGCGAATGCGGTCACCCACTGATTGTGAAAGCATTGATTAAAGCTTATAATGGAAAAGTTAAAGAGTGGCCACGGCTTTTGTCATTTGCATTATGGGTTGATCGAACAACACATAGTTTGGTGACAGGATATATGCCAGTAGAACTTATGATAGGTCGAAAATCAATTATGCCGATTGAAGAAAAGGTACTTACTTGGAGTATGCTACTATGGGAAGATGGATTGACAAGAGAAGAACTTTTGGCTATTAGGATTCAACAATTGGAGCAAAGATTGGAAGATGTGCAAATAGCATTGGAAAGGTTTAAAAGAGCAAGGATACAAAACAAGGCGCGATTCGATAAGCAACATCGATTTAGACCAAAAGCAATCGAGGAAGGTGACTGGGTACTTGTTTATGACAATAGTCTGGATAATCAACATAGTACTTTGCAGAAATTTTCAAAACGTTGGTTTGGACCATATGTAGTAACAACTGTTCATGATAATGTAACTTATTCATTACGGAAGTTAGATGGTACAAAATTGAAAATATCAATTGCAGGGAAGCGAGTAAAAATATTTAAACGAAGACACGCAAAGATGAATATGGAAGACCTTAATAAAGGTATAGAGATTTCGCAACAAGAAGATGAAAGTGATTTGGATAATGAAGGTGACGAAGACGAACTAGACAAAGACGTAGAGGATATATTCTAAATCAAACAACAATTGGATAAATTGATGCATACCGGAGGATGCATAGGTTCAGAGGGGGTGGATGTCGTATTGTAACACGAGTATACCATGAAAATATAAAAAAAAAAGAAACTTTTATTAATATTTAGTTACCTGAAATATTTGGAGCTACGACCAATTCCAGTGCAAATATTGAGAGGCCAGGGTCAGTCACCCTGTTAAAGTCAACCAGGGCATACTGAAATACTCTGGTCGATTCCAATAACGGGAGTCAGCAGAAAGGGAAGGAACCAATTCACACGACGGGTGACCCTGGTTCAAAGAGCCAATTGGATCCAATTTCAAGAATCTAATCCGGGTCCTCTTACCCAATATGAGACCTGAATTGGTCGGGCAACCAAATGCAGTCTAATTACGGAAAAATCCAGGTCTAACTACGGGCCTCAGCCAGTCTGCTGCGAAGGACTAATTTGATCCAATTACGGGAACATCTAGGTCATACTACGGGCTTCTTAGCCAATCTGCCGCGAGGACCAATTTGACCCAATTACGCGAACATCCAAATTACTACGAGCATCTTACCCAATATGAGACCTGAATTGGTGAGGCGACTAAATGTGGACCTGAGTATGGGGTTTTGATTCTGTTTCACGCTGTCCTATTCTCTATGCCGTTTCAAGGAATGTTGTTTTTGGTAAATGGATCTCTTAAAGGTAAAAATGGAGGAGAAAGCTCTGATGACGAGAGCCAATTTCAGATCTAAGCTTGGACGGTGGGAGCCAATTCCGGATCCAAGATGGAAGATTGAAGAAATTCAGAAGATAAGGTTAGGGTGGTAATAAGTTTTTTGGAAGGTTTTTTAGAAGGAGAGAGCTAGCTATATGCTTCGGGCGGGGAAAGAAGACAGAGAATTAGATTTTTTTTCTTCATAGGGTTTGGGACGACTGAGGCAATCATTGCTGAAGCCAGTTTTGTAATGGTGAATCGAGATTTTTAATGAAGTGGGTTTGATTACTCTTGACTGTTTTGTAAAATCGAGTTACGTCTGAGATTGAAGAATTAAAAGGGTGTCTATAGGATTGAGTATGCAGAGTGAATGAAATTTATTGGGTTAATCTAACAAGACAGTCAGTGGATACAAGATCGTGAGTATAAAGTGGTATCGAAGATTAGCAGTTTGGGTTGTTCGGGGTTCTCTGTAACGTCTAGAGACCTACGGGCTGGGACAAAAAGGACTTCGAAAAGCAGTCGAAGGGCATCTGTATAGATTAACGATGTATTTTTTGCAGTTGTTTGTATTCCAACAGTCAAAAAACCGATAAACTGCTTGAATATTGGCGAATCTTCACACTACCTTCTACACCCAGACACCCAGCCTGTTCTTGAGCAAGAAAGCATGTAATACGACACCAGTTGCATATCTTGAATAAACCGTAGTGACCCATTCTTCTTAGGTATCGTAAACCATTGATTAGAATACGACGCAAACGAGGGTTCGAATATTATCATCTTTAGCTTTTCTTTTAATAGTTCCACCAATTTAGGTAAATGTGCCCTCGATATTGGAATTGGTCTTAGATTCCAAGGTACATGCGGTACAATGAAGATAACCATAGGTGTTACAATATTTGGATCCACGCACCCAATTTCATGAGATTCGAAGGCAAACGATCTACCTTGTTTAGCCAACATCTTTTTGAAGCAAGTAATTTCCTCCGGCAATAAAGAACCATCAGAACCAATCTTCAATTCTTCAAAAGTCTCTTCAGTAAACTGATGTCCAATACTCATTGGATCTCTTAAATTTGCTTCTTTTGATGTTTCTCCCATTTGTTCTTTAGAATCTTCTGGTAATGGTCCGGCAACACGCTTTACCTTCTTATCTACTCTTTTATATCTCGTCTCTATAGTAACTTCTGGTGCTTGAAAAGATTCAAGTATGGTATAAACCTCTCTTGAATGAATTTCAACAATCTTATCATTATCCCCTAATCCAATAGATGTAATCAATTCCAATGAATCTTCCAGTCCATTTTCTTCATAAACTCCTAAAATCCTCTCATCATCTTGTATTGTACCTAACTTGCGTAGTTGTCCTTCAATATTATATAATCTTTTTCTTTCTTTTCTTTTAAAATCATCAACTTTCTTATACATAATATTTCCATTCTCCAATATACCAATAAAACTCGCATCAAAGGCACCTTCATCTCGCGAGAGTACCTCCTCTTTTGTACCTCCATAATCTCGCTTTACAGTGGTACATTCCCAAAATCCTTAAATCCTTCAACAATCTTTGGTAATGGTTTTGCCCTCAACCTATCTTGATTCCGTATATGGTTAGGAGGTACTGTTAGAAATTGTACAGCTTTCCTCCCATCTTTGCTACGTACCCTTGCATAAGCAGAACCATCGTCAAGTACCTTTGTTTCCATCCGTGTTGCCGTGATATAAAGTTGTCCTAAAATCAACGGATAAGACGTTGTATCTTGAACGAAGAAATGTTGCTCCGTCGCAACATCTCCAATCCGAATTTTGACATCTGGACAAGCTCCATATAATTCGCCTCGTGTGTTATTAGCTGCTTGTATTGCCCATCCATGTTCCATATCAATTGGCCATTTTTGCTTCTTATAAAGATCTTTAGACATGAGATTTATTTCAGAACCATGGTCGACTAAAGCAACTATTGGTTCTTGTATATCTCCTACTTTCACCAATACCTCAATAGTTGCCCTTGCCCAATGCTTTCGAGTATAATGGCTCAAAATTTCCATTTCCTTGTCACTAGAATTTTTGAAACGTACTCCTTGATTATACCCATTTCTTTTCATTTGTTGGTTGCTTGTAACCAATATCAACCTCTTCTTCATCTTTATATATTCTTGCATCAATAGCATGACTCATTCCAGTTTCGCTCATTAATTGCCTCTTTCGCTTAATGCTGTCAATGATAACATCATGAAACTCCTTCTTTGTAATTTTCAAGACTTCTTTCAATGTGAATTCTACCTTAGCGTTTAATATACGTTCTTCCAATACCCCTTTCAAATTTGTTGCCGCTTCAATGTCAGAAAGTAGCTTATAAGCAATTGATTTGCCCTTATCTTTTGTCTCCCTTGTTTTTTCTCCCAATGATGTTGAGGTATCCTTTACAGGCAATTCTTGTGAAGCTGCCTCCCGAGCCTTGTCTCCTCGAGTTTGCTTCTTAAAAGAATTTCCTTCTCTCGTATCATCAAAATTTCCTCGTCTCTTTTCTTCCATCAAAGCTTCATGTTGGCTCTTAGCAATATATGCATGAACTGAAAGAGACTCCACAGGATCCTCCCAACCTGTTGCACCTCGTATAGTAGCTGCAGTCTTCAATAACGCTTCTCGAGGTAATTTTCCTTCTTACATTGTAGAAATGGCAGAAGTCCAAAACTCACTAGTTTCCGTACTTCCACCAATTTCATCATCTATTCTAGCACCATAACTTGCACTTTCTCGTGTTGCTGTTTCATGCTCTTTTAGGTAATCTTGAACCAATGCTCTCATTCCTTCCTTGCCAATATTGGTTTGAAGAAGATCATCCCTATTTTTCAATGCTATCTTCTCATCTTTCCAGCAAATAATTCCCTGCCGTATCATATTATTAAATTTATTGCAATATTTTTTAGTGTATGAAGCGTCATCATCCCAATTACATCTTTGTACATATCCTTGTTTTGAAACATTCTTCGAATTGTTTGTAGAAGTATTCTCTTCAAGTCTTGCCAATTTGATTTGAAGATCTCGTATTCCTCGTATAATTTCTTCCATTCTCATATCTGCTTTCTTTGATAAGGATGTCGAAGGTTGAACTGTAGGCATTGTCGGTGGTGTTGTACGTACTGGAGCTTTGGATGCTTGTACTGTTTTCGGAATATTGCTCCTATCCTTCCTCCTTTCTCTTTTTGTAAGCAATTCCACCGCATCTTCAACATTCTTCCATTTTGTTGTCAATCCTTCATCTTCTTCTTTGTCTTCAAGAAGGAGTTCTAATTTCTCTTGCAATTTTCCATTAGCAGCTTGAAGAAATAGATCAACTTTGTTTGGCTCCAATGTCAATTTTTCTACCTTCGACAATTGAGAGTACTGCCTCTAAAATTTACCTTAGTAGCTCTATTGCTTGCAAATTCTTATTGGGCCGTTCAATCCATTCCAGAAACAGCTTCTTAGTAACGCGATCAACATCTTCCAAGAAATATTCGTCTTTCAATGCATGTGAAAAAACCTCCCATGAATTCCCATAACGATCCGTAATCGATGTAATATGGTTTCTTATCTCCGATATCGTAGTAAGTCCAAATAGTTCAACCATTTTCTTCTCAGAAACTCGATTTAATTCCATTTCACGAACATAAAATCTTAAATACCTTGAAATATTCCTTCCATCAAATTGATCAATTTTATTGACCACTACTTGTAATGCTTTGGTTGCCAAAGCTTCTTTTCGATCATTGCTTTGCTGTTGCTGCATTGATAATGAGAAGGCTTGAAACATACTAGCAATATATGGATCCATGTGCATATTTTGTCCTTGAGAAGAATCCCCACCAGAAACTCCTCACAAAGACCCTTCAAAATTTTTATTTTCGTTTTCCTTAAAAATAAAAATAAAACCAAACAAAATCCAATACCTTCAACCTCAAGCTTTCACGTCGGGTTTTCCACTTTTGTCGTATTACGTGCTTCCCTGCTTGAGAACATGCCAGGCGTCTGGCTGTAGAAGGTAGTATGAGATACGCTAATATTCAAACAGTCTATCGATTTTTGACTGTTGGAATATAAACAACTGCAAGAATACACCGTAAATCTATATGGATGCCCTTCGACTGCTCGCCGAAGTCTTTTTTGTCCCGGCCGGTAGGCCTCTAGACGTTACAGAGAACCACGAACAACCAGAACTGCTAATCTTCAATACCACTTTATACTCACGATCTTGTATTCACTGACTGTCTTGTTAGATTAATCCAATAAATTTCAGTCACTCCGCATACTTAATCCTTTAGACACCCTTTTAATTCTTCATCACAGATGTAACTTGATTTCACAAAACAGTCAAGAGCAATCAAACCCACTTCATTAAAAATCTCGATTCACCATTACAACACTGACTTCAGCAACGATTGCCTCAGTCTTCTCAAAATCCTATTAAGAAAAATAATCCAATTCTCTGTCTTTTTTCTCCTTCCCGAAGCATGAAGCTATCTCTCTGATCCTTCAAAAATCCCTCCAAAACTTATTCTCCCCCATCATTTCTTAACCTTAATTCTGAATTTCTTCAATCTTCCGTCTTGGATCCAAAATTGGCTCACTTCGTCAGAGCTTGGATCGGAAATTGGCTTCCGTCGTCAGAGCTTGGATCCAAAATTGACTCCCGCCGTCAGAGCATCCTCCTCTGTTCTTACCTTTAAGAGATCATTTTATCGAAAACATGGTTCTCGAAACGGCACAAAGGACGGATTAATATGAAACGGAATCGGAGCCCCGTAATCGGGACCACATTGAGTCGCTTGACCAATTTAGGTCTCATATTGGCTAAGAGGCCTGTAATAAGACCTAGATATTTCCGTAACTAGGTCAAATTGGTCCTTCGCATCAGATTGGTTGAGGCCCGTAGTAAGACCTAGATTTTCCCGTAATTAGACTTCATCGGGTTGCCCGACCAATTCAAGTCTCATATAGGGTAAGAGAACCCGGATTGGATGTCTTGAAATTAGATCAAGTTGGCTCTTCGAACTAGGCTCACCCGTCGTTGAATTGGTCCCTTCCCTTTCTGCTGACTCCTGTTATTGGAATCGATCGGAGCATTTCAGTATGCCTCGGCTGACTGTAACGGGGTGACTGACCCTGGCCTCTCAGTATTTGCACTGGAATTGGTCGTAGCTCCCAATATTCGAGGTAACTGAATATTAATAAAATTCCCTTTTTTTTATATTTTTACAGTATACTCGTCTTACAACACGACAACGTTCGCTTATTAATGTCATAGCCGCACCAATAAACAAGATACTCCAACTTGCCCCACCTTTGCCATGAATCTAGCATCTTTTCAACCTCGTATTCCTCGTGGTTCTCGATCTCAATACTAGGTGGCGGACATTGCAGTCCTCGAGGAAAAGACGACTCTGGATAAGGCTCTAATAGAGAAACATGAAAGACTGGATGTACCTTCATAGAAGTCGGTAATTCTAGACGGTACGCCACTAGATTGATTTACTTCTGGATGATAAATGGTCCCAATCTTCGATATTCCAACTTATCACATGGTCGCTTGGTCTTGATATTCTGTCAAAGAAGCCATGCTTTATCTCCAATTTTGAAAGTAGGTGCTTGATTCCGAAATCTATCTGTAGACGCCTTGTAGGATTCTTGAGCAGATTGTAATTGAAGCTTCAATGTATTTTGAAGCTCTAATAGTTGTTTTGCAAATCCTTCAGTTGTTGGATTGTTATTTGTTGACAGACTCAATAAATCAAGCTTCGCATGATACCCATAGTTAGAAAAGAATGGTGTGTATTGAGTTGACGCATGGAGGGTGTTGTTATATGCAAACTCAGCTAGCGACAGATATGTGGTCCAATCGTCTTGTTGATAGTTGATGCTGCATCGTAAATATTGTTCCAAGACTTGGTTCACCCATTCCGTTTGGCTGTCAATTTGAGGATGAAAAGGTGAAGAAAGCTTGATATCCACCTTCAGTATCTCAAAGAGAGATCTCCAAAACTTTGATACGAATTGGGTTCCTCGATCTAATACGATATCATCAAGTAGTCCATGATATCGATACACATTATCAAGAAAGAGCCTTGCTGTGACTTCACTGGACGATGTCTTCTTGCAAGAGACAAAGTCCACCATCTTTGTAAGCCGATCTACTACGACAAAGATGTTGTCAAATGAGTTCGATGATAGAAGTTCCATGATGAAGTCCATGGAAATTGAAGACCATGGTCGACGTGAGATCGGCAATGGTTGTAAAAGTCTATAAGTGTGATGCCGAGGATTCTTGGATCTTGAATAGATGTCGTAGGAGATGACAAAATCTTTCACATCCTTCCACATTTGGGGCCACCAAAAATCTCGAAAAATAAGCTCCAAGGTCTTCTTGAATCCAAAATGTCCCGGAGCTGGAAAATCGTGGCGAGATTGAAGAACTGGGAGTTGTGTTGGTCCTTTTGGGATATATAACCGCTCCTCAAAGTATAAAAGATCTCCTTCCACCTTGAACTTGTTGTCATTGGACCGCTGCTTAATATCAATGGCTATTGAATCTTCAATGGTCATGGTACGTATCTGATTTAGGAAGTCAACATCAACTCGCATAATAGTAGCGCAAAGCTGAAATTACTTTGGCTTCAATAATGTTGTATATTGTTGATCAAATGCTGCTTCTCCAGCCTTTAGTACAAGATACGATCTCTTCAATAAGGCATCAGATAGTCCTTGCTGCTTTTCAAGTCGATAAGTGATAACAAAATCGAACCTAGATAGCAACATACTCCACTGCGCTTGACCTCAATTTAGAACTGGAGCCAACATGAAATACTCCAAATTCTTGTGATCTGTATATATGATCACTGGGTGTGCAGCTCCTTTAAGAAAGTGATGCCATTCTTGAAAAGAATCTACTATAGCAAGAAGTTTCTTATAGTGGATCTCATAATTGATTTCAACAACAGAGAACTTTTGAGAATAGAATGCAACCAGATAGAGCTTCTTATCTTCTCCCATTTATGAAAGTATAGCTCCCAAAGCAAAATCCAAAGCATCAGTTTCTAAATACAAGGCCTTTGTAAAGTCTGGATGTACCAAGATTGGAGCCGTAGTAAATGCGATTTTTAGGTCTTAAAACGCCTTTTCCGCTAGAGGTCCCCATTCCAGCTTATCCTTGCATGTCAACCGAGTAAGAGGAGCAGCAACTTAAGAGTAATTCTTGATGAAGATTCGATAGAAGTTGGCAAAACTAAGAAAGCATTGTACGTCTCTAACCTTCTTCGGAACCTCCCAGGACACGATTGCCTTCACCTTCTTAAGGTCCACCTTCAAGCCTTCGATAGTCGCAACGAACCCCAGAAACTCCATCTCTATTTGGTGAAATAAACACTTCTCCAACTTGGCATATAGTCCTCGCTCGCGTAGTTTCTCTAAGACCAAACGAACGTTGTCATATTAAGTGCTTTCCTGCTCGAGAACATGCCCGGTGTCGTGTTGTAACACGAGTATACAGTGAAAATAAAAATAAAAAAAAAAAAAAAAAAAAAAAAAAAAAAAAAAAGGAATTTTATTAATATTCAATTACCTCGAATATTGGGAGCATCGACCAACTCCAGCGCAAATACTGAGTGGTCAGGTTCAGTCACCCCGTTACAGTCAGCCGGGGCATACTGAAATGCTCCGTTCGATTCTAATAACGGAAGTTAGCAGGATTAGAAGGACCAATTCACACGACGGATTTGAAGAGCCAATTGGATCCAATTTCGAGAATCCAATCCGGGTCCTCTTACCCAATATGAGACCTGTATTGGTGGGGCAACCCAATGCAGCCTAGTTACGGGAAAATCCAAGTCTTACTACGGGCCTCAGCCAATCTGACGCGAAGACCAATTTGACCCAATTACGCGAGCATCCAGGTTACTATGGACATCTTACCCAATATGGGACCTGAATTGGTTGGGCGACTCAATGTGGTCTCGATTACGGGATTTCGATTCTGTTTCGGGCTGTCCTGTTCTTTGTGCCGTTTCAGGGAACGTTGTTTACGGTAAATGGATCTCTTAAAGGTAAAAACGGAGGAGAAGGCCTTGATGACGTGAGCCAATTTCGGATCTAAGCTCTGACGACGGGAGCCAATTCCGGATCTAAGATGGAAGATTGAAGAAATTCAGAGGATAAGGTTAGAGAAGAATATAGTTTTAGGGAGGGAGGTTTTTTTTTTTCGGGGAATTGGGGGGGAGCTAGTTTTCAAGCTTTTGCAAGGTTACCAGTTCATTTTCATTGGAGGGTTTTGAAGATCAAGGGAATTAGAAAGAGGAGCTTCATGCTTCGGGTCGGGGAAGGAAAGACATAGAATTTGGATTTTTCTTCTTCGTAGAGTTTTGGAAAGACTGAGGCAATCACTGCTGAAGTCAGTGTTGTAATAGTGAATCGGGATTTTTAAATGAAGTGGGTTTGAATACTCTTGACAGTTTTGTAAAATCGAGTTACGTCTGTGATTGAAGGATTAAAAGGGTGTCTATAGGATTGAGTATGCGGAGTGAATGAAATTTATTGGGTTAATCTAACAAGACAGTCAGTGGATACAAGACCGTGAGTATAAAGCGGTATCGAAGACTAGCAGTTTGGGTTGTTCGGGGTTCTCTGTAACGTCTAGAGAGCTACCCGTTGGGAAAAAAAAAAAAGACTTCGACAAGTAGTCGAAGAGCATCCGTATAGATTTACAGTACATTGTTGTAGTCGTTTATATTTCAGCAGTCAAAAACTGATAGACTGCTTGACTATCGGCGAATCTCCATACTACCTTCTACAGCCAAACGTCCGACGTGTTCTCGAGCAGGAAAGCACGTAATACGACATAAGTGGTGAACCCGACGTGAAAGCTTGAGGTGGAAGGTATTGGATTTCGGTTGATTTTATCTTTATTTTTATAGAAAACGAAAATAAAAATTTTGAAGGATTTTTGGGAGAAGTTTCTAGTAGAGAGTCTTCTAAACGACAAGGTATGCACATGGATCCGTCTATTGCTAGATTGTTTCAAGCCTTCTCATTGTCAATGCAGCAACAACAAAGCAATGATCGAAAGGAAGCTTTGGCAACCAAAGCATTGCAAGTAGTGGTCAATAAAATTGATCAATTTGATGGAAGGAATATTTCAAGGTATTTAAGATGTTATGTGCGTGAAATGGAATTAAATCGGGTTTCTGAGAAGAAAATGGTTGCACTATTTGGACTTGCCACGATACCGGAGATAAGAGACCACATTACATCGATTACGGATCGTTGTGGGAATTCATGGGAGGATTTATCACATGCATTGAAAGACGAATATTTCTTGGAAGATGCTGATCGCGTTACTAAGAAGCTATTTCTGGAATGGATTGAACGGCCCAATAAGAATTTACAAGCAACAGAGCTACTAAGGGAATTTGAGAGGCAGTACTCTCAATTGTCGAAGGTAGAAAAATTGACATTGGAGCCGAACAAGGTTGATCTATTTCTTCAAGCTGCTAATGGAGAATTGCAAGAGAAATTAGAACTCCTTCTTGAAGACAAAGAAGAAGATGAAGGATTGACAACAAAATGGAAGAATGTTGAAGATGCGGTGGAATTGCTTACAAAAAGAGAAAGGAGGAAGGATAGGAGCAATATTCCGAAAACAGTACAAGCATCCAAAGCTCCAGTACGTACAACACCACCGACAATGCCTACAGTTCAACCTTCGACATCCTTATCAAAGAAAGCAGATATGAGAATGGAAGAAATTATACGAGGAATACGAGATCTTCAAATCAAATTGGCAAGACTTGAAGAGAATACTTCTACAAACAATTCGAAGAATGTTTCAAAACAAGGATATGTACAAAGATGCATTTGGTATGATGACGCTTCATACACTAAAAAATATTGCAATAAATTTAATAATATGATACGGCAGGGAATTATTTGCTGGAAAGATGAGAAGATAGCATTGAAAAATAGGGATGATCTTCTTCAAACCAATTTTGGCAAGGAAGGAATGAGAGCATTGGTTCAAGATTACCTAAAAGAGCATGAAACAGCAACACGAGAAAGTGCAAGTTATGGTGCTAGAATAGATGATGAAATTGGTGGAAGTACGGAAACTAGTGAGTTTTGGACTTCTGCCATTTCTACAATGTAAGAAGGAAAATTACCTCGAGAAGCGTTATTGAAGACTGCAGCTACTATACGAGGTGCAATAGGTTGGGAGGATCCTGTTGAGTCTCTTTCAGTTCATGCATATATTGCTAAGAGCCAACATGAAGCTTTGATGGAAGAAAAGAGACGAGGAAATTTTGATGATACGAGAGAAGGAAATTCTTTTAAGAAGCAAACTCGAGGAGACAAGGCTCGGGAGGCAGCTTCACAAGAATTGCCTGTAAAGGATACCTCAACATCATTGGGAGAGAAAACAAGGGAGACAAAAGATAAGGGCAAATCAATTGCTTATAAGCTACTTTCTGACATTGAAGCGGCAACAAATTTGAAAGGGATGTTGGAAGAACGTATATTAAATGCTAAGGTGGAATTCACATTGAAAGAAGTCTTCGGAATTGCAAAGAAGGAGTTTCATGATGTTATCATTGACAACATTAAGCAAAAGAAGCAATTAATGGGTGAAAGTAGAATGAGTCATGCTATTGATGCAAGAATATATAAAGATGAAGAAGAGGTTGATATTGGTTACAAGCAACCAACAAATGAAAAGAATAGGTATAATCAGCGAGTACATTTCAAAAATTCTAGTGACAAGGAAATGGAAACTTTGAGCCATTATACTCGAAAGCATTGGGCAAGGGCAACTACTGAGGTATTGGTGAAGGTAGGAGATATACAAGAACCAATAGTTGCTTTAGTCGACCATGGTTTTGAAATAAATCTCATGTCTAAAGATCTTTATAAGAAGAAAAAATGGCCAATTGATATGGAACATGGATGGGCAATACAAGCAGCTAATAACACACGAGGCGAATCATATGGAGCTTGTCCAGATGTCAAAATTCTGATTGGAGATGTTGCGACGGAGCAACATTTCTTCGTTCAAGATACAACGTCTTATCTGTTGATTTTAGGACAACCTTATATCACGACAACACGGATGGAAACAAAGGTACTTGACGATGGTTCTGCTTATGCAAGGGTACGTAGCGAAGATGGGAGGAAAGCTGTACAATTTCTAACAGTACCTCCTAACCATGAACGGAATCGAGATAGGTTGAGGAAGAAACCATTGCCAAAGATTGTTGAAGGATTTAAGGATTTTGGAGAGAAACCACTGTAAAGCGAGATTATGGAGGTACAAAAGAGGAGGTACTCTCGCGAGATGAAGGTACCTTTGATGCGAGTTTTATTGGTATATTAGAGAATAGAAATATTATGTATAAGAAAGTTGATGATTTAAAAAGAAAAGAAAGAAAAAGATTATATGATATTGAAGGACAGTTACGCAAGATAGGTACATTGCAAGATGATGAGAGGATTTTGGGTGTTTATGAAGAAAATGGGCCGGAAGATTCATTGGAATTGATTACATCTATTGGATTAGGGGATAATGATAAGATTGTTGAGATTCATTCGAGAGAGGTTTATACCATACTTGAATCTTTTCAAGCACCAGAAGTCACAATAGAGATGAGATATAACACGGCAGATAAGAAGGTAAAGCCTGTTGCCGGACCATTACCAGAGGATTCTAAAGAACAAATGGGAGAAGCATCAAAAGAAGCAAGTTTAAGAGATCCAATGAGTATTCGACATCAGTTTACTGAAGAGACTTTTGAAGAATTGAAGATTGGTTCTGATGGTTCTTTATTGCCGGAGGAAATTACTTGCTTCAAAAAGATGTTGGCTAAACAAGGTAGATAGTTTGCCTTCGAATCTCATGAAATTGGGTGTGTGGATCCAAATATTATAACACCTATGGTTATCTTCACTGTACCGCATGTACCTTGGAATCTAAGACCGATTCCAGTACCGAGGGCACATTTACCTAAATTGGTGGAACTATTGAAAGAAAAGATAAAGATGAAAATATTAGAACCTTCATTTGCGCCGTATTCTACTCGATGGTTTATGGTACCTAAGAAGAATGGGTGACTACGGTTTATTCAAGATATGCAACCGGTGAATGCAGTAACTGTCAAGAATGCAGGAATTGGACCTATTGAGGATGAATTTGCTGAGGCGTTTGCTGGAAGGGCGATCTATTCAATGGGTGATTTGTATTCAGGTTTTCATCAATTTCAACTTGCCGAAGGAAGTAGAGATATGACAACGATGAGGACACCGCTTGGATTGGTTAGAATGTGCACTCTTCCTCAAGGCGCGACCAACTCAGTTGCGCATATGATGAATGGGATGAATAAGGTATTGAGAGATTTTATTCCGGAAAAGACTATGCCTTTTCTGGATGATGTTCCTATAAAAGGGTGCAGAGAAGGAGACAAGGATGAAACTTTAGATACGAGGGGGTGTCGCAAATATGTTGTTGATCATATACAAGATTGTGAAAAGATTTTAACTCGGCTTGGAGAAGTTCATCTTACATTATCGGGTATGAAGTCCGTATTTGGAGTGCGAGAGGTTATAATTGTAGGAGATTTATGCGGATCTTACGGAAGAAAACCAGATCCGACTAAAGTTGATGCAATTGGAAGGATGAAAGAGGATTGTGGTTCTTTAACAGAGGTTCGCAGGTTTTTGGGTGCATGTGTATTTTATCGAATCTGGATCCCTCATTTTGCCCACATAGCGGATCTATTATATGAACTGTTACGCAAGGGTTACCGATTTTAATGGAAAGAAAGACATATTCAGGCAATGCAAAGATTGAAGAAATTATTGATGTCACCTCCAATATTGAGGAAGGGTTATTATAAGTGCAATAGACCAGTGATTCTTACTGTGGACGCTAGTCCAATTGCCATTGGATGGGCTGTGGATCAAGATGATTCCAGTAGAAATAGATTTGCAGTTCGATTTGGGGCTAAAGTTTTAAGTATTCGTCAGCGTGCATATTCGCAAGTCAAAAGAGAACTTTAGGGAGTCGTTTCGGCTATGAAAGCTGAAAAGGACTATTTGATCAAAGCAGTAGTAGTAATAGAAACAGATTGCTTGTCATTGCTTGGAATGATTATTAACTGTTCAACGCCAGATATTGCAATGTTGAGATGGATTGCTTATATTAAGTCACTAAATTTAGAATTTAAGCATATCACTGGAAAGGACAATTTAGTAGCAGACATGCTATCTCGAGCAAGATACGAGAAGGAGGACGAAATGGTTGAAGACATTGATGACGTCGAATTGAAATTCTATTCAATTTCAAATCTCAACATAAAAGACAAGCTATTTCTTGAAGAATCTTATGAAGGAGAATTATTGGAGATTGATCATTATTTGAATACCTTGTCTAAGCAAGGGAATTGGTCTACAAAAAAATTCAAAGAAGTAAGAAAAAAAGCATATGGATTTTTACTTCGAGATGGATTCTTATGGAAGAGACCGAAGAAAGGAATTGGGATGCCACAACGAGTGATAGGCAAAAAGAAAGAAAAACTAAAATTATTAAAGGAGTTTCATGATAGTTTATGGACAGGGCATGGAGGAATCAGGGCTACTTTTGCTAAACTCAAGGAACGATATTGGTGGAAAAATATGTATCGAGATGTGCTCTCATTTGTAGAGTCATGTGAAATCTGTCAATCGTATTCTAATATCCGACATCGAGATGGTCTTCATCCTACGTATCCTCTGGCTATTCATTTTAAATGGGTTGTTGATTTGGTTATTATGCCGGTTGGGTTATGGGAGATGAGATATTTGGTTTTAGCTCGTGAAGATTTATCAAATCAAGTAGAAGGAAGAGCATTGAGGACAAAATCTACAGAGGAGATTAGTAGGTTTTTGCTTGAAGATGTCATTTGCCGTTACGGATGCGTAGGAAAAATCACTGCAGATCGTGGAGAATTAAATGCACAAGAAGCTCGTAAGTTCTTTGAAAAATGTGGAGTTAAACTATCACTGACTACTGCTTATAATCGGGAAGGGAATGCAAAAAGCGAACGTGGTCACCCGCCGATTGTGAAAGCATTGGTTAAAGTTTGTAATGGGAAAGTTAAAGAGTGGATACGGCTATTGTCATTTGTATTATGGGCTGATCGAACAACACATAGTTCAGTGACAGGATATATGCCAGTAGAACTTATGACAGGTCAAAAATCAATTATGCCCATTGAAGAAAAGGTACTTACTTGGAGTATGCTACCATGGGAAGATGGATTGACAAGAGAAGAACTTCTGGCTATTAGGATTCGACAATTGGAGCAAAGATTGGAAGATGTGCAGATAGCATTGGAAAGGTTAAAAAGAGCAAGGTTACAAAACAAGGCGCGATTCGATAAGCAACATCGATTGACACCAAAAGCAATCGAGGAAGGTGATTGGGTACTTGTTTATGACAATAGTCTGGATAATCAACATAGTACTTTGCGGAAATTTTCAAAACGTTGGTTTGGACCATATGTTGTAACAACTGTTTATGATAATGCGACTTACTCATTATGGGAGTTAGATGGTACAAAATTGAAAGTACCAATTGCAGGGAAGCGAGTAAAAATATTTAAACGAAGACACATAGAGATGAATATGGAAGACCTTAATGAAGTTACAGAGATTCCGCAGCAAAAAGATGAAAGTGATTTGCATAATGAAGGTGACGAAGACGAACTGGACAAAGACGTAGGGGATATATTGTAAATCAAACAGCAATTGGGTAAATTGGTGCATATCGGAGGATGCACAGGTTCAGAGGGGGTGGATGTCGTGTTGTAACACGAGTATACAGTGAAAATAAAAAAAAAAAAAAAAAAAAAAAAAAAAAAAAAAAAAGAAAGGGGAATTTTATTAATATTCAGTTACCTCGAATATTGGGAGCATTGACCAACTCCAGCGTAAATACTGAGTGGTCAAGTTCAGTCACCCCGTTACAGTCAACCGGGGCATACTGAAATGCTCCGTTCGATTCTAATAACGGAAGTTAGCAGGATTAGAAGGACCAATTCACACGACGGATTTGAAGAGCCAATTGGATCCAATTTCGAGAATCCAATCCGGGTCCTCTTACCCAATATGAGACCTATATTGGTGGGGCAACCCAATGCAGTCTAGTTACGGGAAAATCCAAGTCTTACTACGGGCCTCAGCCAATCTGACGCGAAGACCAATTTGACCCAATTACGCGAGCATCCAGGTTACTATGGGCATCTTACCCAATATGGGACCTGAATTGGTTGGGCGACTCAATGTGGTCCCGATTACGGGATTTCGATTCTGTTTCGGGCTGTCCTGTTCTTTGTGCCGTTTCAGAGAACGTTGTTTACGGTAAATGGATCTCTTAAAGGTAAAAACGGAGGAGAAGGCCTTGATGACGTGAGCCAATTTCGGATCTAAGCTCTGACGACGGGAGCCAATTCCGGATCTAAGATGGAAGATTGAAGAAATTCAGAGGAAAAGGTTAGGGGAGAATATAGTTCTAGGGAGGGAGGTTTTTTTTTTTCGGGGAATTGGGGGGGAGCTAGTTTTCAAGCTTTTGCAAGGTTACCAGTTCATTTTCATTGGAGGGTTTTGAAGATCAAGGGAATTAGAAAGAGGAGCTTCATGCTTCGGGTCGGGGAAGGAAAGACATAGAATTTGGATTTTTCTTCTTCGTAGAGTTTTGGAAAGACTGAGGCAATCACTGCTGAAGTCAGTGTTGTAATAGTGAATCGGGATTTTTAAATGAAGTGGGTTTGAATACTCTTGACAGTTTTGTAAAATCGAGTTACGTCTGTGATTGAAGGATTAAAAGGGTGTCTATAGGATTGAGTATGCGGAGTGAATGAAATTTATTGGGTTAATCTAACAAGACAGTCAGTGGATACAAGACCGTGAGTATAAAGCGGTATCGAAGACTAGCAGTTTGGGTTGTTCGGGGTTCTCTGTAACGTCTAGAGAGCTACCCGTTGGGAAAAAAAAAAAAGACTTCGACAAGTAGTCGAAGAGCATCCGTATAGATTTACAGTACATTGTTGTAGTCGTTTATATTTCAGCAGTCAAAAACTGATAGACTGCTTGACTATCGGCGAATCTCCATACTACCTTCTACAGCCAAACGTCCGGCGCGTTCTCGAGCAGGAAAGCACGTAATACGACACTGGCGTCTGGCTGTAGAAGGTAGTATGGAGATTCGCCAATAGTCAAGCAGTCTATCAGTTTTTGACTGTTAGAATACAAACGACTGAAAGAATATACTGTAAATCTATACGGATGCCCTTCTACTGTTCGCCGAAGTCCTTTTTGTCTCCGTCGGTAAGTCTCTAAACGTTACAGAGAACCCCGAACAACCCAAACTGTTAATCTTCGATACCGCTTTGTACTTACAATCTTATATCCACTGACTGTCTTGTTAGATTAAGCCAATAAATTTCATTCACTTTGCATACTCAATCTTGTAGACACCTTTTTAATTCTTCAATCTCAGACGTAATTTGATTTCACAAAAGAGTCAAGAATAATCAAACCTACTTCATTAGAAATCCTGATTCACCATTACAACACTGACTTCAGCAACGATTGCCTCAGTCTTCCCAAAACCCTATGAAGAAAAAAAAATCCAAATCTCTATCTTCTTTCCCCGCCCGAAGCATGAAGCTCGCTCTCCTCCTGATCTTCAAAACCTCCCCCCAAAACTTATAACCTCTCTAACCTTATCCTCTGAATTTCTTAAATCTTCCGTCTTGGATCCGGAATTGACTCCCACCGTCAGAGATTAGATCCAAAATTGGCTCCCGCCGTCAGACCTTTCTCCTCCATTTTTACCTTTAAGAGATCCATTTATCGAAAATAACATTTCCTGAAACGGCACTGAGAATAGGACAGCCCAAAACAGAATCGAAACCCCGTACTCCGGTCCACATTGAGTCGCCCGACCAATTCAGGTCTCATATTGGGTAAGATGCCCATAGAAACCTGGATGTTTACGTAATTGGGTCAAATTAGTCCTTCGCATCAGACTGGATGAGGCCCATAGTAAGACGTGGATTTTTTCGTAATTAGACTGCATAGGGTTGCCCGACCAATGCAGGTCTCATATTGGATAAGAGGACCTCGATTGGATTCTTGAAATTGGATCCAATTGGCTCTTCGAACTAGGCTCACCCGTCGTGTGAATTGGTCCTTTCTCTTCCACCTGACTCTCGTTATTCGAATCGAATGGAGCATTTCAGTATGCCCCGGCTGACTGTAACGGGGTGACTGAACTTGGCCACTTATTATTTACACAGGACTTAGTCGTTGCTCTCAATATTCGAGGTAACTAAATATTAGTAAAAGACCCCTTCCTTTATATTTTCATGGTATATTCGTATTACAACACTACATCCACCTCCTCTGAACCTATGCATCCTCCCGTATGCACCAATTTACCTAATTCCTGTTTGATTCAGAATATATCCCCTACGTCTTTGTCCTGTTCGTCTTCGTCACCTTTATTATCCAAATCACTTTCATCTTCTTGCTGCGAAATCTCTATACCTTCATTAAGGTCTTCCATATTCATCTCCGCGTGTCTTCGTTTAAATATTTTTACTTGCTTCCCTGCAATTGGTATTTTCAATTTTGTACGATCTAATTCCCGTAACCAGTAAGTCGCATTATCATGAACAGTTGTTACTACATATGGTCCAAACCAACGTTATAAAAATTTCTGCAAAGTACTATGTTGATTATCCAGACTATTGTCATAAACAAGTACCCAGTCACCTTCCTCGATTGCTTTTGGTCTAAATCGATGTTGCTTATCGAATCGCGCCTTGTTTTGTAACCTTGTTCTTTTTAACCTTTCCAATGCTATCTGCACATCTTCCGTTCTTTGCTCCAATTGTCGAATCCTAATAGCCAAAAGTTCTTCTCTTGTCAATCCATCTTCCCATAGTAGCATATTCCAAGTAAGTACCTTTTCTTCAATCAGCATAATTGATTTTCGACCTGTCATAAGTTCTACTGGCATATATCCTGTCACCAAACTATGTGTTGTTCGATCAACCCATAATGCAAATGAAAAAAGCCGTGGCCACTCTTTAACTTTTCCATTATAAGCTTTAATCAATGCTTTCACAATCAGTGAGTGACCGCATTCGCTTTTTGCATTCCCTTCTGGATTATGAGCAGTAGTTAGTGATAGTTTAATTCCACATCTTTCAAAGAACTTACGAGCTTCTTGTGCATTTAATTCTCCACGATCTGCAATGATTTTTTCTACGCATCCGTAGCGGCAAATGACATCTTCAAGCAAAAACCTACTAATCCCCTCTGTAGATTTTGTCCTCAATGCTCTTCCTTCTACTTGATTTGATAAATCTTCGCGAGCTAAAACCAAATATCTCATCTGCCATAACCCAACCGGCATAAAAACCAAAACAACAACCCATTTAAAATAAATAGCCAGAGGATACGTAGGATGAAAACCATCTCGATGTCGGATATTAGAATACGATTGACAGATTTCACATGACTCTACAAATGAGAGCATATCTCGATACATATTTTTCCACCAATATCGTTCCTTGAGTTTAGCAAAAGTAGCCCAGATTCCTCTATGCCCTGCCCATAAACTATCATGAAACTCCTTTAATAATTTTAGTTTTTCTTCATTTTTGCCTATCACTCGTTGTGGCATCCCAATTCCTTTCTTCAGTCTCTTCCATAAGAATCCATCTCGAAGTAAAAATCCATATGCTTTTTTTCTTATTTCTTTGAATTTTTCTGTAGACCAATTCTCCTGCTTAGTCAAGGTATTCAAGTAATGATCAATATCCAATAATTCTCCTTCATAAGATTCTACAAGAAATAGCTTGTCTTCTCTGTTGAGATTTGATATTGAATAGAATTTCAATCCGACGTCATCAATGTCTTCAACTATTTCTTCCTCCCTCTCGTATCTTGCTCGAGATAGCATGTCTGCTACTAAATTGTCCTACCCAGTAATATGCTTAAATTTTAGATTTAATGACTTAATATAAGCAATCCATCTCAACATTGCAATATCTGGCGTTGAACAGTTAATAATCATTCCAAGCAATGGCAAGCAATCTGTTTCTATTACTACTACTGCCCCAATCAAATAGTCCTTTTCAGCTTTCATAGCCGAAACGACTCCCCAAAGTTCTCTTTTGACTTACGAATATGCACGCTAACAAATACTTAAAACTTTAGCCCCAAATCGAACTGCAAATCTATTTCCACTGGAATCATCTTGACCCACAGCCCATCCAATGGCAATTGGACTAGCGTCCACAGTAAGAATCACTGGTCTATTGCACTTATAATCAACCTTCCTCAATATTGGAGGTGACATCAATAATTTCTTCAATCTTTACATTTCCTGAATATGCCTTTCTTCCCATTTAAATCAGTAACTCTTGCGTAACAGTTCATATAATGGATCCGCTATGTGAGCATAATGAGGGATCCAGATTCGATAAAATACACATGCACCCAAAAACCTGCAAACCTCTGTAAAAGAATCACAATCCTCTTTCATCCTTCCAATTGCATCAACTTTAGTCGGATCTGGTTTTCTTCCGTAAGATCCACATAAATGTCCAACAATCACAACCTCTCGTACTCCAAATACGGACTTCATACCCGATAATGTAAGATGAACTTCTCCAAGCCGAGTTAAAATCTTTTCACAATCTTGTATATGATCAACAATATATTTGCGACACCCCCTCGTATCTAAAGTTTCATCCTTGTCTCCTTCTCTGCACCCTTTTATAGGAACATCATCCAGAAAAGGCATAGTCTTTTCCGGAATAAAATCTCTCAATACCTTATTCATCCCATTCATCATATGCGCAACTGAGTTGGTCGCGCCTTGAGGAAGAGTGCACATTCTAACCAATCCAAGTGGTGTCCTCATTGTTGTCATATCTCTACTTCCTTCGGCGAGTTGAAATTGATCATAACCTAAATACAAATCACCCATTGAATAGATCGCCCTTCCAGCAAACGCCTCAGTAAATTCATCCACAATAGGTCCAATTCCTGCATTCTTGACAGTTACTGCATTCACTGGTTGCATATCTTGAATAAACCATAGTGATCCATTCTTCTTAGGTACAGTAAACCATCGACTAGAATATGGCGCAAACGAGGGTTCCAATATTTTCATTTTTATCTTTTTTTTTTATAGCTCAACCAATTTAGGTAAATGTGCCCTCGGTACTGGAATCGGTCTTAGATTCCAAGGTACATGCGGTACAGTGAAGATAACCATAGGTGTTACAATATTTGGATCCACACAAGCAATTTCATGAGATTCAAAAGGAAACGATCTACCTTGTTTAGCCAACATCTTTTTGAAGCAAGTAATTTCCTCCGACAATAAAGAACCATCAGAACCAATCTTCAATTCTTCAAAAGTCTCTTTAGTAAACAGATGTCCAATACTCATTGGATCTCTTAAATTTGCTTCTTTTGATACTTCTTCCATTTGTTCTTTAGAATCTTCTGGTAATGGTCCGCAAACAGGCTTTACCTTCTTATCTGCCGTTTTATATCTCGTCTCTACAGTGACTTCTGGTGCTTGAAAAGATTCAAGTATGGTATAAACCTCTCTCGAATGAATCTCAACAATCTTATCATTATCCCCTAACCCAATAGATGTAATCAATTCCAATGAATCTTCCAGTCCATTTTCTTCATAAACTCCTAAAATCCTCTCATCATCTTGCAATGTACCTAACTTGCATAATTCTCCTTCAATATCATATAATCTTTTTCTTTCTTTTCTTTTAAAATCATCAACTTTCTTATACATAATATTTCCATTCTCCAATATACCAATAAAACTCGCATCAAAGGCACCTTCATCTCACGAGAGTACCTCCTCTTTTGTACCTCCATAATCTCGCTTTTTAGTGGTACCTCCCCAAAATCCTTAAATCCTTCAACAATCTTTGGCAATGGTTTCTTCTTCAACCTATCTCGATTCCGTTCATGGTTAGGAGGTACTGTTAGAAATTGTACAGCTTTCCTCCCATCTTCGCTACGTACCCTTGAATAAACAGAACCATCGTCAAGTACTTTTGTTTCCATCTGTGTTGCTGTAATATTAGGTTGTCCTAAAATCAACGGATAAGACTTTGTATTTTGAACAAAGAAATGTTGCTCCGTCGCAACATCCCCAATCCAAATTTCGACATCTGGACAAGCTCCATATAATTCGCCTCGTGTGTTATTAGCTGCTTATATTGCCCATCCATGTTCCATATCAATTGGCCATTTTTGCTTCTTATAAAGATCTTTAGACATGAGATTTATTTCAGAACCATGGTCGACTAAAGCAACTATTGGTTCTTGTATATCTCCTACTTTCACCAATACCTCAGTAGTTGCCCTTGCCCAATGCTTTCGAGTATAATGGCTCAAAGTTTCCATTTCCTTGTCACTAGAATTTTCGAAACGTACTCGATGATTATACCCATTCTTTTCATTTGTTGGTTGCTTGTAACCAATATCAACCTCTTCTTCATCTTTATATATTCTTGCATCAATAGCATGACTCATTCCACTTTCACCCATTAATTGCCTCTTTTGCTTAATGTTGTCAATGATAACATCATGAAACTCCTTCTTTGCAATTCCCAAGACTTCTTTCAATGTGAATTCCACCTTAGCATTTAATATACGTTCTTCCAACACCCCTTTCAAATTTGTTGCCGCTTCAATGTCAAAAAGTAGCTTATAAGCAATTGATTTGCCCTTATCTTTTGTCTCCCTTGTTTTCTCTCCCAATGATGTTGAGGTATCCTTTACAGGCAATTCTTGTGAAGCTGCCTCCCGAGCCTTGTCTCCTCGAGTTTGCTTCATAGAAGAATTTCCTTCTCTCGTATCATCAAAATTTTCTCGTCTCTTTTCTTCCATCAAAGCTTCATGTTGGCTCTTAGCAATATATGCATGAACTGAAAGAGACTCAACAGGATCCTCCTAACCTGTTGCACCTCGTATAGTAGCTGCAGTCTTCAATAACGCTTCTCGAGGTAATTTTCCTTCTTACATTGTAGAAATGGCAGAAGCCCAAAACTCACTAGTTTCCGTACTTCCACCAATTTCATCATCTATTCTAGCACCATAACTTGTACTTTCTCGTGCTGCTATTTCATGCTCTTTTAGGTAATCTTGAACCAATGCTCTCATTCCTCCCTTGCCAAAATTGGTTTGAAGAAGATCATCCCTATTTTTCAATGCTATCTTCGATTCTGTTTCAGGCTGTCCTATTCTCTGTGCCGTTTCAGAGAACGTTATTTTCAGTAAATGGATCTTTAAAAGGTAAAAACGGAGGAGAAAGCTGTGATGGCGGGAGCAAATTTCGGATCTAAGCTTTGACGGTGGGAGCCAATTTCGGATCCAAGATGGAAGATTGAAGAAATTCAGAGGATAAGGTTAGGGGAGAATAAGTTTTGGGGGGAGGTTTTCAAGATCGGGGGGAGAGCGAGCTTCATGCTTCGGGCGGTCAAAGAAGACAGAGATTTGGGTTTTTTTTTCTTCATAGGGTTTTGGGAAGACTGAGGCAATCGTTGCTGAAGTTAGTGTTGTAATGGTGAATCGGGATTTTTAATGAAGTGGGTTTGATTACTCTTAACTGTTTTGTGAAATCGAGTTACGTCTGAGATTGAAGAATTAAAAGGGTGTCTATAGGATTGAGTATGTGGAGTGAATGAAATTTATTGGGTTAATTTAACAAGACAGTCAATGGATATAAGATTGTAAGTACAAAGCGGTATTGAAGATTAATAGTTTGGGTTGTTCGGGGTTCTCTGTAACGTTTCGAGATCTATCGGCTGGGACAAAAAGGACTTTGACAAGCAATAAAAGGGCATCCGTATAGATTAACGGTATATTCTTGCAGTTGTTTATATTCTAACAGTCAAAAATAGATAGACTACTTGACTATTGGCGAATCTCCATACTACCTTCTACAGTAAGATGCCCGGCGCATTTTTGAGCAGGAAAGCACGTAATACGACAAAAGTGGTGAACCCAATGTGAAAGCTTGAGGTGGAAGGTATTGGATTTCGGTTGATTTTATCTTTATTTCATAGAAAACGAAAATAAAAATTTTGAAGGATTTTTGGGAGGAGTTTCTGGTGGGGATTCTTCTAAAGGACAAGGTATGCACATGGATCCGTCTATTGCTAGTATGTTTCAAGCCTTCACATTATCAATGCAGCAACTGCAAAGCAATGATCGAAAGGAAGCTTTCGTAACCAAAGCATTGCAAGCAGTGGTCAATAAAATTGATCAATTTGATGGAAGGAATATTTCAAGGTATTTAAGATTTTATGTTCGTGAAATGGAATTAAATCAGATTTCTGAGAAGAAAATGGTTGAACTAATTGGACTTGGAACGATACCGGAGATAAGAGACCATATTACATCGATTACGGATCATTATAGCATTGAAAAATATTGGGTAAGAGGACCCGGATTGGATTCTTGAAATTGGATCCAATTGGCTCTTCGAACTAGGCTCACCCGTCGTGTGAATTGGTCCTTTCTCTTCCACCAAACTCTCGTTATTCGAATCGAATGGAGCATTTCAGTATGCCCCGGCTGACTGTAACGGGGTGACTGAACTTGGCCACTCAATATTTGCACTGGAGTTGGTCGTTGCTCCCAATATTTGAGATAACTGAACATTAATAAAAGTCTCATTTCTTTATATTTTCACGGTCTACTCGTGTTACAATACGACAACGTGTTTTTCATGCTCTTCCTTGTTTTTGGAGAATATCAAAATATCATCCAAATAGTTGATAACAAAATCATCAAGGTATTCTCGAAAAATATCATTCATCATATGTTGAAAGACCGTTGGAACATTGATAAGACCAAAGGGCATGATATTATACTCAAAATGGCCATACCTTGTACGGAACGCTATCTTCCACTCATCTCCTTCCTTGATTCGTACAAGGTTGCAAGCTCCCCTTAGATCAATTTAGGTAAAGATCCTTGCACGTCCAAGTTGTTCTAAGAGACCAGAAATCAAGGGTAACGGATAACGATTCTTCTTTGTTACCTTGTTGAGGCCTCGATAGTCCACGCACATCCACAATGACCCATCTTTCTTCTTCACAAATAAGATAGGTACTCCAGTTGACGATTTTGAATGACGGATGAAGTTCTTGGCTAGATTCTCATCGATGTAGTTCCGCAACTCCGCCAACTCCATCTGCGATAGATTGTAGATTGGGCCAAAAGGCGGTTGTGCTCCTTCCTGCAAGTCTATGGTGCAATCATATGGTCAGTGTTCCGGTAGCATGTCGACATTCTTCTTTTGAAACACTTCTTTAAAATTCTTATATTGCTCAGGTATACTTGTTATCGAGATCTTCTCCCTGGTAGTTGGAGCCGCATAAATGACAAATGGTGTACCTTCCTTAGATGATCTTATAAATGCTCTTGCTCTAATGAATAAGGATTTCTCTATTCGGGGTTTTCTACTAGGCTTGCTCTTGGGTGGTTTTGTGGGAAAGGTCATCTTCTGTAATCTCCAATCTATGGATGGGTTATGCTTTTCCAACCAGGAAAGATCAAGAATAACAGGATTTGATGAGGTTTTAATAATATTGAAAATAATATGACTACTATGGCCCTTAAACATCACTTCTATAGGTTTTGATTCATGGGTGACACTACCAAACAATAAAGGTCGCCCATCTATGACCTCAACATGAACATGTTTGGATTTTTGTACTAAAGGAATCTTATGATGCTTCACAAATTCTTTGTCTAAGAAACAAGCAGATGCTCCTGAATCTAATAATGCTAAGGTTCTTAGTTTTTGAGGGCCAATAAGCAAAGGGATTGTAAAACAAAGGGCAGGTTGAGAAGAAAGAAAGGAACCTGGTTGTTGTTGCGATATTTCACTGTCCAGCCGCACGGTTCCTATTGTGGCTGGGCATCCTCGTTTTTCTGAAGAAACGTGCCCCTAGTCTTGACAATATGTCAATTTTGCTTCTTGGGGTAGTTTCTAAATTTGTGGCCTTCTTCACTGCAATATAAGCATAGACCTTCCTCCATACGCCGCTTTTTTTCTTCTAGGATAAGGGATTTGACACGTACCGCATCAATTTGCATGTCTTCTACCTCTGAATGTGAATTCACGCTGCTTGCCGACATAGTTGGTGCATGACAAATCATATGTTGTCTTGAACGTTGGTCTTGGCGGCGTTGGAATAGGCGATTATCGCACTTCAGAGCTTGGCTAATAGCTTCGTTGAGCGTTTGTGGATCAGAAAGAGTTAACAGCAAATCCTTCACATCATCCCTTAAACTCCAATAGAATTGACTCATCAACGCTTCTTCGTCCCAATTGATGTCGCATGCTAATTGCCTCAAATCCAATGCATAGACTGATGTAGAGCGCATCCCTTGTCGTAGTGATCGGATCTTTGTTGTAGCCCATCAAACCTTGTCGTGTTTACCAAATACTTCTGCAAATGCCTCCAAAAAGGTTTCAAAATTGTTTAGTATGGACGATCGTTTCTCAAACAAAGGAGCAAACCATGATAGAGCTTGTCCCATAAGTAAGGTTCCAACAAGTCCAACACGTGACTCCTCTGATGGATAGCGTTCGGGCTATAAAACTGTTATCAACCTGATTTGATTGACGAATCCTCGAAACTTGGAATGCATACCATCAAACTTGTCCGGAAGGCTAACTCGGGGCTCCTTATGTTAAAGAACCAGTAGTGCTTGTCGAACCTGAGGCAAAGTTGCTTCTCCAAGTACAGAAGTTTGAGGCTGGTGCAACCTAGATTGTACCATCCCAGATGCTCCATCATTATGAAGCCTTGCCACGACTCCTTCAATCTCTGCAGTTCTTTGCGATAACGTAGCGAGGGCATTCATGATAGCATCCAACTTGGACTCCGAACTTTTCGTCATACTAATGTCTTGGCCTCCGACCATTCTAAGAGAAGGACAGAAATGACTCTTCAAGAAGACAATATTGGTTTAGAGGAGGGTACTCCGCAACCTCTAAAATGCCTTAAGAGCTTCAAGAAAAGGAGTAATCCACTCTCTCCAAGAAGAATAAGACTTCAATATTATAACAAAAGAAGTATCAGTTTAGAGGAAGGTAATCCGCAACCTCTAAAATGCTAGTACACTTTCAAACAGAGGGGTAATCTGCACTCTAACAAGGAAGAAACTAACTCTGATAATTGAGGTGAATAAAGTCTTGACAAACTGTCACGGACACAGAAATACAAACTCGAGATCTAATAAGAAGTTCAAGAAGAACTGGCAAGAACTAAATTAATCAGATGAATACAAGAACAACACCAGAGAGGTGAGCTAGAGCTCCAAGAGATGTATTGTCAAGACTGAAGAACTCTTCAGCCTCAATTCCAATATATACTCCTATTTAAGAAGCTTCTCAAGCAACTTCTACCAACTAGGAAGCTTCTAGAAAGTTCCAGAGACTTGCTTCTAGAAGGTTCTAGAAACTTATCTCTAGAAGATTCTAAGAACTATGTCCCTAATATCTTCTACCAACTAAGAAGCTTCTAGAAGGTTCCAGAGACTTGCTTCTAGAAGGTTCTAGAAACTTGTTTCTAGAAGGTTCTAAAAACTATGTCCCTAACATCTTCTACTAACTAAGAAGCTTCTAAAAGGTTCCAGAGACTTGCTTCTAGAAGGTTCTAGAAACTTGTCTCTAGAGGGTTCTAAGGACTATGTCCCTAACAAGATGTAGGATTACATGCCAAATTAGAAAAGTGTATATTTCATACTACTCAAGTTGACTTCTTAGGATACATCATTTCTAACGAAGGCCTTATCATGGATCCTAAGAAGGTTCAAACTATCATAGATTGGAAGATTCTAAGAACAGTATGAGATGTGCAATGCTTTTTGGACTTTGTTAATTACTATCGAATCTTCATCAAGAATTTTTTTCAAGTTGTAGCTCGACTTACATGTTTGACTTGTAAACACAAACTTGAGTAGAATAAAGTAGTAGAAGCATCATTTGATGTTTTAAAGAAAGAATTTATTTCTGTACCAATCTTATATTTCGTTGACTTTTCCAAGGCATTTTTTATGGAAATAGATGAGTCAAATTTTGTTATAGGTGTCGTATTGTCACAAATGGGAACAGATGACAAACTCCATCTAATAGCTTTCCATTCGAGGAAATTTTTAGCAGCCGAAATTAATTATGACATCCATGACAAAGACCTCCTTGCAATCGTGGATTCATTTCAAGAATGGCATCATTATCTAGAAGGCACTTCAAATCCAGTTACCATGTATACAGACCATAAGAACCTCAAGAACTTCATGTCAACATGAATCTTGAATCATCGTCAAGCCCATTGGAGCATGTTTTTATATAGACTCAATTTCAAGATCACTTATCGACCCAAAAAGCAACAAGGTCTATCGGATGTTCTTTCTAGACGTTCTTATCTTGCACATGTCACGGCCATAATCATGTAAGCTAATAATTACATATAGAAATAGATAGAAGTAAGTAAAAGTAGATAAAAGTAAGTTAATTCTATAATATTTAATATAGAAGCTTCCTAGAAACTTCCTAGATGCTACTTTGACTTCATAGGTGTCTTTAATTGACTTTTTGGATTAGAAACGTGGTCAACAAGTTGGCCATGTGCCACACATGTTGTTAGCTTGAAGATCAAGCTAACTATGTGGCCCACACGTAGAAAAACTTGCCTTGTAAGTCAAGGCATGTGTCCTACAAAGTCAACACATATTGGAGGTCCTATAGAACGTCGCCACGTAGCCCCTAGTTAGATAGTATATATAGAGACAAGAGTGAAGGCTTCTTCACTCTTGTCAACTCCTTTCTTACTTCTAGTCCAGGTTCAAGAGTCTTTAGTTTCTTGTCTTGTGGCAATAGCCATTCCAGTTTCCTTTTAATATACCTACTTGTTTATATTTTGACTTATTATATCGAGATAGCCTTTTTGTGTATATTTTCCCTCATCGAGTCTTTGTCCTTGACAGATTGACAAGAGTGCACTTACAATATCAGAGCTTTATTTTTCTTGGGTGAGAGTGGATTACCCCTTTCTCTTGACAAGACATAAGCGTATTAGAAGTTTGCGGATTACCCACTTCTAAACTGATATTGTTCTTAGTATCTTCTTTGTTATCAAGTCTTTCTTTTCTTTTGTCTTGAGCAGTATCAAACAAATTTTTCTTCTTAGTGTCATTATGGCAGAGCTTGTTGAAATGAAGAGTGCAATGGCACAAATGCAAGAACAAATGAGGGAGTTAATACTTGCGATGCATCAACTCAATTCACCAACATAGGAAAGAACAAGAATAGTAGAAAGTGGGGATATAGCGATGATCGGAGCTGCTTCAACATCTACAACAAATCATGTTCTTTTTCCAGATGTACAACACCCTGTAAGTACTAGAAAACCAAGAATTGCCTTACCCAAGAAATTTGATGGTACGAGATCTAAGTTTCGAGGGTTCATCAATCAAGTACAAATGGCAATTGAACTTCAACCGCAAAGCTATCCAACTCCAGGATCACAAGTCAGGTTTATTGGCACTCTACTTTCTAGTTCTGCATTATCGTAGTTTTCGTCTTTTCTTGAACAACGAAATCCAATATTGGACAATTTGGAAGCTTTTTTGGCGGAGTTTTGATCTATGTATGGTGAACACGATGCAACTCGTGTTGCAACAAATAAGATCCAAATTCTATGACAAGGAAATCGCTCAGTAACAGTGTATGCTTCACAATTTCGACAACTTGTAATTGACATCAAGTGGGATGATGCTGCACTCATCAGTCAATTTCTTTATGGATTGCAATACGAAGTAAAGAAATTGATGCTCAACTTACCTGATCCTCAAACTTTGAGTCAAGCAATCGATTTTGCGGTAAAATGTGATAATCGACTTTTCAAATTTCGATCCGAGAATCATTCACGGGAACCTCAACGTTATTACTCAATGGAAACATCAACATCTTTGCCAAACGTACATTCGAAAGTAGAAGACATGCAAATTGACGCGGTACGTTTTAAACCCCTAACTGAGCAAGAAAAGATTCGTCGTCGTCAAGAAGGATTATGTTTATATTGCGGAGAACCTAAGCACATTTCTCAACATTGTCCAAAGAAACGACGCAACTATAAAATGAGGGGTACGACGGTCAAAGAAGACAACATGTCGGAAAACGGATTCGTCCAGCTACAATAGGGACCGTGCAGCTGGAACCTTGTACAATTCCTAATGAAGGTCCTATCCTCTCCTCAAAACCCTCTCCTTGTTTTATAATAGACTTATATTTAGGACCTAAGAATTACAAAGCCTCTGCTTTATTAGATTCGAGAGCCTCAGCATGTTTTTTAGATGAACAATTTGTTAAAAGTCGTAAAATACCCTTTGTACAGAAACCTAAACCAGTACATGTAGAAGTCATAGATAGTCGTCCCTTGTCTTCTGGAGATGTCACTCATGAAACTCATCCTATAAAAGTAACAATAGACAGTCATGATAGCTACATAGCTTTTAACATAATTAAATCCCCGTCAAATCCAGTTATTTTAGGTTTACCCTGGCTAGAAAAATATAACCCTCGAATAGATTGGAATTCACGTAAACTTGACTTTTTCCAAAGTGTTATTAATAGTTCTACCAACCAAGTAAAAAATTATAAGTCTAGTATAGTAAAACCCGTACTGATAGGTGCAAAAGCATTTATACACGCAGCAAAAGAAGGATCAACTTTTGCTATTTATGCTGCACCTGTTTCTGAAAACGTAAAGACTTCAAGTGGCATTCCAAGTCAATATTAGGAGTATCAAGACGTTTTTGAGATAAAGAATGCAGATATTCTTCCTGAGCATCGCCCATATGATTGTTCAATCGACCTCAAGGAAGGAACTCAGCCACCATTTAGACCAATTTACAGTTTATCGCAAGATGAGATAGCTGAACTCAAGACATATATTGACGAGAATTTAGAGAAGAATTTCATACGCCATTCAAAATCTCCAGCAGGAGCTCCAATTCTATTCGTAAAGAAAAAAGATGGATCTTTACGAATGTGTCTTGATTATCGAGGACTCAACAAGATCACAATCAAGAACAGGTATCGATTACCTTTGATATCAGGACTCCTTGACCAGTTGAATCAAGCTAAGATCTATACAAAAATAGATCTAAGAGGAGCATATAATCTAGTACGGATCAAAGAAGGAGATGAATGGAAGACTGCGTTTCGAACCAGGTATGGATATTTCAAATATAATGTCATGCCCTTTGGACTCACGAATGCACCAGCTGCTTTTCAAGATCTCATGAATGATGTATTTCATGAATTCTTAGACAATTTTATCGACTGCTATCTAGACGATATCCTGATCTATTCTAAGAACGTCGAAGAACATGAAATACATGTTCGTCAAGTATTACAAAAACTTAGAGATGCAGGATTGTACGCCAAGATGGAAAAGTGTGTATTTCATACTACTCAAGTTGATTTTTTAGGATACATCATTTCAAATGATGGTCTCATGATGGATTCTAAGAAAGTCCAAACAATCATGGATTGGAAGATTCCAAGGACAGTAAGAGATGTCCAATGTTTCTTGGGATTTGCCAATTACTATCGGATCTTCATCAAAGATTTCTCACGAGTTGCAGCTCCACTTACACGCTTGACTAGTAAAGATAAATTCCAATGGAATCAAGAAGCGGAAGCAGCATTTGAAGCCTTGAAGACATCGTTTGTCTCTGCACCAGTCTTATATCGTGTTGACTTTTCCAAGGCATTTTTTATGGAAACAGATGCATCAGATTTTGCCTTGGATGCAGTTTTATCACAAATGGGAACAGATGACAAACTTCATCCGATAGCTTTTCATTCAAGAAAATTCTCAGCAACCGAGATCAATTATGAGATCCACGATAAAGAACTTCTTGCGATCGTGGATTCCTTTCAAGAATGGCGTCATTATCTAGAAGGCGCTTCTAGTCCAGTCACTGTGTATACAGATCACAAGAACCTCGAGTATTTCATGTCAGCACGCGTATTGAATCATCGTCAAGCTCGTTGGAGTATGTCTTTGTCAAGATTCGAGTTCATTATTACTTATCGGCCAAGAAAACAACAAGGTTTGTCTGATGCCCTATCTAGACGTTCTTATTTTGTACCAAAAGAAGGAGATGCAGCTTTTGAGCAACAAAAAACGGTCCTCTTGAAACCAGAGCAATTTCATCTCCGAGCAATGAAATCAACATTGACTGTTGATTCAACTTTTCTCAAGCAAATCCAGTCCAGTATGTCCTCAAACCCTCTTGTTTATATCGAAAATAATTCTTCCAAGTCTCATGATCCTTCTAAGTTCGAGTTCAAGAATAATCTATTATATTTTGAAGGATGCCTATATGTTCCAGAAGGAGAAGCACGTTTACGTGTTCTTCAAGCACGTCAAGACTTTCCAACAGCAGGGCACTTTGGATATAATAAGACTTTGGAACTCATATCAAGAGATTTTTGGTGGCCACAAATGTGGAAGTCAGTCAAAGACTTTGTAAAATCATGTGATATTTGTTGAAGATCAAAAATTCCTCGTCATCGACCTTACGGACTTCTTCAGCCATTACCTATACCAGAACAACCATGGTCTTCTGTTTCTATGGATTTCATCACAGATCTTCCAAGCTCAAGATCTTATGATTCTATATTTGTGATAGTAGATCGTTTCACCAAGATGGCACATTTTGTGCCATGTATAAAATCTATCACAGGTGAAGAAACAGCTAAGCTTTTCATTGATAATATCTATCGCTATCATGGATTACGTAAAGATATCATATCGGATAGGGGAACTCAATTTGTGTCAAGATTTTGGAGGATCCTTTTCAAGATTTTAAAAGTGGACATAAAGCTATCTTCGGCTTTCCATCCTCAAACTGATGGACAAACAGAGCGCGTAAACCAAATCTTGGAGCAATATTTAAGGTGTACTATCAACTACCAACAAGATGATTGGACAACCCTTCTGCCATTGGCAGAGTTTGCTTATAATAATATGGTACATTCTTCCACGCAACAAACACCTTTCTTTGCCAATTATGGCTATCATCCACGACTTGATACTTTTGATTTTTCAAAAGTTGATAATCCTGCAGTAGAAGATATGGCAAATCGGTTGTCAGAGTTACATGCAATAATGAAGATGCAATTGAAGGAAGCTCAAGAACGACAAAAGATAAACGCAGATCTATATCGTAAGGAGCAACCACAACTCAACGTGGGTGATAAGGTATGGCTACTTCGTCGCAATATCAAGACTACTCGACCTTGTGACAAGTTGGACTATTGTAGGCTTGGCCCCTTTTCTGTTTCTGAACAGATCAACCCAGTTGCATATCGGTTACATCTACCGGAGTCAATGAAGATCCATCCTGTATTCCACGTGTCTCTTCTTGAACCATATAAGATAGTGGATATACAAGGAAGAAGACAAATGCCACCACCTCCTATAGAAGTAGATAATAATGAAGAATTTGAGGTGGAAGAGATATTAGACTCAAGGCGGCGCCGAAATAAGCTGAAATATCTTGTTCATTGGCACGGATATGATATTAGTGAACGCACATGGGAGCCATCCAGGAATCTAGCAAATGCATCAGCTAAAGTCAAAGTTTTTCATCAACGACATCCATCAAAACCAAGATGAAAATCTCTCTTATAAAAGAGACAAGATTGAGGCAAGATAACATTCAATTTCCTATCCTTGTTTGTAACTTCTTTGTATTTGTGACGCTAATTAGATGGAGAGCCAACAACCAGCGGATTCAACTCAAGAACCTTTGTTTGTTGACTTGCCGGACGAGACATTACGATTGTCACAACCTTCAAGACGACGCAATCGAGATGAAGATCTTCAAGAATGACATGTTCTTCTTCGAATAGATGGTGAGATACAACGCATTTGGTATCATGATTTGGGAAGGGACTCCCGATGTTTGGTGATTTTGCTAGAGGTAGGAACAACTCCTGATGGTGTTCCAAATATTCTATTCGAAGGAAGTTACGAAGGCCTCAACAATGATCAAATAACTGGGTGGTCTTTCCGCCCTAGTATGGGACACTACCGATGGTTGAAAGGCCCTATCAATCATCTTCGAAGAAAACAGATATCAGAGTATGTAGCGAATACAATTCATCGCATCATAGATTTTCTCAACATATGATGACCGCTCCTCGTGGAACTCGTCTCTAGAAGGGGGGGTAATGTCACGGCCATAATCATGTAAGCTAATAATTACATATAGAAATAGATAGAAGTAAGTAAAAGTAGATAAAAGTAAGTTAATTCTATAATATTTAATATAGAAGCTTCCTAGAAACTTCCTAGATGCTACTTTGACTTCATAGGTGTCTTTAATTGACTTTTTGGATTAGAAACGTGGTCAACAAGTTGGCCATGTGCCACACATGTTGTTAGCTTGAAGATCAAGCTAACTATGTGGCCCACACGTAGAAAAACTTGCCTTGTAAGTCAAGGCATGTGTCCTACAAAGTCAACACATATTGGAGGTCCTATAGAACGTCGCCACATAGCCCCTAGTTAGATAGTATATATAGAGACAAGAGTGAAGGCTTCTTCACTCTTGTCAACTCCTTTCTTACTTCTAGTCCAGGTTCAAGAGTCTTTAGTTTCTTGTCTTGTGGCAATAGCCATTCCAGTTTCCTTTTAATATACCTACTTGTTTATATTTTGACTTATTATATCGAGATAGCCTTTTTGTGTATATTTTCCCTCATCGAGTCTTTGTCCTTGACAGATTGACAAGAGTGCACTTACAATATCAGAGCTTTATTTTTCTTGGGTGAGAGTGGATTACCCCTTTCTCTTGACAAGACATAAGCGTATTAGAAGTTTGCGGATTACCCACTTCTAAACTGATATTGTTCTTAGTATCTTCTTTGTTATCAAGTCTTTCTTTTCTTTTGTCTTGAGCAGTATCAAACAAATTTTTCTTCTTAGTGTCATTATGGCAGAGCTTGTTGAAATGAAGAGTGCAATGGCACAAATGCAAGAACAAATGAGGGAGTTAATACTTGCGATGCATCAACTCAATTCACCAACATAGGAAAGAACAAGAATAGTAGAAAGTGGGGATATAGCGATGATCGGAGCTGCTTCAACATCTACAACAAATCATGTTCTTTTTCCAGATGTACAACACCCTGTAAGTACTAGAAAACCAAGAATTGCCTTACCCAAGAAATTTGATGGTACGAGATCTAAGTTTCGAGGGTTCATCAATCAAGTACAAATGGCAATTGAACTTCAACCGCAAAGCTATCCAACTCCAGGATCACAAGTCAGGTTTATTGGCACTCTACTTTCTAGTTCTGCATTATCGTAGTTTTCGTCTTTTCTTGAACAACGAAATCCAATATTGGACAATTTGGAAGCTTTTTTGGCGGAGTTTTGATCTATGTATGGTGAACACGATGCAACTCGTGTTGCAACAAATAAGATCCAAATTCTATGACAAGGAAATCGCTCAGTAACAGTGTATGCTTCACAATTTCGACAACTTGTAATTGACATCAAGTGGGATGATGCTGCACTCATCAGTCAATTTCTTTATGGATTGCAATACGAAGTAAAGAAATTGATGCTCAACTTACCTGATCCTCAAACTTTGAGTCAAGCAATCGATTTTGCGGTAAAATGTGATAATCGACTTTTCAAATTTCGATCCGAGAATCATTCACGGGAACCTCAACGTTATTACTCAATGGAAACATCAACATCTTTGCCAAACGTACATTCGAAAGTAGAAGACATGCAAATTGACGCGGTACGTTTTAAACCCCTAACTGAGCAAGAAAAGATTCGTCGTCGTCAAGAAGGATTATGTTTATATTGCGGAGAACCTAAGCACATTTCTCAACATTATCCAAAGAAACGACGCAACTATAAAATGAGGGGTACGACGGTCAAAGAAGACAACATGTCGGAAAACGGATTCGTCCAGCTACAATAGGGACCGTGCAGCTGGAACCTTGTACAATTCCTAATGAAGGTCCTATCCTCTCCTCAAAACCCTCTCCTTGTTTTATAATAGACTTATATTTAGGACCTAAGAATTACAAAGCCTCTGCTTTATTAGATTCGAGAGCCTCAGCATGTTTTTTAGATGAACAATTTGTTAAAAGTCGTAAAATACCCTTTGTACAGAAACCTAAACCAGTACATGTAGAAGTCATAGATAGTCGTCCCTTGTCTTCTGGAGATGTCACTCATGAAACTCATCCTATAAAAGTAACAATAGACAGTCATGATAGCTACATAGCTTTTAACATAATTAAATCCCCGTCAAATCCAGTTATTTTAGGTTTACCCTGGCTAGAAAAATATAACCCTCGAATAGATTGGAATTCACGTAAACTTGACTTTTTCCAAAGTGTTATTAATAGTTCTACCAACCAAGTAAAAAATTATAAGTCTAGTATAGTAAAACCCGTACTGATAGGTGCAAAAGCATTTATACACGCAGCAAAAGAAGGATCAACTTTTGCTATTTATGCTGCACCTGTTTCTGAAAACGTAAAGACTTCAAGTGGCATTCCAAGTCAATATTAGGAGTATCAAGACGTTTTTGAGATAAAGAATGCAGATATTCTTCCTGAGCATCGCCCATATGATTGTTCAATCGACCTCAAGGAAGGAACTCAGCCACCATTTAGACCAATTTACAGTTTATCGCAAGATGAGATAGCTGAACTCAAGACATATATTGACGAGAATTTAGAGAAGAATTTCATACGCCATTCAAAATCTCCAGCAGGAGCTCCAATTCTATTCGTAAAGAAAAAAGATGGATCTTTACGAATGTGTCTTGATTATCGAGGACTCAACAAGATCACAATCAAGAACAGGTATCGATTACCTTTGATATCAGGACTCCTTGACCAGTTGAATCAAGCTAAGATCTATACAAAAATAGATCTAAGAGGAGCATATAATCTAGTACGGATCAAAGAAGGAGATGAATGGAAGACTGCGTTTCGAACCAGGTATGGATATTTCAAATATAATGTCATGCCCTTTGGACTCACGAATGCACCAGCTGCTTTTCAAGATCTCATGAATGATGTATTTCATGAATTCTTAGACAATTTTATCGACTGCTATCTAGACGATATCCTGATCTATTCTAAGAACGTCGAAGAACATGAAATACATGTTCGTCAAGTATTACAAAAACTTAGAGATGCAGGATTGTACGCCAAGATGGAAAAGTGTGTATTTCATACTACTCAAGTTGATTTTTTAGGATACATCATTTCAAATGATGGTCTCATGATGGATTCTAAGAAAGTCCAAACAATCATGGATTGGAAGATTCCAAGGACAGTAAGAGATGTCCAATGTTTCTTGGGATTTGCCAATTACTATCGGATCTTCATCAAAGATTTCTCACGAGTTGCAGCTCCACTTACACGCTTGACTAGTAAAGATAAATTCCAATGGAATCAAGAAGCGGAAGCAGCATTTGAAGCCTTGAAGACATCGTTTGTCTCTGCACCAGTCTTATATCGTGTTGACTTTTCCAAGGCATTTTTTATGGAAACAGATGCATCAGATTTTGCCTTGGATGCAGTTTTATCACAAATGGGAACAGATGACAAACTTCATCCGATAGCTTTTCATTCAAGAAAATTCTCAGCAACCGAGATCAATTATGAGATCCACGATAAAGAACTTCTTGCGATCGTGGATTCCTTTCAAGAATGGCGTCATTATCTAGAAGGCGCTTCTAGTCCAGTCACTGTGTATACAGATCACAAGAACCTCGAGTATTTCATGTCAGCACGCGTATTGAATCATCGTCAAGCTCGTTGGAGTATGTCTTTGTCAAGATTCGAGTTCATTATTACTTATCGGCCAAGAAAACAACAAGGTTTGTCTGATGCCCTATCTAGACGTTCTTATTTTGTACCAAAAGAAGGAGATGCAGCTTTTGAGCAACAAAAAACGGTCCTCTTGAAACCAGAGCAATTTCATCTCCGAGCAATGAAATCAACATTGACTGTTGATTCAACTTTTCTCAAGCAAATCCAGTCCAGTATGTCCTCAAACCCTCTTGTTTATATCGAAAATAATTCTTCCAAGTCTCATGATCCTTCTAAGTTCGAGTTCAAGAATAATCTATTATATTTTGAAGGATGCCTATATGTTCCAGAAGGAGAAGCACGTTTACGTGTTCTTCAAGCACGTCAAGACTTTCCAACAGCAGGGCACTTTGGATATAATAAGACTTTGGAACTCATATCAAGAGATTTTTGGTGGCCACAAATGTGGAAGTCAGTCAAAGACTTTGTAAAATCATGTGATATTTGTTGAAGATCAAAAATTCCTCGTCATCGACCTTACGGACTTCTTCAGCCATTACCTATACCAGAACAACCATGGTCTTCTGTTTCTATGGATTTCATCACAGATCTTCCAAGCTCAAGATCTTATGATTCTATATTTGTGATAGTAGATCGTTTCACCAAGATGGCACATTTTGTGCCATGTATAAAATCTATCACAGGTGAAGAAACAGCTAAGCTTTTCATTGATAATATCTATCGCTATCATGGATTACGTAAAGATATCATATCGGATAGGGGAACTCAATTTGTGTCAAGATTTTGGAGGATCCTTTTCAAGATTTTAAAAGTGGACATAAAGCTATCTTCGGCTTTCCATCCTCAAACTGATGGACAAACAGAGCGCGTAAACCAAATCTTGGAGCAATATTTAAGGTGTACTATCAACTACCAACAAGATGATTGGACAACCCTTCTGCCATTGGCAGAGTTTGCTTATAATAATATGGTACATTCTTCCACGCAACAAACACCTTTCTTTGCCAATTATGGCTATCATCCACGACTTGATACTTTTGATTTTTCAAAAGTTGATAATCCTGCAGTAGAAGATATGGCAAATCGGTTGTCAGAGTTACATGCAATAATGAAGATGCAATTGAAGGAAGCTCAAGAACGACAAAAGATAAACGCAGATCTATATCGTAAGGAGCAACCACAACTCAACGTGGGTGATAAGGTATGGCTACTTCGTCGCAATATCAAGACTACTCGACCTTGTGACAAGTTGGACTATTGTAGGCTTGGCCCCTTTTCTGTTTCTGAACAGATCAACCCAGTTGCATATCGGTTACATCTACCGGAGTCAATGAAGATCCATCCTGTATTCCACGTGTCTCTTCTTGAACCATATAAGATAGTGGATATACAAGGAAGAAGACAAATGCCACCACCTCCTATAGAAGTAGATAATAATGAAGAATTTGAGGTGGAAGAGATATTAGACTCAAGGCGGCGCCGAAATAAGCTGAAATATCTTGTTCATTGGCACGGATATGATATTAGTGAACGCACATGGGAGCCATCCAGGAATCTAGCAAATGCATCAGCTAAAGTCAAAGTTTTTCATCAACGACATCCATCAAAACCAAGATGAAAATCTCTCTTATAAAAGAGACAAGATTGAGGCAAGATAACATTCAATTTCCTATCCTTGTTTGTAACTTCTTTGTATTTGTGACGCTAATTAGATGGAGAGCCAACAACCAGCGGATTCAACTCAAGAACCTTTGTTTGTTGACTTGCCGGACGAGACATTACGATTGTCACAACCTTCAAGACGACGCAATCGAGATGAAGATCTTCAAGAATGACATGTTCTTCTTCGAATAGATGGTGAGATACAACGCATTTGGTATCATGATTTGGGAAGGGACTCCCGATGTTTGGTGATTTTGCTAGAGGTAGGAACAACTCCTGATGGTGTTCCAAATATTCTATTCGAAGGAAGTTACGAAGGCCTCAACAATGATCAAATAACTGGGTGGTCTTTCCGCCCTAGTATGGGACACTACCGATGGTTGAAAGGCCCTATCAATCATCTTCGAAGAAAACAGATATCAGAGTATGTAGCGAATACAATTCATCGCATCATAGATTTTCTCAACATATGATGACCGCTCCTCGTGGAACTCGTCTCTAGAAGGGGGGGTAATGTCACGGCCATAATCATGTAAGCTAATAATTACATATAGAAATAGATAGAAGTAAGTAAAAGTAGATAAAAGTAAGTTAATTCTATAATATTTAATATAGAAGCTTCCTAGAAACTTCCTAGATGCTACTTTGACTTCATAGGTGTCTTTAATTGACTTTTTGGATTAGAAACGTGGTCAACAAGTTGGCCATGTGCCACACATGTTGTTAGCTTGAAGATCAAGCTAACTATGTGGCCCACACGTAGAAAAACTTGCCTTGTAAGTCAAGGCATGTGTCCTACAAAGTCAACACATATTGGAGGTCCTATAGAACGTCGCCACGTAGCCCCTAGTTAGATAGTATATATAGAGACAAGAGTGAAGGCTTCTTCACTCTTGTCAACTCCTTTCTTACTTCTAGTCCAGGTTCAAGAGTCTTTAGTTTCTTGTCTTGTGGCAATAGCCATTCCAGTTTCCTTTTAATATACCTACTTGTTTATATTTTGACTTATTATATCGAGATAGCCTTTTTGTGTATATTTTCCCTCATCGAGTCTTTGTCCTTGACAGATTGACAAGAGTGCACTTACAATATCAGAGCTTTATTTTTCTTGGGTGAGAGTGGATTACCCCTTTCTCTTGACAAGACATAAGCGTATTAGAAGTTTGCGGATTACCCACTTCTAAACTGATATTGTTCTTAGTATCTTCTTTGTTATCAAGTCTTTCTTTTCTTTTGTCTTGAGCAGTATCAAACAAATTTTTCTTCTTAGTGTCATTATGGCAGAGCTTGTTGAAATGAAGAGTGCAATGGCACAAATGCAAGAACAAATGAGGGAGTTAATACTTGCGATGCATCAACTCAATTCACCAACATAGGAAAGAACAAGAATAGTAGAAAGTGGGGATATAGCGATGATCGGAGCTGCTTCAACATCTACAACAAATCATGTTCTTTTTCCAGATGTACAACACCCTGTAAGTACTAGAAAACCAAGAATTGCCTTACCCAAGAAATTTGATGGTACGAGATCTAAGTTTCGAGGGTTCATCAATCAAGTACAAATGGCAATTGAACTTCAACCGCAAAGCTATCCAACTCCAGGATCACAAGTCAGGTTTATTGGCACTCTACTTTCTAGTTCTGCATTATCGTAGTTTTCGTCTTTTCTTGAACAACGAAATCCAATATTGGACAATTTGGAAGCTTTTTTGGCGGAGTTTTGATCTATGTATGGTGAACACGATGCAACTCGTGTTGCAACAAATAAGATCCAAATTCTATGACAAGGAAATCGCTCAGTAACAGTGTATGCTTCACAATTTCGACAACTTGTAATTGACATCAAGTGGGATGATGCTGCACTCATCAGTCAATTTCTTTATGGATTGCAATATGAAGTAAAGAAATTGATGCTCAACTTACCTGATCCTCAAACTTTGAGTCAAGCAATCGATTTTGCGGTAAAATGTGATAATCGACTTTTCAAATTTCGATCCGAGAATCATTCACGGGAACCTCAACGTTATTACTCAATGGAAACATCAACATCTTTGCCAAACGTACATTCGAAAGTAGAAGACATGCAAATTGACGCGGTACGTTTTAAACCCCTAACTGAGCAAGAAAAGATTCGTCGTCGTCAAGAAGGATTATGTTTATATTGCGGAGAACCTAAGCACATTTCTCAACATTATCCAAAGAAACGACGCAACTATAAAATGAGGGGTACGACGGTCAAAGAAGACAACATGTCGGAAAACGGATTCGTCCAGCTACAATAGGGACCGTGCAGCTGGAACCTTGTACAATTCCTAATGAAGGTCCTATCCTCTCCTCAAAACCCTCTCCTTGTTTTATAATAGACTTATATTTAGGACCTAAGAATTACAAAGCCTCTGCTTTATTAGATTCGAGAGCCTCAGCATGTTTTTTAGATGAACAATTTGTTAAAAGTCGTAAAATACCCTTTGTACAGAAACCTAAACCAGTACATGTAGAAGTCATAGATAGTCGTCCCTTGTCTTCTGGAGATGTCACTCATGAAACTCATCCTATAAAAGTAACAATAGACAGTCATGATAGCTACATAGCTTTTAACATAATTAAATCCCCGTCAAATCCAGTTATTTTAGGTTTACCCTGGCTAGAAAAATATAACCCTCGAATAGATTGGAATTCACGTAAACTTGACTTTTTCCAAAGTGTTATTAATAGTTCTACCAACCAAGTAAAAAATTATAAGTCTAGTATAGTAAAACCCGTACTGATAGGTGCAAAAGCATTTATACACGCAGCAAAAGAAGGATCAACTTTTGCTATTTATGCTGCACCTGTTTCTGAAAACGTAAAGACTTCAAGTGGCATTCCAAGTCAATATTAGGAGTATCAAGACGTTTTTGAGATAAAGAATGCAGATATTCTTCCTGAGCATCGCCCATATGATTGTTCAATCGACCTCAAGGAAGGAACTCAGCCACCATTTAGACCAATTTACAGTTTATCGCAAGATGAGATAGCTGAACTCAAGACATATATTGACGAGAATTTAGCGAAGAATTTCATACGCCATTCAAAATCTCCAGCAGGAGCTCCAATTCTATTCGTAAAGAAAAAAGATGGATCTTTACGAATGTGTCTTGATTATCGAGGACTCAACAAGATCACAATCAAGAACAGGTATCGATTACCTTTGATATCAGGACTCCTTGACCAGTTGAATCAAGCTAAGATCTATACAAAAATAGATCTAAGAGGAGCATATAATCTAGTACGGATCAAAGAAGGAGATGAATGGAAGACTGCGTTTCGAACCAGGTATGGATATTTCAAATATAATGTCATGCCCTTTGGACTCACGAATGCACCAGCTGCTTTTCAAGATCTCATGAATGATGTATTTCATGAATTCTTAGACAATTTTATCGACTGCTATCTAGACGATATCCTGATCTATTCTAAGAACGTCGAAGAACATGAAATACATGTTCGTCAAGTATTACAAAAACTTAGAGATGCAGGATTGTACACCAAGATGGAAAAGTGTGTATTTCATACTACTCAAGTTGATTTTTTAGGATACATCATTTCAAATGATGGTCTCATGATGGATTCTAAGAAAGTCCAAACAATCATGGATTGGAAGATTCCAAGGACAGTAAGAGATGTCCAATGTTTCTTGGGATTTGCCAATTACTATCGGATCTTCATCAAAGATTTCTCACGAGTTGCAGCTCCACTTACACGCTTGACTAGTAAAGATAAATTCCAATGGAATCAAGAAGCGGAAGCAGCATTTGAAGCCTTGAAGACATCGTTTGTCTCTGCACCAGTCTTATATCGTGTTGACTTTTCCAAGGCATTTTTTATGGAAACAGATGCATCAGATTTTGCCTTGGATGCAGTTTTATCACAAATGGGAACAGATGACAAACTTCATCCGATAGCTTTTCATTCAAGAAAATTCTCAGCAACCGAGATCAATTATGAGATCCACGATAAAGAACTTCTTGCGATCGTGGATTCCTTTCAAGAATGGCGTCATTATCTAGAAGGCGCTTCTAGTCCAGTCACTGTGTATACAGATCACAAGAACCTCGAGTATTTCATGTCAGCACGCGTATTGAATCATCGTCAAGCTCGTTGGAGTATGTCTTTGTCAAGATTCGAGTTCATTATTACTTATCGGCCAAGAAAACAACAAGGTTTGTCTGATGCCCTATCTAGACGTTCTTATTTTGTACCAAAAGAAGGAGATGCAGCTTTTGAGCAACAAAAAACGGTCCTCTTGAAACCAGAGCAATTTCATCTCCGAGCAATGAAATCAACATTGACTGTTGATTCAACTTTTCTCAAGCAAATCCAGTCCAGTATGTCCTCAAACCCTCTTGTTTATATCGAAAATAATTCTTCCAAGTCTCATGATCCTTCTAAGTTCGAGTTCAAGAATAATCTATTATATTTTGAAGGATGCCTATATGTTCCAGAAGGAGAAGCACGTTTACGTGTTCTTCAAGCACGTCAAGACTTTCCAACAGCAGGGCACTTTGGATATAATAAGACTTTGGAACTCATATCAAGAGATTTTTGGTGGCCACAAATGTGGAAGTCAGTCAAAGACTTTGTAAAATCATGTGATATTTGTTGAAGATCAAAAATTCCTCGTCATCGACCTTACGGACTTCTTCAGCCATTACCTATACCAGAACAACCATGGTCTTCTGTTTCTATGGATTTCATCACAGATCTTCCAAGCTCAAGATCTTATGATTCTATATTTGTGATAGTAGATCGTTTCACCAAGATGGCACATTTTGTGCCATGTATAAAATCTATCACAGGTGAAGAAACAGCTAAGCTTTTCATTGATAATATCTATCGCTATCATGGATTACGTAAAGATATCATATCGGATAGGGGAACTCAATTTGTGTCAAGATTTTGGAGGATCCTTTTCAAGATTTTAAAAGTGGACATAAAGCTATCTTCGGCTTTCCATCCTCAAACTGATGGACAAACAGAGCGCGTAAACCAAATCTTGGAGCAATATTTAAGGTGTACTATCAACTACCAACAAGATGATTGGACAACCCTTCTGCCATTGGCAGAGTTTGCTTATAATAATATGGTACATTCTTCCACGCAACAAACACCTTTCTTTGCCAATTATGGCTATCATCCACGACTTGATACTTTTGATTTTTCAAAAGTTGATAATCCTGCAGTAGAAGATATGGCAAATCGGTTGTCAGAGTTACATGCAATAATGAAGATGCAATTGAAGGAAGCTCAAGAACGACAAAAGATAAACGCAGATCTATATCGTAAGGAGCAACCACAACTCAACGTGGGTGATAAGGTATGGCTACTTCGTCGCAATATCAAGACTACTCGACCTTGTGACAAGTTGGACTATTGTAGGCTTGGCCCCTTTTCTGTTTCTGAACAGATCAACCCAGTTGCATATCGGTTACATCTACCGGAGTCAATGAAGATCCATCCTGTATTCCACGTGTCTCTTCTTGAACCATATAAGATAGTGGATATACAAGGAAGAAGACAAATGCCACCACCTCCTATAGAAGTAGATAATAATGAAGAATTTGAGGTGGAAGAGATATTAGACTCAAGGCGGCGCCGAAATAAGCTGAAATATCTTGTTCATTGGCACGGATATGATATTAGTGAACGCACATGGGAGCCATCCAGGAATCTAGCAAATGCATCAGCTAAAGTCAAAGTTTTTCATCAACGACATCCATCAAAACCAAGATGAAAATCTCTCTTATAAAAGAGACAAGATTGAGGCAAGATAACATTCAATTTCCTATCCTTGTTTGTAACTTCTTTGTATTTGTGACGCTAATTAGATGGAGAGCCAACAACCAGCGGATTCAACTCAAGAACCTTTGTTTGTTGACTTGCCGGACGAGACATTACGATTGTCACAACCTTCAAGACGACGCAATCGAGATGAAGATCTTCAAGAATGACATGTTCTTCTTCGAATAGATGGTGAGATACAACGCATTTGGTATCATGATTTGGGAAGGGACTCCCGATGTTTGGTGATTTTGCTAGAGGTAGGAACAACTCCTGATGGTGTTCCAAATATTCTATTCGAAGGAAGTTACGAAGGCCTCAACAATGATCAAATAACTGGGTGGTCTTTCCGCCCTAGTATGGGACACTACCGATGGTTGAAAGGCCCTATCAATCATCTTCGAAGAAAACAGATATCAGAGTATGTAGCGAATACAATTCATCGCATCATAGATTTTCTCAACATATGATGACCGCTCCTCGTGGAACTCGTCTCTAGAAGGGGGGGTAATGTCACGGCCATAATCATGTAAGCTAATAATTATATATAGAAATAGGTAGAAGTAAATAAAAGTAGATAAAAGTAAGTTAATTCTATAATATTTAATATAGAAGCTTCCTAGAAACTTCTTAGATGCTACTTTGACTTCATAGGTGTCTTTAATTTGACTTTTTGGATTAGAAACGTGGTCAACAAGTTGGCCATGTGCCACACATGTTGTTAGCTTGAAGATCAAGCTAACTATGTGGCCCACACGTAGAAAAACTTTTTGTAAGTCAAGGCATGTGTCCTACAAAGTCAACACATATTGGAGATCCTATAGAACGTCGCCATGTAGTCCCTAGTTAGATAGTATATATAGAGACAAGAGTGAAGGCTTCTTCACTCTTGTCAACTCCTTTCTTGCTTCTAGTCGAGGTTCAAGAGTCTTTAGTTTCTTGTCTTGTGGCAATAGCCATTCCAGTTTCCTTTTAATATACCTACTTGTTTATATTTTGACTTATTATATCGAGATAGCCTTTTTGCGTATATTTTCCCTCATCAAGTCTTTGTCCTTGACAATTGGTCGGGCAACCCAATGCAGTCTAATTACAGGAAAATCTAGGTCTTACTATGGGCCTCAGCCAATCTGATGCGAAGGACCAATTTGATCCAATTACGGGAACATCCGGGTCTTACTACTGGACTCTTAGCCAATATGAGACCTGAATTGGTCGGGCAACTCAATGTGGTCCCGATTACGGGGTTTCGATTCTGTTGCAGGCTATCCTGTTCTCTGTGCCTTTTCAGGGAACATTATTTTTGATAAAAGGATCTCTTAAAGGTAGAAACGAAGAAGAAAGCTCTGACGGCGAGAGCCAATTCCGGATCCAAGACGGAAGGAGCCAATTCCGGATCCAAGACAGAAGATTGAAGAAATTCAGAGGCTAGGGTTTGAAAGAGGGGAGAATTAGGGTTAAAGGGGTAGAAGGTTAAGAAATGAGGGGGGTTTTTTTAGTGGTTTTTTTTCAGTGGGGTTTTTTCAGTGAGGGTTTTTTGGATCAAAAAGCTAGCTTCGAGCTCTTTTCAAGGTCATTAGTTTGGTTTCATTAGGGTTTGTGAGGAGAGAGCAATCGCTGCTCAAAGTCAGTGTTTATTTTGGTGTTTTGGATTTTATATAAAACATTGATGGTTTGCATTCTCAATCGGTTTGTGCAAGTCGTGTAGCATCTATGGATCAAAATTTGGTATTGTCTAGATAGTTGGGTGTGCTAAGTGTATACAAAAATTTGTGTTAATCTAACGATGCAATCAAGAGATATCTGGGTTTTAGTACAAAGGGTTGTCGAAAGTTGGCAGTCTAGGGTTGGATAGGGTTTCTGTGATATCTGAAGATCTACTAGTTGGATCAATGTAATTTTTAGCTTGGTAATAGAAGATTTGGAGATGAAGCAGCTATTCAATTTTGAGCTGGAGTTAACAGTTGACAAAGGAGAAATCACTTCTGGAGTTTCTACATCAAATTTCAAGGTTGCGGCCGAGTGTCATCAGTGCGGTTTTCGGGCGTTTTCTTGCAATCTGTAAGTTGGATTGGGCTGAAATTTTCTGAGCATATAGAAGGTTTATACTTGTATTTGGATAAAAAATTTCACACTAAGTGGACGGTTGGATCAAAATTTACAGCTTGTCAAAGCTCAATGGCTAGGATTAGGGCTTGTTAAGAAAAACAAAAACAACTTAATTATAAAAGAAATAAAGCAATTAGAATATTGTATGGTTAAAATGACTATGAGGAGTGTTTTTAAATACTTGGAAATTGATATTTCAATTATATTCTTCATACATGGATAAAATCTATTAGGTTTTCTTTGTTATTTGTAAAAACAACTATACCTACCACAGCTAGATACCTAGTGTATTCCCGAACAAGACAACACGTAATATGACAACGGATCTTCCAATCTCAGGTTCTTATGACTCTATATTTATGATAGTAGATCGTTTTACCAAGATGGCACATTTTGTACTATGTACAAAATCTATCACAAGTGAAGAAACAGCTAAGCTTTTCATTAACAATATCTATCACTATCATGGATTGCCAAAGGATATTATATCGGATAGGGGACTCAATTTGTATCGAGATTTTGGAAAATCCTATTCAAGATTCTAAAGGTGGATATAAAGCTTTTTTTTAGCTTTTCATCCTCAAACTGATGGACAAACAGAATGGGTAAATCAAGTTTTGGAACAGTATTTTAAATGTACCATCAACTATCATCAAAATGATTGGACAACTCTTTTATCATTGGCAAAGTTTGAATATAATAATTCGATACATTCTTCCACTCAACAAACACCTTTCTTTGTCAATTATGGTCATCATCTACGTCTTGATACTTTTAACTTTTTAAAAGTTGATGATCTTCCGGTGAAAGATTAAATAAATTACTTGTCAGAGCTACATACAACAATGAAGATACAATTAAAAGAAGCTCAAGAATGACAAAAGACTAATAGGAATGTCTATCGTAAGATGCAACCACGATATAATATGGATTATAAGGTATGATTACTTTGTTGTAATATAAAGACTATTCGTCCTTGTGATAAATTAGATTATCGTAGGCTCAGACCTTTTCCTATTTGTGAACAAATCAATTTTGTTGCCTATCAATTACATCTATCGGAGTCTATGAAGATCCACACTGTATTTCACATATCTCTTTTGAAGCCGTATAAGATAGTGAATATCTTGGAAAGAAGACAAATGCCACCTCCTCTTATAGAAGTGGATAATAACCAAGAGTTTGAGGTAGAAGAAGTCTTAGACTCAAGGTGGCACCGAAATAAGTTGGGATATCTTGTTCATTGGTGCAGATACAATATTAGTGAATGCACATGGGAGCCATCAAAGAATCTTATAAATACAACAAAGAAAGTTGAAGTCTTTCATCAACGACATTTATCAATACCAAGATGAAGAATATCAAATCTTTGTTTTAAAAGAAACAAGATCAAAGGAAAATAACATTCTATCTTATATCTTGCATTGCAGCTTCTATGTATTTGTAATGAGATGGAGTACCAACAACCAACAGATTCAAGTCAAGAGCTTTTATTTGCGGACTTACTATATGAGACATTGCAATTGTCACAACCTTCAAGACGATGGAATTGAGATGAAGATCATCAAGAACGACATGTCTTTCCTCGAATAGATGGCAAAATACAATGTGTTTGGTATCACGACCTTAAAAGAGAATCTCGATGTTTAGTGATTTTATTAGAGGTAGGAACTACTCCTGACGGTGTTTCAAATATTTTATTTGAAGGAAGTTATGAAGGCCTTAACAATGATCAAATAACAGGGTGGTTTTCTCGCCTTAGTATGGGATACTATAAATGGTTGAGAAGACTTATCAACCATCTTCGAAGAGAGCAAAGATCAAAGTATGTAGCAAATATAATTTGCTGCATCTTGGACTTCTTCAACATATGAAGACTGCTCCTCATGGAACTCATTCCTAGAAGAGGGATAATGTCACCGACATATATATTTACCTCAATATTTACTTATATGATTAAATAGAAGTAGATAAAATAGAATAATTTCATAAAGTCTTTTAGAGAAGCTTCCTAGAAGCTTCATAGATGCAGTTTTGACTTTAGATGTATTTGTAGGTTAAAAACTTGGCCAAAAAGCTAACCATGTATTGGTAGCTTGTGGAACAAGTTACCTCCGTGTAGTAGCTTGTGGAACAAGCTAACTACGTGGCTCATACATAGATAACTTGCTTTGCAAGATAAGACATGTAGCTAGCAAAGTCAATACATGTTGGAGGTCTTATAGGACATCGCCACGTTGTTCTTAGTTAGATAGTATATATGGAGGCAAGAGTAAAGCCTTCTTCATTCTTGACAATGCCTTTCTAATCTTAGTCTTGTTTCAAGATTTTCTAGTCTTTTTGTTTTTGGCAATAGTCATTCTAGTTAATATTACATCACCTTTTGAGTGACTTTCTAGTTCTCTTCAGCGATAGAAGAGTGTATTGAAGATTCCCTTTCTTCAAGATTCATGTCTTTGATAGAGGTACAAGTAATTATGCTTGACTTTTTAGAATATATAAATTTACTTCATGATAAAGAAGATTGTCCTTTAAATTAATTTTTGTATAATTATTACAAAAAATAAATAAATAATAAAAAAAATAATATGAAAAAAATGATTATTAATATACTTAAGAAATTTTTATTTTTAAAATTTAGTATCAATTAGGATTTTTAACTTAATAGCTTAAAGATATATTTTTTTTGGATTTAAAAGAAAAACTTGATATTGATTATATTTGCATCTTTTCTTTTTGGCACATAATTGAAACATGCAAGCAAAATATTTAACAAGTCTTAATTTTTTTAAATTAATGAATAATATTATATAAAAATTACAATAAAGACGTATTCTAAAAAATTTGAAAAAAAATTAAATTTTTTGATGTAAAATATAAGGTTCTTTTAATTAATACAAAGTATAAAAATAATCAAATTATATTTTAAATACTTTTTTCTTTAAATTAATTCAAAATATAAAAATAAAATAAAATAAAATAAAATAAATTTTTGAAGATATTATAATTTATCTTGGTTGTTGAGAAATTTTTTAAATGAAAGGCAATAGAATAAATTCTATTATCTATATGTATTTGTAATAGAATTTTACTTAATAAAAACAATCGTTACATCAATTACCATAAAAATTGGCTAATAAAAATTTTATCTGTATAAAATAAGAATTTTAATTAAAAAATATTAAAAATATTTCAATTCTATTATTTTATATTTATTTTACTTAAGTTTTTCTTTGCAAGTTAATTTTGTAAGTAAAAAAACAACTTAAGAGAAATTCTTGTTAAATATTTGATAATAATTTATAAATCTTAAAAATTATTACATATTACATATTATTCTTAAAATTTATTTTCTTTTTTTTTCCTTCTTAGGATCTATTTCTAAGCTATTATTTCAAATAATATATCCAAAAATAATTCTACTAGAATTATGTAAAATATATATTTATTCAACTTGGCATATAATCTTTTATTTTTAATTTTGTTGTAGTATAAAATAAAAATATTTTTTATATTATTTTATATTCTTAAAATAGATTAAAATACTTTAAGTAACACAAAACAATATATTTTTAAAAATTCACCAAATACATTGTTCATCAAATATTGAAAAGCAACTTAAGCATTTATAAGTCCAAAAAGCCTAATACTATATTCAAAATGGTTATACTTGGTTTGAAATGATTTTTTAAATTTTTTCCCTTCTTTAAAATGTACCAAATTATATACACTTCATAAATATATCCTATTATTATATTTTTGTATTTAATTAATTTTAAAGTTTTAATATCAAAGACAAAGGATAATAATTCTTGATGGTATTCTTTTAGGATTTCATTCCATGTCTTATATTTTTTTTCTTTTAATATAATATTAAATAATATATTTTAATTTTTTGTAATAAAGAATAATCTTTCTTATAAATTTTGAATTTTTTCTTATATTTTAAGAAATTTAAAATATATTGCATGACTCTATGTATCTTCTATGTCTAATTGTATATCTTGATTAATAGAAGTATTTGAAAAATAAGTATGAAAGTGTTGAGGTAATTACATACAATCAAAATTAAAATTGTTTATCATTGCATTCGATAGAAAGATCATTAGCTTTGCTCAAAGTTTGAAGATTAAGTAAGTTGAATAATAATTTTTACATACCATATCATAACTTGTAAAAAAAATTGGCAAATAAATATAATACATTCTACTTTATATCACTTACAACTTATCAAGATTGTGATGCATAAGTTAACATAAATTAATATTTTTACCATAAAAATTTAGATTTTATTGGTTACTATATATATTACAACAATGTCTCTATAAATGAATCAAAACTTTTCCATAAATGCAATAAGTTATCAAATATAAGACCTTATTTTTCTAAAAAATCATATAAACTAACAAATTGAAAATCTAATAATTTAAGATTATATAATAAAAATAAATAAATATTCTTGAGTTAAATGATTAAAAGGTTGGAGTTGAATTAAAATTTGTAATTGGTTGATAAATCCTCAAAATTTGGATCTACTACTGTTAAACTTCTTTAAAAGAGTAATATATTTTTTTAACTAGTGTACTTGCATAAGTTACTTAAAATGGTGAAATTTTTATAGAAATTCATACCATCCTTATATCTTTATAATTAACCATGCTTGATATTAATTTAGATGGTAGACATAATTGATATGTAATAAATATTAAATTTTTTATGTATCAAATTATGTACAAAAAAATTCAAATATTTGAAATATAGAAATTTCAAATCATCTATAAAATAAAATAAATTAATAAATAATAATTAAAAAATATAGAATTTATAAAAATATTTTCAAAAAATATATAATAAATAATTATATATATTTTTTGATTATTTTAAGATTTTTATTTTAAAAATTAAAATTATAAACATATATATATATATATATATATAGTCTCATAAAACAAAAGAAATTTTAAAATTGGATTTTTAATTAGTTCTAGTTGATTTGGTATTTTTATGTCATTTTCTCTTTTTTTATGTGATATGATTTTGGTTATCATGACTAATATCTAATATAACTCTCTTTTATTATATTTTACTTATAAAAAATTTATACATGGTAATTAATAGAGAAGAGAGACATGCAAAAATAAATAAATAATTAAAAACATCAAAAAATCATTAACATAAAAAACATTCAAATTTTAAAATTTTAAAAATTATTATGACTTTTCTAGAAAATAGGATCTCTAATTTTTATTTCATTCGTATAAAAAAATATGAAGTATATTTTAAGTAGTTTTAATTTAACATTATAATTTTAAAAATATTATAAAACTTTTTTATTTTATTTAGGATCAGTATAGGATTAATTTAGAATTATTAGTGATTTTTAGAATATATTTTTAATACTTTTATAATTAATAATTTCACAAAATTTTAGAGGCTATTACAAAAAATTGGAGTAAGATTTAAGGGCATTGAAACTTCTCTAAGGTAATTGGATGATTTAAACATTAAAAAACTCAAATTTTTAAAAAAGAACATTATTAGAAGGCACTAATGTAATCAAAAGTTAGTATGAAATTAGATATATCAGCTACATATAGCAACCAATACATAAGAATATAAGACAAAGGCCTCAAAGCTCCTTTGGGACACCTTATATACTACTTGAAAGCCTTAGTAAGGCTCAAATTCTTGACCATATAATTAAGTTGAATTTTAGGTAAATTATCAATTAAGTAATTTTATAAATTTTATCTCTTACTTTTTAGTTTTCCATAACTTTGAAATACAACTAAAATATCTTATACTTGTTAGTTTTGAAAATACAATAATTTAAAATAGATCTATGAGCTTCTAGTTTAGAACTTACACTTTTATTTAGTTTATTGCATAAGCAATAATTTTTTTTTAAATCTAAAAACTATAAATGAAAAGAAAAAAAAACAAAACAAAACAAAACAAAACAAAAAATAAAAACAAAAAATCTATATGAATTGCAAAAAAAGATATTAAATTAGAAAAGTTAAATAACCCACAAAACTAAAAATATGATGATACTTAGATTTCTTACAAGATTAAAGTATACTTGTTTTACTTCTTTATTTATAATATGACAAATTTCCCTTAGAAAGATTTTAAATGCAGCTCTGAGATATGAAAATATTTTATAATTCTAAAGAATCCTATATAGAAACTTCTAAAGAACTAAAGGTCTTAAGTAATAATAAGAAAATAATAATAATAAAATTATCGAAGCTTTTAGAAAATTATGGACTATTTTTAAGAGCTTCTTAGACAATAATGGAAGCTTTTAAAATACTGTAGATTATTCTTAAGAGACTTTTAAACAATAGTATAATCTTCTAGAATCTAATAAAATATTGCAAGAGATTTGAGAAGTCTCTAAAAATCTATAAAAAGTGGTCTGAGTTTCTAGAAGGTTTTTAACAATTTTAGAATGTTTAGAATATTCTAAAAAGTACTTGATATATGTTTGTGATAGAAATGAAACATCTCAATTCTAACAATATAAGTTTTATAACAATCTAAGCATTACATTATTTTTTACTCTTGTATCTAATATGAATTTTAGTTTAATATGTATGTCTTCTTCTTCTTCTTTTTTCTTTAATTTTCATGATCTCTTTTCTTTAAATGGCTAGTAATTATTAAAATTGTCATTTTTATATCTTATTTTTTTAAGTAAAATTTGATAGACTTCCTTTCATATTACATTCAATACTTTTAACCATTTTACCTCTTCTTATTTGAAGAAGCTCTTCTTGTTTGAACAAGCTACAAACAATTAAGTTAATCAGATAAACTTTAGTGAGTTTTTATGTATGTATGTATGTATTTATTTTTTTATTTAATGATGCATCTATTAATCCTTTGTATTTGAAAAAAAAAAAAAAAAAAAAAAAAAAAAAAAACCATATATTTAAAAAAACTCACTCTTTTGTAATAATCAAGAAAATATATAACAATTAATATATTATTGAAATAAAATCTATTTTTTCTAAAGATAAATAGGAGAACAAACATTTGCATTCAAACATATAACTTTGATTATTAAGGTTTGATATGGATTTCGATTGCATATATATATATATATATATATATATATATAATAACAAAAAATAAAAATAAAAATAAAAAGAGTCTTGGCACACCACACCATGTTTTGCTCTCATCTTAAACCCACCATAAATGTGTTTATGTCATGTAAATAGATGGCCTCCTGTAAGTAATACAGTAAATAAATGAATAAATAAATAAATAAATAAAGTGGGAGGCAAAAAGTAAAGTACACACAGAGGTGTGGAAAGTAGGATGAAACTTGATATCGTGAGGAGAAACTCCAAAACAAATGAAGAAGAATTAAAGAAGATAGAACGAACGGGTAAACGAATGGATGAATCAATGACGCGAGCGAACAAATGAATAGACACTGGAATGAATAACGTGGGTGAATGAATGAAATATGGACGAAGCGAACGAAAAACGAATGAAAGAACAAAAGAACATTGGCATGGACGAATGAACGATGAACGAACGAGGGTGAGAACGAAGAAAGGAAGAAGCGGACGAGAAAGGATGGGTAGGACGAGAACGAGGACGAGGAGAGCTCGTTCTGACAAGACGAGGCAGGTTTAAAGAGCTCTGACTTAACCACGTGAACACCTGGGGTGGGTGGTGGGGGCAGCAGGGGAGACACACTGTCAGAGAGGCTTTAAATTGAGATTGTGAAAGATGGGTTGTGTCTGAGACTTGGTAAAAATATAATCATAAAAACAATACTAACAACCAAACAAACATAAAAACAAAGAGAACAACAACAACAACAAAAAAAACAACAATAATAATAATAACGGAAAAGAGAAAGAGAAGGGAAGAGAAGCTTGTGCATGATGAGCCTGGAGCACAGAAGGTTGAAGGAGGTGTGCGACCTTCCAAGGCAGTGGGATCATCAAACCTTGTCTTTGTTCCAGTCAGCTTCGGCGTTGCTCGAAGAGTTCCCACAAAAACCCAAGCATGCCATGAGTTTTTTTGCCTGCACGCAGATCAAATTGTCGCTGGAGCTTGGAGAGCTTGTCGTATACGGGTTTACCCTGACGGTGTCAGCAAAGGGGCACGTATCATTGGCCTCATCCGAATGCGTTGGCGGAGTCAGTGATGCTGATCACTTCTTCCCTCCATGTGTCTCTGCAGGGTTGCTCACACACACACACACACTGATTGCTATCCCACATTGGCCAGGGCAACACGATTCCCTTTCTTCACACTCATCACTCACTAACACGACAAATCAGTCGCTGCAAGTCTCTCAACTCAAGCCACCCCAAAGTGAATGCCATGAAATGAGTGGAAATTGCAACAAAAAGATTACTCTGACAAGTTGATGCGGCTGTCACCAGGAACTGTGGTAGGTATGATCGGGGTGCTCTGGAGTCAAATAGTGATGACCTCTCACTTGTTTCCTGCTTTTTGTACTTAGAGGTAATTCCACACTTTCACCAGAACCTCGCCAGATCAATTCAAGATCGGAACATAGACATCGAAGGATGAAATATGGTTGATAACTTCGGTGACTTAGGTTTGGAACGACAAGCACAGGAGTGTATCAATTTTTATCTTGCTTTACCGGCCCCACTAAATGGTTCACACCACACAATTCACACCAAACCAAGTAGACAGAATCAAGTAAGGCAACAGCAACATCTAAGATGGAAGATCCACATCAAACCTATCCAAATCCATTGATGAGTTAGTTTAAACTTTGCTGAGAAAATTCCAAGTTATAGATTGAGGCTGCAAATTGAATTTCTATTAGGTGATCGTTCAATGTAAGAATATTTTTACTACACGTATATAAAATAAATGAAGACAGCTGAAATTGGTGCATTAATCGTTATTTATATTTTTAAATTTTGTTTGGACACAATGACAAGTGATGGGCATGATGTGCATGATGGGCGAAATAAAATTCATTGAAAGTTTACGGATATTGTTCTTCTGAAGTAGAATAGCTCCTGTTTTGTAAGACAGTTGAAAGGATGCGCAGACATACATCAAGCTTGATGACTTGCAATATTTCCAACGACGTATCAAAAACTATGCAAGATTTTCATTCCTCAATACCTGCAAGCATCACGCTTTTCACTTTCCAAGAAAGCATGTAGATAACAAAAGCACATGATTTGGTGTTCTGAAAAACGTCACACCCAACTCGTAGGATATGTCGTAAGGAACTTGTGAACGAGTAAGAAAAACCCAACTCGTAGGATATGTCGTAAGGAACTTGTGAACGAGTAAGAAAAACCCAACTCACGTCGAGACTCGGCACGAATCATTTCCCATACCAGTTAAGAGAAATGCTGATATATAGTCCAATAACCGAGGATCCAGTTCCATAGTCAATAATGATGTGCAGAAGTTCCTTCCTTCCGTATGTAGGCTGCGACAAGAAATCTACAAGCCTGAACAATCGTATCGCTTACGGTTATGGCATTAGCGAGAACCAACGGTTTAAAAAATTGCATTCAAGAGGAAAAGAAAGTTTGCTACAAAACAACGCACATCGATCTCACGATCTCTTCCTCTCACCTTCTAGCTCAATGAATTCGTGTTTGCATAGTCAGTAACGTAGTTCACCCTCCAGCAGCTGCGCCACATTCTTTAAAGATAATGAGTTTGTCATACAATCCAGCACTGCATGGCAATCACCGGCACCCTCATTTACAATTGCCACTCTCTTTGTTTCCGCCCATAATTTAGCTTCAGGGTTCATTCAACAGATGTGTATCTGGAACACTTACTGTCCGCTGGCCTCTCTCCGAACAGCAGCAAGTAAGCCTTCCGTCAACCTCTGCACATGCAACAGCTGCAAGGCACAGGGGTTTTAAGGACTTCCACAGATTCCCATCGACGCCACTAGTTCCAAAGTGATGTACGTTGGGGAGTTTTCTTTTAGGTTCGAAGGCTTATAACATCAGTGAGTCCATAAGATTGGGAAAAGTGGAGTAGGAGTGTCACGATTGCGGAGGTTGTTCCCACCCGCGATGGGATGAAGGAGGTCATCTCGAATCACGTGGCAACGGAGCCCTGGTCTTGTGCCCCCTTCATCGCCCGAGTCTGCAATGGCCATGACATGTCAAGAATATGCCAGCATCTGTAAAGATCTTCAAACTCAGACTCTGTGCTTCCCCCTGTGCCACCCAACAACTCACGAGTCTCATACTCTTGTTACAACTTCGAAACTACCCTAATTAAATCCTTGCGTTCAATTTTGACTGTGATTTGAAAATTTTGCTCTCACAATTAAATTGCACGCATATGTACATCCCGAACAATGTGGGTTTGTTACCACCATTGAGAACGGATGCGATGGTCTCATGCTGTGTTATCAAGCAGTGCCAGGGTAGAATCTCTTTCATTTAGGGCTTCAGTCTTCTAAAGCCACAAAAATTCAAATAAAAGTAATTGCAAGAATGTCACTCGAGCTCTCATCTCCCAGGATGACTCAGACGAAGCTCCACAATGCTGCGTTGGCAGTCGTGCTGAAAACGAAGAAATTGTGCCAAACCTTCCAAACCCTGCGCCATAATGGAGCTAAACACCAAAACAGTATGCCCCTACTAGACGAGTGTGCACTTGACTGGAGTGAGCTTGTTATTAGCACCAAGAAAGGCTCTGAAAAAGTCCTGGATTGCAAAGACTAAGAAGGCCAGAAATAGACCCAAATGCACTGACGCCGTTCCGCAGCTGCAACGCCAGTTTCGCCATGACGCTAGGTGATCATACCCGCCAGAAATATTGAGAGCTCCCGCCTTAGGCTTCAAGGCATGATGACCGCTGGCATCAAGATAAGTAAGCTTCCATGAACGAAAGTCGTGCTCTCGAGGGATGAGTGCTTTGCTACATCCACGCAGTGCGCAAGATTAATCGTAACCACAGAAAGTGAAATAACATACTGTCAAGGCTGACGCGACACTCTCGTGTTCTACGTGGAGGAAACCTAAATCCGCATACCACTCAAGTAACTTATCTGCTTTCCTACCCAGTACACCATAGCTTTCCAACTTCTCGGTCCATACCTTCGCCAAGGCTACAAAGTGGCGAACCTGGTCTGCACCTCGTCCCCATTGCCACACATCTTCCCCCTCTTAAACTATCATTCAAGGATCTACTCTAAGTGGGTCCGACCTGACGCCTCATTCCATCCTCCAGCAACTGACTGGCTGTTCCCCTCGCGATTGGGTCGTCGTATAAGGTGGTCAATGATGTCTGAGTTGCTGGGGTGAAAGCGAGGAGGCACGACTTCGTGGTTGTCCATTGGTGGGGTTTGTTGTGGTCGCCTCCAGGGAACGGTGGTGTGTGGTAGCGGTCCGCCTCATGGTTCCCTCGCTCTGACTGTCGGAGAATAGTAGTCGACAAGGGCGTTTGCTCCGCACTCGCAGTGCCATAGTTTTTGTTGCTGGGGTTTTCCGACTTTTATGCGTCGGTGACTAGTTACTGAGGTTTTTGAGCAGGTAGTCGGTGCGTTGCGTGGTTACGGGGAATATATATACAAGTTGAGGCCTGTTGGTCAGAGAAGTAGCGTCTCGGAGTTCTGTGGCTTGAGAGTGTGGTGGCTTAGTGTTCTGGCAGGGAAGGAGGTTGGTATTGAATCAGATGATTCATGTGAAGGAGTGTGTTGATTGGTAACCAGTGGACTTTGTTGCTGTATCAACGCAAGAGCCATTATTTCATCGCCCGCCTTGACCCCCACCTCCCCTGTTCCATTGTCACAAGCTGAAACATACCTAAGCTCAGCAAACCAAAATACCTTCTACAACTTCGTATCCTATTTCTATTTTTCTTGAAATAGTGCTAAGCGAAGGTGTACTAGTTTTTGTGTTGTTTCGGTGTTTGACGAAATCCGAAGTTGGCTTCTCCGAGTTTCCAAGTTGCTTTGTGTAACCGACGCATCGGAAGTTACCACACCTTTCACCCTTTTACATACTTGGAGATGTAGCATCCTTTGACGGGGTTTTGGGACTCCTTGAATCCCTAAGTTTTTCTCTCCCAACTTGGGGTTTTCTCGTTTCTTACTGTATCTGGAGATTTTGAGAATCGTAACATAGTTCAGAAGGATCGTCACTGGGATATTTGCGGTGAGCACGATGCCGGGACTTCGGAGACACCCAGGCATCAGTTCATACACCAACTCCATCTACCATGCGGATATGCTCACTCCTCCCACCGCTATGGATCAGTATTCATGGGACCGCGACAAATCCATCATTTCTCGAAGGCCTGTAACGAGCCGGCAGGTTGTACCTCGCCCTCTTCTGTGGTTTCAGAAGGAGAGGAGAGACCAGTGCAATTATCTAGGTACCAAGGCTCCCAGCACCGCTCCTGCAGTGCCAGTGTGCCACGGCAGCAATGAAAGTGATGACCTGCAGGCCATGGTGCACGAGTTTATCGAGAATGATCCGTTGGAGTACATGGATGGAGTGGACAGCGATGGCCCTTCCCCCGGCAAGAAACTTATAGAAAATTTACAGGTTTGTCCACTCTTTCGATCCTTACTCTTAAATGCTCTTTAGCTTGTCCAAGCGTGATCGATTCCCACAGCATCAATAGTAATGACTCGAGTCGCTGTGATGTCTGAATCAATCCTTAAACCGGAAGTGGAGCCCTCGGGACTATTTAGTAGATAAGTTGGGCTTGATCTTGAATCGGGAGTAAGAGTAACTTTGAACCCCATTCCCATGTAAGCATGGGATGGGCACACGAGGCCAAGAGGGGACTGTGTGAGGAAGGAACTGTAGCCCTCCTTTATACTCGCCTCATATAGCTCTGTCTTGCATTTTTCAATTCAAGGAGGTATTGTGCCTCGGATAATCGCCCCAAAATCGTGACAATGATTTCATGTTATTTTTTTCTCCTGGTCACGTTCCGCTGTCTTGATTGAACCTATGTAGGAGGAGAAACCACTTTGACGGTTTGGGTTTGGATTCTGTAGATGCGCATAGCGCCAAGTGTGCTTGAACGAGAACTGGCGACAGAGGTGAAGCTGCTCCTGCTTTCTATCAAGGAAGACTTGGATCTCGTCTGTGACCCTGAGGGCTCTGCTTGCAAAGGGGGTTGTGTCAAGCGCTTTGTGGTCAAGCATCTCCAGGTTACCGGATACGATGCAGCTTTGCGCAAATCCAAGTGGATCAGCTCTGGCCGAGTTCCTGGAGGTCACATTCCACACCCAAATCCCTCTTGAATTCCAGTTCTTTATCTGTATTCCGGCGATCGTGTCAACGAACGGGGTTTGGTGTTGACAAGAGAGATGAACCTAGCTAGCGTTGGCATCCTCTCATACTTGATTTGTCCTGAATCTTATGCAGGCGAGTATGAGTACATTGACGTGATCATCAACGATGACCGAGAGATGGAACGGCTTATTGTGGATGTAGATTTCCCAGCTCAGTTTGAGATTGCAAGACCCAGCCAGCAATACGAAGCCGCTTTGAAGATCCTTCCTGCAGTCTTCGTCGGCTCACCAACGAAGTTGAAGCAGATCCTGCAGTTCATGTCGGAGGCTGCAAAAGCATCCTTGCGACAGAGCGATATGCATCTTCCTCCATGGCGCACATTTGTCTATATGAGTTCGAAGTGGCTATCGATGTCCGAGCGAAAGATCGACCCAGTCCCAATGTCGTCCACTAAACAACCCCGCAGCTTCCACTGGCAGGAGAACAAGACCCTCGTCTCAACCGTTGCCAAGCAATGTATGGAGCAATTGCGCCATACTAAAATGATCCTAGTTGTGGAAATGAAGTCGTCAGGCGTTGTGGCCAACCTCACACGTGGGCGAAGTTCACGTGTCAGTCCGCCCCTCCGAACCGTTGTGTAAGTAACTCGCTGCATGGCTCCAGAATGCATTGAAAACTAAAATCATTGCAGTGATCGGAATTTGTTAAATTTTTCTCGAGTACACGAGAAGAACCGAAATTTTGATACCAGTTTTGGCCGTTGAAATTTTGATACCAATTTCCCCCCTAGGCAGATTCAGGTTTAGAGTTTTAGGATTTGCGTTTGATGTTCCTAGCTGAAGCAACCCCTGGCGATAACTATGTCGGATCAGTCCAGTATGAAGAGATTTATAGAGGATGGTTGGCTACCAGCAGTTGGGACTGCAACTTGCTGATCCATACTTGAACCGAAAACACCAACATCGCGGCATACTTTCCCTGTCACTGTCATCATGGAAAGGATTCATGTTTGGCTAGATGACCTCGAAGAGTCTTAGAAGTTAGATTAACGCACGGCTTGACACTCTTGTAACTGTTTTTGAGAGACTGGGCACTTCAGCGTCCAAACTGCTGCTGCTTCGCTAGAGACTTTGCCCATTATTTTGCATTCAGCATGCTAGTAGCTTTTATTGTTCAACTAGCATCCCACCTGTCGGAACAGTGAAAATCGATATAATTGTCATGTGTAGACAGTGAGGAGGTGACCTCTACCAGAGGACCTTGCGGAAGTGAGAAAAAATCTTTTTTTTCGATTAAATGTGATGCTCCATCAAAGGCGATTGGCTGTTTCTAATTGATGCAGCTCTTTGTGAATCCTCTGTGGCTGCTTGCAGTGATTATTTTATGAGTCACCCTCATGAACCTTTCTATGCTTGATTAATTCTCAACACTTTCGTGCATTTGCGTGCTTTCTGAGGTTCTCTGTCTTGTATACTTAGTCAGTGTGAGGAAACGTGATCACATAGCGGTTCCATTACCTTCAGTGTTTGAATGTTAAATTTAATGTAGCTAAATGAGTAGTGGTCAACCACCTGTTATTGTGGGGACGAGCCATCGGATGTCTGCTGACGAAGAAATCCTACTGATGTGGGAGTGTACGTCATTTTAATTTATGAAGATCTCTGTCAAGCATGTCAAAGGAATGCATGTCTCGAAATTCAACTACTATTTAGTGACAAATCTGGCTTAGAATATACCATGTATATCCTGTAGCACTGTTATTACATGAAGTGGTACAGTTGGTTCATGAGCTCAATCAAGGTGCCAAGAGGCACAAAATGCTCAGGGCCTGACTCTGAGGTTTGTCAGTTGCTGAATTAGGGAGCGACATTCGAGTCTGCATACAGTGAAACATTAGTTGTTATACCAACAAATGTCAGCTCAGTTGTTAACTTATCATTCATTTACTGTAACTATCTCACATTCTGTGAAAGGTTCAACAATCTCTGTAAAGCCTGTGATGCACAGACGATCGTCTTGGGATGTGGAGTGAGTTGCCTGGGAATCGCGAAAATAGCTTTTCGCACCATCACAGTCATTTTGAAGAATCAGTTAATCAACTTTGATCAGATTACTGTGTGCTCTTCCCTCTGAAGTACCCGCCGATTCAATATTCGAATTTTTCATGAGCTTGCAACTTGCTCTCACACAATCTGCTCTGCTTTAGCACTTCGTTCAGCTTTGAGTAAAAGCTTATCTGATAATTGCGCATGGATAAGTGAATGGACTGATGTCGTCAAAAGTACTCAGAGTGTAAATACTTGATTACTTCATGAATTTTAATGCCAGCTTCATTGAGATTTATTATAGCTCAACGTATTGTAGTGTATATCAAGTCTTGTATACAGATCATTCTACATGAGTTTTTGTCTTATAAAAACAAAGCAGAATGCAACAAATGTTGATGATTAACTATATGATAGCATTCTATTGTTTCTTGCTTTGAAAAGATTGTTCTTAAAGCATGAAATGTATTTTATAAGTTGGTGCATGTTAACCTCATTTCAATAACAATATTTTGTAATGTTGGAATAAGTTTGTAGTTTAGCATTCCAATTCAAGAATTTGAATCATTATTAATTAAAACTTAATCCAATTTTTATAGCTATAATCATTTTTGAGCTTTTATCACCATCAAGTAAGATAAAGATATTACTTTGGCAAGTTAATGAGGACATGATTTTATTCACTTAGAGCATAAGAAGCAACTTGAGTTTCTTGTCTACTTTATACTAATTCTTGCACATTAGAGTAACCAATCAAGGTTGGTAAATATTTCATTAATTCAGCTTTAAAATAAGCTTATTGTCAAAGTATATATCAAGATTTTAATAGAAAAAAAATCAATTCACCATTGTATAGATGGATTATCAACTTCCACTTGAACACCATTATTATTGTAGTCTAATGCAAGTTAACTTTAGCTAGTGAAATAAATACCAACACACATCCTTTATTATTCTATTTATTTATTTTTCTTATTCTTCTTTTACTTTTGTAGATGGTTGTGACTATGTCACAACTAGTACCATCTATAAAACACTTCCTAAAGAAGAGAGCTTGAAGAAAAATCAAACCCTATTGAGTATGAAAGATTATGGCGCAACCATATAAACTATTGTCAATTTAGCCACCATGTAGTCTATGGAATACAAAGAAGCATATTGTGCCAAAAAGTGCCAAAGAAGGTTTTCAAATTTCTCCACAACACGCAAGTTGGGCCCTACTTGCACTTCAAAAAGAATAGTTGTGATACTTTATAAGATTGAAGGATAGATTTGATATTATCATAAAAAAATGAGGGATATATTTTCTATTGTCAAGAATATAAGAATATTCTTGATATTTCAATATATTTTAAGGATGTATATGATATTTTTTCTAAAATAAAACATAGATAGTTTCCTTCAATATATAGATATTTATTTTGTGATTTTTTGTATCCACTTCAATAACATAAAAAACTAAAAAATTAAAAAATATATATATGGAGAATGAGATGCAAATTACAATGGTACATTACCAAAACTTACAAATATTATATTTTAACCTTAGGATTTAAAAACCTTATTTTTGCTTGATTGGCCAATACATGACATCATCTTAAATAAATATCTTGTATCATTTGTTACATTAACAAACTTCATTCTATTTGATTTGAGTTTTCATCTAAATAATGTTCATTGCTATGTTTGAATCTATGTGTAATGGACATGAATATATATTTAAAAACTCACTCATTGTTTATTTTTATACAAACTATTGAATTTATTTTGTAGAAAGATTTCTAATAATGGTGATTATAAATAATAGATATAGCTCATCTTTTAAAGACTTTGTTGATTTTATTAAGTTGATATTTTCTTTCTTTTCTCAGTAATATTAAAAGAACTTAAAATGCTCCATCTAACAAAAACATTAGGTGTAGAAAAATGTAAGAAAAACAATTTTTTAAAAATCTAAAATTATGATCAAGAAGTAAAACTCATATATATATTTAAAAAATTATATATATATATTTTATATTTAATTTTATATTTAAGCTTTAAATAAAAATATATGAATAAAAAATTAATCATGTTTTTTTATTGTCAAAATAAGGATTTATTTATTTAAAAAAAACAAAAAATTAGAATTTATATTTCAACTTGAGACTAAATATTTCAAGAAATAAAATAAAATAAAAAATGATTTCATCTTTTCAATATAGTGTAAATTTGTTGACATAAATCCTTGATTTTTAACCAATTATAATTTTTTATTTTTTCTTTTAAAGCTTTGTATTTTAAATTAGAAATATAGGACTTTCTACTATGATATTCAAAATTTTACTTTGTATTAAAATTTAAAACGATAAATAATTAAACAATTTTAATATAAATAATTAAATAATTTTAATATAAATTATAAATAATAATAAATAAATAAATAAATTTATAAATATTTCTCTTATAGTATATATGTATGAGTATAAATAAATAAAACTAAATATTAAATAAAATATTATGTATAATTATACATAAATATTATAATATATATATATATATATAATTATATGTATTTTAAAATATTTAATTAAAATTAATTTTAAATGTATAAAAATGATATTTTATGTAATAATTTAAAAAATCATCTACATCTTATATATAAGAGAATGATAAAGCAATTTAAATATTTATTAAAGCAATCTATTCATCATCACAATTTTGGACATAAATAGTACAAATCTTCTTCATCATTAAGATAATAATCTATATTCAGATAAATAAAATCATCATTTTGGATGTAATTTCCAATAATTTTCAATATTTCTCAATGGTTAGTAATAATGTCTTTCTATTGTTCTTCTCCTACTTGTCTTTTAAGTATATGTGTACTTAATTTACTTCTTCATTTGATTCTAGTATATATATATATATATATATATATATATAAATTGTGTATAGTAGACAAAGGAGAGGTAATTATATATTTTACAAATTTATTATATTTTGTAATAGAAAGTAAGGTATATATGTGTGCACCACTAGAGAGGTAGTTTGAGAGCATAGAAAAAATAAAACGTACTATTGATGCATTTATATACAATCAAGGTTATGTCATATACAAATGACACTCTCATAAAGATTGTATAGATTACAAGTTTGACAAAGGAGAGATTTACTGTGAACAAAATTATCATATTCATAAATAAAATAGTGCAAGTCATCTAATAGGATGTCCATTTGTGTTTCATACTCGTTGTTTGCATAATAGTACTCAATGGCATTTGATTGTTTAAAATATTCTTCATAACCATGGAACTACTTCTTTTTTTTTAGGCCATTCATTTGCTTGCTGTTTGCAAGCAATCAATAAAAAACTAACTTTACAATTGTTAGCCATAGAAATTCTACCAAGAAATATTATTGTTGCCTTACATGAGAGTGATACTAATAGCAAAATCATTCTTTGAATTATTTACAATGAGTAATAGAAATTATGCCACATTACACTTGTTAGAGAATCACCTATTATATATCTTATAGAAACTTTACAAGGAGCTAATTGCTATTTCACTTATTCTTGTAATGAAGAAGATGAAGTTATTTGTTTATTTTTTGTACATTCCAATTATGTTCAACTTACAAAAAAATATCATTTTTCGATTGACATGGATTGCTAATACAAAATGAATAGATTAGAATGTTAATATTTTATATTTTATGAATGACAAGTTTTAATATCTCATTTATCATTGATATTGCTTTTCTCTAAGAAGAAAAAAAAATCCTTCTTTTGTTGGATATTAATCCAACTTCAATAAATACATTGAGAAATTCAATCTATTTGAATAGGTATTGATAGGAATTTAGCATTAATAAATACCATTGAATTAATATTTTTCACTTTAAATGTATTACTTTACATTTGGCATATACAAAAAAATATATTAAAAAATTACAAAAAATACTTTTAAAAAGAAGTAGACTTAGGATGGTCTTCATTCTTTGAAGATTATACCACTATGATTAGTACATATTCTATAGAACTTTTTGATTTGAAATAGACTAATCTTTATAATAAATATATTTCTATTATTGCTCATGTAACTATTGAATACTTAAAGAATACTTAGATACCACACAAGAAGAGATTTGTAAAAGCTTGGACAATTAATCTACTTCATCCCAAAAGTATTACTATATCACAAGTAGAGGTCAACATTCAGTATTAAAATCTTACTTAAAAGTCTCCATTAAAGATCTTTGAGAATTTTAAATTTTTCTCTCTTACTTTTTTGAAAATATAAGAGAATTGAAGGCTCAAGAAAGTTCAAAATAAATCCATATTGCTCATTAATACAATATTGGTTTTTTTGCCAATGTTGTGAAATGTATATCTTTACATGCTCTTAATCTTGAGCAATATAAATAAGCAAGAGTAGAAATTAATGAACACAATTTTTCCTATACAAGCACAATGAAAAATATATAAGATCTATTATGTAAGCATCACAATGACAATTATATTAGATCTATTATATAAATTCTTGCATTTTCAATTCTTCAAAACACACAAAATGAAGAAAAAATATTATATTCAAGTAAATGCATCTATAGTAACTTTAAGATATTTTTTGGTGCAAGTTATAATCAAACCATTAGCTTTTGTAAGTTTATAATCAAATATTGCACAAACTAAATAGCAATTACTTTCGCCAATTCTTAAGATAGGAAAATTTAAAGAATTGAGTAATGAAGAAATACTCATATAATGTAATTAGTTCTTGATGTACAATCCATTGATTGCTTGCATTTAAAATTCATAATGGCATTATAAATCCACACTATTTGATTAATGTATGGAATAGATAGGACAATATTTGATGCTTACAATCACAACATGAAGTATTTAAGAGAAGGTATTGAGTGAAAAAAACTATTGCTTCTGCATTTTGTAGTTGCGGATATAAAGATGTGTTCAAATGTTGTACCAAATTATTTACATCAGCTACTTGCTTGCTAAAATCTTAATTATAAACATGATTTCTAAATACCTATTATCAACAATCCTAAATGAGATTGTATAAATAGACCAAAAATAAAAATTCATAAGATTGATTGATGTCAAGGATATAAACTTTAACAAATTAAAATTTCAATACACTCTTGTATCACACAAAAAGTATAAAAAATTATTTAAAGGTGATATAGTATTAAATTAGAATAGTTATTGCTAGAAATAAGAAGACTAGAAAGTCTTGAAACAAGACTAAAGATTAATGGCATTGACAAGAGCGAAGAAGGTTTCATTCTTGCCTCTGTATATACTCTTAACTAGAAGCTATGTTGTGATGTCTTATAAGTCCTCCAAAATGTGTTGACTTTGCAAGATACATATCTTAACTTATAATGTAAGTTTTATATATGTGCGCTACATACTTAGCTTATTCCACAAGCTATCAATACATGATTAATTTTTTGACCAAGTTTCTAACCTACCAATCAACTATAAATAAATGTAAAGTCAAAGTAATATCTATAAGGCTTCTAAAAAGCATAAAAAATATTATGAAATAAATCTACTTTTTTCTACTTCTACTAAATCATATAGATAAATATTAGAGTAAATATGTATGTCTATGATATTATCCCTCCTTTTAGAGATGAATTCCACGTGGAGCAGTTATCATCTTTCATAGATCTTGAAATTTTTTATCTTAATTTTGATAGATGTCGTTGATAAAAAGTATCAATTCTCTTTGTTGTATTTACAAAATTCTTTTTTGGTTTCCATGTCCATTCACTAATATCATATCCATCCCAATGAATAAGATATTTCAACCTATTTTGGTGATGCCTTGAATCTAAGACTTCTTCTATCTGAATTTTTTTATTATTATTTATTTCTATAAAAAAAAATCACATTTATTTTCTTCTTGAGATATTTACTATTTTATATGGCTCAAGAAGAGATATGTAGAATATAAAATGGATCTGTGTAGATTCTAATAGATGTAATTAATAAGCAACAAGGTTGATTTATTTACTAATAGAAAAAATTTCAAGCCTACAATAGTCCAACTTGTCATAAAAACAAGCAGTCTTGATATTGCAACGAAATAACCATACTTTATCATTCACATTGAATTGTGGTTGTTCTTTGCAATAAACATCTATATTGATCTTTTATCATTTTTGAGCTTCCTTTAAATGTACCTTCATTGTTGCAAGTAGTTCTAATAAATATTTTGCTAAATCTTCACCTACAAGATTATGAATTTTAAAAAAATCAAAAGTATCAAGTCATGGATAATAACCATAATTAGTAAAAAAATATATTTTTTATGTAAAAGAATGTATTGAATTATTATATACAAACTTTGCCAATGATAAAAGACTTATTCAATCATCTTCATGATAATTGATGGTATATCTCAAATACTATTCTAAAACTTAATTCACCTATTTTGTTTGCCCATCAATTCAAGGATGAAAAACCAAAGAAAGCTTTATATCTATCTTTAAAATATTAAAAAAGGTTTTCTAAAATCTTGATATAAATTGAGTCCCTTGATCCAATATAATATCCTCAAATAATCTTTGATAGCAATAGATGTTGTCAAGAAAAAGCTTTGCCATTTTTTTACTTGCAATAGATTTTGTACATGGTACAAAAAGAGCCATCTTGATAAAATGATCTACTATCACAAATTTAGAATCATACAAACTTCATATTAGAAGATCCATGATAAAATTCATAGAAATAATAGACCATGATTGTTTTGGAATAGGTAATGGCTAAAGAAGTCCATAAAGTCAATAAGAGGAGTTTTTTTATCTTAAAAAAATATCACATGATTGTACAAAGACTTTGACTGCCTTCTATATTTAAAGCCACTACAAGCCTTTTGATATTAGCTTCAAAGTCTTGTAACTAAAATGCCTAGCTATTAGAAAGTAAGAACAAGCTTAAAGAATATGTAATCGATTCTTGCTTTTTAGAATGTATAATTGTTCTTTAAAGTAGAGTAGATTATTTTTAAACTTGAACTTAAAAGTATCATAAGACTTAAAAGAATTGTTCTTGATATCATGAATAAGATGATCAAAAAACATACTTGATTGAATTTCTTTAACAAAAGTTGAATCAATAGTTAATGTTGATTTTATTGCTCAAAGTTAAAAATGCTTTGGCTTTGGAAGAATCATTCTTTGTTGATCAAAAGTTACATCTTTTTTTTTTGGTGGAAGTTAAGAATGTCTAAAAAAGATATCTAATAAACTTTGTTGTTTATTTGGATCTATAGGTGATCTTGAAATCAAATCTTGATATAAACATATTCCAACAAGCTTGGCAATAATTCAAAATATGTACCAACATGAAATATTTGAAGTTCTTGTGATCTGTATATATAATAACTAGATTAGAAGCACCTTCTAAATAATGACACCATTCTTAAAATGAATCCACAATTGCAAAGAGCTCTTTGTTGTAGATCTTATAGTTAATCTTGGTTGTTAAAAATTTCTTGGAATGAAAAGCTATTAGATGAAGCTTTTGATCTATTATTATTTGTGAATAGCATTCATAGCAAAGTTTGATGTATTTTTTTCAATGAAGAATACCTTAAAAAAATCAATATAATATAAAATTGGTACAAAAATAAATGTTGTCTTTGAGGTTTTAAAAGATGTTTCAATTTCTTTTTTTTTATTCAAATTTGTCTTTACATGCCAAACATGTAAGAGAAGCTACAACTTCAAAAAAAAATATTGATGAAGATTCAATAATAATTGGCAAATTCTAAAATTATTGTTCATCTCTAATTATTTTTGGAACCTTTCAATCCATGATAGTTTAGACCTTCTTAAAATCTATCATTAATCTTTTGTTGGAAATAATATATCCTAAAAAATCAACTTGAATATTATGAAATATATACTTTTTCATCTTTGCATAAAATCTTACATCTCTAAGTTTTTGTAATATACAACAAATATAAAGTTTATATTCTTCTATGTTTTTAGAGTAGTTTAGAATGTAATAATAGGTAGCAAAATCATCAAGAAATATACCAAAGACATCATGTATTAGATGTTGAAAAGTAGTTGGTACATTTGTAAGTTCAAAAGATATGACATTATATTCAAAATATCTATACTTAGTTCAAAAAGCAGTCTTCTACTCATCTCTTTTTTTAATGTGAATCAGGTTGTATACTCTTTATAGATCTACTTTTATGTAGAACTTTGCTTGAATTGGTTAAGAAGTCTTAAAATCAAAGGTAGAAGATAACTATTCTTAATGGTGATCTTATTAAGTCTTTGATAGTCTATGCACATTTATAAAGATCTATCTTTTTTTTCATAAATAAGATAAGAGCTACTGTTGGAGATTTTGAATGGCATATAAAAATTTTAGCGAAATTTTTGTCAATTTAATCCTTTAGTCCAACTAATTCATTTTACAATAAGCTGTAGATCAGTCCAAATAGTGATTGAGTTCTTTCTTATAGATTAATTAAAAAAATCATATGATTAATGCTCTTGAAGAATATCTATATTTTTTTTTTCAAAAAAATCCTAGAAATTTTGATATTGGCTAAGAATACCACTTGACGTCTTTCCACCATCAAAAATAAATGTGGCATATATAACAAAAGATGGCTCTTCTTTTGTTGCATATATAAAAGCTCTTACACCTATCAGTAAGAATTTGGATGTACTAGACTTATCTATCTCTACTTCACTATGAAAATTTAAGATTAAACTACAAGAAAATTAAGATTACAAGAAATCCAATCTATGTAAAGATTATTTTTTTCTAACCATGATGATTCTAAAAGAACTAGATTAAAAAGAGATCTTATTATATTAAATATTACTACACTATCATGATCTTTAATTGCTACATCTAAAAGAATAATTTCATGAATAACACCTTCAAAAGACAATAAATAATCATTTATGACTTTTATATGTACAAGTTTAGGTTTTTTGACTAAAATTATTTCTTATTTCTTAACAAAATCTTTTTCTATAAAATAGGCTGAGACTTCTAAATCTTATAACGTAAAGACTTTATGATTTTTATGTCCTAAATATACATATATTATAAAACAAGATGAAAGATTTGAAGAGAGAATAGGACCTTTATTAGATATTGTACATGATTTCAGTTGCACAATCTCTATGATAGCTAAAAAAATTTGTTTTTTGACACATTATCTTCTTTGGCAATCATGCTCCTCATTTTATAATTGCTTTACTTCTTTGGACAATATTGAGCAATGTGTTTGGCTTTACCACAATATAAGCACAAACCTACTTAATGACGTCAAGTCTTTTTTTGTTCAATAAAGAATTTAATATGTATCATGTTAATTTGTATTGATTCTAGCTTTAATAAATAAGTTTTTGAAAACTTACAAGCTACCATCATTATTTGTCTTATTCTTCTTCCACCAAGTTTTTGTTCATGATGCCTTTCAAATAATCAGTTGTGGCATACAATGGCTTGAACAATAAATTATTCTAAAGTTTTTGCTTTTGATATTATTAATAACAAATCTTTGATATTATTCTTTAATCCATTTCAAAATTAATTGATGGGAGCTTTGTTATTCTAGTTCATGTCACACTGAAGATTTTGGAATTTCATAGTATATATAATAGTTGATCGTGATCTTTGTTGTAAATATAAGTGCTTAGACTTTGCTACTCTATTTTATCATTATCTCCAAATATAGTTGTGAATATTTTTAAGAATGAATTCAAATCATAAAAGAGTTGTGAATCCTTTTTCATTAATGGTACAAACCAAAAGAGAGCACTTTCAGATAAAAGTGAGCTTATGAATCCAAATTGAGTAAATCCATTAGAATATTGAAAGGAATGTAATCTTAGATAGAGCTTGACTTATTGGAAAAATCTTCAAAATTTTGATCTTCTTCCATCAAATTTATCCTACATACTAATCTGTATCTCCATCATACTTTATAAAAGAAAAACTTCCTAGATTTGATTGTAAGATCAATCTACTTGCTTCTTTCAACTACATAACTTCTTGATATAGATATTGAACGTCTTCCATAGGCATAGGATTAGCATTTCTTTAGTTGATGCTAGTGATGCATGAAATTTTTATTCTAAGAATGTTAAAAAGTTTATAAAGATTTGCAATAGTTATAAATCTATTCACACTTCTAATAAGTGTAGAATCTATGATTTTTTTCTTCTATTTCAAATGACTTAATAAATCCATGACTCAAATTAAAGGAAGATAATTCACAACTTCTAATATTAAATAAAAATTTCTAAAAAAAAGGATAATCTGCTCTGTTTAAAGAAAAAAAAAAAAAAAAAAAAAAAAAAAGTGTTAGAAAACTAAACAGTTTGTTCAAAGATCGGTAATTCAAAACCTTCATAGTATAATAATAGAAGTGGAATAATCCATTCACTTCTAAAATAAGACAAGAATAATAACTTAGAACTCTTGTCAAAATATTAAAGATATGAACTTCAAAGAATTAAAATGTCAATACATTCTTGTGTCACTTAAAAAGACTAAAAAATCACTTAAAGTTGATATAGTATTAAATTAGAATAGCTATTGTAAAAGAAAAAAAGACTAAAAAGTCTTAAAATAAGACTAAGGACTAAAAAGACATTGAAAGCTTTACTCTTGCCTTCATATATACTGTTAACTAGAAGCTATGTAGTGATGTCCCATAGGACTTGCAAAACATGTTGACTTTTCAATACACATATCTTAACTTATAAGACAAGTTTTTTATATGTATGCTAGATAGCTTGTTCCATAAGCTACCAACACATGGTTAATTTGTTGACAAATTTTTTAACCTACCAATCAACTACAAATACATGTAAAGTCAAAGTAGTACCTATGAAGCTTCTAAGAAGTATCTCTAAAACATATTATGAAATAAATCTACTTTTATTTACTTCTATTTAATTATATAAGTAAATATTAGAATAAGTATGTAGGTTGGTGACAATTAAAAGAAAACAATTATATCTTATTTGCACACAACCTACCTTAAGAATAAAAGATGATAGAATTGTATGGACATCAACTCTTGGTCTGATTAGGATTTTTAAAGACAATGCATAAAAATGCTCAAAATTATAATACATGCAAGGTGGTATTGCATTAACATGTCTATGAAATAATTCCATGTACTTTCATATAATCTATGTGCCTTAAGTCAAGACTACAATCATCTTTATAGTCAAAGTGCACATGTTGAATTTTTGATCCACTGCTCACCACGACTTTAATATCTCTAACAATGTATCATGTTCTAATAACCATGCAAACTTGGCTTGTGGTTTATTGAATATTGAAATTAGAGCAAGATCCATAGCAATTGTTATTTCTATTTACAGAACTTTCTTGTTTTTTTTTTGTACCACTCTAGCACCTCATCTATTGCTTATTTCTTGCCTAGTATAATATATATAGCAGCATGTTATAGCCACACAAGGACGTGCATGTTTTCTATAGTCTTATTAGAAGAATTTCTTATACTACAATGTCGTATTAAGTGAAGTTTGACTTAAGAATATACTAGACATTTGGTTGTGGAAGATAAAAAAAAAAAAATTGTAACAAGTTCTAAGAACTCTAATAATTTCTTAAACAAATTATAATTAAAGATTAGAAAATATCATCAAATATCAATCAAATTCAATTAAAATTTCAAAAGAATTATACAAGAAACACAAAGAATTCTTGAAGCTCCTTTAAAAAAATCATAAAGAAATAATATAGAAATTTTTTTAAATATATATATATATATATATATTAAAATAAAAACCTTAATTAAATCATAGTCAAAATCTAATCAAATCTTAATCTAATCCTAGTCAAACCTTAGTCAAACCTTAGTCAAATCCTAAATGGTCCTAATCAAATCCTAGACAAATCCTAATCAAATCCTAGTCAGACCCTAAACAAATCCTAAATAAATTCTAGTCAAATCCTAAATAAATTCTAATCAATTCTAAATAAATCTTAAATAAATCATAACCAAATTCTAGTCAAATCCTAAATAAATTCTAATCAAATCCTAAACAAATCCTAATCAAATCCTAATTGAATCCTTAACAAACCCTAACCAAATCCTAAATAATTCCAAATAATTCCTACATTAGATTTAAACCTCAATAACTAATGAATGAACTATTGATTTTAACTCAAATTTTGCACACTTCTTAACAATTAAATTGACAATAAGCACAAATTTTTTGAAGAAGATCAAACTCACTAAAAAGAAGATCGACCCTAATATTTGCTTGGATATTGGTCGGCCTCCTTCTCCAATCTAAATGTTGAATTTCTAGCGCTGATATCTCCTTATCGAACCATTCATTTGATCTCAAATTTTTCAAATATGTAGAAAAATAATTCTACTATCCACACATATAATTTTCACTCCAATCCAATTAATAGATTGTAAGAAATCTTAGAAATCCTTATTAGATCTAAACTCTACTTTCCGAGATCCCGACCCATTTAAACCTCAATAATCCTTGATCCATCCATTTAATCAAGCTCAAACTCATAACATATATTGAACACATATAAATCCACAAACTTCTAAAATTTCATCTATAGATCTACATCCAAACTTATGAAATTTTCCAAAAAGTATCTCCCCTTTTATTTTACAAATCCAAAGTCACCCAAAACAAATCCTCACTTTTCAAAACTCTGACAAAGTTGATACAAATCCAAATCACAAAAAACCAATGGTTAAAAAAATCTACCAAATCAACTCCTAGATACTATCCTTTGATCTCCAAAATAATCCCAGAATTGTCGTTGAAGCTTGGTTTTGTGCCTTGGAGTCTGACTTCAAATATGGTTTATAACCAGCCCTCTCCAAGTATCAATATTTAGTTTTTTTTAGGTAATTTTTGCTAGAATTTACTCTTAAATTCATCCTTAAGATCCCTATATCATTTATTTTTCCAATCTATTTTGCTTTGCCTTATTTATGGCCCTACAAAATAATTAGAAGTCACTTTTCTAAAAAGATAGCATTACTACTAAAAGTTTTACTATGTTCCTATCTTTTATCCATATTTTTTTACTTTATCTTTTAACTTGGCTCTTCTATAATAAGATCGTTATTATCATCTTTCACCATATAGCCATGTTACAACATGACAACGATATATTATGCCATTCAGCAGAGAAGAATGGTACTTGATGATCATTCTAAGTTATCAATTTATGTTCATAGTTGAAGATAGCATGTCCAAATTCCAACTGCATTCTTTTGTAATTGATCTAAGTTTAAAAAATATATTTATATTTATTGTGGACTTTAAAAACAACTTACCATCATCTATAGAAAAACATCACGGAGAAAGGAGAGTGATAGGATAGTGATACAAAGAGAGAAGAGTAGCAAAGAAGTGACAAAATTTAAGGGCTAAGAGAGCAAAGTGGCTCTTCTTATAAAGGAAGGGAAGGCCAACTCAACCCTCATCTCAATAGGAAGCAAAAAAATGAGATAAATTTGTGGCAAATCCCTCCTTCTTTTAAACAAATAATTAAGGTTCTATAATTAAAGACTACCTCAGGTATCATTGTAGATGGCAGCAATGAAGATTTGATTATCATGATTGTAGATGAGTGTACTTTTTTTTTATTGGTTGTGGATCTAATGGTAGAAAATTGAAACTAAATTATTATTCTCTTATGTATATTAAAAAATATATATTTTTATTTTATAAGATTCAAACTTTTTGATATTTTTTAAGAATCGCTAATTAATTTTTTTGGTTATATGAAATATTTGGTCACCAATAATTGTCTTCTATTCCATTCATCTAATCTCAAATATACAATGAGTAACTTCAATGGATACCAAAATGTCTAAGAAGTATATCAAAATATCTATGTTTTTTATTAATATTTCAAAAATTAATTTTTTTATATATATTAATAGATTTTATGATACAAAATATACTATTATTTTTAATAAATAATCTACTACTATAAAAAAAAATATATCATATAAAATTAAAAAAAGACTTGTGATGAAGTCATTTAGAATAAATGATCAAGGTTGGTTTGGAATAGATTAAAGTTGGAAAAGTCTATAGAATTGATATTGTAGAGTCTTTGCTTAATGATTCATATCACAAGATTAATTAAATTCTTTAAAACATTTTTACATTTGAAGCCACCAAAATCACTTTAAATAAGCTTTAAAGATTTAATCTATCTAAAATGTCATATTGCTAAAAAATTGTGTTGTGCTTACAGTATATATATATATACATACATACTTAATCTTTTGGATTATATAAATATCTTTATTATAAAAAATGTTACTATTAAAATTAAAAATTTTAAAGCTTAAAAAATGTTATTTCTAACAAGAAGAATAAGAAGGATTACTAAATATACTTGAAAAAACTTCATGAAGGAAATTAGTATTAAATAAGATTTTTGACTTAATAGTCTAAAGCCACAAGAGATTTGATTTTAGAAGATCAATTTTTTTTAATCATCTGCTAAATTTTGTTCTTTTTTATAAGATAAAAATGTCCAAACAAGAAATTTAATATATATATTTTTTAAGTTGATATGAAAGATTAAATAAATTTTTTAATAAATATATATATTCTAATAAGCTTGAAAATGATCTAAGTCATATTTTAATATGAAATACTCAAATTTCTTATCATTATTAAAAACTTTATTTGGATTAAATTTTTTTTAGATAATATTACTATTCTAAAAGTTAATCCACATAAGTAAGAAGTTCTTTATTATAGATCTTATAATTAACCTTGATTATTGAAACTATTTTGAAACAAAAAAAATGGAATGAAGCCTATTATCTATATCCATATGTGTTTGAAATTTATTTGATGCTAAATATAATGCATGTATTTTTATAAAATCTAAGTAAAAGAAATAGAAGTTATAATGAAAGTCATTTTTAAACCTTAAAATATTATTTTTGCATCTCAATTCTATTTTAATTTATCTTTTTAGATTAATTTTATTAAAAAAGTAGCAAAATTTGATAGTTTGTACTTTTTAAAAATCTAATTGCAAAATAATATTTGAAATAATATATTTCAAAAATTCCACTTGAATTGTGTAAAATATTTGATTTATTATCTAGACATATAGTCTCATACTTCTAAGTTTATGCAAAATAAGACATACATGTTGATTACATTTTTTATATTATAAAAATAAATAAGAATATTATCCAATAAATTTACAATAGAACAATCTATTAATTTATGAAATACATTGTTTATCAAAGATTAGAAAGTAGTTGGTACATTTGTTAGTCTAAAAGATATAATATTATATTTAAAATATTCAAATCTAATTTAAAATATAGTGTTCAATTCATCCCTTTTTTTAATATATATCAAATTATAAGCTTTTTATAAATCTATCTTAATGTAGATCTTAACCTTACAATGTTTATCAAAAAGTGTTAGTATTTAAGTCAAAATATCACAAGTTTTGATAATAAATTTAATAAAATCATCACAATTTCTACACATTTGTAAGAATCTATTTCTTTTCTTTACAAAAAAGATTTGCACACTTGTAGTAGATTTTGAATGTTGAATAAATTTCTTTACAATATTTTCATCAGTACAGTCTTTTAAAAAAATAAGTTTATTTTGGAAAAAGTTATAAATTGGTCCATATAATAGTTGAGAGTCTTCTAGTAGTATAAATGAAAGTAGAATGTAAAATATACATATAAATATACATAAAGTTTTAGAGAAAAAGGGAATATATACACATAAATACTACATTTGTACATATATATATATATATATATATATATATATATGTCTCTTTTAGTTGTAAGAATGAAAGGAAAATGTAATCTTTATTATAATTTTAAGTTTTATACATACATATATATATATATATATATATATATATATATATACATTTAGTTTTGCCAAAATGTTAAATATTTTTATCAATTTCATCCTAACTGCTTTAATATTGACTATTGTTTTAGAAATACATCTATAACAATGACACAAATTGAACCAAGATAATGCTAATAAAAAAAAAGTGCCTATAAGTTTCACTCAAAAGAATTTAATAGAATAGCTTAAAGATTCAATCTTTAAAATAATTGATTCTACTTAATAAATCTTAAATGTTTCTAATTAATCCAAAATAAAAATTATATAATAATTTATACTTACTTTGTTAGTTTTCAACAATTTTTCCAAAAATATTTTTATGGCCTTTTATATTCTCTTCTTTTTCTTACTTACAAATCTTGTAATTATTATTTTGACTTGTTCAAAACATCTTTAAGATTTTGTAGTCATTACCATATAGTTGGACTTTGTGAAAATCTTTTGTCACTATAAGTTATTTAGAATTGCAATAATTCACTTAAGTTTCTTTGATTCAATAAACTAATGATTACTTTGTATGGATGCAAATCTTGATTGAAGATTCAATTATAAGAAAGAAAAAATAATTTTTATTAATTTTTATTAATTAATTTAATTTATTTCAAAAAAATTTAAAAATAATATATTTTTAAAGAATATAATTTACAGCCTCTCAGAAAAAATAATTTGGAAGTTTTTTAATAATTTCAATTATTAAATAAAATACTCAATAACTTATATAATTTATACTCTTTGAAAAGATCAAAACAGATTTCTAAAAAACTCAAAAAAAACTCTACAAATAGGAAATAAAAAAAAAGATTAAGAGATAAGAAAGATATCTTCTAGAAAAAATTAAGAGATAAGAAATATATCTTCTAGTAAAACCAAATTATCCATTGTCTTACCTTTTTATTTAAAATTGTATTTTTTAATGGTTTTTTAAATTTTTCCTAGAATCACAAAATAATATGTCACAAAGATTTTATATATTTTTATTTTATTTTATTAATTAAATAAATCAATTAATCTGAAATAAGAACAAACAGAAGTATATAGCACATATTGCCTATAGATCCATATTACAACTTGGAAAAATCTCAACAAGAATATCATGTGCAACTATACAAGTTATCTAATATAATTCCAATTAAATAAATTTACTATCAAACTCAATCATATAATTGCACATGACATAATTGAACCACCAAAATACAATAAAAAGTTAATCAATATGTTATATATATATATATATATATATATATATATATATATAATAATTAAATATATTCCTATAAAATTATAAAATTTCTAAATATGTAATTAGATAATACAATAAAATTTCTAAATTTAAAATTAAAATTTTATATTTAATTTCGTAATTTATTAGTATAGCAAGTTTAATTTATTTTAAATTTATAATTTATTAATAAATTTAATTTTTATATATATTTAATTTTATAATTTATAATTTTATTAGTACAATAAATTTATAAAAAATAATTAGATAATACAATAAATTTTCTAAATTTAAAAATTATAAATTTACTCCTATGTTAGAAAAATCTTCAACATAAGAAAATTTTGATATAAATTTTATTTTTTCTTATTTGAACTTCATAAAAAAATTATGTAACCGTTATGTATACTTGTGGCTAATTCTAAGGTTTGTTTATGAACTTCTTTATAGTCTTTTATTATGTTCGAAACTCTGTCAAACATGTCTTTGTTTGAATCAAATAGATTTATTCATAAGCATATGTACATGTGTATGTGTATACACATACATATAATCCTTGCTTGTAAAAAAAAGTACAAATGATGTCTACATATTAATTACGTGTGACTAAACAGATCTTTACAATGTGAAATCTATTATCATTTTTATTAACTCAACACAATAATATTATTACATTCATATAATAAAATATCAAAACCAACATGCTTTGTTATTTGGAATGGTGCAGTTGTTCAAGATTTGACGAAAGTCGTCCATCCTCTGGGTGATCTCATTCATCCGCTTCCCAGTGGCGGGTTCAAGGGCGCCGCGGTTGCCATGAAATCGATGGGGGTAGTTCAAATTTCGCAGATGTACAGCCAAGAGTTTTGTGAAAGGCTTGCAGAAGTGGAGTGCCCACGTTGCTGAAGGGGGAATTCGCATCGTCCTTTTCTTCAATCAGCGATAGATTCATAGACGCCGATGCACAAATCTACAGCACCTGCGCTACGCCTTCTGATCTATCGCCTTAGTTCTGGAGGAGGATGCTCATGGCTCAACAATGGGAATGCGTCGAGGAATGGTATAATTGACTGAGGCAGGTTCGAAGCTCTACCCCTGATTTAAACTAAGCCAGTGTCGTTGTGTATCAAATCGTTAAAAAAGCTTCTCAGTTCTCTTCAATTTCACTGTCGATTTAGCTACAGTTTTTGTCTGTCACTTGTGATCTAGTTTCATGGTAATCGCTGCACATTGTTAAGATGTGGCGCTCCTCGAGGTTCCTGATCTCTGTCAGCACTCGTCCACTTCTTCTTCCTCTGCTAACTCTCCTAGTCCCGTCATCATTCCGACTTCGCATTCATTTATCAGACTTTGCAAAGTCAAATACTCTTCGTATTTGACTTTTTAAAGCCAGCATTAGTTTAATCTTCGTTAAATTCCATCAAAAAGAAATAAAATTTTGAATTCTTTTAAAAAAAGAAAAAAAAAGAAAGAAAAAAAGAAAGAAATGAAGTGACACACAAATATATTCATGGATTTATATATATATATATATATATATGCAAATATATTAAACCATTTTTTTATAAAAGATATATTATTGTTGAATAAATATTGTACTTTAACTTCCTTTTTGTCTCTTATTATTTAAATATTATATTTATCAACAAAAAAATTATTGCATAATTCCAAAATAATTACTTGAATCATTAGTAACTAAACTTCTAATATCTTTGATATGAAGTAGGCCTGTTTATTGATAGAAAACACTAGAATAAATTATATATATATATATATATACATATACATATACACATATCAATAAATATATGTTATGTTTGCAAGCTAACCTCACAAATTTTATAAATCTAAATTCGTAATTTAAAAAAAAAAAAAAAATTCTAATGTCTTAATACTTTCATATTTCATACATGTATCATAAGATTTTATGAATTGTCTTACAAAACTTACATTTGCAGCCACTAATATTTTTCATCTGTTAATTTTGTTATTTTGCTAGAGCTAAAATGGTATGACGTAGAAAAATCGTAACATCTTTAGCCAATACAAGAGTATACAATTCTTAGAGGTTTTTACAGTAATATCTTTAAATGGAGTATTCACAAATTTTATTTTTAATAATTTTGTACTGAAGCGTTTTGATATGTGTATATATATAAGTATATAATTTTATCTGTGGTACCTTAAAAATGAATATTTTATTATTATTATTATTATTATCAAACATTAATACCAATAGTATGTATGAATTCATTTGTGTTTTCAGTATTTTTGGTATTTTTCTGTTCTTTATTTCAATGTTAAAGTTTCATAAAATAAACTATTTTTTTTTAAAAAACTTAGTTTAAAACGTACATTTTTATATATTTTTATATATTTTTATGTTAATTCAAAAAATATATCACTCCTGGGTAAACAACTAATTTAAAGGTAGGCAATTCATAAATTCTTTATTGTAGAGAGGAAATGGGAGATTTACGCACCTACAGAAAACAAACACACAATGCAATTACGTAATCAGAGCGTAGAGACAGACACACCATTCCCCAGCTCTGGGTACCCGAAGGGTGGTGCGCGTGCTCTGCCATTACTGGTGCTGCTGGTGCTGCTGATGCCCGGCACGGCACGGCACTCTCTGCTGCTACCTTGGCTTTGCCTTAGCTTAGCCTAGCCTTAGCGTGAACCTGGTAGCTACAGTAGTAGCCAGCTAGCTTCCAAACGCTCGCTGCCACGGCGCCTCCCTAACTCACTCTCACACTCCTCCATCAGCCCAGGCTCATGCACGCACTCGCACTCTCACTCACTCACTCTCCCGAGCCTGCAACCCCCCCCCCCCCCCCCCCGCCCCATGTCCTCGTGCGCATCGCGGTCGCTTCCTCTGCTATAACTCGCCTGCCTACAGCCTGAACACTGAGAGAGAGAGAGGGAGCGAGAGAGAGATAGAGCACAAGGGGGAGCGAGAGAGAGAGGGGCTTGCTGTTGTTGTAGGACTTGGGGGTTGAGCGCTTCGACGCGGCCTACCCATCGCTTATCACACCTTTCATCACCCTACTTCTGGCTTCGTTAGTGACTGAAAGAGACGCTCGGAGACCACCCACAGTCTGCTTACGCCCTCGAGGGGCGTAGTTGGTTCCGATCGTGGTTTGGGTTTGCGGGCTGTTGCGGTGGTGGTCTTGTAGGGTGTTGGGGTCTGGAGATGGGGTATGACGTGGGAGGGAGGGGGGACTAGGGTGGTGTTGCATCCATGGTGATGTGGGTATGATGTTATGTTTGTCGTTTCCCAAGTTGCATCTGAAATGGCGCTTTGTGGCAGATAAGTTGCATTGGAGATCGCTTTTGCTTGGGTGGTAGCTAGGTGTAGGGTTGCTTCTGGTGGGCATTTGATTCGCATCTCGACGCTGACTCAGAAGGAGGTCGGAGCTGAGCTGATGAGAGTATTTGCGAACGAAAGCGAGGGTTAGGGGCAGATGGGAGGCGCATCGGAGGGTATAGCTGGCCAGGGAGGAAGGGCATTAATCTATCCGTGCTGGTTGGTTGGTTGGGTGTCGGGAGGGAGTTTGTGCAAGTTCTGATGAACCAAGATAAGCAAGTTTAGGAAAAAAAGGAGTTATTTGAGGAGCGGCATGCCAATGCTCGAAGTGTAGGGGAAACAGGATAGAGCGGGATGACGATGAAGTTTTGTGCTTCGGCGTACGGTTGGGGTGTTTGCAGGCGCAGCCGTGTCCGCCTCGGCTGCGTCCAATGCTGTGAGGTGTGAGCAGGTGGAATTTGGGGCCAGAGGCAGTGAGGGTGAAAAAACATGACTTCTAGGGTGCCCAGGAAGTTGGTGGGAAGGGCAATGATGGATTCGATGAGTAGTAGCGTAGATGACGACGACAACTCCCTCGATGGGCGCAGTAGCTCGCATGGTGAAAGGAGACAGAGTCTTGACTACTCGAATGCGTATCACTCTCCTATCGTTCCGTCTCATTCTCCTACCGTGCCGAAGACGGACGAGAAGCCTAGACGCAGAAGCACTCGGCCAGTTTATGCCAGTGGGGATTTGATGAACCATTTTAATGGTTCGGATCCAGTACGATTGGAGCTGACGCGCCTTGAAAACGAAGTAAGGGGTAAGGTATCTAGACTAATGCTATCGAGTCCTCGGCAGCGTGCCAGAATATGCTGGGTACTCGACCATATGCAGGCTGACCTTAGGTCATCGGATGAGAACAGTACAGCCATTGTAGGTCGACCCTCCTTCACGAGATAGGAAATTTAAACGTTGTCTTTCTCGAATAGCTTGTTGCACGGAGGGCTATGCATGTGGAGAGATTGTTCTCCTTATCACATCCTCATCTCCCTGTCTAATAAGTTTTAACCTCCTAAATTGTACTAGATCTGTCGTAGTAATCTTACTGAACGAACCCGCCCAACTCCGCGATCGGGGTAATATTTGGAGATCTTGTAATTATAGCCCGGTGATGAATTGCTCAGTGTTTTTTTTGGTTTTCCTTTTCTTTTTCTGGGGAAGGTGGAGTTCCTGGAAACACAATCGAAATAACCTTGGTGTCATTTCATTAGATAAAAGTCGCGTATTGGCGGAAGCCCAAGCAGAGATCAAATCTCTCCGACTATCGGACCGTCAGAAACAAAAAGCAGTGGATGAGGTACATATTCAGTTGGTTGTGTCGACGCTTTTACAGAGTATTGTGAAATGTCATGTTCTTAGATTGTCACTTGGGTGGGCTTGTTTGACCGCCTGCTAATGATACGAGTGCCAAGATAATTGTCAAATCTTGAATTCTCCAAGAGAGTTTACCTCTGTAAAAAAAAACTGATTTTGTATGACTGTCATGTCCAGCTCTCTGATAAGCTAGAGAAAGTGGACGAGAAATTGAAAGGCACCTTGATTCTTCTTGACAACAAGGTACTCTTCTCGCTGCTTTATTTCATTTTTATAATCCTTTGAACTTTTATTTGTGTGTTCGCAATTAATGGTCATAAGTGTCCTGTGATTGGCAGAATCTAGAGATGAAGAAACTGAATGATGAAAGGAAAGCAGCCTTGGCCGCTCAGACTGCTGCAGAGGCAACTCTCCGAAGGGTACACGCATCACAGAAAGACAACGACATGCCTTCGCTGGAGGTTATCTTGGCTCCCTTGGAGGCTGAGTTGAAAATCGCACGTCAAGAGGCATGTCTGAAAAACTTTCTTCCAATATCTTATCCCTACCCCAAACTGGGTTCGTCGAATGCTCCTCTGTAGCGGTCCAAAAACAAGTACTAGGTTGTCAAAAACACGCCCAAAGCTTAGATCTCACCTTATCTACTGTTGCTCCACGCATCCTCAAAATACGAAACAACGTCTCAGGAAAAATTACATTACCGAAATTAAAATAAGAATAACATTGTTAACTCCGTTGCACTTCGCGCGGTTGCAAATCTGGGCCTAACATTCTTAAAAAATTCATCCCCTATCAGCTGTCACCTAGTTTACAACGGGTAGCACTCCTGAATCTAGTCCAAACTCTGTCATGTATCTGTGTGCAGCGGAAGGTGATAGTGCTGTGGTGGTTGTGACGTTGCAGATTTCAAAGCTACAAGAAACGAACAGAGCTCTGGACCGGTTGACGAAGTCGAAGGAGGCGGCCCTTATCGAGTCCGAAAGGGTGATCAAAGCAGCCGAGGCTAAGGCCTCTATGGTGGACGATTTGCAGAACCGGAACCAAGAGCTGCTGAAGCAGATCGAGATCTGCCAGGTACGTGGGCGTGAGCGGGGTCGATGCACGTATTGGTTGGTGCATGGAAGGTTGGTATTGTGGCAGAGTCGCACACATGTGATGTGCATGTGGATAGTTTGTCCGGAAAGTGTTGGGCGGGGGCCGAGGTGAGAGGCGTGAATCTAAGAGTCGGGGTGTTGGCAGGAAGAGAACAAAATCCTGGATAAGATGCACAGGAGCAAAGTGAACGAGGTGGAGAAGCTGAGCGCAACGGTTCGCGATCTGGAGGAGGCGGTTCTAGCTGGAGGGGCTGCGGTGAACGCTGCTCGGGACTACCAGCGGCAAGTGCATGAATTGATGGTGAGGAGGCGAAGGAAGGGGTTGTGTGTGTTTGCGTGGATGTGGGGTGGAGTGCAAAAGTGTATGTTAGGGGTGTTGACGAGTGGAGTCGCAGAGTAATGGGTGGGAGGTAGATTTGGAGGATGCGAGGGTTTGCGAAGGCGTGGTGCATGGACGGTGGAGTATAGCGAGGTGGAGCGTGGTTAGGTCCAGTGTACAGGAGGGGTGGGTGCAAATGAAGAAGCAGTGAGGGTAACATGGGATGAGGTGTGAGACGAGCGGATGGCAGGCGTGAGTGTTTGGGTGTGGGTGGGTATTGAGTGTGAGGAGAGGGAGGTGGAGCGGAGGTGGCGGTGAGTAGTTTGGAAGGGAGCGTGTGGCAGCGGAATAACATGGTTGGTGTGGCAGGAAATAAAGCGGACGTTGGAGCGTGAACTGGCACGAGCGAAGATCAGTGCGAACAGAGTGGCTACGGTGGTTGCGAACGACTGGAAAGACGAAAGCGAGAAAGTGATGCCGGTGAAGCAGTGGCTGGAAGAGCGGCGGTTTTTGCAGGTAGTGGGGTGAAGCAGTAGCGTGGGGTGAATGGTGGTGGGTGGGAGTCGGGGGTGTGGGGTGAGTCGGTGTTATGTTGTGGGGAAGGGGGAGGTTTGGGTAGGAGATGCAGATGATGGTGTGGGAAGCAGGGTGGGTGGATGGGTGGTAGGGGGTGGGAAGTGAATGAGGTGTTGTTGAGATAGAAATGTGCGTGGAGAAGTGGTGGTGTGTGGGAAGGTGACGGAGTGGGTGTATGTGTGGGGACAGGGTGAGATGCAGCAACTGCGCGAGAAGCTGGCGTCGGCGGAGAGAACGTGCAAGAGCGAAGCGCAGCTGAAGGTGCGGATGATGTGGGTGTGTGGTAGCAGTTGCAGTTGGAGAGGTGAGGATGGTGAGGGTGAGGGTGGAGAATGGGATGGTAACGGCGGGTGTTGGGGGTGAGGTGCAGGAGAAGGTGCAGCTCCGGCTGAAGGTGCTGGAGGAGGGGTTGAAGTCCGGGAACGGGACGGTGCGGCGTGGTGCGGGTGCGGGTGGGACGGTGGAAGCAAAGCGAAGCTCGAGCGTGACGAGCAACGGAAGCGTGCGGAAGGGGAGCGGGAGCGAAGAAGGAGCAAAAGTGCTTGCGAACGGTTCCCGAGCTCGGCGGTCTGCGGTAAGCCAGCTGAGGGCGATGGGTGGGCCGTTGGTGAAGAACGGGCGGTTGACGTCGAAGTCTTTCGATGGTGGTGGCGGGGGTCGGAGTAGCAGCGGGGGCTCGTACGACGCGGGGGGTATGGCGGCGCTGAAGCCATTCACGAACGGGTTTGAGGAGCTGCGGGCAGGGATAAAGACGGAGAGCAGGAGCTGCAGCGGCGAAGCGGGTGCAAGTCCCGAAGGCGCGAGCGCGCAGGGCGAGGAGGGTAGCGAGGGCGCGAAGGAGGAGGGAGGGGAAGGCAAGGCGGCAGCGGAATGCGGTGGTGCAGGAGGAGTGGGACGCAGCGGTGCAGCAGGGGATGCGGGAGAAGGAGCGGGCGACACGGTGTCGGGGGTGCTGTACGATATGTTGCAGAAGGAAGTGATATCGCTGAGAAGAGCTTCGCAGGAGAAGGACCAAAGCCTGAAGGACAAGGACAATGCGATAGAGGTGCGGTAGTTTGGGAATGGCGGGGAACAGGGGCAGAGCAGGAGGGGAGAGTGGAGGTGGGCGTGGATGGATGCGGTGCTGACGGTGGCATTTGTGGGATGCAGATGCTGTCGAAGAAGGTGGACACGCTGGGGAAAGCGATGGAGGTGGAGGCGAAGAAGATGCGGCGAGAAGTGACAGTGATGGAGAAAGAGGTGGCATCGATGAGGGTGGACAAGGATCAGGAACGGAGAATGAGGCGGCTGAGCATGATGAAGGAACCTGTAAATAGTTCACAGCGGCTTTCTCTTTCTGGAAGGTATGGTGGCGGAAGGCGGGTGGGGGTTTTGTGGTGTTGGGTGGCAGATGGGGAGGGTTGTGATTGGGTTGAAGGAACGTGCTGAGAGGTGGGTTGGTGGCGTGCAGAGCAGCGAACGGTAGCCTGAGGCAGGGACCGTGAGGAGCGGCGACATGGAGTGGGTTGCTGGACTAGACATTGATTATGCAAACCATGCAAAATGCAGAGACTAGAGAAGTCTACAGAAGGCAGGCGTGATGCTGGCGCGTGTTTTACGATAGCGGGATTGCTGCGTCATGGTTGGTGCGGTTGTGAATGAAGATAGAAAAGTGCGGGTGCTGTGGACATTCCAGAGACCCCAAGATTTATACAGCAGCAAGATTTCCGTGCGCCCGTAGGTTACCAGCATGAATGTACTGCTCGGAACAGCTATGTCCCTCTGATTAGCCAGCATTGCGTAGATTCTTTGAATGCCGTGCTGGTGAGATGTGGACGTTCTGGTGGGTTTGTGTCGAACTTTTTGCTGGAAATTGTGGGACCTCGAGTTCCTTGCACTTGGTTGCAGTTGATTTATTTTTCAGCCTGGAATATACAGACTACCTCTTGTTGTTGGGGATAGAATGGGTTTTTGTTGGCTGCTAGGTGTTTAGTTATTGGGTTTTCGAGGGGGCGTTTCTCGTCTGCTTGTATCAGTGATTTTCATATGGTGAAGGAGAGTGGTTTGTGCCAGGAGCCGAGTGTGTTAATTGTTATCGGATTCGTGCTGGTGTTTGCTTCGCTATTGGTATCTTGGTGGCATCAATTGTGTCTCCTCCAGCTTAGGTTCTATGAAGGAGTATTTGGATTTTCCTTAAGCTTTGCTCCACACTTCGGACTTGGTAGGGATGCTAGGAGGAGCAGTGATAATTGCGACCGTGCCCTTGAGTTATGTAGGATTTTACGAGGTCGTTGAGTTAGTATCATTTTTCCTTCTTTGTGGATCATGTACATGTACCGTAGATACTTTGTATGAACATAATATGGTTTTTCCTTTCTTTTCTCGTTTTTTCCTTTTAAGTACAGTTTGATAATGTTTATTTAGATTAGATCATGGACGTACATGGTTCTTTATTGGATTGATTTTACGTTATTTTGAGTGTGGTTAAGCTTGAATTAACACTGTGATCTGAGTCATGCTATTTGTTCCATTAGAGAACTTCAGTTTCTCGTTTTGCTCAATGTTCGAGTACACTGCCTGTACCTGTGAGCTCATTAGAGATTCTCGGTCCACTAGCGGTGCCTTGGTTGTGGTTTAGGCTGAAATGGTGTTATGTGAGACTTCCACTAGTTACTGCAGATTCCTACCAAGTTACCATGGTCCCAACAATGTTGAGTTTACCAGCACAATTTAACTACTTTTGGATACATCTTTCAGATTGAGATTCCCTACTTTGCTGCGTCTGATTTTTCTGGTGCATTTCACATAATGTGAGTTGCCAGTATGAGAGGCAATATACTGAAAGACAGAAATATACTGAAATCTGTAGTAGTGGCAGCACCTTGAATGTGCTTTTGCTTTCGTGCTGGATGTGAAGGTCCTTAGTGAAACCGCTAGATCGGCCTTGCTGTGCTTTACATCTCGGCAATGTACGTTGCTGTAAGTTGATGCAGCAAGTATGGTCACTGGTCGTTTTAGATCGGAATCAAAACAAATTACGACAAGTTGCGATGTTCTGTGTCATGTAATTGCAGATTATTTCATTATAAGTCTACTCTGACGAAAGCTTTTGCTTGATGCTGGTCATGAGCATGATAATTATAATAGTGACAGAGGGCAGCAGCTCCTTAGAAAACTTGAGCTTTTGACGTATGTTCCTATGTACTTGATTTGAATCCAAGGTTCGTAAATTATGCTCTTAAGGTATTTATCAGGTTTAAAATTTGAGGTTATAAAATCTGTTTGTATCTGCTTGGGATATACGCAAGCAACAACGAATGGAGAAAGGTTCATATTCGGGTGGAGGACCATGAGCGGTGCAGAGGCAACACTTGTGGAAGGATTGGAGCAATGGAGGTCCTAATGACTTGATTGGAGTAGTTAGCGAGGACGCCGAACTTAAATGGACCCTAAGTATGATTATGTATTATCTTGAGCCCTTTGTTAAACAAGCTGTTTGTTACTCATGTTTTTTTTTTTAAAAAATTGCTTTGGATATCGGTAGTTAGCAAGTTTCCACAAGTTTTCATTTTCGTCTCGAGCTCTTTTTCTTTTTCTTTTTTGTCTTTTTTGTCTTTATTTAAAAATATTAAATCCTCTAATTTTGCATTTAATACTCGGAAAACTGCCTTACCTAGCATCTGAACTTGATGTGTAACGTCTTGACGGAGATACAATAAAGTGGTATATGGATTTTCAGAAAATTGTGTGTTTAGTACATTGAACGTGCTTTTTAAAAAAAAAAAATCTTATTAACAATCTAACAGAATTGTTGATTACGATAGCATGCGTACGTCATGAATGTACAGTATCTTCCTATATGCATCTGGGTTAGGGAACTGCACTTGTGGTTATGATTTCTGCTTTTTCTTTGTCGTGTTGAGAAATCAGTCTGGAAATGACCTATTCTCATTGCCTCGAACTTTTTATAAGCTCCCTTCGTTAGTTCCAAGTTGGTATCACTATGATCGTCAACTCGCGGGGTGCCGATCGCCTCTTGTGATGGTTTTATCGCACAACTCCTTGGAAGTTACGCATGCTTGTTTGTGGGGTTGCCTACCTGCACTTACTCTAGTGAGCAGCCTCCCGCACCTAGTTACTCTTGCTACTGCAACTTGGAACAACAGAAGCCTGATTTTGGCTCTGCACCGAGAGATGTTGCATTGTGGTGGTAGCTATTGTCAGACCATCACCCTTGATGTTAGCCTCACGTACCAGCAGAGTAGGCAAGACCCCATGTTAGTTTCATCGTTCAGTAAACCGTGTGGCTTGTTGCATGTGTTACCATTTAACCATGATCCTTTTTTTCATGCAATATTTTCACGTGAGTTTATATCTGTAGTACGTTTAATTCCCTCATACTGAAGCACCTTGTAGAGGATGATACCCTGATGGCACATACACTGATTGCCTGTTGTCCAAACTGTCTTGGTGTTGAAGCACTCCTCCGATGATGAGACAGGATCATAGGTCTTTGTGTTTTTTGTGTTGTAATAACCTTTGTGGAGGATTACTACCCATACTGAAAGGGTGATTGTGGCTCAACTGATAGCAGACATAATACCATGAATCATCATAATAATCCATTTATCAACGCCAACCTAAGTGTCCATTTATGTGCTACATGATTGCAGATACGTTTAGGGTATTGCTAATGTCACCACAGTTTATTGTGCTACTGCCACCCTAACCTGCCATTTTGTAATATTTGTCACAATCACAGTTTAGCTCATAGTGATTGCAGGAGGTGTTAGAAAGCTTTATCACAATTATGTAACTTACATCATGGCTTGTAAAGGTGCTAACAATGTCGAGCTCCATGAAAGAAATAAACATCATTCAAAAAGCAAAAGTTGTGAAGAGAACGGTGAACACGTTGCATGCAAGAGAAGCGTATGAGAACATACAAGAGGAGCGTATGAGGAACATACAAGAAGAGCGTTTCAGATTATGAGGGACCATCAAATTATAGTGGCAAATTACAGTGACAGTAGCAAAATTTGTAGTGACATAAACAATTAACAATACCCTAAGTGTAATTGTAACTGTTTATTCTTACTTCTCCTTCTGTGTATGCTCTTCATCAGCTACACATGACCAACCTTCAACCTCTGATGATGAAATCATGATACTCTAAATTACTCCATGACGTTTTATAATACTTATGTCTCAACAAATGGTCGACCTGTACGTTATACACTGTATAATTCTGATTGAATTGTATCACTTGTACATTATGAAGTCTTCATCACCCGCTTCTGAGTATACTCGGGCACCTGCTAAAGGTTTCACAATCCCGACCAGTAGTTTGTACTTGGAAAAAGAGTAATACTCTGGGATAGACTCAGAAATTACAGTCAGATTACGTTTGAACCTGCAGGAGAGCAGTTCGAACCCATTTCGATATACGTTTTGCTGCTTTGCCTCAGATGTTTTGCTGCTTAAGAAACTAGTCCACCATTGTTTTAGTGGAGTTTTGTCAGAGAAGTTCGGGGGCCAAGTCTGCTCTGTCCACAGTTGCAGAGCTCTCAGCTGCTCTTTCCAATCATGCCTGCAGAGTAGAGTGATCACCCAAATCTTATAGACACAGCATTTTCACCTGTGTTGCATCTCCGTGACTTTCTCTATAGTCAGTTAGATCCTGGATGAGCTGCAGATTGATTGAGAATCACTTCACCTCTAACCATATCCATGAGCAGGTGTCTCTCTCAGCATGCAGTCCATAACAAGGTTTCTAATATGTACTACTAGCAAGAACCATCTTGCAAAATTATGGTGTACCATGCATATCATGCTGTCTGGGCTACTCCAAACATATTCTCTTCCCACTTTAAATTTTTTTTTTTAATAAAAATTCAAACCCCTCTCCTCTTATCCTCGCTTGTTGAACGTCAAACGCTCAAATTGCAGCCACCGTAAAATCTTTCCATCTTTCTACAAAGCAAAGTGCAACTACGAAAAACCGTGTAAGCTTTAGATTGAGTGTCCCACTAACCTTTACCCCCTTTGATTTGTTTGCTTTCATCTTTACCTTTAATCCGTGACCCACGGAGTCCACGGCTACAGCATAAAGTAAACACATTGCTCCTCTTTTAATCTGTTTCCAGGTAGGGTTTTTGAGAGAGGAGAAAGACCACCTCCCCTTTCTTATTTAATTTGTTATTTTTCCCCTCTCCCCACTTCTTCTGGAATACAAATCCTCCAACACATGGACGCGGGCACAAATAATTGAGGTTGGCTATCAACGTCAAAGGCTCCACAAGCTCAAAGCCCACACTAACAGCAAAGTTCACTCAAGCACTCCAGATGAAACAGCCAGCCCATCTCTTGCAAAGTCGGGCTCTCTCGCAAAGTCGGGCTCTTCTGGCATTTCTGCATACCTTTCCCATGGGACCCATTCGCTTGTCTGCTTGTTACACACATGCAGCCAAGTGGCGCGCCAAGTGGAAAAAGCCGAAGTTACACCCTCCCCTGGTCACACACACCAGCCAACAACATCAACAGAGATGAGAATCACTAACAGATCGATCAAAGCTTGACAGCTCTATGTGTGGAAGCATGCTCCCACACACACCTTTGCACCCACATGTTGAATTGATGAAGCTTTCGAAACAATTACATCGGAGACAGAGAGAAGTCCGAGAGAAGCTCAGCGGATTGCATTGAATCTCATCGACACGGGAGCGTGACACCCAAAAGGAGGCTTCCTCTTTCAGGCCAAAATTGCAACAACATCCATGATTCGCGTCTCTTGCAGTTAAAAACAAATCCTTATTATCCACGATCTGAATATGCACTACGGAGACAGGACTGGGGACGAGCACGGAACCAGTTAGGGGCCCAGGTAACCGGCAACCGGACCTAGCGGTTAACCAGTTACAACTATGACCGGCTAACCGGATAACTCAACCGTGAACATCCATTGGCAAGGCACTGCATGGGTTTCCGTGCCCGTGTTGGATGAAAGCGCTCCTATAACCGATTAGGGTTGATGATATTGGTTTCGGGCTTCTCATGATCAAAAAAACCTTTTTGTTTTGTTTTTTCATGGGCTGCTCATCACTTTCATTGGTAAAAAAAAAAAAAAAAAAAAAAAAGCCCTTTGAGCTTCCATGGGTTGTTGTGCCCTGTGGATGCTACATAAGCAATTGGAGCAAGTTCATCAGCATATTTGTGTGTATATATTATGTCCTACTCCCCATGCTTGGAAAAACTTTGACGTCATATTTGAGCAGCCAACTGTAGCGAGACAAATCAAAGACAATACCCCCAAAATTGTCTCCTCTCTTCTATGGATGCTTGCCATTTTTCAAGCCTCAAGTCAAGCCAAGTTAGGTTTGACCATTCCAATGCAGATTGGCTTAGGGCAACTGATTAAAAAAAAATTTAAAAAGCATTGGATTCTGTCTATTCAAAATTCTTCTTTTTTACAATAATTTGTGGGGAAAAAAAAAAAAAAAAAAAAAACTATAAAAACTATAAAAAAACCTATAAAAAACCTATAAAAAAACCTATAAAAAAACCTGTAAAAAAATTAGGTATACTTTTGTTTTTGTTGAAAACGATATTTTTAATACATCAAATAGAGGAATGTTTGACCCCATAAACTATAGCTTTTTTCCCACTAAAGGCCTTACCTATGGTGGGTAGAAAAATTGACAAGCTGATAGAGTTGGATCTGAGAATGAAGGAAAGTAGCAAAAACAGGCCACCGTAAAGAAAGATATTTTTATTTTTATTTTTTATTGGAATTAAACAAACACACACACGTGTGTATATCCATGTGAATATCAGGTGGAATGTGTGTGTAGATAGAGATTCAAAGAAAGATAACAAAATTCCATATCTTTATGTTCCATTGACATGGCACATGTTCCACCTGGTCAAGTTTGAATAGTCTAAACAAAGGTGAAAAAGAAACGTAAAAAAAGAAAAGAAAAGGGTGGGTATCACCATAAGGGACCTGAAAACATATTTATATATTTTTTCTCTCTCTTTTTCTCATCTACAAATAGTACTCATCTGTTGGGTCATGTGGTGAAATCAACTGTTGGAAATAGTGCTATTGGTGGGTGCAATGGAATAAACCCTCTAGTCTCTATTACCACCCATAAGAATATGACCTTCCTTGCTCTTCATAATCAAGTTTTAATATATCACAATATTATTATTATTATTATTATTATTATTTTGTTGGTATTGCATATCCCTTTTGTTGTAGAAATCATTTAAATTTTCATTATTGTGCAGATCAACAGTGAAAATGTTTGCTAAAAAGTTGCTTTTTAAGAGAAGTGATGAAAATAGTCTTCTTTGCATTTACTGCCAAAGGATTCTAGCCTTTAGTTTGAGAAATCTCCTTTGTGTTTTTTTTTTTTATTATTATTCTACTGATGAATGGAATTTTCATCCTTTCCTTCCCACCTTTGCCGATGTTCCATACAAAATTTACACAAAGCATTTAAAAGTTAGATGTACTAAATTTTTCCTATACAACATGTCAATAGCCTTTCTTAGCTTTCTTTTTTCTTCATAATTGGAGCATTGTCATTGATCCATAGATTCATCCGCAATTCTAAAACACCATTCCTCACCCCATTAGCAGAATCTTTAGATGTGTGCCCGATTTTCTTGTTGATCTGAGACAAAAGACTATGACTTTGAGGTACTTAAATTCTATTCTTCCATATAAAATCTTTCACTTTTTATCTTCTTCCTTTTCTTTAGAAAGAAACGAAAAGAAAAGAAAAACTATGGAGTTTTCTTTTAATTTTTTATCGTTGGAAATTCTGATGGTGCACATACATGGCAAAAGGATTGTACAGCAAAGTGAGCTTCATCTTGTATGTGTCTTTGTATTTTTTTCAGTTATTTTTACCGTTTGTGTTAATCCACCATATATGAAGTGGTAACTGAATATTTTTGTAATAAAACATGTGATCTTCCACATTAAATAAGTCTCTAGAGACAGAGAAACAAGTAAAAAGTAAAATGGAGGACAAAATCAATTGCAAAACACATAATTTGATAAATCAAACAAAACTACTTCAGCTTCTATTATGAAAAAAAAAACTTGTGATTAACATGTCCACAACAATTCAATTGCACCTCAAACAATACCTTCAATTCTAATCACATCACAAACACTCTACCAAATTTGGTTGAAGTTTCAAATCTCCCTCCCTCCCTCCCTATCTATAACATTCATAAACCATTCTATCTATCTATATATTCTAAGACCTAATTAGATGAGGAAGGGCCCCAACCAATTCATTGTTAAAGTAAGGAAATTGAATGAATTGGAGAGCCCTTTTATACTTGTATGGCACATCACCATTGGCATTTAGAAGCTTGTGTTGTAGAAGTACAAAGAATCCAAGTTCTAGTCATTCTCTTCTCTCCCTTACAATGCATGGATAGGTGTGGTGGGTTATAAATCCATTGATGTACTAAAGCCGACGTTCTTGTATATGGAGATTTAAGTTCCATTAGAACATCACGATGTCATTATATATGTGAAATAACCATGGGTATAGGTTCAAAATTTTCAATTAATGAAATGTAAGATTTTCTATTGGATATTTAAATATACATACATTCAACTTCAATTATTTTTCAAATTATCATATATTCATTTTTTTTCTTCTTATTATAATCAAAAGAATTCAAAAGTTACCAAAAGCATTTAAGAAAATCATCCCATACAATGCCGCATACTATATATGTACATATACATTGCATAATCAGATGCTTTAACAGAAAAATGTAATGATTTATGTGTTGATGAAAACTATGTTTACTATAATACAAAATGTAGTATGAAAAAAGTAAAGTTTGTCTAGTGATTGAATTTTAGCAATGATAAGCCTTGGCTCTTCATTAAATATTTTTAGTTAAAAATTGAGTTGAATATTTCAATTGGATATTGATGAAAATTGCTTTGGATTTGCATGGTTTTAAACTTCTACAAAACTTTATATTAATTACTTCTTCATGAAAACTCATTGTTGTTGCTAATATTATGATTGAAAATATTATTGGCTAAAAAAATTAATTTAAAAGAGAGTTTTGAGTTATTAACCAACTAGAGATATGATTCTTATATGAAAATTTATAGCATATTTCTAAGATTGAAGGTGCTTTATTATATGTGATGTATTTTTATGCAATTCTATCAATTCTTCTACAATACAATTTTTTGAGTTAAAAGCAATGTGGATACTATTACTCTCAGCTTATATATTTGTTCATAAATAAAACTAGAGGCCATTGTTGGATACTGAAAAAATTAACTATGTATTTATATCATGTTGGTGCTACCGTTACATGAGATAATAAGGCACTTAGAAGTTCATTAATTTTATAGGCCCCTATAGCCGTTCATAGTCCTAAAATCTATTTATTTATTTATTTATGCTATTTTCTAAATTTATACTGTACCTTCATAATAAAATTTGGTTAGAAATTTACATCTACCTTGCTAGTCTTTTACTTAAGCATTGTTTGTTTATTACATATCTAAAATCCATCTAATCCATAAAGAAGATAAATTAGTTTTGTGGACTTTTTTGATACTAAAGGCTATGGATAAATATTTCTTACATGTGGCTGTATAGTTGCATATAATATATGTCAATTTTTTACTAGCAAAAACTACATTATAAATTTAATTATTATCATCTAATTAACACAAAATACTGCTTATTTCTACTTCTAAATATTGAAATAAATATGAAAAAAAGTATTCTTAATTAAACAGAAATAAAAGATAGTAAAAAAACTTAAAAATTAAAAAATAAAAACTTGTCAAATTTTCTTTAACAATTATAAGTCCATTCAAGTTTAATGATTTTTTTTGTTTGATTATTTAGTAAAGTAATATATATATATATATATATATATATATATAATTTAGTTAAGTCTTGATATTATTTCTTATATTCCAAAACCTATTGAATTTCTTTTACATCATTTAAGGTAGTATTTTATAATAACTTCTATCTTCGTAGAATTTGGTTTATTTTCATTTTTATTCTTTCAAGTACTCATCTGAATAGCACTATTTAAATTACAACCAAATTTTCTAATTTAAGAAATTTATTATCTTCTCACAATTCTGGAAGCACAATTTAAGACTTATCAATTAGCCAATTGTTGATAATTGATAACTAAAGTTGTAAATAAATGTCAATATATATTTTATAAGGAAGAAATAAAAACACAAAGGTTATTACTTGTTGAAAAGATACATGAGAAATATAATGTATAGACCAAAAAATATAATAAATAAATAAATAAATAATATATATATATATATATATATATGCTAAAGCAATTTTAATCTTGTACTAATTTTTTGGAGCTCTAAATATCTTATTTTAACCAAATTATGTATCCATGAGATTCTATAGGTAATAATTTGTAATCTTATTTTATATAGAGGTAATAAAAGATAGTAGAGAATAATATTTATTAATATGTTTATTACCACTAAACATCTTAGGTTTATCACCTTATAACTACTTTATAAACGGTTTATAAAATAATAAATGTGTGATCTCAATAGATCTTAAAAAGTTTAACTTGCAGCAATTATTCAACTTTTATTTTATGACTATACGTATCTTTAGATTGATAAAACTTTATTTATTTTACGAGTATTATTTGATTTTTTATTAAAACTTTAAAAAAACATTATAAATTTATTATTATTATTATATGAATCATTTAAAAATATAAATTATGCTAGAATTTTGACGTAATTAGGCACTGTAATCCAATTATGGCTACATAAGGATCTAAAAATAGAACTATATCTAGAAGCATTTTATTTTGCTATTAATTTTAAACATTTTTACAATCTTTTTATCTGAAGTATTTATTAGATTTTTTACACAGATATAGCATATTAAATAAAACATTATATAGTATATACTTTAAACTCTCATATGAAGATTGTAAATTTTTTCCAAATATTGAGATTTTTTTTTATCAATAAACTTAAACTTAAACTTAAAATTTTTCTTGTTAATGATTTTTATTTCTATCTTATTCATGGTAGATTCAAACATAATTTTAAAATCACAACCATCATCTAATAATAATTTTTAAATTATTTAATCTAAAAAAAATGTTTCTAATTTTTTAAACATAATCTATTTTTTTCTTCCTTATTCTTTATCTACAATATATTTTAAAATTTTAATTTGTTAATAGTTGTTTCATAAATAAATTTTAATTTTTTATAGATATGAATCTTAAATAGAATATTATTTAGAATAATTATTACTTAAAATATATTTTTAAAGTTATAACATAAAATCCCTTTTTCTATCTAATATTGCCGAATTAAATAGAAATTTTGTGTAATAAGACATTCATCAAGTTTATTCTTTTGAATTAAAAGAAAATAGTTTCATATATTAGATAGACTTATAAGATTGGATTATTTAATTATTTTTTTATTAATACTTTTTTTAGTAATAAAGAATAGAATCAAGCCTTGAGATTTATTTTTTTGTAGTTAATACTTACAATCTTGAAGTTAAAAAATCAATTTTTTTGTGTATAGATTCTATGTATTGGTTTTGGCTTTTAATAAGATAAGTCATTTGTTTATTTCTATTCTTTATTGTATTCATCACATTATTTTTTAATATGTCATTTTTTTGTAAATTCTTCCAACCTACTATTATGTAAAGAATTTATTTAAGAGGCTTTAAAAGCAAGTTTTATGGTCAAAGATGTTGCTTTAAAGATTAATATATTAAATTTGAAGAATTAGATAAAATTATATTAAAATATAATAAGTTAATATTATAAGAGTACAAATGATAATATTATTTTTTTATTCTTTTTTAACATTTTATTAATTTTTATAATATTTTTTATTTTAAAAGCTATTTAAATAACTATTTTTAAAACTATGTATTTTTTAATTTAACATATTAATATATATATATAAAGCTTTTATAGTATAATATAAAAAAATATTTTTTCTTAAAAATATTATTTACTTATCAAATACAAACTACTTGAAATCAACTAATATAATTAATAATTTTCTTTGATAGATCTTTTCTAATTTTTGCAAGAGTACTAACTACTTATTATTGTTTAAGTATAAATTTAAATTAAAAAAAAACTCATTATTGCTTCTAACAAGTAAGTTATAATTTTAAACATGTTATTATCTTAAAAAGTGGTATAATATATAAAAATAATATAAAATATTATAAAAATTTGGATTTAAAATTTTTAAAAATTATTCTTCTCTTTATAAGATTTTTAGAAAGCTCTCATTTGCTTCAAGAAGAATTACTATGAACTAGTAGTACCTTTTTAGATGAAGAAATAACTAGCCACTCTTCAAGGTTTTTCTTTAGTAATTTTTTATAGTATATTTTGAACTTTAGATTGATATATTAAGGATTTTGTTTTTCTTTATAAGCTTTTTAAAAAAGCTTTTAGATACTTCAAGAGAAATTACCATGAAATTGTAGTGTCTTTTTGAATAAAGAAGAGTCAATTGCCTTATGTTTATATGAATAATATATATATATATATATATATATATATATATATATTTTAAAATATATTATAGAGAATTTTAGGAAGTGAAATTTGGTATGTATATGTATAGGCTAAGTAGCTTTCTAAAGAGCCATCATATGCTAAAATCTAATGAAGTATGGAGCTATAGCAATTAATTGTCGAGGATATGAATTTTAAAGAATCAAAAATTCAATATACTCTTATGTAATTCAAAAATTATAGATATTCATTCAAAACTAATATAGTATTGAAACTAAAATGGCTATTGCCAAAGACAAGAAGACTAGAAAGTCTTGAAATAAGACTAAGAATTAAAAATGAGTTGACAAGAGTGAAAAAGACTTCATTCTTGCTTCTATATATACTATCTAATTAGAAGTTATATGGTGACGTTTTATAGGACCTTTGACACATGTCCAATTAGCAAGACTTGTATCTTAACTTATAAGGTAAATTTCCTATATGTATACTATATTGTTAGTTTATTCCAAAAAATATTAATACATAAAAAATATGACTAACTTATTAGCTAAGTTTTTAACCTATCAATCATATATAGACATGTGTAAATATGAAATTAAGTCTATAAAGCTTCTTTATATAAAATTATCAAATTAAACTAATTTTATCTATTCATAATAATTAGGTAACTATTAGAGTGAATATGTATTTCTATGATATTACTATTCTTTTTAGAAATGAGTTCTACAAAGAGTGGCAATCATATGTTGAAGAAGTCTATGAGCTAAAAATCCTCTCTATCCACTTTTAGAAGAAAAATAACTACACAACAAGTTTGGAAGGTAGTAGGCATTAATTGTGTGATTACTTTAATGGTTGATTAATTAATCAAGTGATTATAAATTCAACTTTCTAAATAATGCCTTTCAAGTAATGATTACTATTTATTTAAATTTATAATAAGTAATAAAAAATGAAATAATTAAAAAATAATAATTAGATAGAACTAACAAAATGGAAGTAGCGAGATGAAAAAAAAGATGGATAGAACAAGCACTTGGATGAAAATAACACCACTAGATGAAAATAGGCCTAATTGGATGGAAATAATGATATTGGATGAAAATATGTATAATTAGATGGAAATAGCGCTACTAGATGAAATAGGCATAGCTAAATGAAAATAATTCTATTGGATGAAAATAGGCATAATTGGATGAAAATAGGCCCAGCTAGATGGAAACAGTGTCGTTAGATGAAACTAGGTACTATTAAATGAAAATAGTGGTATTAGATGAAAACAGGAATCGATGGATGAAAACAACATTCAAGGATAGAGTAGCACTAGCAGCAACCTCCAAGATAGAGCAATAGCAACCTCAACAAAAACCTCCCAACTTCAAATCCTCATAAATTTTTTATTTCAATTCCAAATTTGATGATTCTTTCATCTAACCTTACTAATTCTCTCTCTTCTATACAATGGATATGTCTAAAAATGAAAATAATTCTACTAACAATGAGCTCTAAAAGGACCAACAAGAGTATGAAATAAACAACTTATAACATAAGTTTATAACAAATAAGAATACTACAACTCTTTGGTGCATCAATGGGCCACCCTTACCTAGGGCTCAAATCAAAGATAAGAGAGGAAGAACAAGGCTTTGAAAGGGCCTTATATACCCAAGCCCTCAAGTTATTTATCGGCAATTATCATTGCTGATAACTTGTAAGAAAAAACTAATTTAAGAGCCTTCTTATAAGCTAATCCATAAAATAGTACAACTTATCATTAAAAAATCAACTTACACCTCCCATGATCTCTAACCAATGTCTTTTATGGAAAAGACCAATGGTTGGCATCCATTTGTCATAAGGTGATGAAAAATCACCATGGATATCAATCAATGTATAGATTTTTAATTCCCAATAACTTAATTAGCCAAAAATTATGTAAAATAATTTACTAACTTAGAAATATTAACCTTTGAAAGAGATACTCTAGGAAACAACTTGATTTGTTGTCATGGAAGTAATGGTTGAAGAATAGAATAGCTCTTTGTCTTCTTCTTTCATCATCACTTACGGCTTGAAGAGCAAAGTAACTCTCTAACTTCTTCTACTATACTCCAACCACAACTAACTTCATTTTTTCCTAATAACCTCTATTTTTTCACAATTAAAAAATAAATAATATTATATCTTATCAAAACACCAAAAATTAACTAAATAAAATTTTGGTGCATTATTTATGGTTCTTAAAGCCTAAAATATAGAGAATTGCATTTGCCACATATTCTGATCTTTGTTTCCTTTAAAGATAGTTAATAAGTCCTCTCATCTACTAATAATGTCTCATTCTACAGTGGAAATACAATCCAATTATATGATTATTGTTGAGGCCTTCATAATTTTCTTCAAACAAAATATTTGTAGCACCATTAGAAGTTGTTTTTACTTCTAATAAAATCATCAAATATTGGGAGTCTCTTCCAATGTCATGATATCAAATATATTATATCTTTCCATCTATTAAAAAAAATATTATTCCTAAAGTTCTTCATTTCAATTATGCAGATGTCGTACTATAATTGTTCATAGTATGTAAAAATTAATTAAGACATATAATATGTTTGTAAGTCTTAATAAAGATTAGAGTGGTTAGTAAATAAATTTAAAGAGAATTAATATAGGAAAATTTATTTGGAGATTTATCTATTTTGATTATAGTATTTATATTATGTAAGATTTAGATATTTAGTATAAAGTTGAAGAGAAGGTTGGAGTTTAAAGATGAAAGTCTAAACTATTAGGAAGCTTATTGGAAAGGATGAAAGCAAGGTATAGTTGGATGAAGGCAAGTGGTGAAGGGTTTTACTTTTGAAGGCATTCGAGCTTTGGAGGCTAAGGTCAATAAGTTCAAGATTTTGGGTATAATTTGGGTGAAGAATTTGTGTGATTTCGAGTTTTTGTAAAGGAGATATATGTATTCAAAGTTAAGGTGTCAAATTTGTACCTATTGTCACTCTTTGAAGCATAACATATGCATACAAAGAGCAATGAAAGATCGGCGACTAGAGTTGGAGAGAACACTTTCTTCGCTACACTTTACATATACTATTTGACGAATTTCAAGTTTAAATGAAGGAGTTATAGGGCATTGAAGACAGCACATGTAATTCAAAGGCAGTAAGTAAGTCATTTTGTTGATAGTAATGGCTGGAGCCATATCTTGAGTTTTTGGACGAATTTTTGGCTCAAAATTTCTATAAGTGTGAGTTATTAAGTTAATAAGCTATAAATCAAATTTTCATGGTATTTGAGTACTTATTTTGTGAGATATGAAGAAATTAGCACACGGGTGTATGTAAGCTAGGATTTAAAGCTATTATTAGGATTTTGGTGATATCTCAAGATCCGTAATGAATTTGTAGTTGAATTTTTTTGTGGTGGTTTTTGAAATTATATCAGTACTTTATGTAAAATATTAGGTTTTTTGGATAGTCCGATTGTGAGATATAAGCTGTTGAAATTCAGATAACATTTTTGATAAGGATATATAAGGTTTTATGATACTTTATGATACATTTGGGTGTTTTTTGGTACTTGGCTTGTGTATTGATGTTATTGCCCTAAAAGAAAAAATTTTATATATATGAACTTGGTACTTTTATATCTTAGACTTGATTGAGCATTTAGTGGCAACGAGAAGTCCAATGCTTTCTTGAAGTAAACTCTCTCTACCTCGACACCGTCTTAAAAGTTGTAATAATCACAATGTCTTGTCCGATAAGTCAGCAAGTAATGGCTCTTAATTTGAATCTATTGATTTTCCATCTCTTTAGTGCCACAAATATATAAAAATTATAAATAAGAATAGAAGATTGAATGCAATCTTTTTTGAATTGCAGTTCTTTTCTAGTATAAATTTGTTATTTTTTATCTTAATTTTGATGGATGTCATTGATGAAAAGTATCAATCTACTTCATTGTATTTACAAGATTCTTAGCTAGTTCCCATGTATGTTTACTAATATCATATCTATACTAATGAACTAGATATTCTAACCTATTTTAGTATTGCTATCAAATTACATATATTCTTGCTTAAGAAAACATTAGATACTTAGCTGTGGAAGGTACGTAGGAATGCAACCATAATGCTACTAAGTCTAATAGAGTCTTAAATAAACTTTAAGTAATTCTTAATAGCCCTAATAAAACTATAACCAATTCAAGTAAATTAAAAAGAAGTTATAAAAGAAATACAAAGAATTCATAAATTAATCTCAAAAAAATATAATAAAAAAATATTAAAAATAAAAAAATAAAAATAATAACAATAAAAATTAAAAATTAAATAAATAATAAAAATTATAAATAAATATTAAAAATAGAAATCTTAAATAAATCCTCAATAAATCCTAATTAAATATTAATTTATTTCTAATTAAAATCTTAATAAATCTTAATCAATCTTAGATCAAATCCTAATTAAATCCAAATTTAAATTTAAATTTAAATCTTAATAAATCTTAACCTGATCATAAGTCAAATCCAAATGAAATCCTAAATCCTAAATCAATCTTAATGAAGTTCTAGCAAAATCTTACATCCTAATCAAATTTTAAATCCTAAACCAATTCTAATAAAATCCTAAATAATCCCAAAAAATCCTAGGTAAATCTTAATCAATTACTATAGTTATTTGAAACCTTAATAAATATTGATTAAACCACAGATCTTGACTAAACTTTCACCTAAAATTGAACCAACAACCAATCAATAATTAAATAAAATTTGAAAAAGAATCAAATTACTAAATATAAAAAAAACTTCCAAAACCTCTTGGTTGTTGGTTGCCTTCTTTTTTTGACTTGAATGTTGATCTTTCAACAAAGATTTTTCCTTGCTAAACTATTTAATTTCTTCAAAAATTACGTTTTATATAGATATTTAAGTCTAATTTTTTTTTACCAATTTTTGCTTGAATTCAATTGGCAAATATTGGCAAATTATAAAATTCCTTATTAAAAATAAATTTCAATTATCCTAGATCATAATTCATGAAAATAATTTCTCAATTGATCTAAAATTTTTTATACACATTCAAAATAAGGACAAAAATTAACTACCAAATTTTCACCTATACACATGCAATGAACTCTCAAAATCGTAAAATTTATAGACTTGTTTTATTTCTTAAAATCTAAATCTATCAAATACATTATTAATTTTGAAAATCCCTCAAAACTTCAATATCAATTCAAACAACATTAAATCAACTTTCAAAAATTTATTCACAAGTTTTCATTCTAATTTTTCTCTTCAATTGACAAAAAAATCCTTGAGTCGCAATAAGTAAGTAGTTTTGCATCTTAGGATTTGATTTTGACTCACATTTATAATTGGTCTTTTTTAAATAATTTTTTTTGGTAATTTGAGATAATTCTTACTTAAACTTATTATTATTATTTTTAAAGATGTCTAAATTATATACTTATCTCATTTACTTTTATTTGAGGTATTTATATTCTTACAAGATAAATAGAAGTTTCTTCTATAAAAGTAATAATAAGACTAAATTTTTTATTAACTTTCTATCATTTATCTTTATTTATTTATTACATCTTTCTACTATATTGTTTTATAATAACATCAATATTATAAGCTTTAATCTTTCTATTATAAGCTTTAATTAATATTTATATAATTAGTAGATAACGACATTTATTTTTTATATTTTCTTTAAGATTATAAGTGATAGTCAATGATAATTTAACTCCACTTCTTTCAAAGAAATCATGAGCTTCTTGTACATTTAATTTTCTAAGATTTGCAATGATTTTTCTTATACATCTATAGTAGCAAATAACATCTTCAAGTAAAAATCTACAAATTTCTATTATAGACTTTGCTCTCAAGGTTCTATCTTCTACTTGATTTGATAAATCTTCACAAGTTAAGAAAAATATTTTATTTGCTATAATTCAATATTGCCATAATTCAATTAGCATAATTCAATTGGCATAATAATCAAATCAATAACCCATTTAAATGAATAGTCAAAAGATATTTAGGAAATAAACCATCTTAATATTGTATATTAGAATATGCTTAATAAGTTTCACACAATTTTACAAATAATAATATATCTCAATACATATTTTTGTTTACTAATATTATTCTTTAAGTTTAGCAAAAGTAGCCCAAATTTCTTATATTCTATCCATAAATTATCATAAAATTCTTTTAATAATTTTTGTTGCTCTTTTTTATTGCCTATCACTTGTTATGGCATTCCAATCCCTTTTCTTTAATTTCTTCTATAAGAACCTTTTTGAAGCAAAATTCCATATGATTTTTTTTATTTATTTAAATATTTTTATAAATAAATTTTCTTATTTAGTCAAGATATTCAAATAATGACAAGTATTTAATAACTCTTTTTTATAAAGCTCTTAAAAAAAAACTTATCTTCATTGTTACAATTTGATATTAAATAGAATTTTGATTGACTATGATCAATGTCTTCAACCATCTTGTCTTTTCTTTCATATTTTATTTGAGACAATATATTTGCTACCAAATTATCCTTTTTAGCAATATACCTAAATTTTAGATTTAATGATTTGATATAAGCAATCGATTTGAACATTGCAATATTTGGTAATGATTAATTAGTAATTATTTCAAGCAAAAGCAAGAAATTTGTTTCAATTACTATTACTACACTAATAAAATAATCTTTTTTAACTTTTATAGCCAAAATAACTTCATATAGTTTTCTTTTGACTTAAAAATATATAAGTTGACAAGTATTTAAAACTTTAGTTTTGAATCAAACTACAAATTTGTTTTTACTTAAATCATCTTGATCCACATTCCATCCAATAGGAATAGGACTAGTATTTATAATAAGTATTATTTATCTATTATATTTATAATTAATTATTCTTAAAATTAGAGGTATCAACAATAAAATCTTTAGCTTTTAAATTGGTTTAGTATGTATTCTTTTCCATTTAAATAAAAAAATCTTTAGATAATAATTTATATAATGGATCTATTATATGAGTATAATGAAGAATCCATATATGATAAAATATACAAGTTCCTAAAAATCTACATACTTTTATTAAAGAGTTACATGTATCCTTCATCCTTCCAATTCCATCAACTTTACTTGGATTTGATTTTTTCCTATAAAAACCATATAAATGCCTAATAATGATAATTTTCAATCTAAATGTATATTTTTTTTCAAAAGTATAAGATAAACTTCTTTAAGTCCAATTAAAATCTTTTCACAATCTTGCATATGATCAACAATAACTTTTATGTAAAGTCTCATCTTTTCTTCCTTCTTTACATTGTTTGATAGGAACATCATCTAAAAAAGACATAGTTTTTTTAGGAATGAAGTCTCTTAATACCTTATTCATTCCATTCATCATATATGTAACTAAGTTAGTCACACCTTGTAGAAGAGTACATATTTTATGTACTCCAAGTAGCATTCTCATTATTGCTAGATCTCTGCTTCCATGTATGAGTTGAAATTGATCATGGCTCTATTATAAATCATTCATTGAATAAATTGCTCTTCCTGCAAATACTTCAGTAAATTCATCTACTAAAGATCTTATACTTGCATTTCTAATAGTTATTGTATTCATTGACTACATATTTTGAATAAAATGTAATGGTTCATTTTTCTTAGGCACCATAAATTAATGACTAGAATATGGAATAAAAAAAGAGTCCAAAATCTTCATTTGTATCTTTTCCTTCAATAACTCTACTAATTTAGGCAAGCGTATCTTTAGCACAAGAATTGGCCTTAAGTTCTAAGGCATGTGTGGTATTATGAAGATAATTATAGTGGTAATAATATTAAGATCTATACTTCCTATTTTAAGAGGTCTAAAGGCAAATAAATTTCTTTTTTTTGCAAGTATTTTTTAAAATATTCAATTTCTATTGATAACAAAGAACCATCGCATCCAATTTTTAATTCTTCATAAGTCTCCTTTGTAAATTGATGTCTAATATTCTTTGAATCTTTTAAACTTTATTCTTTTGATACTTCTTTTATTTTTTCTATAAAATCTTTTAATTAAGGTCCAAAAATAGATTTTATTTTCTTATTTATTATTTTATATTTTATTTTCTTATTTATTATTTTATATTTTATTTCTAAAATAAGTTTTGATGCTTGAAAAGATTCAGGTATAGAATAAGCCTCTTTTGTATGAATTTCTATAATCTGATCATTATCTTTTGATCCAATAGATGCAATTAACTCTAAAAAATATTTTAATCTATTTATTATAAACACCAAAAATCCTCTCGTCAACTTCTAATGTTTTTAACTTACACAATTTTTTTTCAATATTACACCTTTTTTTCTTTTTTTTTCTTTTTAAATCTTCAATTTTTTATATAATACTTCTGTTTTTAAAAATACTAATAAAGCTTGTATTAAAATAATTTATATCTTACAAGAATATCTCTCTTTATGTACCTCTATAATCTTATTTTACAATAGTACTTCTCCAAAATTCTTAAATTCGTCAACAACTTTTTGCAATGGCTTTTCCCTCAACTTATTTTGATTTCATTCATGATTAGAAGATATACTTAAAAATTGTATTATTTTCCTTCTATCTTTATTGTATATCCATATATAGGCCAAACCATCATTAGGTACTTTTGTTTCCATTTGTGTTGCTGTAATATATAATTGTCCTAAAATCATTGGATAAGACGTATCTTGAACAAAGAAATGCTATTCTATTGTAACATCTCTAATCTAAATTTTCACATCCATGCAAGTTATATATAATTCACATCATGTATTATTAGTTGCTTATATTACCTATCAATGCTCTATATCAATTAGCTATCTCCGCTTCTTATAAAGATCCTTAAACATAAGATTAATTTCAAAACTATAGTCAATTAAAGTAACAATCAATTCTTTTACATCTTTTATATTCACAAATATTTTTGTAATTGCCTTTACTCAATGCTTCTTAGTATAATGCCTTGAAGCTTCTATTTTCTTGTCAATCCTCAAAATGCACTCATTGATTATAACCATTCTTTTTACTTATTGATTGTTTGTAACAATTATCAACTTCAACTTCATTCTTGTATATCCTTTTATCAATAACATGCATCATTCTAGTTTTATTCTTTAAATATCTCTTGCTTTTGATATTGTCAATAATAACATCATAAAACTCCTTTGTAATTTTTAAAATTTCTTTCAATGTGTACTCTGCATTAGCATTTAATATATTTTCTTTCAATATTCTTTTTATATTTATTATTGCCTCAATATTGAAAAATAGTTTATTAACTATTGATTTATTTTTATCTTTTGTTTCTTCTAATATTGTTGAAGTATTTTTTGTGAGAAATTCTTTTAAAGCCGCCTCATGAGTCTTATCTCCTCAAGTTTGCCTCTTAAAAGAATTTAAACTTCTTTTATCATTATTTTATTTTATTTTATTTTATTTTTTCTATCAAAGCTTTATATTGACTTTTAATAATGTATGCATGAATTGAAAGAGCCTCTATAAGATCTTTTCAATTTTTTACTCCATATAATATAGTTGCAATTTTTAATAGTACTTTTCAAGGCATTTTTTTTCTTTTTATATTATAACAATGGCAGAAGTCTAAAATCCACCTATTTCTATATTTCCATCAAAGTCATCATATACTCTAGTACTATAACTTGAAATTTCTTGTGTTACTATTCCAGGTACTACTAAATAATCTTGAATCAATGCTTTCATATTTTTCTTGCGAAAATAGGATTGAAAGATATTGCTTGTATCTTTTAATACCACCTTTCCATCTTTCTAGATAATAATTTCTTGTTGCATCATGTTATTAAATTCATTGCAATTCTTCCTAATATGAGAAGTATCATTATACCAAATACATCTTTGTATATTTTTTATTTAAAAATAGCCTTAAAATTATTTATAGAAGTCTATTTTTTAAATCTTGCAAATTTGATTTGAAGATCTTTCATCCCATATACAATCTCTTCAACTTCTATATCTTCTTTCTTTAATGTAGATACTAAAGATTGAATAATAGGTATTATTAATATGTATAATATCAAAATTTGAGAAGAATCAAACTTACCAATTACAGAAAAAGATCCTAAAACCTCTTAGTTGTTGGTTGCCCTCCTTATCTAACTTAAATATTGATCTTTCAATAAATAATTTTCCTTGCTGAATTATTTAATTTCTCTAAATCTTGTATTTTATATATATATTTAAATCTAAATTTGTTTCACCAATTTTTTCTTGAATTTAATCGATAAATAATATCAAATTATAAAATCTTTTACAATAAATTTTAATTATTTTAGATCATAATTCACATAAAAAATTTGCTCAATTGATCTCAAATTTTTCATATACATTCAAAACAAGCACAAAAATTAATTACCAAATTTTCACCTATATACATGTAACAAACTCGCAAAATTGTGAAATTTATAAACTTCTTTTTATTTCTCAAAATCTTAATCCACCAAATACACCACTAATTTTAAAATCCGTCAAAACCTGAATATTAATCCAAATGATGTGAAATCAACTTTCAAAAAACATTCTTAAGTTTTCCTTCTAATTTTCATCTCTAATTAACAATAAAATCCTTGAGTCACTGTAAGTATGTAATTTTATACCTGAGGATTTGATTTCAACTTAGGTTCACAATCAATCCTCTCTGAATATTAAGTTTAGATAATTTGAAGTAATTCTTACTTAAATATATTATTGATTCTTTTTTAAAGATACTTATATTATATACTTATTTCATTTACTTTGATTTAAAGAACTTATGCGCTTACAAGATAAATAGGAGTTTTTTCTACAAAAAATAGCATTAAGACTGAAATTTTTACTATCTTCCTATCATTTATCCTTTTTTTTTTTACATCTTTTTATAAGGCTTTTTTATAATAACATAGATATTTTATTTTTTTACCATATAATCATATTACTGCACAACATTGCTCTAAGTCTAAGACTTCTTTGATCATATATTCTTAATTATTATTCACATCTAAAAAAAAGAGATAGTATTTTTTGTCTTTTTGATATATCTATTATTTTATATGGCTCAAGAAAAGATACATAAAATATTTGATAGACTTTCATAGACTTTGATAGGTGTAATTGATAAGCAATTGGATTAATCTATTTACATATAAAAAAATGGTTCAAATTTGTAGTAATCTAATTTGTAATAAGAATAAATAATCTTGATATTATGATGAAGTAACTATATATTATTGCCAATATGGAATTAAGATTATTCCTTAGAATAAGCATTTGTATTGATTATTTGTTGTTTTTGAGTTTTTTTTAGTTGAACTTTTATTATTACATGTAGTTCTAAGAAATAATTTGTCAAATCTTTTGGTACAAGATTATTAACTTTTAAAAATTTAAAAATATAAAGTTATGAATGATAACCATAATTAACAAAGAAATGAGTTTTTTAAATAAAAGAATGTACTAAGTTATTATAAATAAATTCTACTAATGATAAAAGAGTTGTTGAATCATCTTTTGATAGTTGATGATATACCTCAAATTTTGCTCCAAAACTTAATTCACTCACTTTTTTTGGCTATTAATTTGAGAATGAAAAGTCAAAGATAGTTCATATCTATCTTCAAAATATTGAAAAGAATTCTTCAAAATCTTGATACAAATTGCATCCTATTATCTGATATAATATCTTTTGGCAATCTATGATAGCAATAGATGATGTCAAAGAAAAGCTTAATTATTTCTTTACTTGTAATAGATTTTTTACATGGTATAAAATGTACCGTTTTTATAAAGTAATCTACTATCACAAATATAGAATCAAAAGAATCAAATATTAAAAGATCTGTATGAAAGTCTATGGAAATAAAAGATCATAATTTTCTAAAATAGAAAATAGCTGAAGAAGTCCATAAGATTAATAATGATGAGTTTTTTATCTTAAAAAACTATCACATGATTATAAAAATTATTTAACTACTTTTTAAATTTAAGGCTACTAAAAATCTCTAGATATTAGCTCCAAAGTTTTATTGTATTCAAAATATCCAAATCTTAGAAAGTCATGACAAACATAAAGAAGATATAATTATACTTTATCTTTTGGAATGTATAATTTTTTCTAAAAATAAAATATATTATTTTTAAATTCAAACATAAAATTATTTTGAAACTTTAAAGAACTATTCTAATATTATGAATAAGAAGATCAAAAGACATAACTTCATTGAACTTGTTTGAAAAAGATTGAATCAATAATTAATATCATTTTTATTTCTTATAGATGGAAATGCTTCAACTTCAAAATTATCATTCTTTATTAATCAAAAGATGCATTTTTTTTCTTTTGATTTAAGATAAAAATATATAAAAAGGGCGTTTGACAAACCTTACTATTTTTTTAATAGATAAGAGATTTGAAAATCAAATCTTGATAAAAACATGCTTTGATGAGCTTGGCAACAATTCAATATACATATCAATATGAAGTACTTGACATTCTTGTGATCCATATAAATAATGACTAGATTAGAAGTCCCTTCTAAATAATGATGGTATTCTTCAAATGAATCCATAATTAAAAGAAATTCTTTATTATGAATCTTATAGTTAATTTTGGCTATTGAAAGTTTTTTGGAATGGAAAGCTACCAAATAGAGCTTATTATTTGCTCTCATTTGTGATAAATTTATATTTGTAGCAAATTTTGATGCATCTATTTTTATAAATAATTTCTTAAAAAAATCAATACAATATAAGATTGGTACAAAAATAAATGGAGTCTTTAAGGCTTCAAAAGATACTTCAATTTTTTTGCTCCATTCAAATTTGACTTTATATGTCACACATATAAGAGGAGCCACAATTTGAAAAAAATTCTTGATGAAGATCTGGTATTAATTAGAAAAATTTTAAAAATAATATATATCTTTAATTATTTTTGGAATCTTCTAACCTATAATATTTTGAATTTTTTTAGGATCCATCACAAGGCCATTATTTAAAATGATGTATCTTAAGAAATTAACTTGAGTTGTGTAAAATACATATTTTTTTATTTTGGAATATAATCTTATATTTCTTTATTTGATTGAATTCTTCAAAAAGTCCTAAAATCAAAAATAAAAAATACTTATTTTTTATGGTGATTTTATTAAGTCTTTAATAGTCTACACATATCTATACAGATCCATCATTTTTTTTTAAAACTAATATAGGAGTCCCTACTAGAGATTTAAAATGACAAATAAAGTTTTGAGACATGTTCTTATTGATGTATTCTTTCGGCAATTTTTTTTGTAATATGCTATAGATTGGTCCAAATGTTGGTTGAGTTTATTCTTAAAGATTGATGGAACAATTATAGGAATAATGCTCTAAAAAATATTTATATTTTTTTTTCAAAAATATCTTGATAATCTCAATATTGGCTTGGAATGCCACTTAAAATCTATCAAAAATAGGTGTGGCATATATAGCAAAAATTGGTCCTTCTTCTACAGCATAGATGAAAGTTCTTCAATCTATCAATAAGGATTTGGATATATTGGACTTATAGATTTCTACTTCACTAACAAAAACTTGGATTAAATTAAAAAAAAAAAAAAAAAAAAAAAAAACAAGGTTACAAGAAATCTAGTCTATTTGGAGATTATATTTTTTAGCTATAATAATTCTAAAATAATTAAATTCAAAATAAATTAAATCACATTAAATATTACTAAGCTATTATGATTTTTAGTTATTACATCCAAAAGAATAATTTTATGGATCACATCTCTAGAAGAAAATGAACAACCATCAATTACTTCCACATGCATAAGTTTTGTTCTTTAACTAAGGATATTTTTTGTTTATTAACAAAGTCTTTGTCTATAAAAACAAGTTGAGGTTCTTATATCTAATCAGACTAAAATTTTGAGATTTTTTAGTTGTAAACAAATTTCTACTCTAAAATAAATTGAAATATCTTAAGAGAGAATAAAATCTTTATTAGGTATCACAAAAGATTTTAGTCACATAGTTCCTATTGTAATTGGAGAAACTAATTTTTTGACACATTGTTTTCTTTGATAAACATACTCCTCATTTTGTAGTTGTATTAATTCTTTGGATAATGTTGAGTAATATGCTTAGGTTCTCTACAATATAGGCACAACCCTTCTTGGTAGCATTGAGTCTTTTTTTATTTAGTAAGAAGTTTGAAACATACCATGTCAATTTACATAGGTTCTAATCTTAATGAATACGCTATTGTAAACTTAGAATTTATTGCCATGATTTGACTTGTATCTCTTTAATCAAACTTTTGTTCTTAACATCTTTTATAGAGTCGATTGTTGCAAATAATGACTTAAACAATAAATTTCTCTAAAGACTCTACTCTTAGCATCATCAATAATAAATCTTTGATGTTATTTTTTGATCCATATCAAAATTGATTAATAAGGGCCTTGTCATTTCAATCTACATTGCCAGCAAGGTTTTGGGATTTAGCAACATATATGGTAGTTGAATGTAATCCCTGTCATAAAGATAAGACTTTGGTCTACTACATTTTTTGATCATTTTCTCTAAATGTGGTTGCAAAGACTTTTAAGAATGAATTTAAATGATAGAATATTTGTGAATTCTTTTCTATCAAAGATACAAATTAAGAAAAAACTTTTTCAAAGAAAAGTGTACCTATGAACTTAACTTGAATAAATCCATCAAAGTATTGAGAAAGATATAATCTTAGATAGATCTTTACTTGTTGTAGAAATCTTCAAAACTTTGATCTTGTTCCATCTAACTTTTCCAACATACTTATCTTTGCTTCCTTTATATTTTTAATAATAAGTCTTTTTGGATTTAGTTGTGAATTTCATCTATTTATTTCTTTCAATTGCATAACTGCTTGACATAGACTTTATACTTCATTATTGACCTCTTGTGTAGGCATCAGAATACTACTTCTATAATTGATATTAGAGATGTATGAAATTTTCTTCCTAAGAGTGTTCATAAGCTCGTGAAGATTTGCAATAATTACAAATTTAATCTTATTTCTATTAAAAGTAGTATCTATAATTTTTCCTTCCATAGTCATCTCAAATCAATCTATAAATCAAATTAAAGAAAGATAATCTATAATCTTTAATATCAAATAAAAAATTTTATAAAGAAAGATAGTCTATTTTTTTTAAAATCATTATTAGAAAATTAGAAGTGTTTAGTCTACAATATTTAAAATACAACAAAAAATTATAGTAGTCCACTTACTTCTAAAATAAGATAAAAATAATGATTTAGCACTCTTGACAAATTATTAAAGACATGAATCTTAAAGAATCAAAAACTCAATATATTCTTGTGTAATTTAAAAAAATAAATATTCATTTAAATTAATATGATATTAAAATTAGAATAGCTATTGCCAAAGATAAGAAGACTAAAAAGTCTTGAAACAAGACTAAGGACTAAAAAGGCATTGACAGGAATAAAAAAGGCTTCACTATTACATCTATTTATATTATCTAAGTAAAAGCTATATAGCAACATTCTATAGAATCTCCAATACATGTCTAATTTGCAAGACACATGTCTTAGCTTACAAGACAAGTTTTCTATATGTACATCATATTATTAGCTTGTTCCACAAGTTATCAATACATGCAATACATGGCTAATTTGTTGGCCAAATTTTTAATCTACCAATTACTATATACATGTATAAAGATAAAATTATGTCTATATAGCTTCTAAAAAGCTTTCTTACAAGTTATTATGAAATTAATTTATTTTTATTTATTCATAATATTTAGATAATTATTGGAATAAATATGTATATCCATGATATTAATTGAATAAAAAAGAGATGACAAGTCCTACATACTATCATGAGTATAAGATAGTCAAATTCATTTGAATGAAAGATATTAATTTATTAAATCTAATTGTAGTTATAAATCATTTATTTTTCTAAAGAAAATGCTCTCACCTTGGCATTTGGTGCTTCTATTGAAAGAAGATTCAATGTTGTTAGGTTGATCAAGGTAAGATGGAAGATACATAGCAAAGAGGCTCAAACAGAAGAGGTGGTTAAAACCTCATAGAGGAATTTTTGAAGACTATGCAGATGTTCATGGGCTAATAAGTTACCAATGCAAATAGACAAGGAGCGTCAAAAGTATTAAAGAATGTTATTGGCAAAATAGAGAGGTTTTATGGAAAGAATATCATTAAATTTTTGAAAATCTATACTTGTAAAGTAGAAATCTATTAAGTTCCAAAAGACTAGATGATTGAGACCTTTGATGTAAAAAAATGTTTTAAAAATCAAAGAGAGAGTGAGATATCTATATGAAAGCATCAATCTGAAAATATAGACTAGATTTGAGGAGAGATTGAGAAATGAATACTTTAATGAAGATATTAAAAGAATGTCTTAGATTTTTTTTTTTTAATTGAGTGGAACAACAATAATATAAATTTATGGAACCAAAAGAGCTACTAAAGGAATTTGAAAAAAAAAAAAAAAATAGACAACTTTTATTATCTAAGAAGTATCTTTTAAAGGTCAAAAAATTGAAGTTATTTTTACAAGTTGCAGATGAAGAATTATAAGATAGATTACTTCTCTTTCTTCAAGATGGAATGACAAAAAGTAATTTTACTACCAATTGGTAAAGGCGAGAGGAAGCAATGAGCCTCATCGTCAAGCAATACCATATGAAGGCTAGGAGATTAAAGACATGAATAGAAATAATATCAATGATAGTTATAAAGGCTCCCGCAATAAATTTGCTCGCTTCTATTCCATCAAGTTCTTCAAAAGATAAGACTATAGACAAAGACATTCTTAAAGAGTTAATGAAGTGGCATAAAAAAATTGATAGAGGATAGATTTAAAAGGAGCAATTATTTACATGGTAGAAAAGTAAGGACTTTTATCATTGAAGCTAAGCATAGCAAGGTAGGAAACTCTACACATGTATCTAAAAAAGTAATAGTGAAGAGAGCACAAGTTCTTTGAAGTCTAAGTGGGTAGAATGATCTAATTGATACAACCACTATCAAAGCCTATTTGATGGATGAACATAATGAGAAAGAATCCTATGATGCATTAGTAGAAGTCAAGAAGGTAGAATTGGTGAAAGAAAAGAGGTAGAAGAGTCAGTTAATAAAAAAAAAATACTCCAAATAATAAAAAAGATGCTCCAAGAGATAGACCAATAAGTAACATGAGACAAAAAGTGCGGTTTTTTGTTTCACATCTAAGAGCTAATATTCCACTCTCAAAAGAAAAGTAAAAGGAGAGGATGAGCAACAACAAGGACAAAAAAAAAATAGACAATATCAAGAAAAAAAATAAGACACCAGATTATAAATTCCAATCTAATATTGAATTTTTAATTAACATAAGAGATATTTTAGAAGAAAGGATTTTTGATACCAAGATTGAATTTTTTTTGAATTTCTTTTAAAAAGCTCTTAGTCACTTTAAGATGAGTTAGTATGAAATTGTAGTGTCTTTTTGGATAAAGAAGAGTCAATTGTCTTGTAATAATATAAACAGTGGCTTTGTTTGCTCATAAAATATATTATAGAAAATTTTAGGAAATCAGATTTAGTATGCATATGTATTGGCTGAGTGATTCTTCAAAGAGCCATCACATATTCAAATCTAATTAAGTATGAAGCTATGGCAAGTAGTTGAATAAAGAAGAGGTGACAACTTCCATATACTATCATAAATATGAAGTAGTGGAATTCATTTGAATGAAAGAAATTATTTGACTATATCTAATAATAGCCATAAATCTTATATTATTTTTAAAAAATACTCTTATTTCAATAATTTTTAAATATTATGTGAATTTTTTTAATAAAGATGATTAAAATCTATAATAATTATTACCTATGATTGATTATTATATTAGTGATTAAAATTTCTATAAAATATTTATATGAACAAATGTCATGGACATAATCAACACTAATAATTACCAAGATAAGAAGATTTAAATAGAAGTAAATAAGGGTATGTAAGTTACATAGTAGCTTGTGGCAAAGCTTCTAAGAAGCTTTACAAATAATAATTTGACTTTACATGTGTTTCTAAGTGATTAATATGTTAAAAATTTTGCCAAAAAATTGGCCATATGGCACATATTTAAAAAACTTATCTTATAAGTTAGATATATGCCCTCCAAGTTGGACATATGTCAAAGATCCCATAGAATATTGCCGCATAGCTTTTACTTAGATAATATATAAAAAAATAAGAGTGAAGTTTTTTTTTTTTATATGTCAATGCCATTCTTATTTTTAGTCTTATTTTACATAGCTCCTAATTAGATGGTATATATAGAGACAAGAATAAAGCCTTTTTTTACTCTTATCAATACATTTCTTATTTTAATGTAATTCAAAGAATCTTTAATCTTATTATCTTTGGTAATAGCTATTTTAATTCTAATACTATACTACTTTTAATGAATACCTTTCTTTTGAATGATACAAGAGTGTATTGAGGTTTTTATTGTTTGTAATTCATATCCTTCACAATATATGAGCTTTTAATTAATATTATTTAATTATTTGGATAATTATAAGATTATTATTATTAATTCTATTTTATATATTATTATTTCAAATTATAAATAGAATAAATTTAATTTTTAGTTTAAAAAATAACCTTAGATATAATATATTTAAATATAGGCTTATAATTATTATTTTAAATATTTTTTCTAGTTTTATTTGAATTATTTTTATAAAAAATATTCTTAATTATTTTTCATGATGAATAAGTTTTTTAATCAAAAGAAAAAAAATAATAAAACAAAAAATAGAATAAGTCTTTAAAATATTTATTATTAATAAAAATTAATTTTTATTACAAATAAAATAAATGAATCCTTTAAAAATTAATTTTAACAAAATCAAGTCAAAATTTTAAAAGCATGTATAAAACTCAAATATTATTTTAGATGAGATGATTTATTTTGAATATCCAAAATTATCTATTTTGATGTTAAGATGAATTTTGGCACTATAATGACTAATGAATTATGATAATTTATTTTTTGTAATATTATGATATTAATTTCTATATCTATAAAAATAAATTATTATTAAAATATAAAAAATAAAGAATATTTTTTATTTTAAAAATTAATAATTTTATTATAAAATAATCTAAATCATGGTTTAATTCTTGTTTAAATTTATATTAAATTATAATAGCAAGATAAAAATTTTAAAAAAATCTACTTTGTAAAAATAATAACATAATTTTTTGAGATAGAAGTTAAAAATAAGAATTAAATTATAATAGAATTTTAATTCTATAATACAAAAAAGAAATTATTTTTTTTGTAAATTATAATTTATTTAATTTTAAAGCTTTATTAATAACTAATTAAATATATGTAAGTTAAATGATTTAATTTTTTATAAATGTTATTCTTTTTACCACCTAAATAATAAAAAATTGTAATATAGCATTTTAACACAATCTTGAAATATATATAATAATATTTATCAACTTACTAAAATTCAATGACTTTCTAATAAGATAGTGTGTGGTTATAAAACAAATATCTATACTACTTCTTGGAAATCTACTTCTTTTTACATATATAGATGTTTATTTCAATAAAAAATTAATTCACAAACAAATTAATACAAAAGATTACAATTCAATTTATTTTTTCATTCTCTTTGTTTTAATTTAGTGAAAAACATAATATTGTTAAAAAAAACAAAATATGCTACATTTTTTAATATTTGAAAAAATATAATTTTAAAATAGTTTTGGCAATGCCATTCTACTATACATTACTTATTATACTTTATTATGTATTTATGCCTTCAATTATATCTCTTATTTTTAGAATTTTTCTATTAAAAAAATGTAATTAATTAGAATTAGTTATTATTTTTTAAAACATGATGTTAGGATTTTTCATTTATTTTTTTCTTTACTTTTTTCTTTTCTAAAAGCTTATCTGACATTTTCAAAAGTTAATTTAGATGTTTAATGTACAAATTTTCATGGTTGCTAGCTATTTCCTTACAAAGAAGTTATTTATAGTTCATACAATTTTTTTTAAAATCACTTTATGTTGAATAGAAAAAGGTGAAGCTCTCATGCTAATTCAAAACTATTTGGTTATGTAAAAGGACTATTTTCTTTTATAAATAATACATCATTATTTTTTTCTATTCATTAATTAAATTAAATTAACATATATTTAAATATTTAATTAATAAGACACAATTTTCTTTACTTATACTTCTAAATATTTTCATATGAATCATATATGTGTTAATCTTTCTCTAGGTAGCATTTATGATTTTGATTTTACAACAATATTTTTTATATATAGAATGTAACTTTTCCAACTTCTTGCTAAATTATTTTGCAATCATTTTATCTTGCATTGACTTGCTTAGTCTCTCATCCTTCATCATACTTTTATTGAGTTTAGTTTTATAATTATTTTATCTCTTATTTAATATTCAATCTTCCATCTCTTTTTTTTTCAATACTTTATATAAACACACTGATTTAATCTTAAAAGATAATATCCATCTCAATCTAATACCATCTTTACCTACAATTGAATTATATTGTACAACATAACACCTTATGATATTGCAATAATATTGAAGTGTGGTTAAATTTTACTTAGAAACATTTATTGTTGGAAAAAATATTGATTAGTTAATTTGGAATTTTTTGAATTCAATTAATAAATTCCAAGTTCTTTTTTGTAATTGTTAATACAACTACAAAATCTTATATTATTAAGAAAATTAATTGTAATACAATTTTCACAATTCACAAAAAGAATATGGTAGATTGAGTGTTTGGATGGTATTATGGTAGGACCAAATTGTATTAGAAGAGACTAAAGTAGCACCTAAAAAGTTTTTTGTTGCAAAAAAATGATGAAATTTTAGATTCATAATTTATTTTGATAAAATTAAGGTTGGACATTGAATAAGAATAGAGATAACTTTGTAACAAATATATAATATGAAACCACAAATAAAAACTAACAAATAAAGAAACTTTTGTAAGAAAGAAACATTGAAATATTAAAATTGTGTACAAATAATAACATTGATATATAATAAAGAGCCAATATTTTTGTACCAATAGTAAAGTTCTAAATTAAGATAAAATATTAAATTAATATATGATACAAGATTCTATTGAAGTGTAGGTCTAAGAATCAAATTCAATATTTTAATAAGTAACTAAAATTCATAATTATAGTAGTAACCAATCATTATGGTTCAATAGTGACACAAAGTCAATAAGACACATGTGTCTTAAAATTTAGACGAAAAAAAACTTGATACTAATATAAATACAATAATAATAAACTTAAAAAATTGCTGAATTTTTAAAAATTTTAAAACAATTACATCCATAATTATGATGTATTTTAATTTGGTTATATACTTTAATTATAAATTTACTTAAATACTTCTTTGTTTGTATCTAATTAATTTAGATAAAAAAAATGGCTATTAATTATTTATTTACAATATGAAATCATTCTTTTTAAATATTTTATTTATTATTTATTTTAAAGACTTATAAAGAAATAGATAAAGCCAAAAGTTTATAAGAAATTAATTTTCAATGCATGATCTTAATTACAAAATGAAAGTTGTACTAAAGATAAGGATACTAATTTTTAGTTTAAATCTAATTTTAGAATACATTATTATTGGCTGATTAATTAATTATCATTATTTGAAAAAACAAATATCTTTTTTTTTACAAAGACAACTATAAAAATATTTAAAATAGAGATTTTATTCTAAATATGATGTTACCACAAACAATTTGTGTTCTCAAAAATCATAAAGGATATACCTATACCACTTAAACAATAAAAGATAGAATGTTAAATAAGTGCATAATTCAAGAAAACTTTTTTTTTTAATTGTCTCATAGATTTGTAAAAAAGAAATAGTGGTATTAAAATTAATTAATTTATTTATTTTAAAAATATTATAATATGATACTGTAACATTTGAAATAATAAAGGAAATCATGAATTGTAGCTTTTATAAGTTAAAAGCAAAGTAATTACTTGATAAGAATTTTTGATAGTCAAAATATTAGTAGAGCTACAAAAAAGTAAAAACAGTATTAATCTAATAGATTTGTTTAGTAAAATTAGTATTGAATTAGTAATGTCATTGTAAAAATTATTAAACTAAAAAATTATTTATGTATTAGAAAAATTAGATAGCCAATCAAATATAAATTAAGTATATTTTAAAACTATAAAAATATTTTTGTAGATAATTATCATAAAAATTGTGGATAATTCATTAATATCATCATCTTAAGATATGCCATTGATTTATATTTTATTCAAAGCTTAATATGTATAATAAACTTAAATTGTACCTAGATAGATTTATGGTAGAAAAGTAAAATATATATATATATATATATATATATATATATTTAAAATACCAAAAATATAAAAAGAAATTAATTTAAATTTTGTATATATATTTATATTTAAGAAATTTGAAGTAAATGTAGAAAATCTTATTTGATATAAATAAAGTTAGTATATTCCATTGAAAATAGATTTTATGAAAAATTAAAATCTTAGATATGGCAAACATAGAAGTAATTTATTTTACATCTGTTGGCATTATACAACAACTAAATGAAGTGCTGTCTACTATTTAAATAAATCACATCTATTGAAAATAGAAATTTAGAAACCAAATGTAGAATATAATAATAAAATAATGGAACAAGAATATAAAAAACAGACATTAAAAAATTAGGATTCTATTGTAATTTAATTAAGATTTTAAGAATCTCTAAGAAATACATTAAAATATAGATCAATTTTGTGACTATTTCTTCTTTTTTTGAAAATATTACAGTTATAATAAAATAAATAAGAAATTTAGTATTACTAGTATTAAGAGAATTTTAAATTTGAAAGATTAATATAGTCTATGCATTAAGCAATATAATATCTTTTTACTGTATCTTTCTAAATCAGACAAAGATGTAACTTTAATGTGATTATTAAGTAAGCAAATAATTAATTAGAAATGTTATGTCAAGTCTTAAAGAAATGTCTAATATTTTGGATGTTTAAATGTATTATATTTGGATTAAATTATAGTCATAACTATTTTCAACTGATAAGAAATAAAAAACTTATAAGATATATATATATATATATATATATATTTATACAGCATCAAATATTTTATTGAAGCAAGTATATATTAATCACATCTTGCAACCATATATAGATAAGTATTTTGGTGAAATAAAGGATATAAAATTATTAGAGAGATATTATAAATTATAAGCTGCAACAAGGGCATCAAAATAATGAAGAATTACAATGCCAAAAATAAAAGATTTTTTCTAATAAGAAGTATTTTTACTTTTTTAATATATTTTTTTAAATCAAAAATTTAATGTGTTTATTAAATTAAAAATTCAAGTGATACATAGCTTTTAACAAACTTCACAACATGTAATGAACATTACATTATTTAAAAATTGTGATACGTATAAAATCATATTTTTATAAATGAGATTTTTATGATCACAAATACAAAGATGTGAACCAAGTGACTATCTTTACATTTATATTACCAAACCAAGTGATTTTGATAAAATAGCAAGAAGATTAATTTTAAAAATAAAAAGAATCTTCTAGTTCGTGTACATAAATCAGTAAGCAAAGATAGAAGGGTTTGATTGATTAAAAAATTAATTATTTGATGCTATTGTATATGAAATTTCTATTAAAAATAGGTTTTCTTCAATTAAATACAATGAAATAACTAATTATTTAGTTACTCTAATATTTATTTTTAAAATAATATGTTAAAAGATTTCACTAATTTAAGTTGTATTATGCATTTTCATATAAGAAGGCCAACTAAGTAGAAATTTGTTGTGTTAATACAACGATTGGAATTTAATTTTTATTTTAAATAATTATATGGTTCTTTCAAATATAATTATTTTAAATTAATGATAGTTTGAGATTATACATATGCAAGTACATATGATTAGAATAATTTTATAAATACATATACTTAAAATAGATTTTTTTGTTTTAACTTTTTTTAATATTATAATGTAAATAAGTTTTTGCACTAAGATTTTGTGTTCAATAAAGAGTATATAGTTAACATGTAATCAGTATTATTTAAAATTATATATATATATATATATATATATATATAATTTAAAATAATATTGATTACATGTTGATAATATATATATATATATATATATATATATATCTGAAAATGGAATCATATATTTGCATGCCTACATGATGAGAAAGAATGAATGAAAAAAACAAAACAAAACAAAACAATAACAACTTTGTCATTCAAATCAGTATAAATAACAGTTTTATACATGATATTGAATCAATCCTAAAAGTTTGCATAAACATTAAATAGACAAAGTAGATGTGTAAGATCTAGTACATCTACTTTGTCAAAAATAGACTTAGTGCAAAAAATACTAGATCTTACACATCTACTTTGTCTATTTAATGTTTATGCAAACTTTTAGGATTGATTCAATATCATGTATAAAACATACTAGATCTTACACATCACAAATATTTCTACTGATTTTCCAATGAAAATAAAGTGAGTTGCGATGAGAGAACATTAATTTTTTTTTATTTTAAAGAGTGCCGCAAAACATAATTCCTGAAATCTTAGTACAATCAGAAACATTATTTATTTATTTATTTATTTATTTTGTGTATGTGTGCGTGATTGAGAGAGATTGTACAAGTGCAACATATCAAGTATATATGGGGGATAAAGGGTTCATATATGTGTATGTGTGTATATATATATATATATATATATAATATTCCAATTGGGTTAAGAGATGAGAATAAGCAGCGTTCACACTGGAGAAACAGATGAACAGATCTAGGGTATTTTGATGGGGCTTCATCGGTTGGCACCCACCATTGAGTGCCAGTATAACCAACTCAAGCAGCAGGATTATCTAGATCCTTCTACTACCCTATACCCGTGCCAACAGAGTTTTTAATTTGCCTGATTGACTCCCATGAAGAAAGGTTATTGCAACATATAGAAAGAATACAAATACCCAGCACGGTATTCAGGGACGAACGGACATAGGCCCTGCTTTGCTTCATCCAATCTGGGGGGAGGGGCAGTCAATGAATCAGGCTGTGTTGGTCTTTGGTATTCGTGTTAAGGGTCCAAAGCTGGCTTGACTTCATTCATTCATTTATCTATTCGTTCGTTCGTGATTTCATTCGTTGATGAAAGGGTGGTATGGGCCAGTGCCCACTTCCTCACACGGATGAACGTACATCACTTGGATGGATGGGGAAAATACATGGGGAAGGGGTTCCACCTTTGTGAGAGACAAAGTGGGTATTTGATCCCAAAGAATGCAGTGGCTGAATGCATATTGTTCAACCCACTTTGTTTGTTTCTACTTGTCCTAGCTCTGCTAATTGTGCCCCTCCCCTCCCCCTTCTGGATGCTTTCCCTTCGGGATCCATTATTTATTTATTTATTTATTTATATTATTTATTTTTTGCTTTCCTCAATAGCAATTGCATGGCATCTCATCACCAAGTGAATGTAGTGTGACATGGGGGGGGGGCTTCCATTCAAGTTCCAAGAGCTTAAAACAAGACAAAAACTTATTCTGCAACTTCGTCTTCTTCTTCTTCATCTTCAAATTTGTAATATGAATATACAAGATGCGTAGTGTGCCAACAACTTTAAGCTATCAAACACTTGAGTGGAGAGGGCCAAGTCTTGTAACGCTAAAGCCAAGGGAGTTGGCCTTTCATCCATCCACCAAAAGCCGTTCATCCGAAAAATCATCCATCCATACATCGGTCCCATTTGGGTCACCAATCATCTCAACCCCGACATGAGTCAAGGGAAAAGGGGCCAAGTTTGCTTTGCTTGGTCCCACAGCACACCCAGCAAGCCCTCCTTCCTCAACACTACATAAGAGACCGCGAGGGGGAGGCTTGTTTCATGGTCGGAACAGGCGGATGATTCTCTGTGGACAGAAGCAAGGAAGGACGGAAGGGCACTATAGCACCAGAAGAAGAGTGGTGACAGGGGGCGGCGTTCTCTGCTACTACTCTAGTAGTCAGCCCCATTGCTGCTGCTGCTGCACATCTTTCTAGCCTCTAATCCCCAGCGAGCTCTCTCACACACACGGAGCGAGGGACAGAGAGAGAGAGAGAGAGATTGAGAGATTGAGAGAGAGGAAAAAGCGGAATTTCAATCTGGCTTCATCCTACTATGCCATGCCATTCACTGATGAGAGACTGGTATTCTTCTGTTGATTCTCCTCACTTACTCATTCACCACACCCCCAGCGGCGTGGCTGGCTGGCACTCATCAGAGAAACCCCAACATCATCGCAACCAACCTGACATCATTGTTGGTGGTGCTGTAGCGACAACCGCAACAGACAGGGAGGAGGCAAAAAGCGAGTGGCTAGCAGCGAGTGGCGGGGGCCAGGGCGTGGTGGTGCTGTGCTGCAGTTCTCCTCTCTTCCTGCTGCGTACCTCCAAAACTTTGTTTCTTTCTTTGGGTGGAGAGGTCGAGAGAGAGAGCGGCGCGTTGCGATTTCCTAGAGAGATGGCTGCATTGGTGATGTGGGTTTAGTTAAGGGGTGAACCGAGAGGTGGGTATGAAGGACAGACTAGAGGGAGTAGGAAGGAGAAGTGAGTGTTGCGGTGATTAGTGGGGTAGAATATGTGACGTGCAGAGCAGCAGCCGATAGGAGTCTTTTTTATTCGTTGATGTGAGTGACATCGTGGGTTGGGGGATGTTTGTTTGGTGGGGCAGAGGGGAGGTTGTGATGAGGAGAGAGAAGAAGAGGGTTTCTCAAGAGGGTTAAGGTCTTTGCCAGATGTAGAAGGGAAACAGGTGAGGAATAGATGACGATGACGGAGTTTTGCGATTCGGGATGGAATTGTTGCGTCTGCAGGCGCAGCCATGTCCGCCAAGGTCGCGGCCGATCGTTTGATGTGTGAGCGCAGGGGTTGAATTAGAGGCCGGAAGGTGTGAGGCGGGGCCAGGAACGATGACTTCTAGGGTGCCTAGGAAGTTGGTAGGTAGGGCAATGGCGGATTCGATGAGTAGTAGCGTAGATGACGACGACAACTCCCTCGATGGGCGCAACAGCTCGCATGGCGATAGGCGGCAGAGCCTTGACTACATAAACGTCTATCATTCTCCTACCTTCCCAAAGACGGAGGAGAAACCTAAACGCAGAAGCCCGCGGCCAGCTTATGCCACTGGGGATTTGATGAACCATTTTAATGGCTCGGATCCAGTGCGATTGGAGCTGACGCGCTTGGAAAACGAATTAAGGGGTAAGGCATCTGCACTACTATTATCGAGCCTTCGGCAACGTTTAAGATTTAGCTCGGCACTCAATCACATGCAGGCAGGCCTTCTTAGGTCACCGTATGGGGACTATACCGTCATTGTAGGTCGACCCTCCTTCACGACATAGGAACCTTAAATCATGTCTTTCTCGAACCTCTTATTGCATGCAAGAACCCTTTCTCATGGACATCCGGTTTAAGAGTTTCATTTTGCTGGGTAGTGATAGATCTATACAGAGTAACCGTAGTGTGCGAGTCCCACCCCCCACCAAGCCAGCGGTTGGGTTAGTTCTAGGCGATCTTGTTGCCATTTCTGGATGACGAATTTCTAGTTTAATTTTCTCGAGTCAGAATTGTAACAATGTGATGTCATTGATTTAGACAAGAATCGCTCATTGGCGGATGCCCAAGCAGAGATCAAATCCCTCCGAATATCAGACCGTCTAAAACAAAAAGCAGTGGATGAGGTACATATTCAGCCACTCGTGTTGACGCTTGTATGTACTAGTGTGAGGATTCCATGTCCCTAGACTGACAGTTTGAGGCTGAAACAGTTCAGCTGTGCTTGTGACTCTGATAAGCTCGCCCGTTCATTTGCTGAAGCTTCTTATTCTCGAAAGAAGCATCTCCATCAAGAGTTAATCCTGCTTGACTGTCACGTGCAGCTTTCTGATGAGCTGGAGAAAGTCGACGACAAACTCAAAGGGACTTTGGTTCTCCTTGACAACAAGGTACTGATATCAGAGACTCCTAGACTCATTTTTTGTATTGTCAAAGTCCCCGATGCGGCCATTTCTTTAGTAGTACATCGGTTCTATAATGTACCAGATGCAGTCAACAATTTGAAATTCGGTGCGTTTTCACAGAATCTTGAAGTGAAGAAAATGAATGATGAAAGGAAAGCAGCACTAGCAGCACAGACCGCAGCAGAGGCGACTCTAAGAAGGGTTCAGGCGTCTCAAAAGGACAATGACATGCCTCCGTTGGAGGTTATCTTAGCTCCGCTTGAGGCTGAATTGAAATTGGCGCGTCTAGAGGTATGTCTGAACCACGACACATAGCACAGAAGTGAATCATCAACACTACCAATCTTGGAACTATGTCACATGTCCTCCTGAAATTCAAAAGTGTTTCAAATCAAAGAGGGACCAGAACTTCCAACCTGCTCTAGTCGTGTTCCATTAATCCATATCGCAAGTCATGATTTGGTCCTTATAAACGCAACCTCCTGTCAGTTAGTTTACAGGAGACAGCACTCCTGAATCTACTCCAAACTCTGCTATGTATCTCTGTGCAGCGGAAGGTGATAGTGCTGTGGTGGTTTTGACGTTGCAGATTTCAAAGCTACAAGAAACGAACAGAGCTCTGGACCGGTTGACGAAGTCGAAGGAGGCGGCCCTTATCGAGTCCGAAAGGGTGATCAAAGCAGCCGAGGCTAAGGCCTCTATGGTGGACGATTTGCAGAACCGGAACCAAGAGCTGCTGAAGCAGATCGAGATCTGCCAGGTACGTGGGCGTGAGCGGGGTCGATGCACGTATTGGTTGGTGCATGGAAGGTTGGTATTGTGGCAGAGTCGCACACATGTGATGTGCATGTGGATAGTTTGTCCGGAAAGTGTTGGGCGGGGGCCGAGGTGAGAGGCGTGAATCTAAGAGTCGGGGTGTTGGCAGGAAGAGAACAAAATCCTGGATAAGATGCACAGGAGCAAAGTGAACGAGGTGGAGAAGCTGAGCGCAACGGTTCGCGATCTGGAGGAGGCGGTTCTAGCTGGAGGGGCTGCGGTGAACGCTGCTCGGGACTACCAGCGGCAAGTGCATGAATTGATGGTGAGGAGGCGAAGGAAGGGGTTGTGTGTGTTTGCGTGGATGTGGGGTGGAGTGCAAAAGTGTATGTTAGGGGTGTTGACGAGTGGAGTCGCAGAGTAATGGGTGGGAGGTAGATTTGGAGGATGCGAGGGTTTGCGAAGGCGTGGTGCATGGACGGTGGAGTATAGCGAGGTGGAGCGTGGTTAGGTCCAGTGTACAGGAGGGGTGGGTGCAAATGAAGAAGCAGTGAGGGTAACATGGGATGAGGTGTGAGACGAGCGGATGGCAGGCGTGAGTGTTTGGGTGTGGGTGGGTATGGAGTGTGAGGAGAGGGAGGTGGAGCGGAGGTGGCGGTGAGTAGTTTGGAAGGGAGCGTGTGGCAGCGGAATAACATGGTTGGTGTGGCAGGAAATAAAGCGGACGTTGGAGCGTGAACTGGCACGAGCGAAGATCAGTGCGAACAGAGTGGCTACGGTGGTTGCGAACGACTGGAAAGACGAAAGCGAGAAAGTGATGCCGGTGAAGCAGTGGCTGGAAGAGCGGCGGTTTTTGCAGGTAGTGGGGTGAAGCAGTAGCGTGGGGTGAATGGTGGTGGGTGGGAGTCGGGGGTGTGGGGTGAGTCGGTGTTATGTTGTGGGGAAGGGGGAGGTTTGGGTAGGAGATGCAGATGATGGTGTGGGAAGCAGGGTGGGTGGATGGGTGGTAGGGGGTGGGAAGTGAATGAGGTGTTGTTGAGATAGAAATGTGCGTGGAGAAGTGGTGGTGTGTGGGAAGGTGACGGAGTGGGTGTATGTGTGGGGACAGGGTGAGATGCAGCAACTGCGCGAGAAGCTGGCGTCGGCGGAGAGAACGTGCAAGAGCGAAGCGCAGCTGAAGGTGCGGATGATGTGGGTGTGTGGTAGCAGTTGCAGTTGGAGAGGTGAGGATGGTGAGGGTGAGGGTGGAGAATGGGATGGTAACGGCGGGTGTTGGGGGTGAGGTGCAGGAGAAGGTGCAGCTCCGGCTGAAGGTGCTGGAGGAGGGGTTGAAGTCCGGGAACGGGACGGTGCGGCGTGGTGCGGGTGCGGGTGGGACGGTGGAAGCAAAGCGAAGCTCGAGCGTGACGAGCAACGGAAGCGTGCGGAAGGGGAGCGGGAGCGAAGAAGGAGCAAAAGTGCTTGCGAACGGTTCCCGAGCTCGGCGGTCTGCGGTAAGCCAGCTGAGGGCGATGGGTGGGCCGTTGGTGAAGAACGGGCGGTTGACGTCGAAGTCTTTCGATGGTGGTGGCGGGGGTCGGAGTAGCAGCGGGGGCTCGTACGACGCGGGGGGTATGGCGGCGCTGAAGCCATTCACGAACGGGTTTGAGGAGCTGCGGGCAGGGATAAAGACGGAGAGCAGGAGCTGCAGCGGCGAAGCGGGTGCAAGTCCCGAAGGCGCGAGCGCGCAGGGCGAGGAGGGTAGCGAGGGCGCGAAGGAGGAGGGAGGGGAAGGCAAGGCGGCAGCGGAATGCGGTGGTGCAGGAGGAGTGGGACGCAGCGGTGCAGCAGGGGATGCGGGAGAAGGAGCGGGCGACACGGTGTCGGGGGTGCTGTACGATATGTTGCAGAAGGAAGTGATATCGCTGAGAAGAGCTTCGCAGGAGAAGGACCAAAGCCTGAAGGACAAGGACAATGCGATAGAGGTGCGGTAGTTTGGGAATGGCGGGGAACAGGGGCAGAGCAGGAGGGGAGAGTGGAGGTGGGCGTGGATGGATGCGGTGCTGACGGTGGCATTTGTGGGATGCAGATGCTGTCGAAGAAGGTGGACACGCTGGGGAAAGCGATGGAGGTGGAGGCGAAGAAGATGCGGCGAGAAGTGACAGTGATGGAGAAAGAGGTGGCATCGATGAGGGTGGACAAGGATCAGGAACGGAGAATGAGGCGGCTGAGCATGATGAAGGAACCTGTAAATAGTTCACAGCGGCTTTCTCTTTCTGGAAGGTATGGTGGCGGAAGGCGGGTGGGGGTTTTGTGGTGTTGGGTGGCAGATGGGGAGGGTTGTGATTGGGTTGAAGGAACGTGCTGAGAGGTGGGTTGGTGGCGTGCAGAGCAGCGAACGGTAGCCTGAGGCAGGGACCGTGAGGAGCGGCGACATGGAGTGGGTTGCTGGACTAGACATTGATTATGCAAACCATGCAAAATGCAGAGACTAGAGAAGTCTACAGAAGGCAGGCGTGATGCTGGCGCGTGTTTTACGATAGCGGGATTGCTGCGTCATGGTTGGTGCGGTTGTGAATGAAGATAGAAAAGTGCGGGTGCTGTGGACATTCCAGAGACCCCAAGATTTATACAGCAGCAAGATTTCCGTGCGCCCGTAGGTTACCAGCATGAATGTACTGCTCGGAAGAGCGATCTCTTCTTCTGTTGGCAGTGCTGACAAGTAGGATACAAGCCAGCATTGTTTCGTTTCATGGTTCGATGTCGTTGGGTGCAGCCTGATGTTTTCATTTTGTCGCTCTTGGCACTGCTCATTTCAAGCGTTCGGTTGCAGTTGATTTAATGTAGTCTGAAGTTCGAAGAGCACTATATGATCGTTACGTTAGGGATGTCGGGGCAGCGGCTGCTCGGTTATATTTGATACTGGTTCGGGTTTCGAATTTCTCAAATCCGCTGAGTTCGGTGATCTGCAGCTTGTTGTGGTGGGTGGTTTTCTTGGAGGGGATGGTGAAGACTGTCTGGTTCTTTAGTGGAGTTGGCTTCGTAGCTGGTACTGCGTCTGGCATAGCTTCCTCTAGAGTAGGATCAATAGTTTCAAGTATTTGGAATTTCTTTAGCTTTTTAGGTGGGGCATGACCTTGGTGAAGCTGGTAGCATGGGTGGCGATGGAAATCATGTGTGCCCTTGAGCTGTGTAAGGGTAACGAGGGCGTTTAGTCAGGATCTTGTTTCCTTCATTTCTGATCATGTACCTGTACCGTAGATACATTGTATGAACATTATGTGTGTTTGCAGTTGAGAAGCTTTAGCCTAGTAGTTGGAAGTTGTTGGTCCAGTCTTCAAATATATAGTGCGGAAACGAACCGTGTAATTGTAATTTAGTTCAACATAAGATGCTGCTGTAGGTGATACGTTGTATATCATTGTATAGTTAGCAGGCTGTCGGTCTTGGCTCATTCTTGCACTGTTGCAAGTCTGACCATTTCCTTGACTTTTGTGTAACCGAGGCTCCTTAGTCAAAAAGCTATAATGCTGTGAAGTTCACTTTCTTTAACGGATCAGTTCTACTCAACAGATGAAGATGCCCTAATCTCTTCGTTGCATTCAGTTGGCATTTAGTATCGAAGTCTCTGGTCACAATGTGGTACTACCACGTCATGATGGTTAAATCTTTGCACAATGTCAGCTGGTACGCTGCTTTTAAGTTTTCTCTTTATTATTACCGGTCAGCGTTCGGCTTTTCCCTTTTAGTCGCAAAGCTGTGATTCTAGCTACCAGAACGAGGTTCGGAACGTGCTGCCTGACTTCTGGTGTTAAGCAGAGTTTACATGTTTAACGGCTTTGTCAGTCTGGACGCGCTGCAAAGTAATCCATACACTCTCCCAGGTGAGGACTGTGAAGTATCACTGCGATGAGTCCTTTGACCGCATTCATTTGTCCAAATTGTGTGTACTCAGTGAATGGTCCAAAGCCCACTCAGGATGTAAAGGGCATATTTGTCATGAAATTTTCTCTTGGGAGCGCGGAAATTGCTTAGTGAAGGTCTGCTTCGAGCGGATCTTTCAGGATTCGATGCGACGACTGCAGTGATTTTCAAAAACATTTGGTCCAGCTTCAAAGAATTATCGCTGTTTCATTACGTACTTTGTAGTACCTCGACTATGTTATCATGTTACTTCAGTTAACGATTGAAAGACCAGGGTGAAGATCGTGCAGTATGTATGGATTCGAGCAAAAATCTTTCCACGTACCACGAAAAGCAGATCAAATTTAGTAGAAGGCAAGTATCCCGTTCAACTTACCGAATAATTTGCAGATGTTGCTGTCGCAGTATATGGGTGTAGGTTTGGTTGAATGCAGGGTATGTGAAAGGGTTAATATTGCAAGCATTTCTAGGACGTAAGTGAGAAGGATTGCCGATTCCCATAGAGCTACTGGTTTTGGTGCCAACGGTCTCCGGTACCGTAATCTCGAGCCTACTTCTGCCATCGTCGACAGTTGAGCTAGATTTTTCAAACAACGCCTCACACCTTGTCACCCTGTTAACTGGATCAAATCCTGTTGAAAAATCGTTTTGTTTCAGATGAGCGTCGACACAAGGTCTGCATGTCGAGAGCCAAGGCACAGTATATCTTGCATGTGGAGTCCACTCATTCCACTGTTACATCAGAATACTGTTTCTGAGATGAAAGAATTCTGAGGATGGCATCACGAACACAATTTGATGTGATGATCATTTATTCCGCTCCCTTAAAAGCCGTTTCGAGGACTGAAATTTCATCTCTACAATTCTCTGCTTCTCATTCTAAGATTGAATATCTTCGTGAAAAACCATTTAGAGGAACTTCCAATCGACGAGTGAGCAATCGAAGGCAAATCATCAACTATCTCTGGTCCAATTCAATTAAACCGATCGCATTGAAACCTTATTGGCACTTTCTTTATAAACTCAATGTTTTTGACCAATTGACCATGCTAAGAGAATTCTCTATAGACGCCTAATTCATGCTATCAATAGGTTCCTTGTTGCTGAGCAAAAATCGAGGCACTTCACTACACAAAAAACACTGTAATATGACGAAGGCACATGACTATAAATGCCTTGAACATGCAAATAATGTTGGTGTAGGGAGCTCGGTAAAATCCTTGTTGCGTTGTAAAGCTTACGATAATGACAGTTCCTCACAATTCAACTTTACAGCCTGCACATGATCACAATAAATAGCTGATTCCATGCGTGTAACACGCCGTTTCAGTTGGGGACCACCATCACACCATAGCGGCAAATAGTGCATCTGCACTTGCACGTAATGAGGCTCCAGAACTGGGCGCTTCAATATAGCACACAGTCAACTGAGTCTTCCTTTCAACATGCCTTCACCTTTCTCTCTTTGAATAGCAATATATAGCTATTGCAATTCCTTTCAAATGCTTTCAAATTCTTGGTTCAAGAATTTGCAGGGTTTTTTATTACGAGATGTTGACTATTTACAATAAATGCAGCTTAGCTTCTCTATTACAATGAGCTCCTGCTAGTTCCGGAGATCTTGTCAAAAATTCTTCACGATCATGTGAACTAATCACTACTGTGAAAATTGAGAATGCTTCAGATTATAATTGCTTGCAGAAGATCATTTGCAAGTGTCGGTGAACTATGACCTGCAAGGGTAAAGGAATAGCATGGCTTTCATAAAGAAGGCTATCCACTACAGGACTAAAAGCAATTTCATGACTGTATATTCCTTCTGAAATAGTTGACTATGATTTTATTTGTATTCAGGGGGGGGGTGAAAAAGACAAAAGAAAAAGAAACTCTAATATATTTTTGCGTAAAAGTAGGTCGAGGGTGTGACAACTCTAAATTTGCTTGAGTTGAAACACCTGAAAGCCGCTTTAAAAGTTGAAGGCGAGACTGAGACTGTAGAGCAACTTGCAGAGTGAAGTGGACAGGACGCCCAGACAACGACCTTTCAAGCAAGAGAAAACTACGATGAAACCTAATATGATCGCACCAATATTGACCAGAACTTTGACAGCCGTTCCAATTGCAAGGTCAATCTTCCATCAGATAATCTCCTGAGCTGAATATGTGTCTTGGGGATCGATTTCATGGAGTTTTTAATCCAGTGATTGATTTTCCTCACAATCCGTAAGCCCCTGTCACAAAAAATGATCGGACCTCGATAATAAAAACAATAAAGTGTTATCAGACATTAAGCGAGAAGGATTAATACGAAATTAACATATGCAGAAAGACCTGGCCAGCACTTAGCATGCACCTCCAGTACACCTGTGGAGCACACCATGCTCACTGTTGAAAATGTGCAATCTCCAGCCAGACTTTAGCTCGGGAACTGCGTTGAATACCAAAATCTGTGATGAGATCAGTCAAAATATCGAGGTAATAGTAATGACGTCTCCGCTGCACTCGATTGCGTCACAAACGCAGAGTATTAAATTCAATCGTTAAACCCTGATCCTTTCGGACGCACAGTGAACGTGTTAACCAAAATAATTACTTGTAAAACTACCTTGAGATTCAACAGTGAGTGTGGCTGTGGAAGCCGAAACGACCTCTGCAAACTACACTCTATTTCTCTATAAACTATGAGGCGTAAAAGAGTAACGAACCAGTGGGTGAAGACAGGTAGTACCGAACTGCGATCGACATAAAAGCCTTAGTCCTCGCTTCTTCTCCCTACACCCTGGTTCCTCTGACGACATTTGCAGACCAAGACGTCAGCAGCACAGAATACAGCGAAATCGAAGAAGCGGAGCTGATGCAGAGGGCATTGAGCTACGACACAACAGTAGGACCAAAAGCATTCTTCTACTCCACCTGCAAGTAGAGCCTGTCGTCATCTGAAAGTTAAGCCACGACGAATAAATTTTTAAAACAATAGACACCAATTTTCCACGCGAAATCTTGAGGTTCGAAACTTACTGTGCAACTGTCTTAAAAGTGCAGCATACAAACAGGCAACTGCCGCACTCCAAGGAAGAAATGCGTGCGAGAAGAAGTGAGTCCGGAACTACTCGATTTGTCCTACTTTATGACCAGACAGTTAGCCACCGTTAGGCTTTGTACCTATCGTTGCTGTAGGCGTTACAAAAGCCATAGCCATAGCCACAGCCATCATCGCAAAAGCACCAGTCGGTGCAGAATCCAAACATGAGCAGAAGCATGGATTGGTGTACCGGTTGCCTGACAAGCCAGAACCTGCACATCAGCGTGCCCGACAATGATATGTATACTGTTCTCCGTACTGTGGCTACATACGGTTGTTGCAGGGAACCCCACGTATGCCCTGCTTGTTGCCCCGGTACAGCATTGAGCACTCAGGCTTCCCCCACCACTACGCAAAAGGAGTAACAAAGTATGTAACAATTTACAACTTCGAATTTCAACACATAAGTTAATATAAAACGCTACTAATAATACTGATAATCATTGTGTTGATATTTTAGATAAGTATAAGATTAAAAGTAGGGAAAGCAATGCATCATAACCTGACAAAACATTAAGATGGCTACTTCATAATACTAAGTGTGAAGAATCATAAATTAGCAAAATTGCAAAACAAATTAATAAAATTGATTATTGCTATCACCTTCAAATTATTTATGATTTACACATAAAAAATGTAATAGTTATAATTTTACTTATGATTAAGTTTTGTTTTATTTTATTGAACATTCTTTTTTAGAATTTGATTTAAAAATTTGAAAATTAATCCTCTTTCGAAACAACAATGATGATAAAATAAAGTGAAATACGGTGATGAATATGAAAAGGTATAGTTCAATTCATATTATTAAAAACCATTTATAACATTGACTTCAAAAAAACTTAGATATATATATATATATATATATATATATATATATCTACCACAAATAATCATTTTAAAATCTTAATTTAAACTATGAATTAATTTAAAGAACACAACTTGAGAATGCTTTTGAAAAATTTGATTTAAGAAATACAAATTATAATTGATCCAAAAAAGATATAGTTTTGACCAGTTATGCTTAAATTATTTGATTTTGGCTAATAAGAAGGCTTCTTTATATCTTCATCTTATAATTAAGCTTCCTTATTAAATATATTGGATGACATTTTAGAATCCTTAGAGTATATAGTCTTAGTAGAGAATACTTAATATTTTTTTAATATATATAAATATAAATATAAATATAAATTTATTTATTTATTTATTTACGAGGACATAAAATGTTAGAATTTGAAGAAGTAATAAAGTTTCAAGATTATTAAAACTCATGAAATATTCATAATGAAAGTAATTCCACATTGCATAAACATGCAAACAAACTTGATGAAAATAGAGCTTCAATTATATATTTGAATAAATAAAAAATATATGAAAATTATCAAAAATCAAATATGTATATATATATATATATATATATATATATATCTATATATCTCTCTCTCTATATATATTTATTTATTTATTGATAATAATAATTTAAAAAATGATATATTATTAAATATAGAAAAAAATATAAAAAAAAATTATACAAAATATTTTTTTTGACAATGCTTTAAAAGAAATCGTATATCCTTTTATTATATCAACAAAAAATATCATCAATTTATAAATAAATAAAATATCTATATATATATATATATATATATACTAAAAATATATTAAATATACATCATTCAATACTCTCAAAGCATGATACAATCAAACAACAATAAATAATAAAGAAAAGCAAAAGACATTATGTACTAAATACATAAATTATTTAATTATTTCTATCATGTTCCAATTTCAACAACATAATATGCATTCTAAATTATAACCTATGAGCAATGCCAACACTATTCTCAATACAAATAATTGAAGTCTCTTTATAAAACCGAATTGCTTCTTTTGATATTAATTAAGATTATACTTTCTATAAATATATCCCAAAATATATTAATAGATATCAAAGATATGATGATAATGTAAAAATTATTGCTACATATTATTGACTACATATTGGATGTTCTTCTAATTTGTAAAATAATATTCTCTATTATAAAAGCGCACATATAATGCTCTTTCAAACTAAAAAATTATGATAGCAACAAGAAAAAATTGTTCCTCATTAGCAAACTGCAAGTATAGAAACATACTCTAATAACAATGACAATATAATCTTTGTTGACACTTCCTTCTTTTATTAATATTTATATAAATTATGTAAAGGCTTAGGCCATAAATATACTCCAAATTATTATTTGCACACCAATTATGCCTATAAACACATTCAAAGCTCCTAATTGGTTGATATAAATTCCTTCTTATATATCCTTGTATAGGTCTTAGATCTCTTTTTCTTCTTCCTTATCTTGGCTCAAATCCCATTTCTCTCTTTAATTATTACAAATTCAGATAAAAAAAAGGAATCTGGATTAATTAATCAAAAGTCTTCGATGTGTGTATAGATAATCATGGATGTATGTATAACAATTTGAAATATGATTGTAACTTAAACCTTAAGTAAATCATGTAATAAATTAATGTTATCAATGGTCATAGCTAAAATTGGCATTGCCTTACTAAAAACATGATCTAATCACATCATAGCTTAATGCACCTACACCTCAACTTTGTGTGAAAATTAGGTTCCTATTGTGCCTAGGTAATACAAGGCTCTAATTGAAGCAATCTACTTATCAACTCCACCTTTTTAAAGGCATACAATTGAGAGATTGTCTAGCATGACTAATTATAAGATCAAATCGCTAATATTACAGCTTGTGCTATAAGAACATGGATGGAAGAGAACACATTGTCATGTGGCATGATTTTTTATCTCAGAATATATAGAGTATTTAGATGTAGAAAATTTAGCTGTAACTTATCAAATAAGTTCTAATAAGTGATATATTCTTATTAAAAAGATAAATAAATATAATAGTATCAAAAAATATTCTTTTAATAAAATTATTTTTATATTTAAGAAGATTTATACATAAAGCTTTTTAATGCATCTAAAAATGTACTAACATCAAATCATAACTAATTATTTGCACATAAGTTTGATTTCCATAAGCTCAAAGAAATTCCATAATCATTTAATAAAAATCCATCTTTATATCATAATTTTTTCATGGCTCTATATTTCTATTATTAATACATATGTAAAGTCTTGGCTTTCAAAAATCCCTTTATTTTGTATAAAATTTCTAAATTGTAGCAAAATCCTTTCAAACTATTTTTCTCCCACAAAGGATTTTTTTTTTCTAAACCTTAGAAATTCATATCTCTTGATTCAACTATTCATTTTTTCTCAAATTATTAGATAATGTAGAATTTACCTCTAAGCTTTAATACAAAAGAAAATAAACTATAAATTTACTACAAATTGTCTGATATCTTAAAAATCCTAGTAGATACTTTAAATCCTAATTTATAAGTATCTAAATACTAGTTTCTCTGTATTTCAAAAATCCAAACTCCAAATGCTAGAAATTTTATTTATAAAATTTATTAATATGATAATATATATTTTTGGAAATTTTTAGCTAAAATCTTATCAAATTGCTCAAGATATAGCTCAAAATACAACCACTAGTAAATTAAGTTACTTACTATTTTTATATTGCAAGCACTAACTTCAACTTCCTATAACTCTTTTATCTTAACTTAAAATTCATCAAGCAATATGTAAAAAGTGTAGCTAAAAAAGTACTTTCTTCAATCCTACTTGCTGATCTTTCATTGCATTTGTTATACACATTATATCAAAAAGAGTGACAATAGATACAAAATCTACACCTTAATTTTGAGTGCCTATATCTTTTTTATAAAAACTCCAAATCATCCAGATTTTATACCAAAACCATAGCTAAAAATCTAAATTCTTTGATTCTAATCTTTTAAGTTCAAATGACCTTGAAAAAATAATCCTAAACCTTAATAAGGCCTTAGGTAACCTCCTTAAAATCCATTGGACATGAATTTTGGCCAATAAGAATGGAGATTTTTATCATCCATTTTTATTCAATTATATGGATGCCTTAATTACTCTTTTTGCTATCAAAATCATATTACGGATATATACCTATTATAATCGTTACCTAAGTAGGTAGAATTAAGCAAAAGTAAATTAATTTCATAATACCTTTTAGAGAAGCTTCCTAGAAGATTTTTAGATGTTTTTTTGACTTTACATATTTTTGTAGTTGATTGGTAGGTTAGAAACTTAGTCAAAAAATTACTCATGTACTATATATGTTAGTAGCTTGTGGAACAAGCTAACTATATGGTGGCCATATAGAAAACTTGCCTTGCAAGTCAAGATACATGTCATAGAAAGTCAATACATTTTTGGAGGTCCTATAGAATGTTACCACATAGATCCTAGATAGATAGTATATATAGAGGTAAGAATAAAGCCTTCTTCAGTCTTGTCAATTCCTTTATTGCTTCTAGTTTAGATTCAAGAGTCTCTAGTTTCCTTGTCTTTTGGCAATAGCCATGCCAATTTCTTTTTAATATACATCCTATTTTATTTCTATTTTTTTACTTTTCTTTTGACATAGATTTCTTAGGTTTATGTATATTCTTTCCATTCATATCTTTAACAGATTGACAAGAATATACTTACAATATTAGAGCTTTGTCTTCTCTTGATTAAGAATTGATTACCTTTTTTTTATAAGACATAAGCATATTAGAAGTTGTAGATTACCCTCTTCTAAACTGATATTATTTTTAGTATCTTCTTTATTCTTAAGTCTCTTCTTCTGCTTATCTTAAGCAATATTAGACATTTTTTTTATAAGTGTCATTATGACAAAGCTTCTTAAAATGATGAGTGCAATAATACAAATGCAAGAGCAATTGAGGGAGTTGATGCTTGCGATGCATCAACTCAATTTATCACTACCTTGAACAACAAAAATGATAACAAGTAAAGATATAGAAATGATTAATACACTTCTTTCAAGTTCAACATTATCATAGTTTTATCTTTTCTTAAATGAGAAGATCCAATATTGAATAATCTAAAGGTTTTTTGGTGGAGTTTTGATCTATGTATGGAGAACATGATGCAATTTGTGTTGCAATCAATAAAATTCATATCTTACAATGAGGCAATCGATTAGTGACATCATATGCTTCACAATTTAACAACTAGCGATTGATGTCAAGTAAGATAATATTACCTTTATTAGAAATTTTTTCTATGGATTATAGTATGAAGTAAAGAACTTGATGCTCAACTTACGTGATCCTTTGACATTGAGTCAAGCAACTTATTTTGCTGTAAAATGTGATAATTGGCTTTTTGAATTTCAATTTGAGAATTGTGTAAGAAAATCCCTATGCTATTATAATTCAATGGAAATACTGACAACCTCTCAATCTAAATATCTAAAAATAAAAGACATGCAAATTGATGTGGTACATTTTAAATCTCTTACCGAACAAGAAAAGACTCGTCCTCGTCAAAAAGAATTATGTTTAAATTATGAAGAAGCTAAGCACACTACTCAACATTGTCCAAAGAAATGATGCTACTACAAAATAAAGGGTGCGATTTTCAAAGATGAGCAAATGTCAAAAAAAAAAAAAAAAAATCCATTTACAATATGTAATATGCAACTAGAATCTTGTACAAATGAAGGTCTTATCTTCTCCTCAAAATCTTCTCCTTGTTTTATAATAGATATATATTTAGAATCTAATAATCTCAAAGCCTTTGCTTTAATAGATTCAAGAGCCTTAGCTTATTTTTTAGATGAAGATTTTGTTAAAAACCATAGAATATTGTTAGTACAAAAAATTAAATCCATACATGTAGAAGTAATAGATGGTTGTCCATTATCTTCTACTGATATTACTCATTAAATACTTCCTATAGATGTAGCAATAAATAGTCATAATATTTGCATAATTTTTAATATAATTAAATCTCCCTTTAATTTGATTATTTTAGATTTATCATAGTTAGAAAAGTATAATCTTATGATAGATTCAATTTCTCATAAACTTAACTTTTCTCAAAGCACTATTAACAGTTTTGTAAGAAGCCATGAGTCTAGTATAGCTAAACTTATACTCGTAGGTACAAAAGTTTTTTTGCATATTGCAAAAGAAGGATCATATTTTGTTATTTATGCCACACCCATTTTTAATGATGGAAAGACTTCAAATGGCATTTCAAGTCAATATCAAGATTTTCAAGATATTTTTGACAAAAAGAATGCATATATTTTCTTAAAGCATCATCCATATAATTGTTCAATTGACCTTAAAGAAGAAAGTCAGCCACCATTTGGTCCAATCCACAATTTATTACAAATTGAGTTGGTTGAATTCAAGAAGTACATTGACAAGAACTTGGCTAAGAATTTCATACGTTATTTGAAATCTCCTGTTGTAGCTCCTATCTTATTTGTAAAGAAAAAAGATGGATCACTACAAATGTGAGTAGATTATCGAGAACTCAATAGGATTACCATCAAGAATAGATATCTTTTATTTTTGATATCTGTACTTTTTGATCAATTAAATCAACCTAAGATCTATACAAAAATAGATCTATGAGGTGCATATAACTTCGTCTATATTAAAGAAGGAGATGAATGGAAGATTATATTTAGAATAAGGTATGGACACTTTGAATATAATGTTATACCTTTTGGACTAAAAAATCTACTAGCTACTTTTCAACATCTTATAAATGATGTTTTATGTGAATTTCTAGATGATTTTGTTGTTTGTTACTTAGATGACATTTTAATCTATTCTAAAAACATAAAAGAACATGAAGTTCATATTCGTTATATGTTGCAAAAACTTAGAGATGCGAGATTGTATGTTAAGTTGAAAAAGTATGTATTCTATACTACTTAAGTTTACTTCTTAGGATATATCATTTCCAACAAAGGACTTATAATGGATCCGAAGAAAGTTCAAACTATTATAGATTAAAAGATTCCAAGAACAATAAGAGATATGTAATGTTTTTTAGGCTTTATCAATTACTATCAGATCTTCATTAAAAAAATTTCTTAAGTTGCATCTCCTCTTACACATCTTACATGCAAAGATAAACTTAATTGGAGCAAAGAGGCTGAAATATCTTTTGAAGCTTTGAAGTCGACATTTTGTGCACCAATCTTGTATCGCAATGACTTTTTGAAGGTATTTTTTATGAAAATAGATACATCAATTTTTTTTATAAGTACTATTTTTTCACAAATAAGAAAAGATGACAAGCTCCACCCAGTAGCTTTCCATTTGAAGAAATTCTCAGCAATCGAGATTAACTATGGGATCCACAACAAAGAACTTCTTACAATTGTGGATTCTTTTCAAGAATGGCATCATTATCTAGAAGGGACTTCCAATTCAGTCACTATATATATAAATTACAAGAACCTCAAGTATTTCATGTCAGCACGTATTTTGAATTATCTTTAGACTTATTGGAATATGTCTTTGTCAAGATTTGAATTCTATATTACTTATCAGCTAAGAAAACAACAAGGTTTCTTCAATACCCTTTTTAAATGTTCTTATTTTGTTTCTAAAGAAAGAGATACAATTTTTGATTAATAAAGGATAATTTCATTGAAGCCAAAATAATTTCATCTTCAAGCAATGAAATCAACATTGACTATTGATTCAACTTTTTTCAAACAAATTCAATCAAGTATGTCCTCTGGTCCTCTTATTTATAATATCAAAAATATTTCTTTTAAGTCTTGTGATATTTTTAAGTTCAAGTTCAAAAACAACCTATTTTATTTCAAAGGATGCTTATATGTTCCAAAAAGAAAAATACGTCTATGTATTCTTCAAGCACATCACGACTTTCTAACAACATGACATTTTGGATACAACAAGACTTTAGAGCTAATATCTAGAAATTTTTGGTAGCCACAAATGTGGAAAGCTATAAAAGACTTTGTTCAATCATGTGATATTTGTTCAAGATCAAAAATTCCTCGTTATTGACCTTATAGATTCCTTCAGCCATTACGTATTCTAGAACAGCCATGGTCTTTTATTTTTGTGGATTTTATTACGGATTTTTTAGTCTCAGGTTCTTATAATTCTATATTTGTGATAGTAGATTGTTTTATCAAAATAGGATATTTTATACCATGTACAAAATCCATCATAGGTAAAGAAATTGCCAAGCTTTTTTTTGATAATATCTATTGATATCATGGATTACCAAAAGATATTATATCGGATAGAGAGATTCAATTTGTATCAAGTTTTTAGAGAATTCTTTTTAAGATTCTAAAGATGGACATAAAACTTTCTTCAACCTTTCATCCTCAAATTGATGAATAGATAAAGCACATAAATCAAGTTTTGAAGCAATACATAAGGTGTATCATCAATTATGAAGAAGACGATTAGAAAACCTTCTTGCCATTAGTAGAGTTTGCTTATAATAATATAATATATTCTTCTATGTAATAAATATTGTTTTTTGCTAATTATAGTTACCATCCATGACTTGATACTTTTGACTTTTTAAAAGTTGATAATCATGCAGTAAAAGATTTGGCAAATCGTTTATCTAAGCTACATGCAAAAATGAAGGTTCAATTAAAAGAAGCTCAAGAACAAAAGATCAACGTGAATGCTTATCAAAAAGAACAACCACAATTCAATGTAGATGACAAGGTATGGTTACTTCATTATAATATCAAGACTACTCGTCTTTGTGATAAATTGGACTACTACATGCTTAGACCTTTTTCTATTTGTCAACAAATCAATTCAATTGCTTATTGATTATATCTACTGGAGTCAATGAAGATCCATCTTATCTTTCATGTGTCTCTTTTTGAACCATACAAGATTGTGAACATACCAAGAAGAAGACAAGGCCTACTTCCTCCTATAGAAGTGGACAATAATGAAGAGTTTGAAGTAAAAGAAGTTCTAGGTTCAAGGCGGCACCAAAATAAATGAAAATATCTTATCTATTGGCAGAAATATGACATTAGTGAATAAACATAGGAGTAAGTAAAGAATCTTATAATTGCAAGAAAGATGGTGGAGGCTTTTCATCAATGACATCTATCAAAACAAGATCAAAGATAACAAATATTTGCTATAAATGAAATACAATGCAAGAAAGATTGTATTCTACCTTCTAGCTTTGTTTATAGTTTTTGTATAATTGTGGCATCAAAGAGATAGAGAACCAAGAATCAATGGACTCAACTCAAGAGCCATCATTTGCTAACTTATCGGATGAGAAATTATGATTATTATAGCCTTCAAGATGATATAATAGGGATGAAGACCTTCAAAAATGATATATTCTTCCTGGATTAAATAGCAAGATACATTGCATTTGATATCATGACTTAGGAAATGACTCTCAATATTTGGTAATTTTATCATAGGTAGGCATGACTCTTGATGGTGTTGCAAATATTTTGTTTGAAGGAAGTTACAAAGGTTTCAATAATGATCAAATTAGAAGGTGGTCTTTTTGCCTTAAAATAAAACATTATCAATGGCTGAGAAGACATATCATTTATCTTCAAATGGAACAAAGATTAGAGTATGTGAGAAATACAATTTGCTCTATTTTAGAATTTTTCAATATATGATCACCGCTTCTTGTAGAACTTGTTCCTAGAAGGGAAATAATGTCACGGATATATACCTAATATAATTATTACATAAGTAGATAGAATTAGATGAAAATAGATTAATTTCATAATGCCTTCTAGAAGAGCTTCTTAAAAGCTTCTTAGTTGTTGTTTTGACTTTACATATATTTGTAGTTGATTAATAGATTAAAAACTTAGTCAACAAACTATCCATGTGCTACATATATTGGTAGCTTGTAGAACAAGCTAACTATATAGCATTCATATAAAAAACTTGCCTTCTAAGTTAAGATATGTGTCATGCAAAGTCAACAAGTTTTTGGAGGTTCTATAGAACTTTGCCACATAGATCCTAAGTAGATAGTATATATAGAGGCAAGAGTAAAGCCTTCGTCATTCTTGTCAATTCCTTTCTTGCTTCTAGTTTAGATTCAAGAGTCTCTAGTTTTCTTATCTTTTGGCAATAGCCATTTGAGTTTCCTTTTAATATACATACTATTTTTTATTATTTTATTATTTTTCTTTTGTCACAAATTTTTTAAGTTTACGCATCTTCTTTCAATTCATATCCTTGACAAATTCCTCTCCAATTCTTTTTTTTATAAGATATATATAACATATTCTTTAAATACCAAATAAAGAAATAAAACAAGATTTCAAAAGTCACCAACATCTAATAAAGGTAGCTATAAATATATAAACTATTATCAATATAAAATCAACTTCAATAATAGTCTTTTCAAACTAACCACTTCAAAGTAGTAATTTAACCATATTTTGTGACTAACTAAAATCTAATAATGTGGCTCTTATCATATTATATAATAAATTATACATTAATTACTTATGTGTATTATTTTTACATAATAGACAAACCACAACAAGACAACACCTTTTTATGTGAAGGAACTATTATATTTAGAAATGCCACAATAATAAAAAGAAGTATTTGAATGCAATTTTGGATTGAGAGTTGTAGAAAGAAAGAATTAGAGATAGAGTTATAATAAAGCTTCCAAAACGCCTTCAATGCTATTAAAGATTTGATGATAGCTAGCCTTGCAAAAGTCAATAATTTGTATGCTTTAAGTTGTATGTTAGGATTGTCTAGGATTTCTTAAATGTAGTATGAAAGAATTTTAGGACTTTAGACAAAAATACATTCATATATTTGAAAAATGAAGACTTTGCATTTCAACAAAATTTGATTTTTTTAAAAAATATCTAATTATTTTTTATGGAAGTTATTGATAAGTGGCGACTTGAATCTAAAGATATTATAAATAATACAAAACCATTGAAAGTCGTGTTAAAAGATTAAATATCTAATATTCTCTTTAATATCATTCAATATCATTAAAAACTTAGTATACTTGACTTACTTTATATTGAATTATTTAATCTTGATATTGATTGAAAATTACAAAAGATCTTGTCAAGATCTAGTCTAAATATCAATAATAATCTTTATTTTTTAAAGCAAAGGTATTTATATTAGTTTAGAAATAAAAGACATCCAAATATTATATATATATATAATATCAAGTTTTTATTAAAATACAAGCTATAATAGAATCATACAACAATATTAAAAGACCAATTTATCTTTGAAAAACTAACATATAGGTATATTGTGAAAACACCAACCTTATGATTGTATAATTGATTTTCAAAAAGAAGCTAAACCACTATTTAGACTAATTTATAACTTGTCAAAAAATGAACTTGCTGCTTTGGAGAAATATATTAATAAAAATCTTGCAAACAACCTTTAAAAATTTCTTTATTTTCAAATACAAAAGTAAGAAGTTTGATTTAACTATCAAGAATTTATATTTGTTAATAACACATCAAATGTTTTGAAGGAATAATATTAGTATAAGCCATATATAAACTTACAAGTCTAATAAATAAATTTGCCTATTATAAAAAAATTATATATATATGAGAAGGTAATAAAAATTATTTACTTTACTTATAAGTTATTAAAAGAATTATAACATATTACAATAGATGCAATTTAATCATAAATCTTGTCAATGACAATATCAATGATAATATAATGCTACCAAATATTATGATTTTTAATATAGGATATCCAAATCTATGCATTTGAACTAATTTTTTTTATTTATATCCACTCAACCATTGATTAAAGATATAGTTTGTATTAATACAATAAGATTTTATATATAAGTTAAATAAAAATATATCCAATCATCACTACAAAAACTATTTCTTTATAATATCATTCAAAAATATGTTCTATCATCAAGTCAAGTTGCTATAAGCAACACCATCTACATATAAGATGGACTATAGCAAAAATCACCAAAAATAAAAGTCATATTATAATACAAGAAATTTATCTATTTATGTTATAAATTACATTAAAAGACAAATAAAATATGTTTTGCAAACTAGATCATATAATGATTTAAATTTAATAAGATTCCAACTACAACTTGTTTTTCTTGTTTTGTTACTTTATCATGCCTCTCTTATAATAGATCAACAAGAGCTAGATCAATATCATCCAAATTCTCATTCTTATAATTATTTGATAGTTCATTTTTAGAAGAATAAATAATCTTTTCAATAATTACATCATTGATTTCTTTATCAATATTAAAAATAAGTGTAGATGTACTAATCAACTCCAAAACAAAAAAAACATAAAGAATATTTATAAATTCAAATGAACTTGAACAAAAGAAGCTTCTTGCTCTTTACAAGTTTTGAGTTTTTGATTTGAGTGTTGTTCTTTTATATGAAGTCTAATATTATCATATCAAGATACAAGGTTCTACACTAAAGGGAGGTTAGTCCACTTTTTCTTGTCTCCAATCTTTTCCTTACAACCAAAATCAATATAAAAATATCAAAGACCACAAACTTAAGAGGTTTGAACATACTTTGATACAACCTTGACTCATTGTTTTAATTCATTATTTTTCACATAACTAAGACTATATTGTTTTTTTTCTATATTTTATGAATCTAAGTGAATGACCAATTTATTCATTTATCCACCTCCTAGGAACAAAGGCACACAATAAACTATATATCTTCCTGAATAGTCAAGTAATCTATGGAATCTAAAAGCATACATAAATACAAAAGCTTCAATTTAATTATTCTAAATATTCTAGAGATTGAAAATCCCAAACACCTAAATTGAAGAGACACAATTCCAACATATTATTAAAAAAAATTATGCTAAAAAGAAACTAAAAATAATACTATTGGAAATTTAACAAATATAATTTGATAATAAGACTTCAAAGATTCAAACTTACTTTCAATAATCAAAACTAACAAACATCACAAAATAAATTATTAAGCAATCTAAAGAGTAATAAAATCATATAGTTTGGCAAAATATCCATGATCCATAATCAATCTCTTAACATGTTCATTAGCAAAAACTAAAAATACTATCTAACAATATTTAGTTTCCTAATTGAACAAGAATCAGTAAATGCCCATGTAGAATTGTATGCAATAAGTCCTTGTATCCCCCTCGATAGAGTAAGTATAGCTGATTATCTTCACAATGGTGTCGTTATGCAGCCACAGAGAGATGAAAGAAGAGTTAAACAAGAAGATTTACAAACTCCACAACATAATACATTGGGATTATGGGATGATTATGAAGGCTTTTGGGGTAGAAAAGTCAAGAGTTTAGGAGATGGTGATGAGAGAGGATTCATGGGGGTTATATTGAGGATGCTTCTTGCAAAGATCGTCCGTAGAAAATTACAAGGATTGTGAAAAGGAGAGTAGATGAGGTGACAAATAAGTATCATATGTTTTCTTTGCAAGAGATTGCAAGAGGAGCAGATGTTGGGCTCTCTTTCTCAAGCATTTGCAAGATTATTTCTACTAATGCCTTCCACTTAAAGGTGCCATGGTTGAAATCCTACTAGGAGTTAAGATAGAAAGAAAAACATCAAGAATTTTCTCATAAACATTGTGGGTGGAATTTGTTATAAAGGACAAGGGTTTGTTTCATTGACGAGGCCATTATAATCTATTATTCATATCTTACAGGGAAGGTTCATATGCATCAAGGTAAAGAACTACACAAGAAGAATTTGAAACCTAGTTTCAAGTTGAGGAGGATAAATATTTTTAGCATGCATTAAAAAAAGAGATTGTTCTAAGTTAGCATTAGTGAGAAAGAGGACAAAGGAGCCTGGTACTCCTTGTGATAGACTTGGTCTCAATGCTGTGCAATTTGCTCAAGAATTGCACAAACCTCACATTGTTCCTTTCGTTTGCACTCTAAGCAATAAGCCAAGTCATATCTGTATAGTTGCGGATGGAGCAAGATTGCAACAAGTGCCTGAGAATGCAAGAATCCAAAGAAAATGTGACTATGCACAACTACCTTAGCCACCCAATTCTCCAAACCTCAACCCAATTGAGATCTAAGATGATTCTGAAATAACACCTTAGAAAGCATTCCTTGCAGAGAGAGAAAAGACCTCATGATGCCCAACACCAACAATTGTTTGAAGCAGGCACAGAAAGAGTGGAACCTCATTGATCAGAGCACTGTAGATAAATAGATAGATGAGTTGGCTAGAAAATTGCAGGCAATTCTTAATGCAACTGGAGGTCACAATGGGTTGGGTTGTGAGCCTCACCAAAACAGACTTGTTTTTCATCAGCAGAGGTACAAAGACTTACTGCAAACGACTGTACGCCACACCTCATCAGTTTCTCATAAATCCTAACGCCAGCCGTTCCAACAAGGCCTGTAATGTCCTCTTCTCAATAGCGTCGACAGTGCTATTAAACTGTCCCAGATTTAGTACGTGCCGGCGAAGGATTTCCAGACGTCACACAAAGTCGCGACAAACAACCCAACGCATTATCGAAAGACACTTTCTTGGGATTTCATTGACTTATAATACAAGTCTCCCATATATCTGTACTTAAACCAGTAACAGATGGAATTAAATGATCCGACAATGGACTAAAATCAACTGTCACGGACCCAGGAAGGCGCCACGATTGGCAACGCTCAAAAGCCAACTCTATCCCTGGCCTTGCAATCAACCTAATCTCTCTCCCTCTCCCTCTCCAAATACTGCGCGCGTGAAAATGTAAACTCCTACCAGAAACTACTCACCTACAGAACATCCCTCTGCCTCACCAACATGGCTCATCTAACGAATCACATAAATGCAGCAATCCATCGCTAACTGCTTCGCCAACCGCACACGTGCACATCACCGCACGCACCGCCACACTCCAAAACCAATCGCTTTAGGAGGTGCCACCTTCCGTGCACCCCTGCAACTCGACCTCCCGTACTTGATACACAGTACTTCACAGCAACCCAGGGTTCCCGAACGGATTGCTATATGCAGGAGGGGGTGCGGGCAGCGCTAGTTGCCCGGGTATCGGTGCAGGCTGAGGAGCCCCGTACGGGTATTGTCCAGGCACGCCTCCTCCGTATGGATTCCCAAAAGGATTCGGGGTGCCTGCCGCCATCCCCATCCCCATCGCTTGCTGCTGCATCATCAGAGCCTGCTGTTGCTGCATCATCTGCATTTGCACGTTCGTCGTGGGTGCATACTGTCCGGAAGCCATGAACGGGTCCATGTGCTGCGGAGGCATTCCTGGGGCCTGGAACGGGTTCGGGGCCGCGCTGTTCATTCCCATGTTGTAACTATTTGGAACGGCTCCATTCGGCCCGCGCTTTTGCAGCGCGTCATCGTACAAGCTGTCCAGCGTCAACTTATCAAACCCGCCAGCCTGTTCACACATTCTCAACGTGTCAGCCGTACCGTCGCGATTGTCACTGCAACCCACATACCCACCAAAAGCAATGCCCTGGGAAACCCCTCCCACACCGCACCACAACCACTCGCATGCACTCACTTCCACATCGTGAACACGACCCAGCTTCTCCTTGCACTATCCACACCACCATTCCCCATTCTATCCGCGACCCTTCACCACTCACCAGTTTGCTATGGTTCGCCGCAGCAGTCGCAGTGTCTGTGGGGTTTGTCACCAGCGCAAGTTCCCAACCAGCAGGGTCATTCACATCGAAAGTTGGTCCAGCATTTCCATTCGCACTTTGACCTGTACGCACGACCATCAAACAACACACCATCAAATTACTTGCCACGCTGCAAATCCAGAATGTCAACATGCGTCACACGCAAACCACTGCTTGCATCATACACCCACGCAAAGACCTGCCGGAACCAAAACTCGACTACCAACCGCTCTGGATCACGCACAACACATCCAACAAAATCCAATCACCGAAAACGAAATCCAAAAAAAACACTCCATTCCTCAAACCACTACCACATCCCACGTCCCCCTCCCTCACTGTAACTTCAACACAACCCTCTTCTCGTAACCTTCGCCCAGACTCAACTGAAACAACACTCACCCTCTGGGATAATTGCTAGAGCCAGAGCATTCGCATTCTCCAGAGCTGAAGCGTCCGGTAAGTCCTCGTCCAATCCCTGCGGGTCACACACAAACACGTAAATCTCATCGCCAATCAAAATCCCACAACCTACTCTTCACACGACTGGAGCACGCAACTGCGTCACACATATCTCTCGTTTCTCAACTCCCTCAAAAACCTCCACACTCACTTCAGTATCAAATCCTTCCAAACACCTCACTACCGACGTTCCACAATGTCTCGCTCCCCGCTGCAACCAAAACACGCTCATCCAACCCTCTCATAACGCCACAAACTTCTACCGTTCCCAACAACTCTACGCAAAAACCAACACAAACCACGACCATCCAACTCACCAAAAGGTCTCCCACTGGTTCCACCACGGCAGGCTCCGCTTGTGCCGGTGGCGCTTCTTCGGGAACAGGAACCGGGGCCTCCGGTGAAGCATCTTCGTACTCCTCCTCCTTGTAGCTGGGAGGCGCTTCTTCCTCTGGTGCACGTGGTGGACTTCTGTCTCCGTATTCCTGTTTAAGACGCCATGACACTGTTACTCCATGCACGGCACGTCACGTCATGCTTCGTAGGATGACCCACCCACACCCACTACCGCACACAATCACTCCAACTAACCTACCATCCAACTGCACTACCACTACCACCTCGACCCAACGGTCTCTAAAATCGTCACCAAAACAGACCAAAACCACCTACAACCAATCATGCTGCAGGCAGCGGTGCGCACCGGTTCGTTCTTCAGCATCAACGTTGCTCCTGCACGAGGAGCTTCTTTCACGTAATCCTCCATCGTCGTCAGGAAAGATTGAGGAGGCTGCATCACCATGCCACACCAACCTCGTCACTTGGGTTCATTACTCACTCGTAACTTCACAAATCGGACAACAAACGACTCAATCACCTCATACCTTCTTCGCCAACAGCACCACTACAAACCCATCCATCACTACACCCACCCTACACACCACTGTGTGCAACATACCTGCTCAAGGGTGGGGAACTGGAAACTGCGGGCAAGGTCCAATCCCTTACAAACCTCGTAGAACTCTGACAGTCTTTCAGCCTGCAACACAACCCACGGTAGCTCGCACTCGTCATTCTTCGTATTTTCTCCAGGAGACACCGCTCTGCGTTGCACGGCTATTTGCATCTCGCTTCACGACTTCAAGCGCTCCAAACGCGCCACACATCACCACATCCATCAGGCACAACACTCCACATCACTCACTCGCAATCAACAAATTATACCCAAACCCACCTGTTGCCCAGCTCTCTTGTAAATCTCCAGCGCCTTCACCGCATCATGTCGCTGCATTTCGAAAAACTGCATGCCCACGCACACGTGTCACAATCATTTCCGCTTCCACCCTCGCTCGCTTTCCAACATCCGCTTAAACAGCGCATCTGCCACCACTCACCTTGTCCACCAGATTGATGATTCCGTCGTTGATTGCACGATACAGCTTGAAGCTCTCCTTCAACACCTGACCACACACCCCACTCGCTCCATCAGTTTTAACCCTCACTGTATAACCACGTCTCCAAAACATATCACCAAAAAACACCGTGTTCAACTACAAATCACTCCACACTCGGCCGCACAAAAACCGTAAAACCACATCAGATGCTCACCAGACCCAGAGCTGCCTGGATCACGTAGTTGCTAATCGCAGCTCCTTCAGGCTGCACAAGTACCAACACACCAGCATGAAACTACAACCCCACAGATAGTACATCCTTCCACCAATCCTAGCATCAATCACGACCAAGATCATTGCACTCCACGGTCCGACATTCGAACCACCCCCAAACTTCCGTCCAAATCCACAACCCTCCAGCAACCAAAATGCCCTCAAACTCTCCAATCATCAAGCCACGCAGCAACTGCACAACTCGTCTTACCTGACAACCCATCAGCCTGAATAGCAGCTGTTGAAGAGCAGGTAAATGCTCCAATAACTCCACCGTGTCCAACTCCCTCGTCCTACTATGCCCCTGCCAACACAAAACACCCTTACTCAATGCAACACACGACATAGCGCAAACAGAAACACCGCCAATCCCAAACAACCCGGCGCATCACAAACCTGTCCCTCTCCTCTCCACATACGTCTGTCAGCACGAGGCACTTACTGTTGGACGCTCGGACTCGACATCGTACTTCAGAACGCGAAAGCATTCCAGACGCTCCTCCAGAAACAGTGCATACGTGCGTACCCAGGCGGAGTAGTCCCAAGCTGCACGTTATCATATACAACAAACCCGGAACGTTACACAGGGGACGCCACCGAACACCTCTCATTTCGGCCTATCCCACCAGATACCACACGCACTTCACGACTTCCACGTCTCACCGACAAGGGAAACATACCAGCACAAACCATTCTATCTATCTGAAAGGGCAGACGTTCATTCCACGAAGGCCAGAGCAGGTGCAGTACCTTGCGGACTCGAGTCGTCTTTGAAGTTCGAAAGATTCAGGATGTGACCCCTGTTACGACCGTAATTGATCAGCTCTTCACGGAACGTTGGATCCCCTTCTCTCAACGTCCTGTGGATAACCATCATAGATTTCAGTGCGACCTGTCACACACCAGAGAAGACTCCTCAATATTTCCTGAATCCAGTTGGAAGTTTAAGATATGTGTGTTGTCGAATAGGTCTTGAACTAGCCAATTTAGTGGTTTCTGAACTCTTTGATGGAACATAGTCGCGTCAGAGTGGTAGATGATTGCATTGTAACGTTAATGTCAATAGAGTCGAGGAGGAATTTGGAACTTTTAGTAGTGCACTTTTAACGCAGATAGACTTTAACTTTTTGGACCGTAAGTTTTCGGTGCTTTTCAGTGTGTTTAATGGAGTTTGTAAGGCACGTGAAAATCCGGCAGAAAGCTTGTGGGGTCAATGGAAGGAAACTGATGGAAATAAGAAGGGAGGGAAAGGGTCATAGAAAGACATAAGGTGGAAGGAGAAGAAGCAGAAGCAGAAGCAAAACATAAGAAATGTGTTAGAAGAAGACGAAATAGAAGAAGGGGAAGGAAGAAGGAAAAGAATTGAGAAAACCAGCCTGGTATATGTTAGAAAAAACCGGGTATGTAGGGGTCTCCCAGAGTTTCAAGGTCAATGGACTTTCTCAACAAGTGTTCAGGGGAAAAGCCCAGCATCTTGAATTTCAGCAATGTAGACGTTGTCAATAATAAAGAGCTTGGAATGCTTGAATTTTATCTGGTAGGATAAAACTTTACCGTCCAATTGTGAGTCTTGGCAATTCGTCTCGCAAGGGCGTGAATGCAGTATGCTACATCTGCTCGAGGCCTTGATGAAGAAGTAGCCAAGAAGATCACTGCTCGTCACACACAAAAACCACATCACAATATCAGCTTGCTGCGAATTGAAGGAAAGTTTCACACAACTACTGCTTTACACCATTCACTTGCATACCGTACAGACACTAATGTGTGAGGAGACTCACTTCGAACATGTTTCTCTTTCGGAGGGCACTCCACATGATTCGTTGCCTTTACCACTGCAATGTCAAGTTCCTGCAAATCCCGAGCAAGTCAGGGGATCGAACCAAATCACACCAAAGCTACAGATTCTCAAGAGCTCGGCGAAAGTTATGATTAACAAAATGTTACAATCCCGCAGCTACATTCGAGCTTAGAAGCCATCGTAAAGTTTACTATGCCGTAAAAAAGTATTCCCAATCTCAAGTCGGTACAGTGAACCTACTCCACAACATAATATGCCATTTAGACCATAAAAAATGTGGTATCTACCAACCCATCCGTGTCTCGAGGCAATGGAGCGCCAATGGGTCATCGCAAGGAGATGGTGCGCATGCAATGTTCCAAAATCATAGCTCAATCCCTAGCAAACACTTCCGCACAAATCTGATTTCCATGTTGGAATGTAACATGGTCCGATGCAGTGACCTCAGAAGCGACGCACTAATCGCCGAACTATCAACTAATATTCCGAATCTCACCAGACGCGACCCCAGACCTAACAAACATCTCTTAAACCACAACCCGCACAACCGCCTTTCGCAATCCACGCGTACTGTGCCGAAAGTCCAAAAAATCACAACGCACCACCTACCTTGTACGTGCTGTTGACCTTGGCAAGGCCAACTTTGGTGGAATCCTTGATCGCGCCCAGAGCCTTCCGGATGCTCTGCTGCGATGCCATCCCCAATCGCCTTCTTCCGTCGGCCCCCAATCCGAAACCACCTCGAACCAAGCCTCACAGCCGCGGCGCTCCCACGCTACGAATCTACGATCTCAACTTGCACCACCATAACTCTGCTAAGATCTGCCACTTTATTTCTGCAAACTCCCCAAACTCTACCTCGTCTTCCGCTCCTCCTCCAACCCGATCCCTTCTGCACCATGCAATCCTACTGCGCCTGTGTCAGTTCCCCCCTCAACGGCCCAGATCCCGCCGCATATAGCCCCCCAGCGATCGCTCCCCTGAACTAGCAGTCGAAAACTCTCGGTCTGCGAGCTCTATGGCTATGGCGGTCCGAGCTCCAGAAGCTCCGCGACGAAGGCGAGCTTGGAAAACAACAGACCGAGAATCTGACCATGTTCCACTATCAAAACAATAGTGCTCCCTGAAAAGGAAGCTGTGTTCTCCTCCGTTGGGGTTCGATCCCCAAACCGCTCCAGCTGGCTTCCCCTTTTCTGGGCTAATACCGGACCGGGTTTCGCCACAAGGCCCGGCCAGTGGCGGGGGCATCTGGGCTGCCCGCCTGTCACGGGAATGTTCGTAAGGCTTACATGTGGCTAGGTGGTCAGAAGCTGAGAAGTGTCTGCCTGGAGAGAAGTGATGTTGGATCTCGCTACCAGAATGAGTGGCGTTCTTCCTTCTGCGAAAAGCCCGCATCTAGAAACTCTCTTAATTAGCTGATGTGGACCCTTCCATGGTGTAAGGCCCCCTCGCCCCCTGAATGAATGAATAGATGAATGAATGAATAAGTGACTGGGTGAATTAGTGAATTCTCCCCCATCGTAATGCCCGGTGGTCTCATTTCCTTGCCTGTTTGGACCCAGTGCTCTTAAGGCCCTTCTTCTTGGATCTTCCTTCCGCCCACTTCGATTTACACACGAAGTTCATTAATGCAAAATAATAAAATACGGTTCTCATACGTAAACCCTTTTTTATGAATGTTGTATGCACTACTGTACATATTTGTCTTTAAACACTTGTAAGCTGTAATTTTTTTTCATTCCACAATCAAAGAGTGTAAGAAATCAGAATGACTTTTATGTAATATTGCTTGTATTGCTTATGTAATATTGTTTGGTTAGGCTTCTTGATGGTAAGTCCTGCAAATGGCTTTACAGTTTTTATACATATATTGTATTTTTAAAATAATAATGATAATAATAATGTAGTTATAATTGTTAAGAATGATCATTTGTAATAATCACCGTATTATAATATTATTAAAATTATAAGAATTATAACAAAGTATATTAAAGAAATAACCTTTGATAAAAATTTACCAGATCATCCTACTGACAGTAACTTTTTGCATTTGTTAGTTGAGTTATCTTCCCTTGTCTACGACAAAAAAAAGGTTTCTAATTGCAGAAGAATACAGGATGTAATAATTATACAATGTAATTTATTATACACGATATAAAGGTAGTAATTACATAAATACTATATTTCTTGTAACACTTGTGAAATTAGGGTTTAAGGATATAAAGGTGGATTTGGGGGAATTTTAATTCAAATTATATATTAAACATTTTATGCATGTGTGTTTAAGAATTCAATGATAGAAAAACAACCCTCAGATTTTAATGATTTTTTCTATTACATCAGATCTCTTACTCTGTTTGTTTCCTATTTATGAAAAAAGTCTGCTATAAATCATCAGAAAATACATAGCTAACCAAAGTGCAACCTTTGTATGTATTCCTAAATTATTATTATTATTATTATTATTTTAATATTGATTCCTCCATCTTCAGTTTCATCAAATGTATCACATCGTAAAGTCAGTCAATCAAATAGAAAAAAATTAGATTACATGACATTTTGTACAAATTTTTCATGTAATGTTAAGCCCACTTTCTATCCATGTATGTATAAATGTATGAGTGCACATACCTACATATCCCTCTCAATAGGACAAGTGACCACAAACTTTAAAACTGACAAGCATGACTTGGTTCAATATACAATGTATTGCAATAAAACAAAAGAACTACTAATTAGACATCTTTTCTTTTTTATTGCATAGACACCATTTTTGTGCCAAAAAATATTTAATTTTATTTTTAATTATGATTCTTAAATCAATATTCTTGTCATGTTTATTATTTTAATATCAAATTTTAATATATCCTTATCTATATGTATTACATGTATTATTTTTCTAATTTAATACATGTTGTTGTGTTATAACACAACTATATGGTGAAAAACAAAATATGTGATCTATTATAAAAGAGCCTATTTAAAAAACATAGTAGCAAAATATAGATCAAAGATAGGAACGTAATAACTTTGCAAGAGCTTTACAAAGTCAAGGTTGTTTTTGGTGAATCTGGTTTTATATAATTAAATAAAAATTTATATTTTAAAGAATTTTTTGAATTTGGTAGTAGATCTATAAGTGAAAATTTGTGGATTTTTTTTTATATTTTTTTTTCTTACATATTATAAATTTGAATAAATTTGAATGTAATAAAATTATTAATGTGAAGGTTATTGAAGTTCAAGTAGGTTAAGATCTTAGAAATGAGGTTTATAGTATGAGTGAGGGTTTTTAAAATTTTAATAATCTGTTAATTGGATTGAAATGAAATTTATATAAGTAGATAGCAAACTTGATTTTTAATACATATATTAATTTAGAGAGGTATTTAATGGTAGAATTAAGAGATTTTGGCTTAGAAAGATTAGTATCAAGATTGAAGAAAGAGATTAGCCAACACTCAAATGGATTTTAGGATTTATCTTCTATTTAATAAGTTTGAAGTTCTTAAAAATATTTGTACTTTTTATTAGCTTAGTTATTGAAAGATGTGAAAAATTTTAATTAAAATCAATAATTTGATTATTAATTCTGGAGATTTCAATTTTCATAAGATTTGTTAAGAATTAGAATTTGATTAGGATTTGTCTAGGATTTTATTAGAATTTATCCAAGATTTTATTAGAGCTTTTATAGGATTTTATTTCAATTCAATTAGGATTTATTTAGGATTTTATTATATTTATTTTATAATTTATTTATAAATTTAATTAGACTTGATCAATATTTGATTATATTTATTAAGTTCTAATTGTAATTTATATATGATTCTATTAGAATTGTTAGGACTTGTTGTTGTAATTTTCTTTTATCTTCTACAACCAAGTGCTTGATGCATTTTCAAGTATGACTTCACATAATACAACAATGTTGTACACTTAACAATTCTATTGCAATGCAATCAATATTAAGACCATGAATTTCAATGTTGTCCATGATTTAAAGGCACATCAGAAATAGTAGCCTAATACACTTGTAACACTATTGTACCACCAAAAAATATGAAAAAGATACCAACATACTACTACAAATTATTGCTGCAATGTTACCACCTTAAAATCGCAATTGAGCCTTTCAAAAATACATAGAGACAAGAAAAAACTAATAATGATAAACTTACTTCTACAATTTTTAGAGTTCTATGCCAAATATATATAACAAAAAGAGAGAGGGTAGCGACAAACTATTGCAATTTAAACTTCAAGCAAAAATTCCATTTCAATTAGAGCAAGAATGCATTTACGAAAATAAACATAAAAAAGAGAGATACAGGGATCTGGGCAACTAGATTCTTATCAACAAAGAGACTACTACCAATTCTGAATAGCCTCTTGTCCTTCTCATTATTTTTTATTTTTTTTTATTTATTTATTTTTTCTTTTTCTTTTCTAATTCTTTATTATTATTATTTTTTTAGCTTATTTTTCTTTATTTTCTATTTTTATATTTTTTAAAGAACTAATTTAGATCAAAGATCCTTCTTAGCTTCTATTCTAATTAAAAAATTTACAATAATAAAACTACTATTAAATATCATAACTTATATTAATTAGTTAATTAAAATATATATTTGTTTTAGATTTTTTTTTTCAAAAATTCTACCTAAATCCCTTCTAATGATTTTCATTCTATTATTTTATTTTTTAGCTCAAAAATCCTAAACTAACTCACTAAAATAGTGACTTTAAGCACCATAAGTACATTTTTTGTACTAAAATATACCAATGAGTTAATTTTGTAACTCACATTCTTCTTTTGCCTCATACATGAAAGCTTTTGCATCTATCAATAAGGATTTGGATGTATTAGATTTATATACTTCTATTTGATTAGCAAAATTTTAGATTAAATTTTAAGAAAAGTTAAGGTTACAAAAAATCTAATCTATTTGAGGATTTTATTTTTCAAACCATAATATTCTTAAAATAATAAAGTTGGAAGTTGATCTTATTATATTAAATATTTTTATACTATTATGATCTTTAATTGCTACATCTAAAGGAAGAATCTCATGGATAAAATCTCCAAATAACAATGAACGATCATCTATGACTTCTACATGTACAAGTTTAGTATTCTTGACTAAAGTTATTTTTTATTTTTTTAAAAAGTCTTTGTCTATAAAACAAGCTAAGGCTCTTGAATCTAATAATGTAAAGAATTTATGATTTTTAGATCCTAAACACACATCTATTGTAAAATTAGGTGAGGGGTCTAAAAAGAGAATAGGACCTTTACTAGGTCATGCATATGATTTCAACTGCATAGTTCCTATTGTAATTAGACAAACTCATTTTTAAATACATTATTTTTTTTGGCAATTGTGCTCCTCATTTTGTAATTGTGTTACTTATTTGTATAATGTTGAGCAGTGTACTTAACTTTTTTATAATATAAGTATAAATCTCTTTGATAACATTGAGTCTTTTCTTGCTATGTGAGGAATTTAAAATGTATTGTATCAATTTGCATTGGTTTTAGCCTTGATGAATAAGTTTATAAAAACTTAGGAATTTCTGGTATTACTTGAATTATTCCTTTTTAGCCAAATATTTGTTGTTGATATCTTTTAAAAGTCAATTTTTTCTTTTAATGGCATGAGCAAAAAAATATTTTGAAAAATTTGCTTTTAGCATTATTAATAACAAGTCTTTGATGTTATCCTTCAAATAATATCAAAGTTGATTGATAAGGACTTTATCATTTTAATCCATGATGTAAGTAAGATTTTAGAATTTGGTAGCATATATGATGGTTGATTGTGATTATTGTTGTAAAGATAAGAGCTTGATCTCTACTATTATTTTTCAATCACTTTTTCCAAATGTGATTGTAAACACTTTTAGGAATGAATTCAAATTATAAAAGAATTGTGAATTCTTTTTCATCAAAGGTGCAAACAAAAAGAGAGCACTTCTAAATAGAAGTGTACCTATAAACCCAAAAATACAACAATAGAAGTGTAATAATTCATTTACTTCAAAAAAGAAGATAAAAAAAATGAGTTAGAATTCTTGTCAAATTATTAATGATATAAATCAAAATAATAAAAATTTTAAAATAATACTATCTAATTTTTAAAAAATAATTATTTATTTTAAAAATAATCTAGTATTAAGATTAGAATGGATATTGCTAAAAATAAAAAGAGTATGTATTCTTAAAACTAGACTAATAAAAAGAAAGGTTTGACAAGAATGACGAAGGCTTTATTTTTGCATTCATTTATACTATCTAACTAGAAATTACATGGTAATATTCTATAAGACCTCTAATACATGTTCAAATTGTAAGACACATGTCTTAATTTGCAAGGTAATTTTTTTATATGTGTGCCACGTAGTTAATTTCTTCCACAAGCTACTAACATATATAACATGTGGCTAACTTATTGACTAAGTTTCTAACCTATAAACATGTCCAAAGTCAAAATCACATCTATGAAGCTACTAAAAAGCTCTTTAGAAGATATTATAAATTTAATATACTTTCATCTTCTTCCACCTAATCATTTAGGTAATTATTAGAATAAATATGTATGTTCATGATAATTGATCATTGTGGAATATTTTAGTAAGTCAATTGAATTTGTAGCTTTGTCACAAAACTTCTCTAAGTTCATAGTTATGGTTTTTCTTGATTATATGTTTGTACATTTTAAAGCACATATTATAGACTTAATATATCAAAAAAAGAATTTCTTTAGAGCTTTTGAGGCTTCTTTTATTAAAACTTTAATTGCACCACTTTTATAAATTATGTTAAGATAGATGGCTTACTTGAAGGGATTGTTCAAATTATCAAGGATAATTTAGAAAACTGTAGATTGTTTCATAGCAACTATTATGATTGAAATTTAATATTTTCATAGATTACAATAGATTATTATTTTATTAGGCATGCATTATTTATATTTTATAATAATTATTATTTATTATATAAATAAAATTCAATTCTATGAAGTTTAATATATAACAAATTGATTCTAATTACAGACTTAAATACTTGTAATATTTAGATTCAATGTCTATATAATCAAGTACAATTTTTAAAGAAGACCATATCCATTACTATAGAGGATTTATCTAATACTCAATATTGTGATATTTTACTATAGGTTTGCATCAAGTATAAAGCTTATTGATCTCAATTGTAACGATTCTCTAAAAAATATTATGTATTTTTGCAAAATATAGAAGCTACAATACTTAATATCAAGGAAAGGTGCATAATTATTTATATAAAGATATATTGTCTAATGGCATTTTGTTGCTTAAAATTAACAATGGACATAAGTGTCATAAACATCCAAAGAATTGTATTCCTTGTTTTTTTTTTTATTTTTTATGATTCTATATATCTTAAATTAATAATTATACTAAATGGCCTCTTTTATTTTATATGTGATAAGAAAAAAATGATTTCTACCATAATATTATATGATCAGTACCAATGTGGGTGATATATGATATACTTGATATAAACTCTTTTGATTCTTCCTTCAAAAGATTAGATTTGTCTTTGTTGTAGAAAATCTTTAGATATGTCTTATCTATTAATAAAAAATAAATATTATTTTTTTATATTTGTCATATATTTTGGTGGTTTAGTTGCAACGATATTGATTTGGTTGTATACAAATTTATAGAATATCATTATGGCATTTATCTCCAATGACAAGTATATTATTATCTTAGCTTATTAATGGAGATTCTAATCAATAAGAAGAAGCACTTGAAAGTATGTTAATTATACATACTTATTTGATTTTAATTACATACTTAATTATGACTTATAGCATTTAATTTCTTATATCTAATAATCTTTATTTACACAAAAATTGTCATGTAATGTGGCCTTGGATACCAAATCACTTCAAATGGATGTAATCTACTTTAATTTAGTAGGTTTTCATCTATTTAATGTTTTTATAATAATTAACCTTATAGTATCAATTAGGGTATGAGGATTTATGTAAAGAAACTTCTTTAATTTGATATTCTTGTTAAAACAAGATTTATAAGTATTTTTAAGAAAAAAAACTCATAATTGTAAGATTTTGCTTAACCATGATAATTTAGCCATTGAATAAAGTTTTGGATTTTTTCTAGAAACTTGCATTCTTGGATTTTTTTTGTAGTATGAAACATAGCATGACTAAGTTGTATTTAATTTTTTCATCTTTCCTTACAAACAAGTTCATTGTCTATTCTTATTTGGTTTTGATTGCATACTTGATGAAGATTTTTGGTACTTGATCTATTTTGTATGTTGATATTTATTTATACTCTAATATTGTCTTTGCTTTATTTTGTCATTGTAAATTTTTTCAAACTCATTTTTTGAATTAAAATACATAAAATATTTATATTTTTTATTATTATTACTTAATAATTATAATATATGCATATATATTATAATTTTAAAATTTCAATTTATATTAAAATTTTGAAATTTCAATTTATATTAAAATTTTGAAATTTCAATTTATATTAAAATTTTGAAATTTCAATTTATATTAAAATTTTGAAATTTCAATTTATATTAAAATTTGTGATTTTTGAATATATATATATATATATTTATTCATATGTACAAAAATATGAATTGAGTTGAAATATTCATTATATATCATTTTAATATGAATTTTTATGTTTGGATTTACTTATTTTTTAAAAAATAACTATTTTAAAAGTCTTTGAAATTTATATTCATAAGAAATGCATATGTTCATGAAGAATTTGAAAGATATCAAAATACAGATCTCACAATTAAATTTCATAACATTCTAATTTAGTTGTATAAACTACAATACTAAGTTTATGAATTAGACTTTGAAAAGAATCTGATGAAATATTGGTAGAAGAATGGGATGTTTACTAACATATTATGATTTTGAGATTATATTGCATAACAACTTGTTTTTTCAATAATATTATTAACCAAGGTTTTTTTTATTTCAACTAATCATCTATTTATTAAACGCCCTGTATGCAATCAAATGTACAAAGAAACAATACAAAAAATATTAATCTCAAATTACATGTGCTTATGTATTTCAAGAGAAAAAGATGTACTTATCTTGTACTTTAAATCATTTATTTACTACATCTAAAAGATAATAATGTGGATGGATAAATGGACGAAAATACATATAAATAAGGTATTAAAATTAAAAAAATATTTTCAACATTGTATTGAAACCTATTAATTTTAACGTCAATTTACATTCACATCATTTGTACTTCATATAACAAGTTAAAAATAAATTCTAATAATGAACTGAATAGTTAATGTATTACCATTGCGCCAATAGGATGAAGCTGATTTTAGGACCAGCTGAACGGTTATAGAATTTTGGGTCTTAGGAGCAACATGACGGTTATAGGTATCTATGGCTGTAGGGCCAAGCTTCCGGTTGTATTGATTTCGACAACCATCAATAAGTGAGTTTCATCTTCTTAGGTTTCTTTGTCTGATGGGACGCATGCAGAATAAAATATTTTCGTGGTTTTCCAGTTTGGTTCCTGTCCTCGACAAGTATGAGACATTCTACTAGTTGTTTGATCCAGACTAGAGGAGGTTACCGATGAAGAGGATGTGACAAACTGATGTCCAAGTTCTATTTCTGATATCAGAGGTTTGATATCTCAAGAAAATTCGAGTGTTATTATATACATCAGTTTTTTTCTTCTTCTCTCTTCTCTCTGCCACAAAGTGATGTGCATTACTTAAAGGCAATCACTTTTCAGCAGCTAAGAACCATGCAGACATTGATATTGTCCATGTAAACACAAAGAACAAAAAATTATAATGGTCTTTAAAAATTGTTATGAAAACTAAACAATAGGAACTATATTACACATAATTTTACATATCCTTGGAAATTATTGAAGAGGAAGAAGCACTATTACATGGAAGTCTATAGTCAATGAAACAAAACTAATCTACAAACTTAGTTTTGTATAAATAAAATAATGAAACTTCAAAAATTGGTCTAATATCTTTTAGTTTTTAAAACTTGTGCAAAACACTTAGGTAGGTTTTATGAAGGTTTTATGAAGGTCCATACACTCCTCAATATTTGTTATACAGAATACTTCAACTATTTGCTCTTACAATTACAACATTTATATTGGAGCTTTGTTTAAATGATTTAAGCAACATTACGAAAGTGTCCATAAAAGCTCAATTAGATTTAGATTCAATAATTGAGTTATTCATTCTAGAAGTTAAAAATATTGCAACTAAAACCACTCTTATATAGATTTGGCTAAATGTTATTAAACATTGTCATGTTGGAAAACTAAACTATAAGGATCTAAATTGTATCTTTGTATAATATAATACAAAAACTCTTTGAAAATGTTCTTATAGTAATTTAGATCAATGCTCCCTTGTATTTTTGTAAATAAAACCATGTCTATAAAAAATCATAAAATCTTACTACTCTAAATTATAATTGAACCACTACTATATTTTACTATTTGAAACTTTTTGTAGTATTATACCAACTTGCCTATTAGTGATCCAATATCACAACCTTTTACTTGAGTAAAACCTACTTATTTTTTTCATGTTTCCAAAAACTACAACTTTCTAATCATCACAAGCTTAAGGTTGTTATTTTATAGTAAATTTTAGTTGAGGGTAAAAATTCTTTTATGAAAGAAGTTGTTTTCTTTGTTGTACATGTACTTATAAAAAAAATTCTTTAAATGTACGTCTCAAGGTTTTGATTACATGATTTCTTACTAATCTCATTTTAAAGCCTCTTTTTTTTCCCTATTTTCATAAAGTATCTACTACTATTGAATATGATTACACCTTATTATTATTCTTTTAATATAAGATGCCATAGATGTTATTTTTAAAATACTACTAATTTCTTTCTTTAAATAAAAAATATCACAATTATATATAAAATGATTAAAAAATCTTAAGTAATCTTGTAACCACATCTATAGAAGTATTGTCAAATAACAATACTAGAAGAAAGTTCTTTTATTGTTGTAACAAAAATTGCATAGTGACACATTTTTTGCAACAATCTAGAATATCAATTACAAAGAATATAAGCTATAATATGCACTCTACTCTCACCTCAATTTTAAATCTTGCAAGTCCTTAAAAACTTTTAAGTTTATTAAATAAAAAGAAATAAATTTAACTAAACAATAAAGACAACTACAATACAACCATTCTTATTTTTGATACAATTTTTTATTCCAATTCAATAGATATATGTAGATATAAAAATAAAGAATATTAAATCAAGAATCCTCTAATTAAATTATTTAAAATTATAAATAAAAATTGAATATTCTTTATTTCATAAAAAATCAAGAATTATTTTAGGAGTGTTTGTTGGAAGCTTTTATATTAAATTTTATATAGAATTACATTGTAAGATTATTCAAATTATATGTATTTATGTAAAAGAATGTAAGTAAAATATTACATGAATTTTATATATTGTTATTATTATAATTTTCTATTATATTTTATTAGACCCTCTCGTCCCTTGTTCTCATTTGAAACCCTCATCTCTCATCCCAACCTCCCCATCTCCCATCTTAGCCACCTCCTTGTCATTTTTCTATATTATGTACCATTATTTTGTGGTTTGTTTGTCAAAGGAGACAAATATCTTTGCATCAATACCTAGCATCTTCTTCTTCAATGCAATTAATATTATAGATTTTATTCTTGTTATGCTTGATTTTTTACTCTCTTTTTACTTGTGATACTTTCATGTTTTTTTGGGATTTTTTTCAATATAATTTTTTTTCTTTTGGATACATGTCTTATTAAAAAAAATTGTATATATCTATATATATATATATATATATATATATATATTAATTTCAAATGTGTATATAAATAAAAATCAAGAATCTACATTTTGTATCTATATATATACACAAATGATTTTATAAGAAAAATGACCAGAATAGAAAAGGAAAAAGAAAAAAAAAAAAAAAAAAAAAAACTAACTATGGTGGAAGTTGAGCCAACCCAAAACAACCATTTGTAATTAAGAAGAGGGTGATAATAATTTTTGGAAGACAAATTGGATAATTTTCTTGTGAAATTTGGCACATTAAAAAGAAGAAGTACATAGAAAATAAACCAATAATAAAAGTTATAATTCTTCTTATAAAAGATTGTTCTTAATAGTATGGTCATATGTCTATGTTGGTTGATGCATACATAATCAATCAATGAATCAATCAAAGTAATATTTATTCAAGAAAAAATATATTAATATTAATAATATCAACTAAAAATGTATGATAGTAATAAAAAATAAATATAATTGTGAAATTTTAAATTTTAAAAAAAAATTCTATTTTTAAAAAGTATTTTTATACTTGCTAATAAAAATCACTTCTACATATTACTAAATTTTTAAACACTCCTTGTTGTATTGCTAAAGATGCTAAAGATTTTATTTGGAATTAGTATTATTATTGTTATTTTCATTGGTATTATTCTTATTTGATTTCAATTTTAAAAATTATTTAATATTTTTATTCTTTTAATAAAATGATAAAAATTTAACCTCCATACTACATAAACATCACCATGATTTTATACTTCATCATGGTTAGAACTTTTGAGTAACTAATAATAAATTTACTTTACTCAATTATTTAAAAAATAAAATTTTATTTTATATCTTTATTTATTACAAGAAATATTTGTAACTG